>NC_062217.1:67288077-68689098 GCF_902686445.1 Sciurus carolinensis | reverse complement strand
AGTTATTTGGGAAGTATATGGACAGGAGCACGGGAGTGGAGAAGGGAAGTGACATGAAAAAGAGAGCATGATAAGTCAGGGAAATCCCATGGGGGAAATATGGGAGGGGAAAAATGAATCACTCCAGAGAGCTAAAAGAATGGGAAGATATAATTACCAATTTTCTTGCATGGGGTTGGGTGATGGTGGTTGTGTCCTCTCCTTCCTTTCTCTCTCCCTTCTCCTTCTCCTTCTCCTTCTCCTCCTTTTCCTCGTCCTTCTCTTTCTCCTTCCTTTTTGCTTTAGCCTGGATAGGTCCCTGGGGAAAATGCATATTCATGAGCAAAGACAAATCATGGTCATGCCTCACACCTCTGTGTATTAACTTGGATTCCTGCTAGTCTTCATTTGTCATATCAGGACATTACTTATAAACATTCGTGTTAGACAAGACTCTATTTCAAGTCTCACTTGTCATCACAAACTCATCCGTAGCCCAACCTCACCCTGGATACTAAGCTCTGAGTTCCCAACTTAGAATTCTACTCTGAGAACTAAGCATAGCACTTATCCACACTTCTTTATCTGCCACAGAGGCAAAAGAAACAGCAAGCATTACACATGAGGAAAAAAATGTAGAATTAGCTTCCTTAGAGTATTGGACTTTTTTTTTTTTGGCAGATTGTTCTTTATTAGGGGGTTTATGTTAAGGGCTTACATGTTTTTAAGATTGAACAATTGAAAAAGTAAACCTATAAATATAAGTATCTGCATTAAAGAGTGTATACTCAGCAATGCAGATCTGTTGTTTTGGAAAAACCACCAGTATAACTGAAAAAAATATGTAAGAAAAAGCAGGCTATACAATGTAGAAAAAGTTCAGAACTCTTAGATACATCTTTTCATCTGTAACCAATCCTTGTTCAGTAAATAAATTAAAAAATTTTTTTAGCATTTGCTATATTCTAAATATAGAGTAGTATAATTATGCTTTCAGAATGATACTAAAAGTTTTGTATAATTCCAGCTTAGTTTTCATTGATGCCCTGAAGAGAAAATTATTTGCAGTTGGTTAATTATTGGTTAATAAAAATTAAAAGGTCATGTTTTAAGGTTATAAAATTGGTCAAAGCAGTTCTGTGATCTGGATTACATGATTTTAAGCTTTAGGGTGTCTGTATACATTAATCACCACATCATTTTAAATTCTGTTTATTTTTTTTTAAGTCTGCAAAGTACAATATGATTATTTCTTTAACAAAATAATCGAATACCTAAACAAATTAATTAAACATATCTTCATGATTGAAAGTGGAGAGAAAGTAAAAGAATTTCAAAACCAACCAGAAAACAATCACAAAATATATATTTAATAACTACTTTCAAACTAAAAAAAAAAAAATACCAAGAAAACAAACAAGTATTCTGTAAGACTTGCTACTCTGAATAATGTGACATTTTTCCTAAGTTCTATAAACAACTGAAGTTCTAGAATATACAGAGAAAGGAAATGATGATCCAGTACAATTGAATTTTTGACAGAAACTGAACCTTAAGATTTTAACAAATGATCTTGCCACTAACAAAAATGGGTAATGTGTGAATTACTCAAGTTCTAGAAGGTGAAAGAACTGACTTCAGGTAATCACTAGATAATACAGAAATGACATTTGCTGAATTTTTAGACCCAAAATTAAAAGAAGCAAATTATCTTGTAAAAAGGAGGTTTGATAATGAGTATGAAAACAAGCATAACATTTGTAATAAATCACCATAAAAGACTAGATCACACTGAAACATCATATTGCTACTAGTGGATGTACAAGGCAGAAATCTGTTTCTAAAATATTGTTACACAGATGAGTAATGTTAGTATAAATTCCTTATTTACATTAAAATCTGTTGCAGTTTGCTGGTGTGACCAAACCTTAGAAGATAATCCCAAAGGATAAAGTGGAACATAAGAGCAGATATTTAGATATTAAGTAAAGGCTCAATTTGATGCAATCATAAACCTTCAAGTTACTTTTATAAAGTCACTAATACCATTTTAAATAGTGTTACAGTAATCTCTAAAAGTAAACCATTAATGACTAGATGTCTTTACCACCTCTGCACTGTATGGAAACACCATGAATGTAGACACATTTTAAGTAGAAGATTGACATTCTAAGTCATGCTGTTTGATTTTATAAAAAATCATAATAGAACCTCTCACTTTTAAAAGTTGTAGAGAAGCTCTGTTAATTTTTAAATATACTAATTTCTGTGAGGTCTAGCAATTGAATAATTTAAACTTGAAAGTAGAACTAAAATTCTGCTAATAACCATCTGCTTTATATTACACAAGGAAATATATACGTATATACACAAAGTCAATTCCCTTCTCAGCAGACAACATCTGAACAGAAAATAGTTCACAAAGGACTATGTAGAATGTGACTGAACACTCAACAACTAGGCTAGTTGGTTGAAATCACAGTCCACTGTAATTCTGAAAGTTTCTCTAATGTGTTTCAAAAACTACAAGTGTCTGATTTAAGTTTATTTAGATTCCCTATTCAGAATAAATTTTGTTATAAATTTCATATACTCAACATAAATTACTAAACATGAAATTTAGGTTTTTCCATGTGATCTAACTTTTTGCTCTATGATCTATAAACCCCAAAATAACATTTTCTAACTATCATAAATAGTAATAACAAATTTTCTTGTGTGCCAAAGAAAATTTTTAAATTGTTTAAAATCCCTTTACTGTTTTAACCAAACACATTTAACAAATATAAGTTTACATTGTTAATTCCCAGTGATCATACATGAATAACTTTTGTAACCTCAAGACACTTCACACACCAAGAGCTGTGAGTGCAATCTTCTTTTAAAAACTATACCTGTTTAAAAAGAGTAAGGAGAACAATGAGCAAAAAAATTAGTAAATGAGTAAAATATCTAAAAGTTTAAATCTAATTTAAGAAATGAAAGGTGGAAACATGAATTTTCTGAATCTTAACAGGATCTAAGTTACTTCCCTAGTTGTGATATTAACAAGTTTCTTGAACTATAAAATAGTATGAACATTTGATGGGTTCACTAGCATTAGTCACACTATTTGTTCACTTAATTATCATTTGTTGAGAAAACAAATTACCAAAGTACTTTCATTTACACTTAGAATGAAATCATCTAACATCCTCTGACCAATAATTAAAGGAAATGGAGAATGTGTGTGTTCAAGATCTTATGTGTACAGGAAGGGCTTACTATTTTGCCTGCTTAATATTTTAACTGATTGGATCTTTCTAAAATATATCCCCAAAATAAAATTTAATGACATCATCAGACCAACTAACTGAAGACTGAATAAACTTTCAACATAAATCCATAGCACCTCAAATAATGACAGAAAGTCATAACATGTTTCACACAGGGATCAAGAACAAGCTGTTTCAAGAACAAATCGAAATAGTCTCAAAACATTCTCAACATTAAGTGTAAATTCACGTACATGTAATACTTTCAAAGAGTAGGATCTGTTTTGAGATTCTCTTTGGATAAAACAAATTGCCATATAAAAACTAAGATTTTAGGAATTTTTTCCTTCCAAATAAATGATTTTGCTATGGCACCACAAAGTACATATAGAGGCTAGCTTACAACCAGTACTCAGAACAAATCTAGAGTGAGCAAGACCAAAGGGATGACCGAACCCTTCCATTTGATTTAAGCTCTTGTACCTACAGCTCCCATGGCAGCTTTTCTCCTGCCATCTAGGCCTGAGACTGTGGGCACAGTTCCAATCTACACAAAAATGGATACCAAGGGCAAAAACTGATAGGCAGGCAGATCTTTTGATTGAAGAATCACTCCGTGAGAGAGGGCCAGATGAAAGCTGATAGGGAAAAAGGGCTACCGAATTAAGGACAAGGTTTAGGAAAGAATCTCACACTTCTGAAATGTAGATATTAACTGGGAAGAAACAAAAGTATAGTTTCTGTGTTTAATTTATCTGTGATCAAGACTAGATAATCCAAATTAAACTGTATCCCTCAATTCCATTAGTTGAGATGTTTTCCTGATTAAAGATGAAAGTAAGTATACTCAAGCTTGTAATCAACTACAAAAATTACAACTACTTCAAATGGAATTTTAAATAATTTCCCCACATGGTAGTTTAATTCCTAGCAGTTCTGTTATTATCAGACTAGTCAAAAGTAGCTTTTGTATGTACCTTTCTTTGAAGTCAAAGGAAGAACTGCATCCCAACTAAGATTAAAAAGGCAAAACCAATTATCTTGCTAAGCCTGTGAAAATAAGTTTCTATTTTTGTGCTGCAATTTACTTGAGGTTTTACTTACTCTAATTTACTAACATTTTGTTTAGGCATGCCAACATTTTAAAAAATGGAGATTAGTTTTGATATCTAAGATAAAACTTCTAGAACCTTCACCAAGTTTTACTATTAAAACCCTTAGTATAAAAGATTTCTGTGATCCTTACAAGTAATGGAAAGTCTACTACTTTCACTTTTTTAATTTGTATTTTTTTGAAATATCAATGGTCAAGTATCCCACCTGTTAAAGAAAAATATAATATGATCTGGTTTCCCAAAATTGAAACATGGTTAAAATTCTATTTACACAAAATAGTCTGAAAAATTAAAAAGAATGGTAAACCATAGGTCCTAAAGGGAGAGAAAAACTGCATCATAAATTCCAGTTCAAATTGAAATTTTGGAAACTTTTGTCCTGTGCCCCATGCCGTTTATTAATCACTATGTTTTTAAAACAATTATGTTACAAAGAGGATTTATATGCATTTCTTCTTCATTCAGGTCAGTTTGGCTTTCTTCTTAGCAGGTCCTTTGGCCTTTCTTCTTAAATTCTGCCTGTCTACTACAGGCACTTCCACTTCTATCTCCTCTGAGCTGCTATCCAGAGCTTTTTCTGTTGATTGTGTAAATTGATCCAGTTGCTCAGAAGATGCTTCAGACTGTTCCTCTGACTGATTCTTCTGTCCTGCATTCTGTGAAAATGGCACATCTTCAAGTTCAACCTCTATCAAAGAACTCTGAGAAAGAGCAGTAGATGTTTCCTAGGGCTCAGGCACCCCCTCCTCACCCTGGTCCTCAAGTGAGGAAGTTGTGTTAGGTGATAAATTAACAGACACCGGTTCTTCAGAAAATTCAGCTATCACCGAGTTTGGAAAACCATTGTCAGATCGGTCTTCATTTGAGATACTGTCGATTTTGTCTGAACTCCCAAAATGTGCTTTCTTTCTTGAAAATGGAGACAGTTTCTCTTCAGTGTGCCCTTTGTCATCAGATGGGCCTTGGTCTATCAACATTTCTGTATCAGTTATATGTGGGGGCTTATCTGGTGCAACAACCTCAGGAGGTTTTGAGGATTCTACCACCAGTGGAACGAGATTTATAGTGTCTTCACTAGAATTAAAATACTGCACTTTTAATTCTTCTTCTAAACCTTCACTAATGGAGTCCTCCTCTTCTGTTGTAAGCGAAGTCTTAAGGGTATCATCCATTACCTCACCATTCATAGGCTCTAATTCAGAGTCTTTTTCATCTTGCTTTTCCAGGCATGGCTGGGTTTCAGGTACAGGCCGGACATCTTTATCAGGACTTTCATCCTCAAATTCAATCACTCTCTGCTCAGGTTCTTCTTCCAGGAATTCTTCTGAGTTCTCTGATATGCGCGTAGTAGACTCTAATTTGTTTACTGAAGCTGTCAGTGAGGTCTGGGCAGTTTTCTCCTCTTCTCCTTGAGAACCACAAAATTCAGAATCCTGAAACCGCTTTCCAATCTTTGGCCGCTTTAGATGACTGCTTCGAGTATGAGTAGAAACAGGTGTTTTTTCATGACCTTCGAATGTGCTTGCAAAGGTCTCCTTTAGAGAATCAATAGTTAGCTGCATCTCACTGGATTGATTGTCCTCAGTTCCCACTTCATACTCTGGAACAGCTGCAAGACCATATTCTCCAGACACAGGTCTTTTGGCTTCATTCTGAGAAATTGCTGTAATTTTAAGTGTTTCTCTCTGTAATGCTCTGGTGACTGGTATTCGCTGGTACCAGTGTCCAACACCCTCTACTTCCCAAAGGAGTTCATGGTCTCCTGGATACTTTTCAAAGTATTGTTTGCAAGCTGCTTAAGCCCCTCTCTAGAAAGGACAGATGCTTTCACAATATCATCAATAGCCCACCACTGATCAGCAAGGTAAAGTGCCACAGCTGTGAGTGAATCCTCAGGTGCAAAAAGGGCAAGAACTTTCTGGGTCTGATCTCCACCATAGAGAGGTACAAAGCCTACATTTGACAGGCTAATAGGAATCGTAATATTGAGAAAAGAAAAATACTCTGGATTTTCAGGGTCCCCACACCTTAAATCTGACATGTAATCTTCAGCAGCATTTTCCAATTCCTCATGACTGCAATTATTCAGCAAGTCCACAGGGAATGCCATCTTCACTCTGAGAGCTGATTTTGAGTATGACCAAAATGAAGTAATTGAATAGACTGCTACAACTATCCAAATCTCGGAAGGGTCTCAACGTGTTCAGTGGTCCCTTTCTGCTCTCTGTACATCCTGTGATACGCAAAAAAAAAAAAAAAATTTTAATAAAAACATGGCACTCCAATTCTCCAAATCCATTTTGGAGAATTCCCTCCGGGGCTCAAACCTCCATTCCATTATGCAACAGCCTCCATTCCAGATGTTAATCCTGTCTCGGACGCGTCCCGCGAGCCGCCGGAGCCCAGGCAAGGAGGCGGAGCCCCGCGAATGAATGGAGCCGCCGGCTGCGCGCTGGCGACCCCAGGCCGGTCCCTGGCCGTGCTGCCAGGGCGGGTACGGCTGCCTGCCCCTCGCCCGCTACGCCCGGTTCCTCTCCGGTAGGCCGCAGCCCCTGGGCAATCTTATTCTGTAATTATGTTTTATCAGTGAGACCTGCTAATAGAGATTCCAGTGTTGCTTTAAATAATTGTTTTATTACTGTGACTTTTCAGTTCACCTCTAAATATCCTCCTAAAACACTTGGCCCATGTACATGAGTATAATAAAAGTAAAACAAAATAATTAATCCTAAACCCTGTATCAAGCTTTAAAAAGACACACCTAAAAGCACAAAGACTAGAATTACTAGCTTACTTAAAATGTCATTCTCTCATCATTTCAACCCCTTCTGGAAATGATAATGGGTAAGATTTACAGAGTACTGGGGCAGGAAGGAGTTGATAGGAGGGAGTGGTAAACTGTGTCAACTCTTTCAACTTTGGGAAAAATAAAATCAGAGAACTAGCTATTGGGTTTGGCAAAATCAAAAATATTAGAGACCTTGATAGCAGGTATTTCAGTGGAGTGATGGAAAGAGAAAGTTGATTAAAATAAATTGAGCAGAAAAGGGAAAGTGAGAAAGTGGAATTAGTGAATCTTGACAGCTTTTAGAGGAATAAATATCAGTGGGAACAGAGAAAATAAACAAGAGGAGGGGTATCATATCAAGGAAAAAGAAAACGTGTATATAAACACCCATACACATACTACATATACTCACTTTTAAGACAGACAATATCAAGGCATGTTTTAAAAAAAAATTTTTAACAGACTGCATTTTGATTCATTGTACACAAATGGGTACAACTTTTAATTTCTATGGTTGTACATGATGTAGATTCACACCATTCATGTAATCATACATATACATAAGGTAATACTGTCTGTCTCATTCTACTATCTTTCCTTCCCCACCCCCTCCCACCCCATTTTCCTCTACACCATCCAAAGTTCCTTCATTCTTCTCTTCCCCAATCCACCCCACACCCTTCGTTATGTATCGTCAACCATTATCAGAGAAAACATTTGGCCCTTGGTTTTTTGGGGTTGGCCTATTTCACTTAGCATTATATTTTCCAACTTCACCCTTTTACCAGTATAATGCCATAATTTTATTCTTCTTTATGGCCGAGTAATATTCCATTGTGTATATATACCACAGTTTCTTTATCCATTCATCAATTGAAGGACATCTTGGTTGGTTCCACAATCTAGCTATTGTGAATTGAGCTGCTATGAACATTGATGTGGCAGCATCATTGAAATATGCTGATTTTAAGTCCTTTGGGTATAAACTGAGGAGGGGGATAGCTGGGTCAAATGGTGGCTCCATTCCAAGTTTTCTGAGGAATCTCTATACTGCTTTCCAATCCACCAGCAATATATGAGTGTGCCTCTTTCCCCACATCCATGCCAACACTTATTATTGCTTGTGTTCTTGATAATAGCCATTGTAATTGGAGTTAGATGAAATCTTAGGGTTGTTTTAATTTCCATTTCTCTAATTACACTTTTTCATATATTTGTTGATCACCTGTATATCTTCTTCTGTGAAGTGTCTGCCCAGTTCCTTAGCCCATTTATTGATTGGGTTCTTTGTATTTTGGGTGTAAAATTTTTTAAGTTCTTTATAAATTTTGGAGATTATTGCTCTATCTGGTAGAAAAGATTTTCTTCAACTCTGTAGGCTGTCTTTTCACATTATTGTTTCTTGTGCTGTGAAAAAGCTTTTTAGTTTGAATCTATCCCATTTATTGATTCTTGCATTTATATCTTACACTATGGGGGTCTTGTTAAGGAAGTCTGGTCCTTAGCCAACATGATGGAGATTCTGGCCTACTTTTTCTTCTATTTGGTGAAGGATCTTGGGCCTAATTCCTAGATCCTTGATCCATTTTGAGTTGAGTTTTGTACAGGGTGAGAGATAGGGGTTTAATTTCATTTTACTGCATATGGATTTCCAGTTTTGCCAGCACCATTTGCTGGAGAGGTATCTTTCTCCATTGTAAGTTTTTGGCACCTTTGTCTAGTATGAGATTACTGTACTTATGTGGGTATGTCTCCGTGTCTTCTATCCTGTACCATTGGTCTACCTGTCTATTTTGGTGCCAATACCATGTCGAGGCATGTTTTTGAACCAATGGAAAGATCTGGTACATACTGATAATAGTAAAAGAACAAAAATAAGAATAACTGAACATATTCATGAGTAAAAGAGAGTAGTGGACAAGCAGCCTCTGATAGGAAGGTGACCAAGCATACAGATGCATGTGGGTTTATAGGTTTGGTGGAAAGATGAGATTTTTCATTTGACTGTCATCTCTTTTACTAATAAAATACAGGACGAGATCATCTATAAGGGGAGCGGAGCAGGAAGAAGTGGAGGGATTGGAATTTTGAGATGAAAGGTTGTATCAGTTCATTAGTTTCCTACTGCCGTAACAAATGACCACAAACCCGGAGGCTATAAGCAACAGGAATTTGTTCACTCTTGGTTCTGGAGACCTGAAATTCAAGATCGAGGTGATGTCAGGGCCATGCTTCCTCTAATATTCTGAGGGAGAAACTTTTTCAGCTTCTTCCAGTGTCTGGGGACTGCTGACCTCCCTTATGTAGCTCGTGGCAACATAACTCTAGTCTGCCTGTCTTCGTGCGACATTTTTTCCTGGGCCTCTATGTTTCAGACTTCCCTCTCCTATCTCTTATAAGGACACTCATCATTGGATATGGGGCCCACCCTGTATCCAGTATCATCTCACGTTGAGATCCTTAATTACACTTGCAAAAAAGACTATTTTCAAGAAGGGTCACATTTGCAGGTATTAGGTTAGGACTTGGACATATCTTTCAGGGGGAATCTATTTGACCTATTATAGAGGTAATATATTATAATCACCTAGAAGAATCAGAAAAGTAAAATAACTAGAAAAAATGTTGGTCAGCTTTCTGCACTATGACAAATACCTGAGATAAACAACCTCACAGGAGGATAAACAACTTTTTTAAAGGAGGTTTATGGTTTTAGTCTGTGGTCCCTTGGCCATCTTGTTTTGGGTTTGTAATGGCAGAGTAACTTATGGTGGGAGAGTGTACCAGAGGAGAGCTATTCCCCTTAAGTTGGCCAAGAAGCAAAGAGAAGAGAGGGGAAAGGGCCCAGGATCCCAGTGTTCCCTTCAAGGACATGACTCCATTGGCCTAACTCATGCCTTAACTTCCTTCCACAAGGCGCCACCTCTTAAAGTTTCCACCATCTCCCAATAGTGCCACAAGTTGGCACCCAGGCCTTTAACACATGGCCTTTGGGGGTCATTTAAGATCCAAACCATAAAGGAAAGTACAGAAAGACCATCTGGAGATGTTAAAAATCCACATAAACTTTCGATAATAAATTGAAACAAGTCTGGTCCACACCATTAGGTAATTTTTTTTTTCTTTGCCAGGGATTAAACCCATGGGCACTTAACCACTGAGCCACATTCCCCGGTCCTTTTTATGTTTTGTTTAGAGACAGGGTTTCACTGAGTGGCTTAGGGTCTCGCTAAGTTGCTGAGGCTGGCTTTGAACTTGCAATCCTCCTGCCTCAGTCTCCCAATTCTCTGTGATTACAGATGAGCACCATCACACGTGGCAGCTGTTTTTTCCCTAACAATGTTCTGCCTCTTGGATGCCAACATGAATGAAGTGGAGAGTTCATTTAATCTGAGTTGTGATTTTTCCAGGAAGGTATTACAAAGAGAAAGAATTAAAAAGATATTATAGACCTTGAACATGAGAGGCTATGTAGTACAGAACTATATAACATTTCCCATAAAAGGTGAGTTCAAGAAGATAGAGATGATTTGTTAAAGAGTGTCAATGGAATACAGGTCACTATGAGGTTAATAAGACAATGAAGTGAAGAGTGTTTGAACAAGGCCAGATAGAAAATGTGGCTTCTAAGTAGGATGCTTAAAATTAAGGTTAGGGTTTCTCAGTTCTAGTTACCCTTTCAAATCACCAGAAATAATTCTAAATAATTGTCTGGGGTAGGTCCCTGGGATTGGTGGTGTCCCAGAATGAGAATCACTCATCTAGGATCCATGTGACCTTGGAACCATGAGCATGTATGGAGGTACAGTGGAGGAAACAAAAGTTGATAGAGCTGAGGTGAGAGATTAGAGTGTTACAAGGACCAGCCCAGCAAAAGAGAATGTGAAAACCTTAGGGAACAGATGGCTCATGGGGACTCGAGAATAGGCCACTCCCTAGGATAATGGTTTTTATGGGAAATGGGCCATAAGCCATGTGAAACCTAGCGCCATTGGTGCTTCCCAAGTCTGGAAGGGTAGCAGGAGCCAGGGGTTGGCCCAATAATTATCATCACAAAGTACTGGTTTAAAATTGTGCTTAAACCTCTTGTACCCAATCGTTCATTTGCCTTCCTGAAAGAGATGGTCAGGTCTAAAGAAGACCATAGCTCATAGCATTGCTTAGTATTCTCAAATATAAAATGATTATTTTCTAGGCAATAGCTTGAAAGAAGAGCAGCCTGATTTATGCCTTGGAATCATGCCAGGAATTACCGATCAATTCAAGAGAATCTGCTTTGATGCCCTTCCCCCAAGCTGCTCAAAACCTGGGACCCTTGCCAACACCTCCCTCTGCCCTCCAGTAAGAGAGGACAGGGTTCATGCTGATTTCATTCTTGTTGCCATGGGCTCCCTCTGTGGCTGCCAATATCCAGTGACCCCAAGGACCATGGGCTTATGAGTTTATAGGTTTTACACCTCAACCCTGTAAGCCTTTCCGCCTATGTTGTTCTCTCTTCCTTGTGCTCCTCTGACCCCTGAGAGACATCCTGCAATAACTGATCACAAATGAGCAGTTACTGATTCCTCTCCCTTTAAGGGGAGCTGGACTTAGTGAGTTACTTCTATTGAATATCAAAAGGCGGAAGCGTTGCGGTATCAGTTGCAAGAGAGATTTATAAAAAGACTTTGATTGGGGCACTGACTCATGCTGACATTCTATTTTGTGTAAGCACTGTTAATTTTTAAGCACTCTTTGCAAATATACAAGGTTTGGGGAGAACACATATGGTTTCATAACAGATGTACCTGTATGCTCTGATCTGAATTAGTGGAATATTTATCTTTAACAGGTTAAGTTACTGTATCCCTCTGTCTTAATACAGTACTACTTACTGTAATTATTTATCTTTTATACATTAGTTTGAGTTCCTCTAACAAGACCTCCTTACAGGTAAGAGATGTAATAATCTGCTCAAAGTCAAAGATGGTACCATTTTTCTTTTAAATTTTCTTTTCCCATCAATGGTCCACATAGTCAAGCTATCCTTTAGGAATGGCTCCTCACAAAAGGACAAGGTGTACAAACTCTTCTTGTCCACAAAGTTCTATTGAACATTTTGAATATTTTACATACCACATAGTGATATTTTATTTATTTAAAATACTTTTGACAATAACCAGTTTGGTGGACCATGCAGATAAAATATCCCTAAATGAAGTGCTTCTCTCTTTCTAAGAATGACTAATTCATGCTTGAATAAATGAAGCAGGATTAAATGTACATGTGATAAGCATACATTTTAGTTCCTCATTCTTGGTTGGATGAAGTATTTAGTTCAGTCTTGAGTAGTTGGTCTTAATATCCTCCATCCACTCTGAAGTCCTTTGAATTTTAATAACCTAAGACATTGCCCAGTTTTTGTTAAACTGTCTCTGCTTAAAAGATGACAGATTTGATGATTAATTAAGCATTAATTAATCCAGAGCATTCATAAGATAACATAATGGAGATACCCACAAGATAACCTTTACATGGTCCTTCATATATACAAAACACCTTTTCATCTCCTTTCTTCTTGACCTCCTCAACAGAGGAAGCTAAATATATAGCAGATTTTTCAATTTCTATTTTTCAAATGAGGAAATAGAATCTCAGTGAGGTTAAATGACTTGTCCAAATCCTACACCAAGTAAGTTATGGCACCAGAAATTGAACAAGGACTGCTGAGGCCATGATGTGACTGATTGATATCCTGGTGCATTAAATCACCAGCAGGAAAGACTATCTTTTACACATGAGCAAACTCAGGTCTGATAGTTTTTGTTACATATACTCCAACCTTCTCAGGGACAGTTCTCATGCTTTATTTTATGTGAAAAACAAAGAAACCTCTCCTCCATGCATAGCAATCCATCTTTAAGCATACTCACTTGTGTTTTGCATGACTGAGTTTGCTGTGCAGGGAATCATCAGGGTATTATTCCAAATGGAGAAAAATTAGATAAAGCCCAGTGTTCCCGGCTGCAGCCTGTGTGATTATGAACACAATACTGTACTTACAGTAGGATGCCAGAGTGAATAAACACTGCTGCCTTTGAAAGGATGAGCATTTGCTTTGACCTAAAAACTATCTGACGCTGGGTACAATTATCTTTCTCCAAGTGGCACATTATTATTTGACACATTAATTGTTGTGTCATTTCTTTCTGAAAAGCATGTTGGGTGTCTAATACAGACCAGAAGCTTCATGAATTATCCATGTCAGGGGGCTGCAGCACTAGTTTACCTTCCCAAAATAAAATAACCCCATCTTATCTCCTTTTTTCCCTGACCACAGGCAGACCTGTGCTGCCCTATGACCTCAGTGCTTTCTTCTTGTTCCCTGGCATTCTGATAAATATCAGCAATGGT
This sequence comes from Sciurus carolinensis, assembly GCF_902686445.1. Taxonomy (NCBI): domain Eukaryota; kingdom Metazoa; phylum Chordata; class Mammalia; order Rodentia; family Sciuridae; genus Sciurus; species Sciurus carolinensis. Next base: position 68,675,569 of record NC_062217.1, on the reverse strand, counting down.
GCATTTACTCATTACAGCCATAAAAGCTCTCCTCCTCTTAGGTAAACCACAGAGACATCGCTTTGCAGAATGGAACATTCTTTATGGCTTGGTTTCTGCCCAGGAGGCACTACACAAGCATAATAAGGAGGTCTGCTGTCTCTGCATCTACTCCCACCCTGGTTCCTTTTCACTCTTCTAGGGCTGTTTCCAGACACGAAAGACTCTGGCCCTGGCCAGAGCTCAGCACTCAAGTCTGGATGATCTTCCATTGCTGCAGCTGCTCCTTGGCAGCCCAGGCTGGATGATGGGCTGGCGGCCCTGGTTCGCCTCTGGGCCTGTCATCTGTCATATTGTTAGACCACTGATGGGCTCTCTCTGCTTGCCCTTTAAGCCTGTGCTTCCCTGTCTTCCAACTTTGGCTGCTACTAGAGGATAAAAATCAAGGCTTCATCCCTTTTCAAATCCCAGTGGTTGAGGCAATCTCACAGCAGGAAACAGAACCTTCTCATTGTCTTCCCAGATACCTTCGGTGTGCATATTCCATAGCAAATTACTGTTTAAAAAAATCAGAATTAGAATGTATTTGATATTCCATATGTTGCTGCTAGTTAATGCTGTGCCACCCTAAAGACTCATCTCCCCTTTTGGTTTTAATTGGGTTCTTTTCTATCGTTTTCATTTCAGTTTGCACCTGACTCCGACATATTCGGTCACTGATTACCAAGTGAGTTGTTCAGTGAACTAGAGGTATGATAAATTAAATATGATATGTATCACTGAATCCATCTTTGGCTGCTTCATGGTGCATTATAATTTGGGAAGGGACTATTAAAATAAAATATTAAAGAATAAGCAGAAATGGCCCACTGTTAACATGTCCAATGGCAAGAGAAAATTACAGGTTTCATTGTATATGCGGCACCATCTGCCTCTTTGCTGAGGCTCAACCTTCGGCTCTCCCAGGGGAAATAGCTGTGGATAAGTTATTCAATTAGAACAGCATTATTGGCCAGCTACCTTGGAGAATTGGGTTGATGATGTTGTGATTATCCTGCTCTACATTCCTTCATGTCTCCAGCAGGCTGCAGCGCATGGCAACTTCCTTAAGTGTTTACCAAGCCCTGCAGTTGAGGTGAACAATTGGAATGAAGAATATCAAGGATTCCTCAAAGAAAATCAATTTTGAATGAACTTTTGTTGCTTAGTCGCAGCTCCAATATTCTGAGTCATACTATATTTTTGTGGACTTTCATTGAATTAAGTGACAGAAATGGCAGTAGGGAGGAAAGTGAATTTCATGATATGCATTTAACCTGTGGCATGGCACAAAATAATTCTTCATGTGCAATTATAAGGTAGAAAAATACTCAGGCTTCCTCAAGTAGGATATTAATCTTAGGAATGGGAAAATCTCATAGGGGCATACTGCTTTCTTAATAGAGACTACAGCTGTTCTTCAAAAGCATTTGTATCATAAAAGGTAATTATTTATGTCAGTCTCCCAAAAGGTTAGGTCCCTTTATAGATCATACCATCCAACCAATTGGATTCCTAAACAAGAACTTGTTGAGAACATTCATTGTTATCTTTAGGATTCTCTGGTTTGTGACTAGATCAATGACATATCTCTTGCTTAATCAAAACAAAACAAAACAAACAAACAAACAAAAAATATATATATATAGTATATGGGATCTGGAGTGCAGGTTAGTGGTAGAGCACTCACCTAGCATGCACAAGGACCTGGGTTTAATCTGCCCAAAAAGTGTTTTGCAAAATATATATGTAGTATTTTTCTTTATTTTTTAAAATGATAGGTGTTTATTAAAGAAAATTGGACATGATGCAGAAAAAAATATTAAAAATTAAAATCCAAAATCATTTATTATCATGCCCCTTATAAATATGTATATATTCATACACCCTCACATACCAAATATTTTCTGGGTGCTTATTTGCACTCCAGGGGCAGTTGTTGACAATGTCCTGTGACTGTTGACTGAGCAAGGAACTCAAATGTAACCCTTATCACTGGTTCAGATGCTAGTGTCTTTGGAAGATACCTGTCAGTATTTCAGTATTCATGAATTATTATAAGATCATATATTTTGTCCTTTTTGTATGTATGTGTTGGCAGTATTTCAAGTTAATCATATTTTAAGAGCTTCTTAAATATTAAGACATTAACCCTTTATTGCAAAAACATTTTTCCCGGCATGTCATTAATTTTCACTTAGTTTATGATATTTTGGATATTCAAAATATTATTTGCAAGTAGTCAGATCTGTTTTTCACCAGTGTGGTTTTCTACCACAGTATGTTTAAAAAGTCCTTCTTTGCTACAGACAAGTTAAATATTTACTCATATTTTCTTGTTTTAAAATTTGGAATTCTTTTCTAACTATTTAATCCATTAGATATAGATGTTCCACAGTATCCAACAGTGTTTGGTCTCAGAATGCCCCCATGGTTACCAAAATACTTAAATGTTCAGACCTTTATGTAAAATGGTATAGTATTTGCAAATAGCCCATGCATATCCTCGCGTGTACTTTAAATCACCTTTAAATTACTTACAATACCTAATACAATGAAAAAATTTCTTGTATTTATTTTGGGGATAGTGACAAGGAAAAATCCTATATATGTTTAATACAGATGTAATTTTTTCCCCTGAATATTTTTGATTCACAGCTGTTAAATGCAGAACTCACAGTAGAGAGAGTGACTGTATGTATGTTCATATGCATGAATGTAATTATTATGTACTAAATAGTCAAAAATAAATGAATCTATGAGAACAGATTATATTATCAAAACCCCTAATATCTCAGTAGTAAAACACATTTTTTTCCTGCTCCTGTGAAGTCCACATGTGGCCTAGAATCTCTTGGACAGATGTCCTATGCATGGTAATCTCAGTTTTCCAGAATGCAGCAATCTTATGGCAATTCTATCTCAATCAAAAGCTTTAGGTTCACTATAGAAGGAAAGGAAAGGATGGAAAACTGCATATCAACCCCCATATGCTCTGGGCCTGGAAGTCATGCTTCTCTCCTCACAGACACAGCCCTGCTAAGGGACCAGTCATCTAGCCCCACCCACTGAAGAAAGCACAGGGGAAGTGGAACTGGAAATGTGGGTAAGGACTTGAGGTACCTGGTCACAGTCTACCCTTTCATTTCTCCAAATATTCAGTTCACTCTCCCTTGGGTACAGATATTACAATTACACCCACCTCCTAAGTTAAATTAAGTTTGGCATAAAGCTGCCTCCATATATACTATAAATTTGACCCAAAAGTTTCTCTGTACATAATGAAGTGCAGCTTAATTTGATTGTAAACAGATTATAATCTACCCTTGCAAGAAGTAGGCAAATCTTAGCCAATCAAAGCAGCCCAGTATAGTCAACCTTAGATCACTACTCAAAACTTCTTTAAATAAGGTCAACACCAAGATTTAACAGATCCGGCTATCTTTGTACCTCATTTCCACTTTTTTGCACATAACTTCCCTCTCCCTAAGAAATGTTATCCAGCCATGTGGTGGCTCCAGAGTCACTTGGAAACTATTCTGATTCTGTGGGCTGCCCAGTTCTCAAATCATTCCTAGTTCAATTAAAGTCTTTTGAGTTTGTGTCTAAATATTTTTTATTTAATACTCCTCTCCAAAAGGGACACCTCCAAAATCTCCCACTCATAACATCAAGCACCAAGTCCAGAATCTCAGGGAGGTATATGGTATTCTCTATGTCAAGTCTAGAAGTTACTCCCTTAGCTCTGGAAACCTATCAACAAAAATAGAAAGCTATCTACCATTCACACATCCAATGACTGAAAATGGAATTAATTTCTAATCCTGAGAAATTTTGAATTCCTTCTAAGCAGATATTTAATGAGCCTGCTACCTTGATTAATCCCTGACTCTGCTCTCCTGGACAAGCTGATTTAGCCCTTATTCTCTATGACTTCTGGCTCCACCTTCAGGGACATTTTTTTTTCCTTTTAATTATCTGTTAAGGTTTGGATATGAGGTATAAATGCTCCTTCTAATACAGGAATATTCAGAAATGAAATGATTGGGTGGTAATGGTTATAACCTAATCAGTCCATCCTACTTTGAATGTACTGACTGGGTGGTAAATGTAGGCAAGTGGGGTGTGACTGGGAGAGATGGGTTACAGAGGGCATACACTGAACAAATGCATTCTTCCTGTGGCCCTTCCCCTCTCTCACACTCTGCCTCCTGATACCCCAGCCCCCATGAGATGAGCATTATTCCTCTGTTGGTCCCTGTGCCATGATGTGCTGCTTCACATTAGACCCAGAACTTCTATGAACTGAAACTTCTGAAACCATGAGCCTCAAATAAATTTTCCCTCCTCTAACTTGTTCTTACCATGTATGTTGGTCACAATGACACAACAGCTCACTAAAACAGAAATTGTTACCAAGAAGTGAGGTTGTTACTATGACTAACCTAACCATGTGGTTTAGAAACTTTTGGAGCTGGTTTGTGGGAGGAATTTTGAAAAGTTCAGAGATGAAAGTTGAAAAAGCTTTAAAATATTGTAATTGAAATTTGATAGGAGATTGTAGCAGCAGCTCAGACCAGAATTCTTATAGGAATGAGGACTGGGTTCAGGAGGTTTCAAAGGGAAATGAGAACACTTTTGGGGATTGGACTAGAGGCCATTCATGTTATATTCAGGCAAAGAACTTAGCTAAATCTTGCCCATGTTTTAACTTTGTGTAAAACTGAATTCAAATGTCATGGGTGGATTTATCTGGTGGTAGAACTATCAGGGTAGCACAGCATTCAGTGAGTGGCATAGATTTTGTTATCTGCTTTAGGTTTACTATGAGAAATAGGGGCAGAAAGCAGAGTTAAAGTACCTCAAAAACTTGCAGTTTGGCCAGAAAAGTGCTTATAAAGCTGAGGTCAAGAAAGTTGAGCTTGTTGAAGAGATTATGCTCCCTAAAGAGATGCTAAGCACTTTGTATGAGAAGTGATGACTTGAGGGCATCTCAGGAATTTACAAGACCATACTGACTATAGGCTTCAGGGTATAGAAGAGAAAATTCTTTGGAGAAGAGATCATGGGGGTGGCCTGCTTCCACAGGACAGGGGTGGGGGGTAGGAAGTTGTTTTACCATGCTGACCTGTGCAGGGACTTAAAGACTGCTTCAACCATGATTCCAGGGTTCCAGGTATCATGTAATCTGGCAGCTGAACTTGGTGCCATCACGTGATGATGGGTCTGCAGGAATAAAGAATGCTAAAATTAAGGGTCATGGAGGCTTCCACTGAGATTTTAAAAGAAGGCCTAAGAGGCCAGGCAAAGTGTAGCAGGGTTGGAGTCCTGAAGGTTGCCTCTGATAGGGCTATGTATGATGCTGTGAAGTTGAAGCTGATACTGCAATGGAGACCCCAGGAATTACCAGGTGCCAGTAACATGGACTGTGTGCCGAGAAAAGTTGCTGGCTGCAAAGAGAGCCAGGTTAAAAGAACCCACTGGCAAGGCAAAGGAGCAAGGCTGCCCAAGCCGTTTGGAGAGCACTTCTCACAGCCTTGTGTCCTAGATGTTGTATATGGAATTATGGGACCTGTTGGCCTGGTTTCAGTCTTGCTTTAACACTATTTCTTCTTTCTATGTCCCTATTCCTCCCTTTGAAAATGGGAATGTTTACCCTGTGCCCACAGGATATCAAATATATGTAACTTGCTTTTGATTTTTATAAGGGTTCACAACCAAGACTTTGCCTTGAGTCTCTTAATCTGTCTTAATGCAGGAATGCTCACAGATGAAATGAATGTATTGTAAGAGCTATAACCTAATCAGTTCATACTAGTTTGAATGACCTGAGTGGTAACTGTAGGCATATGATGCATGACCTGAGGAGATGGGTCAAGGGGTGCACCCTGGAAAGAGGACATCTTTCCTATAGCCCTTTCCACTCTCTTTCTCAATCTCTGCTTCCTGATCCCAGGATGAGCGTAATAGATTTTTTCCACTCAATTCTTCCCCCATGATATGCTGCCTCACCTTGGGCCCAGAGTAATGCACCCAGACATCTAGGACTCAGACTTCTGAAACCATAAGCCCCAAATAAACATCTCATCCTTTACGTTGTTCTTGTCAGGTATTTTGGTCACAGCCAGGCAAAAACTGACTAAAAACATTATATTTTCTTAAATTCATTTTAAAATGAGTGCTAGGGAATATGCAGCTTTCTTAGCCCACTTCTTACCAAGTGCTCAATAGTTCTTTTTGAGCCCTATCACTTTCAAATATTTTATTCTTTGACAATATAACACTTGAAACTTTGTTGGTTTCCAACTTGCTTGATCCCTATAAATTCCATATGCCAGTAATTACAGCTACAATACTTTGCCTAGCATAGTTCTCAGATCAACTGCATTTCTTTGCATTCTTGTGCCCACACCTCTTCCAGCTTAAGGAGGTGGTAAATACCTTGAGTCTATTTGGATTTGGTGGGAGAGCTGAGCCCTTAAGCTCTTTTACCTGAGCATTTTTTCAAATGGAAAGATCACTGGGTCTCAGGACCTTAGTTAGTTTGATCTTTACCCTGAGGCATTTTATTCTACTAAAAACTTAACAAGTCAAAGTGCACGGAGATTTTTGTTCTTGCTGTTTATTCATTGTTTTCTGTAGTGGGCTCAATTTTAAAGTCTTTTGCCATTTATCTCTTACTGTATAGAATTGAAAAGAAATTACTGTTTCCACTTATTCAAGGACACCAAATATCTGCACTATTTCTTTTCATTCTTGCTTACAAAGAAGCAGGTCTTTTCAGAGCTGCATTTCTTATGATTCTTTCCCAGGCATGACCCATAACAACCAGCATACATTTATAAGATTTGTCTTGCAAATTCTCACAATAGACAAATATGTTCATTAGGTGCACATTATGCTTGTTGTGTTATCAGAGGTGACAGTATTACCAAATGTCTCCCCATTGCAAAGTGGGACTCCATCTTCCTAAACATAAATGTCTGCAACACAAGCAAGAGCATGGATAATCAATCATTCACTGACTCCTACTTGGTTTATGAAAGCAAGTTACCCTCTAGAACATATTCCCTTGTGTTTCCACACAGAGGAGATTTCTTGAAGTGTTAGTAATTATCTAGACATCTCTATGCCAATAAACTTGTATTTTCTCCATAGAATGAATTTCACAAAACACTTCATTCAATAATATGTCCTCCTCCTGTGCTACTTTTTAAAATTAAGCATTTCAGACATACTCAGTGTTATAAAGAATAAGTGAACCAATATTTATGTATACCCCTTGTCTGATTCCAGAAATAAAATTCACCAATAATCCATCTAACTGCATGCATTCAGTCCTCTTGAGTTATCTCTAATCCAGAACTTGTGTTTAATCATTCCCATATATTTTGTACTTTTACTGCATATCCATGTGTTTGGCCAGTTAAAAAATTTATGTTAGAAACTTTCAAAAAAACAGCAACACAGAATAATAGAAAGAATAATCAATGAATTGATGTACTCATCAACCAGCTTCAGATCTGTCAGTTTTGTTTGCCTTCATCCCTTACATAATTTTTGTTTGCCTTCATCCCTTACATAATTTTTGTTTGCCTTCACCCCTTACATAATTTTTGTTTGCCTTCATTCCTTACATAATTTTTGGTGGGTGAAATATTTAGTTTTCTGAATATTATTGAGCATTGTACAAATAATATTACATTTAGGCCTTCTGCAATACAGTATCTTTTTGTTCAGTACTTGTAAAATTCATCCTTGTGTCTATGAACATATCTAAGTAATTCATGTTATTATTATATGGAATTTAATTATATTTATATGCTACAACTTATCCATTCTCCTATTGGATAACATTTAAATGCTTTTTATTTCATGCCCCTACAAACACTACTGCAACAAATATTTTTGAACATGTTCTCTTGTGCTCCAGTGTGAGAATTTCTCTATGATATAAATGTGGAAGTAATTATGTTATAGGTTATGCATATCTTCAACTTTTCAAAATATTAAGTTTATATTAAAAAATGAGTTGACTGTATATGAGAGGTCCTATTATTCCACATCCTTGCCAAGAATTTTAGTTGTCATCACTTAAACTTTTTTTGATAAATGATGTGCCTTATATTATGTGTTGTGGGATTTTATCATATTTTATTGATTATTGGTGAAGATATGAATCTTTATATGTTTCCTGGGTACTAGGGTGTCTTTTTTGTAATTTATCTATTTATATTTTTGGCCCCCTTACTTATTTTTCAAAATCTTTTATTGATCCATAGGAGCTCTTTATGTATTTGTAGATCTACTCTTTGTCAGTCATGCTAATTGTAAATATCTTTCCCAAATCTGAAGATTATTTTCTCACTTTGTTTCTGGTTTGCTTTAATTCACAGTTTTAATTTTTATGTTAATTAGGATTTGGGGTTTGTGCTTTCTGTGTTTTGTTTGGGATATTCTTCTTTCCTGGATCATAAAGATACTATTCAATACTTCTAAAATTTTAGAAGTTTTCCTTTAAATGTCCTTTGACTTTGTGTGTATGGTATAAGGGAGGAGTTCCTTTCCTCCCCAGCTGTTCTCAAACCACTTGTTAAATAAACTATGTTTGTCTCTCTGCTCTACATGTCTCCTCTGTCATATGAAAATTCCTTTATATAAGCAGGCCTGCATCTGATATTCTATTTTGGCTTCTTAGTGTTTTTGCCTTTTTCTGTACCAATGCCATATAAACATCCTCACTACAACTTCATCACAAATGTTTGTATTTGGTAGGGCAAATTTTCTAGAATTGCTCTAATAAAATATTCCTGTTTTTCACGGTCCTTTGCAATACCCATTAGTTTCTAAAAATTATATGTTACACCCTAAGCTCTTAGGTACTAGCATTAGTCTATGTCATTTGTGTTCATTGATTCTGTCAGTTAACTGTCTGGGTTTTTTTGTTCCTTTGTAGTGCTGAGTATTGAGCCCAGGGTCACATGCATGCCAGGCAAGGGTTCTACCACTTGAGCTACAGCCCCAGCTCCATGTCAATTAATTCTTATATTTATACTACTTTATTTTTTGAAGTTATGTAATGCATCTAATATCTAACAGGGCAAGGACCCTTCTTCTCCATTTATGAAAAAAATTTCAAAACAACTATTTGTTCTTATCTGTTTACTCTTCTTCCAGTAAAAATTGAAAGTTTAACAATTCAAAGAAGAGCTATTGGGACTTTTATTTGAATGTCATTAAATATAGACACTTAATTAATATAATAAATATATTTCATGTATTCAGTCTTTTCATCTCAACTGATATCTACATTATTTAAATTTTTTCTTATTTTTCCATGAAATATCTTTTCTTCACATAATTCAACTCATGTAATGCTTATGTATTGTATGTTTTTTTCTTTTTGTTGTGACTTGACTTTTCACATTTTCATCACACTTTATAGTTCATAATTTATAAGACAAAGAAAAATAAAGCATGCCTTTCTTGATTTTGTTTTTGTGTGTGTATGGTACACGCACGTGTTAGGCAAGCACTTTGCCACTGAGCCATAATCCCAGACCAGCATGATGTTTTTTCATGTATTCTTGAGTCTATCAAACTCTTTTCCATTCTTTTTCTGGATTTAACAGGTATATGTAATCTATTAATAATGATGCTTTGTGGCTTTTCTATCAATATTCAGCTAATTTCTACTTCCTGTTTCATTGTAATCCTCACACATTTACTAGCAAAGTAAAAAAAAATCATAATTCTATTAAAAAGGACCATTACCTTATTAAAATTTAAATGAAATGCATCTAATATTTTAAATAAATTACAATGTGAATTTAAGAGCACATTTTTTAATGCCATTATCTTTGTATGCCTAGTTTTACCAAAAAGGAAAAACATTAAGAAGAGAGGTTGACTTTTATCAGAGACTATGTCCTTTAATTGATATTCACATGTGTTTTGGTTTGCCCTGGTTGAATTTTACTCATGAGCAGTAGTGTGTCAAAGTCAGGCAGTAGGAGCTGTCTGGTCTGGGTACAGGAGATTGTTTAGAATTTAGACCAACAACAGTGTTTTGTCTGGGAGGATATTTTATCTCCAACATTATTTAGAATTACTAGTGCATGGTTATGATAAAAAGTGGAGGGAATTTTCATTTCATTATTGTTCTTGAGTTCTCTGTGTACAATGTACCCATTTATACTCACAGGCACAACTGATGGCTCCCACTAGGCTACCTTGGTAGGCCATTACCTGTCACACCTTACCAGGTAATAGATTTCCCCAAAAAGTCATCTTTCCTTCCTGGAACCAACCTTAGAGAACTGTTTTGCATTATTCTCTGTGTCAAATTCAGTTTATAGGTCTCTTATTTAGGGTAATTGCCTCTATACTTAAACATTTTATTTTGGGGAGGATGGGCAGACATATTACACATATCAGGATTGTCTTAATTACATTAAGTAATTAGGTTACTGCCCTTTTATTGATTTTTTAAAATAGTTTTTACTTCCTTTATGATTATATTTTTTTATTCTAGATTTCATTGTCAAGATTCAACCACCTCTCAGAGACTATTCATCTGCAGGCACTCTTGATTTTTACCATGGACTTCTTGATCACTCTGATGCTACTACCTATTATCCATGTCCCACTTATAGGAGCAGAAGCAAGAGATCCCTGTCACCTTGGCCTATAACCAGGGCCAGCAGGAAATAATAAAAGAAGGACCTTGATGTCCACATCCCTAAAAGATTTCAGAGTCTCCAGTTCTTGAGGGGGGAATGTTAGGTAGCAGTCAGACATGAGCAGTAGATCAGGAGTTTAAAAAGTACTTCACACAGCTGGGCAGAGTGGAGAATGCCTGTAATCCTGGAAACTCCGGAGGCAGAAGCAGGAAGATCACAAGTTTGAGAACAGCTTCAGCACCTTAGTGCGGCCTGAAGTTACTTAGTGAGATCCTATCTCAAAATGAAAAATAAAAAGGACTGGGGATACAGCTCAGCACCGCTGGATTTAATTCCCAGTACTAAAAACAGAGAAAGAAAATAGTGCAAATCAACAGCCCTGCCTGAGTGGCACCTCAAGCTCTGACAAAATAGCTGTTTCAGGACCCTTCCCTTCTCAGCCCTATAAACTACTCCTCTACAACAGGAGGAAGACAGATTAATTCAGAGGAGAAGCAAGATATGTTTGCTTAGCAGGCCTAATTGCTGTGCCTAATTGCTAAGACACATTAAGCAAGACTCTATACAAACAACACAGACCAGAGATTCCAAGACTTAGGAAAAGAAGGATGATTAAAATTGGAGCCCACCCACCATAAATTCTGTAAAACCAATTCCAGTTAAGACCTGTCAGCCTGGCCAAGATGACCAAGAGTGTCCCTTAGGTCCTTAGCTGATGTAGTCTGTCAATCCAGAGCTGAGGGTTGGACAGGGCCTTCTAACAGTCTCCCTCCTACCCCATAAAAGCTCACAAGGAAGTGAGTACTCCTACCCTCCACCTCCTCTCTCCCCATTCTCTTCCTTGAGGGTGCTTCCCCCGCCTTCTTTCACCTCTGGTAAACTTTGCTGTCCTTCTAAGTCCTAGGTCTTGCTTGAAATCCTCTCAATCCAAGACACAAGGCCATTACAATAAAATCTTATCTCAGGTTTTATCTTATCTCCATTATTATTAGGGACAGTATATATAGAAAGGGAATTATTTATTTCTTGAAAAGTCAAAGGAATTTATCCAAAAAGTTATCTGAGTATTTACTTAATAATTAAATTGTCATCAAAGATTTTTTTTAAATTGGAATTTCTATTTCTTAATAAAGAATATAAACATTTCACTGATATTTAAAAAATATATTGACACAGCCTTTTATAATTTTGTTTTCTACTAATTTCTTTTACCAATCTTTATTATATGTATCTGGGTGAGTTCTAATGCTCCTGAATTATGATTTTCAGGACTTGGTGTACTTTTTAAGTTATTAGAATTGATCATTTGTCTGCTTTTCTGTATCCTTATTCACTGATTTATGTTATCTCTGTTGATTCCTATTTTGTTTTTTAAACTTTCCTTCTCTTTCTGCATAATTAATCTACTTTATCCTCTTCTTCTCATTTAAGAGCCATTTAGGAATTAATTGGACAGTTAATGGGCAGTGGTATCATTTTCTTTACATTTTATATTATCTAACATTATTTTAGATTTTTTGATACAATAGGTTATTTGGGAGCTCTAAGCTTCCAGTTTTTCAATTTTTATTTTTTAATTTAATTATTACAAATTTTATTACAGTTGTTGGATATGCTCTGTTCAATTTTTGTTTGGGGATCAACAGGGTAAAAATTAAGGGCTAGTTATTGGTCTTTTTCTTCCTTTTTTATCTTCTACTTGATCATTAAATATTTTTGTTAAAATACATGTTTCATTAAAAACTGTATTCTTTATCCAAAGATCTCTGATTAAAACAAAAACCAAATTTGCAAATGAAAATGATCATTTGGCACCCTGGCATGGATCAGTCAAAATGTTCCTTTCTCTGTGGACTTTACAAAACTGGAATTGGTTCCATACTACTTTTTATATTTTTATGCAATACAGAAAATCCTTGATATGAATCCCTGCTCAGCTGCTTACACACTGACTGTGACCCTGAGCAAGGAGTTGAAATTCCGATCCTTAGTTTTCTTATCAGTAAAATGAGGACAAAAATAAAAGTACTTCAAGGAATCTTGTGAGAATTCAATGAGTTACTGAAGGAGGAGTACCATGTCTGCCAATAACCCGCACTAAACAAATGTTGGTTCTTCCTGTTGTCATTATTTCTGAGAACTTATTTTAATTGAGTGTTTGTGAGAGACTGATGATTCTCCTTCACTCTACCTTGAGGTCACTCTTTCATTCTGTTCCCTTGGCTCTTAGTGCTGACTCTTCCAACAGTCTGTCTCAACATTAGCAGTCAAGGGGATTTTATACCATCCCTGTTTAGATAGAAAAACTGCTGTTCTTTTAGGACTTATATGCTGCAATTATACTTCCCTGTTCCCTGACACATGGCTTCTTCAATATTTCCTGAGCTAAAGTATGGAGGTCTCGCCTCAGTATGTGTTTCTAATCTATTATACTTAGAGATTAGTGTAGACAGCATTGAAAGTAGACACAAAATGTTGAATTATCCCTCATGTTTCTGACTAACATTTTTACTTATTGGTCAATAAAAAAAATACATATTTTAAAAACAACTAAACCACTATGAAATATTTTGATCAATTATTTGGAAAATGTGTATTGTAGCCCAAGTTTGTGTACTTGGTTTGTTACTCAGCAATACTTCTTGATTTGCTAATTTCAAAGTGCAAAAGAAACAGAATATTTTCTGAATGAGGTTTAGAAAAAGCACAGTAATCATATCTTTACTTTTGCTTAGACATGGTTAGAAAATCAACATCACATTACTAGATTTTTAATTTTATTTTATTATTTATTTATTTATTTTTGGTCAAAGAATTTACAGTGTAATTGCTTTTAGAAAATCCTAAATCTTTTTCTGTATTAAGAAGTATCCATTCAGCCATTAACATGGGATCTATAGAATGTTCATTGCCATTCATTTTTTGTAGAGAGAGTTCTGTAAACTATGTAAACATACCAGTGAGCGGAAAGGATATATATGTTACTGTAGTTTTTTGGGCAATGAGCATAAAATAAATCTGTAAGCAAATAGTATGATAGCACTACAAATGGTCTTTGTGAGATTACGAATATGGTTAAAGCTTACAAGTTAGTGAATAAACAGGTCATGAAAAGTTGTATACCTGAACTCCATTAACCATCTATCTGATCAAATGGTATAAAATAGTTCTTCCAATGTAGTGTGAATTTTCAGGTGTCATATATCACACAATAATTATTATCACTTTATTAAATGTGCAGAAAAGAAACTGAAGTTGAGAATTTATTTTATATCCAAACTGACTCTCAGGATAAAGGCCACAGGAATATGATTGTGATTATTATTCATGTTTCCTGGAACCCCTATGGAAAATGACACTAGAAAATTGAGGGGGGATAAAATTAATAGCAAATCTCAATACTTCTCATCACAAGGAACCAACATCTAATAACTGAAAGTGAAATGTGATAGAGCAAGAGAGAACAATGGTCTTATAGTATTGGTATATGAATAAACATTAGGAAAAAATAAAACTTTCCTAAATACCAAAATGCTTATTTAAAAAAAGAAAATAAGAAAAAAAAAAAAGGCCATTTAATGACAAACTATTTAAACAAAATATTTGTCAGAGCATTAGCAAAATATAAAAATATGACTACACAGAATATAGATATAGATACATACACACAATCTAGAAATTTCCTTTAATTTACAAAATATATACACACTTTGTAAAGGAAATTTTTAGATTGTCTGAGAAATAAATAATAACATCTTAAAGAAAGTGATTAAAGAGTGTTTTTATTTTTATTATAAGAACTGACCAAAATATCCTAGACAAATGCAAATAAAAAGATGGAAGGGTTGCTCTCTTGATTTCTGTTAAGATAGAATTCAGGACAAAATGAACGCAATAAAAGGAAAAAAGGCCATTTTATGATGTCAAAGACTAAAATTGAAATAATTTCTAGTATATATGCATTTAATACCACAGTAATATCTTTCATAAGGCAAACATTACAGAAATAGAAATACAGCAAAGAGAAGAGCAACGAGGAGAATTATTCCTGCAATATATTAAAACATACTATTAAGTCTGGATTTTTAGAAACACCCAATGAAACAGAAGAGCAAGTTCATAATTTGACCCAACCATATATAAATGGCATGTATTTTCCAAATAGTATACCTTAAAGATGCAATTCAAATTAGTGGAGGAAAATGTACTAAAAAGAAAAACTGGTGGAAAATATATAGTTCAGTAAATTTTAAATGAATCGGATACTTATCATAGAAATGAAGCCATGCAAGTAACAGAAGGAAATATGGGGAAATCCTCTATATGCCTTATGAGCAAGTGTTTTAGAATTTCACACAAAATCCAAAGGTAAGAAAAATACATTTGATTACATAAAATTTAAAAATACATGACCAAGAAAAAATGAGCAAAATAAAAAATTATGATATTCTTGCAAAAAATATTTGTAACTTACCTCATGTACCATGTTAATATTGCTAGTACTTCTAGACATGAAGAAAATCATCAAGAACTCTACAGAAAACTGAGCTACAGATATGAACAAATAGTTCACAGTGAAAGAAATACAACTAGACAGCAACTGTGTGAAAATATGTTCAACCTTGCTCTTCAGTGAAAAATGTGGATTAAAGCTACACTAAGATACCATTTTTCATATATTATGTTGGCAAATATCCAAAATGAAAGGACATATTTTCTTGGAGAGGCTGTGGGAAAACTGGCACTCCCACATATTACTGTTGAAAAAACCAAAGTTTAAATAACACATGGAGGGAAATTTGGTATTATCAATGAAAATGGTCTAAGCATTTACCCTTTGACTCCCAGACATTTTACTGCTTTGAACTGAAAATACACTGGAAATTTTCAGAAAGAGAAATGCACAGAGTTATCCTGAGACTATGAAAGCAGAAGACTGGAAAGATGTTCAATCCTCATCAACAGAGAAATGATTGGCTGGGCATGGTGTCACATGCCTGTAATCCCAAGGTGAGGCAGGAGAATTGCAAGTTCAAGATCAGCCTCAGCCACTTGTGAGGCCCTGTCTCCAAAAGGAGTAGTGATGTAGCTCAGTGGTCGAGTTACCTCTTTGGTGACATGAATATAATGACCACATAAAGGTATACTTGCATGAGGATCATCTGTAATGACTTTATGATAAATACTGGGAGCTTAGTCATAGAATCTGATTATGGTCTAGAATCTTTGGGAAATGGTTCATCACCAATGAGGGAAGAAACAAAAGATTTAAGAACTTTCCAGAAGGGCTTAAGGAAGTTATGTGTCAGTTGGGAGGTATGGCATGAGGTTAACTGAATAAGACTTTAGGCATTGCTGCCAAACTTCCACCAGAATACTTCCACTTCATTGCATTTTTGGGGATTCAATATGGGATTTTCTTTTTCTTTTTTTTTTTTTTTCAATTTTATTTATTTATTTTTTAACTGACTACATTTTGATTCATTATACACAAAAGGGGTATAACTTTTCATTTCTATGGTTGTACATGATGTAGATTCACACCATTCATATTATCATACATGTATGTAGGGTAATGAGACTGTCTCATTCTACTATCTTCCTTTCCCCCTGCTCCCACCCCTCCCTTCATTTCCCTCTACAAAGTCCAAAGTTCCTCCATTCTTCTCTTACCCCTCAACCCCAGCCCCTATTATGTACATCATCCATTTATCAGAGAAAACACTCGGCCTTTATTATTTTGGGATTGACTTATTTCACTTAGCATGACATTCTCCAACTCCATCCATTTATCAGCAAAGGCAATAATTTCATTCTTTCTTATGGCTGAATAGTATTTCATTGTGTATATATACAACAGTTTGTTTGTTTTTTTTATCCATTCATCTATTGAAGGGCATCTAGATTGGTTCTACAATCTAGCTATTGTGAACTGAGCTGTTGTAAACATTGGTGTGGCTAAGTCACCTGTAGTATGCTAATTTTAAGTCCTTTGGATATAAACCAAGGAGTGAGATAATTGGGTCAAATGGTAGGTTCATTCCAAGTTTTCTGAGGAATCTCCATACTGCTTTCATAGTGGCTGCACCAATTTGCAACTGCACCAGCAATGTATGAGTGTGCCTTTTCCCCCACATCCACATCAACACCTATTATTGCTTGTATTCTTGATAAAAGCCATTCTAATTGGAGTGGGATGAAATCTTAGGGTGGTTTTGATTTGCATTTGTCGAACACTTTTTCATATACTTGTTCTTTGAAAAAGTAAACAAAATTGATAAGGGTTTTCTTTATAGAACCAAATCTGCAGTTCACAAAATAATTTGAAAACTATTCACTTAGAGAAGAAATAAAATGTTTCAATTACAATTCTCTTACACATTAAATCTATATAAGATTATGTATTCTTACTATTAAACAAATGTAGATTGCAACAAAATTCAAATATGTACATCAAACTTAAGGAAAACCTGAAGAATACTGAGGTTAAGAATTAAAGGAGAAAATATGCTTACACCAAATGTCAACATAGCTGTTGCTGCATATAAAATTGGCTCTAGATTTGCAAGATGCCCAAAGTCAGGCAAATTGGAATAGCTCTTATTTTCAGAAAGAGTAGAGAAAAATAATTCAGTAAGGAATACAATATGTTTCCTGGTACTGTATTCAGAAAGAAAAATTATTTGGAAAACAGTAATGAGTTTATTATTCAGAATCCCTTTAGCAACAAGTAACAGAAAAACAACTCAAGCTAACCTAAATAAGCCTGAGAAAAAGGGAGGAAGAACCCTCTAAAAGCCTACAAAACATGTCTCCATGTCTCAGCCTGAATTGGGATATTTTCTTCTTAAGACCAATAAGTTCATGGAAAGGACGTTTGTGCACTCTGTAAATTGGTGTTGAACACCATAAAAAATCCTAATTTCTGCTACAGAAAAGGAAAAATGGATTAATGCTGTCACAGGTTAACCACAGTAACTATTACAATCACACATTGGAAAATGTTATGCCAGCTTTACTACAGTCACCAAGATGGATTTTACAATACTGTTTCTTGTTCATCTTTGTTAGAAGTTAGGGGCCCTAGGAGAGGACATCTCAGTCAAGGCTGATGAGAACTATATATGCAGCCTGGTTATTTAGTTTTATACAAATGAACTTGGATTCATAATTGCTGAATTAATTCATTTAAAGCACTTCCTTTGACTAGTTTTCTAACTCAAAGTAAACTTCAGACCCAGTGAGTTGTTGGTATTGTGTAATACAAATTCAGAAAGTTAGGAAGTAAAAGATGGGAGAAGCAGAGGTAGACTGTATTAGTCATGGTTCTCTAGAGGCAAAGAATCAACAGGAAGTATGATTATAAAAAGGGAATTTATTAGATTGGCTTACATGACCAGAAGCTGGATAGTCCACAATGACCGTCTGCAGTTGGAGAGCTAGAAGAACCAGTAGCTGTGCAGTTCAAGATGCAGAAGTCCCAGAACAAGAAAGATCAACAGTGCTACCCTAGTCCAAGACCAAGGCTTCTGGAAACTACCTGGAGAATCACTGGCAGAGTCTGCTTTGGAAGAGTGAAGAAGCAAGAGTTTGATGTCCTCAGATGATCACAGCAGCAACCAAGAACCCCTTAAAAAAGAGTCGAGCTTGCATCTGCATCTGCTTCCTTGTTCTTCCAGCTTTTATTCCATCCTATTCGGCCGTGCTACCCTCACTTAGGGAGGGGCTTCACTTTAGTTCCTATCTTACTTTCCAATTATTCCTAGACATGCCCTCATTGACACAGTCAGAAGCTTCTTAATCATTCGCATCTCTTAATCCAATCAAGTTGACAATTCAAATTAGCCATAACAGAGACACTATGTGGCAGGACCCAATCATAGAGGAAACCAGGAAGGAGCAGGCTTTGAGACTTTGTAAGTCATCCCATGTAAACAGCACTCACTAATTGTATTGATAAACACTTTTTCTAGGGACTAGGTAGCAAATTATTTTAAGTTACCTCTGTGAAACAAAAACTTCAATGCCAGCATTCTATAGTTAGATCTATAAACATGGAAACCAGGCAAAAAGATCAATTATGGAGTTTTCTCACCAAGGGAAGCCCTACTTCCCTCTTTATAGAAGCAGGCTATTGGAGAAATTGGTTCTTACCTAAAAATGTCTTCTTTAATAGACTCTTGGGCCAAATGCTTGACAAAGATCATGAACTTCCACACTAGGGAGCAGGATAATGTTTTTTCTTGGCTCATTTTTAGAGGATATATTACCATAATAGTGCCATAGCCACTGGGTAATCTCAACAGCATTGTTGTGGAAAATTGCAGCTAAACATCATAACCACCAAAATTAAGGCAAAAATAGCTTATTGCCCTAATATAGCTGCCATTTTGGTAACCAAATAAATTTCCCAAATGTGGGGTGATATTTAAAAGTGACCCATGCAACATTAGGGAATGTCTGTAACAGTCTATGCTTTAGTTTTCTTGTAGTTATTCTGAGCACTCCTCCTCTGAAGGCAGCTAGATGCTAGAATCATTTGTCTCCTAAGTTCACACTTGTTTCCTGCTATTAAAGCTGTCATCACATACTACAGAGTCCTATGCATGAAGTTTATCTGAAAAGGGAATCAGATCATTAAGATATAATTTTTTAAAGAAGGGAGAGAAACTGAAACAACACTTGAAATTAGTTTAGAAGAACTGAGAATGTGTGTTAACCTCCTGCATCTTGGCCCATAGCCATTTTCCCATCCACAGAAGTGATGACAAGTGAAAAGTTAATGAGAGCTACCAAAAGATGCACATTGTTGAATTGTTCAGGATTGTATTCAGCTGCATATTACAAAAATCTGACAAACAATGGCTCAGACAAGTAAAGATCTTTTTTTTTAAATCTCATACAACAAGGAACAAAGTTGAAAGCCATTTTAGGGCCGATGCTCAAAGAACAAGCCTACTTCTACACAGAAGACAAAAAAGATGTTACATTTCTAGACATCATATTCATATTTAATGAAGGAAGGAGGCAGATGAAGTAGTAAATTTTAGACCAGTTTATAGTGTGTGTAACAGATAGCCATACCTATAAACTAAACTACCAGGGCTGGGGATATAGCTCAGTTAGTAGAGTACTTGCCTTGCAAGCACAAGACCCTGGGTTCAATCCCCAGTACTGCAAGCACAAGACCCTGGGTTCAATCCCCAGTACCGCAAAAAAAAAAAAAAAAAAAAAAAAAAAAAAAAACTAAACTAAACTACCAGAAAACCCCAGTTTTTCCATGAATACCTCCACTTATATCACATTGGCTAGGGCTGGAAAACATAACTTCCTTTAGCTTCAAGGAAATCTAAGGAAAGTATTTTAAATGCAATGCATTGTTTTCTTCTGAAAATAGGAATTCTGTTAATAAGGGGGGGAATGATATTGAGTAGACAATTAGGAATATCTACTTCAATTATTCTTAGGTTTTTTCTATACCATTTTTAAAAAGGCCATAACTGCAAAATCTAGAAAAAGCTGGACCTATAATCTTGCTCTTAATATCATATGTCAGACTAAGTGATATTTATTTATTCATTCAAGAATGATAATTTTATGCAAATTCTGACCAGGTACTCAGTTAAATATTAAGGATGCAAAGGAGGAACACAGCTGCCTTCAGGGAGTTAATCCTCTGGTAGGTAGACATAAAAGAGTAAAAATGGTGAAGGAGCTATGAACACTATGGGCAGTGAGCAGTATCAACAATAGAAGAAGTGGTGAAATATTCCTGGGAAATAAGAAAGAGGAATGTCAAAAAGGACTTCATGCCTGAGTTAGTCATTGAGAAATGTCTTGAAGGAAAGTAGGCATATACTATACAGATAGCTAGGGTGATCTAGAGGAAATGGTACATTTCTATCAATTTCCTAAAATTACATAGGAATTAAAAGCTTAGAGTGTTCACAGTACAATAGGACTCAAGCAATTTTCTTTTGTTGCATGAATTTATGAGACAAAATAAAAATGAAACTCAAGTAGAAAGGTAAACGCTTGTACAGTATAGTCAATCACCAAAAGTATTGTTCCAAAACAGAATCATACTAATTCTCAAATTTGTTGCTTAGAGAGGAAGCCCCAACAAACTTAGACTGATTTGTCCTGAGGGTTTAAATAAAAATGGAAGAATTATTTTCACCCACCACAGCCATGAACTAGTACTGTATAAGCATATGATAGGAGGTTTCCATAACTGCTAACCTGGGGCGGGTAAAAGTTTGTAATTCTATGATTCTTCTCTCCTAGCTGCATTGTTGAATCCATTGCTTCTTCTGGTTTAAAGGGCCAAAGGGTCTCTATGGAATACCTTACAATATCTTCATTACTCAACATTTCTATTGCCTTGGTTTCAGGTTTTAGTGAAAGACCCTGATTGACAGTTCCCAGTGAAGTTGTTCTGTTTTGTTTTGTTTTATGAGAACTTCTGTGCAACGTGGCTATCATTGCTGACAAGTAAATCCTTGGAATAACTGGCTAAATATTTTCCTCCTGGTCTATCTACACAATCAGATGCTTCTTAGTTTGGCTGTCACATAATTTTCGAGTTCCATTGTCAAAATATTCTGCCTTCACCATCTCTCTTACTAGAAGAAGTAATTTACTAATCATATTAGTTTGATTTTTTTTCAGAATGCTGTTACTTTTTTATTTATTCTGATTAGTTATACATGACAGTAGAGCATATTTTGACATATTTATACAAATTTGGAGTACATCTTATTCCACTTAGGATTCCAGTCTTGTGGTTGTACATGATGTGGTGATTCACTGTGGTCTATTCATATACAAATATAGGAAAGTTATGTCAGATTCATTCCACTGTCTTTCCTATTACTAACCCCTCTTCCTTCCCTTCATTCTCCTTTGTCTAATCCACTGAACTTCTATTCTCCCCCTTTCTTGTTGTGTATTAGCATCCATATACCAGAGAGAATGTTCAACCTTTGGTTTTTTGGGATTAGCTTATTTCACTTTGCATGATAGTCTCCAGATCCATCCACTCACCAGAAAATGTCATAAAGTCATTTCATTGTATATATATACTATAATTTCTTTATCCAATCATCTGGTTGGGAGGGCACTTAGGTTGGTTACATAACTTTAAACTGAGCTGCTATACACATTGATGTGACTGTGTCACTGTAGTCCTCTGATTTTAAATTCTTTGCATATATACCAAGGAGTGGTATAACCAGATCAAATGGTGGTTCCATTCCCAGTGTTTTGAGGAATCACCAAACTGCTTTCCAGAGTGGTTGCACCAATTTACAGTCCTATCAGCTAGGTATAAGTGTACCCTTTCCCCCACATCCTCACCAAAATGTATCACGACTTGTATTCTTGATTGTTGTCATTCTGACTGGAATGAGATGAAATCTCACTGTGGTTTTAATTTGCATTTCTCTAATTGCTAGAGATGTTGAATAATTTTTCATGTATTTGTTGACCATTTGTATTCTTTTGTAAAGTGCCTATTCTATTCTTTTGCCCATTTATTGATTGGATTCTTGTTTTGTTTTGTTTTTGTTAAGTTTTTTGAGTTCTTTATGTATCCTGGAGAGTAATGCTCTATTTGAGGTGTAAGTGGCCAAGATTTGTCCCATTCTATACATTCTCTCTTCACATTCTTGATTGTTTCCTTTGCTGTGAAGAAACTTTTTAGTTTGATACCATCCCATTTATTGATTTTTGATTTTACTTCTTGCACTTTAGGAGTCTTGTTCATAAATTTGGTTCCTAAGCCAACATACTACAGAGCTCTAGTAACAAAGACAATATGATGTTGGCACCAAAACAGAAATGGAGACCACTGGAACAGAAGACACAGGGAAAAACCCACATTAGTACAGTTACCTCATACTAGACAAAGATGTCAAAAACATACACTGAAAAAAAGATAGCTTCTTCAGCAAATGATGCTGGGGAAAATTGAAAATCCTTATGTAACAGAATGAAATTTAACCCCTATATTTCACCCTGCACAAAATCAACTCAAAGTGGATCAAGGACCTCGGCATTAGACCAGAGACCCTGCACCTAGTAGAAGAAAATGTAGGCCCAACACTCCACCATATCAGCTTAGTGTGTGTGTGTGTGT
Source organism: Sciurus carolinensis (assembly GCF_902686445.1). NCBI lineage: Eukaryota > Metazoa > Chordata > Mammalia > Rodentia > Sciuridae > Sciurus > Sciurus carolinensis. Next base: position 68,652,730 of record NC_062217.1, on the reverse strand, counting down.
GTGTGTGTGTGTGTGTGTGTGTGTGTTTTCTTTTATATCAGTTAAGGCGCTGGTAGGAAACAAAGCTCAATCCTTGAGGTTTCCAATAAACAGACTATCGTAAAGGGAAGTACTGCCACACTGAAGGTTGAATGGACAAGGGAAAGGAAAGACATTTCCTCTTAGATTTCCTGGGACATGTGACTTGTAGTGGGTGGAGTTCCCAGAGCAGGAGCTATGTGTGTGGAAGAACACAGCTATTGCCAAAGACAAGGCACCAAAGAATCAAAAGAGGGAGGGTGAAGAAATGCTTTGACATTCCTTTTTTCTTCCCACATCTCCTTTGGATCTTTTCATTGACTAACCTCAAGGAAAAACCAGACAGAATTTTCAGGCACAGAGCAGGGAACAGAAAGAATGACTCTGTCGGCAGACAGGAAAATTCAGAACAACTATTGAATCAATCTGCATATTTTTAAAATTGACAACACTGCTTTTTATTTTTTTTCACATTCTAGGAAGCTCCAAGTACCAGATGGCAAATTACTCTTTTGCTTTTGGTTAGGAGCAGATCTCCTGGAACTTGGGCACTGAAATGATGGGGTAATCCAGTAACATTTACTGTAATAACTTTATATCTTTTAAAGACTCATGTTTTTCCCCAGGATTGAATCATGGCTCCAGTATTTATTAGATTGACCAACTTGCTTTACTTCTGTAAAAGATTTTCCCACTTAACAAATGGTAAAAATTCATAGAATTATCAGGAAAAAGATAAATAAAATAATTTATGTTTAGTAATCATTACAAGCGATTAGCTAAGTATAAGTATTTTGTAAATGTTAGCTCTAATTATTAGAAGTTATAAATTTGGCTATTTTAACTATGTAGCTTTGGACTATAGTAATAATATCTACATAATAAATTGTGAAAATTAAATGAATAAATAAATGTAAAGCACTTAGAAAAAAATTCAAAAGCTATTATTGTTGTTGTAATTATTATTAAAAGTCATGCTTTGAGAGAGTAGTCACTGAATTTTTTTAAAGCCCATAATACATTGCTGTGTTTTTTAAAGTAAGAAAACATGTACAGTATGGTCCAATTTTTGCAAAAGCTTTATGTACCATGGTGCCCAGAGAAGAACTTTATTTTAGCAAAACGACTACATCATAGGGTTACTAATTGTTAATACTAGAAACAGCACACTACCATGAAGCATGACTCTGTTTTGAAAGGACACTAGAATGGCCTTTTAATTTATTCATTATAGAAAATGACCCTCTTCATTGACTAGTCCACAGATCTTGAGAGGGTACCCTTGGGGGATTCTCTGCTATAGACTGCGGTTACTGACTTTAGGAGCAATGATGTCTGATGCTCATTTAATTATCCACTTTGGCATCATAATTCTCTTATGATATAAAATCCGTCTTAAGCCTCAGGCTGTTTAAAGAGGCATTCTATCTATTTTTTGAGGGAGGTTGTTGACAAAAGGTGGTATTTAATTGAAATTGGTGATGAAAAACTTGTGACTATGAGAACTATGAAAAACTGTACAATTACAAAAGAAAGAAATTTCTAAACTTGAAAAACTTCAGTCCTTTGCTTGCTTCAAGCATTTATGTTGAATGCCTGAATGCAAACGTTAAGTCAGAAAAAGATTGAGGATTTAATGTAAATAATTTACCATCATTTCGACGTGATATATAAAGATTTTACAAAGATTGACAGGCAGACAATAACAAAAGAACATCTAGATTAAATGTCAGCATTCTGAAATGCTGAAGACAGTGATTTAATTTTCCAGAACAAAATGAAATTGGTGGAAAAAAAAGTCATAAAATATGATGCAAATGAATGTTTCATGCTACAAACTATGTTCATCAATTGCATTCTAAACTACAGCATATTTTTTTCTGTCTTCACTGTAAGCACTCTGCTTCAGACAATCATGGCTACAAGGACCTTCTAAAACCCTTCAATGGTTTCAGTTTACACTTGGAATGAGAACTTCATGCCCTAATGTTTGAAACCAGCAGACTTGCTCCTGCATAACTCAAACTCTGATCTAAATTTCTTCTACTCAGTGATAGGACACCAACTACCCTTCAATAGGAGACATTCCTCCCTACATTGGGAACTTAACACATCTTCCTTCAATCTGGAATACTTTCCCTCAGGATCCCTACATTGCTGGCTTTTTTTTTTTTTTTTTTTTTTTTAATTCTGTTCTCAGTTCAAAAGTCAACTTCTCAGAACAGGTTTCCTAGATCATCATTTCTGAAGTCCCTTAAGAAATAATTTTTTCTGAAGTTCATATCATCATATGAAATTATATCTTTTTAAAAATTTTTCTGTCTTGCTGAGTGGGAAGCCTCACTGGAGGTGTAAGATAGACAGTTCAGAATCTCTATTGAGATGCAGAGATAACTAAAACTTGGACAGGCTGACCAGCTGGCCAGAGACATTCACTATCATCTTCCATTCCTGTACCCTTCACCCTTCCTACCACTGGAAGTCCAGATTTGATGGAACACAGACTAAAGTACTGTCTTTTCTATGGGTATTGCCCTAGCCAAAAATTAGCAAACAAAAATATCAACAGCAATCTGTGGGGCTCAGGGTTCTCCTTACAGAGTTCATCACATCAGCTCCTCCTGACACACACACACACACACACACACACACACACACACCACAAGAAAAAGTATACTAAGTATATTGCAATATGGCAAATACACCTAAAAGATAAGAGAAGATACACATATTTACATGTGTGTATAAAAAATACCATCAATTATAACTGGAAAAATAAGTTATTTAATACAAGAAACCATATTGCACTATTAAAAAATGGAATAGAAAAATTACACAATGCAATGAGTAGAAAAAAGAGTAGGAGGGATCCATAGGTAGAAAAAATTATCCAGAGCTGGAAGAGTAGATTGAAAAACATGCTCTGCTAACAAGAGGAAAGGGAAAAAAAGGTAAAAAAAATAAAATAAAAAGGGACATGCAAGATAAAAATTGAATTACCAAATCTAGAAAATAGGTGTCCCAGAGGAAAGTAAAAGAGTAGACAGAATTAAAAATTCCAAGAAATTCCCAGATTCAAGATGAAAGACAGAAAACTTCAGACTGAAAATGCTTGTGGAGTTCAAAAAAAAAAGAAAGCCCACACCTAGATACAATATAGGGACATTTAAAATATATTGAAGAGAAAATTTAAGTTCCAAAGAAAAAGAGTAAATTATCTGAAAAGATCAATAATCACACTGACATCAGACATTTCAACTCCTACACTAGATTTAAGAGGCAGTGGACCATGATTTTAGAGTCAACTAATTTCAAAACTAGAACTTGAAATACAATTATTTAAATGAAGAACATTAGAATCTGGGCAAACATCTGCAAAAAATATGTAGAATGAATCAAAATGCAGTCTATAAAAATAAAAATCTTAAAATAAATAAATCATATTAAAAATATGTCACACATTGATTCACATTTAAAATGCTTTAAAAATGCAAGGATAGTTCAACATCAAAGTTTTGTCATTATAATATGCCAAAATAACAATCAAAGGAACAAATGCATACTTAGCACAATGGTTTGCAGAAAATGCATATGATAAAATTCAACACCCATTTATAATTTTTTAGAAACAGAAATTTGGAATAAAATGAAATATCTCTAATTTAGTGAGGTTATATTTTTTAAAAATCTACTGCAAATATTATTTTTAACATAGAAATATTAGACCAGAATATCTCTATCAGTAGTACTATTTAACAAAATTTAACAAGGTATTAGAGATTCACTAATATGAAAAGAAAATAAATAAGTTTATGTAAGGAATGGCATAAACTGGTAAAACTGTCATTTTTAGATGAAAACGTGTATATTTTATGTACATACTTATGTATCATATTGTATATATATGCACATACATATATATAGTTAAGAAACTATTAGAAATAAAAAGTGCTCAGCAAAGTAACTGAACACAAGATCAACTAACAAAAATGAATAGTATTTATCTATACTAGAAAGAACAAACTAGAAAATAGGTTTAAAAATACATCATTTGTAAACAAAATGAAAACTGTAAGATGTCAACTAACCCACTCAATAAAAATGCACAGGATCAGGTAAATTAGCATACTGATAAATTACATATATGCATGCTCCATGATCCAGCAATCCTGTTAACTAAGGAATTTATCTAAATAAATTCTTATAGATGTTTATTACAGCACCATCTTGTGTTGACAGGAAGTTGGAGTCCATTAAAGCATCCTTTCATGCAGATTAGATGTGACCAGTAGAATACAAAGTTACCCTGAGGTACACACAGCAACATGAAGAGCTCTTTAAAGCGTCAGACTGAGTGAGAAAACGAGAAACTGAATGAGATCTTGACTACAATGTCATCTGAGCAAACTTAAATGTCACACACACAAATAACAATCTGTATTTTACAAAACACAAAAAATAGAAAGCTACATACCAACATGTTAGAATGATGGTTTGTTGTGTTTAGAGATGGGAAAGGGATGAGTATGAGGAAGGGGATCAAAAGGAAAAAAATAAAATTGTAAATAAAACAATAACCAGAAAAGAGCACAGCACAGAAAAATAAATGTAGAACGCTATAAACCCAGGATCGTAACTAAACCAATCTCTCTTGTTTTATATACAGAGAATTAAGGAAGATAACCTTTTTCTATCTCCTGTAGCAATGGCAGCTAAGGGAGGTGAAATGGTTAAGGCTGGGCTGAACAGATCCACAAGATAAATGAGGTGAGGAAACAGCACCATTGGTTCTATGCGGTGTCCATCTTTCTTGCAGCTCAGCAAACAAGACAGCAACACATTGATTTACAGTAAAAGGGCCTATCTTTGCAACCAGAAGGGTTGGAAACTTTATTTTTTTCCGATGAGAGCAAATCACTCTTTTAAGAAAGTCACTGAGCATCTAAAGAGAGGCTTTGAAAAATAAGTTGATGAAATAGGTGGTTCTTCATGTGTCTCCTCAAAGAGCATCATAATTTTCAACTTTATAATAGCCATTTTCTCCCACCTTACTGGTCCTAGTGCAACTCAGGTGAAAACAGACTTAACTGTGGACAATCCTGAAATGGGGAGAGCTAAGTGGAATCTATGTTCCTGGTCTTCATGCTCTTAAGGCATAATGAATAATACATAGCATCATTATTATGCCCTAGAAAAGATAGGGGTGGCACCTGCCCATGGAGAGATAAATGGAGGGGCTTTAGCCTGAATCCCAGAGGTGACTGGCAGTTTAGGAAATGAAGGATGTTATTTCCTGCAAATTCTGTTTACTAACAAAATGCCAACTTAGGATTCACATATCACAATGGCCACTTTGCCACTTGAACTTCAAAAGGAAATATCCTCTCCGTCTGGGATTTCTTTAACTGCTTTTAGCTTGTGTGTTTTGGCTGGCTGTCTGAATTTTATTTATTCCTAATATCTATCTGGGGAAAAAATGATTCACTTTTAGCTTCTTCAGCAATAGCCCAATTTTTAAGCTCAGTGGGGAAAAAAGAAAGCATGAGAGACTTTGGGCAAAGTTTCCAAAGTTACTGCTTTGGAAATCTGAAATGACATTATTGAGCTTACTGATAAAGCATTCTATTTATTCCAAGTAGAAAAAAATGAATATTTTCTTATTTATCTAAGAACCTGCTGGAAATGAAGAGCATAACTTTAAGGAATACAAAATGTGCCAAAAATGTAGCCTCTAGGGCATAGATTCAATGTACTAGGGATAATAAAAATGCAGCTATTTGACTTTTTTTTAATCCCCAATATTTATATTGTTTAACCCAGCTCCCAGTCATTGAGGATGTAATTTTTGTAGGTACTTTGTATGATATAAAATATCACACAGATATTGTGACATAAACATGCCCCTACTCTTGCCCTCAAGGAACATAAATATCAAAAAGTATAGAATAAAACATATACATAACAAATTATAGTGAAATATATAAGATAAAAAAAAGAGCACAGTAGAAATCGAGAGTAAGTAATATGGGTAGAATAGAAGAAGGAGAAATTTACTTCTGATTGGGAATCTGGAAATGGTCTACAGAGAAAGTGATATCTGAGCAGGGCATTTAGAGATATACAGAATGTCCATAGATTGATAGGGGAGTTCAGTTGCTCCAGGCAGCAACCCCAACATGGGCAGGCTAAGGAGTAGAACCCTCTTTTGCAGAAATGTGGAACAAGTGGATGTCTTAGGCTGGGGTGTGGAAGGCTTGGTTTTAATGCAAAGGAGCCTGGGTCTACTTTGTGTGAATTACTCAGGTTTCCACACCTACTTGAGCAGGGTAGGGACAACATGTGTGTGACTATTGCTTGCACTGAAGTGTGAAGGATGGATTTGGAAGAGGAGAATGGATCTATGGGAACCAGCTAGAAATTTCAAAGATTTCCAAGAGAAGAGTAGGCATAATGGATAGGAAGAAGTGCCTCCAAGGTCATTGTAGACACATTGTTCGAAAGGTTTATGTTAAAGAATATATTAGTGTGCTGTTGTTGTTAAACTTACTCAACTTTGCCTTCCTTAGGCAGAGGCAGACATTTGACTTAGGAATAATTAAATTTGTAATAGTAAAAGTGAAGAGAGTAATAAAAAGGTAATGTTGAGACCTTAACCATTAGAAGAGAATTTTGATGATGTTCTTAGGGTAACCCTGTTTTATACCAAGACTATTTCTTATGAAAGATAAAAAGAATTAAATCTAGAAAGGCTAATTGCATTTGCAAGAGAACTAGTAGGAACCACTTTAATCAGGAAGATTAAATAGTTTTCATTGGAAACTTTAAGTACTTCCTGTAACCCCACCACCTCTGTTACCAGAATCAGTAAATTAGGAGTTCAAAAGTGTTATTATAAGTCTATAGTAAATAAAGTTACGTCTTCATTGCAGTCCCCTACATGATCCACAGCATTTACTAACAAATCACATGGGTTGGGAATAAAGGGTAATGAGCCAGAAGAATAAAAGTAGCAAAAGCAGTCTTTTTTTTTTTTTTTGGTACCAGGGATTGAATCCAGGGGTACTTAACCACTGAGTCACATTCCCAGCCCTTTGCTGTATTTTATTTAGAGAAAGGTTCTTGCTGAGTTGCTTAGGGCCTCAATGAGTTGCTGAGGCTGACTTTGAACTCACAATCCTCCTGACTCAGCATCCAAAACTGCTGGGATTCCAGGTGTGTGCCACTGTGCCCAGCCAAGCAGCCATATTTTTGAACATGGGTAAGAGGGGACCTAACAATACAAATGGCCAAATGGGGGGAACAAGTTGGAGAAATGAGAATGACAGGACATGTCCAAAGCTGTTAACTCTAAAAGACCTACCTAGTATCCATGTGGTCCAGCAGGAGGTGGGAACATGGAGTCCTGGTGGGGGTCTCCACTGGGCAGTCATAGTATCAAATTGACCGCTGAAGCTTCCTGGAATAAAGTACAATGAAAGAGAAAATAAAGATGGGAAGATATCATAAAAATAAACCTTTAGGGGTGTAGACATGGGGGGAGGTCGAGAAGCTGAGAAGGACTGAGAGGAATCAGTCAAGGAGGGAGGAATCCAATCAGGAGCACAAGGGTGATGTGAAAGGCACCAAAGGAAGAGAGCCATGAGGTAGAGGACGTGGCCAACTCATTCCAATGCTGTAGGAAAGGTAAATGTGAGGACTAGAAAAGGTCATGGCACGTGATCACTAATAGGTTACAGATGGTATTATTTGATATTCTTTAAACCTGAACAGTTACAGAAGCTGTCAGAGTTGTTTTCTAAATGACACCAGCACATGGGCATTTAAAAATGCTTTATCTAAACAGCTTTGCCCTCTGCTTCCCTATCTGAGGGATAAAATATAATTCAGGTTTAGTCATTCAGTGAACTTACGAATATGTTAGGAAATTGAATTAACACTTTCAAATATGTGTATCTTTACTGACCAATATTAGGGTCTTGAGACCTGTCCTAGTTAACAAAGCTTCCCAAGTGCTTAATTAATGGACAACAAATAGTATTTGCAATGGGACATTTCCTGTGCCATAAGCTCCTCTCTGGCCATAAGTTTTCTACAAAGGTATCAATTAGCGACCTGCCGTCACTAAATGGATTTCTCTTTCCAGCTTTCACCAAATGACCCCTAAATTTACAATTGCTGTAATCAGTCACTAGGCTGTGCACATGGTACTTAGAACTGTCTTTATATATTTGGAAATTACTTGCATATTAGCATTATACATTTGAATTCAGAATCTCCAATTTAAAATTTAAAAAAGTATTCCTTTACCCTTTTTATAAAGCCAAACAAACAGGTCAGTGGTGAAAGACAATCATCTAAACAGTTTGTAGAAGTCTTGGTTTCTTTTGACAAAGAAGCTAAGAAATGGCTACTGAATGTTTTGTTCTTGTTTTGGTCTTTCTAAAGAAACCAATCCTGAGAGAAGGGATGGCTGGTAAAAACAACTACAAAAATGATAAATCCATTGGAACAAGCATATACTTTAGATCATTAAGCAGCAAATAGTCAAACTTATCATGGTTCTGAGTGTAGCTTAATTAAAGAATAATGATGGTGATGAAGGAAGCAGAGGAGGAGGAGAGGTAGAAGAAGAAACATTTATTGAGCTATTTTTTGCTAGGATTCTAGATGTCTGTCATGTAATCTTCATTAATCCTCACCATAACCCTCTGAAATAAACATTATAATTTCATTTTATTTATTTATTTATTTATTTATTTATTTGGTACTCCAGATTGAACCACTGAGCCACATCCCCAGTCCTTTTTTATATTTTGAGACTAGGTCTAGCTAAGTTGCTTAAGGCCTCACCAAGTTGCTGAGGCTAGCTTTGAATTCCATCCTCCTGCCTCAATCTCCTAAGTGGCTGGGATTACAGATGCGTACTACTGCACCCTGCTATAATTTTATATTCTAATGGATACTATAATTATGACTATTGTGCAGGTTAGGAAAATGAGGTTCTAAAGTGTAATGGTTAATTTGAATTGTCAACTTGCTTGCATTAAAAGATGTTGAAGATTAAGAGGTTTCTGGGTGTGTCTAGGAATGATTGGCATATAGGATAGTGAACTAAAGGGGAGACCCTCCCTAAGCATGGGCAGCACTATCCAATAGGATGGTGGCTTGGATGGAATAAAAGTTGGAAGAACAAGGAAGCAGCAGCAGCAGATGCAAGCTTGATTCTTGAATGGGTTCTTCATTGCTGCTGTAATCACCTGAGGATATTAGACTTTCGACCCTTCCTTCTTCCAAAGCAGACTCTGCCAGTGATTCTTCAGGTAGTTTCCAGAAGCCTTGGTCTCTGACTAGGGTAGCACTGTTGATTCCTCTTGTTCTGAGGTTTCTGCCTCTTAAACTGTGCAACTACTGGTTCCTCCAGCTCTCCAGCCTTTAAATGGCCACTGTGTACTACCTAGCTTCTGGTCCTATAAGCCAATCTAATAAATTCCCTTTCTATAATCATACTTCTTGTTGATTCTGTTCCTCTAGGAAACCCTGACTAATTCAGAAATATTAAGCACACTTTCCTAAATTGAGACTATTGGGTTTTCTTATTGAAGTTCCCACTTATCACTTTGATGCACCTCTTAATGCTCTAAGGAAGATATACAGGTGCACTGAGTTAGAATTGAACCAACAGGGAGGTGGGGAGCATAGCTCTTCCTCCCTCACCCCAACTTCAAACCATACCTTCATAGTTTTATTATATCCTACCTTTACTTGTAGATATCAGTTTAGTTCTCAGAACCAAACCATGTTGAGCATCATACTTTTAAACCGATGTAAGAAGAAAGCTTGCCATAAATAGCACATATCCTCAATGATATGTGGAAGCTAAAAAAGTTGACTTTGTAGAAGTAGAGAGGAGAGGAGTGGGCACTAGGTGCTATGAAGGGAAGGGAGAGGAGGAATAGAGAAATGGGGACAATGGGTACCAGCACAAAAAGAGGAGGGATAAGGCAACAAAGGGTGACTATAGTTTATAATTTATTATATATCTTATTAAGAATTAACAGAGAGGAGTTTAAAGGATTCCAACATAAGGATATGATAAATGTTGAAGGAGTTGGAAATGTTAACAAACTCGATTTGATCATTGTGTATTATATTCCTATTTCAAATGATCATAAATGTGTACAGTTATTATGAATTGATTATAATTTTTTTATATTTTCAAAAAGAATTTGAAGTGAATTCTAGCTCAGCTCTTAAATAGTTTCAAATAATCACATTTAAAAACTCTCTGAGATAACAGCAAGGGAGAAATTATGCTATGAATTATTTTTATAAATACAAAATTCATCATCAGTACTATGTATTTCAAGAAGTATAAACTGAATTTGTTCATTCTTATATACAATACAGATAAGTCAACACACATTAAATATTGCACTGCTGTTTTTAAACACTGCTATTTACCTTTTCTTCATGAAGGATAGTTTTATAATCACGATGACATCAGTTCTACATACCTTATCTGGTTGCCATAGGAGTCAAATGAGATAATGGTTCTGAAGGTATTTTGCAAACCATAGCACATCATAAAAAAGGCAAGTTGTTTTAATTATCATAACTTGGTTGAAGTAATCCATTATGATATGAATTCTCAGTTACCTGGATAGCAGTGAGGCACTGTGAAACTATTGCTCTTGTAAGAAACAGATAGAAATTACAAGCTACTCTACAGCCTACTGAACCGTGATCCCAGAGTTCACACATCAGTCTTGGAAGCTGTATTCTCCCTATTCCCTCATACCTCTTTTTCTACCCTGCTTCCTTCTCTGTCAGTAACTGATTGAATGTTGGACTCCCACCGACTTTAATTAGGCTCTCCTTATAGCATATTCTCCTTCTCCAAAATCTAGGGGAGTAGATAAGTTTATTTATTCATTCATTTATTCATTCATTCATTCATACTTGATTACCTTTTTCCATAAAGGGTTTAGGGTCCCTAAGAGTTAATTTATTTGGATGTGCGTGTTTCATTATTCAAGTAATATGTATGATAGAGAGTTCTGGAAGGCACCAATCCCCAGGGACTAACTCCTGCATTAAACCAATTCAGTTGCTATCTCTCTGGGCACAGAATCACTAAGATTTTAATAAAAGGAATATGCTACCACACATTGAGGATTTTTTTTTTTTACACAACAATACACTGGGTTGTTTATTGTCTCATAAAAAACTGTTAATAATTTTATAATTACTATTTATAATTTTATATTTATAATTTTATAAACTAGTAATAATTTTATAAATTATTTTTTATAAATAATTTTATAAAGCGATTATCCCACTTGTCTAGATGAGGAACTCAGTAAAACTAAGGTGATTTGCACTCAAATATGTATACTTGGTAATGCGTGGGGCAAGATTCGAACTCCATTCTGACTGACACCAAAACCATGTCATCACACTAGGGAAGTTTGTTTATTTATTTGTTATGAAATCATTCACTAAATCTAAACACTGTTTTGCTTATGAACATAAAGCAATATTACAATCTTAGAGCTGTACAGAGCACAGGTCTAATTTTCTATCTACTGGTGTGGGTAGGTGTTTTCATTTTTCTCCCCTTTTCTTCCCTAGATTGCTCCCTTAGCACTCTCTGTGGAGCCCAATCACTAGGAGGACTCCTCCCCCACTCTCCCTTCTTCAACCTCCCCAGTCAGAGCTGTCCCAGATCCACCGGAGAGCATGTGTGGAGTGTTGGTTCAAGGCTCAGTAACCCTTATAGACAATTCTTACCTACAGCAAGGTCATTCCTCTCTATAAATCCTTGTTCGCTTTTCTGTCAGGTAGGCTTATCCTAATATATGCAGACTTTGAAAAGTCTCTTTCTTGTAAACTGTTTTCTAAGTATTAAATCTTATCTCTCACTCTGTCTTAGTCCCTTTGGGCTGGTAAAACAAAATACCATAAGGGAGTAGTTTGAGACAATGGAGATTTATTCCTCACAGTTCCGGAGGTTAGGAATTCTTAGATCAGGGTACCAGCAGACGGTCCAGTGAGAGCCCTTTCTTCATAGAAGGCACTTTCTGGATGTGTGGGGTATGGAGGTCTCTGTCCAGCCTCTTTTATAAAAGGGCACTAATCACATTCAAATTGTCTCTGACCTCATCACCCAAACATCTTCCAAAAGGCCCCACTTAATACATCATATTGGGGGTGTGGTTTCTCTATGAATTTCAGGGGTACACAAACTCTGACTTTAGCACCCACTTTGCGCTCAGTCACACAATCCTTCAGCACTTTCATAACACTATTCAGGTCAATCGTTGGTTGATAGTTCAATGCTGTTGCAATATTTTCTGTTCCTTCATTATCCTTTCAACTGTGAACTTTTCCAAATGCAGAAGCCATTGTTCTAATGGCTAATTTCCCCTAATTTCCAAAACATGTGCCCTTCATGAGCATCTCAATCATTATTGTTAATGTCAGTAAAGTAACTCAGAGTACAACATCACACATTTTACTTTGAATATAGGTAACATTCAAATTAATAAGATTTGTAAGTACCTATTGGTACTTACAACACATGTAATCATAGGATCTATGTTTTTTTTTTTAAATTTGGCATGCATTCTTTATGAAAACAATATATAACTTGAAGAAGAGAAGTATTTGTCATTTTACTAATTACATATGATAAATTTCAGGGTTGGTATTGTGGCTCAATGGTGGAGAGCTTGCCTGGTATGCCTGAAGCACTGCATTTGATCCTCAGCACCACATACAAAACTAAATAAAATAAAGTTTAAAAAAAAAAAGATAAATTTCTCAGCATCTATATTTTTGCCTTTTATTTTTGCCATTTTGATGTCATAAAATATGCTCAGTAAAATTTGACATGATTTTTCAGATGTTATGATAAAACTACGTAGGGTTGATTATCTCCTTTTTTTCAGGTAAGTGCTGCTGAGTCTGTTTTCCCATTTTGCAATTTTGTAACTTAGTTGCAAGGTGGAGCCATGTTTCAGAAAGCTGAGACATAGCTAGTTCTAAAAGCAGCACACATGAAGTTGCAGTAAGGCTATAAATTGTGAACACTATGAACTATGTACACTTATGAATAGCTAAGCTTAAATGGTTATTGGGTAATTTGCCAAGAACAAAACTTGCTGCCAAAAACGTAGAAAATATCCAAGCTTGAACACACCTTTCTGAGATGCTTATTCTCTTCCATACAGGTCATTTAAAAAAATCCACCCAGATCTGGGCATTTTACCAAGCCACATATTTTGGGTTTTCTTACACACACTTTCCTCTCTCTGGGTACTCCTTCCTAAAGCAATGTAATTCACTACAGTTACCTGTGGCTTCATTAAATATCTGTTCAACCTCACCCAACTCAAAATAACTGTCCCAGAAACAGGGTCCTCACTCCAGTATCTTCTTCACAAAAGCTTTTCCCAAGTTTACCCTTTGCTGGACACAAGGACCTCTGCTAGTGACAAAAGTTAGAAGGAAGATTAATTGAGGAAACCCTAATGAAAAGCTCAACACACAAGCTAAGATATAATAAGCAGTTAAAAAGATTAGAACAGGAAAAAAGTTTCAGAAAAGATTGGCTGTCTACCAAATTCATTCCCCTTCTTCCTGGTAACACGAATAGAATACATGCCCCACTTTTCCTTATGGTTAAATCTTACTGAAAAACTGTCACTTAAGCTCAGGAATGGGGTCAGAAAGAGTGTTTACACTTTCAGGTGTCCTTCACTCAATTCACCATGGCTTGGCCCCTCAGATGACTGGAACAGAGATCACCTTCCAGGGAAAATGTTCACTATGATAGATACATATGAGAGAAGGAGACTAGACTCCTCATTCATCACCTCAATGGAAGTCACCCAACAAGGGTGTCCACATTGGACTGTTCAGTCAGAAAAAGAGAACTTTCAAATTTTGTTAAGGTACTTAAATAAAAAGGTTATCAAAGGCTAGTACTATCTTAATACAGAAATGTATGCCCTGAAGTGAGAGCTTGCTTCCACAGCAAAAATCTAAAATATTGAACACTGACTTAATGTGAAGATATTGGCAGTAAACTCATATCAGAAGTCTGGAAAATGGTGCAAGACATTTGGTAAAGATGTTTCTGATTCCCAGATGACCAGACCAGACTAATCCCTTAATGAAGCAACACTGAAAAAGCAAGAAACTATTACCTGAGTGCATTAGAGAATAAGAAGTTAGATTCTGAAAGGAGTCAAAGAAGAGAATGGCCAGAAGAATAGTTTTCCATTTTTGTGCCTTTTAACCAAAGGACAGGTTTAAATGGGTAATGTTCTCAGTGATTAAACATGAGAGAAAACCAGTCTAACCAACATGAAGATCAATGGGTAAATTTTAGGTAATGACACTACTGCAAAATGAGGAGGAATCTTGGAAAGGAGAGATTCTGAGAGGTGGCCCTTCAAACTCTGTACATAAACTCTACCCAAATCTGCCAATCTCTGAATCATACATATGTGGGAAAGACTCCAAGCCCCAAGATGAATTATTAAAGAACTGAAATGTTATTTAACTCTTGTCCAAGAGATGAGGGTTTCAGTTTGAGTACAATTAAACTACTACAATAACAGACAGAGAAGAAGATGGTTTTGCAAAGCAATATGATAACATCTAGAGTATTCCTTCAAAATATTCAAAAATTATTCATTATACAATTTAAAAGTACTCAAAATATAAAGAAAACAGGAAATATAACATTCTTAAGAGAAAAGATAAAGCTAAGCTCAAGTAGGCTGATAATGAAAAAAGTATAGAAAATTTCAGTGGAGAAATAGGTACTATAGAAAAGAAGCATGAAAATCCTGGAACTAAAAAGCCTATCTGAAATTTTAAAATTCACTGGATTGCCTTAAGAGTAAAATGAAGAAAGAGAGTAGTCAATGAACTTGAAAACATTTCAATACAATTTTCCAATTTAAAAATAAGAAGGAAAAAAGATTGAAGGTAAAAGAACATAGTCTCAGGAACCTGAAGAATCACTTCAAAAGCTACAACATATGTGTAATTGCAATCCCAGCAGGAGATGGAAAATAGGGCAGAATACAATTATTTTCCAAAAACATTTCTAAACTTTGTGAAAGACATACATTTACAGATTCAAGAAATTTGATGAAGCCCCAGATAAATGAATACACATATAACCTCACTTAAGCTTCCCATAGTCAACTGCTAACCACATATAAAGAGAAAATCTTGAAAACAACCAGCCCCTCCCCCCTCCCCCCA
Source organism: Sciurus carolinensis (assembly GCF_902686445.1). Lineage (NCBI taxonomy): Eukaryota > Metazoa > Chordata > Mammalia > Rodentia > Sciuridae > Sciurus > Sciurus carolinensis. The sequence goes on along the minus strand of NC_062217.1, from coordinate 68,637,430 downwards.
AAAATGACACATTACATACACAGGAACAACAATTCAAATGATCTTGGACTTCAGAAACAACAGGGGGTGGAAGTCAATGCAAGGACATTTGTAAAATGTTGAAAAAGTGGCAGGGAGCCTGTCAAGCTAGAATCCAGAGGATCCTTCAAGAACGAAGGCAAAATAAATAGATTTTCCAATAAAAGTAAGCTAAAAAAAATTCAATGAAACTGTCACCTCGGATGAAAGGGAAGGCAGACTACATGCACAGTGCAGCTAAGATCAAGAGCAGTGGTAGGAAAGCATCAGAGTGGTAGTTATCCCTGTCCTTGCTTTAGTCTTTCAGCAAAGTATTACAAATATAAACTCAGGAAAGAATTGACCGATTTGCAAGCAAAAGTAAAAAAGTATAGAAAACACAGATATTTAAGACCTTGAAATCTTAGAGGAGCTGGCTGGGATTTATGGGAGTGAGAACTAAAATTCTGTCTTGCAAAGCCACAGAGATTTTGGGGTTTTCTGCAACAGCAGATTTGTCATAATTAATATAACAATGATAAGTTTCTTTCATTTGATATATATATATATGTTTGCACACATATATAAATTGTGATGAAGAGGTTGCTTATGTCATATAATTCTGTGAAACTATGTTCATTTAGTGCTTTTGAGGATTGGGACAACATTTTAATAATTTTCCTTTCACATTTATCTTTTTAAATCACTACTATATATAGAAAGTTGCAGTTAAAAATATGTTGTTGATATAAAATAATAAAGGAAAAAGGAAATGTCACACCTTAAATAAAAGCAGTCATCTTGAAATTAGCTTTTTAGTTTATCATTACCAAAATGCTAGTTTTCTTACATACTTGCCTGAAAAAACTTGGATTAGAAATGGAGGTTCAGCTTTTTAAAATAGTCATAAGGAGCTATGTTGAAAGTGGAGAAATGGACTGATTTGTTGAGACAGCAATTTCTTCTTCAAAGTTCCACAAAATTATTTATTTTTCTAGTACACTGAATAAACAACTTTATTCTCATCATCTCCTCTGCTAAATAATTCAAACTTGAAACTTTTACTTGAAAAAAAATAGTTATTTTAGAATCAATAAAGAACTTTCTCCAAATGAAGGCTTAGTTATTTCTATTTTGTGAAGCACTTATGCTAGAAAATTTTGCTAACCCATTTTATAAAAGAAGAGTTATATGATCTTATCACACATTAAGACTAATTTCTAGCTACTCAAATATTATCAGTTGAGTGAAAGGTCTGAATGGTAGACAGAGTAGGTTTTTGTTGTTGTTGTTTTGTTTTTTGCCATGACCAAACCCTCTCCCTCAACCTGCGTATAACAACTTTCCAAGCAGGTCTAGTATTAAGAATTAATCTAGTGCAAAACGCGATCCCATCCAAGCATGTGCTTTGAGGAAGCCTTCCTTGGGGATAAGATTACTGACTTCTTTTAGTGTCCTACCTCCTCAATGTTGGCAGTGAGGAAAATTATTGGGAAAAGTCTTTTTCCTTTAAGAGTAAGGCAATCTGTTTGGTTGCTATCATTTCTCTGGATTACATCAAATCTCTGTTTACAGTCTGAGGCAGATACCATGATGTTCTCAGATCTTTCATAAAAGCCTTGTGGGTTCCCCAGCACAGGAGATGTGACTATACCATGGAGCCCACTACTTTTCTCTTTGGGATAACAAGTGCCTCACAGTCCTAGACCCAGGAAACACCCTTGAATAGAAGGCAGAGGAGCAAGACAGGATCTAAGGTGGAGGTCTGAGGGAAATCCCTAGTCCTGAACAAACCGGAAGTAAATTCAGCAAATATGGATTTTTCCTAGTATGTCCAGTCACTGCTGAAACAAAATTTCTATTTGAGCTAAAAATTCCAAATTTGCAATAATTTGATATTTCAATTCCTTAAACTATATTTTAGTTTTGTTTACAAAATGTTATTTCAAAGTGCCAAATCAGAAAATGCAAATTTTTTAAAATCTTACCTTTAATGACCAATAAATTTTAAAAATGAATTCATAAAAACTTTATATATAATTTTAATATTTGTTATTATCAAGAATTAGATAACTGATACAATTAGAATATTTTCTGTTATAATTGTGTCCTTACTGCAAAAAAAATTCTATACACTATGAAATGTGCTAATGTATTTACTAGTGAATTACCTATTTTAAATTTTCAAAAAGCTTTTCATTTTTTAGTCAACAGGTTAATAGTATCTACTATGTATAGAATATTTTTGTGGACAAGATGAGTAACTATTTTATAAACTATTACTCAATTAACTTATATTAAAATGTTTAAGAAAAGTATTATCAACTCCATTTTCCACTGAGATGATTGAGACTACAAGAAACTCATACGAGGTCATGTAGTCTAATGAGCAGCTCAAATTAGGATTTAAATTCATATTTTCTTACACGAAAGCCTGTTCCATTACCACTATTCTAACTTATTTACAGGTGATTTATGCAGACAGTCTGTTCTAAATACCATTTCAGTCTTTGCACATCAGTTCAAGAAATATTTTTTGAAAATATCTTGCTTAGATAGGCATTAGGAAAATAAAGATAGTAGATTATAGTATGAAATATTATGCCACTTTGAGAAAACCAACCAACACAGCTAAGTCTGTGCTTTATTCCCATCAACATCCTGGCTCAATGGAAACGGCATGGAACTCACTGGCTGGCAGAACTGTTGATGAACCTTGGCGTTATTTACTATTCATATGCCTAGATTCATTCTTCACAACATCAGTTATATCATCTGTAAAATAATGTTATGAGTATCAACCTTATGGAAGCATTAGAAATTATATAATATATATTTTATTATATATATAAAATAATAATAATTACTGTCTAGAGTACCATTTTTCAAATAGCAATAAGGCCCCTAGCCCAGTCACAAGCAACAGTTGGTAGGAAAATACTGTACATCTTATCAATGTGACAGAGCTTTAAAGTCAGACATTAATAGTCACCTATTTCTATATGCAGGTTGAAAAATCATTAGTGCATTGGTTTTATTTTCAAGAAAAATGACTTGTAGGTGTATAGAAGGACATACACAAATATTACAACCTCAAAAAGAGAAAGTCCTGATACATAAACATTTTCTGAGCCTCCCTTCACCTCATCTCTACTAGAATCTCATTGACAGGAGAAGATCACTAGGCAGATCACTGGGACCTTGAGTCTTGTCAGAAGGCAATACCAAGGACTTGGGTAGAGGGTCTGAAATTACTGGTAGATGTGGGGGGTTCTGTCATGTCCAGTGTGGATGAAGAAAAGGATTTCTGTTGGAGGACGGTGCCAGCTATTGATTAATCACTAAGAAATGTATCTAATCAAATAAACACAGGAGCCAACAAACTTTTCAAATAGGAGGGGGTATAACAGATTGGGTCATGCCAAGATCTGGCCTCAATACAAGATAGTGGAGCCCAACTTCCCCTTTATTTATACTCACAGGTAAAGGGGGATTGGCGGGGGAACTTCTTCTGTGAGGAACAGGATGGGGTGGAGTTAGGGAAGCCATTTGCTTAGAGAATTAGCATATCCTCAGATGGTGAGCCACCTCTGTACAGGGTCACCTACCCCAGGCTATCTGAAACAGTCTCTCATGGCTGCCAGTTCCTGGGAGTCAGACCTCTGTATCCCATGGCTCAGCCAAGCCTGGTTCTGCTAAACATGGATGGCTTCCCACAGGTAGACATTTTTACAATCTATTAGAATTCATAATTTTCAACTTACCTTGGAACTCAAGGCACAAAACCAATTTGTAAGTCTTCCTCATCATTTAATGCCTGGTCTATTTAATCCATTTTGTTGGACATGGATATGCCTCATTCTCAATTCTAGTTCTGTTTTCCATCATGTTATCCTGAGGTTGTAATATTTGTGTATGTCCTTCTATATACCTACAAGTCATTTTTCTTGAAAACAAAACCAATGCACTAATGATTTTTCGACCTGCATATAGAAATAGGTAAATATATAATGTCTGACTTCAAAGCTCTGTCACATTGATAAGACCTATGGCATTTTCCTAGCATCTGATGCTTATGACTAGGCTAGGGGCCTTGTTGCTATTTGAAGAATGGTGCTCTTGTTCTGTAGACAGCAATTTTGCTCAAACTAAGTCACCCTGTCCTTGACTGCCACACACTAGCACATTTTCTTGGCTACAGTTGTTCCTCAGCTCTCTGCTGTGATGTTACATTGCTTCAGGCTACAATTCAGCAAATACATCCTTGGGCACTCATGCTCAACCAATGCCCTGTTGCTTAATCTAAGCTACTTTTCGGTGTACTTTATTCTTCCATCACTCATAATCTTAAAATGTCTGAACCAAGCTAGGGTGAATTTTCAATATTGGAGAACCCACCTGCTGAAAGCTTTACCAGTCGAATGTTACAAGGAACAATTGGTGAGATGCAAGACTAAAAAACTAACCCAAATAACTAAATGGGACATTTATATGTGTCCCAGTCACATAAATAAGAGAGGACATTTCTACATCAAATAGGTAAAAAAAAAAAAAAAAAAAACCTAGGAAGTACCAAGATTCAGACTAAAACCAACTACTCCTGTCTCAGGGGATGCAATGACATGAATTTCAGGGACAATTTAAAAACAAGATTACCAGCTTTGGGGGCTTGATGTTGTTTTCTATAGCTCAATAGCAAACATGTTTTTTGTTTGTTTGTTTTTTTCTGAATATAACTTCTTTTATTTCCCACCTAGAACTCAGCTAGGTGCTGGTACTATTCTGTTTTCTTTGAAATAAATGCAGGAGTACAAGGCCAAGATTTTTGACTATTTTCATGAATTTCACTTTAGAGTCTACATTTATTTTCTCTTCACTACCTAAACAATTTCCATATCCTGGGATTCTGAACCTTAACTTACTCAGGGAACAAAATTGGTTTCTCCTTACTTGCTCTACAGTTCAAATTGAGGAAAATGTCTTAGTATTGCAATCTCCCTATACATTCCAGGTACCCTTCAGTTAGTTTTCCCAAAACTCTGCATGGTGAAATACTGAAAACTGGAATCTGGGCTGCCAAGATTGATTGCTCAGCCTTTGGATCTTACCTTGGGTCACTTAAGCTTGGATAATGAAGTCAATACATAAAGACCTTAAAAGAGGGCTAGCTTAATTCCAAAGTAAACATTATCTGAGGAGCTAATAATTTATACCAAAACATTGTACCTTTTAAACACACATCACTTTGAAACTAAATTAAATTCAAGAAACTTCTTGGATGGATTGTGAAGAAGCTGGTGGGAAAGGAGGTAGGTAAGTTTTTCCTGGTTTCCTCTGTATGGGATCTGGGACACACTGGAGACTAAACCAACTCCTCTCCCAGGGTATGTTTCTGATGATGCTCCTCTGGGTCAAGCTTCCTGGACCATCTCTGTCTCAAACTGCCGATAAGTTCTGGGAATTTCTGGAACTTTCCTAGGTTCCTTACTGCTTAGAATAGGACATATGCAAAGGGATTAAATAGCAAAAGAAAATGATGTCAAAAAAGTTTAAGCAAAGATTAAGTCAAAATGTAGCTAACTTCTTTCACATGAAAACCTGATTTCTATATCAAAAAGTTTAATTTGGCTAAAAATAGCATACATGTAAGGTTATTGGGGAACATGGAAAGGGGGGCTGAAACTAAGGGATGCAGCACATTCATTAGGAGGTAAGAGCCCCTGAGTCTCCTATCCCTCCTAACCTGGCCTTTTCCTATAGAATCAAACCACTGGGAAGAAATTCTATGGATATTTCCACTAGGGCTATAACTAGGTGACCAAGTGAGGGAACAGAGTATAACCAGCGACATTCTTTTCCTTCCTTCAATGTGTTGAGGCATATACTCAAATGTTCCCTAGCATAGCCCCACCTTGGCGAGTCACAAACACAAACTCTATTACATGGTCTGGTCAAAGACATAAGCAGCTTTTTTCATGTCCCTGGTCATGAACTGGGAGTTTAGTCCTGTTGGCATTTGGGCCTGTACCCTGGAAGAAACTTGGAATTGCCCACATCAATGTCACTCACTGGCTTCAGATAAAACTTTCCTCTAATAAACAGTTGATGTGTTAGCACTGGAGCCAGGAATTAACTCCTTGGGGCCTGAGAATCATTAGATGAAATACTCCTCCTTCTCTCTGCCCTTGGCTGAGTCACTCTCCATCTGGAGGATGGTGCTGGGCTCACCTTCTGCAGGTTTGTAGGTGACGTACCTGCCTTTGTTCTTGTACAGGTAAAGGAAGATCAAGATCACGACCGAGAGCAGGGTGAGGAAGACCACGGTGATAACAACTGCAATAAGTGCTGTGCTGGCTTCTTCAGCTTCTGGGGACAAGGCCTCAGTGGCCTGCAGAAGTGGGGTGGTCAGTTCTCCAGGAGAAGGTGTGGTCCGGAGGTCAGTCATTGCTGCCAAGGGTTGAATACCTTGCAGGATCGGCAGATCTTACTACTCGGACTGGCTGCGGGTCAGGGCCCGTCGCCACTCCGCGGATCCTTTTGAACTCAACGGGGACCGGAACCGCAGAGATTCGGGCTGCCCGGAGAGCGCAAACATGATCTTAAATGAAAAACTGGCTTTTTTCTGGAAGATTGCTGCATTATTTATAGTCTCTGAAAAAGTGATGATTTCCCTTTCATGTTGGTTTATTTTAAATTGTGAAGCACTTCATTCAAGCACAACCCAGGCTTTCTCTGTTATATGAGTTGATTTGACTTCTGTTTTGTGCTTTTGCAACCATTGCCTGGACTAGAAATCCCCAGGCTGCTTTGAATCATAAGAGGTCAATTAAGAAGGACTAGTCACAATTGCAGTAAGAGGGGAAATAGTGGTTGGTTTGCAAACCTGTCAGGAAAATTATCAAGACAAGCCAAATGTTCTTGCAATAGCCACAAAAGATGAACTCTCTCCACTCGCCAGCTGTCTTAACTGCTGTACCTGGCCTGTCTCTGATGAAAGATATCAGACTTCACCTTCTCCTGAGATTGTCTATAGGGACGCACCCTATAATGGCGGCTGCACCCTCATGGCAACCTCTTCCTCATATGTGGCACTGCCTGACCCGCCAACAGTTTACCTGGACTTCCTTGTACTGCCGCTCTCCCCTGGAAACTGGAAAACGTGTTCTTATCCAGCAACCAGTTATGTGTAACTCCCTGATTGGCCTGCTTATCTCCACCCCCTAAGGCCTTATATAAGCCTGACCCATACAATAAAGTTGAGATTCCTGCTGTGCCTCCTGCGCTGACAGACCTCCCTGCTCTGATGTGTTTCCTTTGCCTTGGACACTCATCATCCAGCTTGGCCCAGTATTCTCCTCAGGCGGGACCTGAGGAGGTACATCGGACCTTGTTGCCCGTCAGGGAGCAACAATTGTCATGTACTTTCACCATCCACACTGATTCCACCAGCAAGATTGCCACATACTCTGCCTAAGAGTATTTGGGTGATTCCCAAACAGGTTAGCTTTGCTCTGGGATTATTTATACCCCTTTCCTGGGACCATGCAACCAAATCTTTTTTTTTTTTTTTTTTTTTTTTTTTGCAGTACTGGGGATCGAAGTCAGGGCCTTGTGCTTGTGAGGCAAGCACTCTACCAGCTGAGCTATCTCCCCAGCCCCCAAATCTTTTAAATTCCTCAGGATCATTTAATCTGAGAGATCCATTGGATCTGCAGGTTAATAGATCTCTTATTGCTATTGGTGGCTCGTTCCTGGCTTCCAAATATTATTATGCAAATGAGCTTGTCCCATCTTGAATTCTGCTATACCTGGAAGGGCAAAACTGATGCCTTTCTCACTTTTCTCAGTCATTAATCTCTAAGACAGTCTTATAGATTAAAATGCCTTTTACTTTTTCAGTAATTATATCCCATTGGATGCGATTTTAAGCAGACTCCTTATTTTGTGACAATAAAAGCCACAAGTAGAGTCCTAGGTGCATGTTCCTCTACACCCTTTCTAAACTTTGCTCTGCCTACCCTCCTATATATGTCATTCTCTATTTCCCATATGTTCTTCTCCTTTCTCAACTTTCCCCATCATTTCACATTTTTCTTTTCTCCTTATTCTTCACTTGCCTCTATGAATGATGGCTTCTTCTCTGTAGAGATTTTCATATAGTATATCTTTGTTCTGTGTGTGTGTGTGTGTGAGTGTGTGTGTGCATGATGCACTTATGTAGGTGCAGGGTGCACGGTGCACAGACTTGAGCACAGTGGGAGCAGAAATGGCGATGACCATAGTCAATTGAGATAGAATTCTACCTCCCAGTTTCCTAAGGGAGAGTATTTGCATATTCTTGCCTAAAGTAATCCAGTGACTTGTGTTGGCAGCTAATAATGAAGAGCCATCACTTTCAGACTTAGAATCATCAGACATTTAGTGCAATGTATATTTGTCCCTCCAAGGCTCTTAAATATAGAATATTACAGATTGTGTAAAATGCATAATTTACCCAGGTAATGATTACTTAATGATTTCTGTAAGGTAAATTTTATATTATCTTACTCTCACTTCTATGTTCTCTTTATTTGGGCAACAGTATTACCTACCTGATCTGTCATGTGCATTTTCAATGAGGCTCCCTGAGGTTGTTACAGTGGTAGATAAAGGAACTGTACATTTGTACTACACAGTCCTCACTGATTTAATGAGAGCATTGCCAATGGTACTAAATCAAGTCTATCATTTCTGAAAGGCTTTGATTTTCAGGCATTAATACCAATTACAATGTTGTTGTCAGCAAGACAATGAAGTATCCGGGATGATGTTGGTCAACCTTATATTTACTGATGGGAGAAGAATAATGTGGCTCCAGATGTTGTATTAGATTTTTCAAAGAGTAAGATTTTTTTCTGGAGAAAAAAAAAATGAAGGAAAAACCCTTTTAGCTTCCAATGGAAATGGAACACATTGATACTTTGAATTTTCATTTCATTCAAACTAAACTTGGTGGAGCTCAGCAGGGTAGTGCTAGGGACATTCTCCAATTTCCTGGTCTTGTTCTACAGAGGCATATTAAGCTTTCAGAAACATCAGTCAGGAGACAGAAAATTGATTTTTTGGCTTTTGAGGTAAGAATCGAGGTGTCATATTGCCTTTTCTACTTCCTGTGTTTTTCCCCCCACTCCGTTTTTTCCCCTGCTCCTACCTACTACTACCTGCTGTTCTCTTCCCTCCTTCCCCTGTCAGATTCTGCAATCACCAGGTCTGTTCTCTGTGTGGCTTCTCCTTTCTCTGATCCCAGGATTCAGGTTTGAGGTAGCTATATGGTTGTCTGGTCATTCATTTATTTGTTTAGTTAATTGTTCATGAAACATATGTGCATATTTTGTGTGAAGTTCATAACAGAATTTGCATGATTTCATAAAATAAGACAACTATTTTATGATGTAGTATTAGGTATATAGCAGATGCTACTAGAAAACCATTTCTCACCATGGGAAGCTTGCCTAAACTGAGCAACTATGAAACTGAGTGAGAATTTAGAGAGAAATGCAATTGGGTTTGGGAAATGAGAGTGGGAACACAATTTGCCAGGAGTCTTTCTTCCTCTGAAGCTGGCCTGCAAGTTTCCTTCAGTGGAACATTCAGTGAGTCCCCAGTTTCCAGATTCATCTTTGCTTCTAGTGGGCTTCATTTTGTCAGCATCTCAGTGGAGCTGCAAGTAATTAGCCGTCAGGTATCTGAGTAGCCACTGAAGCAACAAGTGAAAAATGAGTTAAGCCTTTAATCACTTACTGCAGTGGTGTAAGCTGGAGTCTAAACCAGAGGAAACCCTGAATCTCCCTGCTTTATTTTTCCCTGGGAACAACACAAAAATGGAGAGTCATGGCAGGGGGCAGTTGGTAAACACAAGGGTCCTTTCACTGTTGAGGGAACCTCAAATAAAGGCTTTAGCAGTTTAATGGATGCTGAAATAGGGGAAGAAGGCAAGGACTGAGTGCTATGCATGGAAAGGTAATGGGTACTCAGTCAGAAGTAGGTTAGATGTCTTCAAGTTTCCCCTTTTTCGTCTAGTAAGGGGCCATCCATAGAGGCAACGAAGATCTCAGCCCAAGGCCTCAAATAAAGAGAATCAAAAATAAATAAATAAATAATATAAAAAAGAAACCTAGTCATGAAAGCACTGAGGCTAGGAATGTGAAAGAGCACAACCAGTCAGAGGGAGATGAGTCCTTCATGGAGACTCCTTCCAGAATATCATGGGGAGGCAGATTTCCCCTCTGGGGCCTGTGAGGTAAAGCTTTTACAATTGTCTTTGGCCAAGCCTGAAAATCACACAGGTTTATTCACAGAAGCTGGACTCTTCATCCTTTATTTTTCATCTAGGGCCTGGAAAGCAGAAGAAAGGAACAGACTCAAAATCAGTACATCTATTTGAGGAAGTTCTAGAACACAAAGAGAGAAAGGGAAAAGAGTGCCAATAGGTTTGAGGGATGAGGGATTGAGGTTTAACATTTCTACCTAGATACTGCAGTCCTAATAAAGATGTTCTTTAGAAAAAGTAAGGAAAAGAAAGGAAGGGAAAATAGATTATTTCTTCCACTAAAATCCCCGTATCGAAAGGGAAAACAGAACAGATGCAGAACTGAAGGATTTCAATCTCAGAAGCCGTTTCCTTCCTACTCCATCCCTCCCCCAGCAGATCCTTTATCTCTTACATATCTCCAGCCCTAAGTTATCTGTTAAATTTCATCTGCTCAAAGATGGATGCCAATAATGGGTGGAAATATGTGGCATGATGAGAGAACATTTATTTTGGAATTGATGCTGTACTCATGGACAAGTTACTGAATCTCTCTGAGTCTTGGGTTCCCCATCTGTACTGAGGTACTATTGTACACATAGTTCTCCAGGTGGCTTCAGGATGACTCAATTCTCCCACCTTTCTAGCTTGTAACTATCAACAATGACTCTAGAATGAACTGGGAAGGCAATGCCCTGAGATAGGAAGGAAATGCCTGAAATAGTTCTTCTCCCTGGAGGGAAATAACATCTTGAGTAAGGAAGAACTACCTGAGAGAGCCTGGGTTTATTTCTCTCACTCCTAAGCAGAATGTCCTTCAAAGCTTAGTCCAGTGGTTCATGCAGCATCTGAGGAGCATCACCCAGGGAAAACTGTCTCTGGGGTCCTTTAGTTATGGTGCAAATGGAGCATGTGCCATCAAGACTCCATCTGCTCCAGGCAGCTTTTAGGAGACTTGAGAAACTGGCTCACAATGGATCCTAGTCTTTGGTCCCTTGCTGACTATCTGTGTATAATAAGTCTGCTTCATATAATTTACTGCATGTGAATGTCTTCTGTCTTACCAGATGCAGACAAGTTGGTAACAGTGTACTGCAAGCTTGCTTCACAATACCTACAGTGCAGTGGAGAATAAAGGAAATCAGGAAAGTACCTTGCACCCTGGACTTGATTATATAATAGTAGATTGTTCCCTTCCTTTGAATGATAAGACATTAGTTCCCAAAGTACCAACTAAATTGTTAGGTTAAAAGTTTCTGGACATATATTTTAAGTTCGGGTGACCAGACAGAAGTGGGTGAAGAAAGGATAAAGTTATTCTTGGTCTAAGCTTAAAGAATTATTTTCCAGAATTTTGGATGTGAGACCTCTCTAGTAATCTTGGAAATATGTTAGCTACTAGATTGGCTGGAATATCTGAGAATGGACATTATTCACCTGGCTTTAGAAGCTCTAAATAGAAGGTGTAGCAATTCCCCTACATATAAATCAAAATAAAAAAAATATTAACCTGCAAAATAAATGTAGTGTCATCCAATGATATTTTTTTTCTTACATTAACTACTTCAATGCTTCTTTAGTAACAATAGTAATACAATTAATGTTGTATAAAACAATAATAGCAAAGTCTTTTGAAATAATATCCTTTTGTTTTGCTGATGTCTAGGAACTAAATTCAAAGAAGAAAAGGTCCAAATCCTTTCTCCTGCCTTTTATATCCCCAATCTTCACTCCTGCTGCTGTGTTTTAAAATCCACTATTCAGAATCCTTTAATGCATTTCTGGTTTCAGGCAAGATTGAGTAAGACTTCTTCAAGCTTCTACTGAATACAAACACAAACACCTTGTGGAACAACTATCTTAGGACTCTGAAAAATAGATGACAGCAGGCAAGTGGGGAAATAAGGTCAAAATTCAGAGTACCTTCAAATCGGCAATGAGTTCCCAAGCCCCACAAAGTACACTACCCCCATGCCCTGTTACCGCCTAGGTTGGAATCAGAGGTAGCTAGTTGTGGACATAAGCTTGAAGAGTATCCTGGCTTGCTAGTCAGAGTAACAAGAAAGGGGTCGTGAACCAAAGTAAATTCCATAGAAGTTTTTTGTTCATTTGTGTGTTTTGCCTGAGCCTCCAAAGAATCAACTGCAACAGGAGGCTGGGATGAATGCAAAACTCAGAGAGGAGAATCCTTTCATCTTACCAGAGTACCTATGGTCCCAACACCATGGGGAGAATACCTATTGGCTTTTGGCTTTTTCTTTCTTTGTCCTTCCATCACCAGATCTGCACACACAGTTGCAGGAGGTATGAAACAGCAGAGTAAAGAAACTGAAGTCTCAAATTTTGGTCAGAAGAGGTAAAATGCAGACCACAGGGAACCAGAAAGAGTCAAGAGAATTCTAGAGAGGAGGAAGCTCAAGAGAGTTATCCTCTAAAATGGAACATGTATTTTTGGACTCACTACTGTTTGCATCACACTCTAAATAGAATAAGAAAGCCTGGAAGAATGGAAAGGGCTATAGTATTTCCAAATTCCCAGATGTAGGATCAAACATGAACCAAGGAGCAGTACAAAGGACAAAAACTGAACTCATAAGGAAATCACAAAATACAAGAAGTGACTGTTTTAGACAAGAAACAAAGAGGTGTAAAAGAGTGCTGAATTAATAAAATAAATAAAAGAGTACTGAATTAATAAAGGAAAATAATTAAAAGGCAGAAAACAGGAACAAAAGACCGCAGATAAGCAGAAAACAAGTAAGGCAGTATTTCTAAACATACCTAAACATACCATATTAGTAATACATTAACTATGAATGCATAAAACTCCCAAACTGAAAAAAAAAAAAAAGACTGTTGGGGTGGATTTAAAAGTATAGCGCAATCTACTTCTTATAAGAAGTCCACTTTAAATATAAAGATTCAAATAGTCTTAAAGCAAAAGAATGGAAAGATATATATTGTTAACAGAAAAGAAAGCTGGAGTAGCTATTTTAATATCTGGCAGAGTAGATATCAGAACAAGAAAAACTTCCAGTGATACAGAGGAATATTATATACTGCTAAATGAGTTAATTCAACTGGAAGAGAAAAATAAATAAATCCTAAATATGCCTGCATCTAAAACAGCATCTCAAAATAGATGAAACAAAAGAGTCATGGTACTGAAAGGGTAATAGGCTAATTTAAAATTGTAACTGATGATTTCAACACTACTTTTCCCATACTAGACAAAGCAAATGAGGAGAATATCAGAAAGGATACAGAAAAACTGAGTAACTCTATCAACCAACAGTAGCTAATTGACATTTATAGAACACATCATCCAGCACTAAACCAACCACATTATTTTCAGATGCACATGGAATAGTCATCAAGATAAACATCAAGGACATGAAACAAATAAAAAAAAATTTAAAGAATTTATGTCATGCAAAATATAATTTCTGAGCATAAAAGAATCAAACTAAAACTCAAAGGAAAGATAGTAGATAAATCTCCAAACACAGAATTCAACAGTGTGTTTACCAATAACCCATGGATCAGAGCAGAAGTATAAAGAGAAATTATAACACATTTTGAGGTGAACAAAACTGAAAACACTACATGTCACAATGTGAGATGCAGGTAAAGAGTCCTTCAAGGGAAATTTATAGCATTAAATGCTTGTAATAAACATGAGAATTATTACAAATCAACAATCGAGGTTCTCTTTTCAGAAACTTGCAAAATAAATTGAATACAAGAAGAAAGAAAATAACAGATAAATTAGTACAACTGCATAGCAACAATAGAAAAAATAAACTGAAAGCTGATTCTCTGAAAAGATAAATAAAATTGATGCACATCTAGCAAGACTTAGAGAGAAAACATGGATTACCAATGTAGTGTGAAAGAGGAGCTATCAATAGACTCCACACTTATTAAAATTAAAATAAAGGAATTCTACAATCAACACAATGAGCATAAACTTGGCAACTTGAGTGGCCAATTCCTTGAGGATGACAAATATACCAAAACTCATATAAGAGGAAATCAATAACCTGAACAGTCCTTTACTATAGTAACTGAATTCATAGTTTAAAATGATAAAATAGTATCTGTAGAAGGCCCTGACAATTTCACTGGTGAATTCTGTTGAATATTTAAAGAAGAAGTAATATCAATTTCTATGTAATTACTTCCAACAAGTAGGAGTGAAAGCTCCCCTTTTCATTTTATGAGGTCAGCATGACTCTGATATCAAAATCAATATCCTTCACAAAAGTAGATAAAAAGTATATTCAACAAGGCACTGTCAAATTGAATTCAGAAATACATAAAAAGAATAATATATAATGAGAAAGGGAGTTATTCCAGGAACACAAGGCTGAATGAATATGTGAATTCAATCAATATAATGCAACATATTAAGAGTCCAAAAGAAAAATAAAACATAATTAGGACAAGTGATGCAGAAAAATCATTTGACAAAATCAAACACTCATTCTTGATGAAAACTCTCAGGAAACTAGGGATAGAACAGAATTTTAACCTGATAAAAGGCATCTAGAAAAAAATCACAGCTAACAAGTCACCTTTGGTAAAAGACTGAATATTTTCCCACTAAGTTCAAGGACAATGAAGCAAAGGTGTATACTTTCAATATTACTGAGGTATGCAAAATAAGGGGTCCACAAAGATATTCATGGCCAAATCCCCAGAAATTGTGATTATGTTATATGGTAAAGGAGAATTAAAATTGTAGATGGAATTAATATTGCTAATCAGCTAACCATGAGATGAGAACCCTATGTATTCCAGTAGGTCCAACAGAATCACAAGGGTCTTGTTAAGTGGAATAAAGAAGGAGGGAAGCAAGAGGCAAAAACAGAGTTGAAGATACGTTGTTAATGTTGAAAATGAAAGTGGGCCATGAGCCCTGGAGGGCAGGCAGCCACTAGAAACTGGAAAAGGAAAGAAAAATGATTTTCCTCCACAGCCTCCAACAAGGAACTGCTGTCAATCAATTTCTTTATTTTAGCAAAATGAGACTTATTTCAGATGTCTGATCTCCAAAACTGTAAGGTAGAAATAAATTTGTAAGTTAGAAAACTCAAAATATATTTGCATCACTAAGACTGTTAATTTGTTATAGCTCCAACAGGAAACTAACACAGCTATGGACATAGAACTTAAAGATCAAATTGTCACCATAAGATAGGAAAAAAGAAATTTTAAAAACATTAAAAAATAAATTTAAATGAAAAAATTTAAATGTCCTATTTCCAGATGACATAATTATATGTATAGAAATCCTAAGAAAATCTTAAGAAGTCTACAAAATAAAAACTAGTGAGTTAGGTGAGATTATAAAATGCAAGGTCAACACATAAAAATTAACTCAATTTCTATTGTAGCAATGAACATATATTTAATGTATATAACATTTTTATTACTTTAAAAATCTTGAAATGTTTAGGTATAAGTCTACAAAGCATGAACAGAACCTGTGTGCAGATGATTACAAAACATTATGAAAGAAAATCAAAGCTCAAGGTAAATGGAGAAAAATACTATTTGTGGAATAGAAGATTCAACATAGTTAAAAAGGAGAATTCTTTTCAAATCAATCTACATATTTAATGCAATTTTGCATTAATTTATTGATGCATTATAGTTTTTACACAATATTGGGCTTCATTTTGACATAAGTATACAAGAATGTAATATCATTTGCTCTAATTCAGTCCCCAGTACTTTACTTTTCCCTCTCCTTCCTCTCCCTGTTCCCTTTCCTCTTACTCTACTGGTATTTCTTCTATTTATTTATAGGGCTTTTAAAATGTATCTATAAAGCACTCATTTTGCATTAATTTTGAAAAGTCAACATCCCAGCAAGAGTGTTTTTGATACAGACAAACTGATTTTAAAGAGTAAGTGGAAAGGCAAAGAAAAAACTAAAATAACTTTGGAAAAAAAGAAAAAATTTGGAGTAATCACATTATCTGATTTTAAGTGTTTCTATAAAGTTATAGAATTCAGGTCAGTGTGGTATTGACTAAAGGATAAGAACAAAATAAATCAAACAGAATAGAATCTTGAGAAATAGATCTACATGTTTTATCAAAAGTCCAGTGTCAATCTATGATGGGGTGACCAGCACCCGACAGTGTATGTTGCTTCTCAGGTGGTGTGAGTCACCTGGGAAAATAAAAAGTCTGAAATAATCAGTAAGAAATAAGACAAAGTCAAAGGTTAGATTTTAAAAGCGGAGCACCTGATGGGTACTAAAGTTTGAACAACTGAAAAGGGCCCCAATTTTTTATTTAAGGGGGAGTACATCAAAGGCAGGGATAAGGTTTCAGTGGGAGGAGTCTTGTTTTGGTGCTGGTTTCTCAGTGTGGCAGGGGTCTTGGAGTAAACAGGTTGATTGACTTTTGGCAGGCTACACTCACCTCCCAAAGGCTGTTTGATTCTAAGGTTGTGAGCTCAGACAGGATGCCACCTGATCCAGGCATCCTCAAACTGGGGAATTTCAACCCAGGAGTTCCCAGAGGAATGGCCTTCCTGACTTACTGGCTTGAACAACCATAATTTATATGCATATGGCCTCTTACACCAACCCAATAGAGGAAGGATACTATTTTCAACAAGTACTGATGAAAAAAGTATGTTTCCATGTCTTAGCTCCAACTGCTATAACAAACTACTGTAGACTGAGTATCTTAAACACCAGACATTTATTTATTTATTTTAAATGTCAATGACCTTTTATTACCAAACTTATGCAGAGTTAACTCTTTAACCCAACTAACAGCAAAAAAATAAATCTTCATGGAAATCCAGACCTGTTTGTTCTTTAAAAAATATATGTATCTACATGTCTTACAAAAATATGAAATTCTCCAGTGATGTAGGGGAGAAAAACAAAAAATAAAGAATAGAATCTGGCAATCTGTCCATTCTTAAAACACCTCAACTGAAAACCCTAGGAGAAAATACCCAATTCCTCATGGGGAAAAAAAAAAAAAAAAAAAACAGAGCCCTCTTCTCTATTCAACTTCACCTTCAGTTCAGGAAACAAAAACAAAGAGCCCACTGCTTCTTTATTCAGTCTGTGAGGCTCACACTGAGGGTGTAACTCCTCTGGGATCCTTGCCTTTACTACAATCAGGAAGCTCTAATCCTTAGCTTCTGGGGACAGATTCCTGGACACTTGCAAAAGGTCCTCCATATTCTTCCAGGAAATGGCCTGAAAGCTCCTCCAAAAATCAAGGGGTCTTTTCTAAGTCAAACCACCAAACACCTTGTAACCTAAAATGTCTAACTTACAAGCTAAAAATGCAAGTATCAAACCACCTGCTGTACCACAGAGGTGTGTCACACCCCCTTGAACCACAGAGCTAAGAGGTTGGAGAGAACCCAATATTTGATCTCATTTGTCTTGAAAGAAGTGTCCTTATTTTAGGCTGAGCTACCTTTGCCTTCCTTGGGCCCTCATCTTATTGTGCCTGGAGGGTTCAAATGCAGAAATGGTCAAAGTGTATCTTTGCTGTCCCTGACTGGAGAGCCTGGTTCCTTGCTGCTGTATGGGAAGTTCTCTCCTCTTGTGCAAAGCACTTAAGAAGAAGGAAATTTTCAGTGACTTCATAGCTGACAAATACTTCAACAACAGCTTCTCAAAAACCACCCCTGGAGAAGAAGAGACCCACCTTCAATGCAAGGTCACAGCTCTTTCCAGTCCAAGAGCTTACCAGATTTCTGCAGCAGCTCATTAGCTTTAGAAAAATGTCTGCACCCAAAGAACCCCTCTATACACAGACAGCAGGGGGGATGAGCAGTCTGCAGTACATGGTGCTGCCCTTCTTCTGGGTGTAAGAGCCCCAGAGTAGTTCAAGTTCTGATTCAACCAGGACAGGACTGCATAGGTGAACTGCTCTCAGTCCCTCTCCTTATGGGAAATGGCTTAATGGGACTGGACAGTGAGCACAGCATTGAGCATGAGGACACCTTGCTTGGCCCATTCTGATAAATCTCCATTGCCAGGATGAACAAAACCATCTATGTCTGTAGACAACTCTTTATAAATGTTTTCCAAACTGGGCACAGGGGAACTGGTCTTTGGACGCTAAAGCAGAGCCCATGAGCTTGATTGGGTCCATGGTAAGGATCTTGTCCCAGGATGACAATCTTTACATCTCTTAGGTCACATGTTTGGGTCCATGTGACGACTTGGTGTGGAGGTGGATAAACAGCGTAACATTTTCTTTCTTCTGCAACAAATCCCATTAGATTTATGAAATATGATTTCCTGACTCTCCGCTGAGGTGCTTCCTCCAACTCTCACCAAAACTCACCTGTACACCGTGGGCCACCAGTCTGAGCAGGGCTGCAGCCTTGCTTCTCTGGATGCAGACCAACTGCTCTTGGCTCAGCACCAAGGAGGGCAGTGTTCTGGGCTCTTCCTGCCCAGCCCCGGCCTTCTACGTGGGGTGGGTTGTCCCCTGCATTGCTGTTCTCCTCAGCTACTGGTACCCCATAGGTCCCCATATCATTCAGCTCCGGGCTGCAGGAACGTGGCTTTCAGGTGGGGCTCCAGGAGAAGAAGGAGTACTGGGTCTTCTGGTCAGTCATCAGGGAGCCCAGGAGTGAGCAAAGGAGCGCCTCCTGGGGACCCACAACACTTGCCCTGGTTGTGGGGGGTCAGCAATTGGTCAACACCAGACATTTATTTCTCATTGTTCTAGAGTCTCAGAAATTCAACATCAGAGAGCCAGCATATTCAAGTCTTGATGAGAGCCCGCTTCTTGGCTCACAGAAGACTGCTTTCTGGCTGTGCCCTCAAATAGTAAAGAGAGCAAAGGAGAGCACCGATCACCCTCTTCTCAGAAGAGCATTAGTCCCATCATGGGACCCGAACCTCTTGACCTCATCTAAATCTAATTACCTGTCAAAAGCCCCACCTCCCAATAACATCACATTATGAGTTAGAGCCTCAACATATACATTTTAGGGGGAAACACACATTCAGTCCACAACAACCACATACTAAGAAAAAGAATCCTATGCTAAATGTAACATTGTATAAAATATTTAACATGAACTGTATGACAGATTAAGTGAAACCTAAAAATATAAATCTTCTAATAGACAACATAGAAGAAAAATTTTCATGAGCTGAAGATATGGAGACACCAAAAGAATGGTGCATAAGTTTAAAAAATGATAAATTAAACTTCCTCAGTATTTAAAAGTTCTGTTCTGTGAAAGCCACTGTTATTAGAACAATACAAAACTTATAGAGAATAAGAAAATTTTCCATATCCACCAAAAGATTTGTATTTAAAAATATATTCTTAAAACTCTTAGATTTAATAGTAAGAAATTGATAACTCAATAAAAAATTAAGCAAAATACCTGAACTAACATTTTAACAAAGATGATATCATGATGGTAAACAAGTACATGAAAAGAAGTTCAACATCTTTAGCCATTAGGGAAATAAAAGTTAAAACTATCTTGAGATAATACTGCATGCCTATTAGAAGGCTAAATTTTTCAAAAATCTGATAACAAGATCTAGGGAAGATACAGAACAATTGGAACTTGGTACATTTCTAGTTATGGATTGAATGTGTCCCCCATACGACCCATATGGTGAAGCCCTAACCCCCATTATAGCTATGTTTGACCTCTAAGTTAAATGAGGTCATAAAGGTGTTGACCCATTCACTAGGACTGGTGTCCTTAAGAAGAGATACCAGAGAGCTTGCTCACTCCCCTTCTCCACTAGTGAGGACATAAGGAGAAAGAAGGAAGAGAGCCCTCACCATAGCCATCAAACTGGCTAGAACCTTAATCTTGGTCTCCCAGCTTCCAGAACCATGAAAAAATGAGTGTGTGATATTTTGTTTTTGGAGTCTGAGCTGACTAATACCTAGTGATATAAAAAATGGTGCAGCCACTTTGAAAAACAGTTTATACTGTGTGTTGTAGAGCTAAATATTCTCTCATAATGTGATTCAGAAATCCCATGCCTATGTATTTATACTCTAGGAAAACAAAAAGTTATGTCATGCCAAAAACTCTGAATATTACTGTTGTTAATAATTCTAATCATAATTGTCCAAAGTTGGAAATAACCCAAATATCCCTCAAAGAATATATGGATAAACAAACTAGTACATCCATGCAGTGGAATAAGAAGGAACACACTATACACACAACATCACACATGAATCAAAGACATTATGCTGAATCAAAGAAACCAGTTTCAAATGATTACATGCTATGTGATTCTACTTATATGTCTTTCTGAAAAAGTCAAAACCATAGTAAGAGGGAATAGATCAGAGCTTGCCAGGGTTGGGGATGAGAGAAAGGGGGACTGCAAAGAGGCACCATGGGAGAATTTTCTGAGCTGATGGATCAATCCTATAGTTTGACCTTGATAGTAGTTATAGTAATTAATGCATATGTGAAAAAACTACACCTAAAAATCAATAAATTTGTCAACTTTACTCTATATTAACTATAAAAATAAAAAATTCCATTGTTGACAAGTTACAGTGGATATTGCAATATCATATTCTCCTGTCCTTCTGGGCATGAAGGGAACTAATTACCTGTAGTTAGACAGTGCTATGTGGTCAAAGGAGTGTGAGTAAATCTGTCAAATGTTAATTTAAAAAAAAATATATGGAGGGAATTAGGAAGCGACCATCCTCAAATATTCTGCTGCCTCCTATATTGAGAAAAGCTACATGTTTCAGATGGTACAATTTTAACATAGTAGAATCTCCATCACCCTGGGTACCTGAGTGACATTAGACCAGACACATCCCCATCCCACCCTTCCAATACAGTGAACATTTAAAATGAGAGTGATGGAATAAACTTTTATTTTTATTAAGACCCAAGTCACCCTAATGTAGGAGTCATCATGCAAATTGAGTGTTCTCAATACACAAATCTAAAATATGTCATATCGGCTTGGCATTCATATGTTGGCAGCAAAAAAAAAGACATCAGAGGCTGCCATGACAAAACATTAAATGATACCTTTTATATATAACTCATAGAGCAAGCAACATACCCTGTATGCAGTGACTCTAAAACAGTGATTCTCAGCTGAGCGATCTCTGTCCCTTTGGGAACATTGTCAATGTCTGGAGACATTTCAAATTGTCACAACCTCTCACAATAAAGAATTTTCCAGCCTACAAATTAATAGAGCTGTGGTTTGGAGACTCTGGTCTTCAGAAAGACATTTGTGAAACAAGTATTAGTTGGATTATTTTAAGATTTGAAACAACAACAACAAAAAAAAATGACCAGCATGGAAGCAAAAATGACTAAGAAAAAGTATTCTAGCAATCAGAATTTTGCAATATTGGAAGAACAACTACTTTGAAATCCCAAAGAGGAAGTAATAATATTGATAAAGTCCAATGAAATTGGCTTGTGCCAAAGGTTCAACTGAAATTGACCTTCCCATTCCTTCTGAGTTTGGTCTTTCTACTCCTATTGCTGAGCCTTCTCAATGTGTAAGTCAGCCATAGGTGAAAGATCAGAATGTGGACAGAGTGCACAGTAAAACTTGACAGTGGGCAAAAAGACTCAGGGGAAAGATGAGACTAAGGGAAAATGTTTTCCACAGAAGGCCACTCTCTGTCATTAAGAGAGAAAAAGCAAAGATATATAACAAATCTGTAAAATACATTTCAAAAAGGACCATGACTGTAGTTTCTGGAATTTGGAAATGACTAGAATAAAAATAGATTATGTAATAAATTTTGTGAAATTCATAGTGTCAGAGAAGTTAAAGCCTGAACATCTCTCCCACTCAAAAATTTCTATGACCTATTGACAAAAACAACCCAAGTTAGGTTCCCAAAACTTGCTTGAGCAGTAAGTAGATTGAAATAGCAGTGCACCCTATAGGTGGGCATATTTCCAACTCTAAGACTCTGAGGCGGCCAGGATGAGGCAAAGAAACTGCTAAGAAGGCAAAGTCACCATCTATGGAGTCCAATAAAGAAAGGAACTTTTCCCAAAGAGTAGAATCAATGCCAAACCATGGAACATTCTGGTTCTTGGATATATCCTAGAGTGAAGATGACTGTTGCTCTGAGTAACCAAGATTTTAAGTGTTGCTTTTGAATGCATTATGCTCACAGCAAAAGCTGACATTTCCTCACCCCATGATGCCTGCCCAATAGGAGTTCATAAATTTACAAAGTAGTAATGTATTTCGAGTGTTTCTCTCAGGGAGGAATGTTTGTTGTAGTTACTACCTCCCACAACCCATCCCCAGTACTGCCACTGTGTATGTACGCACACGTGTGTACAGATACACACAATATACTCAGGGAGAGATCAACTAATTTCTATTTGTATTTTAACATCTCTAGACCAAGACAAATCACATTCACACCTGGTGTAAGGACTATTGTGAATCACTCAGAAATCTGAAAGACTGAATTCAATGCTATAATGAATGGCTTGAGTGGTCACAAAGATGGAAACAGGAAGTCAGTCACCTGGAGGAAGTCTTGAGGAGGAGGTGAGTGTGTTGTGCATGCAATAGACAAAGTCAACTTAATATTTGATGACTAGAAGACAGAATCTAATAAGCATGTGTCTCAGGCTGAAGTACGTAAGAATTGGTGTGAGGTATCAAGCACTCTTTTTCCCTGCTGTGGTAACTAAGGGGGCTGTGTGCAACAACAAGAAGGTGAATCCTCTGAGTGTACAGGTCCTTGGGTGACTGTAAGGAGCATAAACCACCCACTGGGCTCTGCCAACCCTCCATAGACACATGGCAAGACTGTGTCCATTTAATACATATGTCTACCTTCATTTTGGAATAAGGCTTTCTGGTACATCATCTTGACCATTCATACCATAATGATATTATACAAGAGAGGGAACTGAGAAAACTAGCAAAATACTGAAATGGAGAAAACCCAGTTTATTTATCTGAGGGTCACACATATACATAAACATCCATTCAAACTGATTGCATAGTGCACTCATGCCATGATACTAATTCTTTTGTGTGTACTTATATATTTCAAAATATGGAATATGGTCTTGCATATACAGTTCCTTCCTGAAGCATTTCCACTGCAAGCCAGCAATGTGAAATATCTGGCTAGAAATCCAAGCTTAGAGAGTAATTTTTACCACAAAACAGTGTAAAGAGAATCATTCACCTGTCCAGTATATGTCCACATTTTAACTTTTAGGTTAAATCCAATATTTACCAGCAAACCTCTGCTAATAGAAGGGTTTATACTACCATTCTCTAACTTGTGATAATTATTTTTTTAAGTAAATGGAGCTGGTCTGAGGAGAGACTGACCATCAGCTCCTTTTCTGGTAGATGTTAGTTTTCACTGAGTTGGCACAGGAAAAAATTTTTTTTCCATTTTTCTACTTCTGCATCTGGGACTGTTTATTAGTTTCATTTTGATAGATGGAGAGAAGATGAACAAATCACAAGATTTATTTTTCAGGGCATATTTGATAGAATCAGAGACCTTTTACCCTTCTATATACTGCCTGGAAGAGTCAAATCAGACCAATGTAATATGATTTGCTTTCCTCAGACTTTGTTAAAAAAAAAAAAAAGCTAGGTCTGATAGATGATAGATAAAACTGTATCAAGCTGCTGATTTTTTTTCCTTTCATGAAACACAAGTCTGGGACAAATTCATAGATCAAAGGCTACATGAAATATAACATATCTGGCTTTCCTTCATAACAGATTTTCTGTTATGGTATAGATAATGTATATAGTCAGCATGAAATACATAAAATCTTGACAAGTTAACACAACAAAGCAGCACCCTCAAAAGATTTATTCAGGGGAATAAGTATCTGACTGTTAAGAACTGAAAAAAAGAATAAGTAACAAAGACATATTTGGAAAACATATCTCAAAACCACCCCTTTGTTGTCCCTGAGTTCCCAAATCAGAAAACTGGGATTAAAAAAAAAAAAAAAAAACTGAACCTCTATTGCTGGTCCAATAACAGCTTCTCATTTGAAAATCTAATCAAATAGTCATCACTAGAGTAGGAACTGGGTGGTTAGGGAACAGAGTGGGTAAAAAACTTTTTTCCTATTTATATCTTTGCAAGTTTTGAACTACATAACTATATTAACTAATCAAAAATGAACATAAAAATGTTTTCTCTTTAATAAAGGAAATAAAGTTGAACCCAAACTCATCTGCTGTTATTCAGAAGAGCATTGTCACTGCATATCATCCCATACAATCCTCGGAACTCTTTAGTTTATTCCACACTTGCCACAGTCCTCCTAGCTGAGCCATCTTGGAGGAGCAATTCCAGGAATGAAGCTAAGGAAGAGAGAGCATGAGGCCCATGACTTGTATGATATCAGTGCTTTCCCTACTCCCACATTTATCTCTTCTTTCTCAGAGAAGTCCTCTCCTTCCCTGATTCTCTCTTCTCATCTCCATGTAATCTAACACCAACTGATCACATTCAGTGAATACTTACTATGTGCCAGACACTATTCTAAATGCTTTGTGATGTGTCATTCAAACCTTAATAAAGAAAACAATAACTTTAAAAAATGTAGTCAGACTTTGGAATCTATGGGGGATTTGATTCCAGGACTTCCATGGGTACCAAAATCTGCAAATGCTCAAATTCCTTAGATAAAATAGTGTAGTATTGCATATAACCTATGTACATCCCCCTGTATATTTTAGATCATCTGTGGGTTGCTTATAATATCTAATACAATACAAATGCTATGTACATATTTGTTATACTCTATTTTAGTTGAGAAAATAATGGCAAGAAAAAATGTCTGTATGTATTCAGCACAGATGCAATTTTTCCTGAATATTATTGCTCTGTTGAATTCATGGATACAGAACCCACAGATACAGAGGACTGATGGTACTGCCATGATCCTCACTCCAAAGATAAGGACAACAAGTTCAAGGAAGAGCTGATTTCCAGGGTCACACCAGTTGGTAAACAGCAACACCAGAATTTGAAACCACTTTCTCTGTTCAGAATGTATACACCTAACCATTGTGCTATGCTGCCTAGGGCATGTTGAGTTAATCTTATCAACTGGCCCTATCCACATACATACATATATATTCAATGAATAATCTTCTCCAGAGAAGAAGTGCATAGGCATCTCTTCCTTTATTAATGTTTGTTACACTAGCAATAAAAAAAAAAAACACCTTTTAGAATACTCTATATTCTTGCTTTTTTTTTCAAACTTCAGAGAGAGAGGAAAAATATAAAAAAGGAAGGAGCTAGAGAAAACTAGCAGGATGGAGGTGAGGGCAGGTGGAGGAGTGTAGAGAACGAGTCCTCTCAGTTCTTTGTGTGCTCTGGTCCATGGGAGAGAAGTTGAGAAAGGTAGACTTCAAACCAATCAGAGGAACTAACCTCAAAATTGGGAAGTGTTAAGGACAGTAAGTTACCTCTCATGGAAGAATATGAGAAGAATGAGTAGGTGACAGAGATGTTGGAAAGGGAATTTGAGGCATGAACTTTATGGAATATGTGCCTGGAAATTATTTCACTTGGAGAGTTGAAAATAACTCTAGAATTATTGCCTTTTATCTTTTCTAAAGTCTCCTCAGTCTGTTTTCTCATACAACCAGTGGTCCTGATCTAGTCTGAGACAAATCACTCTCTGCTGAGTGGTTAATTAGGTACAGAAATTTTTGCCACTAGCCTCCCCCCACATCCTTTGTAACTCTCATAACACTGTGAAACTATTGCAAGATTGTCCAGGGTCTTCTACACGCTTATTGACTGGATTCAATTACCTTTGAGTGTCAAAGAAGCATTACTTCACCATTCTAAAATAACATTTATGATGTTAAAATAATTAATAGCTTTTCATTATATGTCTAACAAACACTTGTGCAAAATCAGGTTTAAATCACGATTTTGTACATAATTAGAAGAAATTAGAAAAGAAACACAAGATGATAGCTTCTAAAGTAGTATTTTAAACTGTATGAAGTTTTAAAATGTTCTAACTATAATTACAAGATTATACTCTAAATCCTTAATGGCTTTTCCAAGGAATAAAACTTTAAAACTTACCTAGAAAAAAATTTTTTTTTTTTTTTTTTTGCTGTAGTTGAGTTAGGAAATCAAAAGGGAAAAGAATTTCTTCACTTTTCATTAAAAAGAGGATTCATACTTTTAATAGAATACATGTTTAGGCATTATGTTCATAGACTTTTTTTCTTATTTTTGCTATATTTTGTTTGCTATTTTTGTTTTTAAGTACCTAGTATTTGTTTTCACATCATCAAAATTATTTCAACACTAACCAAGAAAGGCTATCATATAAATTAGGACAAAATTTAGAAGCTAGAAGGAAAAAGGAAAGAAAGGTGGGGACTTCAATAAAATTGAAGGGAAATCAGTAGAGTAGAAGAAAGGGACCAAGGGAGGGAGGACAGGAGGGAAAGGGGAGTACTGGGGAATGATATTGGCCAAATTATATTGATGTATTTTGTGTATGTACAAATATATAACAACATATCCCACCATTATGTATTATTATGTAATTATGTATATTATACAATTATAATGCACTAATAAAATATGAAAAATAAATAAATTAGTGAAATTAGTCTAAATTATGAGTACAGTGCATGGATTAGGGCATTTTATTTAGTTTACAGAAGAATTACTTTAAAGCACAAATCTTTAAAGATCAAAGTTCCTAGTTCTGTTAAAGTAGGATTCCATCTACTTTTCATTTATATCCAACTTTTACAGGTCTCTATATTATATAAGATGAAGGATATCAGTAGCTTTGGTGCTTACATTTCATAATTATCTGATTAAAGTTCTTTCCTATTTTTATTTGCACACTGTATCATTTCATTTTGTCAAAATGGATTCCATACTACAGCATCTTAATTTCAAATTTGCTTCAAAAGATGAAATCAACCAAATAGCTTATATTATCAGAACTTATTCCTCTGGAAAAAAAGGAGCTAGTTTTCCTTACCTCTTTCATTCCCAACTGTGACTTGATTCATGCTCATTTGAAGTGGGAATGGTACCACAATCATGTAAACCTGCCTGTCAATGGAAGCCCGGATCTGCTTTTCAACTTCTTTTGGAGGAGATGGAAGACTAGCAGGAGTAATGTAAATATGACTTGAATGCTGATCAGAGACTTTTGGCAGGATGTTAACAACAAAGTGTTCTTTAAATGCATAATCATCACAAGAAATTTTAAGAAAATCCAAGTTCTGACTATTTAATTTGCATTCATCTACTGCATTATATTAATTTAAAGGCTCTGGATATGTTTATTATATGCTCTAATCTGTCTTAAAAATGATTCAGGTTAACTTTCCTCCCCAAATGTACAAACTGTTAGAAAGCATATGTTTCATTAAAAATGATTCAAAGTAGGTTTTTATAGCCATGAACTGAGTATCAGGGCCATTAAACATTTTATGCTTCCTTGTTCATTATCCTGTAAGTGATTATCCTAGCTATATGTACTAAATCCTAGTTAAAATATTTACTTCCTTATCCATTGTTAATTCCTCTCCAATATTGAGAGAGAGAGAGAGAGAGAGAGAGAGAGAGAGAGAGAGAGAGAGAGAGAGAGAGAATTGATTTTTATTAGCAATTCATGAATTGGGCAGCATTGCTTCTACAGAGTAGAAAGGTGCTCTCCTGGTAGGGACAAAACTGTGGGGTTTTTGTAAGGTAGCTTAAGCAGGAACTAAAAAAATAGTATAGTGCAAAGAACAGATTAGTTATCATTACATTACTTCAGGTTACTTTCTTTAAAGGGTTAAAACAGAGGAGATTTCCTTATCAGACTAGCTCTTGTTGACTGGGCTCCTTATGCTTGGTTGCTGTGAATCTCCTGGGTTTTATTTTTGTTTTTGTTGGTGTTGTATGTTTTTAGATATATGCTTTTGAGAAAGATTGCTTTTTCTAGAATTTTTTGTTTGTTTGCAGTACTAGGGATTGAATCCAAGACCTCAAGCATCCTAGGCAAGTGCTCTACCACTGAAGTACATCCCCAGCATTTATAATTTTACCCCAAAAGGACAATATTTCCTTTACATCATAAATGTTGTCCATTTTTTTTTATATTGTCCATGGTAGGTGGGGAACTTACACAAGAGGTATGCCAAAATGAGAAGGAGTATTTAGAAAGTAATCTACTCTACATGAAGCTTTAAGAATCCCTATTGATGAAGGCCATTAACATCTACATTAGTAACTTTTACCCTTACTTTATTATAATAGTAAAGCTGGGTTGTGAAAAGTTTAAGTCATGCAACCCATAACATTTTATTATTTTGTATTTTAAAGTTTATTTGATTTTTGACTGGCATATGACAATTGCACCTACTTATGGGGTACAGTGTGATTTTTCAATACATGTATGCATTGTGTATTGATCCAAATAAGATGACTAGCATTTTCATCACCTCAAACATCAAAGCACTGTTTACTTATATCTAGTTTAATTCCAAAATAATTTTCTCTATCTGAATGGATTGATTAATGGTTTTGTATTAAAAAATGTTAGCAATGCTTGCTCCAAATCAGGTGTTGCTTGTTTTCTCAAACAAAAAAATAAAAACAGATAAAATCTGGTCATTGTTGTAAATAATTATTTTTAGAACATTTGATTATTAACAGCTCAACATAGCTCTGCAGTTCATGCCTATCTCTCCTGCCTTGTTAATATATTTGCTACAGTTAATATCATCCCACTTGTATTTATCCAGGAGGATCTAATCTTGTTTGTAGCCTTTATTTTCCTTAATTAATAAGACAGGCAATGAGAGCTGAAAGTCCAATGCATTTGTAGAACTTCCCTATGGATTTTTAGCCTTTCCACTAAAATTTGAAAGCTATAATTAAATGTATTTTAAATTTTCTTTGTTGTTATGATAGATCTAAGACTTTAAGCAAGAGACCTCTAATGTTATGTGTTATATATATGGTATGTGTTTTATATGTTACACATATATGTATATTTATATATATGTGTGTGTGTGTGTGTGTGTGTGTATTTTTAAGGTAAGTTAGAAAGATAAGGTCCTCAAGAAGTTTTTCATTTTAGATTCTGTAAAATTTTAGTACAAACTCCTCATAAATCAGTTAGAAGCCCATCCTCACACTCCTCCTACATAAAACAAGGACAGCACTATTAAAATTTATAAAATGTTATCTTTTAAATTCATGTACCTCTATTTTGTTTGACTTGATGCCAGTCTGTGTTACTTATGTAAAGTGCAATAAAGCAATGCATTTTCAAAAGGTAAAAAAATAAATAATAAACTTTAAATAACAACATATTGCAAAAACCCCCATAAGTAGTAATACTTCATTTTTAGTCATACAGCCATACAAAAAAAAATTTAATCCTCAGAAAGCTAGACACTATAAGACATAAAATATAAAATGGAGCCACAAGAGTACTTCTAGTTTCTGGATATTTAAAGAAAATCTGTTACTCTAATCTTGATAGATTTCCAGAAATCATTAAGCCCACCATTATTCTAACCAGATGACAGATTGTGGATTTGACTTGACACATTTCAAATAGAGCTGTTGTTGAAAATATACTCCCAGTATTAAATTCACCTCTAGCTACAATTAGATGGTACCTTGACCTAACGTAGACTCACTGTACTGCCTCTGATGTCTCAGTTTTTACATTTCTATTCCCTTCATACCTATACTCCATCATTCTGTGATTCCTCCATCATTCACTGATTTGTTAGATTGTTAATTTATCTAATAAACATCTCGAGCACATATTTGTGCTCAGCACAATGCAGGAAAGATGAAAATGGTGACATTTACATCTGGAAAGTAAGAAGTATGACCAGCTGATTCTGACTCTGGCCATATACAGGGATAAGGCAAAGCCAAGTTTTGTGTTTCATTTCTTGTCCCACCAACTACTTGCTTAGAGCAACTTGTTTCAATTCTCCAGGCCTCCAGTTATGAGGAAAACTGAGGAAAAGATAATAATGAGGAAAAGATCTAAATCTTTCGGATCTCATACCTTTCTGAAGCCTAAATGACTATCTCTGCTTTATCATGTGTTTTCTTAAAGATAGTGCTTTATTTATAGGCATGCAACATAAAGGAAAAGATTTTAAAAAGTCAAATGGAAACCTGTTCTTGAGAGTTGATGAGAGCTCATTCCCACTTTCAGAAACAATGGCTGTTTTTCCACAACAGTCTTGAGGAGTTTTTGCAATTTTCCTTTTCTCAAAGACTGCCAAGCAGCTGAATCTAATGATCTATACAGTAGGGAAATTCTGCCTTGCTTCTTGATTGCTGTTTCCCTTTAGTAATTCCATAGCAAAAAAATACAACAGCAGCTCCCTACTGCAAACTCTGTCTCAGTTAAAGGAATAATTTTCTTTCCACAGAAGAGAACATGATATTTGGACCAAATTTTTTTTTTTGCATTTGATGTTAAACAGTTTAATTGTGAAATAACTATATACATATATGCAAACAGATTCTGATGAGCAATATAGAGAAAGAACAGGAATGACTCTAAGATTTAAAAAATAATGCTTGAAGTTTTAAGTAAGTGTGAAAAAGAAGAACAAAAAAAATTTGAAGAATTTGTGAGAGAACAGGAAATTGCACATGGTCGTGGTGATGTGTTGTTGGAATTCAGAAATGATACCCTAAACTGTGGTGCTTTGTCAGGATGAGCTCAAGAGACTATCTCAGAACTGAGGTCACTGACTTTCCCCCAACTGCCTTACCCTGGATTATATCTGATCCTCTGTCTCTTCCAAACTGTAGGAAGAGGCCTTCTTTGAAGCTGCTTTATCTGACTAAGGGAATTTCTCTTCCCAGAAGAAATGTAATTACTATGAAATCTCATTATGCAGGAAGGATGAACCACTGGAGAATGGACTAAAAATAAAACATCCCACCTAGGGTCCACAGGGACTTTGTCCCAAGCCAATTTATGTTGTCTGGGCCCACTTGTTTCCCCTAAAAATAATTTACTACCTATTATGGTTTCGATATGAGGTGTCCCACAAAAGCTAATGTGTGACATAATGCAAAAATCATCAGAGGTAAAATGATTAGATTACATGAGAAGTAACCAAATTTGAGGATTGATCCATTGATGTGGATTAACTCAGCAGTAACTGTAGGTAGGTAAGATGTGGTTGGAGGAAACAGGTTGCTGGGGGTCTGTCTTTGGGGGTTATATTTTGTCTCTGGTAAGTTGGTAAGTGGCATATTCTCTCTCTCTCTCTCTCTCTCTCTCTCTCTCTCTCTCTCTCTCTCTCTCTTCCCCACCCCCATACTCCCCCACTGTACTTTCTTCCTGGTGTCATGTCCTGAGCTTGCTTTCTCTACCATGCTCTTCTACCATGATGGTCTGCCTCCTCATGGGTCCATGTCTACAGAGTCAGTCATCTATGGGATGAGACTTCTGAAACTGTGAGCCAAAATAACCTTTTTCTCCTTTATATTGCTCTTGTCAGATCTTTTGGTCACAGTGACAAAAAAGATAAGTAAAACACTTCCTCTCTAAAAGTGCCTTCAGCCCCTGACTTCCCTGTGAGAAAAATTTTAAGCTTCAACCATCTGGCGTTTCTTCAGATTTTCTAAGTTGAATGGGTTCTGTGCACATTAAATGAAACTGTCTGCTTTTTCTCCTGTTAATCTGTCTATTGTCAGTTTATTTTAGTAGACTCAATTGCCAAACCTTCAGAGAGAAATCTGAGCTTCTCAACCATGAATAAAAAAATATTAGAAGTAGTCCCTCAAAAATTAATTCTACATCTTGTATGCTTTGCTGACATGATAGGTAACAGGTTAGTCAGTTTTCTATTGCTGTCACCAAAATACCTGACAAGAACAAGACAGAGGAGGAAAAGTTTACTTTGGGCTGTTGCAGAGATTCAATCCATGGTTGGTCAACTCCATCACTTTGGACCCAAGTAAGGCAGAACACCATGATGGAAGGGTGGTAGAGGAAAGCTGCTCAGAGAAGAGAAGGGAAAGCCTTCTAGGGTGTACCCCCAGTGTTCCCACCCTCTCCAGCCATGCCCCACCTGTCTACAGTTACTCCCCAGTTCATCCACTCAAACTAGGATGGACTGGATTAGATTTCAGCTTTCACAATCTAATCATTTCACTCTAAATATTCCTGCATAAACAGGAGATTTGCAGGGACATCTCCCATACAAACCATACTAGGTACCAAGGTCAGAACCCAAGAAACAGAACATACAAGGTAATATCCTTGACTATGTATGTATTTGTAGAATGACCTTGAAAATACAAGGGACAGTAGGTGTTTAAAATAAGCAACTTGACTTGAATGGGTTTCTTAAAATCCCATAATTGGCTCATAACGGCCATGAAACCAGAGGTTTTTCTAGCACAAGCACTTCCTGATTTGAGAAATTTCTCTAGAATACAGAATTAAGGACTGAATACAAAGTTTGCTTGTTACCTTTCATCATATTTTTTTCAGTCCTAAGTCTAAATACCACCTTTGTGTTTTTTAGTGAAAAACTACAGCATTTGAAGCTAAAACTAAGTGCCCCAGACAGAAGGAAGCAAAAGAGTCACACCCTAAAATACTGTTTCTTTACTGTATTTTTAAAAGAAGCTTTCTTGATGCCACTATCTTTTTTCCTGTTTCAGTCTTAATTTTCTTTTCAAATTATGATTTAAATTATACTGGAATCTGATTTTAGTAGATCTTGCCAGTAAAAATTGGCTGTAGAAAATAGGAGGCATAAACTGGAGATTATTGGTTGTGTTTTAATTTTAACTTATTGACAAACAAACTAAAAAATAAAATAAAACTGGCAACTGAAATGTTTGGCTGATTCACAAATTGGCAGGAATGTTTAGTTTGTTTTTATTCAGGATTTTCTAAAATTACTCCCATCTCAATAGCTTCTGGCTGTTAGCATAGAAAAAAAGAATAGTTAGTGCTTGAAAATCTGTTAGAATTATAAAAATGCACTCATTGGAAAGCCTGGGCATATGTACAAAATAAACATGTAATCCTGCTCCTCAGAAACTATTTTATGAATCCTCTTTACTCATTAGAATCTCTCAAGTGGCCTGGATAAGACCTGCTAAGAGGATCATTATTGCCAAAGATCCCACAAAGGTGATTTTTTACAGAGATAGGATAAGAAGAAACTTTCAAAGCTTCAAGTCATCCACTAAAGAGACTCAAATTCTGTTTTGAGAAATAGATCTCTGTGACATAATAAGAAATATAAATTTGGTCTTTCCCTCCAGTTCCTGACATAAGTTCCTAAAACCCTTGGACTTTTCTGAGTGATAGGGGTTCTATAAGCATCTTTTATTCTAATATTTGGTCTTCAAAACTGATTTCCAACACAGGAGCTTCTAAAATCTTTGGATGATGAGGTGGTGAATGTTTTTATGGTCCCCCAAAAGCTCAAGCATGAGACAATGCAAGAACATTCAGAGGAGAAATGATTGGGTTATGAGAGCCTTAACCCAATCAGTGAATTAATCCCCTGATGGGGATTAACTGATTGTTAACTGAAGGTGGGTAGGGTGTGGCTGGATGGGGTGGGTCATTGGGGACTTGTCTTTGGGTTATATATTGATGAGCTGAGCTTAGTCTTTCTGCTTCCTGATCATCAAGTGAGCCACTTCCCTCCACCACACTCTTCCACCATGATGTTCTGCCTCTCCTGCAGTTCTGAGGAATAGAGTCTACTTCTATGAACTGATACCTCTGAAACCATAAGCCCTAATACTAACTTTTCCTCTTCTGTAATTGTTCTGGTCAGGTCTTTAAGTCATAGCAGTGAAAAAGCTGACTAAAAGAGTGTCTTTTGTATGCTAATGAGAAGACCATAGTTGGGATCCCTAAACAGCTGCAGGAAAAGAACTGATCCCCCAAAGATTAAGGCATTGTTAGATGGTTGGAATTTTCAGCCCCACATGCCCCAACTCTGGAAAGGGAAAGGGGATTGGAGTTTGAGGTAGTCAGCAATGTCTAATGATCTGATGATCATGACTACATCATACAAACCCTGTACAACCCTAGGCAATGGAACTGAGAGAGCTTCCGTGCTTCTGGGTTAGTATACACATCAAGGTACAGAGATGGTGGAACATCTGAATTGAGCACGGAGACGCCACAACCATTCCCTAGGTAGGCTTCATCCTATTTGCTACTTCGTCTGACTGTGGTTTGGTATCATTATGACATCTCTCACAATAAAGTGGTAAATGTTTCCCTGAGTTCTGTGAGCCATTATGACAAATTATAAAACATGAGGAGGGATTGTGGAGACCCCCCCAATTTTTAGCTAAGTCAGATAGAAGTGTAGGTAACCTGGGGACCCAAAACTTGTGACTGACATTTGAACTCGGGAGAGAGTTTTGTGGGAGAGAGTCTATTACCTATGGAATCTGCACTAACTCTAGATGGCATCATAATTAAATTAAATCATAGGATCTCCTACAAAGAACTGGAGAAAACCCACACATTTGGTGTCAGAAGTACAGTGACTAGAGAAATCATTTTCTGTTTTAATCTCCCATAAAAAAGACCATGAGATGCAAACAACTGCCTTGAAGTTAGAATATATCATGAAAATTATGGTTGGTGTCTACATTTTGTAGCCCTCATTTTACTATGCAGTTAAAATGTCAGGTCACTCAGAAGTGCTATAATTTGTTGTTGAAAGGGATGATGCTATTTGCATTTTGAGATCATTTGTTTCTAGGCTTCTGTTGAAACCATTGCAATTATAATAATTAATCTGTATCCCAGGTTGCAAAATCCTCATTTCAATTCTACATATATAGGTGTACTTGGACCAAGGGAACAAATAAATGTGGTAGAAAAGTGGTAGATTGGAAAAGTCATTAATGAAGGACAATAATCACTTATAAGGGAGAAGGAGCTTTCAAAGTGCCATGGAATCATTGACTTTTCTTTGTGAACTCTTCCTTCACTTGCTAAGCAAATATTCTTTTAAAATTTTAAATGGTTAATTAAAACAGCTTTGGGATTTCCCATAGGCAGTTTTTATATCCTTATATCTTCTCCTTAATTTTTATTTTGCAAGTCATCACATGCTTTGAAATTAAAAGATATTGTGCATATGTATATAATTTTAAAAAACATAACATTGCACATCTTTTTAAAAACCTACATTGAAAACAAGACAAAACAAAAGAAAAAACTTCTCCTAGGAATCCTTTTGATCCCATCTGCTTTTCCATAATTTAACTTTGTCATTTAAATTTTGTGTATTATTTTTCTTGTAATTATTACTTCTGCAGACCTCATATCACTTCATGGCATGAGTTTAATTTTTTTCATTTGGGCTTAGGACATTATTTAAGATCTGAAAGTATGCCTTCTAATTATTTTGTATGACATGCAACCATAAGTTATAGAACTGATGTTTTTAATTGTATTGATATATAGTCCATATGTAGAAATGTATTATATGTGCACAGTGTTCTGAATTCTAACAAACTAGAATAACCATATACAGAAGAGCAAATCCAGAATGGGAGATTCAGGGTACCTCCCAAAGTTCTCTCCTACTGCCTTTCAGTCACTTCCCCTCCCAACCATGGGTGATCATTATCTTGACTTCAAACATCATAGTTTGCCTGATTTTGTACTAAATAATGCCATGCATTATTCACACTTTGTATCTTGCCATTCATTTTTCCTCATGTTTGTGAGATTTATCCATGTTGTGGCAAATAGTCTTTCATCTCTGTACAGCATTCTTTTGAATAAACATGTATACCACAATTTATTTATTCCTTCCTTCACTGCTTTTGTTGTTATTGGTTTGTTGGGCTGGGAATTGAAACCAGGGGCATTTTACCAGTGAGCTACATCTTTTTTTTTTTTTTTTTTTTTTTGGAGACAAGGTCTTACTAAGTTTCTCATATCGGCCTCTAACTTGGGATCCTCCTGCCTCAGCCTCCCAAGTCACTGGGATTACAGAAGTATGCAACTGCACCATGCCCCCATCCACTGTTAATTAACATTTTTCCAAGTTCCAGCTTTTGACAATTATAAATATTGCTGCCATGAACATCTTTGCACACATTTTGTGGTGAAAATATGTACTCATTTCAGTGGAATATGTAATTAGGAATGGCATTTCTGAGTCATAGGATGAGCATATTTCCTCTTTAATTTATACTGCCAAATAGTTTTTAAATGGTTTTAAACATTTACATCCTGACAGTTGTATGAAAAGTTCAGGGTGTCCCACATACTTGTCAACACTTGGATTTATTTGTCTTTCATATTTTTAAAATATGTTAACTGGTTTAATATTTGCACACATTTATGACATACAGTAAAATAATTCAACACATGTGTACAAGGCATAATGATCAAATCAGGATAATTAGCATTTTCATCTCTTTAAACACACCTATAATGCCTCTGTGCTGAGAAACTTAGCACTCTTCTTTTCCAGTCATCTTGAAATATCTAATAAATTACTATAGACTATAATCACCTCACCATGCTATAGAACACTAGAACTACTATCTAGCTGTATTTCGATTCCTCTTATTTGCCCTCATCCCTATCCTTCCTAGATACTAGTGATCACCATTCTACTCTCTTCTATGAGCTCAACATTTTCAGTTTAACAGATGAGTAATAACATTCAGTGTTTGTCCTGCAGTACCTGGCTTATTTCAATTATCATGATGCCCTCGGGTTCCCTCCATGTTGCCACAATAAGAGATTTCTTTCTTTTTAATGGCTGAGCAATATTCCATTGTGTATATTTAGCACATTTTCTTTATCCATTTATGGACACCTGAGCTGATTCCATATCTTGGCTATTATGAATAGTGCTGCAATAAACATGTTATATTTTAGATATAAAAATTTTATGCCCTTTGGATATATACCCAGTAGTGGAAATGCAGGGTCACATGGTAGTTCTATTCTTAGTTTTCTGAAGATCCATCATATGATCTTCCTATGATCCTCCATATGATCCTCCCATAGGATAATTTACATTTTTACCAACAGCATATAAGAGTATCCTTTTCTCTACATCTTTGCCAGTAATCATTATTTTTAAAATCTTTTTGATAATAGCCTATCTAAATGGAGTAAGATGGCATCACATTGTAACACAGAGAAGTTTTCACATGACAGATGTTCATTTGTATATTTTTCTTTTTTTGAGAAATGCCTATCAGATCATTTGCCATTTTAATTGGATTATTTGGAGTTTTTGTGTCTTATATAGTCTGGATATTAATCCATTTTCAGATGAATAGCTTGCACATATTTTCTCACATTTTTTTCATTGCATTTTCACTATATTGTTTACTGCACAGAAGCTTCTTGTTTTGATGTAATCATATTTATACATTTTTTACTTTTGTTGCCTGTGTTTTGAGGACTTATTCTAAAACTCATATATTATACCAATGTCTTGAAGTATTTCTGTTAAGCTTTCTTCTAGTAGTTTCATAGTTTCAGGTCTTACATTTAGGTCTTTGATGAATTTTGAGTTGACTTTTGTATGTGATGAGAGATAGGGGTTCAGTTTCATTCTTCTGCATATGTCTGTTCACTTTTCCCAGCACTATTTATTGAAGAGACTATCCTTTTTCCAATGTATGTTCTTGGCACCTTTGTCAAAAATCAATTAGCTATAAATATCTGAATTAATTTTTGGATTCTCTATTCTATTTCATTGATCTATATATCAGTTGTATTAGTCTGTGTCAGCATCATGCTGTTTTGATTATTATAGCTTTGTAGTATGTTTTCAGATGAGATATTAGATATCTTCAGTTTTATTATTTTTGCTCAAGAGTGCTTTTGCTATTCAGCAACTTTTACAGTTCTGTATAAATTTTATAATTATTTTTTCTACTTCTGGGTAGAGTGTCATTTGTATTTGAATGGGGATTATATTGAATCTACATATCACTTTGTGTAGTATGAACATTTTAATAGTATGGATTCTTCAATACATGAGCTTTCTTTCTATTTGTTGGTGTCCAGTTTCTTTCATCAATGTTTCATAATTTTCATTGTAGAAATCTTTCACTTCCTTTGTTAAAATTATTTGTAGGTTTTTCTTGAAACCACTGTAAATGTATTACTTTCTCGATTTCTTTTTCAGCAAGTTTGTTATTAGCTGTTAGAGTTTAAATCTAGACTGTCCCCAAAAGTCTCATGTGTTCGGAGGTGGTCTTTTGGGAAGTGATTGGGTCATGAAGGCCTAACTAACCTCATCAGTGGATTAATCCATTGATGACTGAACAGACTAACTGGAGGAAGAAGATCTCTTGGGGCATGTCCTGAAAGGGTTTATCATTTTTCTGTCTCCTTATCCCCTTACTTCCTGGATTCTATAAGCTTTCCTCTGCCCTACCCTTCTGACACAATGTTCTGCCTCACTTCAGGCCCAAAGCAATGGAGCTAACTAACTATGTACTGAATTCTCTGAAACTATGAGCCAAAATAAATCCTTCCTCCTTTTAAATTATTTTTCTCAGGTATTTTGGTCATAAAAAATTATGAAAAGCTGGAGAATGCAGAAGTTGGTACCCAGAAGTGGGGTTATTGCTGTGACTATACCTAATCATGAAATCCAGAAGACTTTGGAATTGGTTTGTGGAGTTTAGTATAAAACAGGGATATAATCTATAAAGGGATGTGTCCTTGGGCCCTGCAGAGGCAGGCGCCCTTAGCTGCAGGGCCTATGAGAATGAGAACCATTATGTAAAGGGTGTCTTCCTTTTAACCATGCACATGTGTGTATTGTGGTATAGCGCTGTGCCTTTACTTCCATTTGCTTGTAAATTTTCCTTAAATCCAGCACTTTCTCAAATGTTCCTTGCTGTTTCACATGTTTTTAGTCCATTTTTATATTCTGTTTTGTGATGTACCATCAAGTCTTTTGCCCATTTTTCTGTCTGACTATGTACTTCTTTTTGAATAATAGGTATACTTGCTATATTCTAGATGTTCTTTTTCAGATACCTGAATTAGAAATATATCATTATAGACTTTCTCACTCTTTCAATGGCATATTTTAGTAAAATGAAGTTTTCAATATAGTTAAATTTATCCATTACTTTTTTTTAATTAGAACATTTTGTGTTCTAAGAACTTTATACTACTTCAATATCACAAAAGTTCTCCTTTGATTTCTTTTAAAAGTTTTAGTTTTACCTTCAAAATTTATCTATAATACATCTGAAATTGATTTTTCAGTGATATGAAGTCAACATTAATTTTTTTCAAACTAGGTATCAATTTACCAAGTATCATTTATTGAAAGATCTGCCAATATACTGCAGTGTCACCTTTGACATAAATCTTGTAGCAGTCAGTATTTCGTGAATTTTGGGGGAAGGTAGGATAGGTCTAGTTGTCTATCATTGAGCCAAAACCACCTTGTCTAAATTAGCTTTCAATAGGTATCTGATAGGGTAAGTACTCTTTGTTTTTTGAATTTAAATTGACCTAACTATTCTTTGCCTTTGCATTATACATAAATATTCAAGTACTCTCATTTTCCACAAAATAAAAGCTTACTGAGGATTTAACTGAGATTGTAACAGATCTATAGAACAGTTTACAGAGGATTGCCATCTAAATAATTTTAAGTCTTCTTCAATCCATGAACATACATCTATTTATGTTAGTTGCCTTTACTAATTCCAATAACATTATTTTAACCATAGAAGTCTTGGATATCTTTCTTATATTTTTTGCTAGAGACCAAATATCTTTATGCTACTATAAATAGTGGTTTTGAATTTTACTCTCTGTTACTATTATATGACAAAAAATATTTTTATATTGACCATTTATTCAGCAAAATTGCTGTTATAATAATCGACATGTAAATTCTTTTGGACTTTCTATGAACACAATTAAGTTATCTGTCAGGAAAAAGGTGACAGATTTATTTGGATGTGGTGACACACACACCTGTAATTCCAGTAGATTGGGAGGCTGAGGCAGGAGGATTGCAAGTTCAAGAACAGCCTGGGCAACTTAGAAACACCCTCAGCAATGTTGCAAGAACCTGTCTCAATATAAAAAGGACTGGGGATGTAGCTCAGTGGTAAAATTCTCCTGGGTTCAATCCTCAGTCCCTTGCACAAATTTCAACTTCATAGATCTATTTCTCAATTTTTTTGAGAAATAATTGGAGAAGCATTGACTTTATTTCACTGGTTAGAACCTCTAACACTTTATAATAGTAATTTTATTTTGCTGTTTTCAAGCTAAGGGAAAAGCTTTGTATCTTTGCCATTAACTATTCTTTTTGTGGTAGTTTATCTTAAACAGATTTTTTAAAAATATTAGATTATTTATAGATAACCAAATTTATAGTGACTTTCATAGCTTTATTGTGTACAAATGTTCTTTAACTTATGGTGGGTTTGTATTCTGATAAGCTCCTCACACCTTGAAAATATCATAAGTTGAATATATATTTAAGACCCCTAACCTACTATTATGGTTTGGATATAAGGTTTTACCCCCAAACTCATGTGTTAATGCTTTTTAACTAAATCAGCCCATCCTAGTTTGAATGAATTGGTTGGTAACTATAGGTAGATGGGACATGACTGGAGGAGGTAGGTTACTTGGGGGCATTCTCTGAAAGTGTTCATCTTCCCTGTGGGTCCTTCCCTCCTTCCTTCTGTCTGC
Source organism: Sciurus carolinensis (assembly GCF_902686445.1). Classification (NCBI taxonomy): domain Eukaryota; kingdom Metazoa; phylum Chordata; class Mammalia; order Rodentia; family Sciuridae; genus Sciurus; species Sciurus carolinensis. The sequence continues at coordinate 68,596,407 of NC_062217.1, read as the reverse complement.
TTCCCAGTGAGCCCTGAATGGAGCAGTGCTCTTCCCTCATGCCCTTCCACCATGATATTCTTCCTCATTTTGGGCCCAGAGCAATGAACTTGGCCCACCATGGACTGAACCTCTGAAACCATGAGACAAAATAAACTTTTCCTCCTCTAAGTTGTTTTTGTTATGTATTTTAGTCACAGCAATGAAAAACTGATTAACACACTTACTGAACATCATAGTTTACCTTAGTGTACATTAAACATACTCAGAAACTTACATTAACCTAAAATTGGGCAAAATTATCTAACACAAAGCCTGATAATGGAGATAAGATGATACCTAAGACTTTACTGGAGATTGCATTATGTCCTTGGCTCTTGTGTTATTCTTGCATGAGAGGATTTTAAGCAAGACAGGAAGTAATAAGTATAGCAAAGTTTTCTTAGGAAGGAAAAAAGGGAAAAAAGCATTCTCAGGGGATAAAGTGGGTATTCTCAGAAAGGAGAGTTCCTGCTCACTAGCTCAGTCTTGCTGGGGTAGGAAGGGAGGTTTCTGAAGAGTCCTACCGAAGCACTAACTCTTAACTTTTGACTGACAGTAGGATTGTATCATATTTTTAAGTTTCTGCTGTACATGTTTCCACCTAAAGGCAACTCTTGGTCATACTGGTTTATATAAAGGTCACAAAGGCACTGTTTCATCCAGGTCCAGACCAGATTAGGGTAACTTGTTTTCTTTTTATTGGCAGAGGAGTTTTTGGACCTGTATTCTTCAGCTCTAAGAAGGAAGAGCAACCCTGAAAATAACAAGCTTGTTAGTCAAGTGCTGTATCATACTGTTGTCTTTTTAAGCCATAGCTGGGTCAGATTGGCCTTGTGTGAGCTGTTTCAAAAGGAGGCATGCTGAGAGTTTGCACCACAGGCTAAGTCTTTAGAATTAACCCTTTAACTCTATGTTCCCACCAATCATATTCAAATGCTACCTAACAAGCGTATTTCAAAATAAAACATTGAATACATCATGTAATTTATTGAATAATGTACTGAAAGTGAAAAACAGAATGACTGAATGGATATGCATTCACATCATCATAAAGTAAAACACTCATAAGTGGAGTCATCATAAATTGGGGAAAATCTCTAGCTGGACACAGTGGTACACACTTGTAATTCTAGCACCTCAGGAGACTGAGGCAGAAGAATCACGAGTTCAAAGCCAGCCTCAGCAACTTAGTGAGGCTCTAAGGAACTTTAAGAACCTGTCTGAAAATAAAACATAAAAGGGGCTGGGATATGTCTCAGTGGTTAAGTACCCCTGGGTTTAATCCCCAGTACCACAAAAATAAAATAAAATAACAAAAAACAGGGAAAATCTGTGTGTGTGTGTGTGTGTGTGTGTGTGTGTGTGTGAGAGAGAGAGAGAGAGAGAGAGAGAGAGAGAGAGAGAGAGAGAGAGAGAGAAGCATTACTCCCATAAACCAATGCCTTGGTTAAATGTCAAAATAAAGGTAATTTCATTTTTGTTTTTTAATCCGTTTTCTGTAATCTCTAAAATTCTTTTACTTACTTATCTCTCAATATGTAAGTGATGACAGATTCACTCTGAATTCTCTTCTGCCCAATTTTTTAAATCAAATTTGCAGCACTTCTTCATCTACTGGACTCTAGTTTCTTCCTTTTCACTTTTTTAGCAGTGAGATTCCATCTTACATCTTTTTCTTCCATTAGATAAGTTCTACACACATATGAAGCCTGTGACCACCTTGTACTATTGAAAATAAAAATATTGGTCAAGCCCTGTACCAAACACTACACTTACCAGCCTCCACACATTTTTAATGGCCATGCTGTCTTTTGGAAGTACTGGAGTTTTTGGTAATTCTCAGGGGATTCACTTGGTTAACTCTAACAATTTCTTCTCTGCCTCATTCAGGAACATAACTTGTGACAGAGACTGCTAATTGCCTCCTAGAATCCAAGTCCTCTTTTATTATATGAAGCAGAATCCCCTTCCTACCAGGTATCAGCAAGGCTCAACATTGGTCATATAGAGATTACATTTTTCTACACTCTTTTACCACCAGGTGTGACTATTTGATTAATTTCTAGCCAGTGATACTTGAAAGGATGCTTCAAACTTATGAATCATATCTTTTACAAAGAAAGCTGTTTGCCTTCAGCTCTCTTTCTCACTTCCTGCTGGCTAACAATGGTGACAATGAAGTAGTTAACTTGAACCTAGGAATGCTTGCAGCTTGAGTCCTTTGCTGGCTTTGGGCAGCACTTCTTAATTTACCTGAATTTCCCTGTGGACTGTAAGATCAGAGAGAATTGACATTTGCTTTATTGAAACCACTGTACTTGGGTTTTCTTTGTTACAGAAACTTAGTTCTTATTCTATATTATTCAGTATTCAAACCTATTCTCTTCTCTCTGTCCCACACTGGTTAAGTAATGGAACAGAGTTCCTTTACCTTGACATTGTGAAAACACTATTCCATCAGGAAGTGGTAGACATTTAGTGAAGTTTTGGGAGTTAACCCGAAGAATCCAGTAATATTAGACATAGAACAGCTCTACAAAGAAAGCCTAATACAGAAAACTAGACTTTGCTCTCCATACAAAAGTATCCAAGTCATGTCTACTGTTAGGGGTTTGATTGGGTCTCCAGAAAGGTATGTTGGGGTTTTATCGCCTGGTATCTGTGAATGTGTGACTTATTTGGAAATAGGGTCTTTTAGATGTAATCCAGTCAGGATGAGGTAATTCACCTGAAGTCTAGTTCAACATGACTCATGTCCATATAAGAAAATGAAAACACCATATGAAGATATAAATACACAGGAGAAGTATTATGTGATAACAAGGAGAGAGTTGGGGAGGAAAGAGAGAGAAAGAGAGAGAAAAACACTGCAGTGCAGCATCTGTAAGTCAAGAGATGTCAATGATTGATGGCCACCACTAGAAGCTGGAAAGAGGGTAGGAAGGATTCTCCCCTGAAGTTTCCATAGGTGGTGTGGCCCTGCCAACACCTTGATTAGAGACCTCAGTAAATTTTGATTGTCTTAAGCCATCCATTTTGAGATCTTTGCTACGGTAGCCCTAATAAACTAGTATACCACCACAGAAGTTTCTCACTGGTCAACTGCTGTCTTCCTAATGAGACTGGGGCAAAAGGACAGTCAGTGTACACAATGAATGACTGGGTCAGGAAGATGGGGGCTGGTTCAAAAGGAAATGGAATGCTAATACTTCCAGATACTTACCCCTCCTCCTTACCTGTTGCCAAGGTCACCTTCCTCTAGGGAATTGATCCTCCCAACAAGGAGTTGTTAATAAGTACCCCCTGGGTGGCTCCCTTCCTGCCTTTTTTGGTCACTTAGGTAAGATAGAGGAGGAGGGGACATGAGAAGTGTCGGGGTCTTAAGCCCTTGCTCTTCTCATCCAGCGACAAGGGAAGGGGACACTCCCCAACAAGGTCAGACCAGGATAGGTAGGGCCAACTGACTGCCTGCTCCCAGCCCTCCGGGCGGAGGACAATCAGACACATCAGGGAGACCAGTCACAGCAGGAACTCATTTATTGAGGAAGTCACACAGCTTTTATGTAAGGTGGGGGCTAGGCAGAAACCAATCAGCTTAAAGGTCAGCAAGGCACAGGTGTTCATGCAGGTGAGAGTCCCATAGGAGGACTATATGGCAAGCACGAGCTGATCACATTCGCAGAACTGTTGTTAACCAATCCCTGACAGTGGTCCGATTTATCATCATTAACCTTTGAAACCGCCTTTGAGCCCTGATCTTGCTCACACGCCAGGGAGTAAGGAGTCAGCCTGAGTTAGTTAACGTGTCATTAGTCCCAACAGAGAAGAAAGGAAACCTAAAATCTATAAAAGAGGCAATACACCCCCACTCTCTCAGGCACCAGCTTTGGACCCTCTCCTCTCTGGAGGAGTATCTGTGTGTGTGTGTGTGTGTGTGTGTGTGTGTGTGTGTGTGTGTTCTATCCTTTAAATAAAACTGTTTTCACTTGCCCCACTGTTTCTCAGGTATTTAATCTTCAATACTGGGGTAACGGGACCAGATCCTGATTTTCAAGACAGGTTTCACTAACATCCCTTTGTCTCCCCCCATAAGATGCCACCCTTATCTCTCTCTCTCCCTAAAAAAAAATTGTTTTCCCCAATTCACCAGTGTTCTTATATAACAACTGAAAAAAGATAGATTCAAGAATGCCATTTCAAGCTGGGTGCAGTGGGTGGCCCATGCTTATAATCCTACAGCCTGGGAGGTTGAGGGGGGAGGATCTTGAGTTCAAAGTCAGACTCAGCAAAAACAAGGCACTAAGCAACTCAGTGAGACCCTGTTTCTAAATAAAATACAAAATAGGGATACCGCCGTTTACCGGTGACGAGTTCTGCTTCTTCTAATGTTGAAGATTAAGCACTAGAGAAGCACGCCAAGGCAAGCATATTAAGCAGGTTTATTTAAAGGGAATAATACAGACTTCTCCCGGCAGGGAGAAGGGGGCCATGGCTGATGTTCTAAAGTCCCAAGAAGTGAGCGCACCCTACATCTTTTATAGGTTAAAGTCTCTTTTGTTCTCCAGTTCTCTCCCCCCTTATCTCTCTCTCCTTCCTGCCTACGTGACTAGGCCCGGTTTTGCATAAGTGAGAAGCCAAGGGCAGGGGGAGGGCCAAGGTGATTCAGGCAGGTAAGGGCCAGGGGGCATTAATTAGCAGCTCCTTGTTTGCAGTCCTTGATAAAGGCAGGTAAATTTGGTAATCAATGGGCTCTGGAGATCTTTGACATTCCATTCTTCCAGGGGCAGTCTCCAACTTCCAAAGGCAGATGGCTTCATGGCTTCATTTCCTTGAATTGACCCGATTTTCTATTTCTACACTAACTACCTGTCCTTAATTCTGGCTTCATTCCCCCCTTTAGCTATAGGAACTCCTAACTGCTTTAAGGAAAAGGGGGCGTCGGTCGTTCTGGCTGCTTCGAAGCTGAAAGGGGGCAGCGAGGGGTAAAGCAGTTTGGAGTTCCTTTTTTAAAAATCGGGTCAATCGAGGGGTCCAAGGTAGAAGTCTGGTTGGGGAAGAGCAGGTTGTAAAGTCATCTGGGGGTGGGTGCTTCTATGATAGAAGAACAAAAAGACATGAGTACTGAAATGAGATTAGTACAAAGTAAATGTTGCAGCATCTGGAACATGCCACTGAGTATCATGAAAATGACAGAAGTCAATCTTTCACCAGGCGGGTGGAAGAATTGAGAAATTGTTCCCATAACTAGGCCTAGCAAAGGCTGGAAAGGACAAGGCCTTTATTTGGGAACTTTAACATTGTCCAGGTTATCAGGAATGTAAACACAACATTTAACTCTTAATGTCATAGATGTCCCAAAAAAAACATAGTTAAGCTACACTTAATGTCATCTGATTTTTGTAAAATATCCCTTTATTGGTATAACCTGTGTTTAGTAGAGAGCTCTATACTTCTGTTACTTAGGGATAGCTAATCATATGAGCAAACATAGGTTAAGTCTACCTGTGTAGCTTAGGAAGGTCTGCAGGCCTTAAACTGACTAAAAACTTCTGACTCTGGCAGTTTCTCTTGATAGTTATCAGGCACATTTGCTGAAGAATCTTTCTTTCATTTGTAGCTTCCAGTCTTTATTCTAGTGGGCTAATACAAGTGTACATCTTAAGTTACATTTAACTATTATTTCTTTTAAATGCCCAAGAATGGCTATATTTTGGTTTTAACTGTTTTGCTGGGTGTCTAAGATCAAGCTGGTCAAATTGACCTGGTTCCTGTCTTGTTAAAGAGTCAGCTGAGTTCCCACAGGGGCCACTTGTAGAGAACTTAAGAGCAGCTTCTTAGCTCCACCAGTGCTATTGGTTAGGTAGGGTCTCCTTGATGAGGTGACTTCCTTTGGAAGCATAAAGGGATGTCTCCCTTTTTCCATGACCCTCCTTTGCAGCAGATGCACTGAGTGATTTTTCATCCTCTAGTCTCAACAATCTCCTTGATCAGGAGGTTGTGTGACCCAGAGTTGCAGCACTCCTTAGAGAAGTCCTCTTATTCCCTGGGTCAGGCTGACTGAGAGCAAAAGATCCAAATACTGGTCTATCTTGCCTTCTGTATTTAATTCCAATCTCTAAGTTTGATCTTAATCATCCAGCAAGCCAGTCTCACCAGTCATAAAGTAAGAGTACTGGGCTTTAACTTTAATGTCCATAACTTTACAGTTATTTACCCTTTTATCTAACTGGAGTCTGCATTAGTTCTGGAAGTTACCACTATCTGTTAGGTGATGGCTTATTATCACAAGTTACCTAGGTTGCGTGTTCTTGAAGCAGCTACTTCTGCAAAACATTAACAGGTAACAGTTTTACAAAATGAAATTAGCAAGAGTAAAAATATATTCAGCTTGTATAATAGCTATGTTGAATTTTGACTGAGAACCACATTATATTCCCTATTTGAGATCATAGTAATTTTACAACAAAAAAATAATCTTTTGACTATAACTTTAAATAAGCTGAAGTCTGACTAACAAATAAATAAGCTGGAGTCACTCTAACATGCAGTAAGGTGGGAGGCAGAGCCTTATCTCAGGTAAGGCATGGCTCTTTACAGACCTTAAGTGTTCTTATTCTGATGTTGATTTTTGTTTCTTCCTTAAATATCATTAAGTAGTTCACATATACTGTTTCCTGAGTCTATATAAACTTTATAATTAACACAATTTAACATTGTATCTAAAACATGAATCAAAGAAAGGCTGAGAGAGCTTTTAACTTTCCTTTTGTGTGTCAAAGTGGCAAAATATTTTCATGTTTCACAAAATTAACCTTTAAACAAGTCAGGCTCTAATGTTTAGAAATACATTTACATTTGAAATTCTTTATCTCAGTGTAAAAAGTAACAAATTTTACATATACCCTATTGATAACAGGTCCTATAATAGAACATTAAATGATAGAAATAAATCCCCAATAAAATTTACTCTTTATAAGTTTAAAATTACCATTACAGACAAGTTTAATCTGGAGAATAGCAGCTGGATAAATTCCCTGCTTTAAAACTTGTATACCTGAAAAATATGAACACATTTAATATACAACTAGTGACCACTTCACAATTACCTTGACACTTTTTTCTTATCAAATTTAGTTTTTAAAGAAAAATGTAGACTCTGTAACACAGTATAATACTCTAACAGTTGTTTAACCATAATTGTATAAACCCCAATTTTTAAGACTAATTGTTCTAAAGAAAAAAAACTTAATAGACACAAAGTTAAGAGTAAATTAGTGTTTCTAAGAAATCCTTGCCATTTAACCATGTCATTTTACCATATAGATTAAACTTTGGTTTATATCAGAACATTAGTATTTCACTTTAGGAAAAACCTTAAATAGCTTTAGCTGTTTCACATACATACAACCAACTTAGTTACACGCAAACTTGTTGAAACTTGCCCTTTACGTACACAGACTTTCTTAGCACTTACTTAGACCCTCATGTATTTCATCACACAGAAACATTTCCTTTTCCCTTTTACTAAATATATTTCCATACCCAGAACCTTTTATTTTCTCTTTCCTAGCTGTTGACCCTTTTTTGTTCATATTTTGAAACAACTCTTATGAAATTTCTGAATTTAGATAAATTGCTCTATTTTAATAAGATTAAATATTTTGTTGTTTATAGTACTCTAATTGAAACACAGTTGAAACTTTTGGGACCCTTTGTACATAGAATTGCACTTGTTAGGACATAACTCTTAGTAACCTTGTTTTTAGTTTAGTGATGACACAAAGCAAGTTTAAACCCTTTTATTTACCAACCTATAAAAACACCAATAATGTTTAAGTATGATACCCCATGGAATTTAAAGAGTTAAGAGTACTTGATGTTATTTAACAATTAGCATTTTAACTTTGAAAATTAATCAGATGTCTCTACAAACACATTTGAGTAATCCCATACATGTTAACTCTAATTCACTTATTCTGTAAAAACCAAGAAAGCAGGCAAGTGTCCTGAACAGTATTTGCTATCTCTTTCCTGTTGAAGGAAAGTCCTAGAAACAATTGATATTAGACATTTTATTAACATCAATATTTTATTAGATTGACCACCTAGAGACTTGCGAGTTATTTTCAAAGACATTTTACTTTCATTAGTTTACCCAATTTGAATTGAACCTTTAAATCACGTGAATTAAAAGTATTTGGATCCATTTTTAAATTTTAATTTTAGGAGCGCTCAGTTTTGATACAGACAACACCAGACAGCACGACATACAAATAACACAAAATCAAAGGCCTTGTAACTTTATAGGTGAATCTCCATTGCAATGTAACAGATGTTCAAAAGCTGTAGTTGAATAAAAAAATAGAACTTATCAAAAAAATCATGAGCTCAAAAAATATATAGAATTAAAAAAAAAACAAGAGTCCTGGAAAAATGATACGGCCGTTAATTACTTTAGTAAAGCACCATAAAATTTACTTTTGCTGGAGTTTAGGTAAGGCTCTTTTTTTACCTTTTTTTCTTTGGGTTTGAGACCGGTCTCCTACAGAGCCTTTAGGCTTCCTATTTACATTTCAATGTAAGCCTTGACTGAGATCTGGAAGGATCTAACAGGTTTGAATAGAAACCTTGTGCCTAAGGCACTTTAGCCATCTCATCAGTACAGGTTGGATGTCAAAGAAAATTATGAGACCTTATTTTCCATTTCTTTTGAGAATGAAGCTACTTTGCTAAGTTCCTCACTGAGATATGCCATTGGTTATTGAGTTGCCTATGGCTGCCTATCCAGGATTTATTTTCCCCTTTTGTGACAAACAGGTTAAATCTTGCTTCATAGGTAAGCTGAGGACAGGAGCTTGAAGTAAGGCCCCTTCCTGGGGCAGAATATTGTCCTATAGTGGTTATTTTCTGTAGTATTGAACCTGTTGATGACATAATTAAGCTTTATTTTTTGAGATCTTATAATTCCTATTAGCTAAGAAGTTTAGGAGTTCTGCAATGGCCTTTTGATATTCCTCCTGGGTGGAGGCACATAAAGTATGTACTTTACTTACTGGAGAACAATCACAGAATGTTTTATCTCTGAATTTTGTTAAGTCCTTAGCTAAGGTTTGTCCGGAACAGGTGAGGGCCATCTAAATCCTGAGGCAATACTGTCTAGGTTAGTTGAGATACAGTATCTGGTTACTCAAAGGCAAACAAATTGCTATTCAGAGTCTAGCATAAACAGGAAAAACCATCTTTTAAATCTAACAGTAAACCAAGCAGCAGTTGGAATCCAAGATAAAAGTGTATGAATTAAGAACTACAGGGTGGGGGAAATTACTGCTTCATTATTCTAAGGTCTTGGACTAGGCAGTTTGCTTTTTAACTCCTAAAATGGGCAAATTGCATGGACTATTGCAAGGCATTAAAAGTTTCTATCAGTTTGAATGATCTTTAATAAGTCCTTTTTCTTGCCTATATGTTCCCTTTTTTTCCTTTTTGATGTCTATTAAAAACAGAAGATGCAAGCTGGAGAAGATCATCTGAGGATTGATCAGGGTCATGTGCCAATTTTGAAATTTCCTCTAAATATTTGGGGCTGACTAAATGATAAATTTATACTTTAAAAGTAGGTGGCCCTTTATGGATTCAGGATTCAGAGTGGTGTGCTTTCTTATTGCTTTCCTAAGTCTCTCCATGAAAATAGCAGGACTTTCCTGAAGGCTGCATAATAGTTTTTTTTACGCATCCTACTCATTATTGGATGGTTTCTGGGAACTGCCTGTGCTCTAGATGGTTAATAGCATAATTTTCCAGGTGAAGTCAAATACCTGGCGTAAGTTTTGTAACATCTCAATATTTATTAGGATCCTCCAAAAGCCTCCTTAAATTTATTTTTGCCTATCTTAAGTTGGGAGGGTTCCCTCAATTTTCCTCCCTTAGTGGGCGATTCCTCAAGACTTTCTCCTCTCATGGTAGAGATTATTGCTGTCAAGCATGGTAACATATGAAAGGCACTTTTCTTGATCATTTGCAATTTAGCAGTATGCAGGCTAGTGGTGAACCTGGCAATACTGTTGAGAGTGAAGCTCCCATCTAAGTGGAAGAAAAGAAAAATAGACCTCATTCGCCCGCGCCGGCGACTATGTGCAGGGACGTCTCCCTAAGTTTGAGCTTCAATCCGGTCCAGAAAACCCGTCTCTCACTACCTGGCTTTGCCAAAGTATTTCTGGCCTCCTTCGGCAAAGTGCTGGGGCTCTAGTTTGCCCTGTGCTAGAGACCCTTGGAGGATTCAGACTTAAGGGCATTACTGCTTTCCTCCCTGCCACTATAAACTCCTAATTATGAAAAACGATGACAAAAGTAAAAAATGTGCCTTTTGCCTATCTTCTTGCCCTGTAAACTAAAGGAATCTCCGGAGGGTGAGGGGACATCTATTGGTTGTTAGGCGTATAACACCCTTTGCTTGGAGGGTCTCACGGGAGGGGTTTTTAAATGCCTCCCTCTTGCAGCTTAAAGAGAACACAGTGAGCACATTTAAGCATGGGAACAGTAATGGGGAGACTCTAGATGTCTAGACTAGTGAAGGCTAACTATGCGAACAAAGGGAACCTGGGCCTTTTCATACTAATCATCCCAGGCCTTAATCCTACAGCTTGAATTCCTAATGTCTGACCAGCAAGGGAAGGGGAGCATCCAGGAGGGAGTGGATGTGCAGGAGTGTTGTGCACTGTATAGCCCATACGGAGGCAAAGGTGATTGGCGCTTTCCCTCAGTGCCATTGTCTACCGATCAGCCTGGATACCCTTCAGGGCTGTCGGGAGGGGGAGTCTGGAGAAGGAACCTTTGGGGTCCACCCGAGAGTAGCCCGGGCCGAGAACCCCGCAGTTGCTCCAACCCTTCCTCCACCTCCACGCATCCTGGGCAGATCAGGACTAGGGACACTGTGTACTTGCGGCAATTGCGCTCCGGGCCTGGACAGAAAAGTAGGAAACGGCTTCGGCACAGTCCAATATGCCTACAGAGCAGGGGATTGGACTTGCCTGGGCCGGGAAACCTCTCACCCGAGTCTTAAGGATGGCGGCTGCACTAACTGCATTTAAGTAGCCGACGGGTGCCCATTTTGCCCTCCAAAAATAAAGATACAGAAAGAAAGATGTACCTCAAACAGATGTGGGGTGCATGGAGAGAGAAGCTTACTTACCTTGGCGTAAATCTCGGTGGGACCTCCAAATCTGATACCGCCGTTTACCCGGTGACGAGTTCTGCTTCTTCTAATGTTGAAGATTAAGCACTAGAGAAGCACGCCAAGGCAAGCATATTAAGCAGGTTTATTTAAAGGGAATAATACAGACTTCTCCCGGCAGGGAGAAGGGGGCCATGGCTGATGTTCTAAAGTCCCAAGAAGTGAGCGCACCCTACATCTTTTATAGGTTAAAGTCTCTTTTGTTCTCCAGTTCTCTCCCCCTTATCTCTCTCTCCTTCCTGCCTACGTGACTAGGCCCGGTTTTGCATAAGTGAGAAGCCAAGGGCAGGGGGAGGGCCAAGGTGATTCAGGCAGGTAAGGGCCAGGGGGCATTAATTAGCAGCTCCTTGTTTGCAGTCCTTGATAAAGGCAGGTAAATTTGGTAATCAATGGGCTCTGGAGATCTTTGACATTCCATTCTTCCAGGGGCAGTCTCCAACTTCCAAAGGCAGATGGCTTCATGGCTTCATTTCCTTGAATTGACCCGATTTTCTATTTCTACACTAACTACCTGTCCTTAATTCTGGCTTCAATAGGGACTGGGGATGTGGCTCAGTGGTTGAGTGCCCCTGAGTTCAATCTGTGGTACCAAAGAAAAAAACAAAAAAAAAAAAAAAAAAGAAATAAGAAAATAAGATGCCATTTCAGTTTATATAATTCTAAGAAAATTTTCTAGAGTTTCAATCCAATGAAGTCAATAACAACAGAAAGCATCATGGCTGTTAAAAAACATTTAATTTCTCCAAACTATTCCCCAGCACACATTTGGCATATGCTTTTTTCTTACTGATACCATTCCTGCAATATAATCTCTTGCCACATTTTTCTAATTTGAATATATTTTCATAGGAAAATGAAACAGTTATATAGATATTTTGTATTGGAAAAAATTAGTTCTTTACAAAACCAAATGTTGATTTGGTATGAGCTTTGGATTACTAATTACATGTGTTTCTTGAGTCACATCAAGTTGGAATGAATTGAATTGAAACAAATTAATTGAATTTTGAAATTCTGCTTTATTTATTTAGAGCTATAAAATAAAATAAAAAATATATAACTTTCAAAAAACCTTCTGGTTTTATCATGTGCACCCTGCTATTATGAAATGATCAGTTCATTTCAGTCCTGTTACTTTGTCGTCATCCTCTATTAGAATCCTGGTGGCTAGAGATAAACCTACAATTTTATTACCTGATGCCTCCTTATATTAGGTAGTGAAATCAAAATGATGGTGATTCCATAGTTCATTCATTAGAATGAAGGTCAACATCCTTCGTGGATATCTTCTGTTCTCCATTTTCCTACTGGTGAACTAAAGTTACAACACATTCCTAGGCTTTAAATGCTGATCATGCTGAAGCCCTATAGTCTTTAAACAAGCCAAAACAGAGTAACAATTTGTGGCAGTAGAACAGGAATGTTCTTGTGCAAAGAACACATGATTGATGTTTCTTTCCTCTCAAGATGAATGACAAAGCTGGGAGACCCGCTTTTCACTATTTCAGTTTCATTTTGCTAGACTTTAAAAAAGAGCAAATCCCCTGCATTGTAAAAAGTATATGTAAGTGTGTTTACAGGCCAATTGAAGTGTTGGCTACAATTCTCATCTCCCTTTTCCCATCTCTAATCATTCATAATACTCTTTTCTTATTTATAGGAATATACTTTCTTACAGAAAAAGATTCTTTGTGTCAAAGAGAACCAGAGTGCCACAGGGCCTCAAACATGTGCTCAAAAGTAGCTTGGCAATAGAAACATTACTTCTGCAGAAGGATGTGCTACTGAACAAAGCCTAGCAAGCAAGTACACTAGGGCAGGCAGTCCATCTGTTTTTATCCCTAATGCAGGACTGTCCCTTGCTCAGATAGGAGGAGCTCAGGGTTACCATCTTCATGAATGACTAATTTTAAAATTGGGGTGGGAGAAGAGAAGGGTTATAGTTACAATGGCTATGATTGGATACAGGCTGGGGAGCTCAGAATGACTGAAGGAATCTTACATCCAATGAAGGCTAAAAGCTGACGCCGTCCTGCAGAGTCGATTTGGCATGGGGGACAAAAGAGTAGCGAGGCTCTTGAATTCGAAACAGTTTATTGATGAATCAGGAAACCCGGGAACTCTTATATCCTCTCCAAGAGGCGAAGGGTAGGACTGACGCCAATTATGCAAAGATTAGGTGAGAGCTAGCTGCCCAATCATGGTAAAGGTCAAAATGAGCAGGCACGAGCAGGAGCCCCTGTGCACAGGTTGTGTGCGTGGACTTAATTGGATATGGCCAGTGATAAATCACCTGGGTGTGCTTATGTTAATCAACCTCCTCACCACCGATGTGATCAAAGCAACCTCTGGCTGGCTGCCAAGGGCCATCCTGGCACCTTCCACACCGCATAGCCCCCAACAAAAAACTATATTCTGAAAATGGACCACTGGACTTTCTATTTCTCACTTAACAGACTCATCCATAGGCATTTTGTTTAGTAATAAAAATTGTTTTATTTTTTCCTCTCAGTTTTCTCTATTCCAGTCTAACTTCTTTCCTGGATCAGTTCCTCAGAATACTTCTCACAGAGGCATTCATGACCTCCACTGCCAGGAAGAAATGGCATTTCACTCTTTAGCATGGCTGACATCTCAGTCACATCAACATAATCTCTTCTCTAGGCTTGACCCAACACTGGCCCTGATTGAAGTGCTTTTCCTTCTCAGTCTGTGCTTTTTTTTTTCTTTTTTTTTAATGTAATCTTCCCACATTTGCACCTTCTGTTACATTATATGTTCATATGATGAGATGCCCCATAGATTCAAGGGAATTTGCTATAGCCAGATGCTAGTTGAAGAGAAGAGATCAAGACTACAAAATCAAAAGCAGGGAATGAAGCTCTGGTATAGTGAGAAGTAAGAATAACAATTCCAAGAAATGATAAGAAATTGAAAGAGTATCTAATGTGGATAAAAAGAAGGAGATAAAGGAAGGGAAGGAGAAAGGAGTGATAGAGCAGAAACAGGAGCTGTGAAGTAGAGTTTTGTATTTCCCTTCCTGTTGCCATATCTCACATCTGATCAGTAAAGAGCTCAAAAATGAGATGATAATTAGACACAGAGGTCAAAAAGTAGGTAGGTTAGGTGAATTTGGAATACTTATAAGGACCTACAGGAAGGTAATGATGACAGAGTTGGCAACAGAAAAGGTACCAAAAGCAACATGTGACCCCAGCATCTAGGATGGAAAAAGGGTATATCTGCCAGCACAATAAGTGTGTGTGTGTGTGTGTGTGTGTGTGTGACTGACAATTGAATACAGGGTCTTGTGCAAGCTAGGCAAGTGCTCTACACCTCCCAGCCCCACGATAATCAATTATGTATGAGAAATTCACAGTATATTAATTAGGGTAATGCTGGCAGTTGAAACAAATGAATCCAAAAAAGTGTATAATGGCTCATGCACAAGAGAAATTTGTTTCCTCTTTTCATAAAAACCAAAACAAATATTCCTAACTAATGAGTAGATAGCTCCTTCCAAAAAGGGACCCAGAATTTCAATTTAATTCTTCCTATTTGAGTTTCTCCATCTTCAAAACATGGCTTCCACGGTCACTGGAATCACGTGCATCAAGCCAATAGAAGGCCTAAGAGCTTGGTAGGTGGATCAGGGAAAATTTCACAGGCCAGGCATGAAAGCAGATCACATATGTTCCATCTACACTTTAGTGATCAAAGAAAAGCTACCTGGCCATACCACACTGCAAAGGAGATGGGAAATATCATCTAGTTGTGTGCCAGGTGGTAAAGAAAGCAGGCTTGTTGAAATGAAGGTGGGAGAGGTTTATTACATGTCACACATTACAAAATGAAGATTCATATGTTTCCATAAAGAGGACCCTGTAAGTGTAATGTGTACATCTATAACCAGTGATTTATTTGCAACACAAGCACAATTTAAGCTGAAGGGCAGTGTCATGAAGGGATGAAGCAATGAAAATGAGCCCATTGAGCTCATTCATATCTTCTTGAAATTAAGCACCCCATGCTGTTCTGTCTTAAGCCTTGGTGCAAAACAGCATGTCAAGTATGACAACTTCTCTATTATCCATCACAGAGTACCACTCTGCACATACAGGAATATTTGATAGCATACCGGTCTCTAGTTTTTCCAATTTCAGGGGGAAAAAAAGCCCTTGAACTTCTAAAAAAAAAATAGCTCTCCATCCTCAAGGTCGTAGGGTTTCTTTGCACCTCAGAGCTACATCTGTCAATGGATTAACTGAGAAACAAAGAAAGGACCAGGTATTCATTAGCTCTAGAAGGAATTTACCTTGCCACTTCGTAGTTGCTATCATTCTCAGGCGGTGATAGAAGATCATTTGAAACCAGTTTCTCACTAACTGAGATGACAGTGAAAACAAGTGAGAACTCCTGACTAATTTTCTCTTTTATGTGTATTTTTGGCGAAGGTATTTACCTCTTCCAGCAAACATGACTTTTACATTTTTGAAAATTCATTTGGTAAGAGCATATAGCTGTTCATATACATTTATTGCATGTGTTATACATAAGATTTTGAATGAACAATTGAGTAATGTACTCTGTACAGAGAAAGTGTCAAAGACATCAGTTGAGTGGATTAAAACTTGGAGTACCACAGTCTATCTTTCAATGGATAGTACATGAACTTTGGGGATTTATTTTTATGCATCTCTAAATGTTCATATACAAAGATACATGGAGATAGAAATATATATATAGTATATATATAATATGAAAACTTCCATATATATGACTATATATATTACATATATACTAAAATAAATTTGATTTTTTTAATATTAACAATCTAAGAATAATGAAAGAAAACACATTTTGGAAATGGGGAGTTCAATAGCAAAGAGAAAAATGCTTGCACATTTCACAAAAGGAAGCCTTAGCTTTTAAATATTCATTCATTCCTCCATTCAATAAATCTTTTGGGATCCTGTAAGACCTTGTTAATCAAAGTGTAGTCTGCAAAGCAGCAACATGGGCATCACTTTTAGCTTGTTAAAAATGCACTGTGTTAGACTCCAACTCAGATTTTTCTGAATCAGAACAGATTTTTAACAAGATCCCCAGGTGACTTCCATGCATATTAAGGTCCGAGAAGCAATGCACATACAGCACTCTATATATCATCTATATAGAGTTTAGTGATCAACAATCACTAAGCAATTAGACAGAGAACCTGTAGAGAAGTGCTGCAGAGCAGTGTGGGGAATTTGGCAAAATGTGGAGATGTTTTGGATAGTTACAACCAAGGGGATGCTACTGGCACCCAGTGGGTAGAAGACAGGGATGCTATTAGACACCCCCATGGTACACAGGACAGCCCCCAAAGACAAAAAATTATCTTGTCCAAAATATGGTGCATTGGTGAGGAACCTAGGACAGTAGTTGGTAACCTTAGGTTGTATTACAATGGCCCAGGGGCTTGTTAAAACACACATTGCTGGGTCCCCTTCCCAGTTTCTGACTATAGGTCTGGGAAGGGGCCTAAATGCTGCCAACCCAGAAGCCACACTTTGAGAAACACTGTGTAGACTGCCAAGAGCTGCTATTTGGCCCATTGTGGTCTTTTGCTTTATCCTCTTGATGGTTCTGAAAACTTCTGACTCCCAGTCACCTTAACTATCTTAGGTAGAGCTTCTCAAGTTACCTCCACACTTGCAGGTTGACAGTGAGCTGGATGGTGAGATCTTTGTGAGGGGTTGCCTGAGTGGGGGGGGGGGTGCAGGCAGAGCTGAGTCAACAGAGAAAATACAGTGCTATTGTCATTTACAGATGATACTAGATGGCAGCAAAATTCAGAGTCCAGACTGCCTGAGGGGCTGGCTAATTACAAGAGGCTTCAGCTGCAGGAAATGCCCTAATCACCCCAATGGCAGTTGGGCAGCCCCAGGGAAGACCCCATTGCCAGTAGAAATTTTTGTTTGTTATAAAGTAGGACTTGGAGAATAAAAATGACAAGTTCAATTTAGAGAATATTTATCAGAGGAAGAGAGAGAAGACAATATATTTATGATGGGGGTGGCAAGGAGCCATCAAGGGAGACAGGTAGGTTAGATTAAATGGAAATCAGGGACCAGCAAGTGATGAGTTGCAGGAGCCCAGGCCAGGCCCTGAGGTTCCCCACTGTCCCAGGGACCCCTACAAAAACAACAAAGACTTAAAGATGGAATTTGTGGTTGTTACTTACTACCTGCTGTATGCCCTCTGCTATTTGTTATTCCTTTCACACATAGACATAAGAAAAGCTATTGATTTAACATGTTTAGGAAGGAAGAAAGACATCTTCTGCTTTGTTTCATCAGCTAACTGCCTTTCCTTGGTTGACAACCAGCACTGAGATAATTTTGTTCTATTGGGCGGCATTTAGCAAATCCCCAGGACTGTGAATGAGGGAAAAACAGTAGGGAGGAGAACAACTACCCCAGCAGCTGTTTCTGGGCTACCCCCCAAGTTTTGGGGTTTGGGCCAAGTTCACAATATGCACCTCTACTGGAAATTTTAACAAGATTTCCAATACCTGGGAATACATGGGAGAAATATATCTAAAACAATTTGTGTACAATTTAATGTAGTGGTTTATAGGATCTTTAAATGGATTTTCTTCTTTTGAGATTTGATTTTACAATGAAAAAGTTAGTAGGAAATAATTCCCAAGTATATTCACATTTGAAATATCACTCCAGACTATTTGTGCCCCTCTGTTGAGTCCTGTAACTTCTCAAAGAGGGTACAAGTACGATTCATTTCCAGAGAGAAAATATTTATTAATAGTCCTAAAAAATGCACCTTTCTTAATTTTTCCCACATGCCCAAAAAAGTACATTCTGAAACATCTTTCTGTGACTCCACTGTCCTTTTCTACTTCTGCAGTTCACTGAGATTTTAGCTATATTGGGGAGGTAAACAGCACCTTTTATCCAGGAGGGTGGGTGGGAGACTCCTGTGCAGGTCATAGTGCATGCAACTGCAGATCCTTCAGAGTCTTCACAAATTGGACAACCAATGAGATTTCTCTTGCTAACACATAGCAATGAACTCAGTTCATAGTTATGAATCTCCCTTCATATAAGCCTGAAGGGCGATTTCCTGTCCAGCAGGTAACAAGCTTGGAGGTCACCATTTTATACTAACAACAAGTAAAAGACTAAACTGAAAAAGCAACTCTTTTTAGCTCCCTAAGACAAGTGAGAACATAGTGCGAACCACTGTCCTCAAAATTGGCTGGACCAACAGGTCAAGACAGAGAATTGCAACTTAAAACAGCAGACACTAATGAAAAGCTGGGGTAGGAAAACCTGAACTATTAGCATGAAGGGATGCAATAGAAGAGATAAAATAAATCTCACCCTATATCCTATGATTAGCCCTCCCCTACTTCCTGCCCACCTTCCCCTGTTGCAGGTACACTGAGCATATTACTGTGGCTACTAAGACATTGAATTTATAATCTCTGTGTTAATATTACTAGACATGAAAATGGTACTTGAACCAGTTTTAACTTCTGGAATGCCTAAATACATACCCAGTTCTTTTATGGGAAAACATTTTTTCCATTTCAAGGTTAGAACTTGACCATAGACTGATGGACAAAACAGCACTGATTTCTCCCATCAAGACTTCACTATATGAAATAAACCAAACCCCAAAAAACCAAAGGCCAAATGTTCCTTCTGATCAGTGAATGCTAATATTCAGTGGGGTGGGGGGTGGGGGGAGATAATAGAAGTTAATTGGATTAGCAAAAAGGAATGAGGGGAAGGGAGGGAGGATGAGAATAGGAAAGACACAGAATGAATAGGATATAATGTACCTATGCTCATATATGTACACACAGGTGAAACTCCACATCATGTACAACCACAAGAATGGGATCCTAATTAGAATAAGTTATACTTTCTTGTATGTATAATATGTCAAAATACATTCTATTGTCATGTGTATCTTAAAAGAACAAAAATTAAATAATATTGAGTGTCCCACTAACCCCTATGTTCTTGCGTAGTTTCCCCTATAATTACACCACACCTACAAATAGAAGCTTCTACCCCTTTTGTATGTGTGAGCATATTGTGGGTATGTCCAAAAACTATAAAAGAAGAAAGTAAGTAGTAAGTGTGCCCACAAAGATGAACCATATATACAACATCCCCCTAGAACCATATTGCCTACTGACATTGTAGCTATCTTGGTTTGTAATAAACACCTTCTATGATGTTCACTCAATGAGAAAATCGCCTAATGACACATTTTGCAGAACTTGCCCTTGTTGCAAAATGATGCATGATTACTGAATTGCTGCTGATGCCAAACTCAGGTTACCTTGGAAAGCTGAATAGTTTGTTAATAAAAAACAGAGCCCACAGTTATGCACACTCTTTAATTATAAATGCATCACACACAATGATATAACAATTTCCATATTTGAATTTCATTTTCACTTATAAATACTATGATTTTTGCAATTAGAGAATAATGGGTAACTTCATTGGTTGTCACATATCTAATGTAAAGTGATGAAATACAATGCCACCAATAAAGCTGCAAATTTTCAGCTATGTGTATTTTTCATTTAAGTGATTAAAAGTAAGATCTTGCCCTTGTCTCCAAGGTATGGTTGCATATTAAGTTCTGTACTACCTTTGCTACAATTGTTCACTTACCTGGGGTGGGTTGAAATCCCTGGCTCTAGGACTAATAAGATACGTGTAAAATGAATCCATCTATGCCTATTTCTTTTTCTTGCTACTAATTACTTCATAGAACCTTCCTCTGTTAAGAAAGAACACAGTAAGATTTGCTTAGTTTGAGAACGACTTGAAAGTCAATATAGTGATTCTGAAGAGGCAAGAGGAAATCACGAATGGTGCTAACCTAGTTTAGTTTTCTGAGAATTTACAGTAGCTAAATAATACTCAGGCAAGTGAGAACATATTTTTAGAATAAAACATTTTGTAATGGTTCAAAATGTTTTGTTCTAGTTATTCCTTCAGAATAGAAAAATTATACCAGACTAATAGGCATAAAATATTTTTGTGACAGAGGAACTTGTTTTAGAAACTATGAAGGAAGGAAAAAGAAGCACCACTAATGTCCTTATTTTATCCACTAACCATTCAAAAGTATGTAAGGAATTTTGAACAGTGGCCTGGTGCATAACACAAATGAGAAATACTTTCATAAGGCAAAGTGGGATAATTCTGTGGTTCAGTATGCTGCTTTACCCCAGAGGCTTAATTTTCTGACTCTTGTGAATTCAAATTGTTGTTGCAGTCCATGTCACTGAGTGTGTTTAGTGTTTGACTCTTTATGTCTAAGGATAATTGACCTTAAAAAATGGAATAATTTTGACCTCACACACGTATGAACATGCACAATTTTGCAGCAACAATGAGAAGTGTTATGGAATGTCTTTATGTTGCTCATTAAAATGTGAAGGGAAAAAGATAAGGAAGAAAAACACATTTGAAATTCACATCATCCCATAGTGATTCTAACTCTTTTCTTCCTAAGACTTCCCTGGGTCTTCCAAGGCCTCCTTAGCCTTCCTGTCCTCCCACTGAGGAATGTCAACGTCACTGCTGCTTCTCTTTCCCTGGTTTTCCCTCTAACTGTTTTACCTTTTGCCTAAAGCCATGAGTCATTTGAATTTTCACTGACATAGACAGAAAAAGGATGGATGGCCTAAGTAAGTACTGGAAGCCAGGTGTCTATCAGGAGTGTTGTCCTCAAGGTTGAAATGCACAGGTTGTCTGAGCACTCATTCTCTGCTGGCCAAGCACTGT
Source organism: Sciurus carolinensis (assembly GCF_902686445.1). Lineage (NCBI taxonomy): Eukaryota > Metazoa > Chordata > Mammalia > Rodentia > Sciuridae > Sciurus > Sciurus carolinensis. Next base: position 68,575,332 of record NC_062217.1, on the reverse strand, counting down.
TCTAGATGCTTTGTATTAACTCAGCACTCAGGATTCCCACAGAAATGGATACGATTGTTACTTTCATTTTAAAAATGAGGAAACTGAGGCACAGAGAGATTAAAAGATGCTTATTACCTAAGAGCTGTGGCTAGAGATATTTGGAAAACAGGGATTCCTGAAGCTAAGAAGCATACAGTTTTGTTTTATTCATTTATTTATTTTTCTTTAGCTAGACAAATTAGAAAAAAATTGATTGGGTGTACAAGACTATAAATGACTAAAAGGAGATATTGCAACCTGAAATCTCATACCCCTTAAACCATGGCAAGAGGGGTTTCAAACCCTGTGTAAGAACTTCTGCCAAATAAAAACAAAACAGGTGATTTTTATCAGCACTCATTTTTCTTTAGGATGTAGTTCAAATAAACCAATTACTTAGTTCCTGAAGAGCTATGGGGTCAGTTAACTTAGGTCGGTTTCCACATCCATAAGATGAGTGTAGTAATAAATAATTCCTGCCTGGCCTACCTCCTAAGAGTTGCTGGGAGAATCTAATAAGATAAAATACGTAAAACTCTGCAATCACAGACAGTGTGGCAAAAGCTCCCCATCCAAATTATTTAACATTTCTTCATAGAAAGTTCTAGATTCAGTTTTTACACAGAGGACTGCTTGAATGGAATTCCTTCATAATAATAGTAACAACTCTTGAATGCCTACTATGTGTGCCAGGCACATACTTCAACTAAGAACCCTAGCATAATTCTATGAGGTAACCAATATCATCTCCACATTCCACATGGAGAAACAGATGCATGGACAGAAAACTTTGCCCAAGGTTGCACTGTGACAACTTGTATTTGAACACACAAAAAAATTTTAAATATGATCACTAAGGATTTTGTAATAAAAACATGATAGTGACATAAATCCCTCTTTCTGTAAAAATGAAAACTATTATTGCAAATGAATAGTTCATGTTTAAACATAACAATTAAGGTCTTACTACTGTGTTTATCATTACTTAAGAGTCACTGATGTACTTCCTGTTAGCTTTGGGAAACCAGCCAATGCTAAAGGAGCACATACTACACATCCTCAGTTACCCCCAAGCAGGCAGAGCTCGTCCAAGAGAAAATTCATAAAGTCTTCAGTAGTGGTAAATTGTTAACTTTTAAATTTTCAAACCTAGATCATATGTGGGAATACAATGGAAATTTACTAAGGGAAAAACTAAATTTCTAAGATTTTAGTGTGGTTGTGTGGACATTGTTGACTACCTACTAAATGTCAGAAATATAATCAGGCATCATAGCCCTTGAGGAGTTAAAAGTATAGAAAGGATGAAAAAATGCCAAACAAATAATTTCAATGATCCATGGCAATATTATGTGTAAATACTAAGACTCTTACACAAGGTCCTTATAGAACACATAGGAAGCAAAGTTCATGAATTAAACCTTAGGACAGTTAGGAATTTGGACGACTAGAAGAAAGATTTAGATGAAACTATCAAAATCCATCTGCTATATAGTTTTGAGTCTGGTATTGGAGAAAGAAGAAGAGGGAGAAGGAGAAAGGGAAGAAAAGCAGAAGAGGAGGAAAGAGGAAGGAGGAGATAGAAATAGTTACAAATAGAGCTTAAGATAGAAGTTCCTGGGGCTGGGTTTGTGGCTCAATGGTAGAGTATTTGCCTAGCACACATGAGGTCCTCGGTTCAATCCTCAGCACCACACAAAAATAAAGGTATTGTGTCCACATAAAATATGTTTTTTTTATAGAAAAAAAAAGTATAGAAGGACTTATAGAAGAAAAAGTAGGTCCAGATCTTCAACATGTCGGCTTAGGACCAGACTTCCTCAATAGGACTCCCATAGCACAAGAAATAAAAGCAAGAATCAACAACTGGGATAGATTCAAACTAAAAAGCTTTCTCTCAGCAAAGGAAACTATCAGCAATGCAAAGAAAGAGCCTACAGAGTGGGAGAAGATCTTTGCCAATCATACTTCAGATAGAGCACTAATCTCCAGAATCTATAAAGAACTCAAAAAACTCTACACCAAGACTACAAATAACCCAATCGACAAATGGGCTAAGGAAATGAACAGACACTTCACAGAAGAAGACCTACAAGTAATCAATAAACATATGGAAAAATGTTCAACATCTCTAGTAATAAGAGAAATGCAAATCAAAACCACCCTAAGATTCCATCTCACCCCAATTAGAATGGCGATTATCAAGAATACAAGCAACAACAGGTGTTGGCGAGGATGTGGGGAAAAAGGTACACTCATACATTGCTGGTGGGGCTGCAAATTAGTGCAGCCACTCTGGAAAGCAGTGTGGAGACTCCTTAGAAAACTTGGAATGGAACTACCATTTGACCCAGCTATCCCACTCCTTGGCCTATACCCAAAGGACTTAAAATCAGCATACTACAGAGATACAGCCACATCAATGTTCATAGCTGCTCAATTCACCATAGCCAGATTGTGGAACCAACCTAGATGCCCTTCAGTTGATGAGTGGATAAAGAAATTGTGGCATATATATACAATGGAATATTACTCCGCAATGAAGAATGATAAAATCATGGCATTTGCAGGCAAATGGATGAAATTGGAGAATATAATGCTAAGTGAGATAAGCCAATCTCAAAAAACTAAAGGAAGAATGATCTAGCTGATAAGTGGATGATGATACATAAAGGGGCGTGGGAGAGGGTTAGTTTTAGGGTTAGAGTTAGGGTTAGAGGGGGGCAAGAATGGGGGAGGAAAGAACCATATAGAGGGAAAAGAGAGATGGGAGGAGTGGGGGGAAGGGAAAAAATAACAGAATGAATCAACCAACATTACCCTATGTAAATTTATGATTACACAAATGGTATACCTTTACTCTATGTACAAACAGAAACAACATGTATCCCATTTGTTTACAATAAAAAAAAAAAAATCTAACTTAGCTGTGTGATATTGGACAAGTTACTTGATATCTTTGTCCATCACTTTTATCATCATTTAAATTGCAATATAATATGTAAATAATAAGTAAAAGTGAGGATGAGAGTGACCTAATATTTGCACTGTAATTTGTGTGATAATAGTGCCTGGAATACAATAAAGTCTATGCAAACAAAAAAATAAATAAATAAATAAAAGTTCTTCATTTTATATATATATATATATATATATAAAATGTTTTTTTAAAAAAGTTCTTCATTCCACCATTATTCCCTCTACATCATAACCACACGACACCATTGTTTTGTCACAAATATTCTTGCTGCCCCTTTCTCCTTTCTCTCCCTTCACATCTTTCAGGACCTCCATTATGTATATTTTGTTTTGATGCTTTATAAACTCTAAAGTTCTGGTTTTTTTTAATTAATAGATTTTTTAGAGCAGTTTTAGGTTTACAGAAAAATTGAACAGAGCTATCCAATTGCTATTTCCCTTCCCTGCCCCTCCCACACACAGTTTCTCCTCTTGTTAACATCTTGCATTAATGTGGTACCTTTGTTACAGCTGGTAAGCTAATATTGACAGATGATATTAACTAAAGTTGTTAGTTTACATTGGGAGTTCACCCTAGGTTCATCATTCTCTTAGTTTTAAAAAAAATGTATAACAGACAATCCAAGATGGCAGACTAGAGGGTGACTGCATCCACAGTCGCTCCAGAACCCAGGAGTCAAGAAGGGGAGGCATTGAGAGACTCGGACTAAAATAGAGCCATGGGTGAGTCTGCCCACTGGGTAAAGTTCGGCCCGGGTGGCAGGCCCAGATAGAGGTGGCTTATCGGAGCAGGGCAGGGCAGCTAGAGTCTTCCACAGGCAGCCCTGCGCACTCCGGCGGTGGGCCCCGCCCACACAGCCAGCTTCTCCAGGTTCTCGGAGCAGGCCCCCTACTGAGAGCCTTTCGGATCAGAACAAGCTCCAAGTCCCGGAGCCAGCACGGCATGCTCTGGCCCGCAAGCGGCTTCAGGGACCAGGACAGGGCAGCCAGAGACATCCCCAAGCAGCCTGGACCGCTGCGGGGGGAGGCGCCTTTCAAGGCTAGCTTCTCGGAGCAGACCGCCCAGAGAGAACCTTTCTACACAGAGCCAGCCACAAGTCCCCGAGCCAACGGAGAGCTTCGATCCGCAAGCAGCCTCTGGGATCAGGGCAGGGCAGCCAGAGACTTCTCCAGGCGGCTCTACCCACTCAGGCCACAGGCTCTTTCCACGGGGCGATCCAAGATGGCGGCCTAGAGGGTGACTGCATCTCCAGTCGCTCCAGAACCCAGGACTCAAGAAGGGGAGGCATTGAGAGACTTGGACAAAAATAGAGTCACGGGGTAAGTCTCCCCCAGTGGGTGAAACTTGGCCTGGGCAGCAGGCACAGATAGGGGTGGCTTATCAGAGCAGGGCAAGGCACCTAGAGTCTTCCCCAGGTAGCCTTCCACACTCCAGCGGTGGGCTCCTCCCACACGGCCAGCTGCACGGTGCAGGCCCCCAGTGAGAGCCTTTCCGCACAGAGCCAGCTCCAAACCCTGGAACCAGTAGGGGGCTAGGGGCAGCTTTCTTCAGAAGCACTGCATTATCAAGTTCCTCCAAGACTTCAGGCTACTGAAGGCTGGGAGGTGATACACTGGAAATCTACCAGGACACTATAAGCCAATAGAGGAAATCTGCAATATCTTAGGGTCCCACTGACAGCTGACCAATATGAGAAAACAGGGAAAGAAAATGTCCCAAACAAACCTAGATACTACATCAATAAAACCCAATGACAGCACAGCAGAAGAAATGTCAGAAAGGGAGTTCAGAATGTACATAATTAAAACAATCAGGGAAGCAAATGAGGAGATGAAAGAGCAAATGCAGGCATTGAAGGAGGAGATGAAAGAGCAAATGCAGGCATTAAATGATCGCACCAATTAACAGTTAAAAGAGCAAATACGGGAAGCAAGAGATCATTTCAATAAAGAGTTAGAGATACTGAAAAAAAAAAAACAAACTGAAATCCTTGAAATGAAGGAAACAATAAACCAAGTTAAAAACTCCATAGAAAGCATAACCAATAGGATAGAACACCTGGAAGACAGAACCTCAGACGTTGAAGACAAATTATTTAATCTTGAAAACAAAGTTGAACAAACAGAGAAGATGGTAAGAAATCATGAACAGAATCTACAAGAATTATAGGATATCATGAAAAGGCCAAATTTAAGAATTATTGGGATTGAGGAAAGCTTAGAGAAACAAACCAAAGGAATGAACAATCTATTCAATGAAATAATATCAGAAAATTTCCCAAATTTGAAGAATGAAATGGAAAACTAAGTACAAGAGGCTTACAGGACTCCAAATATACAAAATTACAACAGACCCACACCAGGCACATTATTATGAAAATACCTAACATACAAAATAAAGATAGAATTTTAAAGGCCGCGAGAGAAAAGAATCAAATTACATTCAGAGGGAAACCAATAAGAATATCAGCAGATTTTTCAATCCAGACCCTAAAAGCTAGAAGGGCCTGGAACAACATTTACCAAGCCCTGAAAGAAAACAGATGCCAACCAAGAATCTTACACCCAGCAAAACTTACCTTCAAATTTGACGATGAAATAAGATCCTTGTCAGGGGTGGGCTCTGAAGGCCCCAGAGCCGCACCGTGGCCTGATCTCTAAGAAGGCGCCTGGCAGTTTGCCAGACATAGCTGCACTCATATACAAGTTTTAGGAAGTAACTCTGGTTGGCTGTTGTACATGAGGCGATCCTGGTATCTGCCTGGAGACTGTTCCTTGATAGGCTGACTTTCCTGGTAGTCTACTCTCTGATAGGCTGATGTTCTCAATATAAGTCTGAGACTTGCGGAATAAAGCCCTTTTTTGGTTCCTGTGATCAAGAAGGGCGTACGCGTTGTGATCGCCCACCGCCTCCGGGCGGTGGGCGATCATAAGTGGTGCTGAAACCTGGGAACTCGAGTTATAAAGAAGAAACTGATCAGGTAAATACAGGGAAAGTAAAGTACAGTCTGGCCAGGTTAAAGTTCACGGGAAAAGCGACAAGTTAAAGTTAGCGGGAAAAGTGACGAGTTAAAGTTCACAGGAAAAGCGACAAGTTAAAGTTCGCGGGATAAGTGACGGAGATTGAGTGTTTGTAAGTGTTTTCGCTTTTGTTTTGCTAGTTAAAGTGCTTTGCATTCTGTTAGTTTAATAGAGAAATATGGGCACTGAAATGTCACGAATGCGCATGGAAGGTCCCTTAAAGGATTTGCTCCAGGGCCAATGGAATTCCTCTTGAAACTAAAACAGCCCGAACCAAATGCAGAGAGGCCATAAAACAAGGGGAAGAGGTTTTGGAAGAAATAAAAGAGGAAAGGTCTAAAGCATCAGAAAGGGCGTCAATAAGATCAGAGACAGACAAGGAAAATGAAACTGGGTGTGAGGAACAACTTATTAGGAAGAGGGAAATCAGTTTAGGGGAGGGTCCCCCATTAGGAGTCTGCCCTACGTTATCCGCCCTTAAGGCCTGCTTCTCTCCAGGACCTCCCAAAGGGGGCTCCAAGTTTCTCCCCAAAGAGCCGTCGCCTAAAGAACCGCCAGCTCCTCCCCGTTGCATCTCCTTCCAGAAACTCACAAACTCTAACCTCCCCCCTCCCTGTAGGGCCTTCCCGGTAAATGTTAAAATGTTAGTTTGGGAAGGAATGACTACCGATAACAAATTGGCCTGTGCGGGGATGAAAGGTGGCTCCATGGGAAGGTGGATTGTGGCTATCAAAGATATTGGCACACAGCTTCCGCAAGCAAGCGGGCAGATGGAAAGGGATTCCTTATCTTCAAGTCTCTTCTTTCTTGGCTTCTATGCTAATTCCTTCTCCTCCTCCAACTTTGCCCCACCCAGCCCACCTAGTCCTCTTGCCATGAGGTCCCACATATGCCGGTGTGGAGGGAGTAAACAGCCCAACCATCAGTGGCATGTCCTAATAAGGAGTATGATATAGTAGCCCCAGTCCCCACAAATATTGGGAGATAATTGTTTCACAATTTTCTGCATCCAAACCTGAATTGATTACTAACCAGGATTAAGGGTTAAAATGCCCTAGGCATCAAGTTCTGCTAGAACATTTTGGTCCCTTTCAGATCCAAATCTCAGTCAAGGCTTACATTGAAATGTAAATAGAGAAAGCCTGAAGGCTCAGTAGGAGACCGGTCTCAAACCCAAAAAAAAAAAAAAAAAAAAGAGCAAAAAGTCTTACCTGAACTCCAGCAAAAGTAAATTTTATGGTGCTTTACTAAAGTACTTAATGGCCACTTCATTTTTCCAGGACTCTTGTTTTTTCTGAATTCTACATTTTTTTTGAGCTCATGACTTTTTTGATCAGTTCTATTTTTTTTTTACTCAACTAGACTTTTTGAACATCTCTTACATTGCAATAGAAATTCACCTATAAAGTTTCAAGGCCTTTGATTTTGTGTTATGTGTATGTTGTGCTATCTGATGTCATGTTTTGTCTGTATCAAAACTGAGCGCTCCTAAAATTAAAATTTAAAAATGGATCCAAATACTTTTAATTCACGTGATTTAAAAAGGTTCAAATTAAATTGGGTAAACTAATAGAAGTAAAATGTCTTGAAAATAACTTGCAAGTCTCTAGGTGGTCAAACTAATATAATGTTGATGTTTATAAAATGTCTAACATCAATTTTTCTAGGACTTTGCTCCAACAAGAAAAAGCTGGCAAATACTGTTCAGGACACTTGTCTAATATCTTGGGTTTTTTAAAGAAAATAAGTGAATTAGAATTGACATGCATGGGATTACTCAAATGTGTTTGTACAGAAAATTGTTTTGTGTCATCACTAAACTAAAAACAAGGTTACTAAGAGTTATGTCCTAACAGGTACAATTCTATACACAAAGGGTTCTAAAAGTTTCAACTGTGTTTCAATTAGAGTACTATAAATAACAAAATATTTAATCTTGTTAAAATAGAGTAATTTATCTAAATTCAGAAATTTCATAAGAGTTGTTTCAGAATGTGAACAAAGAGGTCAACAGATAGGAAAAAATAAAAAAAAATAAAAGGTTCTAGATATGGAAATATATCTAGTGAAAAACAAAATGTTTCTGGGTAAGAAAGTGCTTATGTGATAAAATACATGAGGGTCTAAATAAGTGCTAAGAAAGTCTGTAAATAAACAAAAAGGGGGAATAGGGGAGACCTTCAGGTCCCCTAAAGATAAACTTTCTCTTTGCTTCTTTATTTTAAATTTTTTAACTCTGGATAATGAGGGTCGCTCTGCCGCTGAGAGACATGGCAATCATAAACAACATGATAGAGCGACGGTAAAATGGAAGGATGTTCTTACAGGACAATAGAACGGCCCGGACCCGGTGCTTTACTGGAGCCGCGGCTCAGTTTGTGTGTTTCCACAGGACAAAACATCGCCTATCTGGGTTCCTGAGCGACTAACTCGACCAGTGCCAATGCTACCAACAAGTAACTCAGACCAACAAAATGAAGATGCTGAACATACTCCTGATGACCATGATGCTCGTAGCCTTCCCCCCCTTGAACTAACTTACAACCTCTTTTCAGTCTCTTAGGAGGAACAGTTCAATTATGTACCTTTCCACCTACCTCAGTTTGTGTGTTTCCCCCTTTTATGTTTCTGAACTAACGAAACAACCGCTTCTCTCAATTGTGCTTCAGATTTATGCTATCTCTCTCAATGTTGGAATGCTTCTAGGTTCCCACTGGCAGTCTTAATGTGTGTTCCTACCTTCCTACCAGTCCCAGTCTCTGTTACAGATGCAGAATTGCCAGTGTTACTACTAAGAAACAGGAGAGAATTTGGCATCACAGCAACTATGGTCACTGCAATAGTGGTTTCTGCAACAGCAGCACTAGCAACTGCCATACCTACAGCAACAGCAGTCAATCACTTGGCCAAAAATACAGCTGCAGCCTTACAGACTAAAGAGACCCTAAACCAACATCTAACAGCAGGCTTACTCCTTGTAAATCAAAGAGTGGACTTACTACAAGAACAAGTGGATCTTGCAAGAACTTTTGGGACTGGGATGTGTTCATCCTTTAAGAGCAGTGTGTGTCACCCCTACTGCTTATAATAACCTTAGCTCTGTGGTTATGTTATCTAAAAATCTCTCTGTCTACCTTACTGGTAATTGGTCATCTACGTTTGATACTCAGAGTCAATGCTACCAGATTCAAGTTGCATTGGTATCTGAAATGTTCTCTTTGTTAACAGTGGGCTGGAACACTAGCTGTTCTGATTATTACCTGCTTAGGGATAGCCTATGTTATACGCAGTCAAATCAGAGCTTGCCAAGATGCCCGATGTCATCAACGGGCTATAGTACAGACTTTGATAGCCATTGAGACAGGCACATCCCCCCAAGTATGGCTAAGTATGCTGGACCAGTAGTCAAAGACGGGTAAGATCCGTGGAAATGCATACCAACCTAAGACAGGGTTCTGACGCCTGGAGGTCAGAATTCCAATGACGGGTAAGGATGTAATTTGCCATGGACAACCTAAGACAGGCATGGTCCCAAGTCATCTTTTCTTTATTTAAAGAATAAGGGGGAGATGTCAGGGGCGGGCTCTGAGGGCCCCAGAGCCGCACCGTGGCCTGATCTCTAAGATGGCGCCTGGCAGTTTGCCAGACACAGCTGCACTCATATACAAGTTTTAGGAAGTAACTCTGGTTGGCTGTTGTACATGAGGCAATCCTGGTATCTGCCTGGAGACTGTTCCTTAATAGGCTGACTTTCCTGGTAGTCTACTCTCTGATAGGCTGATGTTCTCAATATAAGTCTGAGACTTGCAGAATAAAGCCCTTTTTTGGTTCCTATGATCAAGAAGGGCGTACGCGTTGTGATCGCCCACCGCCTGTGAGCGGTGGGCGATCATAATCCTTCCATGATAAACAAAAGCTAAAGGAATTTACAAAAAGAAAGCCAGTATTACAGAACATTCACAGCAAAATATTCCATGAGGAAGAGATGAAAAACAACAATGCAAATCAGCAACAGGAGGCGCTAGCCTAAAGGAATAGCCAAATAAAGGAGAAACCAAATCATGTCAAAAAACAAATATGAGTCAAATGACTGGGATACAAATCATATCACAATAATAACCCTGAATGTTAATGGCCTGAACTCATCAATCAAAAGACATAGACTGGAAGATTGGATTAAAAAGAAAAATCCAACAATATGCTGCCTGCAAGAGACTCATCTCATAGAAAGAGATACCCATAGACTAAAGGTGAAAGGATGGGGAAAAACATACCATGCACACGGACACAGCAAAAAAGCTGGAGTATCCATCCTCATTTCAGATAATGTGGACTTCAAGCCAAAACTAGTCAGAAGGGATAAAGAAGGACATTACATGCTGCTTAAGGGAAGCATAAATCAGCAAGACATAACAATCATAAATATCTATGCCCCGAACATTGGCTCATCCATGTACGTCAAACAAATCCTTCTCAATTCCAGAAATCAAATAGACCACAACACAATAATACTAGGCGATTTTAACACAGCTCTCTCACCACTGGATAGATCTTCCAAACAAAAACTGAATAAAGAAACCATAGATCTCAATAACACAATCAACAATTTAGACTTAACGGACATATATAGAATATACCATCCAACAAAGAATGAACAAACTTTCTTCTCAGCAGCACATGGATCCTTCTCTAAAATAGACCATATTTTATGCCACAAAGCTACTGTTAGCAAATACAAGAAGATAGAGATACTACCTTGTACTCTATCAGATCATAATGGATTGAAATTAGAAATAAATGACAGAATAAAAAACAGAAACTTCTCCAATATCTGGAGATTAAATAACACACTATTATATGATGAATGGATAACAGAAGATATCAGGAGGGAAATAAAAAAATTCTTAGAAGTAAACGAGAACAAAGACACATCATATCAAAATCTCTGGGACACTATGAAAGCAAGTACTTAGAGGAAGATTTATTTCATGGGGCACATTCAAAAAAAGAAGTAGAAATCAACAAATAAATGACTTAACACTACAGCTCAAAGCCCTAGAAAAAGAAGAGCAGACCAATACCAAAAGTAGTAGAAGACAGGAAATAGTTAAAATCAGAGTCGAAATCAATGAAATTGAAACAAAAGAAACAATCGGAAAAATTAACAAAATAAATAGTTGGTTCTTTGAAAAAATAAACAAAATTGATAAACCCTTAGCCACACTAACAGAGAAAGAGGGAGAAATCTCAAATTACTAAAATTTGGAATGAACAAGGAAACATCACAACAGACATGAGTGAAATACAAAACATAATTAGAAGCTGTTTTGAAAATCTATACTCCAACAATACAGAAAACCTCGAAGACATCAACAAATTTCTAGAGACATATGAATTACCTAAACTGAACGAGGAGGACATACACAACTTAAATAAATCAATTTCAAGTAATGAAATAGAAGAGGTCATCAAAAACCTACCAACAAAGAAAAGTCCGGGACCAGAAGGGTTCTCAGCCGAGTTCTACAAAACCTTTAAAGAACAGCTCATTCCAATACTCCTCAAAGTATTCCATGAAATAGAAGAGGAGGGAACCCTCCCAAACTTGTCCTATGAAGCCAATATCACCCTGATACCTAAACCAGACAGAGACACATCGAGGAAAGAAAATTTCAGACCAATATCCTTAAGGAACATCGACGCAAAAATTCTCAAAAAAATTTTAGCAAATCGCATACAAATATATATTAAAAAGATAGTGCACCACGATCAAATGGGTTTTATCCCAGGGATGCAAGGTTGGTTCAACATTCGGAATCAATAAATGTCATTCACCATATCAACAGACTCAAAATTAAGAATCACATGATTATTTCAATAGATGCAGAAAAAGCATTCGATAAAATACAGCATCCCTTCATGCTCAAAACACTAGAAAAAATTGGGGTAGTGGGAACATTCCTTAACATTATAAAGGCCATCTACGCTAAGCCCATGGCCAATATCATTCTAAATGGTGAAAAACTGAAAGCGTTCCCCCTAAAAACTGGAACAAGGCAGGGATGCCCTCTTTCACCACTTCTATTCAATATCGTCCTTGAGACTCTAGCCAGAGCAATTAGACAAACCAAAGAAATTAAATGGATACGAATTGGAAAAGAAGAACTCAAACTATCCCTGTTCGCTGATGACATGATTATATATTTAGAGGAACCTGGAAATTCCACCAGAAAACTTTTAGATCTCATAAGTGAATTCAGTAAAGTAGCAGGGATATAAGATCAATGCACATAAATCTAAGGCATTTTTATACATAAGTGATGAATCTTCAGAAAGAGAAATTAGGAAAACTACCCCATTCACAATAGCATCGAAAAAAATAAAATACTTGGGAATCAATCTCACAAAAGAGGTGAAAGACCTCTACAATGAGAACTACAGAACACTAAAGAAAGAAATTAAAGAAAACCTTAGAAGATGGAAAGATCTCCCATGTTCTTGGATAGGAAGAATTAATATTGTCAAAATGGCCATACTACCAAAAGTGCTATACAGATTCAATGCAATTCCAATGAAAATCCCAATGATGTACCTTACAGAAATAGAGGCAAGCAATTATGAAATTCATCTGGAAGAATAAAAAACCCAGAATAGCTAAAGCAATCCTTGGCAGAAAGAGTGAAGCAGGGGGTATCGCAATACCAGATCTTCAACTCTACTACAAAGCAATAGTAACAAAAACAGCATGGTATTGGTACCAAAATAGAAAGGTGGATCAATGGTACAGAATAGAGGACACGGACACAAACCCAAATAAATACAATTTTCTCATACTAGACAAAGGGGCCAAAAATATGCAAAGGAGAAAAGATAGCCTCTTCAACAAATGGTGCTGGGAGAATTGGAAATCCATATGCAACAGAATGAAACTAAACCCATATCTCTCACCATGCACGAAACTCAACTCAAAATGGATTAAGGACCTTGGAATCAGACCAGAGACCTTGCATCTTATAGAAGAAAAAGTAGGTCCAGAGCTTCAACATGTCGGCTTAGGACCAGACTTCCTCAACAGGACTCCCATAGCACAAGAAATAAAAGCAAGAATCAACAACTGGGATAGATTCAAACTAAAAAGCTTTCTCTCAGCAAAGGAAACTATCAGCAATGCAAAGAAAGAGCCTACAGAGTGGGAGAAATCTTTGCCAATCATACTTCAGATAGAGCACTAATCTCCAGAATCTATAAAGAACTCAAAAAACTCTACACCAAGACTACAAATAACCCAATCGACAAATGGGCTAAGGAAATGAACAGACACTTCACAGAAGAAGATCTACAAGCAATCAACAAACATATGGAAAAATGTTCAACATCTCTAGTAATAAGAGAAATGCAAATCAAAACCACCCTAAGATTCCATCTCACCCCAATTAGAATGGCGATTATCAAGAATACAAGCAACAATAGGTGTTGGCGAGGATGTGGTGAAAAAGGAACATTCATACATTGCTGGTGGGGTTGCAGATTAGTGGAGCCACTCTGGAAAGCAGTATGGAGATTCCTCAGAAAGCTTGGAATGGAAACACCATTTGACCCAGCTATCCCACTCCTTGGCCTATACCCAAAGGACTTAAAATCAGCATACTACAGAGATACAGCCACATCAATGTTCATAGCTGCTCAATTCACCATAGCCAGATTGTGGAACCAACTTAGATGCCCTTCAGTTGATGAGTGGATAAAGAAACTGTGGCATATATATACAATGGAATATTACTCCACAATGAAGAATGATAAAATTATGGCATTTGCAGGCAAATGGATGAAATTGGAGAATATCATGCTAAGTGAGATAAGCCAATCTCAAAAAACTAAAGGATGAATGATCTCGCTGATAAGCGGATGAGGACATATAATGGGGGGTGGGAGGGGTTAGCATTAGGGTTAGGTTTAGATTTAGGGTTAGGGATAAGGAGTGTGGTAAGAATGAAGAAAAGAAGGACTGTATAGAGGGAAAAGAGGGGTGGGAGGGGTGGGAGGGGTGGGGGGAAGGAAAAAAAATAATGAATCAAACATCATTGCCCTATGTAAATGTATGATTGCACAAATGGTATGCCCTGACTCCATGTACAAATAGAGAAACAACATGTATCCCACTTGTATACAATAATAAAAAAAAAAAATGTATAATAGCATGTGTTCACCATTACAGTATCCTACAGAATATTTTCACCACCCTAAAAATACCCTGCCTTCTACCTATTCATTCCTTCTTCCCTGCCCCAGGCCCCCTCACAACCCATTATTCTTTTCTGTCTCCATAGTTTTGGCTTCTCCAGAATGTCTGATAGTTGGAACCATATTATCTAAAACATTTACGGATTGGCTTTTTTCACTTAGCAAATGCATCTAAGGACACCTCTCCCCCCCCCACAATTTCTTTTTGTAGCTTGGTAGTGTCATAACAGAAGAGAGATCTCTGGAAAAGGGACTGAGCCATTCCCAGGGAGAAGGGACTCAACTCATGACCAGTGGGGTCCTTGACATACATGACAGAAAAAAATTTCGGCATATCACTATAGGCCAGAGATTTATTTAGGAAAGCAAAGGAGATGCAGGGATAATGCAGACCATCTCAAGAGTGATGGATGCCTTTGTAGGCTCTTCTTTTAAAAGAAACTTGGTGAGGGATGAGTATAGGAAAGTATTTGGGATAGTATCAGTTTGGTGATCTAAAGGAAGTTTAGATGGTCTAGCCATTTTCAGGATCCTTAAGTAGATGTGGTCTCCATTTTCTGATCAATAGAAAACTGAAAATGGAAAGTCCCCTAAAATACAGATTCTTCAAAATATATCTCTCTTTGCTTAAACTGTTGACTGGACAACTGATTAACAGTGTACAAGGTAATTGTCATAAGTGGGTGAATTTATGGTTAACTTTAAGGTTTACAGATTTTCCAGAATTTTAGAAGTAATAGGCCTGGGAGAGAGACTGACTTAGAAAGTGACAGGTCTGGAAAAGTATGCAGAACTTTAAACTAAAATTTTATTTTCTTCTCTTTCCTTTATGTCTCCTTTCTTTTATTATTATTTCTTTATTAAATTTCTTCTATCCTACCTCAGTAGTTCATTTCTGTTCCAGGACTACACTGTCTTGGGTAAAAGTTTGATAGCACCTGACTCTGTTCTTCTCCTTCAATATTATATTAGCTATTCTGCCTTCCCATATAAATTTTAAAATTAGTTTGTCAATATTTACAAAACAATGTTCTAGAATATTGAATGGGATGTAATGAATCTGTAGATTCACTTGGGAAGAACTAACATCTCGACAATACTTACTTCATGTATAGAGCATATCATCCCATCAATTTAAATCTTCCTTGATTTCTTTCATTAAAATTTTATAGTTTTCCTTATATAGATTCTATTCTTTATCAAGCTCTGTTCACTCTACTCTGTTGTTTTTAATTTCTATTTCTTTAACTGAATAAACTCAACTACTAATCTCTTCCCCTTTTTTGCCAGCTCATTTCTGCTCTTGAATTTTAAGTAAATTATGCATTTCCACTCCAGAATTCCTGTGTGGTTCTTTTTTACAGTTTATATCTCTTTATTGATAGTTTTTGTGGTGAGGGAGCATTTTCATAATTTCCTTTAGTTCTTCAAATTGTTACTGGAATTGGAGATTCTGCTGCTCACTGCTCAACCAAAGCTCAGCAAAGAGAAGCTGGAGGAAGTAAACAGTTTTATTCAAAGCATACCCTGAAGAATGGAGAAGAGAGTAAAAGTTTATTTGGAGACTAATGGTTTTAGGGGTCTCAGTCTAAAGAAGAATGGCTCCATTTCTTGGGGCTTCGGGTGAGGTGGAACATCATGATGGAACAGTGTGGTAGAGGGAAGTGGCCCCCATAATGATCAGAAAGCAGAGAAAGAGACTAAACTCAGCTCACCAAATATATAGCCCCAAGGCACAATCCCAATGACCCACCTCTTCCAGCCACACCCTTCCAGCCTACAGTTACCACTCAGTTAAGGCCTATAAAAGTACTAATGTACTGATTAAGTTAAGGCTCTCCTAACCCAATCACTTCACCTCTAAACCTTCTTGCATTGTCTCACACATGAGCTTTTGGGGGACACTTCACATTTAAACCATAACAAATAGAAAGTTGAAAGTGTCACAGTCTGTATTCAAAGGATGCATAGCCTTCCAGGGGAGAAAAGGACATCATCAAGCCATTAGAACAGAACAAGATCAGTGCTAAAGAAGTGGAGTCAGCCCCAGGGCAACAGAGAAGCAGGGAGGAAGTGGATTTGGGAAGGAGAACATCTCAAAGGATGGTACTCTCTACTCTGCTTGGAGGGTAGTTCTCTCCCCACGGATCTACCTTGGGACACAGGGCTGAATCCCAGTCACTCCAGAGTGGATTTTTAAAGCTCATCACTTTAAGAGAAAAGAATTCAAGAAAGAAATTGGTATTATAAAGCTCCCAATGATTGTATCTGCTCTACTTCTGAGCACTCCAGGACACATCTACTCCAGAAATGATTGGGTGGCTGATTCTCCCTTCTGAGAGGGAGAGACTGTATCCCACTCCTGAAAGAGATGGATAAAGGTATGTGCCCTCCTTATGTCCTTTCCTCTAGCAAGAATTTTGTTTTCCAAATTAAAACATTAGGACATGGAGGAATATGACTATTATAGAAATTATATTTTTACTTTGACCCCATCCTGACATGATTTTCTTTCTTGGTCATGAGAAATTTTGAATATGATTGAGTATAATGTGTTTATCACATACTGAGTCATAAAATTTATCTTACTCATTTTATCTCACTTATTTTAACATCTTTCTTTGTAGAACTCTAATTTGTACAAACTGCAAGAATTTGCGTAATGCCAGACAGACAGGCCTGTATGAAGTTTACCTTTTACTCTTAAACCTCCTTAAGATATTAAAATGTCTTACACGATTTTTATCACCTTGTAATGCTACCTCTCCATTGTCCAGTGTGAAAAATTTCAGTAGTCCCATGCTCACCACAGGAGATACATCCCAAGACTCCCAGGGATGCCTGAAATCAAGGGTAGTACTAACCTTGCAATTTATGCTTTTTCCATGTTAGCTAAGCATATATCATGCACTATGCCTTAACTTTTGCAGTTAGTTCAAGGTTTGAGAGTAAAATTGATTTCTTTTTCCTTCTTTACAATTTCATGGATAGAAGATTCATTCTTATAGCAACCTCACCATGTGATTGTTTTTCTTATTTAGTCAAGAACTTTTACCTTTCCACTTCGAGGAAGTACTTTATGTTATTTTTGACCTAATTTGCCAGCCTTACTACTCTTGTGCTCTGGGGCCATTATTAAGTAATATAAGGGTTATTGGAACACAAGCATAATCACAAGAATCAATCTGATAATCAAGATGGCTACTAAGTGACTAACAGGCAGGTGGTATATACAGTGTGGATACGCTGGACAAAGAAATGATTGATGTCTTGGGAGGATGGTGCAAGTTGGTATAAGAGACATCATGCTTATTAAATGTTTATTTCTGGAACTTTCCATTTAATATTTTTGGACTGTAATCGATTACAGTAACTGAAAAAGCAGAAATCAAAACTGTAGATAAAGGGAGAGTACTGTCATTTCTTATAGGGAATTTAAAATTTGCCTGAGTGGTTAGGTACATTCTAGTCCTGAGAGTAGGGAGCATGGAGGCCCAGTTTGCAGCCTCATGACTTCTTTTCAGGGAATGAAGACAATTTTAGTAGAGAGATCACAGGTTTCTCCTATCAGTACAGAATTTGTTAAGAACACCCTCTTTGTTTCAAATGTAATAAAGGCAGAAGAGAATATGAAGCTTGCAATTTTATTTTCTATTTTGCGCTCAGTGGAGAGGTTAGGATTGCAATCTGAGGAATGGGGGTTCCTTGGAAGTGGGGTAGAGTTCCCAGGCATGTAACTGGGGCAAGAACAGAAGCTGAAACGTACCTTTGCCCTGACTCTGAAAGACTAAGAAAGGAAAGGTTCAGTCAACTTCATCAGACATAAAGGAGACAGGAGCAGAACCAGGAAGCAAAATACAGAAGCAAATGCAAAAGTGAGACACAGGGATCCTTGGGTAAGAGAGGCGTGAAAGTCTTCACTGGTTGTTCTTCCAAGTCTGCCATATACAATTATTTAAGTGCTCTTTGGTCCCCAGCAGTCAGCTAATACCTATGAGGAAACGGTGGCCTCCTTACCTTGTTGTGTATCCAGTTTTCATCAACAGAGAACCAGGCATTTTCTTCTTGAACTCTTTAGTTCTAGGTAAATACTAATGTTTCCTATACTTCTCATATATGAGTGTATTGGTCTATTGTTCCTTTTCCTACCAAGCTACCAAAAAAAAAAAAAAAAAAGACAATTTTGACACTAAGGTACACAAAATGTATTTACTGGGAGAATTTGAGAAAGTTCACAAATTCAAAAGGGACACTGGAAACTAGGCTTTGAAAACAACAGAAATGAGCAAAGCTTCAGATGTCTCATTAGCATGTATCTTTAGGGCTCCGCCATGGAAATCAACATGCTCCAAACGCTTTTATTTGGTTAGCTTCTCTATTTCCACTTCACCCAGAGTTCAGAGTCCTAAGAGAAAGTGTAGACAGCCTCAGAGAATGGTGGTGTCCATCCCCACCTGGGGAAGGCAGGTGACCTTTGCAGATAACCCCTACTGGAAATCATTACTAAAAGACGAAAGAATGGAAGCTGGCACACAAAACACCCACCATTGAAACTAATGGCAGCATTCTATTGACTTTGTTGACTCAAATAGAATTGCTTTTCAAAAACTAGGAGGAATGTTCTGGTGGGGTCAGGCATATACAAAGGCACTGGACAGTCAAGAATACAGTACTGAAACACCAGGTCCAGCAAAGCGAAGAAAACATGTGAATTAATTGCAGTTAAGGGAATTAGCCTGAAAACACAGGCAGTGAGTATGAAGACGCCCAAGATGAAGGAACCTGGGAGAATGGGTAACATGGGGGAAACCAGAAAACTCATACTTGTCACTGAATCTGGGACCTCCAATGACAAAAAGGCAATATAGCTTACCAGAGGTAATAATTTGGATGGAGTAGAGAACTGTAGTAGGAGATAAAAGGAAATTCACATAAATGGCAGAGAATGGATAACTTCCCTTGCAGTAGTATTCTGAATAATAAAAATAGCAGGATAATGGAAATGGAGGGGAAAAATCATCAATGTCAAATACCACAGCATGTAGTCATTGTTGCAGGTAAGAATCATCTTTGGATGCTAAAATTAGGTGGTAAAAATGTGATGACGAACAGAATATTTGTAGAGTCATAAATTATCTTCCTACAAGGCACTTATTAATTACAAGGAGAAAATTGTATCTTTACAATGGAGAAATCTGGCATTGCCATCTTAACCAAGTTGTCAAAGGTAACATCGACACTCATCAAAATCATGCATAGGGAATACGATGCACTGGGAAGGAAACAATATCATTTCGTGATATTCTTGCCAAGAATGCAAACTTTCCATTCTAATAAAATTCTGTGAAATAACCAAGCAGTCATCTTCAAAATTGTTGGGTTCATGAAACACAAGTAGTTGCAAATTGTCATCAGATTGAAGTCTAAGGAGACATGCCACCTAAAAGCATTGTGAGAGCTTGTATTAGACTCAGGATCATGAAAAAGACACTCCTGAGACAATTGGCGACAATCAAATAAGTCTATAGTACATCAATCTTAATAGTATGTAGACCACTAGGTATTGCATCACTATTAACTTTCTCGTTTGGATAGCTATACTTCGATTACATAAGATGTTACTATGAATGGGGAGTTATGTGAGAGCTAAAAGCATAACAACTTCTTTTTTTTTAGAACCAAGGATTACTTTTTATTTTGAGACAGGGTCTCGATTAATGCTGAGGCTGGCTTTGAACTTGCTATCCTCCTGCCTCAGCCCCCCACCCCCCAGCCCTTAGGATTACAGGTGTGCGCCACCATGCCCAGCTACAATTTCTTTTATCTCTAAAATGTGTGCAAAATTAAAAACACTTAAAATATTCAGAATATAGACAAAGAAAAGAAGGAAAGGAAGGAGGAGTCGAGAAAGGGAGGGAGAAAAGAATATACAGCCATATTCTCTTCCCCTGTTGTTGGGTTTGCTTCTACAACCTTTAGCCTTATCCAGAAAAATCAAGCAGAGATAAACCAAAACCTTAGGTTTTAGGCACAGGTATTTCCTTCATTCCTTCCTGCTCCCGTTCTCCTTCCTGCCCCTGTCACACCGCACAGTATGCATTACTGAGACTTCATTGATAATAGAACACAACTACTCTCCACAGCAGGGGAGTTTTCACTGCTAAGTGTGGAGATACAGTCAGGTAGGGACCCTGTCTTTCTTTGGAGTGGTTCCTTGATTTAATCAGCTTTCTCGCTGCTGTTATTAAAAGATCTGACCTGAACAATTTCAGCGGAGGAAAAGTTTATTTGGAGACTCACAGTTTTAGAGGTCTCCATCCGTAAACAGCGGGCTCCATTCCGTGGGGTTGGAGGTGTGGCAGGACATCAGTGCAAAGGAGTGCGATGGAGGAAGACAGCTCAAGTGATGACCAGGAAGCAGAAAGGCTCCACGCACCAGACACGACAGTGTACCCAAAGCCGCGCCCCCAATGCCCCACCTCTTCCAATCTCACCCCACCTGCCTTCAATTACCACTCAATCCCATCAGGTGATCAACCGAATCATTTTTCCTCCGAAAAGTTTTGCATTGTCTCACACATGAGCTTTTGGGGCACTCCTCACATCCAAACTGTAACAGTCCTGTAGTTCTTTCTAGGGCTGCCAGGCTTTTTCCAAGGCTGTTGCTTCTGCCACTGCTACTATTGCATCCGGGAATTTTTTCAATATAAGCTCAAGAAGCCACCACACAGTGCCCCCCTGTGCTCCACTGTTTCTCCTCCAACTGACATTGCCCCTTCCGTTGCACTCCATACCTGGGTGCTTTGACCCTGCAAAGCTGCACCCACAGCTCACCCTAAAGCAGATAATCATTCTCTGCCTCAGCTTATAATTGAGAGATCAATTAACCAAAAACATATGATTTTTTCAAATTAGCCCAATCATAGTTTTCATTAATTTTCACTCATGCTATAAGAAAAAGCTCTGATTTTCTAAGTTCGAACATTGTTTTATCTTCCTTTCATCTCAAGATTATGAATAGTAAGTCCTCTGCACTTCATTTTTCTCTTATTTATTCCTATTCCTGTTTGCTAAAGCAATAACCAATTCTAATCATCCTACATATGCAGAATGAAACTAAGGAGATAAATAGATGATATGCAATGTTAGGGAGTGCTCGAGAATTACAAACCACCATGCATATTGAACCAATTGAATGGGAAAAAAAAAAAAAGGTCCTTTAATGAGCATGCCAGACTAGCAACTGGGAGCAGTTTAATGCCTCAAAGAACTCCTAGAACCTGAATTTTGTAGTACAGAGTTTATAAAGGCAAAAGCCACTAGAACAATTGAGGCACAGGTAGGTCAGAAAGACCCTATTGAGACAGATAGTTTGATTGCATGAGAATTTTTTGATGATGCACTTCAGAATCATTTGGTTATATATCAGGGACATAGGGATGTGGGAAGGACGTACTGTACTGTCAACAAAGATACACCAGTCAAGAGACTGAAAAGAAAACTTTTAAAGCAAGCATAAAATGGAGTCATGTTAGAACAAAATGGCATTATTTTGGTTCTTTTCCATTTCATCAAGATAGATTTCTGCATATGGAGCCATGTTTATCTTAACTGAGTTCCATTATACCTTATGTACTTGAGTCCCTAAAGAATCAAATTTAGCCTTCAAATAATACACAGAGGGAAAAGGTTTTGATGAACCTCATGACCAGAGACTGACACAATAACCTGCTTTGAATTGCAGTACATTTCCACTAGAGTAATGCAGATGCATAATCAGTAAATTAGGTATTAATATGTCTTAAACATTTCTGTCCTAGAAACCTATATACACATATGAATATATATGTAATTCTTTATGAAATCTTCCCCAAATATCACCTTCAGGGCAAGTATAAAAATAGTCTAGTTACATAATATTTTAAAACCAAGAGGAATGATTTCTTCATGCCCAAAGTACAGTAATATTATATATATGGTAAATTTGAATGGAATTTTTAAAGTCACATCTTGAATTTATTTTAGGACATTGATAAGGTTGTTGAATAGCACCCCAAACAGGGGCAGAAGTTAATGACAATTGTGAACTGGTAGAAATTTAATGAGAATCTCAGACTTAAAAACTAATTCCAGGCAAACCAGGTATGATGGCACATGCCTGTAATCCCAGAGACTCAGGAGATTGAGGAAAGAGGATCCCAAGTTCAAGAAAAAACCTCAGCAACTGAGGGAGGCCCTAAATAACTTAGTGAGACCCTATCTCAAAATAAAAAAAATAAAAAGTGCTGGAGATACAGCTTAGTAGCAAAGCATCTCTAGGTTCAATCCCTAGTCCAAACAAAACAAAACAAAACAAAAAACAATAACAAAAAAAAACAACCTAATAATCCCAAAGGCAATAAAATACCTTAATTAATGCAAATACTATTTTGGTGTTCGGACCTTTCAGGTAAGTGCAAAGTCACCTCAAGTGATTGGGTTTTATTATAAGGATGCATGAATAATTAAAAGAATTCAGAAACAGTTGTGTAGTTAGGCTTCCAAAAAACTGGAATAATTTTCATAATCCTCACACAATACAAACTTGGGAATAGTGGAGGAAAGCACTGCCATTCAGTTTATAACCTGACTGTAAAGACCATGTATATCATTTTATCCTCTCAGAAGCAGGCTTCCCTTCTGCATCACTCAGCATGTTATTCCCCCACCCTCTGTTGTTACTTCCTGTGCTCTGGTTGCTTCTGCTGTAATGTTCTCTGCTCCGCAGTCTGCATCGAGATTCTTGCTTGCTGAAAACATCTGCTACCTCATCATTTCTACTGGATTATTAATTTTCCTTGCTACCTTCTTTCTGTGCAAAGCTCCATTTTTGTACACCCATGTGTTTGTGTCTTTGTGGGTATTTTACAATTAAAACCCCCCAAAGGAGAGACTCTTACCAGACTTGTCACTTAGTTTGGGGACCCAGCCTTTATGATGGACCTCCTCATTGAGCCACTGACTGTTTTACAGATGGTGGGTTTTAGTTGATATTTGTTCTAGGTCTAGTTCATAAATGCCAGTATTTATAAGTCAAGTGAAACATGGCATAGAAATTCCTGAGGAGGAGACAATAGGCATGGCAATTCTCTGTGGAATCTCAAAAGAAGCCTAGAAGTACCTAGAAGGATTTATCACTTTATACTATTAGATTGTGTCTCTTGACGAAACTATAAAAAAGTAGCTTTTAAGCTTTTCTGTGCCTAAAATTGATTCTATTATTGGGATCCTCCATGGGACATGAGACCTAGATGTGGGATCCTCAATCATCACTAAACAAAGCAGAGTTAACTGGCTTATAGACTCACTGAGCCACTCCCATCAGCTCAGTGTGCTAACCAGCCCGCTGGTTTTAACACTTAAATGTACGCTCACACCCAAACACAGCCATCACCAGCAAAGTGCATCTGTGATGAATGCGATTCAATCAGCCTCCTGGCCTTCCAGACTCAAGATAACATTTCTGCTGTTGATAGTATCAATTTAGAATTTAATTTCAGGACCTAGCTCTTAAGAGATAAGACTTTGCAGAGCTACAATCTAATCCCGACGAGGGTATTGGACAAAGTTCCATAAATTCCGATGACCACAAGATAGCCTGATTTCCGCAAAACTTAGCTAGAATACATTTCATAAGCCTGAGTTTCTAAAATTAGTAATAACAAAAATGGTGAAATGAACTTTAATATTTGCTTATCTGTTTATCCAGGTGCATGAACTCACTGATTAGCTTGAATGTTCAAAGTTTTTTTTTGTTTTTTTTTTTTTTTTAAAGAAAGAGAAATACACTTGCAATCATTACAAAAGTCCAGGAAAAAACATGACTTTCTCTTAGCGTATTCAGTGAAAATTGATCCTATCTTTATTAGTTTATTGTTTGCTATTAATTTAAGAAAACCAAACTTGCTTGTTGCAAACCATACAGAGCGATAAACAGAGGTCGTTATTCACAGTTGGCTATCTGGTCTCCCTGTGGAGGGTCTGCTTTCTGTACCTTTATTTAAGAAGATCTGCAGCTGTAAGCCCTGCCACCTTCAGCTCTCCTTGACTGTGGACGCCCCTGCTGCTCTCTGATTGATGTAGGCGTAGACTAAGTTATCAGGCAGCTCCTGACCCATCCAAGGAGGATAATTTTATTGCATGTCTGTTTAGCCTCTGTCTTGTGCTCTCTTGAAGGCATCAATTCTCTCAGGTGAAGAACACAAATAAAATTTAAGAAATTCTCCCTCAGGCTAAGAGGTTAGGAATCGTGCCAAGATTTCTCTGAATGAAGTCACTCTCTGCATAATCTCCCCTGCTCTGGCCATATCTCACAACCGTGTGCTGCTCTTTGATTAGAGGAGAATTAAAGGCACTATAGAGTCACTCAGGGGTTTGATTGCCAGTCATTTTCTCCTCTGATGCAGTGTCTGTTTTATAGGCTAATCCCAAGATGATCTTTGCTCTCTCTTTTTTTTCCTTTGCCATTCTTTGCACGCTTGTGTTTGTACAAGTGTGTAGGAAACGTATGAAATAGCAGACAACCATAAACAATAGGCATTTCTTCTGTCACTGTTTTACTGCACCATACCCTCCTCCCCTCTGAACAGAGAACTTTTGAGAAACTGCCTTTCTCTCTCAGTGCAATGCAGAATCATTAAATAAAAATTATAGGGTGGTTTAGCCAATTTCTCCACGTTACTGTGAATTCTTCAAAGCTGTTATCCGAGCTTACAGTCTATATGCTCCTCCATTTGCCAAGTTTCTTCCTCCAAAGTGCAAAGAGTGGTGGATCAGCTCACCAAAAGGGTCAAGGCTGTGGAATCCGGCCTCCATTCTCCCTTCCTTGGACAAGTTTCAACTATATTAATCCTAAATCATTGTATTCTGAAATAATACAAATTTAAGTTCTTTGTAAAATGAAAACAGTATTCACTCTTTGTAATTACTTTAAATGTAAATCATGAATATGAAAGACAATCATTATTAACTTCCAAAAACAACTGAGTAATGAAAAATGAACAAAAATTTTGCTAATCTCAAACCTTGACTTCATTTTTTAAATGCAGATTGATATTTACCAGATTGCCAAACACTTTATTCAACATATTATTATACTGACCTCCATGAAAATTGGCATCTACTCCTGGTTTTGCCAGTCCTCCATTCTCTACTTCATTGGGAAAACTTGAGCAGTCCATTCCCCCTTTTTTCCTATTTCATCAAATGTGCAGATCAAATAAAGAGATCTCTAAAATCCTTCCTTCCAGTCATACTTCATAAGCCTCATGAGCCTGAGTCTGGAACATTCAGCAACCTCCTCTCCTTTATTTTCATGTGGAAGAACACCCGAAAGGGGTCACCAAAGCCCCTCCTTCCATTTTCTTTTTTATTTTTTTAGTTATTTAAATTAATTTTAACCAGGCATAGTGGCACCTGCCTGTAATCCCAGCTACGTGGGAGACTGAGGCAGAAGGATGGCAACTTTGAGGTCAGCTTGGGCAACTAAGCAATGTTCTGTCTCAATAAAAAATAAAAAGGGCATAACTCAGTGGTGCAGTACTCCTGGGTTCAATCTCCAGTACTGTGAAAAAAGTTTGATTTTAACTGATAAATAAAAACATTTAAACTATGCGTGTTGATGGGATACCATGTCATGTTACCATACTGTATGCATTGTATAATGTTTAAATCAGCTTAACCATATATATCTCCTCATTTTTCTTTATGATGAAAACATTCTAAATCTAGTTTTTTAAATATATAGTACATTTTTGTTACCATAGTTATCCTAAAGTGCAATAACACTCCAGAATATCTTGTTCCTATCCAACAATAACCAAGTGTCCATGGGTAACTTCTCCCCAGTCATCCCTCGCTTTGCCCTGTGTCTGCTGATAAGGGAGTTTAGAAGCCCACACTTGCATGGTTACCAGGACACCAGCTCCGCCTTAGGAAGCACATGTTCTCTATTCCTGTGAGCTTTCAGTTTTCTAGGAGAACCCTACTGAGAAAGCCCATAGTTTTCCAACTCAAACTATGACTAAGTAGATTTAATTCTGGGGTAAAAAGTGAGCATATCTCAAACCACATTCTTCGGAGAACTTTGTAAGCAATAAAGTGGGCAATTTGATGCTCATTTGCCTGACTCCTGCGGTTCCAAACTTGAAGGGGTAGGGAAGAGCTGTTTTATGTTAAGCTCCGGAAAATCCCAATTAGAGAAGCACATTGAGGGACAAAGGAGAGAAGGGACGGAAGGATAGAAAGTTGAAAAATATTTATTAAATGGATGAATAAATATGATTATATACTTAGAGGAACCAGGAAATTCCACCAGAAAACTTTTAGAACTCATAAGTGAATTCAGTAAAGTAGCAGGTTACAAGATCAATGCACATACATATAATGCATTTTTATACATAAGTGATGAATCTTCAGAAAGAGAAATTAGGAAAACTACCCCATTCACAATAGCTTCGAAAAAAATAAAATACTTGGGAATCAATCTCACAAAAGAGGTGAAAGACCTCTACAATGAGAACTACAGAACACTAAAGAAAGAAATTAAAGAAAACCTTAGAAGATGGAAAGATCTCCCATGTTCTTGGATAGGAAGAATTAATATTGTCAAAATGGCCATACTACCAAAAGTGCTATACAGATTCAATGCAATTCCAATTAAAATCCCAAGGATGTACCTTACAGAAATAGAGCAAGCAATTATGGAATTCATCTGGAAGAATAAAAAACCTAGAATAGCTAAAGCAATCCTTGGCAGAAAGAGTGAAGCAGGGGGTATCGCAATACCAGATCTTCAACTCTACTACAAAGCAATAGTAACAAAAACGGCATGGTATTGGTACCAAAATAGAAAGGTGGATCAATGGTACAGAATAGAGGACACGGACACAAACCCAAATAAATACAATTTTCTCATACTAGACAAAGGGGCCAAAAATATGCAATGGAGAAAAGATAGCCTCCTCAACAAATGGTGCTGGGAGAATTGGAAATCCATATGCAACAGAATGAAACTAAACCCATATCTCTCACCATGCACGAAACTAAACTCAAAATGGATTAAGGATCTCAGAATCAGACCAGAGACCTTGCATCTTATAGAAGAAAAAGTAGGTCCAGAGCTTCAACATGTCGGCTTAGGACCAGACTTCCTCAACAGGACTCCCATAGCACAAGAAATAAAAGCAAGAATCAACAACTGGGATAGATTCAAACTAAAAAGCTTTCTCTCAGCAAAGGAAACTATCAGCAATGCGAAGAAAGAGCCTACAGAGTGGGAAAAAATCTTTGCCAACCATACTTCAGATAGAGCACTAATCTCCAGAATGTATAAAGAACTCAAAAAACTCTACACCAAGAATGCAAATAATCCAATCAACAAATGGGCTAAGGAAATGAACAGACACTTCACAGAAGAAGATATACAAGCAATCAACAAACATATGGAAAAATGTTCAACATCTCTAGTAATAAGAGACATGCAAATCAAAACCACCCTAAGATTCCATCTCACCCCAATTAGAATGGCGATTATCAAGAATACAACCAACAACAGGTGTTGGCGAGGATGTGGGGAGAAAGGTACACTCATACATTGCTGGTGGGGCTGCAAATTAGTGCAGCCACTCTGGAAAGCAGTGTGGAGACTCCTTAGAAAACTTGGAATGGAACCACCATTTGACCCAGCTATCCCACTCCTTGGCCTATACCCAAAGGACTTAAAATCAGCATACTACAGAGATTACAGCCACATCAATGTTCATAGCTGCTCAGTTCACAATAGCCAGATTGTGGAACCAACCTAGATGTCCTTCAATTGATGAATGGATAAAGAAACTATGGTATATATATACAATGGAATATTACTCAGTCATAAAGAATGATAAAATTATGGCATTTGCAGGCAAATGGATGAAATTGGAGAATACCATGCTAAGTGAGATAAGCCAATCTCAAAAAACCAAAGGACGAATGATCTCGCTAATAAGTGGATGATGACAGATAATGGGGAGTGGGAGGGGTTAGTGTTAGGGTTAGAGTTAGGGTTAGGGAGGGGGGAAGAATGGAGGAAGGAAGGACTGTATAGAGGGAAAAGAGGGGTGGGAGGGATGGGGGGAAGGGGAAAAATAACAGAATGAATCAAACAACATTACCCTATGTAAATTTATGTATCCCATTTGTT
Organism: Sciurus carolinensis; assembly: GCF_902686445.1. NCBI lineage: Eukaryota > Metazoa > Chordata > Mammalia > Rodentia > Sciuridae > Sciurus > Sciurus carolinensis. Next base: position 68,546,849 of record NC_062217.1, on the reverse strand, counting down.
TATAATAAAAAAATAAATAAATAAATAAATGGGTGAATAAGCTAAATAAATAAATGAAGGCTTTTTATTATTTGATAACAAAAATTTTATATAAATGCTGATTTAAGTTAAGCAATCTAACATATACTGGATTGTGGGAGGGGGAGTCTGAGTTAATTCCATATAAAAAGTACATTTTCAGATTACAGTGCATAATGGTATATCAAGGCTTATTGGAGCATTTTTATGCACCACAAATCCCACATTTTAAACTCCTATAATGTAAGAAACACTTTGGGTTTTCTTGTACCTAAGATCTGGCTCAGCACATTCTTTTACTTCCTAATATAAATTAGAAGGTGATTTGCAGCAGCATCCACAGACCTCTCTTGATTGAATGCTTGCTGGATTCAAACACCAATTATTGTGAACTCTGACAAGAATTGACAGGGAATCACAGCATAACACAGGAAAGACACTAGTATTCACTTGTGTTTATTTATATATACCAATTGCTTATTTAATGATTACAATCACAAATACTACAAATATTACATTTATTTCAAATTAAAATGTCTCCATAAAAAGGAAATTCCTTTATATTTTGCTAATAATAGCATGCCAACTGATATAATCTTTTCTTAGAATAATTTGGCAAGATTTATTAAAACCCCATTAACATTTTCCTAGAAACACCAATTTTAGAATTTATTCTAAGAGAATCATCATGTGTATGCATTAAAATTTATTTAAATGGATATTGCTTATATTAGTAATAATTTTAAAACATTTTCATCAATGCCCCAATAGGAAATTTGCTTATTTTTTAAATTAGTAAATCTGTGTTTCGGAACACCATAACCCATAGAATTATGGAGCAAAAAGCATAATTTATACCTTTAAAGTTATAAAATAGCATTACAACAAACTGAGCATATTACTAAGGATTTAACAATTTAAATGAACATGTGTTCATCCAAACACCCAAGAAACCAGTTTTTTTCCTTTCTTTCTAAGTGCTGGTTTATGTGTGTTGGGAGACAGTTTTCCATGGATTTTTTTAAATTACTGCTTATTTTGCAAATAGAGCCACTGACTGATCTTTCTTCCAGACTATCTTTCCAAAAATATTGGTATTGAAAACAGTCTTGGAAAATAGAGGGTAGGTGGGATTATTGTACAGTTTAATAAAGACCAGGTCTCCCTCCAAGACAAAGTTCAAGCTCCATGTTGCCCTCCTCTAATACAACCTACTATGTGCACAGATGGCACTGGACCCTATTTGTGTCACCCTGTGGAACTGGGTCTCAGGGACTGCTTCAAAACATGCTGGTACTGTACTGCAGTAATGAATTTCCTTGGTCTTTACTCGGAATTTCATGTCTTTTTACCAGTATCTGTAAAACTTTGGTGGACTTACTTTTCAGCTTGCTATTCTTGAAAAAATAAGTGTGTGTGTGTGTGTGTGTGTCATTTTTTATACATTTACAATTTACTATAATAAACGTGGATAACTTTTATAGCCATATGCTTCTTGTTTTTTAAAAGTATCTGAAAGCCAGGTGCAATGTCATAATAACATGCCAACAATAGAATCAGAGAATGCTGGTGTCTCACGGCAGAAGGAGGCAGCTAAAGGCATTTTGTCTGTTGGCAAACTTGGGCCATTCTGTGACTGTTTTCACCTGTCAAGGAGCCTTGTACGGCTCTGCTTCTGACTTCAAGCCTGTTGAAATCTCACACAATCCACTGAATACTCTTTATGAGGTTCATGGAGTGAAGAACCATCCCAACAAAATAACGAGGTCTCTTAGAAAAATGCCATCCACATTGCCTGACAGGGAACAGGTGTTTAGTGCATAGGATTCAGAGTCAGAAACCTGCTGCCTTTAAATATAACTGTCAAGTGATCAGCGTCCGCTGGCAAATGGCACTGGGAACAGAGCCTTTCTTTATACAACAGATGAGACTTTATGGTTGCTGGAGGTTATAAATGTTTGTGAATATGGCTGTGGGTACATATGTTCTCTCATCAGCATCCATTGGAACATGGAAGTAAAGTGTTTATGAAAATGCCCTTATCTGGTGGCAACTCCACTTCTGTAATTTGAAGTGAGATTTTTTTTAAAAATGGAGTGCAATCATCTGAAGATTTCTTGAATGTGTATCTCCACTGTAACCTGGTACTCAGAGATGATAGTTTAAGACAAAGGAAAAAAAAAAAAAGAAAGGAAGAGAAATTCTCTCCTCACAACTAAGTCATTGTGTCACACCCTAAGGAGTGGAATGGGAGGGCTGCGTCTTTGTTTGATGGATTTTAGGAAATGCAGATGAAATGTAGAGAAGTGAAACCAGGGCTTGCATTCGTAAAAAAAAAAAAAAAAAATTAAAGTACTCATTTCCTATTTAATCCAACCTCTAAGAAGCCCCTTTGGGCAGAAATTTGAACCCCGATAATTTTAAAAGTTCATTATAATTGATCACAAATACACCTGATCCAGTTGCTTCCCATTTACTCTTTAACATTTAGAGTGGATTTCAGAACTAAGCTTTGATTCCGAGTCCTCTTGTCATGGCACTTTGAATTCCCATAAATTCATTGACATCACCATGGCAAAAGCCATTAGTTCTTTACAATGACATCCATATTCACTGTCCACCTTAATAACAGAACTCTAGATTTATTCAGGGTAGAAATGGTCCAGCTAAAATCCTAGGTTTGGGGCTGGGATTGTCGCTCAGTGGTAGAGTACTTGCCTAGCATGTGTGAGTCACTGGGTTAGATTCTCAGCACTGCATAGAAATGAATTTAAAAAAAAAAGAAGGCCTAGGTTTCCCAGCTTTCTTTGCAGTTGTGTGAGACCGTGTGACTAACTTCTGGTCAATAAGAAGAGGAAATGATGGGTGAGTTCTTCTCCCCTTCCCCTCCTTCTCGCTCCCAGAAAAGCAGATGGAATTCCTGCAGTGATCTTATGCAGTGCAATTATCTTGCAGATGGAAGACAACCAACAAAAGCAGAAAGACTAAAGATCCTGGGTCTCTAATGATTTTATGCTTTGTCCAGACTTCTTGTGAACTTCGTTGTTGTTGTTTACATGAAAGAATAAACCCTGCCTATAGTTTCTGAGGCACCTCAGTCTCACTGATACAGGTAGGCTGTACTCCCATTCCATATTTTTCACGAACCCTCTTTGGAGAATTTCTTACAATGAATTTAAAATATTCTGGTTTTAGAAGAAATAAACAGAGTGAGAGGTAGAAAAAAAAATCTAAGCACTGAATTAGCAGAAAGGAGACAGTTGTTTTCAAACCATAAAATTAAAAGGGATTCTACATTGTTTCCGTATTTTTAACTAATGGATAAATACTTATTAAACCATTTTGTTCAATGCTTATTTCATTTTTGCCCACATCAAAGAGGTGCTGAGGTGGCATGAGATGAAGTCAACGGCCTGGGCTTGCATCCGGGTCCCTCCTCTTGCCAGCTGCATGGTGCTGAGCAAGTTCTTTCTCGTTTCTGTGTTTCCATTTCTTCATTTAAAAATGGCACCTCATTCCCAGGCTGTTATGAAGATTGCAGGATTTAATATAGGTCATAGGCAGTGATTGGCACATGTTATCATCTGTAATTATTATTTTTTATATATCCACTGTTCTTTTAAATACATGTTATAACATTTGTTACAGTGATAATCTTTGTTTTACATCTATCAAACTGATAGGACTGTATGCTGCTGCAGGAAGAGAGAAATGAAGTCTATGGATGGTGTGTTTGCATTAAGTGGGCAGATGAAAATCGGAGATAACCAGACTGATAAGAGCACAGACAACACTCTTCTCACTTTCTCTTTGACCTCATCCATCACCAGGCATGCTGTACAGTATGATAAAGTTGCTCAAGTGTTATAAGAACTAGGCTTCCTAAAGGGGTCCCCAAATCTTATCTATTTGTTCCTGCCAACAGACCTCAAAATAATAGCACTTAAGGGGGGTTTTTAGGAATATATTTTTAGATGTTGATAGACCTTTATTTATTCATTTATTTTTATGTGGTGCTGAGGATCAAACCCAGTGCCTCACACATGCTAGGCAAGTGCTCTACCACTGAGCCACAACTCCAGCCCCTGAATTTAAGGTTTGATCATAAATACAATCTCATTTATCTCTGCTATAATAATTTGTTTTAAGAACAACTGGAGATTTAAATTCATGGTCTAAATTTTTCAAGATGATTTTACTCATTTCTAGTAGTCTATAGTTATATCACATGTATCTTTAAAAAAATTCATGCATTCATTATATTTTTGAATAATTTCATCCACAGGACTCTCTGCTGTCTCTGAGCATTCATGTTCTCTTCATTGCTGAGCTGATTTGTATATATGGTACACAGTGGGGACACACAATGACTTTTGAGTACTTATATTTATCTTTCCTTAGCTTTACTGGACTCCCAACCTTCTACATTTATTGTCACATTTTTAATTTGTGTGTTAATTTTTAGTCTTTTGTACTTTCTGGCATTTCTTATTCATCTGTATTAATGTTGTATATTCTTGGAATTCATTATTAGAATCACCCACAGAAAGGAATTATCTCTTCATCATAACATAATGCTCTTTTTTTTATTAGTTCATAATTGAACATTGTGTAATTCCCCTCTGGTCCTCATTATTGAAGGTAACAGCACTAATTATTTACTTTTTCATATTTCTATCAAGTTGGAGATACACTTTATATACTATCTCTAGGAACGACAAGCCATTTAGTGCATCAGTCAAAATTATTTGTTTTATAATTATGAGTGTGAAGAGAGAGCCTACAGTATGGAAGAAAAATCTTTGCCACCTGCTCCTCAAGACATTAATATCTAAGATATACAAAGGACTCAAAAAACCTAACTCCAAAAAATAAACAAATAAATAACCCAGTCAATAAACGGGCAAAGGAATTAAACAGAGACCTCTCCAAAGAAGAAATACAAATGGTCAACAAATATATAAAAAAATGTTCGATTTCTCTAGCAACTAGGGAAATACAAATCAAAATTACATTAAAACTTCATCTTACTCCAACCAGAATGGCAATTATAAAGAATACATACAATAATAAATATTGGCAAGATTTTCAGGGGTGGGGAGTATAATCATACATTGTTGGTAGGACTGCAGATTAGTGCAATTACTCAAAAGCAGTATGGAGATTCCTCAAAAACCTAGGAATGGAATCACCATAAGACTCAGTTATCCCTCTCCTCAGTATATATATCCAAAGGATTTTAAATCAGCATATGACAGTGATGTAGCCACACCAATGTTTATAGCAGCACAATTCACAATAGCCAAACTATGGAAGCAACCTCAGTGTCCTTCAACATGATGAATGGATAAAGAAAATGTGATTTGGATACACACACACACTAACACACGACAACACACACACACACACAATGGAATATTATTCAGTCATAAAAAAGAATGACATCATGGAATTTGCTGGTAAATGGATGGAACTGGAGACTACCATGCTAAGTGAAAAAAGGCAGTACCCCAAAGACAAATGTTGAATGTTGAACAAAAGTTGAATGTTTTCTTTCATATGCAAAAGCTGTCCAAAATAAGGGTGGGGTGGAGGGGTTTAAAAAAGAGAGGGAAAGGAAGAAAAGGGGAGAGGGTATTTCATCAAAAAAGAGGAAAGATCAGTAGACAAATGGGATTTGGGAGAAGGAAAGAAGGATAGGAAAGGGGAAGAACAGTAGAATGAATTTGACTAACTTTCACATGAGCATGCATGGATGTGGTACAGTGGGTCTCAACATCAGGTGAACCAACAGAACACTGATTTTAAAAAAAGTAAACTGTAAAAGAATTGAAGAGGGATTTCTGGAGGGGAGGGAAAGAAGACAAGAGAGGGGACAATGTAGGGACTGAATTGGGGCGGGTTTGTGTCCCATGCTTTTGTGATTATGTCAAGGTGTATCCTGATGTTGTATATAACTAAAAGATTTTTTTAATAAAAATAAATTTAATGGATGGAACTGGAGACTACCATGCTAAGTGAAATAAGCCAATCCCCCAAAACCAAAGGTCAAATGTTCTCTATGATATGTGGATGCCAATTCACAATAGGCCCGAGGGGTCAGGGAGTAGATGTTCACCAGATTGTACAGTGGGGAATTGGGGGAAGAGAGGGGGCTAGAATGGGAAAGTATAATTTTCCTATGTTCATATATGAACACATCATGGACCACATCATGTACAATCACAAGAATGGGAAGTTACAATCCACGTATGTATGATATGATGAAATTCTACAGCCATGTATAACTAAAAAGAGCAAATAAAAAAATTTTAAATAGATAAATATTTTAAAAAGGAAACAAAAAAAGAGTAGTAGAGTAAAATATATTTTCATATACTTAAAAAATTTGTTTTAATAAGAAAACTCCTCATAAAACTGCTTTCTACTTCTTCTGGCTAATCTGTCTATCTCTTATATGTTCATAGCATCCTTAATTCCAAATCTCTATCAACTGACAGTCTTCACCTCTTCATGGAACTATTGATTACTAATTATGATTACTGATTATAGTGCTTATATTTCCCAAGATTCCATCTCAAGTTTTTTCTATTTCAATCAGTGATATTTGGGGAGAGGTGGGTACCAGGGATTGAACTCAAGGGCACTCAGCCACTGAGCTACATCCCCAGCCCTATTTTGTATTTTATTTAGAGACAGGGTCTCACTGAGTTGCTCAACATCTCACTTTTCCTGAAGCTCACTTTGAACTCAAGATCCTCCTGCCTCAGCCTCCAGAGCTGATGGGATTACAGGTGTGCACCATCATACCTGGCTTCAATCAGCAATATTTTAATAATGGGAAATTTAGGATATTTAGAATGCAGCTCCTTATGTATTAGTATCCAAGTCAAAGAAACCAGAATCACATTCACAAAGTGAAGAATCAGATGAGAAATTTCAAATAAGTCAGAAGAGAAGCAATCTTCCAATATCTTCAGTCTAAATGACTAAGCTTTGAGTTGCAGATCTATAAAAGTAATGTTTCCTTCTTTCTTTTTTGACAGTAAAAAGAACACACAAAATTTATTGCATGCCTGAGGTCTGAAAGTATTAGATCCCATTGAAGGTGGTTTTTAAATTTTTGGAAGGTAAAAAAAAATCAATAAATATTTTTAACAGAATGCTTAATAATGGAAGATTTGAAGGCTTTAAGTTTCATTAAATTTTATTTTCCTTGGTGGTCTAACACCCTCATTCTGCTACCCTAGTGTTTTCATAATTTATTATAATAGCTATAATAGCCACTGCTTCTCTCTCTAGACCACACTCATACTAATCATTGTTGTAACCACAGAGCAGGCACAAAACAGTATTTGAATAAGTACTTGTTTACATGAGTGAATGAATGAATAGAACAAAAACTCCTGAAAAGACTAGCAAATTTCAAGTGGGTAAGTAGAAAAAGGGGAGAGGCTATGATCATGGACAATTGCCTGTGTATTTAAGTTTATTATGTAGATGCCGAATGCTTTCTTTTAAGATAAAAATGAGGCACTGGCATTTGACTCTTGATAACTTGTAATACATTCTGTCACTCTATGTCAAGCTCTTCCCAGGTTCCTTTTTGCTTTAACGTGTTAATTTTTAGTCCTTCTAAAGAAGTCATCTGAGAAAAGAACATTAGTTCATTGGAGCAGAAGTATGTCAATATCACTCCCAAAGGAAAAAGGAAAAAAAAGACTGTACTCGGTACAGAACTACACAAAAAGGCACAATTTACATTAAGACTTTTATCATCTGGAACATTTATTAGAAAAACTGTAAAGTTGCCAGTTGTTTTTTTTTTAGAACTTTAAGAGGCTGAGACACAATTCTTAATGTATATGATCATTCTTTAGTACTCACAAAAACCAGAAGGCTGGAATTGCAGCAAAAGGTTAAGAGAAAGGTCAAAGGGAACACACCCACATCAGAATTAGTAAATTTGCCTGATTAGGAGTAAGTACATCTGAGCTCTGCTTCCAATTCTTCCACCAACTACCTTGAGGAATTAACTCAAGCCTCTTGGATCCTCTGAGATTTAACTTTTTTATCTATAAAATGAAGGGCTTACACTGTGAGCTCTAAGTCTAAAATTCTGTGTATATTTTATCAAAGAGAATGCATTCCAGTCACTTCCTTCAAACTCAGAATCTTATTACCAGAGATAGAAATAACAAGTAAGACATAATAATCACTCCAAAGAGGAGCCACTTTCTCCTTACCCCTCAGAAGGACACCCCCCTCTGCCCATACCTCATGGATGGACAATCACTCAGTTACTGGGAACATCTGACTTTGGAACTAGTTGCTCTCCTCCTCTCTATGCCCTGTCTGTTTTTGTTAATGGTCAGTGGGGGACTTTCGGCTAAGACATTGGAAAAGCAACCTACAAAATGGAAAATTGGAAGGAAGATGTTTGAAACAATACCACTGGAAGCTAGGGAGAATGCCTTCTGTACCCCAGAAACTTTGACAGGTATAAGTCTGGCTTACAGAAAGCATCTTTGACTGGCTAACATGCCTGGAAAGTTTATACAGGAAACAAGACACTGTAGAAATGTCCCTAGATTCTTTACAATCCCAAAATAAAAAACAAAAATGTTATTTTTAATAATAATTGTGAAAGGAAGTAAATTACAATAAAATCAAAAGAATCACATTTCAAAAATTTCCTTTTTTAAAATTTAGTCATACAATTGGACCTGTTAAAAAGTAGTTAATTAAAAACAAATGGATATTATAATACCAAAAGGGAAAGTGATGGAGTAGTGTCTATAAACAGAAATAAAATATAAACCTATCTATTACTCTATCACAGTAACAAAATGTTAAAAGTTTTTGTTTGCAGGCATCAACTTCTACAAATTAGTAAAGAACATCTTCAAAATGTTTTTTTTTTCACATATTCATGTTCACTGACTATGTAGCCTTGTTGATCTATAGGTGATCATAGTTGGTTAAAAACTATATTAATTTTAAGTTCAAGAAGTCTCTTCAAATAAGGCAACAGATATAAAAATTTTCAATTTGCAGATAAGCATTGTTGATATTTATAAAAATCTCTTTTTACAATAAATTCCAGAACTTGGAATACCACCCACATTTTTGTTTCTTCAGGATCAATTCTAATAGTTCTCAAATAAATCTCTCTGCAGTCAAAATCTTTCCACTGAAATAGCTTCCCCAGGAAATTCATCACGTTCTATTTCTTCCAATTTATAATCACTCTGCTCTGTTGTTCAGTCTATATCTGCTATTTGAATGCAGTAATGCCTACTTCCTCCAGAGCTGGAAAACTACTCAAGCAAATTTGAATGGTTGTGAAACATTTCAAATTTTTACTTGAAACAGATGTATGTAGCTAATCTATGTTAGAAATGATAATTTGGAGTTCTCTGAATTATCTTCCATAGAGAATATAATGTTTATTCAATGTCAAGTAGTTTTAAATGTACAACTGTCAAGCCATTTATATGTTATTAAGACTCAACAGTAACCATGACGATTATTTGGAGCTTTGACAAACAAAAGATTCTTTCAGAGAGAATATCTTATCATTAACATTGTTCAAACTTCCTGGTACATGTTGATAATAAAAAGCAGATTAATGTTCCACAGTTCTTTAGTAGTTTGTAAATTCTCTACAGTCAATGCACCCAAACTGACTACTCCTATGGCCTTCACCTTTCTAGTCATTTCTAAGAAGTGAAAGACAGCTCAGCATCAGAGTTCCTCCAGGGATTAGCAAACATCAGGTCTCTAAATAATGGAAATGTTGGAGAACTTGGCATAAAGCAGTTTTTCCCCATCAAGTTTTCTCCAAGAAACAAAAAGTGCTTTTCCCCACAAATATCTTCCTTTCATCAAAAATTAAAAGAATACTTCAGCTACATCAAGATTCAAAAGGATGATTATAAAGATGAGAGACCTTGCAGATCATTCCATGGAACAGAACGCAGAAATCCAAACCAGCTCTCATAGATCAAGAATTTGGTCCATAACAATGGCATTACAAAACATTGGGGGAAGGATTATGTAACATGTGCTTTAAAAGTAATTGTCAGAGTCTTTGTGTGAAAGAATTAAATCTGGTCCCTTCCTTGGTCCACACAAGAATATGAATTCTAGACAGCCTAAAAAGTTAAATGTGTTAAAAAAAATAGAGAAAAACATAGATGGATTTTAAAAAACCAATCTTTGGGATGAGAGGTCAATTTCAAGGCATAAAATCAAATATGGAAACCACAAAAGAAAGGAATGACACAGTCAATAGCATAAAAATTATATTTCTGTACTCTAAAAATTAAAAGGCAAATGACATTTTGGGAAAAAACATATTAAGTCACACATGAAAAATAAAGAGCTTTTACAAACTGGTAAGAAAAAAATAACAAAAAGTCTCAAATGAAAAATGGGTAAAGAACATGAAAGACAAGTCATAAAAACAGAAATGTGACTGTTCCCCACAAAAGTTCAAAAAAGTTCAAAAAAGACAAGCAAATAGAACAACAATGAACTATTTTACTCCTCAATTTGGGATTTATGTTCTATCTATCCAGTATTGGCAATGGATCAGCAAAATAAGTATTATTTGACATTGTGCAACATATAAATCATCCTTTTGGGAAGCTGTATTTGCAATAAATATCAAAAGCTTAAAAAATATAAACTGTGATCCAATTCTAAGAATGTACCCAGAGAAATAATTAGAGATGCACACATGATTTATGTACAAAAATCTTCATTGCCTTGTTATTTTAATATGAATAGAGAAATAATCTAAGTAGCAGAAAAGAATAATTAAATCAATTATATCTGGTAACAAAATAGCATGTGTTTAGTCACCAGAAAAAAAGGACATCAAAGAACATTATTATATCTTAAAACATTCATAATACTATAAGATGGAAAGGCAAAACAATTTCTATAAAGTGATTTCAACATTTAATAAGTAGTATGATTCATTTTAAGTATATTTATTACTTTAGGTGGTAGAATTATGGTTTTCCCCCCTCCTCTATAATTACTAATATAGTCAGTCATCTCTTGGTATCCACAGCAGATTGTTTCAAGAACCTTCCATCTCCCTTCTACCCCTGAAGTTACCAAAGCCCATGAATACTAAAGGGCCTTATATGAAATGGCATAGCACTTCATGTAACCTATGTTCATCCTCCAGTGTACTTTGCATCATCACCATATTACTTATAATACCTAATACAATGTAAGTGCTACACATATTGTTGTTTACAGAAAAATTACAAGAAAAAAACTGCATGTTCAGTACAGATTTTTTTTTTCTGGATATCTTCAATCTGTAGTTGATTGAATCTGTGGATATGAAGTACCAATTGTTATTTTCTATATATTTCACACTGACTGTCCAATACTTACATAATCCAATGTAGAATAATCAGGTTAGTAGAAAGGAAAAAAATTACACTTGGTATAACTTGACTGCCTTTAGTTATCACCTCTCCCCATCAGCAGCGTGTCTTCACTGACTTTACCAAGGGGAGGGAGGCAACTTCCCAGTCATCTTCCTTCCCAGGCCAAGTGCATTCAAGGTGTGGTTCCTGATGATTTGTTCGGCAAGTCACTTAAGATGACGTGCTTGCCAATTAAAAGAAGACTGTGCTGTGGGTTGAATGGTGTTCCCCAAAATTCTTATGTCAAAGTCCTAACCCACAGTACCTCAGAATGTGACCATATTTGGAAACAATATCTGCAGATGCAATTAGATAAAATGGAGTCATACAGAAGTGGTGGGGGGCTATAATCCACTATGACTGGTGCCTTTACCAGAAGGGGAAATTTGGACAGAGACATGAACAGAAGGAAGACAGTGTGAAGCCCATATTGGAAAAGTGCCATGCAAAGAAGAAGGCAAAAATCAGAGTGACACTACTAGAAGCCAAAGATTGCCACAATCTTCCAGAAGCTGAATGAGAAGCACAGAATAGATTCTTCCTCACAGCCCTAGAAGAAATCAACTCTGCCGATCTTCTTGTCTCCTAGAATTTTATGAATTGTCTCCAGATCTGTAAGACAATAAATTTGTATTGTTCTAACTACTACTATGGTACCTGTTATAGAGCACTAGGAAACTAATATAGACTCAGGAGCATGTGACACTTGGATAAGGTGTCTATTCCTCTGAAGTTTGAGACTACATTGGAGGACAATTACCATTTTGTCCAGGAGTGATCACTTTATGTTCTTCTTGCCTTGGCTAATGTGAAGAAAAGCAAAAATCCAATGCAACAATAAAGAGATCCAAGGTCAAGAGGCTAAGACCCTCTGCAAAATAACATGAAGATGGTCTTCGCTGGGGATCAGGTTGCATACCTGTCCATAATTTTCACCAAGAGATATGTTTTCTCTTTGGTGCCTGGGGTGGGCTCCAGTTAGGGGAAGAAATATTGAGGGGAATTGTTTAAGATTAAGAAATTTTCTTCTGTACCTGCAGGTACACAGGCTGTAGACCACAGACTGAGGAAAAATGGTAACCCTCAATGCAGGAGCTTAGTTTGGGACCCAAGAATGGCTACTTACAGTTTCCAGTTTTATTCTTTCTGAATTGCAAATCTCTTCTGTTATCCTTCAGAACAATCTTCTTAAGGATTATAGACTCGCTTATCACCATGGGGAATCTGAGGCCAGAGAATATAGTCTACAAGGGGGAAATAGAACAGAGTTAGAGCCTGTTGAGAGAATATAGTCTCAAGACCACACGTGGTGATAAGCACCAAAGCCATGCTGTGGCCTAGAGATCCTTGGTCCCCTGAAGTGGGTAACCAAGGTAACCAATAGCACAGACTTGAGGAGCACATCAGCTTTCTCTGGGGATACCTGGAAAGCACCTGGAAAATGGAAAAGGCCTGGACTTCCAGCACTCTAGCAGAACGGGTCTTACACTGTTCTTTTGGGGGTACATAACTGTGCATTCTCAAAACTGAGCAAGTCTAGAACTCACTTCTCTTGAACATTATGTCAGATGCACAGAATTTTTGAGAAGTTCATTCTTTCAGCATTTCCTTTTCAATTTCTCTTCACAGATCTGACATCAGATCTGGAAAGTTACAGGAATAATAGTACTTTCTCTATTATAGTACATTATCCATTTTATTCCAAAATTTTTCTGCTTATTAACAAATAAAAATAATGATCATTGGTATGTGTCCGTGCCCACTCATTTTATGGTGATTTTGATACATCTCAAATCGGTTCATGGCTCTGTCTTCCCAGCCTTGTCTCCAGTTGAGTTCACCATCATCTTTAATTTTGACTCCTTTCATCTTCTTTTATTCCTGTCCAATTCATTTTCCTTGTAATAGCTAAACTAAAAATGTTAATTTAGCCAGTAACAGCCCAATTAAAATTCTTCAATATCTTCTCAAAAAAAAAAAAAAAGAAAAGAATAAAATTTGTCAGGAGCCCATGAGTCTCAATTACTTAGTGCTGCCTACACCTCCAGTTTTATTATCCAGTTCTGTCTGATAATTTTTTTTGCCATTCAGTCTAATTCCTAATTTTCCAGCAAGTCTCAAATGTAATACCACTCTTTTCACTGATGTGGAATCTAACAGATCTCCCTAAATCATCATACTCCTTCATTTTCTTTAATTACAGCTATAGTTTCTCATTGTACAGTAATTTGATCATTTATTTGTGTCTTATTGATCTTCCCCACTTTAAAGTAATAGAAAAGCATAGCTTGCTCTTTTACTAGGCTGTTTTCTACTACCTGGTCTAATCCAATTTCTGATATATCACAGGTGTATTGTAGGTGCTCAGTAAATACTTGATGAGTAAGAAAGTAGATGCCTTTACAACAGTACTTCAATTGTATATTAAAGAAAACACTCGAATATAATAAATTATATGCTTATGGTAAAGATTTTCTTGTTTCGTGAAATCTATCTACACCGTTGAAAATGACATCTACAGCATACCCTTGAGTCTAGAATTTTTTAACTTCTCAGAAGCTTCCATGGCAAAACTTCTTGACCCAAGTCACCATTTTGATAAAACAGAAATAACTGGAAATCTATTACAATCATACATATGACTGGAAGACATCCAAAATCATTTAATCTTCCACTCTAGATCTTTCTTGGACATAAGTTTACAATTTGTTCTTCAGTTTTAAATAAATACCAGTTTCTCCCTTAAATTTTTCACCCTGAAAGAAAATAAAATTCCTTGATCTTGCTCTAACACAATCTAGGTATACCATGCTGATCCCCAACTTCCTTACTTATCAAATGCAAATAACACCAATCCCTAAATGACAGCTATTCTGAGGATCAAGTGGTAACTTGATAATTATTGAAAATGAAAAAATTCTTAAAATACAGCAAAGCTTTAGGAACAGAACAGACTACCTATTATAAATATGCACAGCCAAAAGTTGCATTTTCAAAGAATTATCTAACAGGCTGTGATTGGTTCTTATATTTGTATACATACACCTGACAGTAAGTTTTGACCTATGGTAAATAAAATAGGAAGTCTAGGAATAAAGGAAAAAAGAGGGAAAAACCTTATAGACTAAGTTTGATTAATAAAATAGAAGCAATTAATTTGTTGAGGTAGAAATAATGCTAACCCTGGCTTTCAGTATTTTACTTCTGAAGTTTATGCAAGTTCTTTTATACACAGTCTTAGTTTTCAATCTTGACAATTTCATTAGTAATACTGAAAGATTTTAAACTATCATTTCATCTCATCTTCTTCCTAAAGCTCCTTGAATCTTTGTCAGTAAAGACATAAATTGTCATAGCCTATTCCAATTGAACTTTGAAGTACGAAATTCTTTTTGCTCAGCTAACCTAAATCAACGATGCAATGTAGCCCCTTTGGATAATAATTATACATGAAATATGCTCCTGAGTAGAAAAAGAAAACATCTCAATTCCAGTTTCTTTCCATTCAGGTTTAAGATAAACTGGTTTATGTATTTCTTAGGTCTCCTATTTGAAAGAACAAACCTCTCCATCTCCCAGGATTTTTGCAAATATATGCCTATGAATTATCTAGCCTCCTTCCCCTCACACACATCATTTATATTTTTAATAAATTTTCAAAAAGCACAGGTTACAGGTCATTATTTGTATATAATACTTAATAGATGTATTAGTAAATCAGTTTACAGTTGGTTGCAGTGGTGCACACATGTAATCCCAGTGACTCTGGAGGCTGAGGTGGAAGATCCCAAGTTCAAGCGAGGCCAGCCTCAGCCACTTAGCATAGCCCTAAGCTACTTAGGGAGACCTTGTCTTAAGAAAACAAAACAACAACAATTACGAAAAAGGACTGAGCATGTAGCTCAGTGGTAAAGTGTCCCTGGGTTCAATCCCCACTATCAAATAAATAAATATCAACTTAAAAACAGCAAGATTAAGTTTTATTAAACAGCTTTCTAAATGTGCTGCCAAGTGTTCCACATAAACAATTTCACTCCAGCACCCATATGAAAGATTTCTTATATCCTCAAAGTACTTTTATTCTTTACACCAATAAATTTTTCACATCATCATCAATAACCTAAAGAATTAATATTGATAAAGGCATTTTATGCTTATTGGGAAAACAGTTCTCCATTAGGCAATAAAAAGAAACTCATGGTCAGTTTCAAGGTTCTTCTCATTATTCAATGAGAGTATTAAAGGTGTAAATCTGAAAAACATTGAAATGAGATTCTAGATTTATGCATTGTTTTGGACACTAAAAAATACAAGCAATGAGATGATTCATCAGTGAGACTTATTTGGTGTTATCAGAATGTCTGTGACAGCCATGATGCTCAAGGTGGGAGGATCATGTGATTTATATGAGGGCCATTATGTCTCTCTCTCTCTCTCTCTCTCTCTCTCTCTCTCTCTCTATCTATCTATCTCTCTCTCTTCTGTGTGGTAACCTAACACAGCAATAGTAAGCACCTCCTTGGCTATACTGCCTCTTCCCCCAAGTGATGGACTGTTTGTGCACTCTAAGGGTCACCTCACTATCCTGCTTGATGGAGAAAGACCCCTTCATGTATCTACACCCAGGGAGAGTGATGCTATCCCCTTCCCCAGAATATAGTCACAACTGGGAGTTAGGGAAGCAATATAAGAAGACATGACCAAAATTATCTTTCTGTAATCTGTGCACACATTTTTTTTTCAAAGTTAACCCAATGCTTTGGGAACATATCAGCACTTACATTGATTAGAATAATACCTCTCCATTGTAAAAAATCATTATGTGTAACACAATATATAAAAATTAGAACATGATCATAATCCTACTACCTAAAAGCAAATAGTTTTTGGAAATTCTCTTGATATATAAATGGCAAGTACAAACCAAGTATAAATCTATGCTGTATACTTTAAATATTCTTTTTTATCTCAAGAGAATTTTTTCTACAGACAGAAACTTAATCTTTGATTCATCCCTATTAAAATTTCTAGAGCCCATTCAGAATTTTCTTAGAAACATCAGAATTTTTCAGTCAGTTTTTTCCTCTCCTTTATCTCTAGAATCATATTCGATTTTTGGTTCAGATCCAGCACCACCACACTGGGGAGGATCTATTATCCGATACCACTCTTTGTCTGCATTTATTCTCATTGGTCTTTAATGAGATATTTGATGTGCTATCTAGTCTTCTTTTATTAAGCAGGGATTCTTTATCTTTCTCTTTCCCATGACGAGGGCTTTACATTGTCCAGTTCTCTTCCACTTACAGCCCCACCCTGTTTGAGGAGTAGGAAAAGCAATTAGCCACTCTCTCAAAATACTGTGGCCAGAAAACATGGAATGGAACCACCATTTGACCCAGCTATCCCACTCCTCATTTTATACCCAAAGGACTTAAAATCAGCATTCTACAGTGACACAATCACATCAATGTTTCTAGAGCTCAATTCACAATAACTAAACTATGGAACCAACCTAGATGCCCTTCAACAGATGAATGGATAAAGAAAATGTGGTACATACACACAATGGAATATCACTCAACCTTAAAGAAGAATAAAATTATGGCATTTGCAGGTAAATGGATGGAACTAGAGAATATCACGCTAAGGGAAATAAGCCAATCCCCAAAAGCCAAAGGCTAAATGTTTTCTCTGATAAGCAGATGCTGCTCCATAGTGGGGTGGGGTGGGCAGGTAAGGGAAGAATGAAGGAAATTTGGATTATGCTGAGGGGGGTGAGGGGAGGAGTGGGGTGGTGGGAATGGGAAGGACAGTAAAATGAGGCAGACATAATTATCCTATATACACATATGATTACATAACTGGTGTGACTCAGCACCATGTGCAGCCAGAGAAATGAGAAGTCATGTTCCATTCATGTATAATGTGTCAAAATGCATTATACTGTCATGTGCTACTAATTAGAACAAAAAAAAATTTAAATAACAACCACTCTGTGGTCATTTCCTGAAACCCATCTGCCCAGGTAACATCTGGGGCTCTTGCTTCTCCATGTCTTAATGATCATACTAAACACAGGACTTCTCTATGGCTTATTTCTTCCTCAGGCATTCTGAACCACAGCTCACAGGTCCCTTCAGTATCTCCCTACCCTAAGTATACTGGAAATTCTAGAACTCACACACTTGTAACTCAGTTCCAGGTTATCCTATGGGACTGGCACCTTCTCAACACAAGTTTCTAAAGCAAAGTCACATCCTCTCTGAGCATACTATGTTTCCAAACAATTATTTATAGTAGAAACTAGAAGTCTTCTAGCCATTCAGAAATACAATATCCTGACCCTTACAGGTCAAAAGTCCTGGCTTTCAAGATTCTCTCTCTGCTATGAGTCTCAAGAGTCTATGGAACTTAGAATCCAAGGTAATATTGGCATTTCATCCTTTATATTCCATGTCATCTCTTCCCTGAGAAAGTGTATGTTAATGAAGTAGTAGGGGAAAGGTCATGGCAAAAGGAGAAATAGATTGGATTGTGAAGAGGATTTCTATTAACATAATAGAAATCTGAAATCTGTCTAGAATTCTATCTATACACTTGCCTACTGAGCTATTTTTGCAGAAAGCTTTCTTTTTTGTTTAGAGAACTCAAGCATGCCTATTGCTCTCATTCCTTATAATTCTACAAAGTTTCCCCACTTTGCTTGACACTTGAGACATTACCTCTGCCCTCATTCTGGAATTATTGCACTTCACCTGCATTGAGTTGACTGGATGCTTTACTTATTCTCAAACAACAGAGTTTCATATGAAAGGTGAGCAAAGTTTCAAATGTAATATCTTACTATTTTCTAACAAATTAGAAGAGTAGGTTTCATATTTTTATTTTTCCTTACCATGAACATGGAAACTCACACTGACGACCTACTCTTAAAGTTAAATGTGATACTTGAGATGAATTGGGACTTAAAAACTTCTTGGACATTTAACAGGAACTAGCAATAAAAATTATTCAATGCCCCTCACTACTACTTCTTTCATTCTTATTCATCACTTAATCATCCTGGTGATCAGGGGTCTCCAAACTTCTCCTGCAAAGGGTCAACACTTTTTAGCCTTTGCATACCATACGTTCTCTTACAACTACTCAATTCTTCCATGGGAGTGCAAAAGACACCAATATGCAAATAAATGGCTAGAGTTGTGTGCCAACTAATTTATTTATAAAAGCAGGTGGTAGGTCAAGTTAGGCTCACAATTCACAGATAGCTGACCCCTGTTTTAGATTATTTGATTCCCATCTAAAAATGTTCTCCTTTTTCAATTCATTCTACATTCTCTGCTTTATAAATTTTCGGGGGCTCAACATACCTTGCTAACAAGACACAACTTAATTATGTACCTATTTCTTGGCTTGACATTTAAGATCTTCTACCATTGACTATTAGGAAATGAAAGGAAATGGGACCATGCAGAAGAAAGTGTTGAGAAAACTAATCTAACCATGCATGCTAGCTTGAATAAGGACAGGCAAACAGTCCAAGGAGCATTTTCAATAGATCTAGAAACTTCAGGCATAACCCAGAGGCAGTATCAGTGCCTGCACACCTTTCCTAAAATCTTGGACACCTGGGGGCAGATCCAGAGGGCTGTGACACACTAAATAGCTAGGAAGCATCCTTTACGGTTTTTTCATCTCTATTAAAGTTCTTCAGTCAAGAGTTCAAGGGGGGGACTGTGCTCTCCTGGGGTCGGTGAAGGATTCCAAGATGACTGGGCACAAACTTGCTCTAAAACCATTGACTGGGTAGTTTTTGGGGAGATCATTCCCCGAAACCAAAAGGCTATTGCTAACTCCCTGAAGTCCTGGAATGAGACCCTCACCTCCAGGTTGGCTACTCTGACTGAGAAACCACCAGCTCTGGACTGGGCTTACTACAAGGCCAATGTTGCCAAGGCAGGCTCGGTGGATGACTTTGAAAAGAAGTTTAATGCCCTGAAGTTTCCTGTGCCAGAGGATACATATACTGCACAGATGGATACCGAAGAAAAGGAAGATGTAAAAAGTTTGTGCTAATTTTGTGTCTCTCTCAAAGGCCAGGATTGAAGAATATGAGAAACAGCCCTATTTTCTTTAAAAACATTTCTGCTTTTTCCAGCTGGAGAAAATGAAGAACGTAATTCCATTTGATCAGATGACCATTAAGGACTTGAATGAAGTCTTCTCAGGAACCAAATTAGACAAGAAGAAGTATCCCTATTGGCCTCACCAGCCCATTTAGAATTTATAAAAATTGAGTGCAGGAGAAAGTTCTGCCATTGTATTACAAACTTTGGACATTAAAAATAATAATGTATAAAAAAAAAGAGTCCAAGGGGAAGACAGGTTATAGTAGAATCATGAACAGGATGTGGCAGTTTATCATCAGTTCAAGAAAACTAAGATTTCCAAGCATCTGGAGAGCATCCAAATGGTCAGAATTGTGATAGAGTAAGGAACTGGATACATAATGAGCCAAGGAACTAAACCAACAGAGGAATTAGGAGAAAAGAGAAACTCAGTCCTATCTTAGAGCAGACAATGGAATAAAATCTATCTAGAAAGATGAAATTGGTCATGATGCTATTAAGAGAAGCCTTGTGCTAGGTGTGACTCCTCCGGGAAAGGCCTCAAACAGAGAAGCCAGTGCAGAGGGTCTGCCTTCCTTCCGTAGTATATGTACTCTTCCCTTTCTGATCATGATTCGAGAAACAGGTGATGAGGACCTGAATGACCCTAACTCAAATGTGCCTAAGACTAGAAAAGACGTGTACATCCTGACTTGAAAAATTCAGTAAGTGTAATTGCCATACTGAGCAGAATAGCTCAGCAAATACTTAGTTGTTGTTAAGAAACATCAAATAGCATCCAAAGACCACTTTATTTGGTCATCTTGAAAACATCACTGTCACAAACATCAATGATATTATTAGCTTATTATATGAGCAGCAAATGCTTACCTGTGAGAAGAACTAAACAGAAAACCAGATCACAATGAGGTCACTAGGTAAGTATGGAATTAATAGAAAGGTGACTCGACACCTATGTGGTTTAATGGCAATATGATAAGAAAACAGGAAACATATTCACTTGCCATAGGAATATATCCTTCTACTGCATGGTTACAGAACATGCTGTTTGTTGCCCAAAATTCCTCACTTCTGTCCACACCTTTTTTTGGGAAGCGAGTGATCTGAGTTTCAAAGGTGAATTTAGTGATATACATTCCCTAAAGTATCCTTGGGTTAACACTGCCAATATTTATCTCCATGCAACTCTCCCTCTGCTCTATTTCTGTTACTGGCCAACCCTTATTTTGTCAGGTGGAGTCTTTATTTAAATAAATTAACATGGAAAATCCAGCTACAATCAAATCTTGTTAACATGGGAACCATTCCTTTGCACCTTCCATAACTTTCCTTTATCTCTGCTCTGGTTCATGACCTAAAGTTTTAACTCTCAAGGGTTATTCTCTTTTATTTAATTTCCAAGATAAAGTCTTCATATGCTTTCAATAGGGAGTACCATAAGATTAAAACTACAGAGGCTTATTTTTACAAAAATAAGCACACACTAGACACATTGGATTCTTCATCTGACAGGTAGAAATGGACCTTTAGGAGCCCCACTGTTGAATGCAAGATTAGTGGGGTTTTTGTTAAAATAATTTATTTTAACCCACTATGCTGTGATCGACTTCCTGCCTCAGTTCGAACTGGCTTAGGAACAGATGTGGGACTAGATTTTTTGGGTAATTTGTAGGGAGAGAGTGGATGAATACGTGCAGTTTTTTAGATCAGAAGAGATGACATGGCACAGAAGGCCAGCCATGGCACATCACAGGAGCTGCCAGTGGGAAGGTAAGGATGAATAAATACAGGCAGGGTGAGGAAACCAAATCAACTGTGAGGAGCTAAAACTAGGAATCTGTGATGACCATTCTGGAATATTAACTTCACAGGGTGGAAAAAAAGAAAGAGGAGAATGGGAGAATATAATAATAAGTGCCTAAGACAGATTAATAAGTATTCTAAGGTCTTCATTTATGCATGGCTTAACCATGGACAAGTCACTGATGCTTACCAGCTCATTAGAAAAATGGAGACAATAAAACCTCACAGGCTTATCATAAGGATTAAATAAGATAGTACACATACAGTACTTATTATAATCTGACACATGGACTGCACTGATAAAATCAATTTCCTTTTTCTCTGGTGTTGGAAATTCTTATCCTGGAATCCATGACCACAAAGAGAATTAGAGCTGGATACCTGGAAGAATATAAATTCTTAAAATTGTTTATAAAAGTTGTTTATGTGTACATATATGTGTGTGGGTACTTTTCTAAAGAGAAGGTATATACACTTTAGAAAAATGTATTTTTTTTTCCAGTTTTCAAGAATGCCCATGACAGGAACAAAGGCAGAAGAATTGTGCTAGCACACGGAGTCAAGATAATTTTTTCATCTCAATTATTAGTAGGAGAAAATGTGATCTTAATATATGAATGATTTCTCATTGATTGATGCTAGGTAGAACTATACCTCAGGAAATAGTCCTTTAATTCTGACAGTTAGACATGCCAATAGTGCTTGGGACTGAAGGGTAATTATAGAACAGGGAAATCTTTCTTTGACTCAGTTCTCTATTTAGATCTGGTCATGCACTGATACTTTGCTATCCTTTCTGTTTAGCCTTCTGAAGACCTAAACTGTCTTCTAATTATGACCCATCTTTTATTCTAGGACAGGAAAATGCTTCATACTTATTCTGGCTTTTCCTAGTTAGAAACCAAGAAGATGGTCATGGTATTGAAAATACAGAAATTCCAGACAGAATTCTGCTTCTACCACTCAGACGATCTCTTTTACCATATGTATCAAATGGAACATATGTAGTACCTAGTGTTGACAGAGAACTATGCTAATAAAATTGTTATTTGGTTTATAGTGAAAACAGTTTTGACAGAATATTTTGTATAATGATAGTTATAGCAACTAGATCTACTTGACAAGCTTTTGATACAGCACTTCAAACTACAGAAAAGGAGGTTTTGGATTAATGCAAAATAATGAGCAGGTCTAGAACTAATACGCCAGCCACTTTAAAAAATAATAAAATTATTAAGATTATGTATATACTATGTAGATAAGATCTAAAATATTTTTGTGAATTAAAAAAGTAAGCCAAGTCAATGTAAGTTCTTCCTCTGTCAAATTTGATATTTCAAGATAAATAGAAAAATATAAGAATTAATAAATATGCAAAGGATCATAACTCTAGTCTCTTAACATATTCATGAGCCAATTAAGAAAATATGGTTGGCATTCTATTATTGGTGGCAGAAGGTTTGGTTCAAAGAATAATTGGTCTGCTAGTTCATAAGATTATATAATGAGTTCTTTCTTATATATAACCTGCAGATTATCAACACCTATTTCATGTCATTTTAAGAAAGCAATTTTAATGACTGTAAGACAATAATAAAGCATTTCAAAGGACAAAATAATGTGTTTTGTGGATGATTCTCAATACATGACTAAGTATTTAGTTAGTGCTGTATTTATAGAGCTATCAATTCCCTTCTAAAGGGGCTGCCCTATTGTGGATTCAGGCATTTGCATTTACATTACTTTACCTGTCAATCAGTTTTACTCACTGAGCTTTAATGAAGCAATGGACCAGAGGAAAGAAAATGGTAAAACTTTCAGTGCATCTGTTTTTGACTTGGAATCATGTGCATTTTAGTTGAAATATTTTACAGGAATCTATACAACTGATAGTTCAAATTTTTACCTTCAAAACTTTTTTTTCAAATTTGATATAAACATTATCAGTTTAGAAATCAGTTAACAAAAGAAGGCCTGGTTGTGTTTGCAGTGAAGGTAGTAGATAAGTAGGTAAGTGGATATGATAAAAACTGATAACATAATGATAGATGCTAGAGGTCAAATTTACCATAATATTTTTTAAAGGCTATAAAATTTCACTTGGTCAAGGATTATGTTTGTTGAGTTCACTATGGTATCTCTATTTCTTAGGACTAAGTGTGTCAAATAATGGGCACTAAATTAGAATTC
This sequence comes from Sciurus carolinensis, assembly GCF_902686445.1. NCBI lineage: Eukaryota > Metazoa > Chordata > Mammalia > Rodentia > Sciuridae > Sciurus > Sciurus carolinensis. The sequence goes on along the minus strand of NC_062217.1, from coordinate 68,523,253 downwards.
TTTTAAGTGAGTGAACTTGTAAATGATGCTTCTCTCTGAAGAGGAATCAGACTAACATGTCACTAGCAAAGACAGAATAACAACACAACACACTAGGGATGTGGCATACCAGATTTCAAGTTCATTTAAGTATTTGGATTTACATGACCTTATGTATGGTTTTACTCAATTATGAACTTCTGTGTCATTACATAAATGAAAAATGGTGAATATCCTTTCTATTAAAAAGTGTGAGTGATGTATTCAGAAGTTAAATTATCAAATTATTTTATGTGACCTTCTACAAAAGAGCCAGAATAAACTGGAAATTCTTCCAAGAACAATAAACCAGTTGTTCGTTAAATAAACACTTTTATGTTAAATTTAATCATTAAAGTTACTTTGGTTGAGGATTCAAAATAGCAAGAGTCAAACAGAGTAAATTTTCCAACTTTCAGATACTTAGATTGGAGTATTTAACAATTTAATTGAGATATCTAACCTAACTGTTATGGCTCACTCACCACTAGGAATCAAAACTGTTGAATATACTATAGAATTTTTCTACTTTAGACTTGTATTAAGTTTCTTTCATAAGAAAAAAAAATCTGTTTGCTTTTTATTTGTTTGCAAAGCAAAGACTCAGCACCTATCTAATGAAATTACCCTCTTTAGATATTCAAATAATTTGTTCTGTGTTGTCAGTTTCAGTGACTGACTTAACTAAGATCATAAATATTCAACTTGACACCACAAAACATCTGCTCTTTGATAGCAATATGCTACTTTTATGATTTTGTTTTAAGAACTTTGAGTTTTATTTACATGTACCAGATTACGTCCTATAAAACTTGAAGTGACTGCTTAACATTAAGACTTGCAAATAATAATAAGATACATGCAGACACATGTTAATAAATCATGCCTTATATTCTTCTCCCATGGCACAGTAGTTCATAGTCCCTCAGTAATTCCATAGTAAAGAGGTGGGGACACAGAGGCCTGGAGCTCATTTCAGGCCTGATTTCTAATTTCACACATACATAAAAGAAGTTAATTATAATAGAGTTCACTGCTAAGGCTAAAAGGCCGTGCTAAGGTTGTGGGACAGAGGAAGAGATATCTTCTATGAATATTGAGTTACTCAACATAAGAAAGAAATATTGCTTTTGGGATTGACTTGAGTCCTCTTTATATAATACGGATTCCCTTGTTTTCCATTTCTGTCTCCTTAATGGAGAACTCACTATTCCCTCGCTGCAAACTGAGTCCAAGGTTTGGCTTCTAAAGCCTCTTTCAAAGCTCTCAATTACTTGAAAAATCTCTGGATTACTGAAAACTCCCCACATACTATTTTTATTTTATATGAATTGTGTGTACATGCTTCGAACATTAATCACAGATTGAGAAGTGCAAGAAAATATGAAATATTAGCCTCTAAAAGAGATGCTTCAAGAACTTTATGACTGAGAGTACTGAATAATGTATCTGGATACATTGATCAACTGAAAGAGTAAAAGCAGAGGCACTATTTTTTATCCATCAGTGAAACTGGTTATTCTGTTCAGAAAATGTTTCTTGAAAAATCTTGCTTTTTATATAGCCTATTTGATAATGTTTCAAATTTGCAAGCTTAACAAAGCAAAATAAGTGATATTTGAAAGCTTCTTGCAAGGATGAACTAAAAGCAGGAAGTGAAGCCCAGCATTGTCATAAATTTTTCAATGTAGTTTCTGATGAGGCATCTACTTTCAGGTCTGACATAAGTTGTTTGAAACTCAGTCAGATTCTGTCAACTTTGTACAGTTAAAATTTCCCCTCCCTTTTCCCATGTGGTTGTTAGCAATATAATCCCCAATAATAATAATAATAATAATAATCCCGAATCCTGTTGACTTAAAACGCAACACACCCGACACCTGCTCACCATGCTAAAGCTAATGGTCAACACCAAAGTTACATAAATAAGTCTTTCCCTCATGGGTTTTCTTTAAACCAACCAATTCACAACCCTCATAGGAAAACCTAAGGGAATACAATCATTGTTTTCAATAAGGCAAATTTCCACAGGTTTCTTCATCTTTCCCTCTCTCCTGTTTCTGTTTCTTATTCTTCACCTACTGGTTGAGTTCCCTGACACCTGGAATGCACACAGGCCTCCCATCAGCACCCCTAACTTCCCGGGGACCTGTGAGCAATAAATTTGTTCTGCTTCATGCGTTTTGGATTTACTTCCTCCTTGTGTCTCACCTGACACACACCTGTGCTCTGGTTAGGACTCACCTAGAAAGTGGCTGTCTTATGGCCATTCTGAAGAAATATATCAAGACCCAATTTAAAGAGAAACCATAATAATAGAAATTATAAAAATCAGACTGAACTGTAGGTTCACTCTACCAGCACCAACCCTTCCTGTGCTACCCAGTAAGTGTTGAGCTAGAAGTTCACAAATGAGGCTCAAAACTAGGAGAGTTTTACAAATTTATATTTAGCTATGAGCAATTTCCAAAATTCTCCAAGTTCACATTTGTGAGAATTTTTTAATTACCTCTAATAGCTGAAAAACATATTTGCATACCAAATATGAGGCATCCACTTTCAGGCCTAATATAAGTTATTTGAAACTCAGTCAGATTCTGTCAACTTTGTACAGTTAAAATTTCATATATAAATTTCATATATAAAATTTCATATATATATATGAAATGCTTAAATGAAGCAGGCCAATCTCTCTAATTAAGACCTTAAAAGACTTAAAAGTACAAAAATGGCTATCCTAGGAACTTACTGAAATGTGCAAAGTTTTCTTCATAACATGTTGTTTAAATAAGCAGAATTTCTAGTGAACATCTAGGCAGTTGGCCATTTTAATTCATTTTTAACATCATAAACAGAAGACAGAGTAATAACAAATAGAGACTTTAACTTCACAGAAATATTTATTGGCTTGAAAATGTTGAATAGAATGAAGAACAATCCACTCACTTATATTCCCTAACACTGTTTAGCCAAATGAAATTCGTATACTCTATGTTTTATACTTATCTGGAATCTAATAACTTTAGAATATTGAAGAACTTAAACCTAAACCAAAGTTGTTAGTTATTATCATAGTTTACAAGAGCTGTTTCAAAAGTGAATGCCTAGAAGCTTTTCCAACCATCTGAGGTCATGTTCAGCTTCCATGCTCAACACTCCTTTGTCAGTTTCAGGAGGGGTTTTCATGTGCCCTAATTGGATATCTTATTTCAGAAGCTCTGGATGAACAATTCCTGTTTAATCATGAGAAAGGCCATTGGGGAAATAGGACTTCTGTTTACTGTTCTCCCTATGATCAAATGAGTCCTCCAACATTTATTTTTAAATCATCCAAAAATGCAATTCTAGAGATAAAGTCCCAAATGATATATTTTGATTAATAGAGGTATATTGTTGTTGTTTTGGTTTGGTTTGGTTTTTGTACTAGAGATTAAACACGGGGACACTTAACCACTGAATTACATCCCAACCTTTTATATTTTTTACTTTGAGACAGGGTTTTGCTAAGTGGCTTAGGGCCTTGCTTAGTTGCTGAGGCTGGCCTCAGACTTAGATCCTCTTGCTTCAACATCCAGCGCTGCTGGGATGACAGACATGTGTCACTATGCCCAGCTCAAATAGTAATTAAATGATGAAAATATACTCACACTGTGATGCACTGTGAATTATTATATTTTTATTCCTTTTATATAAATTTAAGTAAAAGCAACAAAATTGTGATTTCATTCTCATCTATTTTTTAATGAACTGCTAATCGATCCAAAATACACACACACACATATATCCCTATGCAATGATTTTTTGTTGAGAACATTTACTGTGGGTTCAATCATTTACCAAAATAATTTTGCAAGTATCTAGGTTTAGGAAAACTAAGGATAGAATGTATTCATTGACCATATATAATACTTATACTAAATTCTGTGTGAACTTACAAATATGAAATGTAACACTTTAAAAATCAGAATTTGAACATAGATTTATTATGGGATAAAATAACTGACACTAAAAACATCAAAATATTTAATAGTGAAAATTTTTAAATGGAGTTTGTTTGAGAAAAAAAAAGATAACATCTAATACAGCTATTACAAAATAGTAAGTACTTGAGACAAATTATTTGATTTGTTAAACATCCCTTGGTCATTCCATAAAATAAGTCAAAACATAGGTATGACATAAACTTTGCCTCACGGTAAGAATATTGTTAAGATATCTTCAAGGAGAAAAAAATAACAAAGTTCACTAAAAACCGATCTATGACAAAACAGTGCTAAGATATTTCCTAGTTCAAAATCATGATCCTACAAATAGACCCAAGAGGCTTTGAAGTACCTAGGCCAGATTCATCTTGGCCAGTAGCCTATTTTCCAGACTTTTCTCATCAGCCCACAACTCCACTTCTGAGTCTTGATTCTCGCTTAAGTTTGAAAATGCCAACCTCAGCAATTGCCAGGAACACTTAGTCTATATAAACTTACGTTTAGAATGAGCAGGAACTTTCTGTACAGTCAACCTACACTGTTCCCCATTCTTTTTGACCTCCAGAAAAAAACTAAGCAACGAAATTTAACCAAAGGCAGATCTTAAAAATCTTCAGTTGTGTCATTCATTAAGTCATTCCTCACTTAATAACTGGACATGTTCTGACAAATGTGACCTTAAGCAATTTTTTCATAAAGGCTACAATGTCAGTAGGTGATATAATAGTATGGGACCACCATCTATGCACTCCGCTATTAACCAAAATGTCATTATGCAGTGTGTGACTATATTGAAAGTGAGATACATTTAAACTGTCTCCTAATAAAGATCCTACATCTGCTACTGCACACTGGGGCAAAAGCAGCTAGCTTCATTGAGTGATAGAATAGACGAAATAAAATTACAATCACATGCTAAAATAATTTACCTACTTTTGTCAGTTAATCTTGATACTGGAAAACGCAGGAGAAACTTCCTGCAAATACCCAGGGCCCGTACAGTACTGGCTCTTCACCTCCACTGGGTCCCTGGAGAGTCCTTCATGCATCTCCTCTTCCCTGATCTTTGGAGGAAACTACCTTCTAATGACAGTACCAGGAACATGATCTCAAAAAGCCTTGAGCTGTGTTCTCTCCATCTTTGTCTCACTTTTACAGTCTTCCTTCTCCTCCTTTCTGCCTGTGATCCATGAAGTCTGTGCCCCAGCTCCTCTGTTCTGCCTCCTTCCAGAAAACCTTTTTTCCATCTGACTTCCTGAGGACATTTCCCCTTGTGTTCATTCCACAGATCCAGGCCGGGTTTCTTGGTCCTTTTCCAGACATTCACTGGTCTGTAAATATCACCCACTCATTCCACTTGAGGGTTTTCAAAAGATTGTTTCTTACTATTAAGAAAAAAAAAAATGAAGCAAAATAAAATAAAATTTGTATAGCACACAGGAGAACTAAAAGAAAATACTAGAAATGTCAGTCATTATTCTGGTGATTTTTTTCCTCCTTCCCTATGTTCTTTACATTTTCTATTAGTGGATGTGTCTTGTTTTCATAACAAAATGCTACCATTATTTAATAATACAAAGTATTTCCTTAAAAGCCTCTTTTTTTAAAATATAAGAGTGATGTTTTAAAAATAGAAAAACCAAGCAGATGATCACATAATAAGACAATATTGGACTGGGGATATAACTCAGTGTAGAGTGCTTGCCTAGAGAGAGTGACTTCTGTCTAATGCTGCATACATAAGCCAAAGTCATCCTAATCTGAAAACCTTCACTAATGAATGACACTATTCCCTGGATATGTCTAGTGTCTGGTGATATCTTTGATCATAAGTCTCTCATTGATTTGAGATGTCTGATAATGCCATGCAAATCACTTGCAAAGGGAAATTAAAATGGTAAGATTTCTTGAAATATACACAAAGACTTTAGAAAATTAATGTTTAGGAAAGTTAGATTGATCAACAGTTTAAAGAAGACACAGAACAATAAGAAAGTTGTAAGAATGATGACATTTATAACAATAGATCCTCAGGACAAATGACTTTATGGTTATCCTGTTAAACATGTAATGAAGAAGATAATGTTTTATCAGATCCATTTTTTTGAAAAGTTATACCATTCAAAATTAATCCTTGATCCATTTTAGTCATATTAAGATCTAGCATGTAGACAGAATTATAAGACATTATATAACATTTCATTTTTTAAAGACGATATCACAATAAAATCTTTTTTTTCCCTCTTGACTATCATGACATTTTGGTCTACTTTAAGTGTTCCATTCTTTAAGAGATATCATGTCTTTCATATTTTACAAAAACATGACATATTATTCATAACATAAGCCTTAACAATAAGTACCTCCTTTGAGGAAGAGATTATTTGCTAAAAGTTCAGAATTGCATGTGGAGAAATTTTACAATCAGAATCACCTACCAGAACCTTCTCCTCAACCCTCTCCTGTTCTTGTACAGACATAATGAACTCAAGAGGTTTTATAAAAGCAAATCCATTAAAATACCTGGAACAATGTCTATTGGAGCTACAAATAGAAGCTAAAATGTGAGAAAGGAAATAAGAATGAAAGTGAGGTTCAAAGTGAAGAGGAATGACAGGGAAAAATAAATATGTCAGAATTATAAGTTGCATAGACAATGAATTACATAGAGTACCACTGAAATTATCTTAGCAGTACCAGGAACTCTGTCTTTAAGTTAGAAATCAGTGACAGAGAAAACATGTATGACACTCTCCCTGCATGGAGCTCTCTTCTCTTCCTATCACATCACATGTATTTTTTTTTTCTTTCACGTCTTTACTCACTCTAATCTTTCTGCCTAGAAAGACCTCTGCCCTCCCACCTCTACTTACACAAAGTCAATGCCTTCTGCAAAATTCAACTTAAGCCTCACCTCCTCCATGACTTCCATGATCACTCATTTTGCAATGAGTTAGTTCTTTAATCATAAACTCAAATGATCTTTTGTGGCTAGTTGCATGTTGGGTTTGTTTGATTTCAACTGATTTGTAAACTCCTTACAGTCAGAGACAGGGTGTCTTTCAGTATAACCACATTGCTTTGCATATGGTCCAAAAGACAGTAATGGAATGTATTCCTGAATAAACAGACAGAATATATATAATCCAGAAGCTAGAACACTACAGTGTACTATTAGGTTAAAGAAGTAGATGAAGTAATCAATTGATCTATCCTAAGGCACGTTCTTCTTCATTGTAAACCAGATGTTAAATTGAGTTTAGGAAAGCCATTTCTGAAGTCTTTGTAGATGAATACTGAATATAAAAATTCTCTCCTTGGTTTTTCTTATTATTTTCACCTTTATCAATCATGAAGCAAACAAAAGAGAAGAAAAATTCCAGAAGTTGACTTTCTTCTACCCAATTTAGATACACATGATTGGTCAGCTTTGGTGATTGCAGGTTTATTGCTAAATAATCAGACTGCTGTCAAGGTAATTACCCAAGCTCAGGTTCTTCTCTTCTAGTCTCATTACAGGCCAAGTTTCATTTTAATGGAAATAATGTATTTAAATTGTAAGGGATTAAATAGAGTGGTTACCTAACTTTAATCTCTTATAAATTCTGAGAAAAGTCCATAAATCTTTTCTGAGACAAAACATATATCAAATGCCAACAAGCAAACCTTCAATAAAAATTATAGAACTTACTAAATATACTTATTTTCACCAACATTTCGTGAATGATTAAATAAAACAATGCAGAAACCCATTAAGAAAAACAAAGTGTATATTTGAATAGGACAGAAATAATAAATTAAAACCTTGACATTAAATGGATTTAGATATATTACCCAATTCCAGTAATGTTTTAGAATTAAAGGTAGGAAGAATTTAGTTAATAAATTTGACATTATCTTAGGCCCATTACCAAATGTGACAATCGCATGGTTGTGGTATATTCAAAAGTAAATTATTTCTTGGATAATGTAGTGTAATATGTCTTCTCTTAGTTCTGAACAGTCATGTTTTCCTTAAGCAATAAATTTATTCAAACTAAGGTCCTTTCTGCAGCTGTGTCAAACAAACCTAGAAATACTGTTCCCTCTTGTATATACCATTGAGAATCACCAAGGAAATGAATGGGCAAACATTTCAAGTCAATGTTCAATTTTCCTGTGACTTGGAGCCTCTGTGTATTTTGAATAAGATTTATTTTTACTTTAATATATTTTTGAGCAAGGCTAAATTTCGGTCTTAGTTAATCAAAAACAAAATATGATAATTTGACTGGTATATTAAAAAAAACTATACAGAGAGATGCCTATAATATTTTTAGAGCTAGCTAGAACATACTATAGATCGCCAGAATATGCTGCTGACAGTCTTTTGGTAGGAATTATTTTAAATACAATTTTTAGACATGTCAGTGTCCCACTAAACAATGCTTTCTAATTTTTCATCAATGGGAAAACCTTAAGAATAATTTCTTGAAACAAACCAGGATCATTTGTTTTCACTTTTAGCTTGTTTAAACTATATCTGATAATAATCAGTCACTCAAATTAGCAGTACAAAAGGAATTTTTAGATTTGCCTGAATAAAAATACTTTAAGTGATGCGTGCAATTACCTGTGTATGTATTCATTAAAGGTACTTTTGTTCACAAAAATCATTCTTGAAAGTCAATGTTGTGACTCTAAATCAGCAGTTTCTAGACTTTGATCTCATGATCCCATTACACACAATGATGAAATATTGAGAACTGGTTCCAAACATTAGGAAACACTCAGAATCAACAAAATTGAATGTGGGATCCTAGATCAGATCCTGAAACCAAAAATGGGCATTAAATGGGGTCTTCAGTTTGGTAATGGTATTAATTAAACCAACGTGTGTGTGTGTGTGTGTGTGTGTGTGTGTGTGTGTTCTTTTTAGATATACATGACAGTAGAGTGTATTTTGACAAATTTCTTAATTCACTTTAAAGCAATAACCATCTAATTATATATTAACACAAATAATATTTTATGAAAACAACTGCATTTTCTAAAGCAAAAACATTTAATTAGAATAGCATTAATTTACAGTTTTGCAAATCTAATATCTGGCTTAACAAAAGACAAGTGGACTGTCACATCTGTTTCTGTATTCAATTTGTATAGGAGTGAGGGTTTTTTGGTTGAAGAAAATGAAAAGCATCCAGCCTCACAGAGATATGTATTTTGAAAAGGAGGAATATTTTATTAGACTTTTCCCCATTACTGTGGATATTCTTTGAAATATATTCAACAAGTGATGATTTCTTAACTTTAATATGGAATCTAAAACCATAAAAGTACTCTGTTATATTAAAATATATTGACCTTACACATGTGATTTTTGTATGATCATTTATCAGTCATTTGAAAAAATTTTGTTCACCTAGTTATGCAGATTTATGTTAAAACTTCTAATTATAAAATAGAGAAAAAAAACTTGTCAACATCCTTACTCACCATAAAATCTCACCATAAAAATCTTTAAATATTGATGATATTTTAAATTTATGGTGGCAAGTACATACTTTAAAAATTCCAATAGCAGAGATAAAATAGAATAGTTAAAAATATAAAAATGAAACAAAAGAAAGCAGGTATAGAAAAAACAAAAATCAAACAGAACAAATAGCAAGTAAATTACAAATGCTAGCTATAAGTACAAACATTTCAAAATTTATTTCAAAAATAATCTGACCCTTTCCTATAAAAGGCAAATATTGGCAGGGCACATGAGTTTGTGCCTGTGATTCAGGTTCTAGGGAGACTGAATCGAGAGGATTACAAATTCCAAGTCAGCTAGACAATTTAGCAATATCCTGCCTCAAAATTAAAAAAATAAAAATAAAAATAAAAAGGACAGACAATGTAGTTCAGTGGTAAAGAGCCCCTGGGTTCAATCTCTAGTATGAAATAAATAACAAATAAATTTTTAAAAGATAACTATTGTCAAACCTTTTTTAATAGCAATAATTAACAGTTTTCTATCTATGAGACACAAACTTTCTACCTAAAGCACAGAACAATGCAATACATTCTGGTTAAGTGGCGTATGTCATATGTGTAATATATATGCTAATTAAGTGGCATTAAAGTGAATGTGAACAATACAGCATTAAAATTTTCCAAGGAAGTTGCAGCCTGTTTTAGAAAATAGGAAAGATTTTTGTCTGCAACTCAAAGATTAAGTAAAAATACATTTTAAAAAAATGTCAAAGGAGGCTAAATCAAGTAAAGAAAAGAGCAATCTAAATGATGGTCATAGACAGATCTGGTATTTTGGTTACTGGATAAAAAAAAAAATTAGCAAAGCAATAACATTCATTTCAAGTAAATGGAAGATTAAAGGAAGAATGAGAGAAACTTTAAAAGATATAGAGAAAGGGACAGATTTTAAGGGTATTTTGCCTTATAAGAAGTTAGAGTTTGACTCCGGCGGTGGGCCCCGCCCACACAGCCAGCTTCTCCAGGTTCTCGGAACGGAACTGGCCCGCTAGTGAGAGCCTGTCTGAACAGAGCAGGCTCCGAGTCCCGGAGCCGTTGCAGTGCAGTGTACTCCTGCAAAGAACCAGCGGAGAGCCTCGATCTGCAATCAGCCTCAGGGATAAGGGCAGGGCAGCCGGAGACCTCTTCAGGCGGCTCTGCCCACTCCGGCTGCGGGCTCTCTTCACGGGGCGATCCAAAATGGCGGCCTAGAGGGAGACTGCACCCCCGGTCGCTCCACAACCCAGGAGTTAAGAAGGGGAGGCATTGAGAGACTCGGACTGAAGTGGAGCCACGGGTGAGTCTGCCCACTGGGTAAAGCTCAGCCCGGGTGGCAGGCCCAGATAGAGGTGGCTTAGCAGAGCCGGGCAGGGCAGCTTGAGTCTTCCCAAGGTAGTCTTCCACACTCCGGCAGTGGGCTCTTCCCACACGGCCAGCTGCACGGTGCAGGCCCACAGTGAGAGCATTTCCGCACAGAGCCAGTTCCAAATCGTGGAACCAGTAGGGGGCTAGGGGCAGTATTCTTTGAATGAGCTGCTTTATCAGATTCCTCCAAGACAGCAGGCTACTGAAGGCTGGGAGGTGATACACTGGAAATCTACTGGGACACTATAAGCCAATAGTGGAAAACTGCAATATCTCAGGGTCCCACTGACAACTGACCATTATGAGAAAACAAGGGAAGAAAATGTCCCAAACAAACCTAGATACTACATCAATAAAACCCAATGACAGCACAGCAGAAGAAATGTCAGAAAGGGAGTTCAGAATGTACATAATTAAAACGATCAGGGAAGCTAATGAGGAGATGAAAGAGCAAATGCAGGCATTGAAGGAGGAGATGAAAGAGCAAATGCAGGCATTAAATGATCGCACCAATCAACAGTTAAAAGACCAAATACGGGAAGCAAGAGATCATTTCAATAAAGAGTTAGAGATACTGAAAAAAAACCAAACTGAAATCCTTGAAATGAAGGAAACAATAAACCAAGTTAAAAACTCCATAGAAAGCATAACCAATAGGATAGAACACCTGGAAGACAGAACCTCAGACATTGAAGACAAAATATTTAACCTTGAAAACAAAGTGGAACAAACAGAGAAGATGGTAAGAAATCATGAACAGAATCTCCAAGAACTATGGGATATCATGAAAAGGCCAAATTTGAGAATTATTGGGATTGAGGAAGGCTTAGAGAAACAAACCAAAGGAATGAACAATCTACTCAATGAAATAATAACAGAAAATTTCCCAAATCTGAAGAACGAAATGGAAAACCAAGTACAAGAGGCTTATAGAACTCCAAACATACAAAATTACAACAGACCCACACCAAGGCACATTATTATGAAAATACCTAACATACAAAATAAAGACAGAATTTTAAAGGCCGCGAGAGAAAAGAATCAAATTACATTCAGAGGGAAACCAATAAGAATATCAGCAGATTTTTCAATCCAGACCCTAAAAGCTAGAAGGGCCTGGAACAACATATACCAAGCCCTGAAAGAAAATGGATGCCAACCAAGAATCTTATACCCAGCAAAACTTACCTTCAAATTTGACGATGAAATAAGATCCTTCCATGATAAACAAAAGCTAAAGGAATTTACAAAAAGAAAGCCAGCATTACAGAACATTCTCAGCAAAATATTCCATGAGGAAGAGATGAAAAACAACGATGCAAATCAGCAACAGGAGGCGCTAGCCTAAAGGAATAGCCAAATAAAGGAGAAACCAAAGCATGTCAAAAACAAATATGAGTCAATTGACTGGGAATACAAATCATATCACAATAATAACCCTGAATGTTAATGGCCTGAATTCATCAATCAAAAGACACAGACTGGCAGATTGGATTAAAAAGAAAAATCCAACAATATGCTGCCTGCAAGAGACTCATCTCATAGAAAGAGACACCCATAGACTAAAGGTGAAAGGATGGGGACAAACATACCATGCACACGGACACAGCAAAAAAGCTGGAGTATCTATCCTCATCTCAGATAATGTGGACTTCAAACCAAAACTAGTCAGAAGGGATAAAGAAGGACATTACATGCTGCTTAAGGGAAGCATAAATCAGCAAGACATAACAATCATAAATATCTATGCCCCGAACATAGGCTCATCCACGTACGTCAAACAAATCCTTCTCAATTCCAGAAATCAAATAGACCACAACACAATAATACTAGGCGATTTTAACACACCTCTCTCACCACTGGATAGATCGTCCAAACAAAAATTGAATAAAGAAACTATAGATCTCAACAACACAATCAGCAATTTAGACTTAACGGACATATATAGAATATACCATCCAACACAGAATGAATACACTTTCTTCTCAGCAGCACATGGATCCTTCTCTAAAATAGACCATATTTTATGCCACAAAGCTACTGTTAGTAAATACAAGAAGATAGAGATACTACCTTGTACTCTATCAGATCATAATGGATTGAAATTAGAAATAAATGACAGAATAAAAAACAGAAACTTCTCCAATACCTGGAGACTAAATAATACACTATTATATGATGAATGGATAACAGAAGACATCAGGAGGGAAATAAAAAAATTCTTAGAAGTAAACGAGAACAAAGACACATCATATCAAAATCTCTGGGACACTATGAAAGCAGTACTTAGAGGAAGATTTATTTCATGGGGTGCATTCAAAAAAAGAAGTAGAAATCAACAAATAAACGAGTTAACACTACAGCTCAAAGCACTAGAAAAAGAAGAGCAGACCAATACCAAAAGTAGTAGAAGACAGGAAATAGTTAAAATCAGAGCCGAAATCAACGAAATCGAAACAAAAGAAACAATCGGAAAAATTAATAAAATAAATAGTTGGTTCTTTGAAAAAATAAATAAAATTGATAAACCCTTAGCCACACTAACAAAGAGAAAGAGGGAGAAATCTCAAATTACTAAAATTCGGAATGAACAAGGAAACATCACAACAGACACGAGTGAAATACAAAACATAATTAGAAGCTATTTCGAAAATATATACTCCAACAAAACAGAAAACCTTGAAGACATCAACAAATTTCTAGAGACATATGAACTACCTAAACTGAACGAGGAGGACATACACAACTTAAATAAACCAATTTCAAGCAATGAAATAGAAGAGGTCATCAAAAGCCTACCAACAAAGAAAAGTCCAGGACCAGATGGGTTCTCAGCCGAGTTCTACAAAACCTTTAAAGAAGAGCTCATTCCAATACTCCTCAAACTATTCCATGAAATAGAAGAGGAGGGAACCCTACCAAACTCGTTCTATGAAGCCAATATCACCCTGATACCTAAACCAGACAGAGACACATCAAGGAAAGAAAATTTCAGACCAATATCCTTAATGAACATCGATGCAAAAATTCTCAACAAAATTTTAGCAAATCGCATACAAATATATATTAAAAAGATAGTGCACCACGATCAAGTGGGTTTTATCCCAGGGATGCAAGGTTGGTTCAACATTCGGAAATCAATAAATGTCATTCACCATATCAACAGACTTAAAGTTAAGAATCACATGATTATTTCAATAGATGCAGAAAAAGCATTCGATAAAATACAGCATCCCTTCATGCTCAAAACACTAGAAAAAATTGGGGTAATGGGAACATTCCTAAACATTATAAAGGCCATCTACGCTAAGCCCATGGCCAATATCATTCTAAATGGTGAAAAACTGAAAGCGTTCCCCCTAAAAACTGGAACAAGGCAGGGATGCCCTCTTTCACCGCTTCTATTCAACATCGTCCTTGAGACTCTAGCCAGAGCAATCAGACAAACCAAAGAAATTAAAGGGATACGAATAGGAAAAGAAGAACTCAAACTATCCCTGTTCGCTGATGACATGATTATATATTTAGAGGAACCTGGAAATTCCACCAGAAAACTTTTAGAACTCATAAGTGAATTCAGTAAAGTAGCAGGTTACAAGATCAATGCTCATAAATCCAATGCATTTTTATACATAAGTGATGAATCTTCAGAAAGAGAAATTAGGAAAACTACCCCATTCACAATAGCATCGAAAAAAATAAAATACTTGGGAATCAATCTCACAAAAGAGGTGAAAGACCTCTACAATGAGAACTACAGAACACTAAAGAAAGAAATTCAAGAAAACCTTAGAAGATGGAAAGATCTCCCATGTTCCTGGATAGGCAGAATTAATATTGTCAAATGGCTATACTACCTAAAGTTCTATACAGATTCAATGCAATTCCAATTAAAATCCCAATGATGTACCTCGCAGAAATAGAGCAAGCAATTATGAAATTCATCTGGAAGAATAAAAAACCTAGAATAGCTAAAGCAATCCTCAGTAGCAAGAGCGAAGCAGGGGGTATTGCAATACCAGATCTTCAACTCTACTACAAAGCAATAGTAACAAAAACGGCATGGTATTGGTACCAAAATAGACAGGTAGATCAATGGTACAGAATAGAGGACATGGACACAAACCCAAATAAATACAATTTTCTCATACTAGACAAAGGTTCCAACAATATGCAATGGAGAAAAGATAGCCTCTTCAACAAATGGTGCTGGGAAAACTGGAAAACTATATGCAATAGAATGAAACTAAACCCCTATCTCTCACCCTACACAAAACTCAACTCAAAATGGATCAAGGACCTCGGAATCAGACCAGAGACCCTGCATCTTATAGAAGAAAAAGTAGGTCCAAATCTTCAACTTGTTGGCTCAGGATCAGATTTCCTTAACAGGACTCCCATAGCACAAGAAATAAAAGCAAGAATAAACAACTGGGATAGATTCAAACTAAAAAGCTTTCTCTCAGCAAAGGAAACTATCAGAAATGTGAAGAGAGAGCCTACAGAGTGGGAGAATATCTTTGCCAACCATACCTGAGATAGAGCGCTAATTTCCAGAATCTATAAAGAACTCAAAAAACTCTACACGAAGAATACAAATAATCCAATCAACAAATGGGCTAAGGAAATGAACAGACACTTCACAGAAGAAGATGTACAAGTAATCACTAGATATATGAAAAAATGTTCAACATCCCTAGTAATAAGGGAAATGCAAATCAAAACTACCCTAAGATTTCATCTCACCCCAATTAGAATGGCGATTATCAAGAATACAAGCAACAATAGGTGTTGGCGAGGATGTGGTGAAAAAGGAACACTCATACATTGCTGGTGGGGTTGCAAATTAGTGCAACCACTCTGGAAAGCAGTGTGGAGATTCCTCAGAAAGCTTGGAATGGAAACACCATTTGACCCAGCTATCCCACTCCTTGGCCTATACCCAAAGGACTTAAAATCAGCATACTACAGAGATACAGCCACATCAATGTTCATTGCTGCTCAATTCACCATAGCCAGATTGTGGAACCAACCTAGATGCCCTTCAGTTGATGAATGGATAAAGAAACTGTGGCATATTTATACAATGGAATATTACTCCGCAATGAAGAATGATAAAATTATGGCATTTGTAGGCAAATGGTCGAAATTGGAGAATATCATGCTAAGTGAGATAAGCCAATCTCAAAAAACTAAAGGACGAATGATCTCGCTGATAAGCGGATGAGGACATATAATGGGGGGTGGGACGGGCTAGCATTAGGTTTAGGGTTAGGTTTAGAGTTAGGCTAAGGAGAGCGGTAAGAATGAAGGAAAGAAGGACTGTGTAGAGGGAAAAGAGGGGTGGGAGGGGTGGGAGGGGTGGGAGGGGTGGGAGGGGTGGGGGGGAGGGGAAAAATATAATAAACATCATTACCCTATGTAAACGTAAAAAAAATAAAATAAAATAAAATAAAAAAAAAAAAGCATAAAAAAAAAAAAAAAAAAGAAGTTAGAGTTTGACCCTAGAGTTTGGTAGTTTAAACAAAGGAAATCAGCAAATTTCTCTTTAAAATAAAAAAAAGTATGATCAGGTTTGTAAGGGTCAAGTGCAAGGGACAACACTGCAACACTGGTTAGTTCAAAGGCAACTTAAAATAAAGCAATAATAGTAAAAGAAAGAACCATTGAAGTTCCTCTAGTTATTGCAGTCGCTAGTGAATGAATCTTTCTAACTTTCCCATATATAAGGAAAAATACATATAGGTTTTAACTATACATAACCCAGATTTTATTTTTTCTGTTGGGCAACTCAGTGTTTTTTGTTTTTTGTTTTTATACCAGTACCTTTAAAAAAGTATTTGATATGCTGATATCCACTGGCAAAATTTTCTTGTATCTATGGGTACAAGAAAAAAAAAATTAAAGACTGATTGAATGTAAAAGAAATGTATTTGGAAAAAGTGAAATCTTACTGCTTAAAATCTTTGTAAACTTTTTGGGGAGAGCCGCCACTTTTCAGAAATCACCAAAATGATGAACACAAAGGGAAAGGGGAGAGTTGTCTTCTATATGTTTTCTAGGTTTTTTAGAAAACATGGAGTTGCTCCTTTGACCACAAATGTGCAAAAGTTTTGAGAAAGATGACACAGTAGATCTCAAGGAAATGGAACCGTTAAAAAGGGGGTGCCCCACAAATGTTACCATGGCAAAACTAGAAGGATTTACAACGTTGGCATTGTTGTATGAAAATAAGGATAAGGCAAGATTCTTGTTAAGAGAATTAATGTGTACGTTGAGTATATTAAACACCCTAAATCTCAATAGTAGAGTGCTTACCTAGCCTGCATGAGGTAGGGTTTGATTCCCAGGACTGCCAAATTATTTTGAAAACTCTTTTAAACTTTCAAAAGCCAAGATAAGCTTCCTGAAACTTTTGAAAGAAAATTATCACAAAAGGAAGGAGGCCAAAGAGAAAGATCTCTTGGTTCAACTGAAGCCACAACCTGGTCAGAAAAAGCATCCTTGGTAAGAACCAGTGGAGGAATAGATGGCAGAGTAGAAGTGGGCTGCAGGACTCAGGAACTCTGCAGTTTGGAATCAAAGAGCAGTTGATCAGTAAAGTGGGTGACAGAGGGAATGCAGTGAGACAAAATATTACACTGTCAGAGACTTGGAGACTTGGGAATTTTAAGTCATTGGATAATAAAGCAGGAAAGAATTCAGTAGCCCTAAACCTGGCCCTGCAGCATCAGGACAGGCCTAGAGGGAGAAGTTAAAAAGGGAGAGAGAAAGAGAAGCAAAGCTGAGGAGCTCACTTCAGAAATACAGTAAAAGAGAAAGCCAGATTGATTTAAGCTAGGGCAAGAGCTACAAAGCAACCTGGTGTGTGAGGAATGCTCCGTTTTTTCAATTTGTTGATGGAGAACCATTGCAAGAAACTTTCTTCTGACCCTCTTGAGAACTCTTAAGGAACTGCCAGAGTTACCAAGTTGACACCAGAGGTAGGCAGGATGAAATCTGCGTGGAGAGGCACTGTGGCCTGAGTCTTGCACAGTTTTTGAAGCAGAAGTCTGAGTTAAACTGGAATTAAACTAAATATACTGCTTCCCAACCCAGTAAGAAGATGACTAGTGCAATCACTATGTCCATGTCCAGAGAAATTCAGAGGAAAAGTGAGAAGGTCTGGGCACTTACTATACCTCACAAAGTCTGTTGGGACCCACATCTGGAAAGTCCAGTAAGAAATCACTCCATCTCAAGTACCTCAACAAGGAGTTATTTTAGACTCCTTAATGTTCATTTTTTAATTTTCATTCTGTTAATTGTATAGGTTCACCCTTTATTTGATATTACAAATTATATCCATTTTTTAAATTTTTTCAGTGTTTCAATGTGATAATTGCATTCATTTTTTCTCTTTTTTCTTCATTCTGCTTTTGTCTTTCCCTTCATTCTTTCATCTTTTCATGCCATATCTAGTTTAATAGTAATTTTACTTTATTTAATACCTAATTTTTTTTGGCCTATTCTAGAGTATCACTCTCTTTTTTTTTCCACTTCTGTTCTTGTGGCGTTTTGTAGAAGATTTTCAATAAGTTTTTATGGTTCATTAGTACATGGTCTTCCCACAAGTGGTTAAAATTCTTTGTGATTATTATCTTTTCTCAAAGCAATGCTAAGGATTGATCATAGCATTATAATCATTTGGGGTGGGTGCTTTGACAGTGAGATATAATGCTAATCTGGGGTACCTAGTAAAGAGAAAGAAGATAATCAAAAAATGATTCTCACATACCAGTGGAAAAGCTCTCCATCCCAGCAGATACACAAATCTCAATACAGAAATGTAGGAAACATTAGAAAACAAGTTAATAGGATGCCTCCAAAAGTTCATAACACTACAATAATTGAAGTCATAGATTCTGAAGTGGAGGAAATGCTGAAGAATACAAAGTTGATTATTAAAATGATCAATGAATTTTTAAAAAGAGACCCAAGAAATGAACTAAGGAGAAAATAGAGGATATGAAAAAGCGTTCCAACAAAGAGATCAATATTCTGAAAAAGAACGAAATAGAAATCCTAGAAATAAAAAAAAAAACTTAAATATAAAGCTCGGTGGAGAGTATCACCTACAGAATAAATTCAAGCAGAAGAAAGACATTAGGGCTCAAATACAAGGTAAAGGAATTAGAAAACTCAAGAATAATAAAGAAAAAGTATGAAACTGTGAATAGAACATACAAGAATTTGGAATACTATTAAAAGACAAAAATTATAAGACTCATTGGTCTAGAAAAGGAAAGAGATACAGACTAATGGAATAGAAAACTTAGTTAAATGATAGCAGAAAACTTCTCTAATCTTGGGAATGAAATGAACATGCGGATACTGAAGGTGCTTAGAATTCCAAATAGACAGGACCAGAAAGAACCTCTCCATAACATATTATACTACACATTTTAAAATTTCAGAACAAAGAAAGAAATTTAAAAGCTGCAAGGGAGAAGTACCAAGTCACTTATAAAAAGTAAACCCATTAGAATAACAGAAGATTTCTCAGAAGAAACTCTAAAAGACTTTGAATAATGTATTTCAAGTTGTTAAAGAAAATAACTGCCAATCTAAATTACTATATCCAGTAAAGATATCCTTCAGAATAGAAGATGAAATAAAAACCTTCCAAGATAAGCATGAACCAAAGAAATTCTTGGCCACTAAACCAGCATTGTAGATGACACTCAAACAAATCCTACACACAGAAAAAAAGATAAAAATAAGCAAAAGAGAATGAGAAACAATAAATCACACTAAAAATAATCAAATAAGAATTAAGAATGATTCAAACATTAGATATAAAACAAAATGACAGAAAGTAACACACACCTTCAATAAGCTGAATGTAAATGATTTTAATTCTCCATTTAAAAGACAGACCGATAGATTAGATGTAAAAACAAGACCCAACTGTATACAGTCTCAATGAAACACACCTCACAAACATTCTCAAACTGAAAGTGAAAGGATGGAAATTAATATTACGTGCAAATGTAACCCAAAAGCAAGCAGGAGTAAACACTCTTATATCAGACAAAGCAAACTTAGCAAGAAGAGACAAAGACGGTCATCAGATATTGGTAAAGGGAACAATACAAGAATAAAATAAAATGATATTAAGTATATATGCCCTCATAAATTGGTGCATCCAATTTCCTAAAACAAACATTACTTGACATAAAGTGACTGACATGTCCTAGTACAATACTAGTGGGGAACTTCAATATGTCATTCTCACTGATAGGTCATCTAGACAGAGAAACCACAAAGGCACATCAGATTTCAAATAGACATAAAAGACATCTACAGAATATTTTATCTCATGACAACTGAATTCAGCTGCTCATAGAATTTTCTCCAAAATTAATCATGTATTAAAGCTATAAAACAAACTTCAACAAATATGAAAAAATTTTAAATGTCGGGAAACTTTCAGATCATGATGGAATGAATTTAGAAATCAACAGCAATAAAATTGAGTGTGACCTACAAGTTCATGGAGATTGCATAATACACTTCCGAATAATGAATGGGTCATTGAAGAAATCAGGAGGAAATGTCAAAATTCTCAGAATTAAATGAAAATGAAAATACAGTATGCCAGACTCTGGGATACAGCAAAGCCTGTACTAAAAGGGAAGTTTACATCTGTGAAGGCGTACATTAAAAAAATGAGATATCAAATAAGCAACCCAATGACACATCTCAAAGTCTTTAAGAAATAAGAACACAATGCCAACACTAGAAATAAGGAAATCAGTAATAAAGATCAAAACTAAAATTAATAATATAGAAATTTTTAAAACTTAATGAAGCAAAGAGTTGGGTTTTTTGAAAGACAAACAAGACTCATAAACTCTTAGCTAAACCAAAAGAAAGAGAAGATGCAAATGATTAGAGACAAAAATGAAAACATTATAATAACATAACAGAAATCCAGAGGATGTTTAGGGACTGTTTTGAAAATCTAAATTGCAATAAATTGGAAAATCTAGAAGAAATGGACAGTTGTCTAGATGCATATAACCTACCAAAACTGAACCAAGAGGACATATAAAAAACCTAAATAGACCAATAACAAGCAAGGCAATTGAAGCAATAATAAAAAGCCTCTCAACAAAGAAAAGTCCAGATACTGAGAGATTCACAGCTGAATTTACCAGATCTTTAAAGAATGAATGCCAATGATCCTCAAATTATTCCATGAAATAGAAACGGAGGAAACATTCCAAACTCATTCAATAAAGCCATTGTCACCCTAATATCAAAACATATTTTTGTATAATTAATATGAACCAATAAAAAATCCAATAGATAAAAGCAAAAGAAAAACTGGAAAGGCACCTGAGCTGAGGGGAACTACTCCCTATGAATTTATGGCATAATAGAGATTTAAAAAGTTACAGCTGGCACAGTAGCACAGACCTGTAATCCCAGCAATTCAGGAGGCTGAAGCAGGAGGATCAAAACCAAGTTCAAAATCAGCCTCAGAAATTCAGCAAGGTGCTTAACAACTCAGTGAGACCCTGTTTCTAAATAAAACACAAAAGGACTGGGGATGTGGCTAAGTGGTTGAGTGCCCCTGAGTTCAATCCCCAGCACCAACAAATAAAAAAATAAAAAGTCAAAGACCTCTGGACGATAAAAAAATATATATATATCTGTTTAAGTGATACTCAGTATTAATTTTTGTTTGGTTGATTTTGGTTTTATTCCCCTTAATTTAATATTTTAAATTATGTATGTAGATAGCACATTATTTTTATTCTAAGCTCAGTTGAAGGCACCAGTACTACAACTGCATTTCAGTATTCAAATAACTGACTTTTCTTGAAAAAAAAAAAAAAATGCTCAAGTTGACTTAACAAATTCTGTTTATTGAAGGTACCTTCTAAGCTTCATTTTCAGCTCAGATTTCAGAAACTGACTTAGTTAATTGGGACAATTAAGATTCACCAAGGGTATAATTGCCCCTTTCATTTTGCTTTGGGAAAAAAAAAGAGAGAGAGAGAGTGATTTATCTCAGAAAACAAGAGCCTAGGGGCCTATGAGAAAAGAAAATGAGAAAATTTTGGTTTAAGAGGAGCACCAGGAAAACTCTTTTGTCATCAGCTCAACCCAGGAGATAATAAAAAGTTGTCAGTGTCTCTCCAGGAGAACAGGAATTATAGAATGCCTAGAATCGGTTGTTTAAAAAATCCTACAACCTGCAATCTGCTTTAGCAACAAAAAATTCCAATAGCCTTTAATGTCAGCTGCTACCCTTACCCAATGCTTAAGGTAAACAAATACATACACACACTCACACAAACATATTCCAGAATGAATTGGAAAAATTTATGCTGATTGTGGTAGGATGACGATATTACCATTCAAATGAATAATGTCAAAAAAAAAGAAAGTTCTAGATTCCAGCCTACCTGGGAAACTTGGAGGAAATTTTAAGCCACTCTTAAGACTAGTTAACTGAGCATATATCATTTATGTATATTAATAGATTATATCACTATAATTGCAGAGATCCAATTTTGTAAATGTCACATTCAAATAAGATTGAGTCTTCGGCCATTGTGAATCTGATCTCTCTCTAATGGCTCAACTCTATGGATATATTTGAAAGCATGAACTTGAAATCCCTTACTCGTGATCCTTATATTTGAGCATACCATATTTTATTTATCATTTTAAAAAAATAGTTATATATTCACAAAAGGGTCAACCATAAGTCCCTGGAAATGATGAGGAATCATGGAACCATTCATCTGTACTTGCTGTGTCTATGTACCTGACACCAAAGTGCAAAATTTAGTTTGATTTTCCACTACACAATTTCACCCATCTGACCATCACATCTCCATATCATATTATTCTTCCCAGAAGGAATATTTTAATAAGAATAAAATATTATTTTTATCTTTCATTTTTCAAAACACTGGAATTCCTTCTAGACTTTCTTCTGGGATCAATTTCAATTTTATTTTAGAAGGCTATGAACCATAGATAGGTTAAATAACATTTGACTCTTGGTTTGTTAGAATATATTTAAATAATTTAAGAAACAAAAATAGCTATTTCCTATGACCTCTGCAAGTGTTCCATGCTAGTTATAACTTAGGAAAATGGCATAAGCATTTAGCTAAAGCTCACTGCCTTGGTCTGCTCAGGTCTGCCCTTGATCTGCACAGAAATATGGGAGACACCTTGTAACAAGGTATGAAAAATGATGTGAGAATGGAGGGAAAATTAGATATCTATCTATTAGCTATGATGAGTGAAGAAAGGAGAGTGTGAAATTGAAAAAGGCAACATTTCTGCGGTCCATTCCTCCTGCCAAGTCATCTATCCCAATGAAAGGAGACCTTCAAGTGAACTCTGAAGGCCTGTCGACAGTACTTGAGTCTCTCCATGAGAACTGCTCATCTCCTGAGAAGGCCATATTTAAATTCCCAAATCTTTATTCAGCAAATGTTTGATGCAGAAAATGAAAGCTTGCCATCAAACCTCGGTCAGTCTATCATAACTTTCCTATAATTTAAATATCATTTTGAGTTTAACAAGCACTATAAATGTGATAGATATCCCTATAGGCACATGGTACCACACCACAATTTCTTTTACAGATATTCCTTCCAAAGTTATTAATATAGAGCTACTAGACCGGTCAAGTTGATTCAACCTTTTCTCCTGCCATAAAGGAACACAAGGTTTCTTTGGTCATCCTATACTATAGAAAGTCCACAACAACAAAGAAGAATTATTTCAGTGTCATCAAAATCACAGCATTTGGGGCTGGGGCTGTAGCTCAGTGACAGAGGTCTTGCCTCTCATGTGTGAGGCTTATTAAAAAATAAATAAAATAAAGACATGCTATCCATCTACAGCTACAAAAAAGTTTTTTTAATCACAGCCCTTTTTAAAATGTATTTATTTATTTTTAAATTTTTTACAGACTGCATTTTGATTCATTGTACACAAATGGGGTACATCATTTCGTTTCTATGATTGGCACACGATGTAGATTCATACCATTCGTGTAATCATACATGTACATAGGGTAAGGATGTCTGTCTCATTCCACCATTTTTCATATTCCCCTCCCTCTCATTTCCTTCTACATAATCTAAAGTTCCCCCATTCTTCTCTCACTCCCCAACCCCCACCCCCATTATATATTATTCTCCACTTATCAGGGAAAACATTCAGCCTTTGGTTTTTTGGGATTGGCTTATTTCACTTAGCAGTGTGGAGAATCCTCAGAAAACTTGGAATGGACCCACCTTTTGACCCGGTTATCCCACTCCTCGGATTATACCCAAAAGACTTAAAATCAGCAAACTATAGTAACACAGCCACATCAATGTTTATAGCAGCTCAGTTCACAATAGCTAGATTATGGAACCAACCTAGATGCCCTTCAACAGATGAATGGATAAAGAAACTGTGGCATATATACACAATAGAATATTATTCAGCCATAAAGAAGAATAATATTATGGCATTTTCAAATAAATCACAGTTCTTATGCAAGTTTAAAATGTCAACCATTTATTAAAAGCAAACATGGAATAAGTTTGTCTTGAAATCTCAGCTAAGATGCGTGCATCACCAAAAATCAGCTTTCTAGTCCTCACTGTTAACACAACACAAATTCATTTGCAAAATATGTAGTTTGCATCTTGAACCCTGAGTAAGGACATCATTATCCTATGTACATATATGATTACACAAATGGTATGAATCTACGTCATGTACCAAAAGAGAAATGAAATGATGTACCCCATTCCTGTACAATAAATCAAAATGCAGTCTTTAAAAAATAAATAAATAAATAAATAAATAAATAATTTTTAAAAAGATGCAATGAAGTTGGAGAAGGTGGCAGTTATAAACTCAGAGAAGTCACAAAGGAAAAGGGCACAGTAAGAGTGGGATCGGCACAAGCCTATCTGTGATGATAGCACAATCATTGAACATGGAGCAGAAGACAGGAATCTTCAGGGTTTTGCCTACATTTTCTTAGCTCCATATGGATCCTTTCCTTCCCTAAAGTTATTAAGAAACCAAAAGTAGCCTAGAATTAAATTATTCCTTTAATATTTTTTGAAATTCCTGAAGTGGAGTTGTAGATTTAATACAATAGGCACTTAATTTCCTTTAAAGGCAAGATTTAGTGATAATTCTATTTTTGACAATTATTCAGATATTCACTAAGATCATCCCATCCAGGGTTTTAGAAAATCAACATCTTAATATTTGGGAGGAAATACATAACTTGGTGGAAACCTGTTCTGATTTTTAGTAGTTAGCCTTAAATTCCCTTTGGTTGTCAAATGTTTTGGAGACACTGGAAGAAACAGCCTTAGAATTCAAGAATACCTGGACATGGTGGTGCATACCTGTAATCCCAGAGGCTCAGGAGGTTGAAGCAGGAGAATCAAAGCTAGCCTCAGTAATTTAGTGAGATCCTGCCTCTAAATAAAGTTTTAGAAAGAGCTGGGGATTAAGCACCCCTGGGTTCAATCCCCAGTACCAGAAAATAAAAAGTCAAGTATATTGTGCATATTATCAAAACTCCAAAGTAAAAATATTGCCAAAGAGACTGGTTAGGCATGAAGCATGCAAGGATTATATTCTACTTTTCACCTTCTGAAGAATAAACTAGTTTGTGACAAATGCTGATTATTATAACTCAGGAAAGTGTAATCTCCAGTGATATATTGTCAGGTCCTACAAACTCACCTATTCCTATATCATTCTTCACTATTCTCATGTCTCTTCGAAGACATAGAAATCTCTAAAACATTCTCTGCATTTCTGTGATGAAAAAGTAAATTTATCTTGCCATGAAGGTACCTGCCTTCCTGCACTCACAGAAATTTCAGAAATCTTCCAAATGATGAATGACAATGTCATTTATACAAAATTAGGGATCTGGGAAGAACTAGAATTTTTTGTATTCAATTACTTATTAATTATGTTTGAAGAAGGGTAAATTTTTAAAAAACACTTTAGCAACTATAATTTCTGCACTTCAGGATTATATGATTTATTTTCAGTTGGAGTGGTTTACTAATTAGAGTGAGAGGGTGGTCACTTATAATGGCAATTATTCAATTATTTAAGTACATCCCACAGAAGGTAAGCACTCTAGGAGAAAGGGATCAATATTGCTGTTCATCTACTATGGCTGATGTACAGTGAAGTTGGTCATCTTCATTACTCTCACAAGAACCCATTTTACAGTACAGAAAACTGAGGCTCAGGAAGACTACATAGTTTCTTCCAGACCTACACCTGATAATTGGCAGTCAGTATTAAAACTTAGGTCTTCCTGACTCTGAAGCCTATGCTCCTTTTATTATAAAAGGCAGTCAAAATAAAAGGGGATTGGGAACATGGATTCTGAGAGAAATAATGTGGTGGAATTATTGAACAATCATTTTCAATTTTGAATTAGTAGAAAATACATTTTTTCTAACATTTTTTAATCAATTGAGGCTAGTTTAGACAAACAAGAATAATAATGTTCAAGAGATAAAGTATAATTTTGAGTTGTCAGTTCATTTCTGCTGAATCCAAATTTTTCACATGATTCTACAAACGTGTAAACATTAATTTAAATGTTCTATTTTTTAGCTGTGGAAAAATACTGGCTGTCTGTTGCTGAACCATTTTCCCCTTTCCTCTGGGGTACTTGACTGAACTACAATTTGAAGTCACCATTGGATTTAGATGTGGCCAAAGAACTGAATCCCTGCCAATGGAATGTGGGTGAACATGATTGCCTCATTTCCAGGAATGGTCCATAAATTCTCCCAGATGGCAACACCCAGGGTACCTTTGGAAGCCACATGTGGAAGATAAAGCATCTCTGAGACTGGATCCACAAATAGTTGTGTGGGTCAGAGTTCAAAGTGTCTGCCAACGCATCAGCTTCTTTTAAGCAAGAAGTAGACAACTACTGTATGAGCCAAAGTGACTGAACGAATGTTCCAGTAATCACAGAACAGTCCCAGTTTACACCTCTCACTTCAGCACATTTATTAAGAGTTCTCTGTCTCATTCCTGCAAGTACTCCAGTGTGAATAATAGATATAGCCTCTATTAGGCCACAGAGACTTACAAATTATGATAAATAACAATACTTTAAGACATTGAGTTTTATTCACTTTATACTGTTTATTGGTTTTAGCATATAATAGCTAAACAGGCTATTTTTATGTTAA
The DNA here is from genome assembly GCF_902686445.1 of Sciurus carolinensis. Lineage (NCBI taxonomy): Eukaryota > Metazoa > Chordata > Mammalia > Rodentia > Sciuridae > Sciurus > Sciurus carolinensis. The sequence goes on along the minus strand of NC_062217.1, from coordinate 68,496,120 downwards.
AAATTTAAAAGGAAAGGAAAAACATATTCAATAAATGGTAGGGCATTTGATTTATTTTGTATATTTAAAGCTATGCACCCATTTTGCTAATGTCTATTTCAATATGCCCTTGAAAAACAATGAGCATACATAGGGATGGAAAGCAAACATATGTCCAGTTAATTCCCTGGCAAATATAAGCCTAGGTTTAATGCTCGGAATATAATAGTACTCAATTATTAAGTGTTTAGTGCTAAAGATACTGTTATTATTTTTCTACTATTTTTCTACTTTTTTCTCATTATTACTAATGAACTGAACTTCTGATAAAAAATACGAATGATACAATCGTTTTAAAAAGACATCTAGTAATATTATTTAATCAGTGTTCATATCTGGATACTGTCATTTCCTACTGTACATTATTGAAAGAGGAAATTTTCACATTCAATTTTCTTCAACTTATTCACTTTTGTTTAATTTTTCTTTGAAGGTAGTATGCAAGATAAAGATCCCTTCCCATAAAACAATGTTACCAAAGATCTAACATCAAATACTCTCCCTAGATAAGAACTGCATACTAAGAAGAATTCTCTCTAGCTTTGAGATTGCCTTTTGACCGAGCAAGATGACAAGGCAGTGAGATTATTAGTCTTGGTAGTGGTAATATTTCTGACTCACAGATGTATTTATCTCTGTACAGTCCCACCATGAGAGTGACTCTGAAATCACCAAACTAAACTAAAAGTCCCCACACACTGTAAATGATTTGAATGAAATAAGAGATGGAGGACAGGAAGTTAAGGGAGGAGGAGAGGAGGAGTACTTGGTGTCTTTATTATATTTAGTTTCTTATGGAAATGGTTTGCGTGTCCCAGTCTAAATTCCCACTGTCACATACCAAAACCTTTTCACATAATGCTTCCTGGTAATGTATAATAGGTGTGTGCGCATGTGTGTGTGATTGGCGTGAAACAGTCCTTGTGAATGAATGAGATTTATGATCATGGAGCAGCTTTATCTTTTCTCAGAAGCTCCGCCTAAACTTTCTCTCTCTGGATTTGTTTTTTCCTTCTCAGATGAAATTACAAGCAGATTCCACAGTTTTTCTGATTCTCCTTACTCACTAGAAGTCTTACTTCAGATTCAGAAAGAGCCAGATCAATGAAATAACTCCAATTTTAACTTTCTTCAAGTGAAAGCTTTCTGCAGCTCAGATTGGCTCAGGCAAAGAAGCCTCAGCAGCAGAGCCCAGCAGGTCCTGCCCACTCCTTCTCTCCTACTTCCAGCTCCCTCACTCTCCCCAGCCAGAACAAGAGGAAGAGGGTCTCTGGGGAAAGAGCATATTTAGGCGCAGATGCAGTTATGGCATGCCTTCTAGACACGAGTGAAGCTCAGCCCAATATCACTTTCATGCAGCTCCCTGCCAGAGGCTGTTTTTATAGGCAAGGAAGAAGCAGAACTCTACCCAGAGCAGACTTTAGGCTCCCCTCCCCCAACCATGAACAGACAGGGATTCAAACCGCTTATTTCTTTTGGTTGTTCCAGGCACTGTGCTACAGCTCTGTCTTGGGTGGTCCACTGGTTCATGCAAACTCATCCTTCCTCATCCAGCACCTTAGTTGAAGTGAATCTTTTCCAGGACAGCCATTTTTCTCTTTCCTGCCTGATGGGGGTCCCTGACCTATAGAGTCAGGGCAGGAGTCAACAACGGTTCCCCACATCCAGGACACATATGTCAAGTCCTCGAGGTGGTTCTCTCAAAGTTTCTCTCTTCCTCTCTCTCCCTCTGGATTTCACTCTCTCTTGAATCTCCACTGTTTTATAAGCAAAAGGTGAGTAGCAGAAGTGATTTACCCCTAGCATCTGTTGCATACATCTTCTCTTCCTTCCTTAAATATATGGAGTTATATGACAGACCTCATATCTTTCTCACCTAGGAGAAACAAAACAAGAACAGAAAGAGTCCCACTGTAGCATCTTGACATTCACTTACCTGCCTCTCTCTACACTCAAAACTTTGTAACAGCAGAGCTCTTGTCTGGGTACTGCTGTGTTCCATGGCCCATGTCACAGTGCCTGGTACCTAGAAGGTTCTCAACAAATATCTGTTGAATGAATAAAGTGTATTCGTTCATTTCTGAAATATTCTCTCTTCTCTCTCGTTCTCTCTTCCCTTTCTTAAAATGACTATCCTAACCCCAAATTAGCAGCAGGAAAGTATGCCTTGATGATAAAAATAAGAACATATTCTTTTTGTCAGACAATGATAAGGCTTTGCATAGACGTGCGCTAATTAGAGAAGTCTCCACTATCTTCTTCATTATTAGGCTGGGCTTAAATGAGATGATACTAAGTCAAGTAATTTAATGGACAGAGAAGACTTTAAAAATAATTTAAATAAGAAATTGAGTGATTTGTGCTAAATCTCAAGAACAGCTAGCTCTTGGTAGGGTAGAAGGGAGAACAGGGAATCAATCACAGTCCAGCAAGACAGTTCTGTTCCTCAAACCCTAAGCTATATTCATACTGCCTGAGAGGACTGGGGGAAGAAGGGCAGGGAAAGGTGAGAAGACCTTCCCACATCTAATGTTCCCTCAAAACAGACGCATAGGCTGTCTTGAATCTCACCAAAGTCACACCATGTCATTGACCCATCATAACTCTGGACTTACCCCTCTCTCCTGTTCTTCAATTCAACAATCTTGAATCAGGGAAGCATTTGACGTTGTATTGAAGGCATAGACATTTTTCAGCTGGGCTTAAATCATGGTTCTTCCTTTCACTGGTTTACAGTTTTGTGCCACTAAAGTAATTTCTCTAAATTTTAGTTTTCTCTTTGATATAAAGGAGGTAAAAGCATAACCCATCTCATAGGGTAGTTACATGAATAAGTAAAATGAGGCTTGGACACATTGGGCATGCTGCCTGATTCCTTCCAAATACTCAATACACTGTGTTAAGACTTTGGATCATGATTATAAAATGAAACCATTTTTCATTAACTGACTATATCTTGACCTAAAGGTAACAAAGCACACAAATAATTCCATAGCACTTTTCTGAGTCCCGTATTGCATGAGAAATCATGAGAGCTTTTTGAGAGCACATGGTTGGTCACTTGCCCAGCAAGCGCAAGGTCCTAGGTCCCATCAGCCCTGAAAAAAAAAAAGAGAGAGAGAGAGAAAAGAAAAAGAAAAAAAATGTGAGGAATCCCCCACCAATAAAATAGTACATGGGGTTATAAAGGAGACTCACATTTACAATCAAGTCCGAGAAGGAAAGTTGTAACAATAGTTGACAAGATGAAGGTCAAGGTTCTCAGAAATGCTGTGATAGCTCAGAGGAGAAAGGGAGTCATGCATGCTAAGAAATGGGAGGAGACTGATTCACCTAGAGCTTCACTAAGGACATAGTATAGAAGCTGGATCTTGAAGAGAAGGGAAAAGAGTTGGTATAAAATTATTGAAGTTACTGGAATAGAACAAGTAAGGAGCAATAAGTGCCAAAATTAAGGTTACTGCAGTGGAAATGAAGAGAAAGTTAGACTCAGACCATAGGTTTTCCAGCATCTAGGTGCTGATCCCTGTGAGCCACTTGGATAGATTTAAGTAGTATGTTTGCTTCAGTGGAAAGTACATGGTAAAGCAGGTAATGAGGATGGAAACAGAAAAAAGTCAAAGACTTGGGTTTTGTGGGTGAGGGAAGGGACCAGATGATATTGGTTCGAGAAATGCTAAGTGCAAAGTGTTTAGAGGAAATCCAACTAGAAAAGTCGAGCTGATAGATGGATGTGCCACATTAGGATTCTAGAGTTAGGTTAGAAAGGGAGAGGCAGCACTCAAGTCAGTTATACGGAAGTCACATCTGGAACCACGGAGTATGTGAGATCACCTCCAAAGAGCTTCGAGTTAGAAAGAGACTTCCACCCATGCCTTAGGAAACAGCTGCCTCAACAAACAAGCAAAGAAATCCAAAAGGAGAAACAGGTGAGATGGAAACTTGAGTTGGAAACGAAAGAGGCTCAAGAATGGGGATCATCTTCCCAGCCCGACCCTCACTGTGCTGGCTCAGTTCCTCTTATTTTTTGCCTGAATTTCTTGCATGCCAGAAGAAGTGCTAGCATAATTATTTTTTAATAAAAAGTTTTTCATTTTCCTCCTTGGCTTAAAATCCTTTAGTAACTTTACAGAATTAAGTACTTGAATAGCAGCCAAAGACCCTCAGGATCTGCCAATTGCTTACCTCTCCCAGGACGTCTGTCACCATTCTTCTCCTTTATACCCCCCTCTACTTACTGTTCTCCATAATTTCTCTTTCACGATCTGACCTCCCAATATGCTCCTTTGGCCTTGAACATCCTCTCTCACCCCAAAATCTGTTCACCTTCAAGCCTCCACTAAAGTGTGACTTTTTCTAACCTTTCCCACCTCCACTCCTGTTCCTACACACACACACACACACACACACACACACACACACACAGTTGAGAATAAACTCCTCTCTGAGGAGTTTTCACAATACCCTGTAACATGAATCGCAGCACTTAGAGTTAAACAATTATATTTGCAGCTACAATTATTATGTGCCAAACATGACATTATGTACCACATCACATTTTATGCTCTCAACAAATCTATAAGTTACTTTCATTATTCCTACTTTACAAAGAGTGGGAAAATACAGTAGCAAAAATACAGAATGACAAATACATACTGTTATTCATCATGACATTATTTGTAATGGCAGAAGATTGGAGAGAACCCAGACACCCATTGATAGAGGATTGTTTGAATAAATTATGGCACATATACACAAGAAAATTGTGTACTCTATAAAAGGAATAAAGAAGCTCCCTATATTCATATGGAGTAAGCTCTAATACATATTTTTAGGTTAAAAATATTAAGGAATAGAAAATTTTCTAAAGAAAACTTTGGAAGAAAAAAACTAAAAACAGCAAAGAGAAAAGATTTCCTATATGGTAAGGAAGAGAACAATGTGAAGGGTACAGAAATGCAAAGATTTCTTTGAATATACCGTGCTATATAGATTCAATTTTAAACCTATATTATGCGTGTATCTTTAACTTGAAATTAGAGCACTCTAGTAATTAAAAACAAATACAATGGAATGAAACTAATTATATACAAAATTAATGACATAATCTAACAATGAAACAATTATTATAACATTAGAATGTAATATTTGGTTATATAAACATGGGATATTTTCTAAAGGCACAAAGAGCTACAAAAATACCCAAAATTTTGTTCATTAATCTTATTGTTCATAAGCAACCTAACATTATTTATAAGAATCCATACACATATATGTGTACACACATTATATACATTTTACCCACACATGCACTAAATACAATGCCCATGTATTGCTCTTACACTGGAAACCAATAAATTCATTGTAATATAAAAGTATAAAATTAAAGAAATAGAATTAATATGTATGAACTTTTTTTCTTTTCAAAGGTACATATTTCTTCACTAGGCTGATTGTAAAATTCTAGAAACAATAAGAGTCCCGTAGCAAATCCTGGTGCCCTAATTTTGGTCTACAAAAAACATTTCCCACAATTAGAACAAGGGCTACTTCTAGATCTGGAAAATGTGTCAAGAGAGCCAGGGATCCTCTTTTTGTGCCAGGAAGAAAGAAAATTACCCATGGTCAATGGAATTATTTAAGTAGAACACTGGAGCCAAACTGGGGGAGGCTCTCTTTAGAGCAAGACGAAAACACTTGAGAATCAAAATGAATTATGAGCCTTTATCAAGGACAGCCCAGTAGCAAGGAGCACACCTAGTACTAGATCTTGGTGTCTAATATCATTTTCTCAGGGGGTAAAAAAGAAACAGCTCTTCAGAGGAATGGCTTATTCTAGGAAGTTTACAGGATGAGCCTCAAGCATATTGTGTGTCACAAAGTGAGGAATTACCCCCAAACAAATGAAAACTTCACCTTACAGAATGAGAGTACATCAAATGGACACAGGAGCCAAAAAAAAAAAAAAAAAAAAATCAAACCAAGGAAGGGGGGGAATAAAAAAACCACTCCCTGTGGTTAAAGATGGAAAGACTCAAGCAATAAAATAAATTCAATAGTATTTTATTATGACCCAAAATATCAAATAAATATTCATGAGTCTTCTCAGATATAAATGATGAAATAAATAAGGAAAGACAAATCTCTTATGCAGAATTCCAAATAACTTTTGAAGATATTCTGCTCTTAAGTCTGGATGGCATGATAGTAACTTCCTATCCAAAAAGTACAGTATGGAAAGGTTAAAAAGGTTAAAAAAAAAACTTTATAATGGAGAAATATGAAATCATTCAGGTGATCAAGGTCAACAACAGCAACCAATCATGTTGATTGTATGTTCCTTTGATTTTACCACAGTCTTTCTCTCAAAAACTCATAATCTCAGTCTAAACATGAGAGGGACATTAGAGAAATCCTGACTGGGGAGCACTCTATAAAATACCTGAACAGTACTACTCAAACCTGTCAAGATTTTCCAAAGCAAGGAAAGTCTAAGAAAGTGTCATGGGTAGCCTAAGGAGAGAGATGACAGTTAAATATTATGTAGTATTCTAGATGGAACCCTAGAGTAGAACAAAGACATTAGGTTAAAAAAAAAAGAAAAGAAATGAATAAAGGGTGGATTTTAATTAATAAATAATAGATCAATATTATTTCATTAATTGTGATAAATTATCCATTTTCATGTAAGATGCTAATAGAGAGAACTAGGGATAGACTATGTGAGACCACTCTGTACTAGCTTTGCAAATTTTTGTGTGTAAATATTAAATTATGTCTACACTTGTTTGACACACATGAATATATCAAAACCTTTGAATTAATGACAAGAGAAATAAAACCCCATCATTCACTATTAGAGATAACTAGGGCTATAATTACTCTGAAAACTGACAATTAGAAGAAAAAGAAATAGTCATTTATCTTGCCTTCTGGTGCAAATTGTATGGCAGGGCAATCAAATAGCCCTAAGTGGAATGAGAAAGTTATTTTTTAGATGGATTTCAGCTAACACTTATGACAGGAATTATAAAATCAGAAACCACCAATTGTGCAATCCTTAATCAAATAATTGACTTAAGCAATAAGCAACAGTGGATTAAACCATCCACTGTAAGGTGAAATACAGAGTGAAATTTTACAATGGGCAGAAATAACTATTCCATTAAAAGTAAAATATCAGAAATGTAGATCCTCCTGACATGACATGGCATGAAGACCACAGCATCTTCTCTTAAGTACTCCAGCAACCCCCACCAATTAAGAAAAAAAAAAAGAATGTGTGCACAAATTTGTCAAAGCTCCTAGAGCTGGCCTCCATTCATAGAAAAATTATGAGAGATAAACAAATTTAATGACACCACAAGGAAGCAAACAAACAAATACAAAATATGTAAAAGCAACACATTCAGTAACAAGTCACCTGCGTGAAAACAAGGCAGGGGAGAAAAAAATCAAGGTAGGTAAAGAGCTAAAAGAACCAAATATGAGTTGTGAGTATTGTTTGGATTTTGATTCAAATAAAACTAATGTAAAAATACACTTTTGAAAAAGTCCAGGAAATTAAGTATGGACTGATTACTAAATGATATCAAGAAGAATGTTATGTTTACGCTCATTATATGTGATTATAGAATTGTGCTAACTTTGCAAAAGTTCACATTTTGTAGAGATTCATATTGAAGTATGTAAGGGTGAAATTACATAAGACCTGGAAATTACTTTTACTATCTTCAACAATGTAAAGAGAGAAAGAAAAAAGAAAAAGGAATAGAAAGAAGGAGTACAGAGGAAGCCCAAATGGCAAAATCTTGAAAATATTGTAATCTAAATAATAGCCACATTCATTTTCTAGTTCTGGCTTTTGTTTATGCTTGCTATTGTTCAAATAAAACATTTTGTAGTTCTGTCTTTGTTTATGCTTGCTTGATATATAACTTGATGCTTAATTCTCATATCTAGAAAAACAGATGCTGATGTTGTTACCATGGATCTTTGCTTTCAGGATTTTTTTTTCTTTTCAGTAATATGTGACCCTCTGCACTGAAATGTTTTAAGCAGTCTCATTTAATGTTAGCCAAGAAAGTGATTTAGCTTATATTAACTCTTGAATCCAAGCCCTTGTCCCAAGGTGGCCCTCACAGGCAGGAGTACAGGTGACAAGCACAGGCAGTGCCTAATCAAAGGTCATGCCTACCCATCTCACACACAAACACACACACACACACACACACACACACACACACACACACACCCCAGCCCAGGCTGAGTGAGCAGCAAAAAAAGGGAATTGGGGGCAGACCCGAATGAAGATTATAGTGCTAACAAATAGCGTTGATGTTTTCCAAGATCTGATTAGCATAAATATTGACCAATAGCATTGATACTTTCCAAACCTGATTAGCATCAATTTGGACCAGTAGAGTTGACCCAAGAGCTATGTAAACCCCTAGACTGACACGCTCAAGGAGCAACCCCTATTGGACCTTCTCTTGCCTTATGGGAGTTCCGTCTCTTTTTTGGGGGGAGGGGGGTGTACTGGGGATCGAACCCAGTGCCTTGTGCTTACAAGGCAAGCACTCTACCAACTGAGCTATCTCCCCAGCCCCCAGTTCCATCTCTTTTCTTCCTACTTCCATAAATCCTATTCTTACACTCCCTCTTCCTTATTTGTGGAATTCATTCTTCAAACTCACAAAACAAGAACCAGGAAAGAAGAAATTGGAGGTGAACTGCTGTGTCTGCCGCAACAGTGGAGGGCATAGTCCACCATTAAGAGCTGCAGTATACCACTCCTTAGTAGAGGAGAAGAAGCCAGCTTTGACAGTTGAGACCCTCCAAGCTGGTGCTAGTAGGCATCCCTGCTGTAATTAGCTGCTAACACTAAAATGGCTTTTCAACCGCAGAGGGCTGCAACTTACACAGACTCCACTGGACAGCAGAAGTGGAGCATTTAGTTTCATCTCAAACTTGGGTTTCACTCTAAGTAAGCACAGGGAGTTTGAGTGGGAATTTAATAACTAAGGTAAGACAAAAGGTATAAAATATGTGGGTCTTAAAAATTCTTCAACACTGTCACTCCTATGTTTACTCTATCAACATGGTTTTGATTTGCATTTTGTTATAGTAAAGGGTTTGGTTGTTACATTAGTACTGAATTTAGATGCGGGAGAAGAATTGCAATTTTTGCTCCCTACTGACAATTTTAAAAATATGTGGGTAGCAAAATGATTCAATGACATCTTATTCCTCTACCACTTGAGGTACTCAATCAGGGGTAATAGTCATGTCTTTTAAATGATTGCAGGTAAAGTGGCTACCACCGTTTTCTTTGTTGATCTTGAACAATAAGAATTCTTGATATGGAACCAAAATTCAGCTTTTTATACTTCTCAGCCATCTGAGTAGTAAATATTTTCTCACAACTCTCAGGTAGGAGATAAAGCTAAATCACAAACTAGTTATCTTTCCTTAATAAGCAGAAATTCCAAAGATGATAAATAACCAAAGAAAAAGAATAAAATCAAAGTGTAAGACTTAAGGGAACATAAGGCAACTTTGAGGTTGTTTTCCCAAAGTAATCATTTATTTTAATGTATTCTAATTCAGGTACTCATAATTGTGAAAATATTACAGAAATGTAACTTGCTAAGTGCCTTAGGTAGTGATGAAATTAGTCCCTCACTCTGACATTAATCTATAAATCATTGTTGATTTATGATTCATATATTATCTTGTAATTGTGCAAGACTTGGCATTTTATGAAGCACTTGTACATATATTAACCCATTTTCATCTCACAAAAAGCTTTTGAGAGTACTTGGGTATTGTGTTTATTTTAAACGTAAGGATATTGCCTAGAGACCAATGTGGGTCTGCTGCTAAAGTCAGTGGGGAGACTAGGACCCAAATTTAGAACCTGCAGCATACAATTAGGTCATTCTTTTACAGTACCCAGATGCCCAACACAAAGAACAGCCCCTGACACAAACTCCCACAAACTCCTAGCTTAATCTGTGGATTGCAAACCAGACAAGGGAATTCTTCATAATAAGAGAAGACAAGAATGCAAGAGTGGCCTCCCACAGAAGATGATGCATATCCAAATGAACAAAGAGGAAATGCCTACTGACTTATTGTTTCATTACCAATGTCCTTAACTTCATAAAATAGAACAGGGAGGAAAAACTACATCATATGTTAAGGTAGTTACATTTCTGTACTTCTTATAAGCTATACAGAACAGGGAGAAAAATTACACCATATATTAAGGTTGTTAAATTTCTGTAGTTATTATAAGATATAACTATGGATTGCTGAGTGTAATAATTATTATGATTGGCAAGTTATGATTGGCAATACAATGAGCAAGTTCTATGCTATGCATTTTGCATAATTCCTTCTCAGTCCTCAAGACAATCCTGAGAAGTAGTTGTTATTTCCATTTTACAGAGAAGGAAGCCGAGTCCTAGATAGATTAAAAATATACTTAGTAAGTGCGACTGAAACCCAATACTGTCATATCCTAGAGCTCACACTCTGCCTCATTAAACTTTGCTTTTCTTCCCTACTACCCTCTCTACAAATATTAGGAAAAGCAACATTCCAAGAGGAGCATATTTTTAGTCTTCTGAAGACAGAAAATGTCTTCAAATTGAATAATTCATACATTACCCAACATATTTGTATTGTGTCTCTTCCTTGTGCATGGAAATATATGGTTTATACTGTACATGATTTGCTCTCTGTTTGAGAGGATGGAGAAGGAGAGAGAGACCATAGTGTAACACCACTACTACTGCTACTAATATAATAAATGGTACCACTAATAACATTGGGATCTTTTTATGTACCCAGTGGTTTTAAATGTGTATTATTTAATTCTCACAACCCTGCAATAGTCAAATGATTCCATTAATCTCATTGAAAATTATGTTGGCTTATGTTTCAGGTTAACACTAAAATTTTCTAAGTTCTGAAATGGCATAATAATAGTTACTTTTATAATAAATCTGAACTCATTATAATTTTAGGGATTTCACTGTAGACATTCTTATTTTAAATAATTCTCAACTATATAGCTTGGAAATTTCAATATCAAATCATTCATTCATTTAATAAATGTCATTGAATATCCATATATGGACTACCTTGGACTTGTTGCTATTAAGGTTCCTTAAGTGTGACATAACACCCTCAAGGGGCTTAAAATCTTGCAATGTAAAGACCAAACTTGTGTATGTACCATGAGAAATGATGCAACATGCCACTCCACCTTGTTTCTCCTACCTCTGCCCACCTTGGCTACTCAAGGATGTGTCCATTAGCAGCTCCCAAAAGCAGACTCAGACCTTGTGATTTTCATAGGACAATCCTAAAACAGATGCAATGACAGTCAGCTTGACCCACCATGGTTGGGCCTTGGTAAATGTTGCCTCTTAGATCTAAATTTTGGTAACCTTGTCACTATCCATTCTGGATTTGTGGAGCACCTTCTATGTGTCAAGCATAGTTCTAGACTATGAGAAAACCTCAGTGAAAAAACAAGATCAAGTCCCTGTCCTCATGGAACAGTGTCTAAAAGTAAGACCACTACTACTGCTACTACTATAATAAATGGTACCACTAATAACATTGGGATCTTTTTACATACCCAGTGGTTTTAAATGTGTATTATTTAATTCTTACAACCCTGCAATAGTCAAATGATTCCATTAATCTCATTGAAAATTATGTTGGCTTATGGCACATTCACAGGAAGTGCTTTCCAGGTAAAGGAAATAGTAAGGCAAAGGCCTTAATGGAAGAAAACATGGTGAGCCTATTCTGAAGCTGTAATTGAAATGAGAAGGAACGTATGTGGATGCAAAGATGGGGCTGAGCAGGAGCAAAACTATGCATGCTCACAATGCCCCTTAAGACCCTCTTAGACTACAGGGAGCCTGGGTGGATATGCCAGGAAGGAATGCCAAGATTCAACTGGAACCCTAAAAACACCATGGATTCAGTTATCCACTAGTTTTAATTCTGAGATCCACTTGTTTTCTCCATACAAAATCAAGTTTCAAAACAGTGAAGTGGGTATGGGAGAGAAATAAGTATGCTGCAAATACATGCAATCTTCAATTGATCAATAATTATTTATTTCTTTAAAATCAGGAAACCACCCTTCTAGCCTATGTACCTTGAATGAGGTCCAAATATATTACTTAACTCTTATTTCCATTTTTTTGAATCATTGTCTCCAAATAAAGGCCCTGCTGTGTTGAGCAAATCTCTCAGGAAAATCAGCAGCCTCCTTGCCTACCTCCTGAGATTCATGTACCTTCCATGCCCCACCCTTCTGAAGACCCTGTATTAGCAACATTTGAATTTGTTTCAATTGGACACTGAGTCTTGACTACCCGACTATCTCCCAGGGCTAACATTAGAAGTTCAACAAGCTTTTCCAAAACTCTTCTAGTCCTACTAGAGTAAATTCCCACTCTGCCCCCAATGCTATTGAACATTTAATATTGAGGATCAGGCACTGCTGAGTCACAGTTGATTAAAGCAAGTAATAAATGGATATAAATACAGTGTAAGAAGTCATAACACCTGCTTAGATGACTGGCAAAAGCCAATCATCCAAAGGATAGGATAAAGAGCTGTCTTTGCTCACCTGTTCACTCCAGCTGCTTCACAGCTAAGACCCTCTGTACTCACATTTCTTTCCCTATCTTGTTAAATGGATCCTATTCAGTTTCTGACATAAGAATCAATCAAGGCAGGAAATCTATCAGAAATCTCATACCAAAATTCATTAATTAAAAAGCTTCTGCACAGCAAAGGAAATATTTAGGAATGTGAAGAAAGAACCTACAAAGTGGAAGAAAATCCACGCTAGCTACTCTCTGACAGAGGATTAATATCAAGAATATATAAAGAAAACAAAAAAGTTAACACCAAAAAAAACCCCAATTAATAAATGGGAAAATGAATTAAACAGATACTTCTCAAAAGAAGAAATGCAAATGGCCAATAAATATATACAAAAATGCTCAACATCATTAGAATTAAGGAAATACAAATCAAAACTACACTGAGATTTCATCTCACACCAGTCAGAATGCCAGTCATCAAGAGTACAAACAATAAATACTAGAGAGGATGTGAATAAAAAGGAAAACTTCTACATTGTTGGTGGGATTGTAAATTAGTACAACTACTATGGAAATCAGTATGGAGGTTCCTCAAAAGACAAGGCATGAAACCACCATATGACCTAGTTATACCACTCTATTTATCCTAAAAGAATTAAAGTCATCATACTATAGTGATAGATGCATACCAATGTTTATAGTAGCACAATTCACAATTGCCAAACAATGACAATGGTGCCAACCTAGGTGTCCATCAACAGAAGAATCGATAAAGAGAATGTGGTATATAAGCACAATGGAGTTTTATTCAGCCATAAAGAAAAATGAAATTATGTCAGGAAAATGCATGGAACTAGAGAACATCATGTTAAGCACATTAAACCAAACTCAGGAGGTCAAGGATCATATGTTCTTTTTCACATGTGGAGGCTAGAGATGAAAAAGAAAAAGAAAGTTAGGGTAGATCTCATGGAAATCAAAGGGAGATCAGTAGAGGAAAGGGATCAAGAAGTGCTAGGGAGTGATATTGGCCAAATTATATTGTTATATTGTGTGCAAGTACTAATGTGTAACAACAAATCCCATGTACAACTATAATTTACCAATACAAAATGTAGAAAGAAAAAATAAGGTTGAAAGAAAATATACGTGTTAATGAAATTAAGTCTCATCACCAGAACGGGAATTTGAAGATTTCTACTTTGTCCTCTTTTATCTCTCACCCTCCTTCACTTCGAACCATTCAAATGATCCTGCTGAACCATCCTTATGATTCAACCCGAGTTCACAGGGAAACATCACTCAGGCAAGTGCCTCAGTGCCAACTGCTCCTCATCAGGGAACTGTAACTGGGGAAGCTGGAAGCAGGCATGTGTCTTCTCAGTCCTTTTGTAATTCCTTGGTGCATGAGACCAGAGTCACTGTTAGACGGATCTACCAGCAATTTTCACATCATGTCTGTTTGTTGAATAATATTTATCCCTAATATTTATCTTTCTTCCTCACTCTAAAGAACTGTGTTTTATTTGCTTTAGTCGGGGTAAGTTTCTGACACATGTATGGTATGGGATAAATCCTTAATGGATTACTGACAATCAATATACAAAACAGATGTTTGCTGCTGTTATCTCTCACATTCAGTGCTCTCATTCATTTTCTTCTTGTCCTGTCCCTTGGACTAGACCTGTACCCATTTCTTTCTTTGTTGTTTGCGTAGCACCATGTCTTGTACTTCAGTTCCTTCATAGAACTGAGATTCTACCCAAATTCCAGCTATTAACTATCATTGAAAGACCTACTAACTTTTGAGGGGCTTTTTTTTTGGGGGGGGGGTACCAGGAATGGAACCCAGGAGTGCTTAACCACTGAGCCACATCCCCAGCCCTTTTTTATATTTTATTAGAGACAGGGTCTTGCTAAGTTGCTTAGTGCCTCACTAAGTTGCTGAGGTTGACTTTGAACTCAAAATTTTCCTGCCTCAGCTTCAGTGTCTCGCAATTACCCTTCCATGTAAGTTGATAGCTTTCTTGTTTAAAAAAGGCCAGCATGTATGGTGGTGGCTTGTATGAAAATGAGAAGGTGATAAAATATTCAAAAGTATTACAAAGCAAAACGAATGAGGTAAAATCCTCCCCCTGCAGGTGCAGACTTTCTGATGTGTTAAAGTGCTCGTGTGGCTCTGCAGGGGCCAATCTAGGCCTTACAAATAAATTCAATCCAGAATATTGAGGGTACAAGGCACAAGATTTTGGTAGGACAGGTCTGCAATCAAATCATGATTCTTACATTCAGCAGCACTGAGACTTTGGGCTGTTTCTATAACCTCTCTAATATTGCTTTCTCCTTTGTGGAAGATAGTACCCACCTCAGAGGTTGATAGGATTATGTGAAATAATCTAGGTATGCATTTCCAACATTGTGACTGGGATATGATAGACGCTCAGCAAATGTCAGCTTTTCTCTCCTTAAGAGGATTTATTTTCATATTTCCATGTGCACACTAGGATAGTGATTACATCTATTTTTACTATTAAGTAAAGGACTAAAGGAGAATTATATTGTGCTTATACTTCAAATAACACTGTCAACATTAAGAATCATATTAATAACCACATCATTATAAGCCAAGCAGCAATTGGATGTCACATCATCAACATTAAAATCTTAAATAGCAGGAGGGTAGGATGAGAAGTAAATAAGAAGAAAGAGGAAAGATCTGAGTGGGATTAAAAAGAGTCATGGGTAGCAAGCCCTAAGTGCATACACAGCCCAGAGGGGCTACCAATGAATGTTCCATTACATGTCCTATCTTCTTTCTTACCCGTATACTTTTCAACTTTTAATCTTTTCCATTGCGTCCCAATTCCAATTTCCGCCATGTGTTGAGAACCTGTTCTGCACTACCCACTGTGCCTGTAATACCATAGGCAGCTAAGGGGAAGCTCCTACCTTCAAGTGGCTCAGCCTACCTGCCTACCAATAGAGAAATCCAGCTCTGAAACGTCATGACACATGCAGGAAAGGCATTCTCTTGGTGATGTGAGAGCAGAGATCAATATCAAGTAGAGTCTTGTTTTCCTAAGAAAGCAGGTGATAAATACACTGAGTTGGAAGATTTAATATGTGTTAAACAATTGATCAAGGATATTTTGGTGGCAGTATGTAACTGTTATTTCTCCTATTGCCATGCTCCCAACCATAGCTGCTTGCTCACATGCACACCTGTGTGTGCGCGCGCGCGCACACACACACACACACACACACACACAATGTTTAATTTTTCCTTCCCATTCTCTTACTTCTCTTATTTTCTGGGAACTTAAAGTCATTGGTGGAGGAGGAGGTCTATGGATTGGGGACATAATTTATATCAATTATTAAGAATTCTTGAAACTTGAAACAGCAAATTTCATTTAAAAGATGGTGGTAGTGAGTAGCAGGTTCTTGTGATTATAGAATCACCAGAAGCCTTTGGCTTTCACAGCAGACCCACTGAGCTGAGATTAAATAAACTGATAGATCTCAAACTTGAGAGTGTATAAGAATTTACAAGGAGAATTAACAAAAACTCAGATGCATAGGCATTTCACATTTTTCTGTCCCTTTCTCTGAATCCATAAGGACCTGTTATAGCAGAATTTCTTGGTAATAGAGATTGAGTTTGAAAACTAAGAAATGGAACCCTCCACATAAGTTAATAGTTTTCTTATTAAAAATTTTGTATTCGTGTATATTTCCATTTGCATTTTTACTAAAACAAAACTTTGCTATTATGCAGACATGCCCTTAGAGAATAATGAGTTTTGATATTTACCAAGGCATAGAAATTTTTTCTTAATTTTAGCAAATTAATAATATTCTAAACCTCCAAGTCACTGACTGTTAATTTAGTAGGATATTTTCAAAGTTTAATTGTACCTAATTATAAATATTTTATGTCTACAGTTTCTTAAGACAAATGTCTCTTTTTACATAATTTCTAAGTACAAAAAATACAAGCAATTTTCCAAAATTGTGAGAACAGGATTTTCTCAGACTACATATATTTATTTTTCTTCCTGCCATTATTACAATTAGCTGCATCACATGGCAATAGCTAATATTAAAAAGTAAGCAAAAATAGGTTGAAATAATTTTATTGTACAGATGACTATTTTCAAAAAAAGAGCAGTGTTATGGTTTTGATATAATAGGTATTCCCCCAAAGCTCATGTGTGAAAAATACAACAAAATTTGGAGGTGAAATTATTGGGTTATGAGATCCTTAACCTAATCAGTATAATTAATCCCCTAATAGGGATTAACTGGGTGGTAACTATAGAGAGGTTGTGACTGGAGGAGGGGGGGTCTCTGGAGATGTGCCTTTGAGATGTTTTGCCCATGTTGAGGGGAGCTCTCTCTCTCTCTGCCTCCTGATCATCATGTCCTGATCTGCTTTCTTCTGCCCCATACTTTCACCATGATGCCTTACATCAGACCCCAAGTAATGGAGTCTATGGTTGGTTGTCTATGGATTGAGACCTCTGAAGCTTTGAGCTCCCAAATAAACTCTTCCTCCTCAAAATTGTTCTTAGCAAATCTTTTTTTTTTTTTTTTTTTTTTTTTGGTTGCAGCAGCCAAAAAGCCGACTAAAACAAGCAAGGAAATTTTACCTATTAAAAGTGGCTACCCAGATGGGGATACAACATAAGATCCGCTCTTTTGTTATTATTGTTGATGCATAATTCAATTAGTTTAGTGAATGATTCTTTTGTCTTTATTCTGAAGCTTTAGGAAAATAACTCGGAGAATGAGCAAGAATTTCATCCATAGAGATCCAAAACTGAGTGAGTTAGCAGTGTTTTGGATTGGGAGAAGTTTGGGGGTTTTTTGTTTGTTTGTTTGTTTGTTTTTTGTCTTATTTTGTTTCTTCCTAAAATGCATCACTGTCAGAACCAAAACTGTGAGTATAAATTTGCCACAATCTTGGCAGCTGACAGTCATATACAGTGATTGTTTCACAGTCTCTGTGGGGTCACAAATCAGGCATAGCTTTACTTAGTTTTTCACAAAGTTGCCATCAAGATGGGGACCTGATGTGGTCTCATCCGGAAGTTCAACTGAGGAAGAACTAACTTTCAGGTTCATCCTAATGGTGGTCACAATTCATCTTCTGGTAGCTGTATTACTGAGGGCCCCCTTCCTCCTGATGCCACCTGGATACCACACTTAGCTCTTAGAATTCATCTCTGAAGTCCTCGCCACAGGCTCCTCCCCAAAGACAGCTATGGTATAGCTGTTTGCTTCTTCAAACCAGCCGAAGAAAACTCTGCCTACAGTCCACAGAGACAGAGTCTAACAAGATGTACCATGATCATGAACAGGATGAGGGCCTCATCTTTCCCATATTCAAAGTCTTCACATCAGCCAGCCCTCCTCAAAGGGAGAGGATTATATACTGATCTGACTCGAAAGTGGTTACCTCAAGGTATGTTCCCCCAAATCAGAAATTTTACTGGATGTTTTAAAATTTATTTATTGTCTTCTATCTGTCCTAGAATAAATGCCCCTTGAAATCAAACAAATTATGTTAAAATGAAATTGAAAAGAGATTCTTTTTTTATGAATAAAATCCAGCCACAGAAACTATTCCAATATTTGTTTTTAAGTTTGCTGATGAATTAACTACCAACCAACCAACAAACAAGAGAAGATATTCATTATTCATAATTTATTATTTGGTATGTCTTTAAAAGTCATATTAACTTTAATAAATTTGTTATTTCTCTGTCAATTTTATGAACTAATAATTAGTTAAAATATATTTGAAAATTATATCAATTAGGTTCAAATCTAAGTGATATAATAAAGAAGCCAATAATACAATGACTAGGGTAGAAGTTTTTCTCTAACATGACAGATTGACCAGTCCAAACTAGCAGGGCAACTGGTTCCACAAAATCACTCACAGGCCCAGGTTCTCTTCATCTTCCAACTGTGTCATATCACTCTGCCTGCTTGGGCAAAATAAGGCCAGGGACATGATCACTTTCCAGAAAACATGGAGGAGGAAAGAGTCAAAGACCAGAGCAATGACAGCTGCTCACATCCATTAATTCAAATGTAGTCTCCAAGTCACATGTAAACTCAAGGAAGCAATAAAATACAGTCACCAGCTGTAAAGTCACAAGCCCAGGAATACACTATAGGAAACAAGTGTCCTGCAGTAACAAGAAAACCATTTGCCAGAATTCTTTAAGATGACCAAATCAACTTCAAATTATAAATTCTCTCTGATAATCTGGATCATTTCATGACACCTGGAATTACAACCATTGTATCACATTTGAAGCACAAGTGTGAGTCTCTTTTGAAATGCAAGTATTTATTTGCTCAATTATAAAATAGAATTAGTGTGAGTTTTCTTATGTTTGCCTTGTAAGTGTGCTGTGATGGTTTTGGTTTTGGTTTTTTTGGTGGGGTTGTTTGTTTGTTTTGTTTGGTACTGGGATTGAACCCAGAGACTTTCAACCACTGAGTCACATCCCCAGCCCTGTTTTATATTTTATTTAAAAACAGGATCTCACCAAATTGCTTAGGGCCTCACTAAGTTGCTGAGACTGATTTTGAACTTGCGATCCTCCTGCCTCAGCCTCCCAAGCCACTGAGGTTACGGGTGTGCACCACCACACCCAGTAGATGTTGTTTTCAATACTATTCTCTTAAGCATAGAAGGTTGCCCTTACTATCATAGTTGCACAAAGTCATTAAATAAGTATTACAATTTCCTTTTCATCACATGAGATTATTTTCCTCTAGAAAATAAAATTTAAGATGTTAGCACTTTTTTTACATAACTGTAGGAAATTCTCTTTTTGAATATTCATAGCTTTTAATTTTCAAATTCTTAATTTCCCAAATTGTACCTAATTGTGATTTACCAAAGTATTATGCTTGTGTTTTTACAAGTCTCATTTGGCTTGTTATAGGCAGTATAAGCAAAATTCTTTCTCTATATGCAAAATGTTGTTTTGAACAAATTATCTCCTGTATTATACAAGTTTCTGGAGAAACTAAGCAAGAGGGTTTTTTCCCCCTGACACAGCAAATTATTATCTTTTCAACCTGAATGTATACCTCCTTAAATCATCTTTATATATCTTAAGTAATTATTATAATTGTAATATACCATTTTCTCATGTGGTGAGTATATACTCCAAAGAATCCTGATCCCATAAAAAAGGGTATTTTTAGGTATGAAAAAATTGTAGAGGCACTAAGTTTCAGATTGTAGGTGAGACACAGAACAACAGTTTTTATATATTATTCACAAATAAAAAGCAAGTATGAGAAGAGGGACATTTAGTACATCACACTTAAAAATCCATCAGTGCTGAACCTGAGCCTGATGCCTCTTCACACACACACACACACACACACACACACACACACAAGGCCATTTGAAGCAGAGTCAGGAAAGAATAGGAGGAGTGCATTTGGCAAAGTCAAGTCTTTTTTAATCTTCTAAATAACTCTGGGAGGTAAGCAGCGTTGGTCCATTTATAGTTCAAACTCGTACATGTCAAGTGATTTGACTGAAGTGCTCATAAGAAGCAGAATTGGGATCCTAATTCAAGTCAAATCAACAAGTCATTCCCTGGCTGTTGGCTTCACTGAACAGTGAACAATTATTTAATAAGTGATACAAACTGATTATTATAGAAAAAAATGTGACTTTACTAGGAAGTCATCAAATGGGTAACTATGTGAAGAGGGGGACACCGGCAAGGCATTCACTTCAACACAGAAGAAATGTCCTACATGGATAGTTGTTTAACAAAATCATCAGATTAAAAGTACATGTATCCCCAATGGAAAGCATTAAAATAGATGATAGCCACAAGATTGAAGTCAGTAAGACCAGGATCCTGCTCTTCTTAAAGGTAAGAGGAATTACAAATGGGAGTATTATAATTATAGTTACTGAGAGGTATTTCATGTCCTTGTTCTTCAGGAATGTGGCGGGGCAGGGGTTACTTTCTTATATGTTATTTTTCTGGTTTTATATGCTTGTGAGAATAAGAAAAATGAATAGGTGAGTCCAATTTTACAATGATGATGTATTGCACAGATAGAGTAGGAGGATGTTTTTAGAAGTCCTTTATTATGGAAAATTTCAAACAACATTATGTAGACAGAATTGTATAAAATTCCATGTGTTCTCCAGTCAGCTTCAACAATTGCCGACTCTTGATCAATTCTGTTACATTTCTGTTCTCATCTACTTCTCTCTTAGATTTTCAAATTATTTTGAAGTTAATAATGGGATGTCCTATCATTTCTTCATTACATATGTCAAAGTGAGGAGAAGATGTAAAAATAAGTCATATGGCTTACTTACATAACAAGGTAGGCAAAGTTTAGGTTCATTATCTTCATTTCACCGTACCTGAGTTCACACTCTGCAAGATTAATGGTATCTATCTTACTACTAGATCCTCCATATTCTATTCCAACCCTACAAATGCACACGTCTCCTATTGTGTCCTCTGTATAGCCGCCAGTCCATTGTTCTCACTCCTTCATTGATATCACCTTCAATGCCTGTTTGCTCTCTCAGGGCTAGAATACCACAGCCCTTCATTCAAAACCAATGCCTCTTTTAAGTTTCAGATTAGGTACTGTCTCCTTCGAGAAGCCTTCCTGGAGTAGGATGACTCACAGTGACCTCTCCATTTCTTAAACCACATTTCTCTTATAATTTGACTTTTACCATATTAGACTTTAACATATATTACCTTCCATGTTTTTCCAACTTGATAAAAAGTTTCTCCATGGCAAGAATTATCATTTATAATTGGTTTGTATCTTAAACTTCAGTAGCACCTGCCACAGAACTAACTATATAGCAAGTACTCAATAAATATTAATTCATTTATTAATGGATTTATTATGGTCAAATAGCTACATGAGACTGGAAATACTGAATTGAATTTATTTCATAAACTCATCATAAAAACTTGGCATGTAATATATTCATTTAAAAGTTCAAATTGCTAAACTTCTCCCAAAGAGAAATTTACCAATAGCTTACAGTTTGCTAGCACATTTTAAAAAATCAAGACTCTAATTTAAACTCTTCAAGGTATGAAATTTACCTAATCATGGTAATAGTACTAACATAGATTTCCTTGGTATTTATTTCTTATGAAGTCTCTGAAAGTCATCTTTGTAAGAAGTAGCAGGAGCACGTGAATAAAAACTAAATGTTCTCTGGATTCTAGAGAGTTCATCATAAATGCTGAGCAGGGGACAGCCCCTAAAATAGCACTACTCAATCTATTTCATTTATATTGCAAGGCATTTGAAAATGGAATATTTTTATGTGCTGAACCAATTTGATTTCTATGTATGATTTGCCATTCGTATTTTTTTTCTTTTTCCACTCAACTCTGATTTTAATAGTGATGATATATAATGACAAACACATGAATGAAAGTGATACAAAATTTATGTCACTATTATTCTTGACAGAAACAATATGCTTCTATGAAATTTTGTTATTAAAATTTATTCCATGGTAATATTAGGAAGAGAATAAACTAGCTATCTTGACTGTATTAAAACAGCAGGAATAGGCATTGACAATCTTTAGTGATTATCATTTCCTAGACTAGATAATTCTAGACTGAAAATTCATTTAGGGCATCTTAATTTTTGTTTAGCCTTGTATCCCCCAAGCATAGGGCAGTACCTTATATGTATGTGCTCCTTCTTAATAGGATATATCATTGGAGTTATGCTGCTAATTTCATAAAGAAGCAGCAAAGAAGATGCCTCTCTATAGTATTTGGAAAAAATACTATGCAGACAAACTGAGCACACCTCAACTTAATTTTAATTACCAATAGAAAACCAGTAGGGTTAAGAGGGATTGTGAGTTCGCCACTACACCATTCCCAGATCTGGAGGGCTTGAATACCAATGTTGAGTAGAAAAATAGCTCTGTGGCTCAGAATCATTAAAACACATGTTAATGCCTAAAAAGTGTTGAGCTCTTACTATGCATCAGTCACTGCACTAAGTGCTCTGCAGGCATTATCTCATTTGAACTTCATCCCAAACCTATGAGGTAGATATCATTTTATGTCCACATCACCGCCAAGGTAACGAGAGCTTTGGGGCATTAACCTACCACTTTCATGCTTAGCTTTCCTTTGTACTGCTTCTGTTATTTTAAGCCTCTTTCTCCAAATAATTTGTCTCCATGGGACCTTATCTTAGCATTTTTTCTCTAATGAATTTTATGGCCTAAATCTCAACCTACAATGGCCACGTTTCCAAATACTGCTACTGTGACTCAATTCATTTGTCTACAATCTTAATGCAACCAGTAACTTTTTGTATTACCCTCGCTTGCTCTCTTCCCTTGTGAAATATTTTATCTTCATATAACATTTGAATCATTATCAAACATAGGTCTTAATCCTGAACTTCAACTCAGTCTTCTCCTCCCTAATTAAAATGAAACTCTAATGTCGGAATTGAACTTTGTCTTGTTATGATATAAGCAACCTGCCTATCCCACCCTCAGAACAAAGTTCCTGTTTTAACTCAAATCTTCTGGGGCCCATCTTCCAAGGACTCAGCCGAGTTGGCTCTGTTCCCAAGTTCCCTTAGCTTCCATTCTCATAGACAGGGAGGCCACTGCCATTTCCTTCTCCCCAGAGAAATGAACTTCTGGCGATCTGTCTGGCTCAACTTCCCATGTGGATGATACTTTCAAACTCACTATTCCCACAGCAGAAGAATTATTCTTGAATGGAAGTATAAATCTATGTCCCAAATTGTAATATAATTAACTTTCTCTTTCTATATCCTCTGGTGTCCCCCAAACAGATGATGTCTAATGAGTCAAGCTGGCAAGGTCACCCTTAGATACATATGAGCAGTAGTGAAATGTGAATTTAAATCCCTCTGACTTTTCCCCTTTATCACTTTCTTCTTCCATCAGATTCCCTCTACACACACGGACACACACGGACACACACACTATATATATATATATCTATGTATATATACACACACACATATATATTCACACACTATATATATACATACGCATATATATTTATAAATTTATGTATAAATATATAATACATATAAATACATGTATAAATATATTCTTTATAGATTTATCTGTATAAAATATATAAATATATAATATTTAAAATATATAACATGTATAAAATGTATAAATACATAAACATATTTTTATATAGATTAACCTCTTTATAAATATATAAATATGTATATATTTATAAAATTCAAACACTCAAAATTTGGCACCTCAGTTATCTCTGCCTTCCTTAGTATTTGTACTTCAACATAAACTTATTTTCTCTTCTCCATTTCTTTCAAAACAAGCAAACAAAAATGACCCCTGACTTCTATTCAGCCTGCCCCAGACTAACAAATTCACATTACAAGTGGCAATTATTTATAACAGTTTCATGCTTTCTCCTTCTTAATAGTAGCTATATATTTAATGAGGACACTTGGAAAGTAAATACCACAAGCCAAAAGAATATATTTCTAGTTCTGTGGTTTCAGGAAATGTAATAAAAGATAAATTAAAATCAGGGAAATTTTCCTTATGCCTCTTAATAATACCAACTGGAACTAGCCCTACTATTTGGCCTCAGAGTTTGATCCAAATTTCATATAAGAATACTCCTTGTTTAGTGAGGAGAAATGATATGCCTTGAGCGCCCACCATGCGCATGCTCTGTGAGTTATGCAATCCCACTCAGCTCCTAATGACAGTCCCGTACTGTGCAATGGCTCTTCTTGACCCCCACTTTGCAGTTAAGGAATCTGGGCTTCAGCCAAGAGGAAGTACACCCCAAATTCCTTTCAGGTAAGTAATAAACTTATTACAGACATAATTAAGGGTTTAGGTCTTGAAATGAGAAGACCATTCTGGATTATTCAGGTGGGCCCATCTAATCACATGAATCTTAGAAGAACCTTTCCAGTCTTTGGTCAGAGGGATAGATGGGAGGACAGAAGAGGTTAAAGAAAAATGTAATGTTTCTGGGTTTGAATATGGATGAAGGAAGGACTCACAAGCCAAGAATTATAGGTAGTCTCTAGCAGCTGGAAATGACAAGGAAACAGATTCACCTACAGAGTCTCCAGAAAGGAACACAGGCTTACCAACATCTTGATATTCACTCAATGTGACCTGCATCAGATGTCTGACTTACAGAAATGTAAGGTAACGAGTGTGTTGTTTTAACCCCCCACACTTGCAGCAATTTGTCTCAGCAACAATACAAGATTAATATAATGGCTTAATAGGTATAGATTTAATAAGTGATCAATCTATAGGTTCAACTTGCTTCCACAAACTGGATATCCCCGTCAAGGGTCAGAAACATGAATTTTCATTTGGTCTTTTGGGAGTAGCCAGCTTTCCCTAGAGTTTGCTATATTGAGATTTTATGATTCAAAATATATTTATTTAATTTTGTTTTATATTGTATGTATTAACCATTGTTCAAAATATGTTCACCTTTGAGTAGTTTGTTTTTGTTTGTAGTACTGGAAATTGAACCCAGGGGTGCTTTACCACTGAGCTACATCCCCAATTCTTTTTATTTTTTATTTTGAGACAGTCTCCATAAATTGCTCAGACTGGCCTAGAACTTCTGACCCTCTTGCCATAGCCTCCTGAGTAGCTGGGATTATTAGTGTGTGTTACCACACCTGGCTCATCTTCACATGGATGAAGAATCACAAATACTCATGTAACAAAGGCTTTGAACTTGATTATACTGTTTTTTCCCCCACAGTTCTACATTATTTAGTGGCTATCAGATCAGACTGAAAGCCATTGTCCTAAAAGGACATGAGAATAGAGATATGGGATTATTTTCGATTGTCAAAGCATAGTCAAGTGGAGACAATGATCTTCAGATCTGACAAACTAGTATCTGACATGCCCTAGAAACAAGAGCTATTATATTTGCTGTAAATTTTGCCAGAAATTGAAAGACTCTTGCATTTTATTTAACCAGAATTTTTAAGTGAAATATTTATAAAAATATATTCTCTGGCCCCCACAATATGGCCTAAAAACACACACACAAAAAAATGCCAAAATATTATCATTTATGGAACTGCAGGCATTTACAGAACATTTTGTCCTGCAGCTTCATAATACACATTCTTCCAATCCGCATGTGAAATGCTCTCCAGGATAGACCATATGGCAAGCCACAAAACAAGTCTCAACAAATTTTTTAAAAAATTAAATCACAATATCAATTTTGAATATTGTGAAATTATCTAGAGTTAAACTTGAACCATTTCCAGACATTTTCTAGGTGATATGTATAATTAGAAATTTATTCATTTCTTTGTAAATCTAAACTTTTGTGTTTTTCACCAATTATAGATGCGAAGTTCATAGGTATGGAATCTAAGATTTTTTTCTCTAACAAGAAAATTAAATCATATTATGCATCTTCCCTGACCACAATGAAAAAAAAAGAAAAACCTAGAACTCAATGAAAGGAACTTTAGAAAATGTACAAATAGCAATAAAATGAAACAGTATGCTCTTGAATGAACAATAGGTCATCAAGGAAATTAAAAGGGAAATTTAAATGCACCATTTTTAAGCCAAAAGAACACTTCACCTAGCAAATGCAAAAAAAAAAAAAAAAATTAAAGATCATTTGTGAATTTTCAAAGAAGAACAAACAGTGAATAAAAACAGACCAGAAGCACTCAAAAGAAACAGCAAAATCATCCAAGAGACTCGTTTACCTTAAATCAATGTATAAGTTGATTTAAAAAAATGTCCAAGGTTTGCTCGTGGAATACCAAGTTCAGAAGTTTATGAACTTGAAGGAAAGAAAGAAATCACAGAGGAGGAAGGAAGAGAATAAGAAGGAAGAGAAGGCAAAGACAGTGGAAAAGAAGAAATTAAAAACTGGAAGGGAGCTGGCGTGGTGACACAGGCCTATAATCCCAGTAGTGCTGAAGGCTGAGGCAGGAGTATCACAAGTTCAAAGCCAGCCTCAGCAACTTAATGAGGCCCTAAGAACCTCAGCAAGACTCTGTCTCTAAATAAAATATAAAACAAGACTGGGGATGTGGCTCAGAGGTTAAGCACCCCTGCATTCAAACCCTGGTACCAAAAAAAGAAGAAGAAAGAAAAGAAAAATAAGAAATGGAAGGGAGAGAAGGACAGGTAGGATTTAGGAAGTTATATCAACAGAAATGAAGAATATTATGTATACTGCTTCTAAAAACAGAACTGGTATGGTTTAGTTTTCTTTGTGAGAATCACTGCCAAGACTTTGCAAACCACTGAGCTTCAGTGAATTTAACACTAGGCCTAAATTTCTTTAAGGCCTAAATTCCAACTTCTGTAATACTTGGGCAGTAGAGGGCCTTGGTCTGTAACTCCCTTTAACAAAGTGCCTATAATAACACAGGCTCTATTTAGGGATGCTTTCCATCTCTCATGCCCAAAGTGTTAATGTGAGATGAGCAGAACAGAAAGATTTAGGTCACTGAGGATTCTCCTGTTGGATACTCAAAGCTTATGCTGAATGAAAAGGAAACTTATGTCTCAAGTACAAAACGGATATAATGGATATGGGGGAGGGATTCCAAGGAAAAGGGATGGGTTTTCCTGTGACTAGGACATGTGCAAACCCACTCCCCAAGACATGAGAATGTCTAATGAGATAGTTATGGCCCTTGGGGGCTGAGGGACTGATTTCACACAAAAAAGGAAGCCATGAGAAAGATCACGAAAGGCTCCAGGTTCTTCAGAAGGCCACAACCACGCTGACTCCTGGTGGCCACTACGGCTGCAGAGCAGCAACTCTGCTGTGACAACAGCGTGGCCACAGCTCCTCTCCAGCTCCTCTCAGTTACTCCTGCATTGTTCCAAAATGTGACATGGTCAGCAGTGCCCCTCCTTCCCTTCCGCCATTGCCAGCTGAGGCAGGACTCAGAAATCCCAGGCTCCAGAGCCTGGTTATTCCAAGACCAAACTCTTCTCCCATTTCCAGTACTGCCATCCAGGTGCCAACGGGACCCACCGTTCATGACAGAACATTACTTCTGTCACTGCCAAACTTTCAACACAGGGCTTCGGTAACCATGTATGGCTTTATTTACACACACACAGCTCTTTCTGTTATGAGGCCTGTGAACATCGTGTTGACTGGATTGAAGTGAACTTCCAATCAGCTGCATCACAATACCCAGATGCTCTCTTCTCTCAGACACTCACACTGTGGCTCAATACAGCACACTCCATGAATGCCTTCTGCAATTTACTCTTAGGGGCCTTCATTTTTCTCTTCCTTGTAATTACATTTCTACCAGGTTCATCCTCACCCTGTGCAGATTGCATGTGACCAAACCTCAAAGCTTAACAGCAGAACAGGACTATTTTCAGATAGATGCTCAGCATGTTGGTAAGCCAGAGGGTAGAAGAGGTGTGGGCATAAGCGACAGTCCTAAGGTGAAACTGTGCCCAACATGTTCATGGAAGAAAAGATAGAGGGCATGGTGGCTCCAGAAGAGTGAATAAGAAGAAAACAGGATGAGAGTTAGTTACCAAGAGAATGAGAAGGAACCAATAGAAGGGAGTATGATTAACTCATAAGAAGCTAGCTCCAAAGGAAAACCCATACTGCATCGATGATGTTCTCACTACCACCGGGATAGCTTTCCACTCTGACATACTGCTTTAAATGTGGACTTTTCTTTATCAGATATTCTGGGGGGCGGGGACTAAAGATTAAAATATCATTAGAGCTTTTCATCAATATTTCTTTTTTTTTCTTTTTTTTTCATCAATATTTCTGATTCTCTAAGTACATGATAGGATTGTGCTTGATTTCTTACCATAGAACCTCATATAGGAGTGACATGTGTCATCTCCAGGTGGAAGTTCCAAGAACTAGTGCGGAATTCATTACACTCTCTTTCCACCTGCCTTGGCAGCAACAACCTTCAAGACTTGGGCTGCTCCATCAGCCTGGGTCTAGGAGCGACGATACATGAGCCAGGATCTCCAGTCAGCTCAGGATGGGCAAGGCACATGGATAGGAAATAAAACGTTGTGACTGAAGGCAAATAAGATCTCGGGATTGCTTCTTACTATAGTATAACTTATTTTAATTTGACACAAAAATGTTTCATATTTACTCATGTTTTTAACAATACATAGGAGGAAAATTTAAAGACAGAATCCACATTCAAGTAATCTAAATAAATCACCTAATATGAGGTTAATAATACATCCATCCTACCAACTGTAAGAGGCTACAAAATTATATCCAAATGTTATTTCCTAAAGCCATGTCATGTTTTATGTATATTGCATTTCATTATCCTAATGACTGTGACTTCCATGCAAGTGACAGTTTTAGGGTAAAAAAAAAAAATCTTATCAGTCTCTAATTATATAATTTAAAAAAATCATGAAACAGGTATATTTCTAATTCCTTTGAGAACCCCCTTTCTACTTAAGGAAACTTGAGGGCCTTTTTTGCCTAAAGAAACAAGTGAAGTTATATGTCATGTTTATAAGCAGCCATTGAATCAATCTTATTAGAGCAATTTAGGATCTTAAATCTCTTTATCAGAACAAGTTTGGAACATTACAATAGAAACTTTCCCTAAACCCAACCTTAAAAAAAAAGGAAAAAGAAAACCACAATTGACCTTTTTGAATGAACTTTTAAACAGATAGGCATAGCCAAAATCATCTGCCTTGAATAAGGGGAAAATTTCATCTTTACTATGTTACAAATAAACTCTTCAACAACACACATATTTTTACAAAAATTTCAGTGGGTTTTTCCATTCTCAGCAGTTAGATTATGGTGCTCATTTTTGATTCCTTCTGATCTGCCTAGACTTTTTTTAAATCATTCCTTGGCTGGTTTGAAATAATTTCCTCTTAGCATTTTTTCATCAAGGATAGACAAATAGTATTGATGCTCAATCACTATGCCCCCTTTAGATTTTAAAAACAATTTCCATTTATAGTATGAACTAGGCAGATCCACACCACTGGATTCTGCTTCTTTTTATAATCCCTGGGGCCTTTGGCATAGGTTGGTGTCCATTTGCAAACCGTCTGCTTTGTTCTATTTCTCAGCTTAGTCTATAGAAATTTTCCACTAGGAGAACCAAAAGACCACAAAGCTCTCATGTTCTCTATGGGCGGGCAGCAATGTGGACAGCAGACAGAGTGTGGAAGCTGAGTATATTTTGGCAGGAAGCCAGGTTAGTAGACAGTTCTTGGCTACATTGAGAGCTGCTCTGTATTTATCTGTGATTGAAAGATGTGTAAATCATAGATCCAGCAGAAGTGCTTACACACAGTAGTCACCTTGTAAAAATGAGTGATTCTGTAGCTTTTATTTGACATTGTTCTTATGTAGACATATGAGCAAACTCTAGAGAAAATATTCACTTAAAACATAGCTGTGACACTTGCTTTATGCCCTTGGAAAAATCATCTCATTGCTTATCTGACAACATACTTCCAACATATTTCTCTCTCTCTCTCTCTTTTTTTTCCCAAGTCACTCCTTTAAGACTAGATATCTAGCAGAGGAGAGTAATCTTTACTTCTCTCATGAATGAGGTTATTTTTCTAGATGTCTGAATGGTGGTCATTATTATAATTATTACGTGAATAAAATACAGTAGATAGGAGTTTGAATTCCATTTCAAGATTATCTGGGTCCCTTATTCTCTTCTACATCTAGTTGTGCAATTTTACCAAGTATCTTTACTTCATATCCTTATGTGTTTCTGTTAAAATAGAATTATTAAATAAATGTAAAGATTTAGAGAGTCTGGCACAAAGTAACTGCTATTTATGTGTTTTCCATTCTTATTCAGAAAGAGTAGCAACTTACTGCAGAATATCTACTTCTAATATAATCCATTGTAAGAAAAGATAAATATAGTGGTACGGTTATGCTGAAGATGTCCACATTTCCAAAATAAAATATTCAGTTAAAGATCACAAACTGAGAGGGCCACTACCTCAACTGAGCAGTTAAACAGTACTCCACCCTTATAAATCTTTCCTAATCACTTAATAAACCCTGATCTTTGATGTCCAGATTAGCTTTCACCACAATCATTTGGTCATGAATCCTTGTAAGAAAGGTTTTACCTTCACGGCCCCATTTTGTCCTAAATTTCAGAATCTGTGAAAAGAGCACCACAAGCCCCCCAAGAGAACTGTGTGCACTTGACAATGCAACAATAGAGTCCCCACTGAAGTAGGATGGCCTGCCAAGTCACTATTGCTGAGTTCCACAGTGCAACACAATTAGAAGCTTAATAGCATTGACCTCTTTGGCATAAACATCAACTCAGTTTATTCATTCATTTATTCGTTCATTCAATTAATCAACTAAGTAAGAAATGAGTTAAGCAAAGGCAAATATTAAGACTTCAACTTCAGCAAAGGAGTACATAGTTATTAGAATCATCTCTCTCCTTGAAGATAATCAAAAATGCTGGGGAAAAATTATTATTTAAATTTCTTAAAAATGAAAAACTAATAAGGTAATGAAGAATATTCTGACCAAAACCTAAGGCTAGGTGAGAACCAGGAAGATAAGTCTGGCACTAAAAATTCCTTTAACCTAAGGACATTTAATAATTTGAGGGAAAAGAATAATCAAAACAGCCTTGTGCTTTTTTAGACTACTGGAACTGTCAAAGCCAATCTGGGACTCTGATAAACCAGTCTCAAATTTCAGCCCCCAAACACCGAAACTGAAAACTCAGTGAATATACATAAAATTAGACACAGCTGAAGATAGAATTCATAAACTGGAAAATAATAAAGAATTATACAGAATGTCTGACAAATTGACAAGTACAACATAGTAGGACAAGGAGAATACAGTGAGCAAAAAGATAAGCCAGAAGTGATTTTTTAAAAGGTAGTATTTAAAGATACAATTAATAATTAATTCCCATAACAAAGGAGAAACATCAATTCACAGATCCAAGAATCAAAAAAAAAAAAAAAAAAAAAATCTCCAGCAGGATAAAAATACTTATCAAGTCACATCATAGTAAAGCCATAGAAAAACAGATAAGCAACATAGTCTCTTCCCACAAGGCACTTCTGTTATAAAGTTGAGGGTCATGATAGAGAATTTAACAGATATATATCAGCCCTGTTTTATGGTTTGGTTTGGTTTAAATATTGCAAAATCAAACTCTATATGCCTATAACTTCTTCCCTATTTACTTAGCTACAAAAGAACAGTTTCACTTTTTCATTAGCTCAAGATGCAATTGTAAATACCCAGGAAATGTCCAGCTCCCCTGGTGTCTGAAGTCCCACAAAACAGAAAATGAAAATCTGAGAAACCAAGGAGACTTCATAAGTTATCAATAATTGCAAACGTATCTCATTTTCCTGTCAGCAGTCCTAGAAGGGCTATCCACAAAAAAGCCCAAACACACACACACACACCATTCTGAAGGAAACACACAGATGGTATTTATCTTCTTAACAAGTTAACTTTGAATGCGTTTTTCTTAACAGTACACATTTGATTTAACAAAATATACACTTGAAATGTAATTATTTTCATTCCCAAACAGAAAACAAAAACTGTGTCTGAAAATTTCTTATATCCTAGTAACAAGAAGAATGTTATACAAACTGGAAACTGGGCATACATGATATATGTTGTACTTAATTGCAGCATACTATGATGTTTTTCATTTATTCTCTAATACCAGTGTTTTCATAGGTAGCCTGATGCACTGGACTCATATAGTTTCCAGTTCTAGTGGAAATCCCACTCTGGGTCTGTTTCCTTATCAAAATATTGGTGTAATAAACAACAGTGGAACTGAATACATTACATATATTTGAGATCCACTTATCCAACGTAATATTCATCCCTAATTCTACATAAATCCTTCAGTTACTGCCTTGTAATTTAATAGACTCTGAACCCAGACTGCTTGGGTTAGGATCCTGGTTCTAACATTTACTACGTGATGATGAGAAAGTTAGTTAAATTCTCTGTGCCTTGTTTCCTAATATATAAAATGAAGATGGGTATGGCATCTAATTTTTAAGGTTGTCATAAATGTAAATGAGTATGTATATAAATTCATGTAAAGATATACCATCAACAAATGTACAGAAAATAAATTTAAGAAATGACATTTATAATAACAGCATGAAATATAAAATACTTAGTAATAAATATGATAAGTAGAATTCCTACAAAAATAATGCACAGCATTTCTGAGAAAAATTAGATCTAAATAAATAGAGGGCTATATCATGTTCATGATTTAGAAGACTCACTGACAGTTTTCTCCAAATTGATCTAAAATCTCAGCATAAACCCACACACAAAAAATAAATCTTAAGATATATTTATAGAAATTTTAAATCTTTTTCTAAATGACAAAAAAATAACTAAAACAATCTTAAGAAGAATAAAGGGGAAGGATTTACAAGGTTTATAAAAACGCTAATGTAATTAAGACAGTGTAATATTGCTACAAGGATGAAAATGGTCCAGAAGAGAAACAGAAAAAGAACAAATAAGAAAATGCAAAACAGACCCATACCTAATAGGATGCTTCACTTGCAATAAAAGTGGTACTGCAAAATAGTAGGGAAAGGATGAATGCTTTAATAAATGATGCTTGGCCAACTGGATACTCACATGGAATCAAATGGATGTTAACTCCAAACTCTCAACAGTGAAATTTGGATCTTACAAAAAATACTTTGCTCAAATTTTTAAATATACATATACCAGTCTTTTATAACAGATGATATAATATTACCGTGCTTCAACTCTAGCAATGCAGTCATCCTCAGAAGCTACAACTGCAAGGAACCTCTAAGCAAAGGCTTAAAAAAAATTACTAAACATACTCTCTGATCTCTAAAACTATAAATCAATCACCTAATTGTTCCTGGGAGCTTATTTTAAATAACATGAGATACAATAGAGAATTCAAGGGAGCAGAGACGTGATCTCTTCCTAGGGAATTAGGAATTTAATGGGGAAACAAATTGTAATCGAGTACTTGAATAAAATGAATAGAATGGATTATCAATCCAATGTATTGAACGATTTTACTAAATTAAAGTACAGACCATAAAGAGAAAGAAAACATTGTAGATAGGCTCTGGGTAAGGAACATTTTCTGGAGGACATGGTTGAAGCAAGACTATGAAGAATATATTTAGGGGTGCTCAAGCATCACAGTCTAATGGTTAGATACAGTTGCAATATTTATTATCATTGAATAAATGAATGTTGGATACAGATTGTGTAAGAAGAGTGTAAAGCACTGAAAATTTTGAGCTAATAAATTATATGATTTGCTTACTCAGTGAAAAGCTAACCACTCTTGCCTCCCATAACATGCAGCTTAATCTAATTCTGATTTGAATTAAAGTTTGTTTTTCCCATGCTTATCTTGCCTGCTCCATAATAAGCAGCCTTCTTGAAAGCAAGCATCAACAATCATCTACTTCTTCCAGAATATCCAGATCAGAGCCTTACACACAATTAGCACTTAATATCTGTATGTTGAATAAATGAATCAATCAACCAATTAATCAATAGACAGGTTTTTAAAAAAGATATACACAATGACAAAAATATAATAAATTTAGAGTTGAGGCAACAGAAAGTGGCACAATAAATATATGTTCACATTTAGATAATCATATCTAATACTGTATGCTGTATATAGCTCTAATGACTTATTTATGAGATTATGGAACTAAAAGGAGATAACTGGAAATGAAAGATTTTTAAAAAGCAAAACAGGTTCCTAGTGAACATGGAATGAAGACAATTCTGAGTGTCAGGGACTCTAGAAAGCTTATAGGAAGTCAAAGGAGTCAAGACTGAAGAATTCCTAGCACCCAAAATGGTAATGTATTCTAAATGCTTGGTGTAGCTGAGGCCAGCTTCTTTAGCACTAAGAAACGTGGCATTTATATATGCTCACCATAACTGTATTTACTTTTTTTGGAAATTAATAGATAAATCTAGTGTTGTAATTAGTTTAGGAAGTCATGAGATAAAACATGCTCTGTAAGAAGCAAATTATATACGTTCAACCAGTTAGCTGTATTCAGCTTCTAATCATTACTACTAAAAATATTCAAAAATATGCAATAAAAAAAGAAAGCATTCATTTTTCTTATAGCTTTTAACCAACTTAATGATCCTTAAAGTAATTTCTGGTGTATTTAAATGTAGAGACATTACAGCTTTTATAAAACAGACCTGAGTAAATCCTCCTGCCTCTGGACCCTGATAAAGTTGAATTTCCTCTTTGCCTACCAGTGCTGAGAGCATTAACTGCACCGGTGCTCATGCACGACTCAGTATAGTACCTAGCTCATAGTAGGCATTCACTAAGTGCTCACTCTCTTTTCTTACATTTATTCTAAACCAGTTAAAACATAAGGGAAGATGCCATGGACCATGTAAAGATGTGTATCTTCCATACAGTTTGCTTTCATATAACACTGACACTACTAAGCAAGTATTATGTGTATGATAATAAAATTTTATCTACATATTAAGTTATAATAAAAATTATTTTTCATAACTTGGTGTACAATCTTTCTCATCTTTAGCTTCTTGGAATCCCAGTTATTCCAAATAGATATATTTTTTTTTAGGGGGTCAAATGTATAATCTACATCATCAACATCAAATAACTGCTGCAAACCTTGGTTGCTCTTATAGAGCTGAAATAGCAAGAAAAGAGCTTTGTGCCAAGTTTAGCACTACGTGGGATATAATAGGAATCCTGATGAAAGCCAAGTATCTGTCTCTCCACACGTGCATACTATACATAGAAAGAATACTGGATCAAACACCAGTTTTATCTTAGGATCATAAAACTGAATATGGCTGGTCGACTTGTAACTGATATGTAACAAAAATTTACCAAAAAGAGAATCATAGGACATACTTCTAGCAGGAAAACACTCTTTCTGTTTTGTTGCTGTGGATTTCAAAGGACTTACCGTACTACCCATAATCAGTAATTATATTATCATAATTATGTGGGTTTCTAAATGTCATAAGTCTAATTTGTATCTTATCTAATTACCCATCTTATTATAAAGTACTTCTTTCATTGATGTTTTGGTACAAATAAATAAATAAATAAATAGCTATTAGAAAGTGAACTGCCCCCGCTAAGTACTGAGGCTTGAGTTTTCTTCTAAGACAAGCATTATTTTTAATGTAATTATTCACATGTGTTGTAAGAGATCAATTTATTATGTTCAACAAACAAAGCGAGTCATATTCTATTAAGGAAGAATTTAAGTTATAGAGTATTTGCAGTTATTAATGGAAACAGTGTAAAAGCTACCCTTCCTGCTTGCGGTTATGTTTATAATAGCCCATTCTAATACTTCTGTCTTAACACAGCATGCGCTTCCTCTGAGCAGACTGTCAGTTATATGGGAGGTTTCCTCTTTTCCCTCCCCTCTTGCCTGCACTATTGCTATTTGATAGATGCATGCTGTGTGAGGGAGGACACAGTGTTGGGTTGATGTGAGGTGAGTAAAGAAAATACTGCATTTGCAAATAAATTACAGAAGTTCCTTCCTGACAAAAAGAAGTGAATGTTAGGAATGAACTCTCTGACAATACTTGCAGTGGAAAAACAGAACACAACAGTGTAAGCAATACCTTGATTTCTCTTTGACAAAAATGCATCCACTAGTCACCAATGAAAGATAATCCCTAGGTAAGAACAAATGTCAATTTTATGTGCATCCCTGCTGCCCCTGAAAGAGGCTTGGGCCTCTGAAGATGTTCGCTCCTCTGATGTACTCTGGGTCCACAAAAGAAAAATAAAATACACCTGTCGCTACTCATATCTGAAAGGCACAATTGGAATATTGTGAGGTCCAGGTGAAGGGGCAGGCAACCTTTTCTGGGGAAAACCGTGGCTGTAGTCCATAAAGAACACCCGATTTAAAATATGCACCCTGAAATTAAGAATGATAAGATTTCCTCTACAGCACAGAACGGCCGACTTGAACTCAAAGAGCAAATTTAAAGTTGCAACATCAGAAACCTATTGTGTCATTTTACATAATGCCTGGTGTGGAATTAATAACAATATGTATTACATGATTCTAGAAAGATTTAACATCTGATTCCAGAGTGAGAGAAGAAATTGCACAAGATGGGAAGCTGTTAGAAAATTAACTGCCACAATTCTCAAAATCTGGCCTTCCTTAAGTTCAACAGAGAAGCTCCTTTTTTCCTTAAATACTTACTGATTCATTCTAAAGCATCTAGAGCTTTCTAAGAATTAAGTTACAGCTAATTTAGTAGAAGGCAATAATAAAATTTTTTAAACTTTAAAAAAACATCATTTTCATATGACAAGAAGTACAAAGAGTAGTAGAAAAAGGAAGAAAGCACACACATGGATGAAAGAAAGGAAGGTGGTAGAACAGCACGTATTTTAGTCAGCTTTTTCACTGCTGTGACCAAAAGACCTGACAAGAACAACATTAAGGAGGAAAAGTTTATTTGGGGATTACTGCTTCAGAGGTCTTAGTCCATAGACAGCTAGCTCCATCCCTTGGGGCTCAGGATGAGGCAGAACATCATGGTGGAAGAGTGTGGTGGAGGGAAGCAGCTCACATGGCGATCAGAAAGCAGAGTGAGAGAGGAGACCACTTGCCAGATACAAAATATAAACACCAAAGCCATATGCTGCCTGCCTTCAGTTACCCTTCAGTTAATCCCATCAGGGGATTAATTCACTGATGGGGTTAAGACTCTTATAACCCAATCATTTCTCCTCCAAACCTTCTTGCTTTGTCTCACGCATAAGCTTTTGGGGAACACCTAATATCTAAATCATAATAGCAGATGTTAATTTTCTTCCTACCTAGGACTCTCGTTCAAATGATAAAATGGAAAGTATGGTCAGTATATTTAATATTCAAAAAATAAAATCAGTGGCATTTAGAAAATCCTTTTGGTTTTCAACAAGAACAATTTTGGCACAATAGGTAAAATATTTAAGTTGGGGTTTTTAAAAACACTAATTCTTTACTCTTAGGGTCTCATTGCATGTCCCATGTGGGCAAGGGAAAGAGTTCCTGTCGCAGGGATGAGTTGGCTATAAATTAATCACTAAGAAATTTATTTAATAGAAAAAACCACAGGAGACAATTATCTCTTGAATCAGGGGGCTTGATTGGTTGAGCCATTCAGAAGGTCTGGCTCTAACAACATGGAAGAGCCCAGATTTTCTTTATTTATAGTGGTACAGATCAAAGTGGAGCCAGTAGGAGCTTCTTCCATGAGAAACAGGTTGAGTGGAGTTAAGCAAACCATTTTGCTCTAGTGGATCCTTGGCACATTTAGGGCCTGCAAACTCCAGTGGTGAACCAATCTGCACGGAAACCACAGGCAATCTGGAATAATATTTCATGATTGCCAGTTCCTGAGAGCCAGATTCCTGTGTCTGATGGCCCAATCAAGTCTGGTTTTATTTGCAGGCCATGCATGGCACTCTGCACTGGGGTTGCTTCTTTACTTGTATTTCAGATTCATATTTTTAACTGAATTTGTATAGAACTCTTAATTATTTGTTACTGATTTCAAATATACCCTGTTTTGTTTTTCTATAAAATGGAATTTGGTGTATTGTCAGGGTTCTCCAGAGAAAAGAACTAGGAGGACATGTGTATATTTAGAAAAAGAAAGAGAGAAAATCTTATTTATTTTAAGAAACTAACTTATGTGGTTAAGGAATCTACCCCAGGCAAGACTTGCAGAGTAGGCCAGCAGGGTGCAAACCCAGGGAAGAGGCCCACCCACATTATTGAGAGCAATCTGCTTGACTCAACCACTACTGATTCAAATGTTAATCTCATCTAAAATACATTCTAGAAACACCTAAAATAATATTTGACCAAATATCTGGGTATTACTCCTTGGCTAAGTCTTCACAGAAAATTAACCATCACACTTGATAATCCAGACACCTCCACAAGGTAACAAGGTAATTTATTCTTTTTTCCGATCTCTTTCTTTCAAGACTCTTAAAACATGTGCACTCTTGGCCTCATGGGAAAGTTCATACTTATATATCTCCATAAATGGCATACTACAGAAAAGACCTTTGAACTGCTCAATGTCATTTATAGTTGGAGTCAAGAAATGCTAGTTACTACTGTCTTGTGAGTGTTTTGGGAGTTTCATAGCCCTGTTCTTGGAATCTGGTTCAAGAATTTTTGAAGAACTTTATTTTTACATCACATAGTCTATCTCTGTGATATACTCCAGTGATAAAATCTTCAAAATTTTTATTTATTCAAAAGTTATCATCTATTAAATCTCAGGCCTCTTTTTATTGTCTTCAAAATTTTTATTTATTCAAAGGTCATCATTTATTAAATTTCAGACCTCTTTTTATTATTTTATAATTAAATTTTTTCTTTTTTTAAAATGTTTCTGAAACTTCGGTCTTTTCTTAGTTTTTAAAAAATTATTTTCATCTATTAATAATAACTTATTCTAAAACTATCTAGTCATCTTTGCCTTTTGATAATAATTATATTTGACTAATCAATGCATTAATTTGCTTTTTCATCTATGACATCTATCAATTACATCAAATATAATTTATCTTGTATTGAAACATCCACAGTACCTTTTTGTATACCCAGAGACATTCTTGTACCAAATCAATCTTCAGAATTGGCTGTGTCCAGTCTTGCCACACTGCAACCTTAGGAATAGCTTGTTGAGTCAACCATTACATGTGCAGAAGAGTTGGCTTCTTGGACATCCCTAGAATTCTTGGAAAGTAAATATCATAAACACAGAGAAATTGAGAGTAAGAAGAGGTTATCTGTACCAAAATTCTCATCTTCACATGAGCCAAGTGAACTCTGAGAAGTCCAGAGACTGACCCAAGGTGTGGGCTCTAGGTCTCAGGACCGGGAGCCAGGGATTCATGTGGCATCCTTATCTCTGTTTCTGAGTTGAAGACTGGCAAGTAAGTTAAGTAGATGGTACTCTACTCTCTTTAAAGTGACAGTCATGATCCTCTTAGAGAACATGTGTCTAATGAGTCAACTTCCCAACAACTTCACTTACTTAGAAACAAAACAATAATAATAGTCAGTGTAAACATTAGAAAACATGGTAGCTAAACTCTCTCCTGCAAGAATTTTGCTAATTACATATTGCTCACATGCCTCAGTTTCCTCTTCAGAGAAATGAAACTAATGAGTAATACCTTATTAGGTTCTCTCTGGCATATATCAGGTAATAAAAACAATGATTATATAATTTCTACATAAAAACATGAGCTAAGTATGGATTAATGGCTTTCAGAATTAGATCATTCCACATAAGAAGCTAGACTATTCCAATGTGAAAAAATAGACTATCCTATGTGATTTTTTTACAGAATTTCCATTTTAAACTACTCCACATGAATTTCCATATGAATTACACTTACTTCCAAACAAGCTTCTCCAGAGGCAGAAAGAAGAAATGGTGAGTATAGAATATATATTGTTATCTACACACATACATACCTACAGAGAAAGATTCTTCAATTTGACCTATAAATAGACAATTTTTAAAATATTTTTATTTGTTCTGATTAGTTATACATGACAGTAGATTTTGACACATCATACACAAATGGAGTATAATTTCTCATTCTTCTGGTTGTACATGATATAGAATCACACCAGTTGTAAAGTCATATATATACATAGGGTAATAATTTCAGATTCATTCTCTATCTTTCCTACTCTCATATCCCTTCCCTCCCTTCACTCTCCTCTACCTAATCCAAAGTAACTCTATTCTTCCCTAGCCTCCCACCCCCTTATTGTGAATTAGCATCCACATATCAGAGAAAACATGCAGCCATTGGTCTTTGGGAATTGGCTTATTTCACTTAGCATGTTATTCTTCAGCTCCATCCATTTGCTAACAAATGCCATAATTTCATTCTTCTCTGAAGCTGAGTAATATTCTATTATTTGTATGTACCATATTTTCTTTATCCATTCATCTGTTGAAGGACAATTTTTAATGTTAAAATATTTTAGCTGATCCCCAAGTTTAGATAAGTATCTTGCATGTTTCATAAATAAATATGACCATTATTCCACTAGTCTCATGTGGTGAAGTCATAAAAATTCCACTGGAACATGTTGATTCCCAAAATTCAATTACAGAGAGTGGGTCACATTATTGTAAGCATTGTAGTTATTAACCTTAACTCCTATGATCTTACCCACTCCTAACTTCAGTCATTCCCTCTCCTGTCCACACTCTGCTTAGGTGTTAAGGACTGGATTATGCCCCAACCTTTGAAAAAAATTCATATGTGGAAGACAAAGTGTATCTCAATATGATTGCATTGGATCAAGGGTCTTTAAAGAAATACTTAAGGTTAAATGAGATGTAAGGATGGGCTCCTAATGCAATATGACTGGTGTCCTTAGATATGAAGAGACACCAGTGTGTGTGTGCACAGGGAAAAAGGCCACATGAAGACCCAACAAGGCCAAGGAGTGAGGCGTTGGGGGAAACCATCCCTTTTGGCACCTTAATCTTGACCATCTGGCTTTCAGAACTATAAGAAAATAATTTTGGGTTGTTTAAGCAACCCAGGATATGGCATTTTGTTATGGCAGCCCTGGAAGACTAGTATACTGGGCATGACCTTTAAAACAATGAAGTACAAACCCCTCTTCTCCCGTGACAGCCTATCCTTCCAGCTTCCTACTTTTTCATTCCCCTTAGCCTACTCACTCAACTTTTTAAGAGCTCCAATCCCTGACTGTCAGTTTTTTTCTCACTTTGGTCTTTCTGTTTTAACATCTCCAGCTTGTTCACAGGAGGGGTCCAATCCAATCGGTAGGAAGTTTGTGCATCTTCCAAGTGACAGTTCACACCCACGTTAGAAGAAAGATAAAGGTGAAACCTAGCGCTATCTTACCATTGTTCTTAACTCACTCTGCTCTTTACACTTACTGTACCTGCCTTACAAAACCCCAACCCTGAATTGTAGAGCTGTTTCCTGTCTCCTCTCTAGCACTTACATTGCCAAATACTACAGAGGAAAATCAAACGAGTTTAATTTGATTTCACCACAGACTCCTGCTGCCCATGTTTCTGTTCAATTTCCTCTCCCATTTTCCTCAATTTCAAACATTTCACTTCCTTCTTCAAACTCTGTGTTATTGCCCTCTTCAGGTTTCAGCAAATGACTTGGCCTCCTGCTTCACTGGGAAAATCCAAGGCATCAGGATTTGCTTTCCTCACCACATTTGAGGAAGCAAACTTGTCCATTCTATCCCTGCTTCCTCAAGGACATTTTAAAAATAATTTGCTCCCTCTGTCTCCTGTCTTACTAACTTTTAAAATATCTTGATTTTATCCTATCTGTGGAGAGTGGTTCATATCTAGCAGAATGAGATTTGGTTGAGCCATGGGATACAGAGGCCTGCCTCCCAGGAACTGGCAGCCATGATAGACTGTTCCAGATAGCCTGGGCAGTATGTGACCCTGTGTGGGAGTGGCTTACCATCTAATGATATGCTAATTCCCTAAGCAAATGGCTTCCCTAACTCCACCCCATCCTGTTCCTCACAGAAGAAGCCCCTCCTGGTCTTGGCCCACTCTACCTGTGTGACTATAAAATAAAGGAGAAGTGGGCTACTCCATCTTGTTAGAGGCCATATCTGGTACGGCCTGATCTGTCACACCACCTCTCATCTGAAAAGAGTATTGACTCTTGTGTGTTTATTGATTAGATAAGTTTATGAGTAATTAATTGATTTATAACCAGCATTATCCTCCAGCAGTTAACCCTTCCCTCATCTATGTTGGACATGACTGAAACCCTGCACCTATCCCAAATGAGAGTTGTCTTTTTCATTCATTAAAAAAAAAAAAATAAGGAGAGAAAAAAAAAAAAATCCCTCAACCCCACATATGCTTCCAATAACCATCCTCTTTCCTCTCCTCCATGGTCAGTTCTACAGAGATCTATACTGGATCTCTTCATTTCCTCATCACATATCCACAACACCCTCCACTCTTACCTGACATCAGCCCTACCACTTCCAACCAGGGTTAGCAAACATTTTCTTAAAGGTCTTCTTAGGGTTTTCTAACCATACAGCTTCTGCTACAACTACTGTGCTTCTTTGTAGTGTGACGATAGTTGTAGACAAGATATAAATATTGACTATATTCCAGTAAATTTATAGGTCACTGAAATTTCAATTTAGTATAATTTTCATAGATGGTGAACTAGCTATTTATTTTTGTGGACTTTTTCTTCCCAACTATCTAAAAATTCACACACATTACATTTCTTTTTCTGGTTTATTGACCATACAAAAACAAAATGGCAGGCCAGATTTGGCCCATGCATGGTAGTTTTCTAACCCAAGCACTAAAACTGTTCTTCCCAGCACGGCCAATGATCTCCACATTACATACTAATTAATAGGTGTTTCTACTACTCCTATTTCACTTGATTCTTCTCCATAACTATCCTCTAGGCCACTCCTTCTTGAAAATGTTCTCTTCCTCATATTTTATGACCACACCCTTCCCTATGCTTCCTTTTCCTCTGGTCTGAACATTTTTTTTTCTTCCCTTTTCCTCTTAAGGTACCTCTCCTCCTGCTGCCCTTTAATGTCAGTGTCCACAGTCTCCTTTCTCTCTCATTATACTCTCTCTCATTGGATGACTTCATCCCCACCCAGGGCATGATGCATATACTGATATCTCCCATCTTTGATCCTTGATATCTATTCTGTGCTCTAGACATAAATCTAATTGATAGTTGTCTCCAGATGTGATAAAAGCATTCAAATGGAACTTTTCCTAGACTAAAGCTAGCACATTTCCATAAAGACTTTTTCATGGATGAACAAACTATTCCTCCATTTTTCCATTCAGTCTCTCCCTCTCTCTCTCTTACACAGACACAGACTCTCTCTCTCTCTCTCTCTCTCTCTCTCTCTCTCTCTCTCTCTCTCTCGCACACACACACACACACACACACACACACACACACTCACCAGGACTGCTGAGTTTACTTACTCTACTCTCCTCTACACCCCAATAGGCTAAACTCTACTTACTACAACATCCAGATTTCCTTCTCTGCCAAGCTGTGCAGCCAACCTACTGGTCCCTGCAGAGAAGCTACAGAAGAGTGGTGGAGAGGGTGGAATGTATGCTGGGTGAATCAGAGGTCAGCAGCAAGCAGAGACCTCAGCCTGTGTGGAGCCCGCCATGCAGCTAGATGGTCCTGAGGTGCTTTGAGCCAAAGTATGACCACCTGTCACCCTTCCATGGCCTGGTATGGATTCCTTCTACAGAAACCCACTCCAAGCAGTGCTTCAGAAACCTAGATGC
The DNA here is from genome assembly GCF_902686445.1 of Sciurus carolinensis. Taxonomy (NCBI): domain Eukaryota; kingdom Metazoa; phylum Chordata; class Mammalia; order Rodentia; family Sciuridae; genus Sciurus; species Sciurus carolinensis. Next base: position 68,451,926 of record NC_062217.1, on the reverse strand, counting down.
ATAGACCATCCCAGACCTCAACCTCCTGCTTTCTGACCTACAATGAGAAAATGGAATGTGGCAGACCTGAATAGAAGTCAGGACTTGAGAGCTAACCAATGGCATCAGTCCATTTCCAAACCCTAATTAGCATAAGTTTGGACCAATAGCAGTGATCCAAGAGCTCTATAAACCCACAGACTAGCACACTTCTGCTATTGGGTCCCCTCTGGCACTATAAAAGAATTCTGATCCTGTTTCTTTTTTTCTTTTTTTTTTTTAAATTGTTCTTTTCAACTATGTATAACAGTAGAATATATTTTGACATATTTATACAAATATGGAGTATATCTTATTCTGACTGGAATCCCAGTCTTGTGGTTATACATGATGTGGAGATTCATTATGGAACATTCTTATGTATGCATAGGAAAGTTGTATCGGTTTCATTCCACTGTCCTTCCTATTCCTACTCCCCTCCCTTTCCTTCATTCTCCTTTATCTAACCCATTAAACTTCTATTTTTTCACTCCCCCGCCCCCTGCTGCTTGTTGTGCATTAGCATCCACATCAGAGAGAATATTCAAACTTTGGTTTTTTTGAGATTGGTCATGTAGTTGTAAAGTCCTCCTTTTTTATACACTACATTATTTTTTATCCATTCATCTGTTGAATGACACCTAGGTTTGTTCCATAGCTCAGCTATTGTGAATTGAGTTGTTATGAACATTGATGAGGCTGTGTCACTGTAGTATGTTGATTTTAACTCTTTTAGATATATATATATATACACACACACACACCAAGGAGTGGTACAACCAAGTCAAGTGCTGGTTCCATTTCTATTTTTTCTAGGAATCACCAAACTGCTATCCAGAATGGTTGCACCAATTTGCAGTCCCACCAACAATGTATGAGTGTACATTCTCCATATTCTCTCCAACATTTATTGTCACTTGTATTCTTGATTGTTGCCATTCCAACTGAAGATGAAATCTCGGGGTAGTTTTAATTTGCATTTCTCTACTTGCTAGAGATAATGAATATCTTTTCCTATATTTGTTGACCATTCTTATTTCTTCTTCTGTGAAGTGCCTGTTCAGTTCCTTTGCACATTTATTAATTGGGCTACTGGTTTTTTGGTGTTAAGTTTCGACTCTCGTACTCACCCATTCTGGTCTCTGGATTTCATTCTTTGAATTCTCAAGACAAGAACCAGAAAGAAGAAATCAATGAGGAGCTGCTGGGGTCTGCTGCAACAATGGAGGGCATAGCCCACTCTTCAGAACTGTATAACACTTCTTGGCTGCAGAGGCCTGCCAGCAGAAACAGTGAATCAAGTTTCATTCCAAAACTCCTGTTTCACTAGCATAGTAACTGCTCCCTATTATTTTGCATCCTTGAGTGCTTTACCATCCTCTTTGATTTCCTTCACCCTGTCCACATGCCTAGAGATGATTCTTTTGATAAACTCTCTGCAGTTAACTCCTTGGAAAGTACCACCTGTTTCCTACCAACATTCTAACTGAAATACAAACTAAATTCATATTCCTGGGTCCAGCCCATTCCAATCCATTCCAGGCTACCCCATTAGACTAATAGAGCTTAGTCACCAATCTGACTGTGGTTCTTTAGTGACCTAGAGTAGCTTTCAAGTTAAAGTCTGTATCCCTTAGTTCAGCTCACAAAGCCCTCTACATATATGGGTCTAATCTTAGCTTCCATGTTACTCATTTTATTTTTTTCATAAACAACACTATTTGCTGTTCCTCAAACAAACCAGCTATTCATATCCTCTTCCTTTGCTTTCTGTTTTCTCTTCGTGGAATTCTTTACTTTCTCTCTTCAGCTAGCCAAGTCTTGTTCAAAATTCAGTTCAAATTCCCTTTTTAGAGTTTCTAGTCTCATTTAGATACCCAACCAATGTGTGTGTGTGTGTGTGTGTGTGTGTGTGTATGCACATACAAGCAAGCATGTACCTATCATATTTTTATCGACTTTAATAGTAATTATGGGTTAATGTTTGCCTCCTCCCTAGAATGAAACATCTGTGGACAGGGAGCATGTCAATTCTAGTTGTAAAGCAGAGAGAATGACCGAGCTATCCCTTGCCTCCTCTTAGTGGAGACAAAATGACAAAGGGTTCTCTTTTCTTTTTCTCACTCTTCTTTAGGGTCACTATTAGAAATGCTCCTAAATATCTCAAAACTCTAATCGAGGGCCTCCCACCTCAATATTGTTTTCCATATGGTAAAATGATCTTGGCCATTCTTTGCAGGCCAGTGTCTAAGGAACAGTAATAGAAAGACACCTCTGGAGGTCACATTTTTGGCTGTCACACCGCCTTCTCTTGCAGTGGGAAGTGGCAAGGCACGTGACTGAGAATGGGAGAAAGAAGATATTTGCAACAGAATTCAACAGCCTAGATATGCACTAGACATGTATTTCTCAGTTCCTGGCTCTGGGAATCTGAGAGGGTATTTGTGTGATATTTGCTCAACTTGGAAAGACTAGAAAGTCAAACTCTTGGGAGACAGTAGCATGAGGTTCCTTAAAAGGACACTTCATTCACTCTGGTCAATATTCTTTTCCTTCTCTGGGCTCCCAAATATAAGAGAGAGACAGAGGCACTTAGAAATCGACATTCACTATTAATATATTATTATCATATTCTTAATAATGAATTCAGTTGTCCAAATGTTCCGCTTTTTATAACAAGATTTTTATAACATCCTACATCAGATGCATCTTCCTCAGGTACACAGGACGAGGGCAGGGTGGTGCGGAATTCCAGCCATCACCCTATAAATTTCACTTACATAAAGCCCCTTAAGTTCTCAACTTATGTACATGACTTTGGTTGTTAAATCGCCATGGTAATAAGCATGACATAAGTAACTCATAGAGTTCAAGAGAGAAAAAAGTCTAACAATGCAAATGAATAATTAGGAAGTAAGTACTATGTGCACTAACTACATTTTAATTGCTTGCAATAAATAGATTTGTAGATTTGCTCTTGCTTGAATCTGTGGGTGCTTGTCCTCTTTGCCTAGAGACCATAAGGACAAAATAAGTAATAGAAAGGAAAATGGATTTATTGATTCAAATTCAGTTTTAAAAATAAGGAAGATGGCCTGAAGAGTTACAGGGGAAATAAGAACATCGCCTTCAACAAAAACAAGCTAAATTTAAAACAATGATTAAGAAAAAAAAATTTTTTTAAAGAAAAAAATCTCCCAACAGGTTAGGGTTAAAAATAAAACTAGTGACTGAAGTGGAGATAAACATGCATAAGAAATGGTTAACAATGTTTTGCCAGTTCAGTCATGACAGTATTAATGTAGAAAAAGTCTTTTCTTTCAATATTTTGGCCATAGCCCTGATAAAGAACCAACAGGGGCTTTCACACAGCACCTTAAAAGCCTGTCTTATCCTTGGGGCTTCTGCAGCCAATGAAAGTTTGTCACGATGATGTAATGCTCCTGAGTTGTGTTTCAGCACCGAGTATGTGGTCACCGGGTATCATGCCTGAGAGCTAGGTAAGTTTCTGGATCATATCTTTCTTTCCAGTCTGTTCCCCTGCTTAACCTAATTTCAGCAGAGAAGTCATTTGTTTCTAGTCTATTTTACAATCTCTGAACAGTGTTTTTTAAACGTGGGCTGGGTTATTATAGAATTGTAAAGACAGCTGGTAAACAAAATGATGGGATCTTAGAGTCAATTTTCCTCTGTTATTAGTAGGAAGGCTTTTACTCCTCAGCAATTTATCATCACTTCAGAGGAAAAGAGCAGCAAACAGGGCTATGTTTTATTTGCTAAGAAAGCTCTAGTCATTTAGCAAACAACTTTGGTTAGAAAGGTATTTTCAGGGAGATGGAAAAGATTTATTTTTAAAGGTTGACAGTGAATTTGACCGATATCATTAAGTGAGTTCCACTGAACTGTAAGCAGTGGAATAAAGTTTTAGTGTTTATTATAAATAGATAACGTATAGGTCCTGCCCTCACAGAGTTCAAACCTGGAGAGAGAGACCACAAACGAATTATGATTTTCTGTTTTTAAGTTAAAAACAATCTATAAAGGAAAAACAAAAACTAAAGATTTTGTGACTCTCAATAGCCTACCAGTCGTATCATGTTAAATGGACAAAAGTTGAAGTATATAAGTCAGTTCCAATACATGGATGTGAAGATGCTTGAATATATAAGCAACTTTTTAAAAATTGTTAGTATTTTTTAAAAATACGAACCAGTTAACCAGTATAACCTACGGAAATGTAGCTCTTTGTTTTCCCTCCATGATGTCCTCTGCAGATGTGGAGATTTGAAAGAACCGTTATTGATATCAGTCAAGCTGTGTATATTGCAGGAACATGAAACACAGAAAGTAATTATCCAAACAATTCAAGATCTAGAAAACAACATTCTGAAAAGTGCAACTGGGGAAAAGAGAATGTGTGGGAGGAGGGACATTTTAGTGAGGTAAGCCCCACAGTTCTGATGGAACTTCAGACTGCCATTCACCTCTCAACTTACCTCTGACCCTATGGGCACAGACTCCGAGATGGGCATCTAAAATACAAGTGGGACCATAATCTGCTGTAATCCTTGTTGCAGGCACAAGATATTAAGTGTCATAGCATTTCTAACAAGAAAAACATTTTTTCTTGTTTTATAGACTTTAAAGTCTAACGGGTATGAATGAATGTGCTTTATAAAAAAATCTCAACTTTCTATCTCAAAAGTTACTCTACTTTCAGCTGAGTTTATCCAGAACACAGTTTCCACTGTGTTTTCATTCACTGTACATTACAGTGAAATTGGCTATTTCCTTCCCATGCTTCCTGAACAGTTAATAGAAATTATCCTCCTCTCTTTATTCCTAGGGTAAGCCATTTTTTTCTCAAATTGATAATTTTGATCCCAAATAGTTTACATTCTAAAATAAAGTAGTAACATTAGTCAGCATAAGGTAAATATGACTCAGTTTCCTCTTTGACCACAATCTTCACGGCATCACTTTGGTGTAATCGTTGGTAGTAACTCGGGGACTTAAAAGATAAATGTTCCATTGCCATCGCCTCCTGTGCTTTGCTTTCTGCATCATAAGTTCTGAACGTGGTGACAACATGGTTACAATAAGAGTCACAAAGTGCTGCTCTAGGATTGAGTGAGTGGGTGAGTGAATGGTACTCTGAGTGATTGAGACAAAAACTTCACCAGCACGGTGGCACACGCCTGTAATCCCAGCAGTCCGGGAGGCTGAGGCAGGAGGGGTCACAAGTTGGAGGCCAGACTCAGTAACTTAGTGAGACCCTGCCTTAAAATAAAAAGTAAGGGCTGGGGATGTGGCTCAGTGGGTAAGCAGCCTTGGGTTCAATTCCCAGTACAGGAAGGAAGGAAGGAAGGAAGAAAGGAAGGAAGGAAGATTGAAAGAAAGAAACCTCTCCACCAAAGGATAATAGTATGGATAAGGATGAAAACCATAAAAAGAATATGGGATGACCTGGCTTTCTGATACAGAATTTATTGGTCTTTGGGACCTTGGTCTACACGGAAGCCCAAGTGCTTATCACAGAGATGCTGTGCAGCTCACTATCGTTCATCAGGCCTGGAATCCCAGTATTCACAATGCCCAGTCAGAAGTAGAAAGGGGATCAGAGTGGAGTAAAGCTCAACTCATTAGTCTGTCAAACTGGTCTTAAGAGAGAACTAGAGGAATCTCCTTGTATTTCCATTTAATCTAGGAAATCTCTTTGATCCTCACTCTGAGATGCAATTGTGCAGGAAAACTAGGGAATTTTGTAAACAGTATTTTTTAAGGAAAATACTGCTTAAGGAACAATCTTTGGACATGATCTGAGCACTGACAGGGACAAATAATACCTCCTGTGATTTCTCCTGAGGACAGAGTGGGCCTCAGAAAAGACAATCCAAAATAGATCTCTTTGTATTCATTAGATCAGAATGTCACAGACCAATTCCTTGATTCCTGAAATCAGAAGTATATATGCATCTGAGAGATGACCTAGGGGATTTGTAAGCTGACAAAATCTGGGAACCTAGAAATAAGTTATTTGTCAGGGAAAATCTCTTGTTGTACTCTACCGAATGTCATAAATAAAAGTCTTCCATTTTAAGAATAATTTTTCTGAATACTGTCTTTTAAAATATTTTTTAGAATTATAGTCTTTTTAAGTATTATTTATGTACTTCACTTTCTATTTCACTAAAAAAGCATTATTTTTTTCATTAAGTAACAGCACCTTCCATGAATAGAAGTGGTTTGTGCTCATTTAGTTCTTTATCCATTTATACAATGGAGAAGTAAACATGCTAGGGCCACCATTAGAAGCAAAGAATGAGAAGCTAGCTGCCGGGGTGCACACCTGTAATCCCAGCATCTCGGGAGGCTGAGGAAGGAGGATCTCAAGTTCAAAGCCAGCCTCAGTAATTTAGTGAGGACCTAAGCAACTCAGCAAAATCCTGTCTCAAAATAAAATATAAAAAAGAGCTGGGGATGTGGCTCAGTGGTTAAGAACCTTTGGGTTCAACCCCCAAACCCCCCCCCAAAAAAAGGAAAGAATGATAGGCAAAGAAAACTGTAGTTAGCCATGTCCCCACAGTTTGAATAATGGGGATAGTTTACTCCCCAAATGCATAGACATGTGGCTGTGGGAGCATGCGAGAAGGAAGGATGGGAGTTTATTCACTATGTTGAATTTTAATGCCAAGTGATGCTCAATGGGGGCACCTGCCTGTCATGTGCCAAACACCAGATGAGATGCTAAGGAAACACAGAAGGGGAAGCCGCCATTTCTACCTTCACAGAGCTTTCCATTTTCCTTGAATTGCTAAAGCTTAAAGAATAAAATAGGTATGGGTGAAGCCTAGAAAAACCAAACTGTGATAAAAGGGAACATGATCACACATCCATTTGCCAACGATAGGCCCACTCCATGCCTCCTGCCCTGGGATGATTACCAAGAGCTCTTCTGTTCATTTTCAAAAGTGTCCAGGCTTGGCTCTTACAAATAGGGAGCCATGAAAAGGTTCAAATGGAGTTAAAGAGGAGGACCATTAACCCAGGCAAGAAAATGATGAGGCTGGTACCCAAGGCAGCATATGGCAGTTGAGAAAACAGTGCCCTGTTCTTTCAGCAACAGCAGCTCCACCTCCTGTGGGACAGTTTCTCCTCTCACTTTGCCAGGTATCTCTGTGTATAGCAAACACCAAGCCCAGAGGCAGGTATGTGACCAATGAATCTATGGACACTCTCTTCTGGAACTTAACCACTGAGAACAGTGGTGAAAACAGAGTAGATACGGGGGAGCTTGGAGTCATTCACTCTAGTAATGATGACTGACAGTGCCAGTCACTGGCACTGTGGAGACCCCATAACAGCATGAGCCCTGTCACCTCTGATGCAGCTTCTCCAGCCCCCTCTTTTCTTCAGTGAATTTCCTCACAGACTTCCAATGAATACTCTTTTAGTTTAAACTTGCCAGATTTCAGTTTCTGCTGCTCATAACCACAGAACCCACACCGACCCCTTCGTCAGAGCTCTATATTTCTGTATGGAGGGGAAGAACGGAAAAGTGAGGTGACACACCATCCAGCACTCTTTTTCACTCTGTAGCTTAACTATTGCTTCGGTAAGCCAACTCCAGACCATAATCTCCCTCTATCAATCACTTTAACGTAGTTCTTAAAACGCTGTTTCTACTGCACTTCTTATTTTCCAATCATCACATACAAATACACAGAAACAGATTTGCTTGATAATTGCTTGAAAAGGACTTGCTAAGATAATTGTTGATATAGAATTTGGAGCTCCCGTTTCTGTGACTGATGGTCCAATAGCCTAGGATTTCTGGGTTTTTTTGTGCTTCTTCTGATGTTCCAGTACTACACAGGGACTGCAAAAACAAAAGGCTAAGATTTAATTTAAAACCAACCAAACCCAAATATACTTCACAAATAGACCTTTCCTTGGAGGTTGTGTGTCAGTGAAAGTAATACGTGTGGGTGATCAAGAAGTCAGTCTTTAATTTGGCATTGTTCTCCTTTAAGCCATTCGAGGTCAGAGAGATGCCTCTGCAGTTGTAGCACGGCTAGCGGGAGCAGGGTGGTCATCTCACACTGGCTGCAAACTCCTGCTCCAGGTAGGGGGAACAGACAGAAATTGGGGAGGGCAGGATTACACCCTGCAATTGGTTGGATTTTGATGCAGCGTTCACTCTCACATCCTGAAATATGGGATACAGGAGTCTCCACACATGCTCCCTGCTGCAGTTCTTGAAAGGCAGGAACAAATTTAAACTGGGTTTTGTGAAAACAAATGACATCATTCCTGCATACTCTAAAAAGCTGCAGCCCCAATGGAACATTTTCCTGTTTTTCTCCTTTGCTCTTTATGTGTCTGACTGCAGGGCTTCAGGTTTTTATGCTGCACGTTTAACTGGCTAAATCTTGCAGGGAATAACCTTTCATCACTTGCCTGTAAAAATAATAAAACCCGAGAAGAAAATAAGAGGCATGTAAAAGTTCATTTAAAATCACATTTAATCTCCATGTGGCTGTTATCTAAAGACATGACAGCACATGGGAAGAATTCTAGTGATCCGAAGGAAACAAGAACAATATGCTGCATTGGGGACCATCATCATGGAAATTATGGCCTTGACTTATCTGGGGTGGCCTTTTTAGTACAGTGTTCAGGGCTGGTGACTAGTAGGACTAGGATTTCCATTTAGTGTTGTTGTTGTTTTCCTGAGTTCACATTGTTAACTGCAAAAGTAATCAGGGGTCTGGTATATTTAAGACAGTCAGCTAAGGGGTATACTGAAATACTGTTCTAGATATGCTCTTCCTCATTGCTGAATTCTACCAACAACAACAAAAAAAGTTAGATGTTAGCTGGTCCGATAGAACAGGACTTGAGAAACTAGTCCCTTAGAAATGTAGTAGTGAATCTTCAACCCACCAAACATGATGGAAGTTCTCTTATCAAGATATCATTTGCTAAATCACTGTTTTAAGCCAGAGGAAGTTGGAGGAAGCTCCCCATCTATCCATGTCCATCTATAAGAGCAACTGCATGGACAAGTTCAATGAGAAGCCATCAAGGCTCAGTACTTACCTGATTTCCTCCCAGGAACCCAGGCCTAACTGTTGATAAGCCAATGTCCAGAGCTAATTCTAGAAACTATTTTTCTTTATTGAGTTTGATTATTAACATCTTTTCAATTCAATTTTCCTCAATGTTATTATCAGATGCCAAACAGACAATGAATCTCAAACCACAAAGATGCATTTTATATTACAAACTCTGAGATGACTTCTAGACCAAGGTATGGGCATAATTCCTTTTACTTCTCAAACTTGCAGTGATTTATATAAGAAGCAGAGGCAAAGTGACAGTGGCCTTTCTCTGAAATGAAACTCGTCCAGCGAGAGTCCTAAAATGAAATGAAGAAACAAATCCAAAGGTCCATCCCCACACCCACTCCCTATGAATGTAAGATTTATCTTTGTTCTTGATTTTCACTTCTGTATAGTCCCTTTGACTATAGCAAAGGGCTTTAGCAATCGTATTTGACAATCTGCTCTTATTTCTACCATGATGAATTAAATGATGATTACTATGTAAAACCCAAAGAAAGTCAGATATCAAGAGCACTCTAGGTGGGCCCGGCATGGTGGTGCACACCTGTAATGTCAGCAGTTCAGGAGGCTGAGGCAGGAGGATCGCAAGTTCAGGATCACAAGTTCGAAGCCAGTCTCAGAAACTTAGCAAGGCCCTAAGAAACTTAGCAAGACCCTGTCTCCAAAAAAAAGGCACTTTAAAGTGGATTTACTAGTTAAGAAAGGCAATAGACTATCTGAATAAACATTTATTATAAAAGTCAATAGCATTTTTTTCTTTTCCCTCCTTTTCAAAAATTATCCCTAAAATACATTTTTTAAAATTTTCTGCATAATTTTCTTCCTTCATTTACCTGAAATAATTTCTATTGATAAAGATACCAGTTAGTGCTTCACACATGATTAAAGATGGTTTCATTTTTCTAGTCATCTTTTTCTATTAGGGATACTTTTTACATGTAGGGAGTCTGCTTTATACTTCCCAGACCAGGCAAAGGAGAAGTGAGAACTTATTTGTACTTCTCCACTTCTTTCTGAGCTTCTAGTCTACTCACTTGCAAAGCCTGGGTAGATCTCGTTCCCTTCCTCTCAGAATTTTCCAATGGCTTTCCACCTCTTTCAGAGAATGTTCAACTCCCCTCATACAGACCTAGATTTCCATTTGTACTGTGTTCCTCCACCCTGTATAGGCTTATCTTCTCCTTTCCTTCTCAATCACCCACTTCCAGGGATACTAACTTCCCTGTATGTAGCAGTTCCATCATACATCAGTCCCAGGACATTTGCATAAACTGATTCTCATGCGTGGAACAGTATTCCTCTAGATGGTCGCATGTGAGGTCCTAGTGAGGCCTTCCCAACAACATTATGTAAAATAGCAGCCTCCACTGTCAGTCAGTAGTTCTTGTTACTTCCAGTATCCTTGGATCCCCGGTGGCCATTATTTTCTCCAGAGCACATATAAATCTTGGACATCTCATGTATCTGTTGATTTGTTTATAGTCTGCCACTACCACTGGAAATCAAGCTCCATTAGAGTATGAGCTTGGCTTTGTTCCCTATGCCATCTTCAGTGTCTATAGTAATGCCTTGCACAATGAAGGAACTTAACAAATATTCATTGAATAAATGAATGAACTGCCAAATGTTAAATACTAACATAATTTTATATTTCTAAGACCTCTTTATTTACAGAAAAGTCATATTTTATTTTTGTTTTAGTCAGTTTTTTCACTGCTGTAACTAAAAAACCTGATGAGAACAACATAGAGGACACAACAACAACAACTTTGGGGCTCACAGTTTCAAAGGTCTCAGTCCATGGATAGCCAGTTCCATTGCTCGGGGCCTGAGGTGAGGCAGAACATCATGGTGGAAGGATGTGAAGGAGAAAAGCAGTTCAGGACATGGTAAAAGGAAGCAGAGAGAAAGAGAACTCTGCTGATCAGGGACAAAATATAAACCCCAATAGCACACCCCAGTGACCTATCTCCTCCAGCCACATCCTACCTGCCTACAATTACCACCCAGTTAATCCTTATGAGGGAATTAATGCACTTGTTAGATTAAGGCTTTCTGAATCCAATCATCTCACCTCTAAACCTTCCAATGTCTAACACATGAGCATTTGGTGGACACTTCATATCTAAACCACAACAACTTTGTTTCCTAATCTTAAAGCAGTAAAGTTGTAATTAGAAATATTTAATGTTAAAGAATAAATTTAGAATTTGTTTCATTTCTAAAAGTATAAGCTGGGTGAGGTGGCATACACCTGTAACCCTAGCAGCTCAGGAGGTTGAGACAGGAGGATCGCCAATTCAAGGCCAACTTAGTAAGGCTTTAAGGAACTTGCAAGATCTGTCTCAAAGTAAAAAGCAAAAAGAGCTCGTAATGTAGCTCAGTGGTAAAGCGCCCCAGGGTTCAATCCCCGGTACCAAAATTGTCTAAATTAAAAATAAAGAATACAATGATATGAATAACACTCTTCAAATAAAATCCTCTTTCATTATTATTCTTCATTATTTCGTATGCTGCCCTCCTCTTATTTCCTTGCCCCTAAAAATAAGTCATGCTCACTGGTCTTTCTAGTAAACTCTCATCCAGTAATTTTCTTGATCAGTTTCAACCTGTGTTTCCTTTGACTCTGGCACCAAAAGCTCCCTTCTACCTTCTCTTCATTTTTTTATTATTGTTATTAGCACATAATAACTGTATGTGTTTGTGGGTTACAGGGTGATGTTTTAACTCATGTCTACATTGTGTAATGACCAAATCAGTGTAGTCAGCATCAGCATACCCATCACCTCAAACATTTACATTTCTTTGTGGTTAGACTTTCAAATTATTTTCTTCTAGCTATTTTGGAATATGTAATATACTACTGTTAAACAGTCACCCCGCTGTGCAATAAGAACACCAGAAACCATTCCTCCAATCTAACTGTAACTTTGTGCACACTGAACAATCTGTCCCTATTCACCCCCACCTCTTCTACCCTCCCCAGCCTCTGGCAACCACTCTTCTATTCTCTACTTTTGTGGATCAACTTCTTTAGATTCCACACATGAGGGAGATCGTGTGGTATTTGTTTTACGTGCCTAGCTTATTGCACTTAGCATATTATCCTCCAGATTTCATTCTTTTTACTATCAAATAGTATTTCACATATATGTATGATATTTTGTGTGTGTGCATTTAACCATGGTGTACACGGGTTGATTCCCTGTCTTGGCTACTGTGAATAGTGCTTCAATAAACATGGCAGTATAGACATCTTTCCAACATACTGATCTCGCTTCCCTTGAGTATATACCCAGGATTGATGGATAAGATCGTTCTGTTTTCATCTTTTTAAGGAAGCTGCACACTGTTTTCCAGTATGGCCAGACCTCATACATTCCAAATTCCTGTTCATGTGTCTGAAGTCCTTGAAACTAGGCAGTGTTTATTCTCAACTGCTCTGTCTAGTTTCTGTCTGTCATAGTCCCATCCTTACTCACTACACTGTCTTTCTTTCCCTGTTGGATATTCTGCTTCAACTCTAATCTTTGGACAGACACATAGAGTGAGAGCTTTCATGAAACTGAATTCTTGAGAAGCCCTCAGAGCACAGAAGTCCCTGATTTCTATTAGTCACGTAAAAGATGTGCTTCAAAATAAGCTGGTGCTTGCCTTGCAAGCACAAGGCCCTGGGTTCGATCCCCAGCACCACACACACACAAAAAAAAGAATATGTATTCTTGCTGGGCACGGTGGCACACACACACCTGTAATCCCAGCTCGGGAGGCTGAGACAGGAGGATTGCAAGTTCAAAGCTAGCCGTCTCAGCAACGACAAGGCACTAAGCAACTCAGTGAGACCCTGTCTCTACATAAAATACAAAACAGTACTGGGGATATGGCTCAGTGGTCAAGTGCCCCTGAGTTCAATCCCCAGTACCAAAAGAAAAAATTGAAAATAAAAAAATCAAGCTGGCAATCCCCTTCCTAAAGAGTGCTAGGTTGAGAAGCCAAAATACATTAAAAACAGAGCCAAAGTTTACCTATTTTCCCTGTGTTTCTGCATTTTTTTTTTTTTTTTGCTTTTTTTATTCTTAAGCATACAACTCTTTTATAAAGCTCTAACTTTCAAAGAATTCAGGACATTATACTTCTCTGTCTTCTGTAACTTCACAAACTACAGCTTGCTGATAAAGTCTTGCCATTTTTGCCTCTCTTCTTTTTCCCTACTACCAACTCCCACATGGGTCTGAAATCTGCATATAAACACTGCCACCCAATAGATCTTTGCCACAATGAGAGAAATGTCCTATGTCTGCACTGTTCAATACAGAAACCATTAACTGTATGTGGTTACTGAGCAACTGAAGCATATATATTAATAGCTGCAGAAGTAAATTAAAAGGTATTTTTAACGAAAAAAAAAAATTTCCCCGACTAAACATGGAAAGAGTGGATGACACCTGATTTTATAATCTTCATCTGTATGCATGTGGAAATGCATGTCCTTTTCTTTTCTTGGTCATATGATTTATTATTCCAAATGCAAAACTATATTAACAGCTAACATTCAGCGGTTCGCAGTGGGAGGGTCTGTCAGTAACGTGATAGAACCAGGATTTCACGTTAACCTGGGTTCAGAATCTTCATTGGCTCAGCTACTACTACAGTAGCACATATTTAATTTCATTCCTCTTGCCTTTACTGTAGACATATTTATAAGCCATGATTTCCAGATGGTAAGATCCAGAAGAGGAAGAAACAGTGACAGGGATTTTAATAATCTGAATTCTAAAGTACCACGATGTCTTATTGCATAAAATGTAAATTCTTCCATTTTCAGTGTTTATTATCACCTGTGATAATGTGGCATTGCTTGATAATTAACATTGATCTTTACTATGGAGAAACATAAAATTTCAAGCTTATCCAAATGAATTCATTCAACTTAAAAATGTGTTTAAGGTACTATATAAAATTTTTTAATTCTTAAATTTTTTATCTTTAGAATTACATAAATTTCTCTATGTACAAATAGAGAAACAACATATATCCAATTTGTATACAATAATAAAAAAAAAGAATTACATAAATTTGGGCTGGGGATATAGCTCAGTTGGTAGAGTGCTTGCATTGCAAGTGCAAGGCCCTGGGTTCAATCCCCAGCACCGCAAAAAAAAAAAAGAATTACATAAATTTTTCTATATCATAGGTCATACCAAAGTTTTATTTATCTATGCCTCTTGGTATTTTTAGGTAGGATTCATTTTTTACTACTCTACATATCCAGTCTACACAAAGTTGCTAAAATGACACTACACCAGTGAGCAGAATGTCAGCCCCCAGCTAGACAAAATTTGTCAAAAGCCCAGAGGGCAAAATACAGTTGCCCACAGCTCCCTGGTGCCTACAGAGACACTTCAGTTCTGCATTTCCTATCCCGCAGATAACTAGTTTTGAGATAATCCCTTAACAAAACAAATTGAAAATACAGCAACTGTACTACTCAGAAGAATCATAATGCACAGTGACATACTAAAGATTCTGAGAAGTCCAGGGACAAAGAAATCTGTTGGCGTTTTAAACTCAGTGTTTCTTAGTGGACTCAGGCCTTGAAACACTATTTTCTCACATGATGCCCCTAAATAGCCCATGAAATTAGTGCCACAGGAAATACACTTTAAGAAATCCTGTCTAGGCATTGAGCTATTCCAAGGGATCAATTTCCTGTTCCCAGATATTCCGGCATATTCCATATCTCAACATGTTCAACAGATACAGAAATTCTGTAGGTCTGCTAGAATGTCAGGTCTGTCTAGGTTTGAGAGGTTTCCGGGAAGCCGATGAGATAAACAAGTGAATGAAGGATTTCCACCATGTGTTCAGAGCCCCCCTTGAGAACTTTTCTAACAGTTTACAGTTGGTTTACCAAGAGACTTCAAACATATTTGGGATCATGATTGCTCAGCGTGCTACAGATTTGCCATGAATTGACATTGCAATTAGCTATATGATTACTCCCTACCTCAGTAGGCTCTTACAGACAAGAGTCCCCTGCTGAAAATACCTAGGGAGTCTGTTTCAAATCACTCCCTGGACAGGATCACACACAGCAGTTTGCATCACTTGCCTTGGATTTAGCTTGATTTCTTTGAGACTAGAGAAATGAGCTCTCCTACACGATTGATCCAAGAAAAGTACCTAGGTAAGGTTCTCCCATGAAATTTCTACATGGTGAAAATGAAAAGCATCATTAAAAGTCAAAAAGGCATCATTAAAATAGCTTTACCTCAGGGGCAAGATGGCTTCATGGCTTCTTCAAAACAAATAATAATAAGTGAAAATGAAAGGATTTACGAGGTGTCCAGGTGTTAGAGTTTTACAGTTCTGAGTTATGTTTTATCTACCCAATCACTATTATCTCCAAACCGCCTAAATATGTGACTCCCACAGAGATTACCCTTATCTGTCCCATAAATTCTTCTCTAATAAAGATCTCTACCCATGCTTTTAATCTATATTTAAGAAGCAACTGATGCCAGGTTATGGCAGCAAATTGCATAAGACAGTACCATACAGAAGATAAATGCTGGAGTAAGAAAGATGTAGGTTTAAGTTCCTGCTGTAACAATTATAAATTTGTAATCATGCCATTTAACTCCTCTGAAGGCCAGTTTCTCCACCTACGAAATGGGTATTATGGCAACCACAACAAATGATAGTTGAGGGAATCAGATGAGATATTATATGCAAAGCATTTAAAACAAGTCCTGAAAAATATAATTAAAATATACTGGAAAATGAGGATTTGTACTCTTACGAGACTAGCAAGGTTAATAGGACTAGGAATGCTTTCAGAATTATTTTTCTCTGTATATAATTTCTAGTATATAATATTCAAGCATCCAGTTCTTTAAACTATGTACCATATTAATTCCATTCTTGAATTAGACAAACGTGGGGTGGTTTGCAAAAGATGGAGAAATAAGGGAAAGTCCATGCCACCGAGAGGTCACAATCAAGTCGAGGCCACAACCACAAATGCACAGCGGGATGACACATCCTAAGAGCTCATCAAGGCAAGGGTGTTCTGGAAGAGGTGTGATCACAGTGGTTTAAGAGGATGAGAAATGAGTGGCAAATTCTGCCCAGTACAAAGACTCAGGTTTCTCAGGGAAGACAGCAAATCCAGAGAGAGAGGCTGCGGGGCTAGAAGGTAGGGATCCTTCAGTAAAGGAATCAGAAATGAGATGTTCACCAGGGCTGGAGAGTACATACATGAGTGTGGTCTGTAGGATATGGAGGGAGGACCAGAGAAAGAGGTTCAAGAATGTCCATGTAAGAGGTTGGAAAAGCCAAAGTCGGTGATACTAGAAAGAAAGGGGAAAGGAGAGTGATGGAGTTATTAAATGTGCACTCTGGCTGGCAGAGTACGAGGTGATCTAGTTATGCTTTGTCATCTAAAATCATATGACAACACTATGAACAAGTAGCAATATCTCCACTTTACAGATGAGTAAAGTGTGCCTCTCAGGAGTTCAGCAATGTGTCCCAAGTTACATAAAAAGAAATTGAAGCAGTTTGGATTCCAGCCCAAGTTTGTCAAGCCACGCAGCCTATGCCAACCTCTATTTTAAGCAAGGGAAACCAGCAGGGGGTTTTAATCAAGGAAATGACCTCATCAAAAAAATGTTTTTGAAAGGAAAATAAAGTGACAATATAAGATGATGAACTGAAGGGAGGTAAGGCTGGGACCTGGGAGAAAACTTAAAGGTTACTGTAGCTTTGCAGGGAAGGATGAGGAGGGCCTCCCCTGAGGCAGCTCCTGGGGGAAGGAGGGAAACATTGCTTAGACTGGAAAGGCTTGGTTACCAGTTAGATGTGACTACAACCCAAATAAAACCTCTGAATCTAGATATGATAAAATGCCTAAGGGAGAAAACAATCTCATTCAAAATCTTTGTGTTAGTTTGGAACAGCAGAATCAAACAAGAGGCATTATGTCTTCCAAACCCATGCTTTTTTTTTTTTTTTATTGTAAACAAATGGGGTACAACTTGTTTCTCTGGTTGTACATGAATTAGAGGAATACCATTTGTGTAATCATATATTTACATAGGGTAATGGTGTTTAATTCATTCTGTTATTTTTTCCTTCCCCCCACCCCTCCCACCCCTCTTTTCCCTCTATACAGTCCCTCCTTCCTCCATTCTTGCATCCCTCCCACCCCCCATTATGTATCATCATCCACTTATCAGTGGGATCATTCGTCCTTTGGTTTTTTGAGATTGGCTTATCTCACTTAGCATGATATTCTCCAGTTTCATCCATTTGCCTGCAAATGCCATAATTTTATTTTTCTTTATGGCTGTCCACAGAGCAGCACCTGCTTCACCTAGGAATGTGTTAAAAATGTCAAATCCCACACTCCACTCTAGACACTCTGAAACAATCTGCACTTTAACAAGAGCCCTGGGATTGGTGGGTGCTTATATTCACTTCAAAATTTAAGAAGCACTCATCTAAGAGAACTAACATGACTGTCCTGGAAGAGGAAGGTGTGAGCAGATAGTCCACTATCTTTAAAAATGGACTCTATCCCCAATATTTCAACTATCAATCTATAAGATTTCAAAAGCATTCCAGTTAGCAAAGGTTTTATTTCACATTACTTTTACCATGTTAAGAAATTTCTAGAAGAAGCAGCTACAGGTGTTGACTTGACCAATCTGTGAAAGGCAGATGCCCTTTCAAATTCAGTATTTTATAAAAGACAGCTAAATCCAAGTTGTATCCAAATGATTAGGTAGCATTTGAACTGCTCATGTGGAATGTCAGCAGGGATAATGCTCACATAAGCTTTATGCCATCTTCTATTGTCCTTCAGTTACTGGGAAAATAGAAATCATCATGATTGTTTAAGAGAGGGACAAAGGACAAAGATCTTAAAATATTCTTTGAACTTTAAGTTGGTTCATTGAATACATAGAGGGGTATAGGTGTGTGCAATGTTAAAAATGTTTTAAATTCTTGAATTTACTACTACTTACTGGATTTACTATTCTTTCTAATTGTTATTGATTCCAAGTCTCTAGATTGTACCCAACAATTCAAGAGAATCAGAGCTACAATAAATCAGTTTGGGAGAACCTGTAGGAATAAAAGATGGTAGACCCCAGAAGGGCACACCAGCTAATAATCCTCCCCCATGACTTGCCCTGAAACCCCTTCCAGACTACCAGCCCAGCTTCCCCCACCTCAGCAAACCTGATGGCATCATTTGTGTAAAGAATATTGGTACTGCTGAGCATAGTGGCGCATGCCTGTAATTCCAAAGGCTTGGGAGGCTGAGGCAGGAGGATCGAAAGTTCAAAGCCAGCCTCAGTAAAAGTGAGATGCTAAGCAACTCAATGAGATCTTGTCTCTAAATAAAATATGAAATAGGGTTGGGGATGTGGCTCAGTGGTTGAGTGCCCCTGAGTTCAAAACCAATTACCCCTCCCCCGCCGGCAAAAAAAAACCAGAATATTGGTACTATGTATTTTCATCACCTTATAATTTGATCCTCTCCGTGTGATAGGCAAATTCAAACACTTCCTCTTGGCTCAATAAGAAAAGCTTGACTACCTTAAACGTCAGGAGTGCTCAGATCTCCTCTGACATTTTCCCCACATGTGTGGTGTCACTATCCTGAAAAACTTAGATCCCATCACTGTCTTCATCATCATTATTAACAATTTTTGAGAACCTGCTGTCTAAGAATTCTTCTAGATTCTGGTACCCAGAGGTGAACAAAGTCACCGCTCACTGGACCTGACATTCAAGTAAGTGAAACAGATAACAAACAAAAATATAACCATAAAGTAATGTCAAGTCGTGAGGAATGACAACAAAAACTCACAGTATGGAGTAATAAGAAAGAGAACATGAGGGACACTGTTTTAGACAGATGTTAAGTCAGAATTCTCCAGGTAGTTCATATTTGAGCCAAGAACAGAATACACTGTGATAAAGGTAAGTGAGAACAAAGAGTTCCAGGAAAAAGGAACTGCAAAGACAGAGTCCATCCAGCATAAGCACATTAGGTATGTCTGGGAAGCACTGAGAAGGTCAGTATGGCTGTAGTAAAGGACAGAAGAGACAGGAAATGGTCAGCCAGAGGCCAGATCCCAAAGGTCCTTAAAGGATCTCGAGGTCCTAATAAAGTTAAAACCACCAACCAACAACAAATCTTTCATTTACTGAGACAGATATTGCACTAATAACACATAAGCACATTAGTCTAATCCTGACAGTACTCCTTTACACGAGCATCATTATTATCATTCAAGAAAATAAGCTTAGAAAGATTAATTACCACAACCAATGACACAGGTAGTAAGTGCTGAAGCTGGGATTTGAACCCAGCTCTTCCTGACACCAGAGTACATTATACTCAACTCAGGAACTTTCTGTTACTATAGACAGATCTCTTGAATCAAAATGTACATGCGCTTTCTGGAGGAAATACTATAAAGTTCAAATACAGTAGCTATGGCTCTCAGACCTTCCAAATTTACCAGAATGGTAGAATTCTTTACTCTTTACCACAACTAAATTTTAATTTTGTTCTCATTGTTCATGCTCTTACCACAGCATGACCTTATTGGATGTTCAAAGTCCATAATAATTAAATATAAGCACGTATTTAAGCTATAAAATAATCAGATTCCTATACCATCTAGCTAACCAACCCTTCATCAGGCTCTGCAGCCCATAAGCATGACAACACAACTGAAAAGACTTCAATTTCAAAAGTAGTTGATGTTAGCTACTGGTTTTGAGTTGTGGATGTTCAAAATATTTAATACTTCACCTTTCTTCCTAATTGACATCATCCCTGCTGATTTGTGCTCCTGCTTTTCCAAGTGTATCTCAAAATCCAAGTATCGGATCAGGTATGTCTATCCCTTACCTACCCATCCTTCTTCATCTCCCCTCCTACACAATAACCCCTTCCAGTTTCCCTCTGCCCATTCAAATCTGACTGTTCCCTGAATGCCCTGCCCTTCTCACTCGAGCATAACTGTCCTGACTGTGTAATGGATTAACCTTCACTGTATATGTTCTGCTTCACCAACTGACTACAGACAGCTTGACTTTGTCTTTTATGTCTCTGAGGATCTGACTTTGCCCAGAGAGGCTGGCTGAAGGGACTCAGCATCATAGATCTGAAGTTTCTTGAGCACCAACATTTACTTCTGGCCTCCCACACTCATTTGAATCTCATGCTGACCACATTATTTCTTTGAATCCTTCAGTTAGTTGAATAATTCCCAACTGTTGCACAACTGATTTATCTAATAGTCACCTTTACTGCAAGGTAGTGTGGTCTTCAAACCTGTTTGCAGAAGTTACCCCAGCAAAGTCCCAAAATACAAGTGACCCAGGCACATATTTTAATGATTTAAAAATAAAACCCACTTAGGACAAAAATAAAACAGGCAGGTCTCCCTTCTTCCAACACCCTCTGCTGTATAAACTAGTACATTTTACATCCAGTTCTTTTTAAGAAAACTCTGCTCTATAGGACAATAAGTTGCTTTAGAATAAATGTAATGTTAGTTTTCAGTTAGACCAGTGGGACAATATTAAACAAAGCATACTCTATAAGCACTCCAATAAAAGTCCTGTTCAGGTCTTTTTTTTTTTTTTTTTTTTTTTTTATGCTGCTTTTGTTCTGTAAATAGACATAATATCAGAGATCATGTAAGTCAGATATCAATTAGAAAGGTTATTACATTTGGTTTCAGGACAACGTTTAAAATGCTCTGTGTTCTCTAATAGTTTGTTGAAGTGCAGAAACTGAAAAAATTCTAGACGTGTAAAGAAACTGCAGTGCCTAAAACTCTCCAGAAGTCCTCAGAATGACAAGGTTCTTAACCAATAAAATGTAAGAATCAAAGAACACATTGTCACTACTCAGCAAATAATAAGCAGCAGGTATAAGTATGACGTCATTGAAAAGCATTCTCATTGGCGGGTCCTCTGTGTGCGGTTACCGTTCTATTTGTGGAAGCAGCAGCCTTATTCAAATTAACCTTTTCACGCAGAGGGGAGGAGGGAGGTGGTGAGTAATGCGCTGCAGTCTTTCCCTGAAGGTGATGCGCTCTCAAATTCGCTTTACATTGCCTTTGAGCAGGCAAAATAAAAATAAATTCAGCTGTGGCAGTGTTTCACTGGGATAATAGCTGCTAGAATTAGATCAGGTCAGTGGAAAGGAATGGAAAAGAATCTGTGACGGAGTTAAAACAAATTTCCGAATTTTCTCGTCACTTTTATTCCTTCCCCTTTATTATTTCTCCACGTCGCATTCTTGCTCTCCACGGTGGCAGAGACTAAACTTGGGATCCCTCCAATGGGCCATCTAAGGGAGAAATTTCTTTGAATACTAATACCTCTAGCCTGAGCGGTCCGGGGGTCTAGCAGACAGGTCCGATTAACGGATGGCTTTCTGGCATTGTGGAAATACTCTGGAGTATGAGGCTGATGAGATAATTTAATCACATTTACTGTAGGCTGTGAGGAACTGTCATTCTGTGTCCTGTTACTGTTATATAAGATAGGGCCTCCAGCTACATCGGTGACACACAGGAGAGCCCAGTTCGTTTTTAACTCTTAATACTTTGCTCTAACTTATATGAAAGACAGCTCCAACACAGGGCAGTCCTTCAACCATGTACCTAGCTAGTCCTGTTCTTGGTTTTTAGAACTTTACACAACTTTGCCCAAATAAAATGCTTTAGGTCTTCAGTCTTATTATTATTATTATTATTATTATTATTATCATTATTATTATTTTACCTCTTCAAACTTCTGTTTCACTGTCCTTTTGCCATCCACAAAGATCTTTCAGGATACAGACCCAGAAATTTTTTG
Organism: Sciurus carolinensis; assembly: GCF_902686445.1. Classification (NCBI taxonomy): domain Eukaryota; kingdom Metazoa; phylum Chordata; class Mammalia; order Rodentia; family Sciuridae; genus Sciurus; species Sciurus carolinensis. The sequence goes on along the minus strand of NC_062217.1, from coordinate 68,429,880 downwards.
AATCCCACTTTGTGGTATATTTGTTTTAGTCTTTTCTTGTTTCCCATATTTACATTTTTTTCCCTTCCCTTTTCACTCCTTCCTTTCTACCCCAAAACTCTACTTGCCACTGTCAAATTTTTTTAAAAGTGTAACAGAAGTCTACAGAAAGTTGACTATAAATCTATTATCTCTACCTCAATATGAAAATAGGCAAAAATGGCTGTCTTTTAGGTTGCAAATTGCTACATGCAAAGAACTTGCTGTCTTTGGTTCAAACTTAGTACACCTTCTTGCACTATTGCAAGGACATGTCCTTAGAGACTTCTTGACCTCTGAAAGCTTTGTGCTCCCCTTACCAGTCCATTTAGAGTATCCATAACCACATCACCAAATGTTAATGACCATGCCACCAGAACAACAAATTGCCTTCCCATTGAATTATGATCTGTTGTGTCACTCTGTACTTGCTTGACTTCTTAACATTATAATTAATCCCTTTCAATGTATCTGGGTGTTGTAGCTGCTGTTGAGTTCTGAACAAAACTGTAAAGATTCAGAAACTAGTAGCTTGTATGAAGATGGTTTACAGCACTACGTTTCCATCACTGCTATTTCTTAAAGGGAATCAATAATGCAAGAGAAGGTTGAATGCAGAGAAGTGTTGGAACGCTTGTCGGCCAGCAAGGAGCAGGTGTTTACTGAGAAGACAGGGAAGACAGGGCAGACAGGCAGGAAGGAAGGGGTACAGGCTCCAAGTCACCACCCTGGGACTGGGGGCCTGGCCCTGCTTCTGCCCTTCCAGATTCTGCCAAGAATCACAGTGAACAGTTCAGCTCTTGCCTGAGTAGTTGCCAGAACCTCCAGTCTAGGTGTCCAGAGCTGGTTTTAGCAGTTCTCTGTATATGTTGCTGAAACCTACCAGCTTGAGGTTTCTTGACTTCCATTTCTTGACTCCTTTTTGCACCTTTCCATGCAAAACCCCAGCCCTTCCCTTGAAATCAGACTTTTTCCTGGTTCACCTCAACAAACCAACCCTGTGAGAAAAAAACTCCAAGGTTGGGATTTGACCTGGCACCAGGCATATGTCCCTTTCCTTTTGCCTGAATGCTGCATTGTTCCTGGGCTGAATGAAGTTTTGGAAAATGACTTTCAGATGTGAGACTCCCCCTCTGGGGCTATTTACCCTCTTGCAACTCTTCTCTTCTGTTTGGAATCCCCTAAAACTCATCATCTTGGTTTGACTCAGGATGAAAATGAAAAAGCTCACAAAATAGAATCATAGATGACATGGACTGATATAAATTAGAAATCCTTCAGTTTAAGACCACTACCAAATAATTTAATTATTGGCCTTCCACTATACTTACCTTTTTAGTTTTTCCGTTTGCTTCTTATGCGGTAACCCCTCACATCCATCGGGTTATTTTAGTCAGTGGCCACAAATTACTGTGACCTTCTTTATCTGAACTCTGATCAGAAAGCCGCCTAGTTCTCCGCGGGTTTTTTTTTTTTTTTTTTTTTTTTTTCCCCTCCCTCTTCCCCTCCCCTTCAAACCAGAAAAGTAGCTGCTGAAAGCAGAACAGTTACCATGGCAACCTCTTGGCAGCTTCCTCAGCGAGTAACAGTGTTGATTTCCCTGGCCTGGTGGGAGGGGGTGGAGCTCTAAGGAGGTAAAGGAAGGTTACTGTGCACTTAGTTAATATGCAAAACCACTTACGCAGTGCTGGATGAGCAATGAATAAGTGCAAACAAAGCCATGCTTGATCAGCTAACATGGACTTCGCACACAAGTTGATCTGTCCAAGGATGCAGATGTTGGCTCAGAAAGAAATTTTGCGATTGGACAATAAAGGACAGAAGAGGTCATACTACAAGAGGTTAAACATTATTTTGTAATGGTTGGTGAATATGGAAGAAATAAACCAAAGCAGGGGTATAATTGCCTTGCTCCTCTTTGTTTTGTTCAAAGAAAAACAGCAATCTAAATTACAAGGATGGTGTTTTCCCTGAAAATCTAACATACTGAAGTTCAAGTTTGCATCAATTAAACTCTATGTAAGATAAACCAATATGTTCAGATATAAGCAAGTATAGCATAATTTGGTTTGTGCTTGAACAAAACATACGGCTCAAGTAGCATCTTTCACCTCTGAGTTTTCAGACAAAGAAGCAGCTTGGTAACTTAGGACTGGGGTGGGGGCGTATACTGTTGGATGGATCTCTCTCTCTCTCTCTCTCTCTCTCTCTCCCTCTCCCCCTTCCCCATTTAGATAAATCCCTGTTTGTTTCCTGTGGCCTGGACAGGTTGGAAATCATTTCCCCCTGAGAGAGTACTAGGGAGACTCTAGCACACTGTGGTGCTGGCAGAGGTCACCTGCATGAGCAATGAGCAGACACCGTGAGCTGAGGAGGCAGCCGCCAGCCCCTCACCTCACGGCCTGCGGCTTTGCATGTTAAAGAAGAGGCAGGCTGATGGAAAGCCTGCAGTCTGGGCTGAGGTCTGCCCAGCAGGTGTCACTAGGGATTTAAAGCTTACCAGACCTTTGGGACCAGGGCTAGGAAACAGCCATGTAATGATTAATGAAGTTTCCTTTAAAAATATTTTTGAGAGGCTATATGTGAAATAATTCCAAGGAGTTCTCCTTCCAAGGGAAGTTAAAATGATAGCTATAGCTTGGTTTAAATGATTTCTGGATCATTCTCTTCATTTCTGAATCCCCATCCCAAAAACCAGACAGGGATATAAAACTCCCAAAGGCTTCCTGAATCCAAGAGTGGGGAAAATACATACACCAAGCCAAGGCAAGTGCAGAAAATTATCATGGTGAGGACTCCCACTTATGAAATCACCCATTTCCTAACAGCACAGATGACGACTTTGTAAGTCATTTCAAGATCAAATATGCAAAACCCCAGCAGTTCCTGTAGACGTGAAATCAATTCATGTTTTATGAATACTTAATACTTTTTAGCAAACCCATATGAAGACTGTTATCTCATTTATAAAAAATAAAATAAAAACCTGCATTGAAGGTATCAGCCACCTTCTAATTTATATACCTGGGAATATGCATATAATAATTTGTCAAAGAATTAAGAGGGGAAATTTGTGTCCCTTGAACGCTTTCTTATTGCTTCTGTGTTTTGTCTTGTCTGGAAACTCAATGTTTAAAAAATTTCATCATGAATTTCAGTAGCTCCCCTAGCTTACATTTTTTGGTATTTCCCTTCCATCTATCTTGCATTATTCAAATACCAGCATCCTACCTTCTCTTAATCATTTAATAGTTTTAACATAAGTGTACCTTTTGCTACATCTATTACCTCATAGCCATTTTGGTATGATATACCTACTTAGAAGGCAAACAAGAAAGGAAAGGATAGAGGAAATGAAGACTAGGCATGACCTCGTTGCCAACACTCAGCATTTCATGATGAATTCATTAATCATGTTTGTCTTCAGTCATCCTTTGGAAGATAGAGCAGAGTAGTGGTTGGAAGGGGGTACCCTAAGCCTGCATGTGCATGAGAAGCTTCCTTGTGTCTATGAAGATAAACACACTCTGAGCAGCTGGGACAGGTGGGAGTCACAAGGTAGAGGAGAAGAAGCTGGGGACAGAGGTGTTGAGTGCAAGAAAGAAGTGATCTACTTCAAGCTTTGCTAAGAATTAATAGGGAAGTGTTCAGAAAGCATGTCACACAGCATGAGCAGGGGCAGCTTTACCTTGCAATCTAAATGAAGTTTCTGCCCAATAGGTAAGATTCTTCTCATTTTTTGTATTAGAGAAAATGAGTCTCAGAGACAGTTATCATGCAGACCCTTGGCATTAGGTAACAAAACTAAGACTAGGAACCAAACCCCCTGCTCATATTTCTGCTACTGATGGTAACTATCACTTGGGAAGGAAAAAAGAAAGCCACAGGGTGTGTAGAACATCATGCAAATAATTCTTTGTTTTCCGTCCTTTTCTCTGGGGATGCCCCATCATACAAAATCACCAAGTAGATGCCCACAAATGAAAACCCCAGTCAGCAGTTATGCATTTGTGGCAGACTTTTATTAAGATCTTAATCGGTCATAATATTTATTTCCATTTTATGAGGGAAAGAATAAATGCCTTTAGTAGTATTGATGTCTACAGGCCTGTTTTCCTAACCACGACTCTAGCCATTTCTCTAATGACTTAACTGATGTTGTTTTAATGAGCTATTGTTATGATGCATTATTAATAAAAGACCACCATTACTATTAATATCACTTATGAAAGATTCTATAAAGAGCTCTGAGTGCACTGATACAATTAACAAAAGACCCAATTCTCCAGGGTGTGAACAAAAAATCAGATAGTTCTGGCAATACAAGTGATCTTATAAAAGCATTATAAGGGGTCACCAGTGGATTTCAAATGTCTCCAAGAAAATCCATGAACCCCATAGATTGATGCATGAACTTGCTTGTCCTCCTGGATATAGAGAAAATTGATAAGTTGAGAAAAACTTTCATAAATCTCTGATCTGATGGCCATGACAGTGGAATTTATTAGCTCACATTTCAGGGATCTCAGGCTTACCCAAGAGGCCATATTCATAATGGGTGAAAACAAACCTATTTCTACCTTCAAATCAGAGATGAGATGTTGGATACTAAGAACATGGTCATAATGCTATGACCTATTCTAAATAAAGTGTGAAGGGCTTTGTAGTAGAGCTGAGACCATGGTATGAAACAAAAACACTTTTTCACACATATTCCCATGGAAGATGTCCCCATTGAAAGGATTTCCCCTCATCTCCAAAGCTACCACAGCCTGAATGACTTAAAGCCCCTCTGTCTCTGTACTGGGGAGGGATGAACCAGAAGCAAATGGGGCACAGCCAGGAAGGGTAGAGCCCTGGCTTCTCACTCTACTGATACCTAATTAGAAAAGATTGGACTGGCTCCTTGCCTGCAAGGGGGAGATGCTCTGCACCCTAACAAAGGGATCACTTTAGCAGAGGACGCCATCTCCTCCCCACGCTGGGGAGTCCTATGTTCTACAAACATCATCACACTAGTTTACTTTTGTTCTTTTGAGAAAGGGGATTATTGCACAGCACCCGAAGGTTACATTTTGAATAACAGTCATATCCTCACCTAAGACTTTTAGCTTCTGAGTTTGTTTTAGGGATCTGCCAACCCTTGAGTGGCAATTGGCCTCATTAGAGGATTTCAAGGCCTACTCAACTGGATGAGCTGAGTCTACCCATTAAAAGGTGGAGTTCACCCACTGCAAGACCACAGGCATACCTGAAATTTTTCAGTGGTGCCAAGAAACTCACAAGACTTTTATATACACACGGATGATATTTTTACTAAAAGCCTTTGGTCTCAGTGAAATAGAAATAATAACTTTTCTTATCTGGAAATGCATAGACTTGCTTTATCTCCTTTAAAATCCATAATTTAATCTAGTGTGGGTCAGATGAATATCCTTATCCACATTTTATTTATTTATTTTTTCAGTGCTGGGGTGGAACCCAGGACCTTGCACATGCTAGGCCAGTGCTCCACCACTGAGTTACACCCTCAGTCCCATTTTGACAAATGCAAAAACAGAGACACAGGGGTCAAGGGTGCTGAAAGTCATGGAATAAAAAATGGAATCCTCCAAACTATACCTCAAATTCCCTGCTTCCAGCCTAACACTCCATCTGTTATTATCATGTTCATTCTCTTATTAATTAAGAAAAACTCAAAGCACCTGAGAGGGAGTGTCTGCATGGGAATGTGGTATGAACCTTTAGTTGACACCTTGTCTACATGAATTGGGTTTTGTTTTATTAATGTGAAACTCATGAGTTATTCCATTAAGCTTATTTGCATTTTTACTTGTTTTGCTCTTTTTCAAATTAGGTCTCAGCAGGTAATAGCAATGAGATTTTCACAGAAGTCTTGGATTATGCCAAGAGTTTCTTCCTAGTAGTTTAAATAATCCAAGGAAATCATCTTATTTACATTAGCATATTCATGAAGCAACCATTGAAAAGATACAGTGTTTGAACAATATAGTCTTGAATTTGGGGGAGATGTTTTCTAACTGGCTTAGATGATTGGCATAGAAAGAATTTTTCTGTACAGGTTGCATTCCACACTTTCTCTGCTTTTCCTAATCAGGCAGGTTGGAAACTAGTGTGCATATTGTTTGTTTCAAAGTCTGAAGACTTTGGTGAATTTAAATCTTTGGGGCTACTTTTTAACTAATATCCTGGCTAAATCATTTTGAAATGTCATCAAGAATTAAGACACATTGGCTAATAAAATCAACCAATGTATTAAAAATCAACTTATGTTGGAATCATAAAATATTTTATGAATCATAGAGTCAAAACACACCCAGGGAGAAACTGAGACCCGGAGTGTCTTACTCTGTCACACGGCATCAGTAACAGAACTGAAACCGAAATGGAGGTCCCCAACCTCTGAACCCTTCCCATTTATTTTTGGTTCTTTAGTTCATTTCTATTCTTTGGTTCACTCTTTCTTCTCCCCCCAAAGTTATTATTTCCATACTGCCTTTTCCACACATGCTGTTGTGCAGTCACCCATAGATTTGAATTTCCATCACACTGAGGCCAGGCCGGTGTGCAGAGATCCAATATCATCACCCTGTAGCCCTGGGGAACTTCAGACCATTAGCATGCTTCACCCCAGTCCCCACCCCTACAGATGACTCCATGGAAACGCTGTTGAGACTGTGTGTACTAACATGGAGAAAATTCACAGATCTGACTGCCACCATCCATAAACCATGTATGTGGGAAAGAAGGGACTGGACTTAAAAGACTTACAACCAGGGCATCATCTTAATCACATCCTACCTGCTTAAGTGAGCAGAATCTTAAGGCTGAATTTTCTACTAAGCTGTGAGCTCTGAAGATGAATATTAAATTAGGATTTGGGAAGGAGAGAGTACTTCTTCATAGAAAAGTGCTTTTATTTTAACATCGAATTATGAAGCTACTCCACCCAGGAGCGGTGAGCTTGTTGCCACTAGAAACAGTCCCATGTGCTAGGGCTGTGGTCCAATTGCAGGTCCTACCCCGTCTTCCATCAACCTCCACCAGTAATTGACTGACCTTACTAAGGTTGACTGAGCTGAACTTTGAGATGGTCCCAAGTGTTCAGAGGTTGAGCTGCTCTTCTAAAGGTATGTGTCAGAAAGGACATTATTTGTGAAGGCAAGAGGGAGCCCTTGCTGACAAGAATTTCCAAGGAAATCTCTGTTGCAGAAGCTAGAAATGTTGAGTAGGAACAATTTTACATCTACCTGAAGAAAATGTCAACAAAGTTCCCATTTATTTCAAACCGCTGTGTGAGATATTGAATTATTGTGCAGGAAAAAATATATTCCTTACCCACCAAGAAGATTGCAACAATCTTCCAAAATTGAGAATGTCTTATAACCAAGCACATAGATCAAAAATTGATTTATGTGAGCCACTGAATTTGTACATATTTTGACACTATTCATTTTATAGCCTTATTCTATTACCTCAACAGAAGAAAATATCTGCCTGCTCCTAAATTTAGATTCTAGCTAATTTCTTAAAAATATTTGTAGATTGCATATAGTTAAAATATATATCCTATTTTTTTTATCAAAGACATAAACTGGTTTTTCTCTGATTAATAACTCTATCATATTCAAATTTTAAATATCTTTCATCCCCAGTTGTCATGCCAAAATAATTTAACACTCTACAAGACTTTATTCTTATCTTCTCAAGGTTTTGAGGAAAAGAGGGGCAGGAGTAAACCTTTCAGTTTTTCCTCTGGTTGACAGTCTCCATAAAGAGACATCATCATGCTGGCATGGAAAACAAACAACATTCCCAGCAAGCAAAATTTCTACCAGAACCACCCATGAAGTGTGGCAAGAACCACCATGTGGGTTTTCTGAGATGACAGTTAAAAAAGAGAGAAGAAAGTTTAAAAATCATTTCCAAAAAGGGGAAGGTTAAAGAAAAGGAAAATGGGCTTTAAATAAAATATAAAAAAGCGTAAGTTGCACAAGACTGACTGTGAGAGGCAGAAGTCTAAGAGAAGCATAATGACCCATTAGACATGGATTACAAATAGATTTTACCTCAGTGTAAATTAGTCATGAGAGAGTGACTATTGGATTGCAGCTTCGGAGGAAGTTAACATATTCTTGAATTTATTTTCCCCATTTTTTTTCTCAGTTTTTATGGTTGCAGTATTTAGCCAGAAACTGTGAGTGTGGTTTCTCCATGCAGCTATATTTGTTTGCAAAAGTCTGTGAGGGAAAAGAGTAGATAAGGCTGTTCACAAAATAGTGTTTTCTGTGATACTCACAGGGAGGCTGCAAACCAGAGGATTTCCCTATTAGAACTGACACCACCCACCAGAGCAATTTCTACCACCAATTTGCTGAAGTCTAAGGAATGTGACCAGAGATCATGTTTTGATCCTGAGGTGTTTCTCCACAGACTCCTTCATCAACCTCCCTTACACAACCAAAGCTATACAGTCTTCATCGCTATGGGATGTAATCTGCATGCACACTTGCAAATTCCCAATGTGTACTTTTATATTACTTAGTGGTAAATCATGGAATCAGGCACGCTCAGTTCTCTAACCATAGCTTCTATTAGCAATCTAAGAAACAGGTTAAGTTTATTCTGTTTCCAGTGGTGTCAGGGACTTTAGACAAAGCTGATCATCAGACTTGCTACCTGGAAGGGATGGTAGACGACTGCTAGTAAAAAACATTACTACTAAATTCCATATCTTATCCCATTGTCCAGACCAAAGGCATTCAACTCTTCGACATTCTATGCTTAAGATAGCTTCCTTTTACATCTCTCAGCTTTTCATCTGCTTCTATATATTTGCCCAAGTGTTTGCTTCTCTTTACTTATGGAATAAGTCTATGCTTTGTTACATGGAATTTAAGGGTTCTTAAACATCTCAGACCAAACTAGCTTCACAACACTTGACCATTCCCATTGTGTTCTCAGTCCCTTTTTTACATTGAGCCTATGGTGGGACCACCCCCTGTTGTATTTTGCTTTATTATGTGTTTTTGTTCAGTGAAGTCTCAGCCTGGAATATCATCTTCTTTTTGTACTTTGGTTACAGCCTTTATGTTCCCATTACTGAACTTAACAAGGCAAATTAACTCAGTATTCTAGATTCTTCAAAGATTACTATGACTAAGGAAAACGTTCACAAATTTTTGTTTATTTCAAACCATTATGAAAGATTCTGATGATTCTACAAAAAAAAAATTCTTATCGAATGTTTCTCCATTCCTCCTTGTCTCACTGACACAGAGACAAGTCTAAGTGCCAGTGGGAGACACCAAAAGTCAGATATTTTACCAGTGTAAAGAGTTTGTTTTGAGAAATCCATTAACATGGCTTCCATTCAACCCAGAGTCTAAGCACAAAGACTTGAGACAAGTATAATAGCAATAGAGCATCAACTGAAGACTACCATGGAGATTCCTACCTCCCATAATGATTTCATATACCAATGCTGTTATGGAGGACATTCTCCTCCAAGGGATTTAAAGGACAGGCAGATCCAAGAGGAAAAGAGAGCCTAGAACTCCTTTAGGCAAAGTGACCTGCCCTTTTAGGACATGGAATGTAGCACAAAGGATGTAGGCTATCTCCAGTTTCCCCATAGCCAACAGAGCTCCTTGGGTAGCTGGGAGAGGGTGATGGAAGAAGCATTTTCTCTTCCTAGCAAAAGAAATGGAAATCATGTCCCCTCTATAGGAATAAGAGGAGCCAGGAAATGAGCATTCCTAATAGTGACACTCTAATATAATTATATAACTGGATATTAAAATGAGATGCCTTCTTTGTTTCGGCCAAGGCATGAAAATAAAATAAAATGAAAAAAAGATTTGAAAAAATTAACATGATTGCAGTTTCTGAGATGAGAGAACACCTTTATAAAGTTAGGAGGAACTGAGAAAAGTTAGAGTAGGGATTGAGAAGGGAATTGGGAGAGAGCTATGGAAGGAGGGCATGGTGCTCACCTTTGCCTCTGGTCAAAAGACAGGGTTTTAAAAGTACAACTGGAAGGATTTAAAATCTGTCCTCAGCTGTTTGGTGCCAGTGGAGTGGTCCCTTGATTTTTGTTAGCAAACTATAACTGGGAAAGGTAGGCTGGCAGGGTGCTTTGTGGAAGAATGAGAGATTTGTTGCTGAATTAGCACCGGTGTACAGACCAAAGATTTAGGTGGGGTTGGAAAGGGGGGGAGCAATAAATGCATAAGTTTTCACTGGGCAGATATGGCCTAATGTGTGAAAGAGCAATTGTCCAAGGTCACCTTAGGTCATGACCTAGAAAGCCTACCCAAAGTAGGAACAGACCTAGCCAAAGAGAAACTGGCACAATCACCAGATTCCTGGGACTGAGGGAGCAGGGACTGGATGATCAGTCAAAATAGAAACAGAAATCCTCAGATATTAGTTGGAGCAAAGGAGGGGATGCTGGGAAATCTGGGAAGACAGAAGAGAGGATGCCTCCAGAAAACCATGAGAGCACCTGTCATCCACCAGAACCAAACAGCACCACGTGGAATGCAACGGGAAGAGGAACGTTAAGGAAGAACTTCCCTACGCTCCCTCTCCTCCTGCAGCTCTGACCCTGAAGGGAGAGAGGGAAAGGGATAGATCTGCAAGGCAGGATGGGAGAGGCCACCTTCTCCATTCCTTCTTGTCTCATTGGCACAGAGACAAGTCTGAGTGACAGTGGGAGACACCGCAACTGCACAGCAAGCATACTTGCTGACACTCCACAAAACAGGATATTTTAATTACTAAACTGAAAGAGGGTTTTGTGCCCTAAGAATGAATTTTATGTCCCAGTCCTGACTCAGTTTTCATTCACTAGAAGGGAATAGTCCTGTACAGCTCATTTTAAGGGACTCTGGGAAATAATCTACAGTTGCTTTATGATTACATGCAGTGGTCATGTTTGTTTCAATCAACTACTTACAGTTAACAGTTATTTTTACATTCCTCTCTACCCACTCCAGTATCTCTGATGCAACTACTCTGTTCCGTTTTTGTCATTGTTTTTTATTCTCAATACCTAGTCTAGTAACTGGCCTGTGGTTAGCCTATGGTTAGCACTAAGTACTTATTGGGTAATACAAGGGAGAATACCATGACACAAAGAATAGGTGAAGAGAACTACGTGATTGTGAGGGAGGCAGGACCCACAACCAGGTGGATAGATCAGGAGGACTTCATGAATATGGTCATGTATGTGACCATGTAAGACCAATATCATTCCACCAAATAAGAATTTGGACCAACAGAATTCAAGAAAAATATAGCAGCAGGAGAAAAAAAGTATAGAGGCGAAGAGATCCAGTAACCTCTTGCACTGAAAGAAATGGTCATGCTGCGGATAGCAATGTATTATCATTTTATAGTAAATGAGAATCGAGAGCAAGAGGACAACCATAATGAGATTGGAGATGCCAAGGCCATCAGGCTGCTGGCAGCTCCTGAAACAGAAACAGATGAAGCTTTTTTGAGGAGAGGAGACAGGGAAATACATCAGAGGCCCATCAAGGGCACTGCTATGGGCATTGTCCAGAGGATGCTGCCAGATCAGAGAGAATCATGTCTACCTGAAGTTACAGAGCAAGTTTATTTTCCAGACAGACAGGGATTTTGCTTCTCCAATTACAAACTTGTGCAAACCAAAGAGTATTAGTTCACCCTGAGAGCAGGAGTTAAAAGTAAAGCCAGCAGAACAAAAGACTAGGCTCAAAAATGGAGAAGTCAACTGAAAGAGAATGAAAATGGGATAGCCTGACAGATGGATTTGACTGAGTCAAACCAACTGGGTTAAATAAGATATAGTTACCTACCCTGCATTATAGTTGATACCTCAAATTCCCTAACCCTATTATAAACCTTGTTTTGTCCATTCAAATCATTCAAATGTTTGACCCCTGCATCTTATTGATACAGAGCTTCAAAGAGTAGAATAAGATTGCTAATTCATGGCGATGAAGTCTTTTCAGGGAAATGTCCTCAATTCTCCCAGTTGGTGTTCAGAAAAAGTTATTTCAATAAAGTAGTATGACAGAGACCACTGGACTGCCTGTATTTAGAAGTTGCCTTCTGTCACAAAAGATCACTTCTCAGGATATTATTTATTAACACTTCAGAATGATGTAGAGAGAATTAGTTTATGTAAGACTGAGAAAATGGAAAACAGAATGAAGTGTGAAGGCTGTGGAGAGCCAAAAGACTTTAGGCACTGAGTAGAAATGTCATCTGCTTTTTGTGTTGCAGTGAATCTGCCCTGGGAAGGTTAAATTAGACTGCACAGCTAGGAGAAAAATACAGATCACTACAAAAGTCGGGAAATAAAAATATATTGAATGACTATTTTGTGCTATATCCTACATAACTTCCCTCATTCGATCTTCACAAAAGCCCTATAAGAGATCATTATCATTATACTATTGAGGAACTCAAACAGGTTAAATAAATGAATCAAAACAATATACGTGACAGAACCAAGATTTAAATCCAGATCTGTCCAAAATCAGATCTGTTCCTGCTTTTCCCACAATACCTAGATATTTTGGGTCTGAAGTACAAGCAGTAAAAGAAATAGAAAAACATGAGTCAGCTATATGGTTTATTAGGAAAATAATACTTTTTATAATACTGTAAAAATTAGGTTAAGATGAACATTAAGTTACCTTAAAACCATAGAATAAACCTAAGAAATAACACACAATGAACAAGACTTGGTGTGTTAACACTTTACTAAAGAACTTTAAATAAAGCTTATTGTACTGGAAAAGAGTATTACTCAGATTTTATTTCTTGTTCAATATAATTTGGGTAATTTATTCCAACATCAAAAGCCCATGGAATTTTTAAACTTGATCCTATTAAGGTTTATATAGAGAAAATAAATGCCCTGAAAAAGAAGAAAAATTTGAGAAAAAAAGTAATAAAAATATTTTTTAAATGTATTTTAAGGTTCAATAATTAAAACACTAATGTATTTATACAGGAAAATAAAGCAGACAAAATGAAAATTCCAAGTATATGGTAACTCTAATTAAACATAAGAATTTGAAAATTCAGCCAGATGTGGTGACACAAGCCTATGATCCCAGCAGCTCAGGAGGGTGAAGCAGAAGGATTGTGAGTTCAAAGCCAGCCTCAGCAACTTAGTGAGATCCTAAGCAACTCAGCGAGATCCTGTCTCTAAATAAAATATTAAAAAGGGTTGAGTTTGTGGCTCAATGGTAGAGTGCTTGCCTAGCACGTGTGAGGCACTGGGTTTGATTCTCAGCTCTGCATATAAATAAAGAAAGAAAATAAAGGTTCATCAACAACTAAAAATTGTAAAAACAAATTTAAAAAAATAAGAATTATTCAGTTAAAGTTAGATCACTTGATTTATTTGCCTAAAACCATATGATGTTTTCCCCTCTCTCTCAGAATAAAGGATTTAAAGTACCTCAGAGGCCCTGTCTGATATTTTCTCCCAGACTTTATTTCATACTTTGCTCACCTTCAATCATTCTGCCTCAAACACATTGGCCCCCTTACTGGTCCTCAAACAACACAGAAAAGCACAGGGACAAAGTTTTTGCATTTGTGGCTATGACATTCTGCCCCCAATACACATTTGGCTCTCTCTGCATCTCCTTCAGCACTTAGCTTAAATGTCACCCCCTCAGGGCCTTGACCCACTCCACTAAAATGACACAAGCACTGAGACAGACAGCATAGGTGGGCATTTACATATTCTTAGAGTATAAATGGATTCCTCAGCAACCACCTGCAAATGACTGATTCATAAATTTTACTAGCTAAAAATTAAAAACACCTGCCTCTTCCAGATATGACAATTTAAAAGGCAAACAACAACTGGAAGAACTCTATTGATATCATCCTCTGAACAAAGATTCATTTCTTCCCTACAAAACACTATTACATATAAGAAAAAAAGCAATGTAGAAATGGGCAAAGGAATGGAAAAAAAATTCTTATACACATGTAAAAACAAATGGTCACCATATATGAAGAATAGATATTCAGTCTCACTGATAAGAACTAGAAATTAAAACACCAAATTCACAAATACAAAAAGAACGATAATATACAACATGGCAAGGAGAAGAAGAAAGGGACTTCTTTTTTTTTCCCTCATAGCCTATAGATAACATAAATAAGAACAATCTTTGTCAAGAGTAAGTTGGCAATATGAATAAAAAATATTTAAAAGGGGTTTACCTTTTGACCCTGCAATGTCACTCCTGGAAATTGGTCATAAGGAAAAAATTAGGGACAGGTGGAAAGATTTAACTACAAAGATACAATAAAATGGTAATGTGCAACCTTAGAGGGAATCAGGAATGTGAGTTGAGGCACTGCAATATTTTTCTCTGGTGGATGGAGATGGAGAGAGAAGGGATATATGAGCTGATTATATGTAAATAAGTCTTAGGTCTTGTTTTTTTTTTTTTTTAAAGGACCATCTGGAAGTGGCAGCTGTATTGCATCTTGACTAAGCTAGAAGAGGAAGTAGTGATCTTAAGCATTCGCATAGGGATTTAAGTTAAATATAAGAAAAGTATTTCCTTACAAGATTTGTAAACATTGGTATTGGGTAAAGATGGAGGTGATATAATCAAATTCCCTGAAGGACTTTACTGCAGAATAGATTTTTATCACATTAAGATAATTTTTGGAGCATGCCTACAAGAAGCAGAGTTTGTAAGTTCATGTCCAGTCTTCTAAATTACACTGTAATTTCTTATCAGTACATTTGTGTATTGTGTGATACTGGTTCACAATTGTCACTTCGTCTCATTAAAATAATACATAGAATTATTTTTATTTCCCAAAGAAAGTAGGCATCTTGGTAAGAATTAGGGAAGGGAATCGTCTTCAGTCCACCAGCTGCCATTCATGACATAATCCCTGCAATATCTGAAATCCTTTGGGTGATCTTGACTTTTCTCAGAAAGCCGAGTCTGAAACCAATTTATTAACCCTCTGAAAGGCTAAAGATATTCCAAGTCCACTTTCCAGTTTCAGTGGGAGTAAACTCTCTGGTTTGCATCTTGTTCAGGTTTATTATGATTATTTTTGCTGTTAACAGTATTTTTACTGAGCACTGAATACTTGACATTATAAAAAGTTATTGGGCACAATTCTATTAAAGTTTAACAGAATTGGACACAATCATTGTAGAATTCTGATATAAAAAGAAAACTTCACAAATATGGGGAAAAGATCTGTAAACACTCAAGAAAATGCTGGATATCAAAACTGTGTTATAGGAATAGATTAACATTAAGTCAATTCTAATCATTTTTCAAGGTAGCACAGATACATTTAACAAGGAAAAAAGTGAGCCTAAGGAAAAAGACAATAAATTGCTTATATGGAAAGTAGAAGGGATAGTACCGTATTATTTATAGCTTAAAGAATCATATTTTCATATTTAATAAACTTTGAATATTCTCATTTTTCAAACAAACAAAATCTGACATTGTTTCTCCACTTACATCATAACTATAGGCCACAGAATAAGAAATTCTGAAATGACTGCCTAGCGATTATTTCTATCTTTAGATTTTTCCAAGCAGGAAAGAAAAAACTAAAAGGAGCTCTATTTGGAAGAATGCCAGTAGAGCACACCCCCTCCAGGAGGAAAAGAGACTCTCTGCACTTGTGGTTTCCCAGGCTCATTTGACCCAGTTTACTTAATTTATTTTAAAGCAATATGTCGTGTCTCTTTTAAGTCCAAACCTTTGCAGCTAGACTATCCTTTACAAAATTCACTTTTACTTCTATTCCTTGGCCACAAACTGACTTACCTGGCTCTGAAATCTAGGCACCTAGTCTCTCAAGGTATTTTCTGTCTACTAATCAGGTGCTTCTCTTGGCTTCAGGAAAATATTCCTTCTCCAATTGCCTGACTCAACCTGACAAGGTTCCTTGGGTCACTCACTCTTCCATCCAGGCACATGTCCTAATTCTAAACAATTATGGATTTTATTTTTCCAAATATCCTTTATTCTTGCCTCCCTGATGGATGAAGAATTTATTCTTGTTTCTTCCAACTCTTCATTTTCACATTTCTTCAAGTGTTCCACAGCTTTCTGCCCATTCCCCTCCCAATATCACATCTGATTCTGATCTTCCTTCCACATCATTATACCTAATGTCTGAAGTCTTATCTTCAGGCTTTTGGGTGTAGACACCTTCTCTTCACAAAGTCTTTAATATGATGCCTGCCTCACATAAATCTTACAACACACACGTTTAATTCAGTAGCACTGTGGGTTCTCAATCTATACAATTATTTATAAGATTCTTTATTCCATCCTCCCAGATATTTGAATTTTGCTTTTCAGTGACAATCCAAGAGAGTAACTGTGGCAGGACTTTCCACCAAAGGAACATTATGAGAGTCTTCATTTTATTCTGCATGACTATTTAACCATTATATAGTTATTAATTGAGTTTCTATCTACTAATTAGCTATTAAATTGGTAGAAATATAAAGGAAGCCCCAGATTTGATGGCAATTTGACAAGAATAATTATAACTAGCTCATTAGGAGTTAAAGAAAATAATGCATCAATTTTCTTTACAACCATGTTTTCTATTTGTGAAGGCAATAGATGCAGCAAAAAGTAAACTACATTCCCCGACTCCTTTGCAGCTAGGACTGGCAAAGGAACACAATTTTGGCCAATAAAATGTAAATGGAAATCAATGAAGGGGCTTCCAGATAACTTTTTTACAAGACCTGACTCCACTGGTGTCAGTTCTTACCCTTTATATTTTACCCTTCTTCTAGCCAGAGTCTGGTCACCATGTCTTCTCTGAGATATGAGAAGATAACATTTTCTAGCTATTATTTGACTTGTTTTTACTCTCTATTGGTTATAAGTTTGCTTTGAAAAGAAAATTAGATTGTTAGAGACTACAGGTCAAGGTCCAAAGCTTATCCTCAGTTTTAAAAAGGTTTTCTATGATTCCTTATACTATCAAGTACTTTCTGTTAATTACCAACAATGGAAAGTTATTCTAACTAATCTGAGCAAAAAAAAAAAAAATATTTTACTGGGTCAATATCAAGTGACTCACTGAATTGACAAGAAAGTCAGATGCAATGCAATTCTGATCTTCACTACCCAGAATTAGCTCAAATTTGACAGGTTAAGAATAAAGTTTCTACAAGACTCCCCTCACTTAAGATACCAATCACAAGTTCCAGGCCACTATATTTCTAACCAATTTGCTACAAATTTGGAGGTAATCCACTACTACTCAGGATCAATAATTTGCTAGTACAACTTGAAGAACTCAAGAAAGTGTTAGATTTAGATTTTTATTATGAAGCACACAAATCAGGACCAGCTAAATGAAGAGATGTATATGGCAAAGTCTGGGAATGTCCCAATTATAAAGTTTCCATGTTCTTAGGATGCTTCATGCTTCCAGCACACCAGTATATGATTACCATTCAGAGAAGTCCATTCATGCTTTAGGTGTCCAAAATTTGTATTGAGCTTTCATTATGTAGGCATGATTGGTTGAATCATTAGCCACATGATAGAACTAAATCTCCAGCTCTTTTTACTTCACTGGATGTTGGGAGGTTAGGCTGGTATCATGTAACCCATAAGCCCCAATCTTCTAATCCTGCTGTTGGGCTTTCTGTCATGTCCCAGTTCATTCTGAGTCATTATCTAGGGGTCCACCATGAGTCATCAATTTAGCATAAATTATTAGGTGTGATATGAAGGGCTCACCATGAATAAAGAGACACCTCGATCACAAAGGAAATTCCAAGGATTTCTAGGTTCCCTTCTAGTAACCAAGACAAAGAGCAGCTGAATTTTATGTTACACAACACTGAAGAACCAGGCTCAGGAATTAGCAACGACTAGGGTTACAGTCAAGAACTTTCCTCTAGAATGGTTGTCTTAGGGCACACCAGCCACCTCCCCTTGAACTCTCCACTAACATTGACACAACCAGCACCAAGCACACTATACACCAACAACACTAATGCCACCCTTGAAATAACTGGATATTATCTAGCATATTTGCATCACTTCTCTAAGATTCAAAAGTCCTGGTCCTGAGCACTTCACTTCAACCAAATTTAGGTCATCTGTATACACCCTAGCTCACAGAGGAACATTTATGCACTTGGAATTCTGAGGTAGAAGTAAGAATAATGGCTTCAAAATAATGAAATTCCTGTAACTTAGGAAATTGAACACCTGAGCAGCAAAAATATGATAAATTTCCTTACAGTACAACTCTTTCACTAATTAAAATCCAAACACAGTACACTCTTCTCCCAAAAATGTGCTTCTGCAAAATATAACATCATCCAATAAAATTATAACACATGTTTTTACTCCTACAACAAGGAGATATTCCAAAGTCTCTTGAACTACAAACTACATGTCCCAGATCTTTTAGTAGTATCTGTTTCTTCTCTAATTTTTTCTTCATCCCATAAAATATTGTTCATACTCCAAACCAAATATGTCCTATGTATTATGGGAGTATAAACAAGCAAAAAAAAAAAAGATAAATCAGCTAAGTATATATATGCATACATAGAGAGACGGTGAAAGTAAGATAATATGGAAGTGACTACAGTCTTTGTACAAAATCATGAAGGTGAATATGCTTCCACCACTGTCCATTCCATGATTCCTGTTCTATCAGTCAGAACAAAAGCTGGTTGTGTAACTTTCCATGTAGGATAACCCAGATCTTTATTCATAAGAATTCTGAGTTCTGGATGATGCTTTTATATGGAACTGAACTTAATTTTTTAATTTTTATTGGTTCTTTTTAATTATTCATAACATTAGGATTCATTTTGGCATAATTACAAAGGCACGGCTGAAGTCATTTTTAATCAATTTTTGTAAATTGCTAAACATGATAGTACAAAGATCTCTACTCCCAACTCTTGTCTCTGCTGGTTCTACCTATATTCCTTTCTGCATCTATTGTGAACTAGATACTCCATTTCCTTCAGTACCAAGATTAATTAATCACCCCCAGCAGCACCATAATTCCTCTTTATAATATATTTAGTTCATAGTGAGGAAACTTTTAAAGCCAAATAGCTAAGTGAAATAAGCCAATCCCAAAAGACCAAAGGCCAATTGTTTTCCTGATAAGTGGATGATGGAGGTTGGTGGGTGAGAGAAGAATGGAGGAACTTTAGATTACGTAGAGGGAAATGAGAGGGAGGGGGGTATGAAAAATGGCGGAATGAGACAGACATCATTACCCTGTGTACATGTATGATTACACGAATGGTGTGAATCTACATCGTGCACAACCATAGAAACGAAAAGATGTACCCCATTTGTGTACAAGGAATCATTATGCAGTCTGTAAAAATAAAAAATTATTTTAAAAAGCCAAGTAACTACCTCAACTTCCAACTGAAAATAAACTTTGCAGCCAGGTGCAGTGGTACACACATGTAATCACAGAGACTCGGGAGGCTGAGACAGGAGGATCTCAGGTTCTAAGCTGGCTTTAGCAACTTAATTGGACCCTATACAACTTAGCAAGACACTGTCCCCAAATAAAAATTAAAATTAAAAAAGGGCTAAGAATGCAGCACAGCGTATAAAAATAACTTTGTTATGATGCCTGATACAGCATAAGAGTCATCCCTTTCTTACTAAACCCTCTAAGCCAGGAGTATTTGAAGTTAGAAATTTCTAGAGTACGTTATAAAGTATAATCATGGAGAAATATCAAACCTACTATTATCTTCTCTTTCCTAGACTCATATTCTCTATTTTCTCTCTGAGAGAAATCATTCCATATATCACTCTCCTGAATAGCTATTTCAGTCTCACAAGGGGATCTACTGGATGGGACTATGGGTAACTTTCAAAAGACCAGTCAATTATTCTGTGAGCTGCTTTGGGATGACAGGCTACATGATAAAACTCTCATGAGTAGCAGCACATCACTTGATTTCGTCACTAAAAGTGACTGCATAGCCAGAGAAATGCTGAACAATTTTATTTTTGTGAAGTCTAAGGCACCTGTTAAGTCCGTAATCAATGGTACTTCCAGAAGTACAACAGGCAGGAAAAGCAAATCCAAATCTGAATCTCCTTTCAATGGCACAAATACTTGATGGAAGCCTCCCAAATCAACCTGCCAAGAGTTCCAACCCGTCTTTATCTCCTGAGATTAGGGCTGACAGTTTCTGCTAGAAATCAAGTCCTCATCAGTGGCAATGGCAAAGTAAGCCTTAATGTAAACAAGTCTTAATTCTTGGTATTTTAATTTCTGTAGCTTCCATAAGCATTTACCTTATACTTGGTGGCTTAAAACAACATAAATACATTTTCTCACAGTTTGGGAAGTGAGAAGTAAGAATCAAGGAGTCAGTAGGACCTTGAGCCTTGTGAAGTGTCTAAGGGAGAGTCCTTCCTTGATTCTTCTAGTTTCTAGTAACTCTAGATGTTGGTTGACTTGTAAATGCATGACTCCAATCTCTGCCTACATCTTTACATGGCTTCTCTGCATGTGTCTTCTCCTTCTTTCTTTCTTTTAGGAACACTCTCCAGTGGATTTAAGGACCCACTCAGATAATCCAGGTGATCTCATCTCAAATTCCATAACTTATTTACATCCACAAAAACCCTTTCTCAAGTGAGGTCAGAATCACAAGTTCTAGGTATTAGGAAGCAGACATATATTTGCAGGGGTTGAGGATACCGTTCAACTCACTACAATGGGTTTCATCACTTTTACCATTCATTGCTACATTATTCATGAGACCATTAAGAGACCACTGGGAAAACTGACATCCAGAGTGTGGATCATTATCATTCTGACCCTCAGGAGAATTTGATGAGCATTTAAGTGGTATACTAACATTTTGCATTCCAGGTACATTGCAAGAGAATTATCTACTACCCTCAACCAGAATAGTTTTGTTACTTCCAAATTTCTAACCACCTGCTCAAACTATTAACCACTACCCATTGTTTTATGCTATTACTTAACTGAATTCATGACTTCCTCTAGGAAAATTAGGCAACAAGTTGTACTTCCATTAAGGACCAACACTGAGCTGAGTAGTGCAGTAGTGCGGTCAGGTCTGCCAATGCTAGTACCAAGAAATTAGGAAAAAAGCATATATAACCACTCTATCTCTGTCTGTCTCTATTTGTCTGTCTATTCATCCATCTATCCATCCATCCATCCATCCATCTACCAATCTATCTCGCTATCCTCTATCTGTCCACTTATTTGACTTCTCAGGTTACTAATTAGTGATCAGAATCCCTACATAGGTCATCCTATGGTATTAAGACAAAACAGCAGGGAAGACACCCATGGGAAGAATGAACATCCTTGTTCAATTTAACTCATGCATTCAAGATTGGTTTGGATCCATTCCTGAGAGTATTGTTACCAATGTATGCTTGCTTTATCTTTTGGTAGATGATCTCAAGACTAGTGCATTGTGGGAATATCAAGTCACAGGTCAGGCATTTAGTCACTACCAAGGTCCAGTAACAATTCAAGAACTATTTCTTAAAAGAGGAATAGCTATGTGAGAAAAGTTCATAGCTTTTATTACAAAAATATTAAGAGTCTCAACTGTGAATTTACTATTGGGGCCCCATAAAATCTCCCAATCTGCCACAAACTGTTCAAGCTTCATTGGATCTTCTGGGTCATATGGGCTGCCAGGTAGAGCTGATTACACTGCAGCCTGGTCTGATTGCCAGAGGCTGTGTTGATTTGAGTTAGTAAGGAGACAACATCTGGAACAGCAGCTGCACTTGGAGGCACCACCTAATTAAGCTTATGATAATCCACTCTCATTCTCCAAGACCCATCTGTCTTCCCCATCAGACTAATTGGAGAGTTAAATGGAGCTGTGATGGAAATGACCACTTCCTATCTTTGGAATTCTATTGAAATATTGTATTGTTCTTGGTGTAATGTTTTAGTAAGAAAGGTGAGATCCAGGACTTCATCCTAGTCCTTTCCAATAATAAAGTCATGAGTCAAGAAACAAATGTGAGTATTTGGCCAGTTGTTGATGATACCTTTTCCCAGAACATGCAGAAAATGGTGGGGAAAAGAAGAAAATTGGTCTATAGATTCCACTGTGCCTACAATGAGATGAACTTAGGTTAGACACCATTTATCACCTGAATACTGTAAGCTTCTGCTCAGACCATTGTGAATCACAGAGCCATTCTTCTTTGCCAGAATTTTATAACTTAAGAGTCATTATCCAAAAACAGGTGAAAGGTCTACATACATTCTTTTGTTCAGAATATATTTACATCAAAAATTGATCACAGGCCTGGAAATAGTGTAATGACTGTGTCTTTCTTTGGCAAACTCTTCCACAGACATGAAAAAAATTCCACAAATTTATTAGGAACTTTATGAGTTCCTATATCTCTAATATCTATAGACTCCATGATCAATAAATCAATATAAAATACCCACATGTCTCTGTTAGGGAAAGCAGAAGCACCCAGCCTCCAGAGGGTAGGTGATTTGACTCAGCTTCTGCACCTGCCCTCTGCTACCACAGGATCTTTCCCATCTCCATCGTAATCAGGCAGACCACTTCATTAGCAAAATCCCTGACCTACCAAAAAATTTATTTAAAGATGTCAGGTTCTCATTGAACTATTTCTCAAGACCTTACAGGAGTGGTCTTCTGTGTCTGTTTAGGGAAAACAGGAAGTAGATAAGGTTCACATTATAAATACATTCTTTTTATTCCTTTCTCTATATTACAGCAAATCATTTATGGCATCTTAACTTTCTTTATCCTGATTACATTTTTGTATAGCTTCTAGTTAGCCAACCTACCAAAGAATTAAAACTACTTTGCTTTCCCATTTACTTTCGTTGCACAATTTTTTTAAAAATCAGACTAACCTAAATTTATATTGGTTGAACAGGGTCAGAACTGAGTCCTTTATATTTTTCCCCTTGATATTTTATCATATAAATTGGTGGATTATATTTGTTTTATTGTATAAACCTATTACAAAGATTGACATCATAATTGAGTGTGCTGAAATTCAACTCTGGTCATCAATTTGAGATGAGAACGAAGGAAAGAGGGTTAGGAACCAAGGAGAACTGACTCAAGCAGACCTAGGGCCTCCTAAGATGAAAAAAAAAAAAAAGTGTCCCCTTGAGCTACTTTGAATGCATCAACTGGCAATGAAAGCAAGATCTGGGCATTTGGGACTATTTCAAATTCTCCATGCCTTCCACATATCCTAATTCAATATTCAGGGTCTCACTCTGTCCCATTTCATCCTTGAACTTTCCCACAAGACACATGAAAGTGAGGTGTGTTAAATAATGCACTAACTTGTCATCCCATGACAGAGATTTTCAATTTTTTTTTTTTAATATCTCAATTCTAAGAGTCAAGAGATTCCACTAGCATTGTCATAGAGAAGTCCTGCTTAGGCTTAAGACTCGGGAATTTAATATTTAAGCTTTAGTTCTTTTCTTTTTCAAACTCACCTAGTGTGATTGAAAGCAACCAATCTTCTCTCCACTTGAATTCCTCCAGCTGTTACCCACTGGAAGCAAGCAGATTCCCAAGCTGATCTCCAATGCACACAGATCCCCATGATGGCTGGAAGTTAGCAGTTTCTCCACTGCATGCTACACGGTGTCACCTTCCTTTACTGACATAACTGTATTTTCACGACTTTCAGTCTGAATGATGCCAGGGGCAATACCAGACCCCACCCTCTCCTTTTCCCTGAGGTCTAGTGTATATATATATTTACCTATTCCTGGAACCAACTTCCAAACTAATTATGGTTCTTGGTGATCTGGGGAAAAAACAAACTTTCACCATAAAGGGGGGAAAAATTTAGTTAAAGAATATTGATTATGCATTCTAGAATCAACAAAAGGAGAGAAGAACAGGATTTTAAAATGGTCAAGAACCCATAGAGCATTATATTAGCTGAATGTAGGGTTACATGATCAATCTAAGGTGATGGAGGAGAGGGAACATCTGTTCATCCTCACTGTACATTAATTTTCTTAGAGAAGAATTTAACTTAATGTGTTACAAAAAGTCTGGAGGAGGCTAGATAAAGGTAAATATCAGGGCCATAGGATCAGATGAGTGTAACGTAGGCTACAGGAAAACTGGCAGATATTTAAGAAAGCGATGATCCCAAACCCAATTCTAATATACTCCTTTACTGAAATGTGTACTCATAAAGTAAGAGTCTTTACCTTATAGTTCTTTTAATCTCTTGCACACAGTAGCAAATTAAATAAGAGAAAAATCTTGAATAATTTCCCTGAATTCTGGATGGATTTGAGCAAGTGATTTAAACTATATGTATCTGTTTTTCTCATGGCTAGTAAAAGTAGGAAGTTGTGCATAGAATCTTACTTTTTTTTAAGTAGCTATATGAGCTACAGTTGAAAAGTATTTCAGTTAGAAGTATAAAACTTATTTTAATACCAGTGCTTATTTGTAAATGAAAATGTCCTCATCTTGAATAATCTTTCATTAATTTAATCATTCCCTTCTCTTTATGTCTTGGGCCTATTAGAAAGGATTTAGCTCTGAAACTGCCACTTGGTATTTTATGCTGAAATTTTATTTTCAATCTTTTAAAATTTTGATGAATTAATATTTTTCATTAATATTTGGGAGACTTTGGAGTATTATCTGAATCATGCAAGTATTCTATGGAAATACTTTCTGAGCATTTAAAATTTGCAATTGCTCTTCTGTTCTCACAAAATCCATGAAGTTAAGGGCATGTCTCAGGTCACACATTCTTCCAGCGAACTTTCACATAATATTGCTCCATCCTCCTGAGCTACAACTGCACTACGCCTGTTGTGTTTACAATGTCAGAGGATCAGCAATAGTCCCACATTTTCCAATCATCTTTTTCAATTCCACTTGACCATTTCTCTAAAAGTATGCGTATCAGGTAATATAAAATACACGATTTATCATCAACCATGATATTGTTCCTTTGTTTCTCTGACAGTGGAGGAATGACACACTTTCTGTAAGCCACCGTTGTTCAAAATTGTAAAACAGAACACAAAATATGTGGGAAAAAAGAGACTCCAAAATGGTAGTAGCATGCTCTCAACTCAGGTATGCTGCATGATGTGTTAATGCTCACAGGCTAAGCATGTTCACTGCCATGTGGCTTTGTGGCTCTCATTGACTCAAAGCCTCTGAGAACACCTGACAAGCCTTTGTGCTACAAAGCACGTGTTTGTATCTGTATGTGCATATCTTTCAGGAAGATATTTCAGAGACAGTTTTATAATAAATCAATGCTGCACAAAGAAGCAAGAAAGGGAGTTCAGCTACATTTTTTGCTCTTATTAATATTTACATCATATGTTTTTTAAATATCTGTAGGAAATGTTAAAAGATACTAAATTTCCAATCATGTCTATCTGCTTATGTATGTACATATATACATATGTGTGCATTCTTTGTATTTTTTGAAGGTAGCGGTTACATATACACCTAATACTTGATATTTTGCTACTGTATCACAATTCACTTTAATCTTATTTTTAAATGACTTTCAAGAAAAACTAGTAGCTTTTTATCCAATTTTGTTTAAATACTATGGTGCATGTGAAATTTTCCATTATACTGTATTTAGTGTTTCAAAGTTCTTTTTATTTTGAGATATATTTTATTATCATGTCTCTGTTTAGAAAAAAAATCTGCATATATACTAAAGAAACTAGTCCATAAATGAATAAGGTATATCAATGTGATGATATAATGTTCTTCTCTTCTGTTTATTCTGTAATTTTGTATTAGAAAAACATAACACATTTCCTCTGAAGTAATCATTTCTCTTTTTATAATGATTATTGGCATTATTCTGTTATATACAAGGTATTTTTTAAATGTATTTTAAAATATGCTATTTTAATGCATATTAATCTTAACAGATTTGTCTTTTCCAAAATTTAGTTTGCTTTTCTACCATTTACTTTTTCCAAAATTAATGACTACAACTCTTATGCTTGCTTTTGCCCTTTAAACCAATTTGGTTTTGGTGGGTTTGTTTGTATTATTAAGACCAATTGACACCCATATCCTAACATTTTATTTTTTTCTGAGCATTCCCTACACATTTACAATTGATGTCTATTTCTGATACTTCATTACTTTTTCTAATCACAGGACATATTTCTTCATTGTTTTTGAATTTGAAATCCAATTTTATTACTTAGTCCCTGATCAGCCATTAATTTACTTCATTTGATTTGTGGCTATATTTCATCTGAGATAGTGCAACATGTCCTTAGAGGTCTAAGTTATCTCTATCAAAGCAAGTAATGCAGGGCCTTGGAGTTAACAAGTTAATTTAGTTTACAATCATTCTGAAGCTCCTAGTGGGTGAGGCATGTTACATACAACCCCCTAAAGGGAATGCACAAGAAACAGTCCCCCTCTTTAATAGATTTATAAATTCATTAGGAAAATGTTCAGAAGAAGCAAAATCAATTCTTCTTTAAAGTGTTAATTAACCCAAAATGGCATGGCTTATTCGTGCAACGTTTCAGCAAATTTTAATCAATGCCTACCAGATGCTTATCATGAGGCCAGCTTCTAGAAGTGCAACAAAATCATGGTCCTGGGATTTAGGACCTTTGCAGTGTTTCCTGGAAGGCTGCTAGTGAACAGAAATCACAAATGTGGTCAGCACGACTGAGAAAGAGCATCACCATCACCTGCTCTTGGAACTGGCAACATGAAGTCCAACCTAATCATGGGAATCAGAGAAGGCTTCTGTGAGTGAAGGATGTTTACACTCAGAAGATTAAGAACGTGAGTAGGTGAAGTGTAGGAGGGAGAACACAAGGACCGGGTCAATGTTGGCTAAGGAATACTTAAATTAGTAAATCCAGTCTTTGGAAAGACATAAACCCTAAAATAGTATGTAATTCAATCTGAAAACAATTGTTTAACATATTAACTACATTCTGTTTGAAAAAATTCTGTGTACTGGGAAGGACAAGGATTCATGCAAATGACTAAAGAACATACTCCAAGTAGTAGGAACAGCTCAGCAACAATGGAAGGCAAAATCATAAGTGTTTATTGTCTTGATCACAGAGAAGAAGATAAGTTCAATGAAACAAGGTTGAACAGAGATTAAAATCAGCAGAACCCACAATGTCTTAGGGAGTGTGTCCCAGAAGGTAGATGTGAAAGGAACGAAGGTAAGAGGAATTCGAGGCTAGAAGGGGAATCCTTGCACAAACCTATTATTGCCTGGATTAGGGTAGTGTGGCAGATGCTGCTGGTGTCCTGCCCAAATCCCTTTGGCATCGCCCATGCCCATTTCCATGCACACCACCTGCTACCTACCACAAGCATCTGTGACACTCTGGCCTTGGGCTTTCTCTGGCCACAGAAACATGCCAGGCCTATCCAGGGCAATGTCAAAAGTTTGGGTGAGTTAACTCCCTTAACAAGTGAAGGATTGCCCCTGCAGAGCTCTGGGGCATCTTTCTACTCAGTCTTCTAGAGGTTCTCAGCTGGAGAGAATACCAGGTACTTTAGGTTAGCCTTCTTCCCTTCTCTCTGTTATTCTCCACTCTCTTTATCAGGCTTTCTGGGATCACACCCAAATAAACATCTTGCACCAAATCCTTGTCTCGGGGTCTGCTTCCAGGAGAGCCCTATCTGGGCAATTACTAAGGAAACTGAGGAAGGATGAGGAGGGTTCGGAGATGGTGATAAAGAGATATTCCCTTGTTAAGTGTCCAACCTATGAATTAGCTACCTGTTCCCAAGATATGCAGCCAACTTGATTTTCCCCTGGCAACAAAGATAGAGCTTCTAAATTACCTCTGTTTACCCCATGAATAAAGAATTGTGGATCATGTCAACACTGACAGTAAAAACCAGACATAATCATGTACTTACAAAAACATAATTTTAATGCATTATGGAAGTGTGCCCCAGTTCCTGGTCTCAGTTCCTCATCTCACAATGAACAAGCACCCAAGAAACCAGGGAATCTCTGCATTCATAAAGACCTAATTGGATCACTCATTTTACAGGCAAGAGAACCAAGACTTGGGGAAAAGAAATGACTTCAGCAAAGGCACAGATGGTAAGTAAGAGCTGGGAACAAGATCTATCTAGTTCCCTGTCCACTGTTAAGTGCGCCCTACCCATAGCCACCTGCTAACAGGGGGAAAAACTTCAAAAATAATAGCAAAGTGTTGTTTTACTATATTTCTATAGATATTCAGATATTGTAATAGACTAAGAGGAGTCGAAAGAAATTACCATTAGAGCTAACAAAAGAGCAGATTTTAAACTAAAAAATCATGATTCATAAAATTCTAAAAAGTGTACTCTTGTGATGGAATTTTTTTCTAGATTGAAAGATACTTAAAGTTACTATATAAGAAAAATAGTTTAGTACTCTCAGGTGGTGATCAAGTATGTATCTAAGTGATCTTTTTTATTTAATAACAACAAAACCATTCAATTAATACAGAGAATAGCTATTAGTTATTTATATAACAATTATCACCCAAGCTGAGAAACAAAATAAAATAGGGAAAGATGGGTTAGAGGTAAATAAATAGATAAAAAGGAATGAAGACAGCCAGTGTTTTGCACCAGAGTTGGTGAATATGAATACAGTTGGATCATGGGAACTAATTTGGATCCATAAATCAGATGTGAGAGAAACACATTTTTTTTAATCTATAACTAAAATTAATTTCCCTATCAAGTTCACAGTCCCCAGACAGAAAAAACCTTCTCTTTCATCAAATGACTTTCTATCACGGTTGCATACAAGTGGGGTCTTGCAATATGCCAGAGCATCCGTGGAGGGTGAACTTTGGATCTGGGTTACCAGTTCATTCATTTTCCTATCCCATCTGGCTTGCGGTGACCATCATGCTCTTTAAGGTCTGTGAATTTTGGTGCCACATTTGCATTACGCTAGGCTGTGTGGGAAATGGTCTGCTTCTCCTCATGCCACCCTGGAAAAGATGGGGACTCTGGGGAACTGGCACAGGTCCATTTGCCTGAACATCAAGCATGACCTTCCATCTGCTCCTATGCCATGGAAAAACTCTGGGAATTTGCTGCTTTCCTAATCCTGACTCAGAAAAAGTGGCACCAGTCTCTCCTCTGTCTCAGATTTCCAACCACTTCCAGGCCCCGGGAATCAGACCCCAGAATATAGGCAGGAGGGTTTCCAGGGAACAGCCGACCTCCAATAGTCCTCACCTCTCCGAGTCCAGACTGTATGACTGGGAAAGTTAACCCTGAATAATTACAAATTCTTTCAAATCTTGCCTCGTGTTTGGACCTCAGTTTTTTAAAATCCCCAAAGCCAATTTTTTCTTCTTTTCTCTCTGTTTTTCTGATGCCTCAAAGATGAGCTGCTTAAATAGAGACAATGTCATGAATTAACAAGTGCAAAAACAAAAAAAGTAGAAGATTAATCAGCAATTACTATATGAAATTATGTCTCCAGGGACAGTGATAAGACGTTGAGCTATTATTCTACCATTTCATGTGCAATACAAGATAAAAAAATGTGATTAAAATTGGGAATATGCATAACAGTGAGTTTCTATGAGCACTAGATCGTTTCCAAAAATATATGATAGTAGTTGGGAAAATCTTGGAGAGAAGTTTACTTACAATCTTCCACTAGTTTTTTTTTTTTTTAAAGCTTAATGATGATAACTTCTCCCCTCACCACCAATGAGCTTAAGTGCTAGCTGTACTCTGCTAATTCACGAAGAAGCTAAAAGCTGCAGTGTTCCACCATGGTGAGTTACCAATTGACATGTAGGTCCCCTGTTGGTCACTTTGTTGCAATTATTTTATTGCTCCAATCCTTTGTTGTTGTTGTTGTTTGTTTTGGTACCAGGGTTTGAACTCAAGGGCACTTGACCACTGAGCTACATCCCAGCTCTCTGTTGTAGTTTATTTAGAGACAGAGTCTCACTGAATTGCTTAGTGCCTCGACTTTGCAGAGGCTGGTTTTGAACTCACAATCCTCCTGCCTCAGCCTCCCAAGCCACTAGGATTACAAGCATGTGCCAGACCCTCCCAGGTCTACATGATACTCAACCAGAACCACAAAGCACAACACAGGTAGAGCTGGGATGGGATTCATGTAGTTTTATTTGAGTTCTGTGTTTGGTTTTTCTCGTTTTTTACCCTCTGAGCCATGCTGACTCCAGTGTCATGCCATTATGAGAGATGTGCTTCTCAAACTTGAAGCTGTTCATTCTTGACTTTTTTTTTTTTTAAGAGAACTAGGCATCATCTCTGTAGATGATGGCATTCAATTGGAACCTAAGAACAGTTTATTTGAATTTTATGGAAATACATTTTTCTCCTCAGTAAGCATCAGCAGTGAGTGGATACTGTTGGTTTTCCTTATATAACAACCTCATTTAGCAAGAAAGCATTTCTTAGAAAATAATTTCTAGGCTAGAGACACAATTTTAATTAAGTAGAAACCATTCAACATAATAAAAGCTACAAATAACTGTTTCATAGATATTCTTCTCAGGTCAAAAATAATTTGGGAAAGCAAATTCCTGAAATTATATCCATTTTAGGTCTTGCTACATCATGCAATTGAAAGCTAAATGAAATTCTGATTAGTAGCCTGCTGCTAAATGATACAACACAAAAGGCTAAATGTCATTTAATTGATAAGCAACTAAAAACTCAACTAGCCTTACCTTAAGCAAATGAATATACTTCAAAAACAATGACATGAAATCTCATCATTAGTTCCCAAATTACTCTCTGTCACATATAATATGCTTAGCGAAGTTTGTCTCTGTGCCCAAACGTCCTCCCTTATTAACTTGGAGAGAGGTTCATTCTCCCTTATTAACCAGTATTCATTGAGCAACTACTTGAAACATACTAAGCATTATGGGTCCCTAAAAAGGATAATAAAAAATTGTCCCTTCCTTAAAGTAGTTTAGCAAACATTTGTTAAAGAAGATGTATTTCTTAAAATACTAAATGTCTCAAAAATAAATTCTAGTCATTAGAAAGAGTATCCTGGTAGGATTGAAAGCCTGCAACATACCTGGGTTATACAGTATCGTCTATTGTTCCTAGACTTCAAACCTGTACAGAATGTTGCTATACTGCATACTGTAGATAATTCTAACACAATGACTTTTGTGCATCTAAATATATCTAAACATAAAAATGGCACAGTTAAAATACTAAATGGTAGGAAATTTTCAGCTCCATTTTTATTTTCTGAGATCACTATCATATAAGCATCCTGACATTGAACAAAAACATCATCAAGCTGCATGGTGTATTGTCATCATTATAGCAATGATCTTCTAAAAACAAGAAAGATAGGACAACCCAAAGTGAACAGAGTTCCCTCTCAACTTGCCTAGAGGCTGCCACCCCAAGCCTCATTTGTTATTTCAGGACCTTCATCATCCAAAGTAACAGACACCAAGAAAGTTCACTCTTAGGAAAGATTATGTTCACATTTAGTAATAGTTCTTCCAACAGGCAAAACCAGCGTAATTCACCCAATAAAATACACTAAGCATGCAATTGTACATGACACGTATGTACCAAGTGGAGAAAACTTATTTATAACTGCATCAGGGGTTAAACAAATATTAAGAGCCAGTTCAAGTCTTCACATGATAAGTAGCAAACACAAATTCTATAGACCTGGTTTGAGGGAGAAAGACAAAAAAAACCCAGAGATAGAGGAAGTGGGGGGGGGGTGACAAATGTTAAACTTTATTTAGGTTATGTTGTCAAATAAGTTTTAGAAACTATGATTTAGAAAAGATAAGCTTCTACTGTGGCACTTCTGATAAGTAGTAAACTAATGTGCATTATGGGAGCTCAAATAATGGGAACATCATTTGCAAACTGGGTTGGGGGTTTCTGGTTGTAAAGATAATTCATGAGCCTATAATCTCAGTGGCTCGGGAAGCTGAGGCAGGAGGATCCCAAGTTCAAGATTAGTCTCGGCAAAAGTGAGGCACTAAGCAACTCAGTGAGATCCTGTCTCTAAACAAAATACAAGATAGGATTGGGGGTATGACTCAGTGCCCCTGAGTGCCCCTGAGTACCCCTGAGTTCAATCATCCCTGGTACCAAAAAAAAAAAAAAAAAAGATAGTTCATGAACTTGTGTTCGTTAGAACAGTATTTTGAAAAATATTGTTGAATTCAAAACAACTTAATTATTCTGGAAGACCGACAGCTGTTTGGGTTCTAACAGGTTAGCAAGTTTTAATGGAAAAGAGATTTAATGTCTTTTAAAAATGGATAAGATAGAGGACTCAAGATAGGAATAAAAAGGAAATACAAACTGACATATAACTACTTACCGATATTTTTACATGCTCATCTCTTTCTACCCTTCCATTTTTATTCACTCATAATTTTAATACTCATAAGGAATTTGAAGTGGTTCCCAGATATGCTTACCTCTCATGACCTACACGTTTGAAGAAATCCTTTATGTTGCATGATGCACTGTGGTTTACAAACCCTTCCTATGAAGGGTTCCTGAAATCTAATGTGCTTTCAAAAGCTGGGGAGCACAGCAGGGGCTGCAGTGGGGCGGGGGGGATCATCCTGATTCTCAATCCACAATCAGATGCCTGCCATTTAAGCACGCATCTCTGGTAACCCCGTGCAGGCCATATTAAGACTATACTTTATAAAGTGATGCTTTAGATGAATGTTAATTAGAAAAGATTCTAACCACAAGCTTTGATTCCTTATCCCACTCTAGAAATATAGATATTTTGATAAAGAGAGAGAGAGAGAGACGAGATCTCAGGGGTTTAAAGACACAAATTATGACTAGGGATGATTTAAACCAGAGCTTTCCAATTCCATCTTGAAATAACCTGTCCTAGCTAGAAGGTGACTCAAACTTCCAATCTGTTTATTTCAAACTTAAAAATAAAGGCATAAAAGGAAGAGAAAGGAAGAAGGGGAAAAGAGAGAAAAAAGGAAAGGGAGAGAGACCAGAGCTGTTAGTTATAGTCAAATGTTTCTGATGTGACTAAGAAGGTTTAAAAGGAAGAATATTTCTTACACAATCACAACTAACAGTGATAAACAATTGGCTGCAGTGCTACCGAGCCCAAGAGAAGACAATGGGGCTGGGGAGATAGCTCAGTCAATAGAGTGCTTGCCTTGCAAGCACAAGGCCTTGGGTTCGATCCCCAGCACCGCAAAAAAAAAAAAAGAGAGAGAAGACAATGGTCATACCTCAAGGAATTGCAGCAGGTAGTACACTTATTCTAGTGGTGGACCCTACCACTCCTCATTTCCAAATGTAATCTAGGTGCTGCAATACAAGCTAGTGGTAGAGGCAATTGGTGGCAGTGACATGGCCAGTCTGTTTTTTGTGATTGGTGGGCAAGTAATGGTGAGTCTAACAACAGCTGGGAGCCTTCGGCCAGGGCTGTTCCACATTCTGTGACAGGCCCTGCAGGGATGAGCCTAAGTCCTGATGTCCAAGGAACAGGAGAAGTCACCTGACTCTTCAGGCAGCTGCATAGAAGGGTCCTTAGGAGAGTGGAGTTCAGCAACAAGAATCATCCAAGGGTAAATGTACATTGGGTTAGTCATTCATAAACCTTTGGAAAATAGCATTAAGAATCTAATTATTCAACATGGTCTGTTAATAACTAAGGAATAAAGAAAGAGAAACATACACACACTCCACACATACACACTCATACACACATACAACGTGGCACGAGATGGAGATGGTGTTATTTCCACGGTCCTTGGGGAAATGGGTGCCTGACATGTGAATCAGAACCACAGCTGTCAATTTCAGCCTGTCTCAGCCCAATCACAACCTCCCCTAATTATTACCTGCCATCTGTGTTCTCAGCCACACCCATCTAAGTACCAATGACTGACTCAGCCTAGCAGAATTAGAAGCTTTGCTCCATGCACTTGCAAGTGGGGTCTGGAAACTGTCCAGAGCTGTCCTAAGTCATTGAGCCTGGAGGTCAACAGAGTCCTTTGTGCCAGGAAGAATATTACATTTCAGGTTCCCTAACTAACCCTCATGTCACAGCCAGGTTTTCTCACTGACCCTTCAGTTCAAGTTTGCAGGCCTTGGGTTTTCTTACCAGTAGTTTGCCCATGATGGGGAATCGGGAAACTATTCCTGAACATCATCCAGCCAACTGGGGAGTTAGATCTTTCTCATCTGATGAGGAAGATAGGAAGATAAGGGATAATAGGAGAATTCTAATACCCAAAGAGAAAGAGATGACCAGGGTCAAGCAATGCGTTCAGAAATTAACCAAGTGACTTTGGTAAAAGGCAAGGGCCAGGAACAGTGAGGATCTGAAAAGAAGAAACCCACACTACAAAAATACGAAAATTAGAAAAACACAGATGAAGATTGCGAGGAAGCCCTCAGTTCAGTGACCCATGACATGGATACCTAACTGATTTGTCTACATATCACAGACACCAGACTTAGACCTAAATGAAGCTTTCATTACATTTGTAGCCTATGGCAGGATCAGATCCAATAGCCAGCATGGATGTGTCCAGGGAATGGAGATGCTGGGTACCCTTGAGAAGAACTGGGGAAGACTGACTTTTATTTGTGGTATTAAAACAGAAACACTTTTCATTATTTTTTCTTTGAATGTTGACATGTTTTCTCTAGCACTTTTGGCACATCTATCTTTGTACTGCTTTCCAGTGCAGTGACTAATACACATAATGGTTAGAAGAAAAATATAAAATTATGAAATGCCAGGTTGGTTCTTATTGCAGACTTTTATTTTTTTGAAGTTTGATGTAATAAGACTATCAGTCATTAGCAAGTTAAATATAATGAGTACCTGACACAGCACACAACTGCCAGAATTCCTGTTACTAGAAAAAGGATTAAACCCCTTCACGAAGAAGTCTAACTCTGGTCTGCACTGTCCCCACCACTTTCCCAAGGCTTCCTGCAGACTGGCTGGAGCAGCCCCTGTGGTCTGAACCTTGTGCAGCACCTCAGCACCCCTTTCCTCCTGAGTTCTCCAAGTACAACTTTCTCCTTCCACATGGTGCTATCTGCCAGTGACCTTGTGCATGAGTTTAGGATCTCTCAGGAACAATTTGACAGTTGGATCATCTGCATTTCTCATTACCTAAATCACACAGAAAATAGGTCTGTTCCTCTCCCAAGCACATGGCTCTGTGCTGGCAGAACTCCTTGTCCTTGTCTTCTTTGTTCCCTGATGAGCTTTGTTCCTTGAATTCCTCAACATCCTCTCTCAAAGCATGGCTCCTTCTGTGAATCCATCCATTGATGGATTGGCTTTGTCTTCAATTTGGGTCTGATTTTCTTTTGCTTTGGTTTGTTCCCATGACTGCTCACTTGTCTCTCAAACCGAGCATCTCCTATGTGTGTCATAAATATGTCTCAAGTCTGTCTGAATGCTGAGTCTACAGGGGACTGTTTCCAGCAAGGTTACTGTGGTTACACAGTTTGGAGACTCTTTAATGATCTGAGTACCAAAGACAGAGCCACCACCCTCTGCCCCACCCTGGGGAAGTGCCTGGGTTCAGTGAACTTTCAGGAAATGTCTACTGACTCCATTTGCTTATCAGTGAGTAACTAAAGAAACCACTCCTTATGATACACATATGCCAAAAACATTTTCCAAGGATCCCACAGAGTATGTCTTAATTAAGTGTTCCTAAAAAGAACAACACAGAGTAATTTTTTTTCAAAAGTATTCCTTACACATTTAAAAAACCAAACACTGCTCATCAGAATTTCAGGTTGCATGTGTCTCCCTCAAACAGAATTGTGAATAGTGATTGATGAAAACCAAATCTCAGAAGTAAAACTGTGTGTTACTTGTCCCTACTCCTGCCCACTGTGTCGAAGCTCCCCTCATCTCAACCTCCCAAGCCCAGATAAACCCAGCCCAGGTCCCCAGTTGTTTGGGGAAATCCTGAGAAACCTCTAGATCAAACTCACCCACCTACTTCCACAGCATAAGGGCCCAGCTCTCTGCTCTCTTTCAGCAAATGTTTGTTTCATCAAGTGTGTGTGTGTGTGTGTGTGTGTGTGTGTGTGTGTGTGTGATGCTCCTGCTTTCAAAGCATTTACTGCTTAGTAGAAATGCAAGCACTGACATTTACTAAAGCATCGCACATTACTATTCACTGTGGTAGGTTCTTTACATCCATTTCAGCACTTGATCTTTGCAGCTTTTTCATAAAGTAGACATTACTATTCACACTTTAGAAATGAAAAAGATTTTTTTTCTTAAAAAAAAAGGCCTGAGACAGAGAGAGGCTAAGCAATTGGCATCATAACATAGCAAGTGTCAGAGGCTGGCTTTGAACCTACATTTGCCTGGCACCGGCACCTGTGAATTTTCTCAATTTCAAGCACCCTGCTTTCCCACTACCACTTCCCATCTTTGCAGATCACACCTGCAGCACCACTACTCCATCTATCCTACTACGGCCTCCCTGAGGCCAACAGTCCACTGCCCCTCCCTGCTTTTCTCCCCACCCCCACTCCTCTTGTTACCTCCCTTCCCTCCTTAACCTGGGCGGAAAAAGGGAAATCCTGGATGATCATGATCTTTGTAAGAACTTCCCGACACACCTTTGGTGCCATTGTGGAGTGCTCCCTTTGAATGCTTGTTTGGTAAAATCTCAACCCTGATTAAATCCAGCGTTCCACCTCCTCTGTGTCTGTTCCCTCCCAGCCCAGCAGCTTGTAACTAGAGGAAAATACACAACTAAAGGGACTAGTCTCTTGTGATCCCAGAGACTTCACATCAGCTCTTAGCCATGGACTGTTAAGACAGTTGCAACATGTGTTTAAATGACTGTAACACAAAACGGAATGAAATCAATTCAATAACTTCCCAAGTGCTTCCAAAAATAAAGCAGAGCTGATAGATCAATTATCAAGCACTGCTGGAATTGTATTAATTGACGAAGGCTATTTGTCTTACTTTCTGTAAGCACTCCTTGTTCTTCCTGGTAATTTGGCACCCAACTTTCAGAATCAGTGTCTCCACTGTTGCTGAACTAACAAAGGATGAAGTCCAATGGCTCTTACAGCATAGGAATACGTGCCCTTTATCTCTGGCGAGATCAGTAAATGAAGACAGACTGGCAGCCTCTGAGGGTCCTCACAGCAATAACATTTTCACCCTCAGCATCTCAGGATCAAAATCCAAATATTTTCAGGGTATGAAGTATGAATACAAACTCTCCATGTAAAGCCCCAATAATCAAACTGGAGAGCAGTTGTATACCAGAATCTAACTACATATAGGCTCATTGTGAAGTCCCTAAAATCTGAACTGGCATAACCAGTACTCCTCCCCTACATGGGAAGCCAAATCATAAACAGAAGCTTGTCATGGAGGTTAGGATCAAAGGAAAAGTAGTCATTAAATTGAATTCATAACATCATTAGTCTAAGGTAGCCTGAGGCATCCAGTGCTGCAGTACTGATGTCCTCACCCATGCAGCTGAAATTCTGATGTCTTCTGGCCCCAGGTGTTTTGGAAGAGGACTTATCATTTTTGGCCACTGGGATCCTCCCCATCCTTTGCCTTAATATTGAAAATATCTTTAACAACCTTAATTCATTCAACTTGGACACTATTAATTCCACAGACCTGAAAAACATTCTGCCTTTAAGGTAACTTGACATAACTCTGATTTCTTCTTCATTGACTTCATAAGTAAATTCTCAGAGTTCAATTGCATTCCATTTGTTTATGAATTCTTAGGAATCCCTTTCTGCATCCTCTGCATGAGGACATCAGTGGAGGATTTCAGAATAAGTGGGAGGAAAGTGCCTACTTGAGGTCTATTTTGGGAGATGAGTAAAACCAGGTAGGATGCTTCCAGTACTTCATCTTCCCTCTTCACCTGTGTGCAGGGTGGTAC
The DNA here is from genome assembly GCF_902686445.1 of Sciurus carolinensis. Lineage (NCBI taxonomy): Eukaryota > Metazoa > Chordata > Mammalia > Rodentia > Sciuridae > Sciurus > Sciurus carolinensis. The sequence continues at coordinate 68,391,822 of NC_062217.1, read as the reverse complement.
ATCTTGATAAGCATTAGAAAAATGATTAGAGAGGAAAATTTGATTAATGGTAGAAAAGATCTCCCCACATTGCCCATGTGTTTCTGATATTTTTTCAGAGCTATTTTTACAGTGAATTACTACTACTTAGTCCATGTCATCGCTGTGCACCATGAAATCTGTAACAATAAGGAAATTATTTTATTGTTATTTCAAAGCAACCTAAACCCATCTGCAGCACCAAGGTCATTTGTGATAGTCATTTGACTGCAATGTAAAAAGCAAGATATCAAAGATATTATTTTCTCTGCTTTGTCTTTCTTGCACTCTCACTTTATTTTCTTTGAAATATTGTCATCCCCCCCCCAAAAAAATAATGCAGCTTACTACCCCAAACTCATTATTAGGACAATAAGATAATTTTCACAGAAGGCAGTAACTATGAATGGAATTCAAACTATTGATGTCTATATTAAGATCGTGTTTTTCAACTGAAGAGTCTTTTTTTAAGTTAATTGCAGAATACCAGTTAATTTCCTCTGGGCATTTAGATTTTTTAACATAAGTCATTAACTTCTCCGGCTCTCCCTCATCTTCTTTGACACTGTGAACTTCTGTCATGAGCATTGTGATATGTGCTTTCTCATACTTGCCACACGCCAAGGTAGACCTCAGCACAGCAGTCTGACTTCCACGTCCACGGGCACCCCTGTGCTGAGACTCCCTTTCCTTGGAGGCTCCCTGCACACAGACCTGGATTTCTGAAGGAAAACACCACCAAGGTGATCTTCACCATCTGTCCAGCATTTCTGGGGAGGCAACACAGGCACATATTGGAGGAGGGAGTGGTATGTCCTTCCCATTGGTCTGTGCAATTTTTTCCACCCACCAAAGCCAGTAAGCTGCACAAATCTCTGGCAGGCAGCCACTTTCAGTTTTATCAGACTCAGAGAATGGTTCACTTGTATTTTAAAAAGGCAAATGCTGCTTTACTCAACCTAATCATTATTTAGCGAACAATAGCATAGAACTGAGCCCACCGCTTTTAACACCTGAAAAATTAAGCCCAGACAACATTCTAAATGCTTCAGCTTTTCTTTTCCAGAGGATACAAATGTAGTGTAGAAAATGGGTTCTGTTCATGGGGAGCCGTTGATCTTCTGACTTTCTAAGCACAACAATGCACTGTTTCCATTTTATCCTGGAACTCCCAAGCAGACTTCTATCGAATTTTAATACCTTGTGGTCCCCTGTGAATGCATGGAAAAGTACAGAGTTGTCATCTGCTTAAAGCTGCATGCATCCACTTATAGCAGAAGCAGATCTGAACTCTTTCACTATCACTTCTCATATTTATGACTAGAGTTCTAGTTCTAGGATATTCGGGGAAGACAGGACTGGGTGTCATATCAAAATGGGAGGATCAGGGCTCTGTCACCAAATAGCACTTGGGAAAGAGATCTCTAGGAGTAAAGAAAGTAGTTCTAAGCAGAGTGAATGAATGCCACAAGTAATTCTTCTACCTGGAAGAGATGTCTGGGAAACAGTAATGAAACTTACCTTCACTGTGTGATCAATTTATTTTTTCATTGGTACTTTAATATACAGTTGCTATGATTTTTTAAAAATTACCATATTAGGCTTCCATTTGAATTTTATCTGTTCAAAATAAAGTTGTCATCTTACTATTTCCAAGAAGTAACTAGGTATTTTTTTTCTTTAAAAATATATTGTATTGGGGGTATAACTCAGTGATACAGTGCTTGTCTAGCATGCATAAGACCCTGGTTTCAATCTTGAGCAATACACATACCCTCTTAGGTAACCACTGCTTACAAAACACCTTGCTATTTGTGCCATGGTGGATGCAAGATTAACATGGCAAATTTCATAGGTAAAACTTGACCTAAGAACACCAATCAGAATGAGACAGTGAAACAAGTTTCTTAAAGCAATCATTTGCTGTTCTTAAGTCTTGACTTCTTAATCCACCAAGTAAGGAAAATGTGTTAGGAGGTCTCTAAATTCGTTTACAGAGTTAATGGTCTTTCAGAGGTCTTTCTTTATTCTACCTTACTAATTCTGCTTTCATTTGGGACCTCTCTTTTGTTTTTATTTTTCTTCAATGAAACAATTTCTCCCTCTGACTCTGTATTATTTCCCTGGGTAATTTCTGTATTCCATGGTTTTAATTTCCACTTATAGAGTTATGATTTCCAAATGAAGAGAGAAAGAAACAGAGAGGGAGAGACTTATTTCCTGATTTCTAGACTTATAGTCAGTTTTCTATTGGATGTCTCCACCTGTATATCCCAAACTCATCTCACACTTTCATGTTCAGAATTGAAAATGATCTATTTTTGTATCTCTCTAAATAAATAATAATAATATCTACTCAAATACCAAAGCCAAGAACTGGGAATTTTCCTCAGCACTTTCTGTAATCAGCCCACTGAAACCTTGACCTGGTCATTCTTCCGCTTACATTCTCAAGCCTCCAACTCATCTTCCAGGGTGACCTTCCCAAAACTCAACTATACTATTCCATTTCTTTTATGTGCTGAAAACATTTAGCCACAAGTTGGTTGCTGCCACTGACTTCTTCAAATCTACCAGTGGTTCTCCATCACCCAGGTGTGTCCCCAAGCTGGAATACATATTTCTTAGAGACCTGGCAATGTGCCAGGGAAATTGAAAACTCCAGGATAACATGATCAAAATTCAATTTTGCTTGATGGCAAAATCTTAAAATATTGCTTTTGTATAAAACTAGTAGGAGAATGCACAGTGGAATGCAAAAATATGAAAAGAGACTTCAAATTTTTTTTTTTTTTTTTTTTTTTTTTTTGAGATAGCCACTTCAGTCAGGCCTCCAAAACTCAAAGTAAAGGGTAAGATAGTCTTTCCTCTTTGGAGTACTTTAGACAGAATTTTTGAGTACTGTGAATACAGAAGAAAACCAAGACCTCTTAGCACAGCATTTGCAATTTTCTATCACTTGGCCCACACCTATTACCTTAGCTGCCTCCCTTCTCCCTCTGCTCCTGTCCCACTGGGGGTGCCTACCATGGAAGGTTAAGTTTAATCTCAACATGGGATATTACTTCAGGCAAAAAGGCATGAGTTAGAAAAGAGTCAGAAATGTGGGGGAACAATGAGTAATTTGTGATGATGTAAGTTTAATTGACCTGTTTGGAAGAAGAAAGAGATCAGAGGAAAAAGTGATTTTTAAAAAATTACTAGGCCCCTTTGTGAAGAACATTTTCTGCAGACATAAAACTTAATCCTGCTAGCAATGGAGAACTCCTGAATGTTTTAGGTAGGAGAATGACAGAATCAACTCTCCTTTAGAAATAAAAGCTCTAGGCTATCTTGTGATACCTCCAGTGATAAAGTGATAAATGAGTCAAAGATTGAAGTGAAGACTCCAGGCAATGTCCAGGTGAAAGATGAAATTCTTAACCATCACTGAAGAGTCAACCATGGGAATATAAGTGACACTTTCCACTCTAGAGATCTAAGGTTAAAAAAAAAAAAAATCAACCACAATAGGAACTGTGATAGTGATTCATTTGGTAAAAACATCCTGTAGTAAATGTTTCAGGTACTCATATTAGTGAAAGCACATTCAGTTTCTCTAACCTCAACTTACATAGATTGAAAACAGTAAGATAGATTACCATGCACCTGATGTGCATATTGTGTGCTCAGGCCTCTTTGGCATTGCATGTACAGTCTGGTCCCACTGCCTAGGACACTCTTATCACCACAACTCTATTCCAACTTTGGAGCCCTTTACTGTATTTCCAAACCTCGTGGAAGGATGCCTCCTTAAAGAACTCTCTGCTGCTGCCACTCACTGCACTTGCAACGGGAGGGTCCATGTACACTTTCTGTGTATGCTGGTTCTGATGGCCTCGCCTTAGTATTGTAATTGCTTTTGCATGTTCATCTCTCACCATTACACCATAAGCTCCCTAAGAATAGGGCTATGCCTCCTCTCTCTTTGTATCCTCAGCATCCTGCCCCAGGCCCTAGCATCTATTACACAATCAAGAGCTTATTAGATGAATACACTGAAGAATTAAAATTCACAGAGAAACCAGCCTCACTAATTTGTTACACCTTATATATACACACATGTTGAAGAAAATGCAGAGACATGTAAACTCATTTCAAAATAAATGCCTATCTTGAAAGATCAAATATACTTTCTATAAAATATAGCTATTCAGTTGATACCTATTTCCTTTAAGTAGTAATGTCATTAACACACATTTTCGAGGGGAGATTAAATAATAACCATGCAAATGTACAATTTTGTTTTAAATTTAATTCTCCAATTACATTTTGTGAAGTGGACAGAAGAGTTTTTAATATTCTTGCTTTTGAGATGCAGTAGCTGAGAATCAAAGGGAATGTTTGAATATCCAGATTTTATAGCTGACCTATGATTAAGATACCTTCACAGAGCTGGGCGCTGTGGCACATGCCTATAATCCCAGCACCTCAGGGGGCTGAGACAGGAGGATCACAAGTTCAAGACCAGCCTCAGCAATATATTAAAATTGCGTCTCTAATGTAAAAAGCAAAAAAGGGTTGAAGAAGTAGCTCAGTGGTAGAGCTCTGGCCTAGCATGTACGAGGCCCTGGGTCCCCAGGAACACACACACACACACACACACACACACACACACACACACTTGCCTTCATATATACTATTAAGAAGTTTTGTTTTGTTTTGTTTTTTGTGGTGCTGGGGATTGAACCCAGGGCCTTATGCTTGCAAGGCAAGCACTCTACCAACTGAGCTATATCCCCAGCCCACACTATTAAGAAGTTTTGATTTAAAACAAAATCTAGAATAATAATACTTAGGGATATGAAGATAATTTTGTATGACCTTTTTCTTTCTTAAATATTTTTTAGTTGTTGAAGGACCTTTATTTTATTTACTTATATGTGGTGCTGAGGATCGAACCCAATGCCTCACACATGCTAAGCATGCACTCTGATACTGAGCCCCAGCCCCAGCCACATGTATGACCTTTTAAATCTACTTTCATGAATATGCCTTACCTACTTTAGAGAAGAGAAACACTTCATGTTTCCTTACCAGACACTCCCACAAAAGTGGGTGTTTTTTAACCTGAACTTATTGCCACAATGATTCATACCAAGTATCAAGACAAGAGGAATAAGAACCTAATTGTTACTTTAATCAACAGAGTTAAAAACTTCCTCTATGGCTCAAAGCATGTGTCTTCATGCGTCAGCAAATACTTTCAGCAAAGCAACTGTCTCATCAAAAACCAGGATAGGAGTGACCACTGAGTTCCATTTTAGTTTTTTGAATCCAGACTGTACTACATCACATTTTAAGTTGGGGAAAAAAGTATATATATATATTTTTTTTAAAATACATATATATATACATATATATATAGTATACATATAGTATATTTGAGTGTATATATGAATATAGTAAATGTAAACCTTTTCACAAACTTTAAATGCAAGAGAAAGCTATTTCTATTGAAATCCAAAATGTGAGGTATTGATAATATAAGTAATGGTTTTAAAACAGAGAAAGAGATTTGGAAAATGATCTCTGAAGCATTTTCAATTACAAATAAGAATAATAAAACCTATAAAAGTAGATTAATAAATCTACTAAATGGTTTTTGAATGTATGTATAGCCAAACAAATAACTTCTTTGGCATAATGACTTTTACTTTCTTCCAATAACTTTTCTTATTTCTCACTTTATTCTGTTAGATTCTGAAATGTAACTGGCCCTTAAATGTAGCTTCATACATTAAGAATTGGACATTATAGTTATTGGACATTTACAGTATGTCCTTCAGTGCTTTAATGTGATTTTCCAGTATAAGATCGCTTAAATGAGATAGCTGTTCTTACCCATGCTTTACAGATGATGAGAATAAGTCCAGGAAAACATTTACTTTTGTAAATTACAGCATTCAAATTGGAGTCTCAATCTGTTTGATTCTAAGAGCTGGATCTTATCCATTACATCATGTTGCTTCTCAGAATCACCTGCACATGTTGTACTGCTTCTTGGGATACATTTTCATCCATGGGCTATATTTAATAAAGCAACATTTTTACATATAATCTATTATGGTTTGGATGTGAGGTGTCCCCCAGAAGCTCATGTGTGAGGCAATGCAAGAAAGTTTAGAGGTGAAATGTTTGGGTTATGAGAGCTTTAACCCAAGCAGTGAATTAATCCCCTGATGGTATTAACTGGGTGGTAACTGTAGGCAGGTATGGTGTGGCTGGAGGAGGTGGTCATTGGGGGCATGCCCTTGGGGTATATATTTTGTATCTGGTGAACAGAACTCTGATTTCTGATCATCTTGTGAACTGCTTCCCTCCACCACACCCTTCTGCCATGATGTTCTGCCTCATCTCAAGCCCCAGGAACGGAGCCTGCTGCCTACGACCTGAGACCTCTGAAATGGTGAGCCCCAAATTAACTTTTCCTCCTCTAAATTTGTTCTTGTCAGGTCTTTTAGTCAGAACAGCAAAAAAGCTGACTAAACAATATCCCTTGGGTGGCAGTTTTTTAAATAGGCTTTACATTTTAAGCAGTTTTAGGTTTACCAAAATCCTGAATGGGAAGTTCAGAGAATTCTGTATACCTACTCCCTAGTTCCCCTATAATTTGCATCCTGAATTAATGTGGCACACTATTACAATTTAAAATCTAAGATCGATACTTTCATCAGAGTTTTATAATTTTCCTAATTACAACTTGTACATATTTTGTTTCATTCTGTTATTGCTAATGTAAATGATACTGTGTTTTTCATTTCAAACTCCAATTGTTCATTTCTGGTGTACAAGAATGCAATTGATTTTTGCATATTAACCTTGTGTCCCACAACTTTGCTATATTGCTTACTATGATGATACTTCTTAATATTATAATACATCCTTTTTATGGTCTGAAAGTGCCCATAAAGTGACAAGCTGCCTATGATAAAAGAGCCTCTGCTCTAAATCCTAAAAGTATATTCTAGGTTTGATTTTTAAATTATTTTACTCATCTGTTCTCATCTCAAATATTTAGGCATCTGAGGGATTTCTATATACATTTCAAAGTTATTTTTAGTTGAACATTATCATTCTTTTCCAAACTACATACACAGTTAGAAACAAAGGCATTGCATTTAATTATTCAGATGATGAATCTGGACAAATAGTCTTCTGCAAGAACTAGTAACATCTTTCTTAATTGCTTACAGTATATCCTCCCCGAGGCACTCTGGTGTTCTTCTTGCCCTGGTTATGTGATAGAGGCTCTTCAGGGACAGTTGTCCCTTAAGGAACGCTTTTCAGGGCATTGGTGGAGGGAGTGGGTTAGAGCTACCAGGCTACAGGATGGGAATGATCAGAAGGGATCTGAACAGTCTGAGGTATCTTGTATAAAAAGGTCTTGTCACACTGATGATTGTAGCTATTCATGTAAAACCTCTGGATATCAAAGGAGCAGCTTCCTCAAAGTGTGAGCCTATGATTTGTTCATTTATTTGTTTCATTTAATGGACAACCCTTGTCTAAAAACTAGATTCACTGTAGTCCAGATAAGACTGGGGAATTAAAGTTCCCTGATGCTTAGCAGAGGAGCCCCCATTGCCTTTGTGACCAAAGTACCTGACAAGAACAATTTAGAGGAGGAAAACTTCTTTTGGACTCATGATTTCAGAGGTTCAGTTTGGGGTTGGCCAACTCCATTGCTGTGGGCCTGAAGTGAGGCAGCACATCATGGTGAATGGACATGGTGGAGGAAAGCTGTCAGCTCACAGCTGCTGGGAAGCAAAGAGAGTTACAAAAAAGAGCCTGGGAGAAGATGTAAACCCTGAGGTCACATCCCTAATGACCTAATTCCTCCAGTCACTCCCCACCTACCTAGTTTCTGTCCAATAAGCCATTCAAATTATTAATCTATCAAGAGGATTAATCCACTGCGGGTTACAGCTCTCATAATTTAATTATTTCACCTCTGAACATTCCTGCATTGTTTAAAACATAAGCTTTAGGGTCCATTAAAGATCCAAACCATAACAACAAACTCAGCGAGACTATATACACTGTCATTCAGAACTTCTGGAAAGAAAAAAATGGTATGGCACAAATAAAAAGTTTTAATACCATACAGTGAACACCTAACACTTCAAAAGTTTTAATCAATATATAAAAATATTTTGTTGATAGAGTTCAATTTTCAGAGGTTAGAAACCCTAAATCTGGATACTCTTCTAGGAATGTAAGGTTCTCAACAATCTTTATTGATCATCTTTTAGATTAGGTGATTTTTTTAGAGTTGTGGGAACCTGAATGACAGGAACAAGACAGTTTCTTATCACAATCTAGTTCCAGAAATAGAACAAATGGATATGAAGGAATGAACTCTCAAAGTCAACTTTAAGTAGCAAAAACTGAGACTGAAAAATTGATACATAACAGAAACAGTTACAAAGAACCATGTAAATCTAGTTGACCACAATTATCCATGACATGTATTTCAATACTGTGTTGATCTGTGCACTTTGGAAAGGTGAAGTTTTATTGTAGGATTAGAACAGGAAGCAAATAATAAAATTAACTCTAACCTCCTCTTTCTCCTCACATTGCCCCACAAACTCTCTGAAAGCAAATATCTGAAGTAAAATGATTATTTGCAAGAGAAGGTAAATTCACTTATGTTACTCTCAGATCATGTGTTACACTTGGAATTCATCTAGCAAACAAACACAGTTTCTAGAAGTTTAACTTCAACACATTATATCAATTCAGACAAAAATTAATATCATTGAGTATCTGATTTTAATAAGTTAGATGCTGTCTCTCAATTTTTCTCCAGAGTATACAGATGTAATGTAATAATGAAAAATAATCAGATTTCCTAGACAGTAGACCATTTTCATTTCCAGACTGAAAACTTTGGTCGAGGCTATTTGCAAGCAAATAATAATAAATTCTGGTGTCTAATGTTTTATATTGAGTGTTGTGTACTCTGAAGGTAACAGGAAGGAAAGAAGTCTGCAGGAGGATCCCAGCAGGTTGACAAGGTTGCATCCATGTCCTCTTCGTGGTTTCTTGCCATATCAAAGTCTGGTTTTGCAGTCATAATTCCAAAAGAAAAAAATACCATAAAATCATACCTTGTGCTACACAGGCCCAAGAGACCTTCAAAATTCTAGGTACAATATGACATAATGGAAAGATCAAGATATTTAGAAGAAGAAAGCTGAGTTCAAGACCAGGATCCATCCTCATGGAAACCTTGGGCACATCCCTTAACCTCTCTGGATCTCAGTTTACTCATCTGCCCGACCTCTCTAGATAATGGTTTTGTTCATCAAATAAAATGATGTGAAGAACAAACTATGGCATTGTTAAGATATTCAAGAGGTTAAAAGAGGATGTGACAAATAATTGGCAATATTTCTTCCCTGTCTTTCCTCACTTAGTTTCAATTGCTCAGCAAAATAGTTATTGCGTGCCTGCTACATTTCAATGAGAAGCCCTGGAGATACGTGGAAAAGATGACACAGTCCTTAACCTGAAGGAATAATGAAATGACAAGATCTGACTTTGGTTTTTAAGGATCACTCTGGCTACTAAGTTGAGTATATGTAGGAGATAGGTAAAGGTGGAAGCAGGAGATCTGGTTATAGAATACTGTGTCACTTCAGACAAGAAATGATAGTGGTAACCAGGCATTGGTGGCACATGCCTGTAATCCCAGTGACTCAGGAGGCTGAGGCAGGAGGATCATGAGTTCAAAGTCAGCCTTAGCAACTCAGCCCTAAGCAATTCAGTAAGACTCTGAGGGATGGAGATGTGGCTCAGTGGTTAAATTCCCCTGAGGTTCAATCCCCAGTACCCAAAGAAAGAAAGAAAGAAAGTACAGTGGCTTGGACAGGGCAGTAGAAGGAAGTGGTGAGAATTCAACTAAGAGGACTGATAATGAAGTCTTGGATGTGAGTGGCAAAAAGAAACAGTGTCCTTGCCACACAACATCTAATCAAAGCAGAGAGATCAACAGAGGGGTCATAAGAGAATGAAAGTTCCATGGGGCTTATTGAGAAGACCCACAGAAGGATATATCAGGACGTCAACAGGAGATGGAAGACTGAAAGTAGAAAAAGCACCAGGTTTAGAGCGACTCACTTTGGGGCAATGCATAGTCACCTGACTGTCCTGAATGTATGGAATGTCGCTGAGTTTCGACCATGGAGGGGTGTGATTGCTCAGAGTGGAACTCGCTCCAGGTCTGAGGGCTGAGGAGGCAATCTCTCTCCACAGTCACTCACTTCCCTGCAAAGCCAACTATTTGTCGAGGGAACTAGGATAAAGGAAGTGGAACTGAAGAGGTCTGGAATGGAGTAGAGTCAAGCCCTCAAATGGAATTAAACCTAGTATTTATCTAGTGTCCCTGTGTCTGACATATTTAGCCTTCACAAAAAAACATTAAAGAAAGATGCTATTATCCCTTTCGAAAGATGAGAGCAGTGCAGCTCAGAGAAATTGAGTAAAATAACCATCTTCCCTGCTTCACACAGCAAGTGACAAAATGAGTTTGAATCTCTCCCACTTTCCATTAGTCTTTGAAGGGCCATGAAAACATGTTCCACTTTAGACCATGGAGAGTTGGGGTTTAGTTGGAAACATGACATTGGGAATGCTAGGGAGAGGAGATTAAAATAATATGTATAAGAAACAGAACTGAATTCTGTTCACCTGCAGTTGTCAGCCTTCCAAACCAAACTTTGTAGCTTATTCGACTTTAGCTATTGGCTGTCAGTGGCCCCAAGGCTGCCCTTGGAGAGGTATCAACAGTTACCTTTTAAGCTTTGGAATCTAAGAGAAGTAGTTATTTTAGATGACTTTCCAAGTGCTAATATGAATGAATAATTTTCTTTAATTAAGACTGTCATCTTAAGCTCTTACCTCATCTAAATTCTCGCCCTTTCAAGTCTGACAGGAATAACAATTTTTGTTACCATGTATCATCTTCACCCTGACTTCCTTACTTTTATAAGCAGCTGTGCACACCATTAGCTTGGGGAAAGCACAGAATGATTGCCAGGCACAGGTAGAACCTGTGAAACCCAAATATTCAAAATGTAACAAATAATGAATCCAGGAGTCAAAAGAATTTCTTTCTTTTTCTTTTTCTTTTTCTTTTTTTTTTTTTTTTTTTCTTTTTTGTTAGGACTTCAAGAATGCAAGAATGTATTCTTCAAGAATGCAAGAATGTATTCTTTCGAATATTTACAGACATGTTGCTTATTATGTTTTTACCTTGGTTCAAATGATTTTTTTTCTATACCCTTATAAATTCACATAAGGGTGATAAAAATTTGATGATGAGCTTCAAGATGCCAGAAAGTCAAGGGTATGGCAACCTAATTGTTTTTGCAAGATACATAGGGTCACCCCAAGTAGCAACTCTAAAACAGCAGTTTCCTTGTTTTGTTTTCTTTTTAAATTGTCTGCATTATTGCTTGTTTTAGAGTGTCAATTCCTAGAACCTAAAGATCCACTCCACTTTCCTTCTGTTGCTTTTCATGTACTGAGGGTTGTTACTATTTGGTGATGGAGAATCAAATGATAGTGAGCATTGTTCACTAAGTAGGGAGCACCACTGGTTTTCTTCACTTTTCTTTTTTGTCAATTTAAAGATCATGAAAATTGGTAAGGTACCAGAATTTAATCTTCACTTTGGAGGGAAAAAATAAAATCTAAGGGACATATAATAAATAAACATGTATCTTAGTGATTGGTGGTAGGCAGCTTTGATATCAAATACTTTCTCATACTTTCCATTTAAATTAAGTCAAATCAGACTGTCATTATATACACTTTAGTTTTAAATTCAGACAATATAATACCGTAGCATGTGTAAAAAGAGCCACAGATTTGAAATCAGACAATTGAAATTCTAATTAAATTTTGCTAATGATTTCTTGTGTGACCTTGGAAAGGGAACTTAACATGTCTCCCTTTAATATTTCCTTATCCTCGAAGTGATACAGTTCATCTAGGTGATGTCATAATTACATTCACATCCTAAAATCTTATTAATATGTAAATTTATGGGCAAATAGTACATTAATGTATTTCAAGAATTAAAGAAATGTAACTTATTATTTTAGAACATAAGGTGTCCATCTCTTACTGGTTTGTTTTATTCAGAATACAAAAATTTCTAACTTGTGACTCTTTTTCAAGTTGAATCTTGAAATGTTTCTACTACATAATACGGTTTTAGAATTTTCAACATACAGTTCACAGAGTATGACAAAATGCTTTATAGCAAAATGCAGAAGAGAAAGATATTCCTGAGAAATGGATCGTTCTGAATCTCATCCAAGCAGACAGGTAAAATAAACTTAGGGAGAAGAAAACTGACATTTAAAATTGGTAGAGATACAAGCATTTTTGCAGAAATAACATCTTATACTTCCACAGCAATCTGTCTCTTTTTCTTTCTTCTAAACACATGAAAACAGGCATTTCGAGTTACTGATTAACTTCAACATGCTGATCTTTGATCCTGTCTAAAGTCCATGAAAATTAAATATCCTTCTATGAAAGAGAAAACTAAAATGTTGAACACATTCGATTCTCCTTTTTCCTAATAGATCAGCCCAAATTTCATTTGTTTGGATTATATTTTTATTTGTTCTTTTTCCTAAAGAAATTTGGGATTTATAAAGGAGTTATTCTCCTAAAAATGTAATTATGTGTTCATTATTAAAGTCAGTTGCACATTTCCACAAGTTATCTTCTTGTTCCTAGTGTTTTCCACTTTAGAATGAGAAGCAAGGGGTTCAGAGGGATCAACTCTATAACCATCGGTTTCTTTCTCATATTAGTCAATAGAGGAAGTAAAATGGGGGGAAAATTTTTAGCAGGGGAGTCATTTTGACTAAAAATAGAAAAAGCATTGGTCAGGAAATAAAATGAATATACAAAAGAAAATGAGTTAGCATGTGTGACTTTACATTGCTAAAGAGACCAAACACCTTAAAGAGGGCTGTGGTTGTAGACCAGTGGCAAAGCACTTGGCTAGCACATGTGAGGTACTGGGTTCGATCCTCAACACCACATTAAATAAATAAATAAACAAACAAATAAAATAAATGTATTGTGTCCATCTAAAACTAAAAGAAAAAAAATGAAGAGGTACAATTTATCTACCATTATTGTGCAACTTTTCTGTAACATGCACCAGAATTCCCTTTAGAGTGATGCAAAAATGAGTAACAACCCATTTCTCAGAGTTAATGTAATATTAACCTAATTAATGATGTAATATTAACCTAATTTAAGACATAATGTGTTCAATGCAGTGTTGGAGGTGCAACACTCTGTGGGAATATGGGTTGTTGATATATGAGTAAACTGTGTTGATTTTTTTTTCATTGAAACCCACAGCTTTTACCATGATCTATTTGTAATGATTCCCAACACTCCATCTCTAGTCTTTCTTCTCATCAGAGATTCATATTTTACACTAGACATATGTGCAAGGATATCCCATCCAAGATCAAACTCAACTTCCTCCCTCTGCCTACTTATGTCTCCTACTCAATTGTCTTTCAGGAGTCACCCAATGTCACAATACAAAAATTCCAGACGTCAATTTCTTTTTTACCCAGAAACACTCTATTTAAATCATTAGCAAGTGCTGCCTTTTCTCTTGAGATTTCCCCTACTCCCCTTCCCAAGCCACTGCCTTCCCTTACTTCAAGTCTCCATCAGCTATCACCTGGATTATCACATTGGTCCTCTATCTGGTCTTATTGTGTTCTCTTCCTCAAGGTCATCCTCCACATAGCTCCCAAAGTTATCTTCCTTTTAAAAACAAAATGTCACCCACCTGTTAAAAATTCCAGATATCTACATAGTACCTAAAAGACAAAGCCCAAATTCCTGAACACAGCATGAAAGGACATCTTAAACGTGACCACATAATGATTGGTCAACAGCTATTTCACATATACACTGAATTTACCATAGAATATCCTTCCATGATCATTGCACATACTATTTACTCTGCCTTGAATTATGTTAACCTGGCCCATCTCTTCATTCCTGAAGATACACATAAAATAATTATTTTTTACTTTCTCTAACTCTCCCTAACAAAATTAATTTTTCCATATATCTACAGAATACATTGTTTCTATGTTTATTTTTGCATTTACATCCATTTTATTGCAACTTTACCTGTTTATGTGTCTGAGCTCTTTCAATAGAAAACAAAATTCTCAAGGGCAGGAGAACTGGATTTCATTGACCTTTCTATTTCCCATGTCTCTAACTAGCCTGGCAAATGGTGTGTTCGATAAACCAATGATCAATTATCACTTTTGGATACTATACAAATAAGTAATTACCCTTTAAGACTAATCACAATATTAGCTAGACTACACATCATGCTTCACAGAGAAGTAGTAGAAAACAAATCTCATGGAGATCTAGAAATTCATCTGAAAATTATGTTTTCTATTCAAAGAAAACATAAGTATGTCCTTGTTAGCAACATAGCTTTAATAGCAAAGAATCAGTTCACATCCTAAAGATGGTGCAGAAGCCAAACTCTGGTTATGGAGGACAGGTTCCGGACACTCATTCTAACCTGGGGTATCTTCTTGTAGTGATGGTAATTGAAGTTTTGGAATAGGATGAAGATATCAAGGGATCAGGTGTAGGGAGAGAAGACTGCATACATAATCCATGCTGACTCTCAAATTCTTCCAGAGGATGCCACAATCAAAATATCTCTGTTTCCAAACACGGTTATAGCTTCTGCTTAATTCCATTATGTTATGTCACTGATACTCTCTGGTTTGTATGCAGTCAAAGGCAAAGCCATTTAGTAGTAAGAATGCTTTCAGGTGACTGAAAGTTCCAGCTTTCCTGAGTATTCTGTTCAAATAACAGGCAAAGGTGGAAGCAACATCAAAATGCTCTCTTTCCTGTTTCATACACATCTCATCTTTTCTCATTCATTTGAGCAAGTAATAATGTGAATTCTAATTACCTCTCAATTTTTGAAATTGTTTTCTGATGAAGTTAAACTGACATCTTGGCATACTTAGTAAAATTACAATAATATTCATCTTAAACTCAACTTGTTCCTCATAATATTTATTCATTATGCCAGTTAATAAGAACTAGTTATAAGATAGTTGGAGAGAAGAAGTGCTAGTAACTCAAAATAAGAAAGTACTCCTACTCTGGTAGAACTTTTTCATACATTGCATTCTCAAATACTTTTTTCGTTTGGCTTTTTAAAATTTTGTTCTGATTAGTTATACATGACAGCAGAATGCATTTCGACTCATTGTACCCAAAAGGAACACAGTTTTTAATTTCTCTGGCTGTACACGATGCAGAGTCACACCATTCAAGCAATCATACATGTACATAGGGTAATAATGTCCATCTCATTCCACCATCTTTCCCACCCCCATACCCCATGTCCTCCCCTCCATCCCCTCTGCCCTATCCAAAGTTCCTCCATTCTTCCCTTGACCCCCACCATTATGGACCAGCATCTATTTATCAGAGAAAACATTTGTCCTTTGGTTTTTTGGGATTGGCTTACTTTGCTTAGCATGATATTCTCCAGTTGCATCCATTTACTGCAAATGTCATAATTTCAATCTTCTTTAAAGCTTAGTAATCTTCCATCATGTATATATACCACAGTTTCTTTATCCATTCATCTATTGAAGGGCATCTAGGTTGAGTCCGCAATCTAACTATTGTGAATTGAGCTGCTATGAACATTGATGTGGCTGCGTCACTGTAATATGCTGATTTTAAATCCTTTGGGTATAAACTGAGGAGTGGGATAGCTGGGTCAAATGGTGGTTCCACTCCAAGTTTTCTAAGGAATCTCCATACTACTTTCCATAGGGGGTGCACCAATTTGTAGTTTCACCAGCAACAAATGAGTGTACCTTTCTCCTCACATCCTCACCAACAATTATTTTTGCTTGTATTCTTGATAATTGCCATTCTGATTGGAGTAAGATGAAATCTTAGAGTTGTTTTGATTTGCATTTCTCTAGTTACTAGAGATGTTAAATATTTTTTCATACATTTGTTGACTGAATGTATGTCTTCTTCTGTGAAGTGTCTGTTCAGTTCCTTAGTCCATTTGTAGATTGGGTTATTTAGATTTTTGGTGTTTAGTTTTTTGAGTTCTTTATATATCCTGGAGATTAGGCTCTATCTGATGTGCGTGTGGTAAAGATTTTCTCCCACTCTGTAGACTCTCTACATTATTGATTGTTTCCTTTGCTGAGAAGAAGCTTGTAAGTTGAATCCATCCTATTTATTGATTCTTGATTTTATTTCTTGCACTTTTCCTTTCTTATTAAGGAAGTCAGGTCCTAAGCCAACGTGATGAAGATTTGGGCCTGCTTTTACTTCTATTAGGCACAGGGTCTCTGGTCTAATTCCTATGTTCTTGATCCACTTTGAGTGAGCTTTGTGCAAGGGGAGAGATGGGGATTTAATTTTATTTTGCTGCATATGGATTTCCAGTTTTTCCAACACCATTTGTTGATTAGGCTATCTTTTCTCCAATGTATATTTTTAGTGCCTTTGTCTAGTATGAGATAACTGTATTTATGTGGGTTTGTCTCTGTGTCCTCTATTCTGTACCATTGGTCTACATGTTTACCCCATGGGCCAGTAACTGCATTCTCAATTACTTAATGAAGATGGAAAGCAGTCAATTCCAAGTAGTTATATACAAAGTGCAGCACATCTTAGGTGTAATAAAATTAAGAAAGAATTCAAATGACAAGGAAATTGAAGGATGAACATTTCCTCTTTTTGTTTTAAATCTCCATTATTTTGCATCAATTAATCACATTGTGTGGTATCATAGGTTGGTTTTGTTTGATAGATTTAACATTGTGTTGGATTTTTCTACACAGAAAACTAGAAGGCTCTGAATTTTGTACTGGGTGTGAAAAAATAGTGTAATCAGAGATTTGAGGGTCTAGAAAATATATTTGTATTATTCTTTCTGATAATTCTAATAGGTAGCCCAGGGTCTGCAGTCTATTCTTGTTTGAATGAATGCATGAATGAATAAATGGTAAAAGCTCTTTATGTTTCTATCAAAGATCAATAGAAGAGTTGATGATGTTGCACCATCAAATCATTTCCTCTTATACATTCTGAATTATTGGGAATTGTATGGAGTAGAATGAGAGTATTTGTAGGAATGTGACACTGCATTTACCTGGGATTCCCTATCTTAGGTCAAAGGACAAAGTTTCTGGGGGAAGATTTTGCTTTCTACTGAATGCACAACAGGAGGAGCAGCAAACTTTTCAGTTCTCCATTACAAAAGGTCCTATTCTAGCAAATGAATGATTTGACCAAGGAGACATAACAGTGCAGATTTCCCTTTCCCTAGTTCACAGATGACAAAATAGGGAAAAGCTAAAGCAAGTGAAATACGTGCATATACAGAATTGGTGACTGACAGTCAACCGCATGTTGCTTTGTTGGCCCCGAATATACAGCTCGAGCCATTGCAGAAAGCCAGTGTCACAAAGGCAAAACTCCAAAGTCTAGAGAAAATTCACTGAAACCAAACCATACTGGAATATGTTGCTATTGATACAGCTCAACTTGAATTTCCCAGCACAAAAAATGGTAGGAAATAACTGCCCTGAGTTCTTTGGACCATAAGAAAGTTCATCTTCTATATCCATTTCACTCAGTTCATAGGCTTGGGATGACTTTCCTGGGTCCCAGAGTCAGTCAGTGGAAGATCTTCAGTCCTTAATGGAAGAGAGAGTCCCTCTCCATCCTTGGCCCCATGATTTGGAAACTACCTTATTGTGTTGGGGAAGATCTGAGGAGGCCAGAGTAAATGAACACAAATGCCTACTAACTACATTGGAGTACTATATTAGGGCACATATCACAGGAATCTAAAGAACTAGACAAGGGTTTTCAGTAGATTATGATAGGAGTTCTATCTATGAACTCTTAGATACTCTTTGTAACATGTGTTGTTCCATCATCTTCCTAGAAAGCCATACTCCATGATGGAAGAACTCTATTGTGCATTGTTTAAACCATAACAGAAGGGAGCCAAGCTACTTGCAATACAATTGTTCACCCATAAAATAAGTTACTCTCTTTCTTCTTTTCCATCCAGAACATCCTAACCAACTAAATTAAACCCTTTAGAAGTTTGCAAAGCACCACAAAAAAAAAAGAAAATTCAGATGTTCACAGAAGTAAAAAGGATGAGGATGTTATATACTTACTTCCTCCTTCTCTTGGCTGGTTGATTTAAAATACTTTTTTTCTTTGCTAAATCAACTAGAGTTAGCAACTTTTTTTTTCAGTCCTACAGAATAAGAATACTATTCTAAAAGAATGCATACAATTTTATTAAATTTAATTGTTGATTCATTCGACTATTGTGTGTTTCTAATCTGTGCCAGGCACTGTGCTAGGTTCTGAGACTGTTTTAAAGAACAAGACCAATATGACCACTGTTCTCACAAAATAATATATTTTTTCTCTTTGTTATAAATAAAGCGTACCTCCTTATACAGGAAGCAAAATTTACACATTTTTCATCTATCAAATTTTCTCTTTGAGTGACTGTCAAATCTCTTCAAGTTTATCTGGAAATTTAATGAGCTTAAAATTCCAGTGTTGACTATTTCAGAATTGTCAGTTGATTTAAAGCCCTTTTGAAAGAATAAGTTCTAGTGACTTATCTATTTTTAAAAGGAATAGACTTTTAAACAGGAATAGACTTGACTTACAGAGTATAAAATGCAACATAAACTTCCAGTAATTAAAAAAGCATAGTAGTTGTATAGGCCCTGATGACCAAATCAATATACAGAAACAAAGATTCTAGAATAGATTCATGTGCTTTGTTAAAGACAAAGGAATTCAAATGTTTATTCTACCCCTGCCCATGAAACTTACCAAAACATATGAAAGTTTAAACCATAAATTTTTAAAAAACAAAAGCACAAACTGAAAACATAGTGTTAACGTTTTGTGACTATGCCAAAATACCTGAGATAATCGACTTTGAAAGATTTATTTAGGCAGGTGAGGGCACACAAACCTGTAATCCCAGCAACTCAGGAGGATGAGGTGGAAGGGATCAAAAGTTTTAAAGGCCAGCCTCAGCAACTCAGTGAAACCCTGTTTCAAATTTTTTAAAAATTTAGAGAGCTGGGATGTGGCTCAGTGATTAAGTGTCCCTGGATTCAATCCCTGGTTTAAAAAAAAAAAAAAAAAAAAAAAAAAAAAAAGGATGTATTTAGGCTCATAGTGCTGGAAATTTCAGTCCCTGGTCAGTTGGCCCCATTGCTTTTAGATCTGGTAAAGCAGTACATCATGGCAGGGAACATCTGGTGGAGCAAGCTGCTTACCTCATGGCAACCAGTAAATGAAAGAGAGAGGAAGAGAAGGAACTAAGATCCCCAAGTCCCCATCAAGGGTATGCTCCCAGTCACCTAACTTCTTCCCATCAGGCTCCACCTCTTTAACCACCTACCACCTTCTGATGGTGCCATCCTGGAGATCAAGCCTTTACACATGGACCATTGGGAGACATTTCAAATCCACACTACAAACAGAAAAATGTGCTCTAATCCTGAAGGGAATGAACAATATTAATTCACTGCCCTTCGGATCTTGGTTAAAGTATAAATTTCTCTGAAAAAAGGATTAGAGTGTTCCAAGTGGCTAATCAACTTTTTAAATTGAAATGACAAGAATTGGGATCATGGTTGGGGGAGGGAAAGTATGAATGTCAACTTGCCAACAAGTAGTGGGAAGACAACTGAAATATCTTTGTGGACACACATGTTATCTGTCTTCTCTTCCCCAACTAATTCAGTACTGGACAAATAGCTTTCAGGTGGTCGGGGGTGGAGTAAAGGCAAGAAGAGAACCAGCAAGTGGAATGAATTGAGCAGAGATAAGTGGCCAAATGACCTGTGAGGCGTGGGGCTATACCACTAAGCTTCCTGTGTTACGTACCCACCCCAAGATGTGAGCTCCTTAAAGCAAAGAGGGATGGGACCCTCAGACAGAGCAGACTTTGACAGAAAGTCGTTCTGAAACAAAAAACTCCAATTGAAGCTGCCCTGAGTTAATAATATCAACAGATAAAACTGCCTCTTTCCAAATCTAATATTAGCTCCACTTACATCAAGAACTAAGTCATAGAAACTGGATCTAGCAACCTTTTACAAAAAGAAGGTAAATGTTACAAAATGAGACAATGCAAAGAGAAAAATAAATAGGAATATGGAAAGAAGGATACTTTTAATCATAATTGATGTCCTCTAAACCTATTTAGGTTTAAGAAAATTATTTAGTGTTATAAAAAGATTAAATATAGGCTACAGAATTTCCACATGATCCAAAAGGAGGAAAACTAAAGAGGAAAAAATATATTGACAGAATAACAAAACATAGAAAGCAAAGAAAAATTAGAATGTATAAACTTATTTTTAAAAACCTAGGGTTGGGCGGGGGGTAGCTCAGACATGGAGTTACCTATCATGTGCAAGACCCCAGGTTTAATCCCCCTCACACCATAAGAAAACTACATTGAATTTCAAAACACTATAAATACATTACTAAGTTTTTAGTAATGGCAGGCTAGACAAGTCAAAGCACTTAAAAAACTGAGATAAAATACTGTAAGGAAGCCAATGAAGATAAAGTGGTATATACACAACGGAATACTATTCAGTCTTATAAAAGAAGGAAATCCTGGAGTGTAACACTCCCATACCTGAGATGTATAATATACTCTGTGTGTTCTCTTTCTTGGATCAGTCTGAAGGATATTATGTTAAACTTTTAAAATAAGCCAGGCACAGAAAGAGAAATACCACGTGATCTCACTTATATTTGTAGTGTGAAAAAGTGTTATAAAAGTAAAGGACTAAATATAGGCTACAGAATTTCCACATGATCCAAAATAAGGAAAACTAAAAAGAAACACAGGAAAGTGATAATTGCCAGAGGCTGGGGGTAGGGAGATGTGGGAAATGTTGTTCAAAGGACAATTAAACAGGAGCCAGAAGTTCTCAAGTACTCTGTTGCACACCACAGTGACTATAATTTATAGTATTATATTGCATATTTGAAAATAGCTAAAGAAGTAGATTTTAGGGGAAGGGAAAAAATAACAGAATGAATCAAACAACATTACCCTATGTAAATTTATGATTACACAAATGGTATGCCTTTACTCCATGTACAAACAGAGAAACAACATGTATCCCATTTGTTTACAATAAAAAAAGAAGTAGATTTTATGTTTTCATACCACAAAAAGGGGTAAATGTTTGAGATATGCTTGATATCACCATTCCACAATGTGTGCAAACATAAAACACCCTGTTATAATACACTGCAAATACATACGATTTTATCAGTGAAATGAATAAATGAAAGCCTTCCTTTAAAAATAATTAGAATAACTCAACAATATTAAGGAATCTTCTTAATATCTTTGGGAAGATAACAGGACAATGACTTATTTTCAAGACAAAATCTATAATGTAAAAATCCAGTGAAGTAAGGAAAACACTCAAAGGCATTGGTCTATACAATACCCCAAAATTTTAACTTAAAACATAAGCTTATCAATAACCAAGACATAAGAAAAAATGGAAGATTTGAAGTTTCATCACAAGAAATTATCAGAACACACAAAGGACAGTAAGTAGGAAAACACAGATGAAAAAGACATAGAATCTATTACAGCTAGAAGTTTCCAAGAGGAGAGAGTTGAGGCAGATGCTATTTTTTAAAGAGATGACTAAGACAGTCCTAAGACGGATGAAACACATTACAATTAAGGATCAAGTTTAAAAAGTAAAGAAAACAATCCAAACTTGGACTTGAAAATTTAAAGTAAAGAATTCTTAAATATTGTAACTCAGTGGTAGAATGCATGCCCAGCATGCATGAGGCCCTGGGTTCAGTCCGCAGTGCAAAAAAAAAAAAAAGAGTTTTAAAAGCCATCAATAAAAATAGATCACTTGAAAGAACAACAGTAATACTGAGAACTGACTTTGCAACAACACAGCTATCTTACTCTGAAGGTTGCAGAATGTTTCCTTCAGTAAGCCAATGTGAATTTTATACACAGCAGAAATATCATTCAAAAACAGGGTAGAGCGGGTAGAGTGAGGATTATCAGTGGCACTAGGTTACAGTTAGATAGGAATAAGGAATTCCACTGTGCCAGTGCACAGTAGGGTAACTACAGATAACAACAGTGAACTGTACATTTCAAGAAGGTGGAAGAAAGGATTTTGAAAGTTTTCACCATAAAGAAATAATAGACATTTGAAGAGATATGTTTAACCTCATTTGAGCATTGTACAATGTACACATATATCAAAATATCACATGGAACCCCATCTATAAGTACAATTTTTATATTTTTATGTATCAGTCTAAAGTACATTTGATTTTAAAAAGTAAAATAATAAATACTTTACAGAAGGGGAAAGGAAAAGGGATAAAGACATTTTCAGAGACAAAATAATAATGGAAATCTTCATTGAACAAATTCTTTTAAGATTTTTTAATATAAGATATACTCACCCATAGTTCTTATAAGTCTGATCCTATAAATTTATCTCAAAGAAATAATAGAACAAATATGGAAAAATGTATATACATGATATTAATTGTTACTGATTGGCTTATTTTATCAAAAATTTGGAAATATGAGATTTATATCAGTAGGATATTACTGAAACAAAAGGTGATATATTGATACTTTTCATTAAGAGGATTATAAAGATCTATAAGGACATAAAGAAGATAGAGTCTCAATTTACAATAAGTAGGAAAAAGAAAAAGAAAAAAGCATGCTTTGGGGCAGCAAGATTCATTTGATCCAAAATAGCTTAAAATTACAAATTTCTGTTGGTTATAAGTTTACATATCCAGAAAAGTGGAGAATAGTATCCATGTGGGAATAATAGTATTCATTATTCCTGAGGTGCTGGGATAGGGGATATTTTTATAATCTGTTTCATTTCTATTCTTTGCTAACATAACTTTTCAAGGGGGGGCAGTTTTTCAGGGGTATCCCATATTTATGGAGAGCTTTACTATAAAATTACATCTATGCAGCCACCAGCATGACGTTCAGACTTCTCATGTCATTTATGGTGTTAATGAAGTCTATCCTGCAGCCTTGTTTCCTGTGTAGGCCAATTAGCTCTGCAAAGAGAATGTGACTCTTCTGTGCATTACCTGCTCTGCCCAGGAGCCAGCTTTCACATCCACCTGAGTCCCCTGGCAAGAGACTGCACAGCCGTTGCAAACCATAGGAAATGGAAAAAATAACTCAAACCATGTGAAGCTTGAGAGTGGGTGCAGGCCTGTCACTTTCACCTACAAAGAATGACTCATGTCATGTCTCTCTGAAAAATTGACTTTTGTTTTTCTCAGACCAACACATTTCTCAGGTTTAATTAAAGTCAAATCAAAATAAAACCGCATTAAGCAAAAAATTTTCATTTCTCTGGGTTCCCTTTTCACTTGTCTAATTGTCTAATTCTCCTACTTTCTGGACTTCAGAGTATTTCCTCTTTTTTCCCCCCATTTCAGTTCTCATTATAAATAACCCCAAGTCAGAGAGGCTGTCCAAATCACTATCTATGATCTCACAAAAGTATTCTAATATTTTTCAGTTATGGCGATGAGTATCATCAATTTAAGATTTTAATCTTACAAATTTTTTTTCAGGCCTGCAGTTCAACCTCTCAACTTTGCAGTAAGCAAAACCTGGTAACATATTTTGGAGTTTGTCTAATACAGAGTCTTCCATATAAGCCCAGAGCTTCATTCCAATCTGAATATATCACTATCAATTTATAACCAGAATCATGGGAGGAATTTGAGCAGCCTATTGGATTGTTTATATAGAATATATAGAAGAGCAGGGTTATACATTCCAGCACATCATTGTAAATTATGTACTATGTAAAATTCTAAACAAGTCATCTCAGAATTCTGGAAAGAATATCTAGCATGTGGCTCTATTGTAGGGGCAAACAAGATCTTACTTCATTCTCTATGTTTCTTTTGCAGCAAGTCCTGGGTCTCTGTGTTAGCAATTAATAATCATTCACTGCTCTGTAAGCATTTCACACTTTTAAAATAGTTGTTCTACCAGTCCTTACCAAAAAGTTATACCTTTCCACATTTGACATTATGATAATCAAGAAGAAAATAAATGACTTCTCAAAAGTCTATGGTTTTGGTTTTCTCCTGGATATTTCCTCCTGGGGAATATGGGAAGAAACATAAGTGATAAATAAAATAATTCTCTAGTTTTTTTTTTTTTTTTTTTCATGTAGGCTGACTGTTCACTCAATAATTAATATGAAGCCATAAATTTCCATAGAAAACTACTACAGAGACAAAAGTGCTGAGGGAAAACTCATTGTCAATCAATCATATTTCTTTCTGAAACCCTCCTTCCTGTCAAGGTTGGTTAGGACTGCTTCCTACAGAGGATTTTAATTAGAGGGAACATCCATTTCAGCATCTGAACAACCCTGGTTGATTTAAGTCTGCTGTCCCTGTGCGATTATTGATAACATTCCATTTCACTTTCAGAAGCTTCAAACTTCTTACATGATCACTCTCATTTTAAAAGGTTCAGAACTCCTTTTTATATCCTTGTCTTCATGGTGTCTCTTGATATGCAAGAATCAACCCAATGTAGAACCCCCATCCCATCTATCCTCAGCATTCATTCGCCCAGGGCATCTGCTAAGACTCCAGGTTACCACACTACCCCATCCTGGGGACACTCTCCTGTCATAATCTGCACAGATGGTGCCCACCACTCCTTTTCTACCACTTAACCCTGTTAGGGAAACTGTGTCTTGACGTGGACTCAGCTAAGCCAAATAACACTTCACTCTTCATCTCTTGCTTCTTCCTTTTACGTACTACCGCACCCAAACCAACTCAATCTCACATGAACAGAGTTTATCATCTCTGTTTAACCAATCTTGTTTTCCAAATGAAAAAGGCATTTCAAATTTCATGGTACCAGTGGAATCTGGTGACATATGAGAAAGCTTGGGGGTCTATATTTGGCTATTTCTTTTCCTCTAATTTTCAATACAAACTTACACTGGGTATGAATTATGTTGTTCCACTGTGATCATTATTAATTATTAATCTTCTGATAATTATTAATCATTTATTTATGCACAACACTCTATTGAATATGTGCTGAATGTTGACTAAATTACTCTGCATGAGAAAATTTGGGTAGTAGGTAGATGGATGCCAGATGGTAGGTTTAATTATGATATAACTTTACTAGTACAGTATGTGTGTGTGTGTATAAAATAGTATTAAGATGCCTATAAAATATAATACACAATATTTATGATAAAATTTTATGGATTTTTCTAACTTTATATTTTAAAATACAGGATCATCTAAGCATCACATCTCACACATAAAGGAAGGGGTTAGCATGTTTGACTAAATATATTATTTTAAAGTTCCACTTAGACATGGCAAATGGAAGAAAAACATTTTTTAGCATCTCACCCTGTGAAATAAGATTAGAAGAATATTTCTAAGTATAAATACACACAAACAAGAGAATGACAGGGACTGAAGAGCAGGAAGGAAATTTGCAACTTGGGAAAGAAGCAACAAATTTGAAAGAGTTTGCAGAGTTCAGAAGATTGAATACCAAGAGCCAACAGAGATTGCCTGGCGGTCCTGACAGGCTCATTACCAGGATGTGTGAGTCACTACAAAGGGTTGGGAGGGTTCTAAGTGTCGAGAGCACTTGTGAAGAGGGCTTGGCTTCCCTGTGGTCTCCAACATCCTCGAGCACTCTGGCTACTCTCCTGTTCTAGCAGAAGATGCTCCAGAGTCAAGGGCACCAGAAACACAGAATGAAAGAGAAGAGGTGAAGAAGTGAGAACAGAGGGATAGTTACCAATCTATACTCAGCACAGTGAGACAACCCTTCTCTCAACCTCTTTGGTTCCTAAAGTCCAATAACACCAGCATTCAGGAATGTGCCTGCCAGGAAGAAGACTAGAGGAGGAGATGGTTTATTTTCTGGAAAATCTCTGGTCCAGAGAAACGACATGTCGACGTTGATATCAGAGGGAAAGAGAGAGTCCACAACACAGTAGCCAGGTTCCAGAGCACACCTATCAGGGGCAAGTTCTAGCCACACACCCAGAGCTTCTAGTCAGTAGACACAGGGCCTTTCTCTTAAATAAAAAGTGTTTTAAATCATCAGAAATTCCAAGAGGGCATCCAGTTTCAGAAAAGTCAGAGACCCAAGGAAACAAACTCCTTGACTCAGTTTCAGTTCAGGGTGTCGGGCGCATGTTAAAATAAAACAGGAACTCAAAGCAAGCAATGATATCATGGAGGGGTAGTTACAATTACTGTCCTCAGAGATTTAAAAGACAATACTGCATCCCCAGAATAATTACAGGATAAGGAATAATCAGAGAACAATTTCATTTTTTATTGAGAAATAAAAACAATACTCCCCAAATTAAAAATTTAACAGAAGTATAACAAGAGAAAATGGGGGAACGCTACCAGAAAGCATAATAAAAGTTAAAAATATGAAATTTTGTAGCATAAAAATAAGATACTTATTTAAGGTAATTAATTAAGAGACAAAATATCCATAAATCAGAGTTCACAAAGAATAAGTGGGGAAAACAGACAGGAGAACATTACCAAAATTTATTTCAAGAAATTTTCCGTAAGTTGAAGACTACAAGTTTGCAAAAGAAATCTCTGTAAAATAACTGGGGGAAAATGTCTGTTTTAATGCATGTCTCTATGAAATTTCAGAGCACTAGAAATAAGTGGAATATTATTAAGAAGTAAAATATTATTAATGCTTTCAGAGAGAAATAGACTTTTAAAAACAGATTTGAAATTAGGATCTCACCAGACAACTCTACAGCCAGTCAGGTTTGAAGTTAGAAGACAATGAAGCAATGTCTTCAAATTCCTTAGGGAAATTTTTATTCAAATTAAAATTCTGTTCCCAACCAAACTATCAATCAATCTGTATTGAACTATCAATCAAGTATGGCAGCATATTAAAACATTTTCAAACATGCAAGTCCTAAAAAAAATTATCTTCCATGCACATTTCAGGAAGCAACTGGACAATGAGGATGTAACCTAAAATAAAGGAAGACATTGAATTTTCAAAATAAGAGACCCAGAATAAGGGAGAGAATTTCCTGGGGAGCTGTGCAATAGTTTTAAAGAAAAGCTGGTCTATGTGGGAGCACAGATTTGGAAGGCTCCAGAATGGGTGTTTCCAAGGTCCATAGGGAAAGGAGAAGACTGTCACTGACAAAACACTACACGTGTTTGACCGTATAGGAACTAAGAGTCCAAAGGGACTCATGGATCATTATGGGGAAACTTCTGAAATGCAACATAGGCAAAGAGAAAAATAAAAATGAAGGAATCACTAGCTTTTAGGAAAAACAAAAAAATGCCCAAGAAAGTATAATATATTGTTTGTTTCACCTCTAAACATGAATGTAGTCATAAATAACACAAATACTGATCAATTCTACAAACTATTATAAAACATTATATTGAGATAATAAAGATGATATATAAGATGAGATAAGGATACTAAATCCTCCTTTCCTAAGAAGAAAATAACTAAAATTTGCAAGTTAAGAAACAACAGTATAGAATATGAGAAAATAAGTGTCAAAAAAAAAATAGCCAAAAGAGACTGTGAAAGAGAACACAGAATCAGAAATTTGGGGCTCAGGGAAATATTTTTCAATATCAACCTTGTAAACATATTTTTGTTGTTTGAACATTACCTGGAAAAAATTTTTTAAAAAATACTCTGAATAGAATAGAAATGAATTATACTTGGAGGAAGGGAGGAAAGAAGGAAGAATTTTTTCATCCAGGTATTTTATTATGTCTTATGAGTTAAAGGAGATAATATGTATAGTCAATTCTATTTGATGCTGAGAAACTATGTGGTAGAATTCTATACCCATTGATGATACGAATGAAATAAAAAAAAAAGGTTCAGCCAATATTCATAAAGGCAACTGCTAAAAACAAATACTATTGAATAAAGTGTTGGTAAAATATTCATTATGAAACTAATATGTAAAACTAATATGCTGTAGTAGGTTCATCACTCCTTGCTTCACAAGTTTCTTTGATATTTCACTCCATTTTTAAAAATAAAAACTGTAAATCATATGCCGCACACTATGTATGTGGTTTTCATAAGAAAAACAATGCATAATTAAAAGCAGATCTTGACCCAAAGAAAAGGACTTGTGTTATAACAAAAGATCAGTGAATAAGTACACTATTTTATACTTTAAATTAAAATATTAAAAGGTATTTTTTAATTCCCTCCTATAAAAAATTTTTATTTGGCTAATAAACCAACTTCTGGACCAAACTGCATTAGATTTAGAGTAGAGTTTCAACTGAACATAAAAATCATTTATTTACATATATGCCTTTCCTACTGGAATGTCAGCTCCTTGGAAGTGAATCTTATTATTCCACAAGTGGTCTTGTTATTCTTTGTTCTCCAGCACAAATTAAATACCTGGCCTTTGAACATGTACCTCGGAAAAACCTCCAATAGCTCCCTTTAAATAAGTAATATGTGAAATGCTGGATTTTTACATTCAAAATTTCCTGCAAAATTTTTAGTCAATTCCATAAATCCAAATGGAAGCCCTAAACAAACTGTTCTGCTTGATTTCCTTTAAAACAACAAAACAAAACAAAAACACATTTATCTGACTCTCCTTGGGTGATTCTTCCCACTTGAAAGGCAGTACTTTCAAATCCTATCCAACCACAGCACCAACTGAGGCAATGGTTCAGTGTAAAGTTCTGCTCTTCTGAAATGCTTTTCCTGACTCCACAAACTGACCTGGTAGTTGGTTAGTTTCATATTTTGATATTGAAGCATGAGTCATGATAAGTTAGCTCCCTGTGGAAAATTTTGGGGACTGTCAAGATCTGATTTGACTCAGAGCTAAATGCAGAAGTTCCGAGATGCCGCTGAACAGCTGAGACACAGGCACCTGGCAGCATTATTGGTTGTCATAATTTTTTTTAAGTCATGATTTAGTTAAGAGTCAGCTCAAGATTTCCAAAAAACCCAGAGCACAGGAAAGGCAGTAATAGGTTGAGCAACATGATATGCATCTGTGTGGAAGACGACCACATTCCTGAGTCGCATTGGGAGCTCACAGACTCCAACAAGAACTCGGACACTACACACTGCAGTACCCTGGGTTTGGTGTGACCTCTTTCCTCCTAGCCTTGACTGGGCAGGGTTGCCAGGCCAACTTTAGGGTATAAAGAACAATGCAGAAGTCAGATTAAAACAGTCTAAGATTTCTGTAAGTTGGCAGACAGTCAAGACTTGGAGGGAACTGAGGTACTTAGTAGGATCTCAAAGGAACTCTGGATCTCAAGTCTGGAGAAATAATTTATTGTGGGAGACTAAGAAACCAAGTGGGTCACTGGCTTCCATGTCTGGCACAATGACTTGATTTTAAACCATAAAGAATGGACAGCTGGGGCTGGGGTCATAGCTCAGTGGTACTTGCCTAGTATGTGTGAGGCACTGGGTTCGATTCTCAGCAATACATATAAATAAATAAATAAATGTCCATTGACAACAACAACAAAAAAGAATGGACAGCTGAATGGCAGGCACTAGAACTATAGACACTTCCTACTTAAGAAAGGTTCAGTAACTTTGTAGCACAACTTGGGTTAAGGATATCAGTCCAGCCAGATTGTATGACCTTGGGAGAGTCGTAGAGGGAAATAGCATAGCCATGCAATTCAAAACAGTTTAACTTAGAAAGTGGGCTGATAATATTTCATACCACCATTAACCAGGAGATTAATGGACCAGTCAACTAAAATAGACTTAAAAGTACAGCAGGTCTTAGAATCTTTGAACAGGTTTTGATGGTGAAGAGTGGGGTGGAGAGAAGCACAATTTTATTGAGGTGAGAACTTGTTGAGAAGATCTTCATTCACTATAATGATTAAGAAAAATTTGTCATTTATCAAATCGTCATGTTTTAGACCATGTATCTGAATTCCTAGAGAGTGCACTTGCCCTATGGCTTGATAAAAACCTGAGTCAACTACTATTAGATTCATTAACTATTAATTAAGAACCTGAATGAAGTTTTTTAAAACATGCTGCAATGATTTTGAGGTTGGCTTGTTTTCATGTTCTGTTTTATAATGTCACATTCCCCAAGTAATGATATAAAGAAAAAAATTTTAACACTGTTTATATATGCAACAAAAATCTATCTTCTTCTATAAAATACTGCCTGGTTTGGGTATATTTTTAAGAATTACCAATCAATTTCACATACTTTAATCAAAGAATGAAAACACTGAGTGTCAATTTTATAGTCTTTTTTCACTTTTCTTCTATATAGGGGTGCAGGCTAGCTCAGGCGTGGATAAGAGCCAATGGAGTCATAACCCAGACCCCAGGAGTTGGGTAAATGCAGGCTTGTAGTGAGCCACCTGCAAACTCGTTTTTTGCAGGAGAAACCATACATTTTATAGACTTTTAACCCAATCACAATGTGCCACGGGAATCAGATCACCAGGCCCCTATACAGGTTCCCTTGGTAACACTAGGTAAATTTGGGGACAGTTGTTTACTTTCCTAAGTGACCAGAGTGGAATGCTCCTCTCCGTAGGTATTCCTGACAGGCGTGAATGTATGAAGGTTTTCCTTACACACTTGAGACATTCACAGCTGCTAGTCAAGACTTAGGATTTCTCCCAACACTTCTAGTTTTATTATATTTGCTTTTTAGTGTTAGTTACCTCAAATCTTTTTAAATACACAATATTATATTGCAAGCAGCAATATAATAATTATTGAGTACTTATGTGCAAAAAACTTGCAGTCACTTTATAGACACTATTTAACCTATTCAAAATCCTATCAAATGTCTACTCAATATTAGTCATTTTGAAAATGAAGAAATTATAATTCTTTTGGGTTAAATGATTCACCTGGGATCACACTGCTAGTAAGAGGCACACCTGATATTTTTAACCCAGATCTTATATTGAGTTGTACATGTGTCCAGTACGATGTGTAAGAGCATGTGTTTCTGAGTGTGTGTGTGTGTGTGTGTGTGTGTGTGTGTGTGTGTGTGAGTGTGTGTGATACTAAAATAATCTCTTTATCCTTCATTCCTTTCTGAAAAAATTTTATTTTCTTTTTTGGAAGTTTACTGAACATTAGTACATTAACGAGTGTACAGGTTAATTCAATAGGTGACAGAAACAACTAAAAATCAATCTCAGTGCTCAGAGTTTTTGGAAGATATTAAAGTTTTCCAATTAAAATGACAACCTCTTAATTGGAAAAAACCGAAAGGAATTGGGTGGTTGACCCTCAAAGTTAACCTAGGAAATTCAGATGTCCCAGAAAGGAAATCAAGTGGATCTCATTGGAGTTCATAAAGGATAGCACTGTGCAGAACAGAATATGGTATTTATTGAATACAAATGGGGTTTATGTCATTATCCTTAACAGTGGAACATATTTTTAACATGTTTGTCTATGTGATAAGATTGTAAGTTCCTCAAGTGTCAAGATTTCTTTTTCTATTTCTATATTGCTACAAAACCTAGCTCACAGTTATATCACTCAACATGTGTTTAATTGAATTGAGATAGGATCTTTTATCTGCATTCGGCGCTCTTTCATTAAGTCCTTGGAAATGCTCTCATCTCTCTTTCACAGCACTTAAGGCATTGCAAAGATAACCAAACCATAGTTTGCTTGAAATTTTCATTCCCAATGGCAAAAGAAAGTTCTGCACCTCTTTCTCAAGGAAGGATTTCATATGCTGTTATGTTCATTTGTTTAGTTGGTTGGTTTGATTTACTTCATGTCTGTTTTTTGTTTGCTTTGTGGTACTGGGGATCAAACTCAGGGCCTTGCAAATGCTAGGCAAGTGTTCTGCCCCTGGGTGACACCCCCAGCTATTCATATGCTTTTTAATATTTTCCTCTTCCCCAATTCCAACAGTACCTCCCCATTACATTGAAAATTACTAATCAAGCGATTTTATGATGATTCATTTTGATAGGAAAGTAGAATTGTGAAAGATTGTCTCCTGAATTTAGACTCAGGCTCTGCCTTTCCACAAAATGATATAATAAAATAGCATTAGTATTATATTTTATATTATATTATCATAATATTAGTGTATCACCCCAAAACTATTAATTTAGCAAAATCCTCAGACAAAACAAATGTCTGTTTTTTAAAGTATGCTTTCAAGTTTGTAGCACTGCATTTGTCTTTCTTCAATTACACAAAATCAGCAATAGAATGGCCACCAAAAGTTCAAATCCTTAAAGTACCAAATCAGAGCATTCTGAATTGCCTGTGGTTACAAGATCACATTACAATGTTTAAGAGTCAGTTCTCTATTGAGATTTCAAAGATAGAGTTTAGACAGCTTTCAGAGAGAAGAGATAATCTCTTTAATGTATTTGGTTCTAATAACTGAACTTTGCAAGTTCACATTATTAATGTAAAAATATGATCTCAATGTTTTATACCTTTTGACCTAACAAATGAGGATCTTGAGTTCATGAACATTTATAATGTCAAAAATAGAATTAACTTCAATGAACTTAAATTTGTAACTACTTTTTTTTTTCTTTTTCTTCATTCTTATTCTTCATTCAGCATTTTTTGGAGCACTGGGATGAAGCTTTAAAAGAAAAGTGTCTAATTCACGACAAGAATGTAGAAGGGAAACTATTAGATGAAGGAAATGGGGGAGGGGGAGAGAATGGAAGGGAGAGGAATTGGAATGATTTAAATGATCAAAATATGTCATATGCATATATGACTATGACACAATGAAACCCACTATTCTGTATAATAGACATGCTGTCATAAAAATATCTAATTTAGCCAGCATGTTGGTGCACAACTGTAATCCCAGATACTCGGGAGGCTGAGGCAGGAGGCTTGTGAGTTCCAGGCCAGCCTGTCCCCAATTTAAAAAAAAAAAGGACTGGGGATGTAACTCAGTGGTAGAACAGTTGCCTGGCATTCACAAGGCCTTGAGTTTGACTCCAGTACTGCAACAACAACTACAAAAACTCTAATCAAAATCTATATAATAATTTTTAGAATGATACAACTCAGGTTCATTTTAGAAAGATACAATGCACAACAGTTGCCTCATTGTAGAGGAACAGAGTATTACAGTAGGAATTGCATTTCCTATTTTCACCAGAGTTTGGGGGTAGTAAAATGATTTGCCCTGATTTAAGGGATCAAGATAAGATAAAAAGGAAACAGCCAAATAAATGTGTGTCCTAGTGGTTTGAAAAATGAACAGGCTGTCACTGAATTTGAGGATGGATGGAATCCTTCTCCCACTTTCCGCTTGTGACCTTCGGTTTCTGTCTTAAAGAATGAGGACTATTGTACTTTCCTGTCCCATACTATGTGTTGTGTATGACTTAGATAAGGTTAGCAAAGGAGAACAAAAGTGTTAATTAGTATATTATTGGCAAGGAGCAGATGCCAAGCATTTAGAAAATCTTGCAAACTGGCATGAGATTTGTTAACTGTTCTGGCTTTTGTTCTAATGCACGGGATTAAATGAATTGTCGTTGCATTAGGTTGTATTTTGTTTTCTTGTCCATAATCCTATGCATAGTGAGCATTTTGCCTACAAGAAAAACAGTGTAGCTTACACTGCCAATTCTTACCAGGGTTCATTCAGTCTCATTCCAGAATCAACATTTTTATTTTCCTTGTTAGGAAATTAGCAATGCAGCTCATATCCCTTCGATCAGTGGATGAAGGGAAGGGATAATTTGTATAGATTACCCAATTTCCTGTGGGTGAATGAAAACACAAAGGGAAGGAAAGAATAGAGAAGGAGAAAAATACCAGTGTAGCCAGAGACAAATGCGCTACTCAAAGCAGTTGCCTGGAATGTAGGGAATGGAATCCTGAGGTAATTGTTTGAAACTGAATGAGTCAATTGTTTAATACTCTTTTAAAACATTTGAAAAGTCCATAACCTCTAGGTAAAGTCAATGTTTTCATAACAAAGATAACCAGAGTTATACACAGCTATTAACTCCTTCTAAAAACACTTGAATGTCATTATTATAGTTTGTGTTATAAAGTATGTTCCGTAAACCAGTTAGCTAACTTTTTTAATGTATTCTAAAACAAGAAGGTGCCTATAATGAATGGGTAATGAAAACAGAGGAAACATTCTCTCTTGACAATTACACAGCTAGATTCTATCTAGGTTGGTTGCAGTGGTATAAACTTGAAGTCTGGGTAATGAAATGAATCATAACCAAGAATAGAAAGCAAAGAACCAAAGGAGGAAAGTGGTCTCCCTCTAGCTTGATGACTTAATTCAGATGTTGTATTCATAAACTGGCATCTACTGGCATCTCAATTTTGGACATGACTTATAAGACAACTGGCAACCCACTTTACCACATTTGGAAGCGGTTAATTACCAGTGACAGAGTTCATAATTGGCAGCTCTCTCTCAGTATTATAATCATAAAATCTCCACAATCTAGAAGAAAGATTTATCTTTTTACAGCCCACCCAGGCCCCTCAACTTTGTTGCAGTCTTCAAACTCAGTCAAGCATGTTCTCAACTTCTGCTCAGGGATGAGTTCCAGTCCCTAGATGCCTTCATTTCTGTGAACTTTTCCACTTTATTATAAATGTTGCTGGAAATGAACCAGGTGTAATGGTGCATACCTATAATTCCAGTGGCTCAGGGGGCTGAGGCAGGAAGATTACAAGTTCGAGGCCAGACTCAGCAACTATGCAAGGCCCTAAGCAACGTAGACCTGGTCTCAAAATAGAAAATAAAAAGAACTGGGGACATGGCTCAGTGGTTAAGCATCCCTAAATTCAATCCCCAATATCCCCCTTCCCAAAAAAAGTTACAGAATCAGCTCAGTCCCTTCTTCTTGTCCACATAAGGGTCAAGAAAGTTACATGGCAGGAAAAGGAATTTCACCCTCAAATTATATGTGGTCGCCCAAACTTTATGTATCCATATGGGTCCAAGAATGTGAAAGGCAGTCATCATCATTTTTACATAATTTTTTTCTCTTCACTGTATACATTGGGGTAGGAAAAAGTGACATCCTGCAGTGCCCACAGGCTGGGTTGGACATCTTGCAAACCTCAGACTCCATCTTGGCTTCTGAAAGTCCCTAAATCTCTGGAGTAAAAATTCCAGTTATGTTGGGACAGTGAGTTACTTCTCATGTTACCCCAGATTTAGTCACAAAGGGTTTTCTCAGATGACATTTTCTGGTGCAATAAAAGTTTACCAGTTGTTTTCATTATGAATTTATTACATTGGCTTATTTTAACAAAATGTAGTTAGTGATTTCTCTCTGAGTGAATTTGCTATCAGTCTGTCCTTAGGGACAGAATTTGCTCTCTTCCTGGTACAAATGCCCTAGTGAAACTGCTCCTAGGATATTTACAGGGCAAAAGATACATGAGGACCAAAACATTATAGTACAAGTATGTCGAGATCAAGAGAAGTTTACTTTCCAAATGCAGTCATAAAAGATATATGGAAAGATAACCATACCCTCATTTTTTGCCATCAGCCCATGCCCAGTGACTTATTTTCCACAGGTTTGCAGAAAAACCTTGTAGAAAGGGTTGGAAGCCTCTCCAAGTTTACAATGGTGGCAATAATTTAGAAAGTAGTGGCAAGATGCTGCACCACCCTCAATTGCCAGAAAATTCCAAATATGCAGCAATGGTGGTGAAATCACCCACCCAACCTCAGATTCCTGAAGTCCATCCAGAGGCCACACAGAAACCTGGGTCTCCAAATCATCCAAGTAACAGTCAGATGAACAGCAAAATAGAATCTTCAACATGTTTTTAAATTTGAAAATTGCTTGAGAGTTAGGAGAAAATGATAGTCATTCAATGTATCCCTCAAAACTATAGTAAATTCTACAATAATAGGGTCAGATTTCTAAAAATCTAAATGATTTTAGTAGGAAAGATTTTTGTGGTTGACACACTTCCAGATGTAAGGGTAACTGAGTGGAGAGGAGTAATTTTAAAAGGGAAAGAATTCTTACAGGTATTTTTGCATTTACCAAAAAAGGTTTTGATTTTTTTTTGCTTGTTTTTGTTTATTTGTTTGGGGTGTTTGTTTCTTTTTGAGCTAATTGCAAACATTTTGATACCTTTCCTGTGTCCATTACGTTCATTACCTCAGTTTTTGGAGCAAAGCTAAAGAGTGTCTCCATTTTACAGGTGAAGTTTAACTTTCCCAAAGTCATACATAGAGTAAAATAATAAAAATAGGGTTCAGAATTAGAGTCATATCATTTCAAAATCCATTCTACAGTGACGATGATGCTGGCATTGGAGGAGGGGGAGGAAGGCACTATAATATCTCCATTTACATCTATGACATTTCCAGGCTCTTCTGAAGTCGCCACCTTAAGTTTTTTAAAAAGAATGACATCCATGTAGTATCATACCTTCTTTCTGCACCTAATCATTCCAACTTTGTTTCTTCTGAACCTCCACTTAGGTACTGTTCAAAGTAGAATCCTGGAGGACTGAATATTCATAAAGCTGTTTTTCACCGTGGTAAACTGCCTCTTACATTGGTCTATGGGAAAGTTTGGGGTGGGGAGTGTGCATAGCTCTGTCTCCATAAGCTGAGTGCTGGGTCTGATTTCTCCTTGGCAGCCGTGTTTCCCTGCCATAATTAACCTCCAGTGTCCTGTGGCTAGGAGAAGGGCATTTTAAACTTTCTTGCCAAGAAGAGTCACCTGCTGCAATATTCCACCAAGTTGAATACATATTTTTATGTTGCACAGAACCATAACATTTCATGTTTTCCAGCATTACACATCCCAGTAGAGCTACAATTCATAGGCATTACCTTTAACTGCCTTATCCTAATAGCCAGTTGTCTTAAATCCTATCCAGAATCCTGGTGAAACACAATGGTCTTATTAACAGAGTCAAGGTATTATTGATGCTTGACTTGCTGTTGATGCTATTAATTTATAAATCCAATAAGAAGAAATATCTCTAAAAGGAGGTGACATACCCTCTGAAGCCCACCTTGCCACCATCTTCTTGCATCTGGTCTTATTCCGGGGGGGGGAAGAAAGCAGAGGTCCTGGAGCAGAGTGAACTCTGCAATCTATGTGCAATGACTCCCAAGTCAAATATCTGCTGCCAGATCTCTACACTCAGTTCTAGATTTATATTAAGATTTGCAAAGAGATACTATCTCCCAGATGCACCACACATTCTTCAACCTGAATATGCTCAGAAATAAATTCCAAACCAACCGCCTCTTTTCTATTTCTTGTCTTTTAATAGAACACCATCCAACCCATGCTTCTAAGCCAGAAATCTCAGAATCTAATAATCAATCACTAAGTTCTAGCTTATCTCTTTCACTCCTAAATAACTTGCACTCAAATTCCTGCCTACCTTTTTTGCTTCTACCTTTCTTGGCACCCTCAGTAATGAACATACTAGTCCTGCTATCTGCCACACCTATCCATTCTTTCCCTCCCTTCCCTCCTTTTTCCCTCCCTTTTAGAAAAGAAGTAGTATTCCATTATTCTGCCACTAAATGGATCAAAGCAAACACGTGACCCAAGACTTTAGCCTGTGATTAATGAGGTTGCCTAACTTAGAAAATTCTACTCAACAGAGGCAGCAGCTTCTAGGGCATTCGTTCCTTCCATAATTTGGAAGTGGAATGGGAGGGGGGTGACCTATCCATAGAAAGAGGAAAGGAGAGAAGACAGACTGATTGAAGCCAAGAATTTTGTGTGAAAAAAAACAGAGAAGTTGGCCCTCAGAGATGCTGAAGCACAGACAGATTGATGATTACAAATCTGGCATACAAATGCACTTAAATGAACACTCATTTTTATTAAAGAGATCAGTTTCTATGCCTTGAAGCCAGAAAACTGTGACTAACAAAGATGGGGTTGGTGGGGGGGAGGTCAAAAATAGCCTTAAAGACCCAGGACCTTAGAGAAGGGTTGTGAATTTGTTTGTGTGGCTATGGAAGATTGGATAACTCCTTCCAAAATGGAGAGGGAGACACTCAAGTGCAGCAAAGATAAAATGGATACTGTTCTGCCCAAAGCAAGGCTTTGGCTGATTTTATTTTGGAGCAATTCCAATGCAATAGGAAATGCGAGTCAAAGTCCCTCTCCCTGGGTACCGTTCTACCCTTCCTCCTGCACCACCTCTGAAAGGATAAGCTCTAAGGTGTTGAGGGGTCACTTTTGCATGATGAAAATACAAGAGACTCTTGAGATCTTTCAAATTAATTGTATTTTCTCTGCCCCTCCCCCAACAATGTACATGCACTGGTTTGGGAATAAATAAGAAAGTAAAATGAAAAGACCAAAAGAAAAGAAAGAAAGAAAGATAATGAAATTCACAGACCCCAGAGCTGGATGATTGCCATTCACATGATTAGATGGGCTGTAGCAGAGAAGCACATGCTCTGGTCCCAGGTAGCCTGGCCGAAAGCAGATAAGGAAACACAGGGCCGCCGTATGACTTGGCTTTAGGAAACCCTTTCTGTTTGTAACCAGTATTCTGAGACCACTTAAAATCAGATCCAAAACTAATAGTTCCCACTGCTGAATTGCAATGTCAAGCTGAATTGTCTGACTTGCCAGGTTTCTATGGTTAAAATTAATGCCCTGCTTGGCAAAGACCATCATACTAGCAATTGGAACCATCTGAGAGGAGCCAGAGGAACCTGGCTCTCCTGATTCCTGGGTCCCTCTGAATTACATCTCTGCATTCATCTGCTTTCCCCCAAGAGCAGAATGAGGTGCAAGCTAGTCATGAGGATTCAGATGCAGCATTAGATCCAGTGAGGCACAAAACCAGTATGTCAGGGAGAGGGGGAATATATAAAAAAAATTATAGGAGTTGCTTCCAGAGTATAGAGAAGAGCAACATAAGAATACACAGATATGATCTTTTCCATTTACTTAACTAAAGAGTACCAAACACAATTTCAGAGGATCTGACCAAATTTATTTCAAGCTTGGGATAAAAAAGGAAGGAGAAGAAGCAAAAATTTCACCTGTGTAGGCACATTCTGATCCCTATGTTACCTTAGAAACAAGAGATGTGACTAATAGAGAACTGGATTAGGCTTAACAGGCAACTGACCTTTAAAAGTAATGTGAAATTGGTGTAGTGTTGTAGAAGACTGAGGAACCATGAGGACAACTCCCGCAAACAATCAGGACATGCAATCTATATGCAATGATCCTAAGTCAATCATCTCCAGCCAGACCTCTATTCTAGGCAGCCTTCTGGGATTCCAAAGGTTTACTGGGATCAGTCGTGACCCAATCTGCAACAATGAAGGGTCAGCCCTTCAGCCAGTATGAAAAAGATTTACAAATGATGCAGAAGATAGATCTGTTGAAACACTTCTCTCTCCTGGAATTCTCCTCAATTGCTCTAATTGATCCCTGTTTGGACTGAAAGATACACCCCTCTCAAATTCACTCAAAATAATCTAATAAAAAAAGCCCTCTTAGAAATGAAAATTGCCCTCCTGATTAGGATTTGCAGATGGCAAAAGGTATCTGCTGCTAAAAACCACAAATGGATCATGCAGGTGTATCTGCATTAAATAAACAGCAGCACCCAAGTGGGAATAGCATTTCCAGTGCTACAGAATGAAACTTAAAACTCATTTACCCATCTTAGCACCCAGCATTCTAAAAAACAAAAGTAACAGGTATTCCAATAAAGATTATTTCAATAAGGATAAAATTAATATGCAAAACACCTTCTAGGATTTGGAATAAAGGAAACCAAGTGAATGAGCTATTCTATCAAGAGGAGCAGTGTGTGAACACAGAGAGAAGTAGAAATGCTTCCCTGAGATGAAAGGCATGTCATTGACATCAAATCAGCCCATCTGACGATTTCACATCTAGTTTACATGTGACATGATCCCCTTCTTCCTAAATTTTGAGTGAGTCTGGTTTGGGCACCAGAAAAATCATAACTATCATCTCTCACCAGGTCTTTGCAAGCTGGTTTTATATTTTTTATCTTCCATCTTTTCCCACTCAGCTCTACCAGACTCCAAAACAGTATTCCTAAGACAGAATCCAGTCATATGATTCTGTCTTCAAGCCCTCCCATGGTACTCAATGTTATCCTACAGATTTCTTCAGTTCCAAATCTTACCACACCCCAACAGGTGTTCCTGGCCAGTCCCAGCCATCTGAAGTCCCTCAAGCTTATCCCCTCTGTTGCCTTGGTAAGTACATACATAGCTTTGTCTTCCCTCGTGGCTCTGTTCCTCTGGTCTTCCTGAATCTGCCAGTCACCTCTGATGAATTCCACAATGCAAGACTCAGTTGGAAAGATCAGTCCTAAGCCTGGAAAAGTTAAGAGGTTTCCTTCCCTCTGGTCTACGGATTCCTGCTTTCTCGCTTGTGTCAGGGATCACAGCATTGTCTCTCTGGTAACACTTCTGTTTTTTCCACTTTAATGGGATTGCCTTAAGAACGGGAAGAATCCTCTTTAAATATGAAAAATAATCTGTAATTATCTTTCAATCCCTAGTACCCTGCACAGTTATTAGATTGCTATAAATGTTAATTTAGAAAAAAAAAGTAGTGATCATTAGCTAGC
The DNA here is from genome assembly GCF_902686445.1 of Sciurus carolinensis. Lineage (NCBI taxonomy): Eukaryota > Metazoa > Chordata > Mammalia > Rodentia > Sciuridae > Sciurus > Sciurus carolinensis. The sequence continues at coordinate 68,350,934 of NC_062217.1, read as the reverse complement.
AGATGTCACCTAAAGTCATAGGTAATACCTTAGAAAGGGCTTGGGACTGCTAAAGTGAAATCTCTGGTTAGAGTTAAGAGGCACATCTCCCCCACCCTGTTATATCCTACCCTTTTGAAAAGTCCAGAATATCTTTTTAAATGGATAATTTGACTCTCCTCCTCCAAGGCCTATTCTCAGGACTTAGAATACTTCCCATCTGATCACTTTCTCAGGACATAATTATCCATCAACAAACATCACCATGACCCTTTTATATAATTCGTTTGTTTCACCTAACATTTTGGGCAACAGAGCTGGAGTTGTGCCACCATAATGGAGGGAGCGCTGTAGGTCCCGTAACATCTGAATTCTGCTTGTGTGCCTACATTTTGGAAATGTTCTTAACATTCTTGAGAGTACCCTTCAATATTTCAGCAAGGCTTTATTAAGAGTGTTGTTCTACATACCAGGCATATTTATTATTGTCACAATTTACTGAGAGTGTGGAAGGGCAAATAATTTATGCCCTACCAGTCAGTTGTGAAAGAAAATAAAGTTTCTTTATTTTGTACATTTAATCTAGTTTTGCTCTCAAGCTACCTCTCTGCTGGTTAATGGGAGACAACAGGACTGTTGAATGACATTTGCATTGTCTCTAGGCCAGTTGTTTTAGAGTAAATCCTCAGGCCTTCCATTCTTCTTTGCTGCATTCTCAAGTGTGTTTTAAGATTGATGGGGGACTTTCAAGACCATGAGTTACAGAGATAGAGGCATCTCAAGGCCATGACCAGAGAGAGATCTTGGGATGACCTCTGGGTCCTCAGTGACTTCTACAGTAACTTCCTGTCTGCCAGTCACTGGCTGTCCCACAGGCCTGGGCTACCCAAGTCTGGGTCTCGTGGGCTCCTGCATTCTTGTATTGGTTCCATTCACCTGGTCTCTCCCTGGGCACAGTGGGCCTGACTGTCAGTCAAATCCTTTCTGCAGATCTGCTTGAGGCTCACCAGTCTGCAGCAGTAAGGTTGCTCTGCTCTTATCCCCACAGCTGGCTGGTGGATTCTCCATCCAGGTACTTTGTTTCCTGCTGGGCAAACACAGACAATCCTGAGACTCCACTATATGTAGGGATTTGGAAAACTGGGGAGCAGGACATCTAACCCTCCATTTAACCTTTCATTCAACCACTTGTAACATATCCTCTAGGAAGACACTTCTCATGCCACGGTGGACTTTCCCCAAAATCAGTATTTCTGTAAAATGCAATAAAAATTAATTACAAGAAAAATTAAAATGACAAAGAGGTGCACAATACAAGTCTCAGGTTTTAAACATTATTATTTGAGAACTAGGGATGCCGTCTAATGACAGAGCTCTTATATCACATGTCAGAAGAACTGGGATCAATCCCTAGCCCTAAAAAATAAAAAAATAAAATTATATATAATTATGTATATGTATATGAATTATATGTAATTATATATGTGTGTATGTGTATATTTGTATCTACATATAACAAATATAATATGCAACATACAAACACATTGTGTTAATAATATATATATATATACATATTATTTGATTCAACAGATAAAATTCTTATAAAAATTTCCAGACATTTAACCTCTATTTCAGAATTTCTGTTCATGAGGGTGGCAGGTCTTCAAAAAGGATGGCAGACCAGTGCTATTCTTCTCAGGACGAGTACCACTAGCCTAGAAGGTGCCTCCTTGGACTGAGCACTTCCATGAGGCATGACTCATCAGCCCAGGCAGTGCCCCACGCAGGGAAGAGGTGGTCCCACCCTTATGGCTGTCTGCACAGTTTCCCTTTCCATTTTTTTCTAATAGCCTTTGAACACCACACCCACCTGTACTGGTTGTGACCACGCCTGAGGGTTCTAGCCTCAGAGGTAAAGCCAGGACCCATGCCTTTGCCTGTGTTGACCTCTCAGTGTTTGCCTGTTACCAGGAGCCTCTCAATCCTGTCTTCTTGCTTTTGCTGTACTTGGGGCTTGGAGACAAAATTCCCTTCAAAATTGCTTTTGAAATTTGAACAGGAGGAGGTTTCTTTTCCTTTCTTTCTCTCTCTGTTTCTCTCTCTCTCCCTCCTCTCTCTCTCTCTCCCTCTCTCTCTCTCTCTCTCTTCGTCTCTCTCTTCCTCTCTCTCTCTCTCTCTCTCTCTCTCTCTCTCTCTCTCTCTCTCTCTCTTTCTCTCCCCTCTCCAGCATTTTAGAAATTCACTCTCTAAAAGGCTCAACTCTCTTGCTAGGATTTTTTTTTTTTTTTCAAGTTGGCTTTGAAACTCAGGCCGGATCAATGCCCTCTTTGTTCCAGATGGTATCCACCCTCTTCCCAGAGGGACAACTGCCATTGACAAAATGGGTGGGGAGCCTCAGAGGCAAAAAGAAGTTACTGGATATAAAAATATTTCATAAAACACCTATTAGGTAATAAAATAGCAATAATCATGAAGGAATTTAAAACTCTTTGTCATTATTATGTTATACTTGCTCAATAATTTCATAAAATGAAAATTTAGGTAGAAACCTTTTTTTTTTTTTTCCCTTTTCTATACATTCAAACCCTGAGACGGGAAATGTCCGTATTTATGTTTTTATAAAGAGAGAGCCAAAATTAATTTCACCAGTATAAAATACAGTTAAATTTTTAAATTACTATGTATGCGAGTGTATGTGTGCACACGTGTGCAAACAGCAGGAAGGAGAATTAGTTTTTAAGTGAATGATCCTCATGCACTATTGGAATTTTAGCTTTACATTCATGAAAGTTGAATGACCCAGAAGAAAAATGAATAATTCCTTCTCAATATTCTTATATTTCTTGTAAAAGATGCCTGCAAGGTTACATTAAGTAATTTAAAATAATATCAAAAGACACTAGAAAATCTAAACAGTGTTTATACATTTTCTTTTTCTGTTAATTACATTATAACTACATGAATAATTCTAGTCTATATTTCTATTTTAATTTTATATACTTGAAAATTTCTATTAAAACTGTGAATTCGAGATCTCAGTGGTAGAGTGCTTGCCTAGCACATTTGAGGCACTGGGTTGGATTCTCTCAGCACCACATAAAATAAATAAATAAAAGGTATTGTGTCCATTTACAATTAAAAATAAAAATAAAAAACAAAAAACTTAATTCTAAGCTGGGCAGGTAGCACATGCCTATAATTCCAGCAGCTTGGGAGACTGAGGCTGAGGAGGATCACAAGTTCAAAGCCAACCTCAGGAACTTAGTAAGACCATGTCTCAAAATAAAAAATAAAAAGGGTTGGGGATGTAGCTCAGTGGTGAAGTGCCCCTGCGTTCAATAAAATAAATAAATAAATAAACCATGAATTCTGATTTTCTGAGACTTCACCCGTTTAAAGCTTAAAGCCAAACTCAGGTTATATTCATTTTGCTATTTGATTTTTTTTAGGGTCTAAAATATTAAAGAAACCAAATAAGTTAATTGTTGGGAGTTAAATCTCATCTTTCCCATGCTTCCGTTGAGCACAGGGTCCTTCCATGTGTGTGCATTTTAAATCACATAGAATTAATTTTTAAAATGTAGAAAACATTTAATTTTTTAAAATTATAAGTAAATATTACTATATATACTGCAATTTCTTTAAAATTTCATTCTTGGGGTATCAGCCAGAGTCCAGATAGGAAAAAGATGGCACAATCCTATTGTTTAATTTGGGATATTTTAATTAAAGAGTTCCTTATAGGATGTGGTCAGAATATAGGGTCCTTAATCTGGAGTAATCTGGTCTTAGGTGGGGGGGAGGACTATTACCATTCTTGGGTTGAAATATGCCAATGGAGCAGAACCCCAAGAAAGAGAAAGCTTAGGTAGAAAATACTTAATAAAACTCACCACCTCCAGAGGCTCTGTGAAAAGATGAAGAAACCAAGCTGAAGAACACAAACACATTTTTTTTACAAGTACAAGTAGCAATTTAAATGACATCAAATATATTCTTCTTTCCCACTATCTGCCATCACCTCTCCTTTAACAGGATCTGTGACTTTGGGCCAAGGGATGTGGCCAACCCAAAGTGATCCTTCCGGCAAGAAAGGAGCCTGGGGAATAAATACCCTGTCTTTTTTAGTTTCTTTCCTCTACTTGATCTCCAGCTGGTGTTCCCCATCAGCAGATTCAACTGGAAGTCAGAGACTAAGGAAGTCTGCTGATGTCAATAATCAGAGTCCTCCTTTCCAGAGTAGTGTAGAGGATGGAAATCTAAGCCAGAGGGAAAAACGTAAGACTGCTAACAAAATCAGTATGTTCTCTTGCAACAATCCTCCAAGAGGATACATGATTGGATGTGCTCTCTTTAAAATAGTCTGCACTTGATGCATATTTACCAAGTATGAAAGAGCGAATAAAAAGGTGTATGCATGCATATCAAGAACAACATCACCTGCCATACTTTTTCATAATTCCTTGTGGTAATAATAGTAAATACATTTTTTTGAGATTTTATTCTGTACCAGGAATCATACATTCTTGAATTGTAAGGAATATGTCATATTTGTGGCTATCCATCATAAAATACCTCCTTGAATTTGTGGAGTTTCCTTCTTTCTGAGTCTTGAATTCCAAAACAGAAAACAGGACTGATTCATGTGGTGGTGCATACCTGTAATCCCAGCAGTTTGGGAGTCTGAGGCAGGAGGATCACAAGTTCAAAGCCAGCCTCAGCAATTTAATGAGGCACTAAGCAATTCAGAAAAACCCTGTCTCTATAAATATTTTTTAAAAGGGCTAGGGATTGACTCAGTGGTTAAGTGCCCCTGAATTCAATCCCCAGTACCAAAAATAGAAGGAGGAGGAGGAAGAAGAAGGAAGACTGAGTTTCCCAACCTCAGGCATGTCAACCAGTCAGGCTTGTCCAAGTAAGATTGAGTTTGGAAAAGAGCATGAAGGGAAGAATACTATGTTAGGGCTCCCTTTTCCCAGCAGGCATGGTGAAGATGGCACAGAACCCTGTTCTAATCAGGGTTCATAACAGTAAGTGTCCCTTGCTTAGTCCTTCAGAGTGAACCCCAGTGCCATTTCCAGCAAGGATGTGACTCAACATATTTCTTGACTGCGAGGCCACTGTGTCTGATGTTCTGGCTCTCCCCAAGATTCTGTAAGCCATCCTAAACTGCTTTCTTGTCTACTAAAAGTAGCTAAAAATAAAGTCTGCTGCTTATAGATTTCTTTTTTAAATCTGGGGGAATACCCATTTTAAACAACATTTTTAAATAATCTTATGAGATATTCTTGCTGAAGAAAACTAGAGCTTGGAAAAGTAAAGATCATGTGACTTGCCAGTGGCCAACGGGTAACCACAAGGAGATCTTTCTGGTGCCAAAATTCATGTTCAGGTCACTCTCCAAAGTGACCTCTTCGCCCTGTCTGAAGGCTAATTCATCTGAGAAGTCAACAGCAAACTCTCCCAAAGAAGTGAGTGCTGAAGGAGCAGTTTCAGAGAAAGTTGAGGAAAGAAGATGATGATCATCTGAGAGATTCATATAGACGCAACTGCAACTATACAAAAGAAATAAAGGTATCGGGTTGGTTTTCAATATAAAGAGAAATGTGCTATAAGCCGATGTATAAAATATAGGAGTGACGCCTGTCTCAGACTGAGCACGGCAGAGTTTCTCTTCTCCTTACATGTGAAACTCAGATGTCATCTAGATCCCACTGGGTCCTTGGAGCATAATATGTATTTGGAGTCTGCTATGTTTGGCTATGTCTCATAAATAAAAAAGGGCTGGGTATGTGGGCCAGTGGTTAAGCACCCCTGGGTTACATCCCTGGAAAAGAGAAAAGAAAAAGAAAAGAAAAGAAGAGAGGAGGGGAGAGGAGAGGAGAGGAGAGGAGAGGAGAGGAGAGTAAAAGAGGAAGGAAGGAAAGAAGGAAGGAAGGGAGGGAGGGAGGGAGGGAGGGAGGAAGGAAGGAAGGAAGGAAGGAAGGAAGGAAGGAAGGAAGGAAGGAAGGAAAAGGACATGACAAGGAAGTTTGCCTGGCTTGCTCTGCCTTATGCCTTGTGAGAACATACTGTTCCTTCCCTCTAGAGGATACAGCTGTCACCATACAACTGAACCCATCGGCACCCTGATCTTAGACTTCCCAGTCTCCAGAATTGTAAGGAACTAAATCTCTGTTCATTATAAATTACCTGGTCTCAGCCATTTTGTTTTAGCAGCTCAAATAGTCCAAGACAGTATCCATCAACTCTTCAACAGGTGGTTCAGAAGTTTTTCATAAAATTTCAACTCATTATAGGTACAGTGAAGCACTATATCATATCCACTTTTCTCATATCTTGTCTTCTCTTTCCTCATAGTCCCTCCTCCCATCCTTCCTTTCCATAGTTCCCCCAGTCCTCCAAATTTTGTTCCCTTCAGGAAAAAAGAGAAATGAATTATTTCCCGAACAATAAACTTATACAGACAGTTCCCAATTTACAATGTTTGATTTAGGGGTTTTCACTTTAAGATGGTGTAAAATCATACCTATACAGTATTCTGTTTTTCACTGTATAGGGTATTCAATAAATTACATGGGATATTTAATACTTCATCATAAGATATGCTTTTTGGTAGATGATTTTGCCTAACAATAGGCTAAAGTAGCAATTCTAAAGACCTTGAAGTTAAGCCAGGCTAAGCTATGATGCTCAGTAAGTTAGGTGTAATAAATGCTTTTAGAATTATACTATTTTCAGTTTATGATATGTTTATAAGGACATAACCCCATCATGAGCTGAGAAGCAGCTGTGTATCCAAATCTATCAAAATGTTCAGTAAAACAAAAGATCACCATCTACTTAATGAAACCCCTTATCTCTATAAGGAACCAACCTAGAAAATACAAACATGTATTTCTGTGACACGTGCAAATAGTATCTAAATTGTGTAATAAGGATGCCCTCACAATCATCAATTCTTTGCTCTCTCTGAGAGATGGGATCAGAAGAAGGAAGAGAACAGACATCTTGAGGGAGGGTGCATGGGGCCAGAAAGGAAGTAGCTAAGGGACAGAGTAGCAGCCAGACCTATGCCATTGCTTCTTCAATATCTCTGCTCTCTTTTTAAGGAGACTTCTTACGCTCTTTTGATCTGATTCTAATGGAAAAAACTCTATATCCTATATATGGGTCTGTGTTGATAATTTGAGAGGTGACAGCAAGTAGTGGGAACAAACAATAAACTCCATGCCAACATAAGTGTTTTCCTTGGAAATCTATGTATCTTAAGAATTTTTTTTAATTATTTGAAAAAGGAGTCGGATATTTTGCTTGATTGACCCTAATATCTGACATAAAAATAATTTTTACTGCTACCTCTTCTTTAACATAAACCATCCAAATGCAGACCATTGCCTTTCCACTGAATTGGCAACTTAAGCCCATTTTATAAAATATGTGCGTCAAACTATTGAAAAATAATGAAAATGATTTCTCATGCCCCATAGAAAAACCCATTTCATTACCTTGTAATCACATCTCACACTATGTGAAACCAAAATATAATAACATTCATAAATCATATTACAGAGCCATGACACCTTTCAAATTCATAATATCTTTTTAACAGATCCAATGAATGTTTTTAGATATCTGTAAAATAAATTTTTTTAAAGTAAAACAAGAGGTTGTGGTAATATTTGAAAGGGGAAATCAGAAAACCAAAACTTGTTTAAACTGTTGTTTCTGTTCTACGAATTCAACAAGTGGTGACCTTTTAAATTAAATAACTATGCAATATAGGTTGCTAAAAGAATTAACCTGGAACAGCCCAGTTATAGGCAGTATTTTGGAATATTAACTAATAGACTACTTGATTTGTTTTCCTTGTGGGTCCACTATTGGTAACCGGTTGTTCTCTTCTTATTTTAAAAAGGAAAGGATTAAAATTTTGTCATCTTCAAATGCCTTCCTCCTGACTTGCTCCTGATTCTGCTCTTTGGGGAAGGATAAATTCCTCAAGTGCTCATCAGTTTGCTGCTTCTGTTTACCAGGCTTACTTATGATAAGTTTGAATGCATCTGTACAAGTTCCAGAATGGATCATAAACCTAAAAGTCATTGATGCTCAGTCAACACAGGCAATTTAAATTGAAAGGACAAAATCCTGAGCCATCACAATTTCTTTTAAAAATGAGAGTCATACATCTTGAGATAGGAATTTAAATCATTCCTATTTTTTTCAGGCAGAGCTGGTGAAGGTAAAAGTATTGAACAGGGGTAGAAAGTAAACTTTGACAGTTTGTGTATACCAAATGCCTTCCTTTGAAATGGCCTTTCTGTGGCTTCCCAGGGTGGTGAGGGATGGCCCACTTTTGTAAGCCAGGGGCTCGGTACCTCTGAATGTGTCGTCTATCTAGGCTAGAGCTGTGCAGTGACCCACTGAGGATTTCTTCAGGGAAATGCCCAGGAAAAAAAAAAAAAAAAAAAAAAAACTACTTATTTTCTCATCACAAGAATCCTGAATCCTGGGTGTGGAAGCATGTGGCTCTCATTAACTTCATTGGCCACAAAGATTGAAGAGGGGAATGAGCTACTATCAGGATTACATTAGAATGTATTGATGCGGGTTTGTTCAATATAAATAGAAAGAAAATTAATTTCACTCAACAAAATACAAACAGTTTTCGGACTTCAGGTGTTCACATTCTTATGGCTCAAAGAGTGGTCAAGAGAAAATTCTATCTTGTGACAAAGCAACAGTAAAGAAACCTCAGCTATGGCTTAGCCAGATAGGAAATGATAAATCAGCCACCTGCATGCCACAGATGCCAAGCTCTTTGAATTTCCTTGCTAACTCAAAACCAGAATATACTGCTTGTCACATGCTTCACATAAAATCCTCTGAAAAGAGAATTCATTAGAGAAAGAGAGAGTTCACAATATAATGAAGCAGACATTTATTGCTAAAATGATTGCTGACCTGGCTTTTAGTTATTTTGGTTCACATTAAGATGCTCCAAGCTTCTGGCTTCAAAAGCCTTTTGAGTGTAAAGTAATGTGCAGTATTGCCCTGTGCTTCCTAAGGTCACAAGTAGAGTAGCCTGAGACCTCATCACACATCTGGGAATCCAAACTAAGTGGAGAAAAAGGTCTTTGAACAGTGAGAACCTTTCTTCTGGAGGAAGGAGAGTTCTCATAGCCACTGGAATATTGAATCCTGGTTCTCCAATTTATAAACTATCAGTAGCCTGAGTTATTTTATCAGTGAAATGCAAATAATAATAATAATAATAACTGCCTTATAAGGTCTTTATCAAGATTTAATAGCTAACACATAAAAACATCTACCTGAAACATAAAAGACACTTAATAAATGGTAGTTATTATAATTATTATTTTGAAGACTCTAGGAGCTGCTTTCATCTCTTCCTTCAGATGATAAAATATTAATTAAAGAAACAGATTAGAAGCCAAAAGGAGAGCTGCATACACAAAAAGTATCAATTGCAAGAAATGAAGTAGTCAGAAGAACAATCCAGGCAGCTTTCAAAAGGGTGTGCCCCTCTTGGCAAAAGGCCTCCACTAGCCACCACTACTTAAAGGTGTCACTGCATTACAGAACAAAATGCATGTCCTTCACAGTGACAGTGGATTATCAAAGAAAGCTTGACTTCAGTAAAAATGCAATATATGCATAGGGAAATATGCAATATATTCTCAAATAACTTCTCTAACTGTTGCATCTGGAGGTGGAGCTCAAATCTCCAGTACCAAATAACCAAATTTTAAAAGATTATTTTAAAAGATTATTTCAAATGTAAAAAAAAAAAAAAAAAGCATTGCTTCTTCAAGAGATAAATTCCAAATTTAAACCATACTAAGATATCATTTGTCACTCACATCTGCAAAGATCAAAAGTTTGGTGCACTGTGTCATGCATGACACTGAAAGAAGCATTTTTATATATTATTAGTGGAAGTGCATATTGGCAGAATCCCTGTGGAAGGTAATTTGACAATATCTAAGAAATAACTAATCTATAGAGGTTTTAACTCAGTAAGTACACCTCAGGAATGCATACTAAAAAGTATAGTCTCAAGTATGTGAATTGATGTATATGACAAGAATATTATTTGTGGCAATCTTTGCAACAGTAAAATATTAGACATTATTGTGTCATCTAATAATGAAGGAATTAAATAACTTATGACACATCTTTTCAATGGAATACTTTGCTCACATTAAGAAAAAGGTGTGGGCTGGAGTTGTGGCTCAGTGGTAAAGTGCTTGCCTAGCATGCAGGAGGCACTGGGTTCAATTCTCAGCACTGCATATAATAAATAAAATAAAGGTCCATTGACAACTAAAAGTATTTTTTAAAAAATAAAGGAAATGTTTTTTTAAAAAAGAAAGAAAAAGATGTGGAAGCTCTTTAAGGACTTGTCAAAAATAATTTCCCATGTAATTTAAGACAAAAGAGAAAGGTAGGAAAAGCATGGATAGCACATATGGGTGGCAGGATAAGTATATGCATGCATGCTATTCCTAAATGAATTTAAAATTCTCTGGAAGAATATACCAGAAATCAGCAACATTGGTTAAACTGAGAGACTGGAAAACTGAGGTGAGAGAGGTATCTTTCACTCTTTTCTTTCTCTTGAATATATTACTTACTCCAGAAACAAAAGAATCTCTTTGCTTCTAAAATTGGTGGTCTGAACAAGGCTTAGAAATGGGAAAGGATTGACCTCCGGAGATGTCGAATGGGAACAGTTCCACATACAAAGTCGGATGCACAAAGCAAAATCATTGTCATCAGCAGAAAGAGGGAAGCATTCTTATACTCTCACCATGGTAAGGACAGGTGCCAGATCCAGACGCTGTTTAGGAAGGAAAGCTACCAAGCTAGAATATATTTTCCTTATCCTGTTTCGAGCTTCCAAAACGAGATGATCAATTTTTCTTACCAGACTACCATTATCTACAATTCCTCTATGCACTGCAAACAAATTACTGAAGAGGCTTAGCAATTATTTTTTTCCAAAATGTGTTTGGTGAAATAATGATTTCAAAGAAAGGTCCATGAGGAAGAGAGTTCTGCAATCCAAGGTTTGCACAACCCTGAGTATGATTTTTCATCTTGCATGTTCGTGAGGCAGGAGCACGTCCAAACTTTTTAAGTAGAGAAATCTCCTTTCTTGTTTTTAAGCTGACTACCTATTAGCAGCCTGTGAAAAATCACATTCGAAAAGTTGGTTTAGAGGAACTAGCTCTGTTAACCATTCAAAGCTTTACCATCATGTTTTGCCAGGTATAATAATTGAATCATGAGTTAGTAGATTTTTTTCAAAATACACAATAACATGTTTTAATTGTATTTTTAACTTAGAAAAGACAAGGGACTTAGAACCACAGAACTGTGGGTTATCAAACTTGAGTATCGACTTTACAACATGCCATGGTTTGACTACGGCTTGAGTGTTCCCCTAGGATCCATGTGTTAAAGGGTTGGTCCCCAAGGTGGTGACTTTGAGAAGTGAAAGAATCATAAAGAGGAGGGCCTACTGGGAGGCCCTTGGGTTACCGGGGGCATACGCTTAAAAGGGATTAATCTAGTTCTTATAGCCCTTGGTAGTTCTCATAAGAGCTGGTTACAAAAAAAAAGCAAGTCTGGCCTCTCCCTGTCTCTGTGCTTCCTCCCCTGTGCACTCTGTCACCTGCCCTAGGGCCCTCTCCAGAGCCTGCACTGAGAAGTTTGGACTTTTAGCCTCCAAAGTGGTGAGCTAACTTTACTTATAAAATTAGGTTGTGTCCAGTATTTCGTTATAGTAATGAAAGGCTATAAATGTATATGTTGTATTTTCATAAAATTATTAATACATTGAAGGAACGTAATTCTAACATAAGCTTTCTATTATACAGCCAGGTTAAGTGATATAATTTGGACATGCTTTGTTCATTGTTATGTACTCAAATCCTAGAAGAGTATCTGGCATAAAAATATGGAAAAATATTTATTAAATAAATAGAATACACTACTTCATATACTTAACACAAAAATATTTAAGAACCAGGTAAACAAGCACAATAATACTAAACCATTTTTATTTCTTTTTCTTTTTGTTATTTCAAATGTACTCACAGAACTTACGCTACCTCAAAGGAATAGCATGTAACACCAACTTTGCTACATAGACATTTAAAAAAAATTTTTTTATTTATCTTTTAATATTTTACAGACTGCATTTTGATTCATTGTACACAAATGGGGTACATCATTTCGTTTCTATGGTTGTACACAATGTAGATTCATACCATTTGTGTAATCATACATGTACATAGGGTAATGATGTGTGTCTCATTCCACCATTTTTCATACTCCCCTCCCTCTCATTTCCTTCTACATAATCTAAAGTTCCTCCATTTTTCTCTCACTCCACACACCCTCACCCCCATTATATATCATTCTCCACTTATCAGGGAAGACATTTGGTCTTTGGTTTTTTTGGGATTGGCTTATTTCACTTAGCATGATATTCTCTAATTCCATACATTTATTTGCAAATGCCATAATATTATTCTTCTCTATGACTGAATAATATTCCATTGTGTATATATACCAGAGTTCTTTATCCATTCATCTGTTGAAGGGCATCTAGGTTGGTTCCACAATCTAGCTATCGTGAGCTGAGCTGCTATAAACATTGATGTGGCTGTGTCACTGTACTATGCTGATTTTAAGTTCTTTGGGTATAAACCAAGGAGTGGGATAGCTGGGTCAAACAGTGGGTCCATTCCAAGTTTTCTGAGGATTCTTCACACTGCTTTTCAGAGTGGCTGCACCAATTTGCAACTGCACCAGCAATGTATAAGTGTGCCTTTTTCCCCACATTCACGTCAACATCTATTATTGTTTGTGTTCTTGATAATAGCCATTCTAATCAGAGTAAGAAGAAATCTTAGAATTGTTTTAATTTGCATTTCTCTAATTGCATAGACATTAAAAAAAAAGAATGACTGTCATTCAATAAGTTCTGACCATTAGAAATCCACGCATGTTGCATTTAATGAGTGCTGTTGAATAACTGTATTTTCTTCTGACTACACCAATCTGCAGCAACTCTCGGCATGTTGGGACAGAACTAGCTTGGGTTTTGTCAGTATCTAAAACCATGAAATGTGTCAGAGTCGGTATCATGTCAAAGTCAGAAGGTGTCCAAGCAGCTTAGCATGTCACTGTCATGCCCGAATGAAGCTTGCTGACTCATCCTGGTATCCTTCAGGGCACAGGAAAATATTATACAACCTCTGGCCCCAAGTCATACCTGAGGCAAATCAAATTCAAACAAATTAATTAAGCCATGCTTCTATTCACTCATTCATTAAATATTTACTTACCATCTACTATGTTCTCCATGGAATGCTGGGTATTAAATCACTCTACATACAGGCTCCCTCTGAACAACATTTAGTTGAGTGGCTACTATGTACTGATATTTGTGCCAAAGCTTTCCCTTACATCTTCTTCAGTCTCACAGCAACCTTCTGAAATAGCTACTCTTGTTTTCACATTAGGAATGTGCCCATGGACACACAGCTACTAAAAGAGGGCAGGATTCTGAATGCAGGTTGACTAACTACTATGCCTACAACCTTAGTCCCTGAGCAATAATAGACTCTGTCCCTCCTGGAAATAAGTGTATATATCAACATTTTACACAGAAGGAGCTAATACTTCTTGAGTGCCTTTTCCATGCAGATCCTAAGTTATATTTTTTATACATCTCATTTAATAGGGCATATAGTGAAACAATAGACAACAGGAAGTAAGAACACAAGACTCCTTAGCTGAACTTCTGAATCCAGTCACTTACTGGATATGTCCTTCAGCAAATTATTTCACCTCTCTGTGCCTCAGTTTCCTCATCTATAAAAGGAGAAAGTGTATACCATACAGAGTCTGTAATAGTTAATGCATCGATAATATGAAACACAACACTCAGATCATGACTGGCTCACAATAAGTATTACATGTGAACTGTTTTAAGTCTAGGTAAAATGAAGTTCAAAAAAACAAAGTGTACTTTTAAAAAGTCACAGAGGGAAATGGAAGGGTTAGAGGGAAGCTGAAGTCCCAGACCAAGCTCTTAGATGGGAGGTAGCTGATGCCCATACTCTCAACATCCCGGGGCCCATGCAGCTCTGAGCCTTGGGACATGTCACCTGGTAGAGAATTTCACACCACTTTGCCCCAAGCTCTCTGATTCCAGAATTACTGCTGTCTTCAGGGACATGAAGACACTGGTCCAGACTTTGGTTAGCTTTCATGGCCTCATCTAAGCACCACAAAAGGACCATGTGGCTCAAGAAGAGGGCTTGAGCCTACAATGTCTCAAGTGAAATGCTTTACAATTGTCACAGACTAAAATGAGAGTACAACACCAAGAAAAGCTATTAACAACCTCCAAGTATGGGTGTTTCCTAAGGGAAAACTTTTAGAAAAAGTGATTGTTTGGGTTACAGCTGTGAGTTATTTGTTGTGGTCTTTTTCTGGAAGTCTGGTGATTATGATTACACATTTAAAGTTACGTTATCAGCTAATGTGTATAAAAACCTCAGGGCTCTAAAATGCTTCATTAATCATCAGTCAGAACAACAACCCTCGCTCATCGCTGTGCTCATTAAAGAACTCCAGATGATCTACAGCAAACTCCAGAGGTCTTATCGGTCAAAGTCATTATTCTGGCCAGTGTCAGAGCCATTCCAAGCTAAAAGTTCCAAGACCCTTACTTGACCTCTCCTACCACTTCCCAACAACCTGTGCAACAGCCCCAACTTCTTAAGTATGAAACTACACTTAGCCTGCTGGCTCACAGTGCAGGTGACATCCAAGTTGTTGTTGATCAAATTGGAAATAATTATTAGTGACTATTAATATGTTACTGATGAACTACTTACTCTGTATGGCAGCCTCACATTGTCCTTGATCTACCCTGCCATTATGGAAGCTCCCTTGATTGCTAAAGTCTATGGATATAAATGCTGATACCATTTAAGAGCATTTGGGAATGAGAAAGAAGGATCTAATGAAAAAATGTTCTTGTTATATTATTAACCGAACAAGAATAAATATTTATTCTCTTATACTTTGTTTCTCAGCATAGTTTAAAGAAAATATTGGCACATGGGTAAACTTTATTGGGAAGCTTGACTCCATCTTGCTGACCTAGACTAAAATAAATAAAAGTAAACATTACAGAGTAAGCTCCTAGCAAATAGGACAAGATCAGTCTACATCACTAGTACAGTCTGAAGAGGCACTTAATACATAATTTTTTTGATGGTGAATTGTTTTCATCAATTTGCTACATAAGGATGGGGGTGTAGCTCAGTAGTAGAGTGCTTCCTTAGCACATGCAAGGCCCTGGGCTCAATCCCCAACACCACCAAAAAGGGTAAAACTACTCCCAACTTTGAATTTCAGAAGTAAAATGTCCAATCTGAAGTACACTCACTAAAGTAACAAATTATATACTTTCAGATAAATACTACAGTTTTTCTGTATAAAAGTTTGTTGCAAAGTTAAACAAGCATATTCTTATTTCTGGTTAGGCCAACTGGACAATAGAATCCTCCTGGTTATCATGTTACTGAGTGTTGGATATGAATTGTGAATGTAATCCATAGCTTCCTTCAGATTTCTCTGAGCTCCCATGCATAATTACAAAGTTTCTAGTAATGACAGTTTCTCTGAGCATACTTTTGAACATTTAATAATGGAGAAAATATTTGCCAGAGGAAATCCTCATCAAAACATGATTTGCAAGAATGTTGGTTACACAGTTCTTTCTCAATGCATATTTCTGAGTTCCATAAATAACAATGTTGAATATCACAACATTCTTGGGAAATCAAGTGGGAATATTATACTTTTTTTTTTTTTAAGTTTGGAAAAATTGAAACTTCTCCTGGTTTATCATGTTTAGTTAGTCACACTCATTTCTGGGCTCTCATTGAGGTTTGTCACCCCTACAAACCTTAGGCTGATGGACTATTGCTTTATATTTTGAAAAAAATATTTATTATGGATTTTCATGATAAAAACTTAAAAAGCACAATATAGAGAATAAAAAAAATCTGTCAGCAATACTGCTAAGACCATTTTAGTGTTTAAAAGCTTATGCTTACATTTAGTGCTTTCTAAACATTATTGTATGTGGGAGTTGCCTAAAGATCATGCTAACTGTAGACTCTGATTCAGGAAGAATGAGATAGGAACCAAGAGTCTGTATTTCTATCAAGCTCCCAGGTAATGCTAAGACTGATTGTCCAGGTATCACACCTCGTGCTATATCTATATCTGCTCCTATAACTTCATTAGAATGCTATATAAATGCTCTTAAAGTATTTAATAATTTTCCCAAACATATTACTGGCAAAATTTTTTTCTTTATTTTTCTTAGTTAACCTGAAGTGGGGAATTGGTGCAGAGTTTGGTGGTCATGATGGTGTTACAATAACCAGAGGAAAAAAAATATTTTTCTTTGTGATTTAAGAAATAGCATTTGAAGTTCTTTCTGAATATTGGTCAAGCATAATATGACTGATGGAGATGGTAGAATTTAGACAAGAGAAACATTTTAGACAGTATCGGATGTGAAGGTTCCATTGAAGACCAAGAGACCTGGAAAATGGGACTTGCTAGATTCGAGTTCAGAATTCTGAAAATCAGGAAAAGAGACAATACTTACCAGTACTTTTAAGCTGCTGTGCTCCTTTAGTGAAATGTTATCTGCTAGGGCAAGTCACTCAAGACCTTTGATATTCCAGCTACCATACCAGGTGAACTCAGTATTTATCAAAGGGTCATGGTGCTCTAACAGGATTTGATAATGCCTGCTTCTCTTCTACTTTCTGTACAGATTCTTTAATGCAATTCATTTTATCACAGTGAGGAGAGTGGTGTTAGTATAGGTTGTCACCCAGAAATAGAAATAATCATTTTCTAGCAGTACACTTTGACATAAAAATTTTCTGATAAGATTATACTTGAACCAAATATGTTTTATCTGTGAAATCATGAAAATAATGTACAGCTTAAGCCCATTTTACCACTTGGACTGCTATATGTGCCTGTGATATGTTTGCACTAAATGAAAGAATTATTGTGTCAGGTGGAATTGTATAGATATTTAATACCAGAGTAAGAAATGGAAATACATGAATTCACTGTCATATTTAACAGGATCTGTTGAGTAGCTGCTATGTATCTAATAAGGTTCTAGGGAAACAAATGGAAAAACATGGTCTCTGTCCCTACAGTTTGGCAGGATAAGAGCTTCAGAAATAAATAAAAGCAACAATGTCATAACCATGATGATACTATAGGGGCACAAGAGAGGAAATGGTCAGTCCTACTAAAAAGGAACCAAGAGAAATACTAACACAGTGAGAAGTAAAATGATGACTAATACAACTCTGTTTTGTATCAGGCATCATTATAAGAACTGCAGGAAATGAGGTCTGACATAAAAGTGTATTCAACAAAACTCCATTGAGCACTGCATCTCATGGAATGTCATGAGTTCAAATCTCCACTTTGAAGGAGTCTCTAATTCGGTCCTGGAGACAAGACATATACATGAGTGTGGGCAGGTGCACCTGCATATGTTTTTAACATAGAAGCATCCAAGTGCTAAATGAATATAGTGCAGAAGTGGTACGGGAGGGAGAGAGCACTGTGATGCAGGAGGGGCACAGGGTGATGGTAGAACTTCTGCAGGACCTAGGTGAGTGGAAAGGTCTGGCTCAGTTGACCAGAACAGCAAAGCAAAGGGATGGGCACAGGAATATGTCACTTAGGATGGAATAGGTGCAAGAAACAGAAAATGTAAGACTAACTGGCTTAAGCAATAAAGAAACTTGTTACTCAGAGAACTAAACAGTACAGAATTAGCACAGGTTTTAATGCACTCAATCTAGAGGGCTTTGGTCCATTCACTCAGCTCTACCTTCCTCTTTCTCCTACTATGTCCCAGACTGTTTATCTCAACATAGCAGAAATGGCTGCAGCATATCAGATGGTAAAAATCCAGAGTCACAACATTCTAGGCCTAATATCTGCAATTCATTCTAACTACACTGGCTTGTGCCACTCACTACTCCTGGATCTACCTCTGTTCTGAGGGATAGATGATGCAGGTTAAATTCTCTATGGTGTAGTTGGCATCCCAGGTTCTGCAAGAATGCCTAGACAGAAATAGGGGGACTGTGAGGAATGGGGCAAGGATACCAGGAGGTTCTCAATACTTAGCAACCACAGCCATTTACAATGACTCTCATCCTTCTGTGTGCCGTGATAGCTGAGTGCTGCATTCATATGGCTTCTGAATGCTTAAGCCCATTGCTGCATGGTGTCTGGTTCTTCTGATAGACTGTGAACCTTTTGACAGCAAGGAGACCATGTCTTATTCACTGTACCAAATAAAGAGTAGGCAAATGGGAGATACCTAGTAAACCTGTACTCTTGAATAAATCAATGTACAAAGAAACTTTAATTTGACTATGGAAAGCAGGAAAGAAAGAAAGCTAAGAGCACATTATGTACTTGAGACTTGAATGGAAAATG
Source organism: Sciurus carolinensis (assembly GCF_902686445.1). Taxonomy (NCBI): domain Eukaryota; kingdom Metazoa; phylum Chordata; class Mammalia; order Rodentia; family Sciuridae; genus Sciurus; species Sciurus carolinensis. Next base: position 68,332,343 of record NC_062217.1, on the reverse strand, counting down.
GTTTGCCAGGCACAGTGGTGTATACTTGTAATCCCAACAGCTTGGGAGGCTGAGGCAGAAGGATTGTGAGTTCAAAGCCAGCCTCAGCAAAAGCGAGGTGCTGAGCAATTCAGTGAGACCCTGTCTCTAAATAAAATATAACATAGGGCTGGGGATGTGGCTCGGTGGTTGAGTGCCTCTGAGCTCAATTCCCCTAGTATAGAAAGAAAGAAAGAAAGAAAGAAAGAAAGAAAGAAAGAAAGAAAGAAAGAAAGAAAGAAAGGGAAGGAAGGAAGGAAGGAAGGAAGGAAGGAAGGAAGGAAGGAAGGAAGAAAGAAAGAAAGAAAGAAAGAAAGAAAGAAAGAAAGAAAGAAAGAAAATGGTTTAGTCAAGGGCAGCATTTTTCTAAGTGTGTTCCAATAAATATTCATCTCACATGAGGCTTCTGGAAATAGAGTTAATGGTCAAAATGGTTTGAGAAATACTGCATTCAGTGCTCCGCCCTTGTCCCTATGGAGGTTTGTCCTGTGTATTATCTATTACATTATGTTGGGGGAAGTGTTTCAAGTATTTAACCAAAGACTTCCCAAATTTATCTGGCACATTCACACTTCTCATGCTCATCCACACAATATTCATTAATGCTTGGTGGACATGATACTTCGGGTTTTACACAAAATGTACTGCTCGTTCTGATGTGAGAATGCCAGGATGATTTCTCTCCCTGTGGATTCCTCACAGCAAAGTGGCATTGCTGTTCCTTCTTCTGCAGACTGCAACAGCAGCTATGCAGGATTCCTGCTTCCCTCAGGAGCTGGTCAAGACGTGAGAGGGGCTCCTTGTCCCAGGCATTCCTCCCTCCACCCTTGCAAAGCTAACAGAAAGAGACGTAAATTCTGGCACCTCCCTGGCATTCACTGCAGCCTGGGGCAGACCAGCACACACGTGGGTTGGTACATTTGAACTGGATTAAACCTCGTGCTACAATGCTACAACAGCTGATAACTGTGGACAGGGAAACCAAACACCCCTGGACAAAGGCGAGACTAGCTTTACATACATAGTTCTAGAAAAGATGCCTCCCTTGTTAAGGACACCGAAAGTAATAACTAATCAAAGAAAAGAAAGCTTTTTCCAATGTGTTCATTTGTTCCTTGCTCAGGCGATCAATCAGGTTCTAATTTTTATTGTGAAAGTTTTCAAACACAGATAGGAGCAGGAAGAATAGTTTAAAAATAACTTTTGTGCTCATCAATCACCAATGAGACATTTGTCAATTAGTTGACATTTGTATACCCCAGCATTTTTTGTTTATTTTTTTTATGCTATGTTATAGTAAACTCCAGACCTTCTGCCATTTCCAAATTGTGTATTCTTTGCTATGCATCTCTGAGAAGGCACATATATAGACTTAATACTATTTTCTTAATATCACCTAATATTTAGTTCATACTCAGAATTCCAAGAGTATGTCTAAGACACATTTATATAGTATGTACAGTCAAATCAAACAATATCCAAACAATGTCCTCATGTATTTGGTTGTTTTCTCTCCTATCTCACTCTCAATTTTTAGTTCCTGTGTGCTGTGTGTGTGTGTGTGTGTGTGTGTGCCATTATTTTTACCTTTTTTATGGTAGATGTAACATAAAGATTCTTACAGGCCCTATAGTTTTAATGTAATCAAAGAACCCAAAACAATCAAATACCTAGATCATCCTTTAAATCTTGGGTAGAATGCATGCAAAATTAAATGGACATAATATTTCAACCTACATGCTGTCAATGGCAATTTTTGGACCTTGGTTATTTCTTTATAGGAAAACAAAAACTAGCAATACACTTAGGAAGCATAGTTTCTGAGTAGTAATTATAATTTATAATTGCATACATATATATACATATAGAGAGACAAATTACACACACACATACATACATATAATTTGTCACTCCCATGAATGAAGCAAGACTCGAACTCCAATATTCTGATTCCCTGACAATACCTGTTCTTGATGAAATGAGACAAAACCTTAAGGCTACTAAGCAGATCAGTTCTCCTCAAAAGATTTGCTTATATCATCATCATCTAGATTTCTAAATTATTTTGATTTTTTATACTTTTTTCATTTTTAAATTTTTATTATTAATTAAATTGGTCTTTAACTGATATATAAAAACATAAAAATGCACATATTAATGAGGTACCATGTGATGTTTCAATGAATTGCTTTTAAATTATTTGAGTTTATAAGGCAGCACCTATGTGTTTCATCTTAAATATGCCAAGACAGCAAAGAAATTTACAGAACAAAATCTGATGATTTTCTGCAGAATCTGGCCTTCTGAAGGGTTCTGCCAGTTAACCATCTCTGTTTAAGAAAAGCAACATGCTAAATGGGTCACTTCATTGGCAAAGGCAGTAATTTCTGAGTCCTCATTTAAAAGAGATGAAAAAAGAAAGATAAATTGTGAAGAGAATTAGTAACACAATCTTTCAATTGCAGGTATTTCAATTGATTACATGTCAGACTGAGCATTTCCCTAAATTCAGCAAACCAACTCAATCTGTCTTTTGACATATTCTTTGCAATTTGTTAAAGCTTTTGGTACAATCAAGAATACCAACCACAAACTATTAGTTCAGGTTTTATCTGTAGCTTGAACTTATCTTCCATGGACAAATCCAAGCATTATACAACTCTACAACCCTACTAATCAACTCCTATAACCAAGAAATGTGCCAGAAAGTCTCAGAAAAGCATGCAAATGATATGTGAGGATATCTTTATCATTGCCTTCTTGAGTTGCTGCAACTACAATACCCTTTCAGAATAGCACCCCTGTAAGCCGTTTCTCTCCAACATGCGTAGAAAACTTTCTGCTTTTAAGTACAAGGTAATTATGTAATCAGTCAACATTACCAGATGCTGATTTGGGGGACTGTTTGGAATGAACAGGTTATACACCTGCAATCTCATTTCTTAAGACATATTGAAGTAATTTCAGTTAAAAACTACATTCACTCATGGCAACTAGAGGGATAAAACTGTCAGGTTCTTAGCCACACGGAGTATGCTAATTTCTAGTGTTGATCTTGATAAAGCAACCTCAGTGTCGTAAACCACTGAAAAACTAGAATTTAACCAGCTGGCAGAAGAAACATGGCATCGATATGTCTTAAATGGAGGCCAGGGAGAAATTAAATCACTGACTGATGGGTAAAAATCTTTCCCCTGATATAAAGTCTAACTTTTTAGTACATCTCCAGGCAAGATAGTATGCATTCATTCACATCATTTTATTTCTACATTTTGCTTCATACTGGACAGAGGACAAGTAAGATGTTATACTGGAGCTCCAAAAGGGCAGTAATATATGAGCAAGAGCACCTTCCATGACATAACACCGCTGTCAGAGAAGCAGCCATCTCCTGCCGACAGACTCTTGTTGAACACACATGTGAGTCACCATGTGGTTCACCATAAGAGTGTTGCTCAACATTCAACAACTGTCCAGCAGCATCTTGCTACATACATGAGACTTCCTTGCTACTCTCTCTTTCGTGACCAAAGGTGGTAGGTCTTGGAATCTAAAGCCTTTGGCAGGTGGGACCTGAGGGACAGGTCTGACAGTCCAGGCTGGCAGCCTAGGTGTGGGTCATGCCCCCACAAAAGTTAAAAGTCAAAGGTCTAGAGACATTTACTGTACATAAAGGAGACATAGTAAATATTTAATGACCAGAAATTGACTCTATGTAATAGACATAGTCTCATTTTTTTTTAAAGATAAGTCAGAGGTTATACTTTTAAAAGGTGAAAAGACACAGGATAACTGAAGCATAACAGATTATTAAATGTTAATAAGACTTGGGATGGACCAAAATGGGATGCCAGTGTTTCCACTGGGTTAGTAGTGAAACAAGGTTGCAAAAAAAGACTCTGGAACTAAGGAAAGTCAAATAGAAGAACTTTGCCTGACAAACGGGTCCTGAGCTCAGTCCCAGTCTACTGATTGAGGTAGATATAGAAACAGGAAAATTTTGTTGCCAAGAACTAAGAAGTTGGGCTGGAGTTGTAGCTCCAGTAGAGTGGTAGAGCACTTGCCTAGCATGTGTGAGGCACTGGATTTGATCCTCAGCATCACATAAAAATAAATAAAATAAAGGTATTGTGTCCATCTGCAACTGAAAATGTTTCTTTTTAAAAAGAACTAAGAAGATGAACTAGCCCTTATCTATAATGAAATAAACACTTCTATTGGGAGAATATCTTTCCTTGGCAACATCCTCATTCAATTTACACAAATGTAATATCAGTATGAATGCTTTGTTACCCAGAGCACTACAAAAAGCACTGAGGAAAGCTCTGGTGCTTCTAAGGTAGAGCTTGTCAAAACCATTCAGCTACACTTTCCCCTCCTTTCTCTACAGCACCCATGGCAGACACTGCAAAGTGCTATCACTCGTATTTGTTCAGCTCTTTTTCCTTTTAAGAGAACCCTGATTTTTTTCCCAGTTTGCAATGTGTATAATGAAAAAAAGAAAACAAAAAACTGTTTTTCCCAGCCAGGTTTGCAGAGGGGGACAGTGTGACAGTGCATTAGCCCACTGGGCAGAACTTTAAGAAACACCTCACCAGGGGCAGAATCAGGCAGCATACCTCCTTTCATGAAACATGAACCCAATGTGGTTACTGACTGGTGACCAGGAATCAGAATCATGTTAATAAAAATGGCAGAGCATAGTTTCAGAAGGAACTGATTCCTTGGCGATGGTGTAGAGTGCTATGCCAATTCTGGACCACATGACACCAGTCTTTTTTATATGAGAAAATAAAAAACTCCTAACACATTTAAGACTAGACTTCAAAAGCTTCCGTTGCTCACAAACACAAGTGTATTCATTCATTAATATGATGTGTTACATTTATTAGCCCATTAACATTTGATGATGTAAAATTCTCTGGCATAGAAATGACTATTAAAGAACAAAATGAATTACCTAGCATTGGATGTTTTAGTATCTTGAATTTTTCTCCATTTAAGTCACAAATCCAGTCCCTCCACCTCCCACCAATCCTTACTGGTTTCTCTTCTTCTCTTGCACCACCATGGCCTTAGATCGGCCTTCCCTCACCTGAACTATTGCAAAGGCCTCCTGATTATCTTCCTACTTTCAGTCTCATTCATTAATTTATGCATTCATCAACTTTCCATTAAATGTCAAGCACAACAGTAGATTCTTGGGAAAGACTAGTGATGTAGATATATGTGGTTATGTCATTAAATAGCTTAGAATTTTCCTACTTAATGTCACCAAAGATACTGATCTTTTGATTTCCCAAAATGCAAATATGATCATGTCATTCCCTATTTAAAATCCTAGTGTGACTCACCATAACCTATAGGTAAAACTAGAAGCTGTAAATTTCAGGCAATGTCTCTGAGAACTTGCAATATGCCAACTCTCCAGCCTCCTTGTGCTGCCTTTCCTCAACTTCTTCTTCCATGATCCCTATTTTCAAGTTCAGTGAACTGCTCTCTAAGTAATATATATAAACTGTCTCATGCAGGGCTAGGAAAAAAATAGGCACTTAATAAATGTTTCTTGCCTTCCTCAGCCCTCCCCCATACACACCATATACTTTCACACCCTCTGAGTTAGGATATAATTTCACCTGAAATTTCATGTTCACCTTCCTTCCCAGAATATCTTCTCTTCAACATTCATGACTCAGTTTCAGGGCTGTGATACCTCCGATGATGTAGATAATCCATTTTTATATTTTTTGCCTTCCTAATGCATCCTAGAATAAAAAAAATATAAAAATGTTGAAAAGAATCATTCATAACTACCCTTATTTCACATCAGATAAATTAAGTTTCTGGTAGCAGATCATTGATAATAATGCATTGTTAGAGAGCGATTGAGGAAGACCCTTTAAAACTAGCTGTAATGGGAAACTGATTGCCGCAGATTCCCAGTAACCCAAAGGGAGCTGAAATGCTCAACTCTATAATGACCAGCAGCAATGGTAATATCTAAGGCAGAAAATACAACCAGCCTCATTAATTGAATATTTAATAAGTACTTAATGTGTGAACCCAGGTGGAGCTGCTAACAAAGTACATAGATTGAGAGAAAGTTGGGGTTTTCCCAAGGAGTTGGGAGAAAGAAAGAAAGAAAAGTGTAATGAGGCAAGAGAGTTGAGACTCTAGTTGAGAAATTATCAGGTCCCTAAGTTAAGATTAGACAAGGAAAGAAATGAAAACCTAAAGAGACTAACAAAATTGAGAGAAAATCAAGAGACTAAGCAGTTGAATGTCTCAATACAATCTAAGATAATGCAGCATAGCAATTGTAATGCATGAAAATTCCAGAAGAGGAGGAGGTCATGTTAGGAAATTGGAGCTCTGAGTTCAAGGTTTTAGAATCAATGGAGTCCCTGGGAAGAGAACACCCACTGAGCAGTCATGGGCATCGTGAAGCAAAGATTTTGGGGTACTGGAAGGAAGGATTACAAGGCACCATAAGATTAGATTGTTGGGTTTTTTGTCCCCATGGAAAGACTAGACTTCCAAGACAATGGCTAGACTTGGGGTAGAGAAAGAATATAAATCAAATGAAAATCTGTATGCATTTCTGAAAGATTGTCTGTGAAGAGTCATGCAGTGTAGGAAAGCTAACCACTTATGGGCAAGGGGTATTTACACAATGATTAGACAATGTCTAATTAAACAATATCTTGTTTAACCATCACAGACATATTTATACAATGACAGGGGAACAATGCTTTGGAAGTAGTACTGCGCGCCCTTCCTTCTCCACCTCATTCTCATACATGTACCGAAGCCTATCGCTAAAAAGGAAGAATAATTTCAGTTGAAAAGGCTGAAGGGAATTATATACTTTGAAGAAAACAAGGTTTACAATAATTACAAGAATAGTGAGTTGTCTATGAAGATAATTAAGATTATAGAATTTTTCTTCTACCCAATATAAAATTTCTGGAAAAGAAAATTGCAAGAGAATTGAAAAGTAGGATGTGACCAGGAGAGAGAAAACACACAAAATCAGTGGTATGTAAGTATGGAGACAACAGATTGCCAGAAAGGTTTTCTTTTAGGTGGAGAAGGTGGGTTGTGAGGCACAGTGGAATTAACTGGCTTCAGAGTTTTAAGGAAACTCTGTGCTTGGAGAGCTGGCTCACACTGAGTTGCAAGTATGTCCTTAGATAGTTTAGCCTTCTGTGCCCTTTGTTTTGGTTCATATGTAAATGTTTTTGAGAAATTATTATGGTGTCTTTAAGGAAAATCTAACCCAGGTGAATTGAAATTAAAATGAAGTAGTCTCCAGATAGAAGTTTCCAGATAGAAGTCTCCATAGAGAAGTAGTCTTCCTGGTGAAAACCTTCCAATGAGAGGGTTGACCTAAGCTTTTAAAGAAAAATTGGGTCCCATCTTGGGGATGCTCCTGGCAGTATCTCTCAGAGATGAGATCCAGGAAAAGGACACTCTCATCTCAAAGACATAAAAAGGTCAGAAATCTAATTGTTGAATTTGATACTTGAGAAGCACAGAAAAGTATTTGTTGAATAAATGTTAAGTTTTACTTTCTGTTAGAAAAGAGTAACTTTGATAGTACATTTTCAAGTTGCTGAAGAAGACAGAAGGAAATACTTGTCATTCTTCCTGGCTATCCTCTATCTCAGTAACTTCTTTAATTGGGTGAGTTTCCATCTTACAGTTAGTTAGAAAAAAATGCCAGATGCTCATTCTTCCAAGTTTCCTCACAGGTCAGGAATATCCATGGGACCTAGGCTCAGGATTCCAATGAGATTGGGATCTGGAATATGTAACAGCCAAGAACTCCTTCTTGTGGCAGAGGCTACAGAAGCAAGATGAATGTCCCAGGACAGTCTCTGGCAGTGGCAGCACACAGGGTTCCGTGTTGGTGGTGTCAGCAGGGTGAGCTGGAGGGTGGGTACTGTACTTAGTGCCAATGGAAGTTACCACTTGGCAGGTTCTACATGTAATGTGGGCCATTTTTCCTGTGTACATATCCTCTGATCCTGGTTTTTCATCCCCACATGATTCCTACCCAATATCCCTTTAGTAAACACAATTTCTCTTCTTAAATCAGGTAGATTTGGTTTTTTCTTTCAGCAACTAAAAACCCTGCTGATATTGATGTTCGAACCAAGTGGATGCTGAAAGTAACATACTAAATGAGAAAATGGCTAAATGGAGAGCTTCAGCAGATGGCAGTAGGCTGGGAGATTGTGACTCTTTTTTTCTGAAGTTGTAAAGCAATTGGTTGGGTCATCTGTTACTCTTCAACAGAGACATCAGGCCCCAGGAGACACTGGTCTAGGAGAAATGGTAGGAACACCAGTGAATGCCTCTCTGTGAGGTTTCATGGGAAAGAGACAAGTTGCAACTGAGTGTGCACCATCTTTAAGTGGAAAGCCTGGAGATTGAGAAGCAACAGAAAAATCTAAGCCAAAGACAAGCTTAATTTTCTAGGCCTGTCTTAAACAATTTTTATAAAGTTGTTTCTTTCTGACAAAGAGAAAAACCTAGATGGCAAAGATTGGATTATTGGTATTGCCTTCCCACCCAAGATTATTGGTTTAAATTGCCTCGGGGCAGAGGTCATTAATCTGTCATCTAGGAGGACCAGAATCATGTAGAAGTTCCTGGCATTGAGTCAGGAATTCTCAGACTCACAGTCTATTTCTAGAAAAGATTGTTGGCTGTGTTATTATCCCATGGAATTGACTGGAAGCACCTGAAGCCTACTGAGTTCTTACAAGAATTTTATTACCAAAGAAAGTCCAAGGTTAATAAACAATGGCCTGTGACTACTTAGACACTAAGGCAATTCCCTGAGCTCTTAAACGTTCACCAACAGGTTATAGACTACAAAATCTGTATAGCCACAGAAACCTCAATTGCTCCGTGTTCATCTCCAATGTTACCATAAAAGAGAATTACATTGGTCTGGGTTGAGTAACTGCCATTACAAATAGACCCAATATTTAAAGGACTCAAACATGAAAGAAATTTATTTCTTATCTACATAATAGGACTGAGCCAGTTTAGAGTTAGGTGGTGCAACCTTCATCCATGTGGTAATTCAGGGATCCAGGCTGAAAGAGATTCTGCCATATTTAACACATATCTTTTCAGCCTATCAGGTTATTTTCACTTCAGTGAGTTAAAGGAGAAAAATAACATATGAGTACATGTGCTGGTGTAATGTAATGCATGGGTTTTCCACTAATAGTCTTTGGGCTACAACTCAGTCTATATGTCTATAAGTAAGTGTAAGAAAGTCTGAGAAAGGTAACCTATGTCCCCAGGAGAAAGAAGAAACAAATATTGATAAACATCCATCCATTTCTGCTACAACAAAGTTTTCTATTCCTGAGAGAAATGGAGCTGTATGATTGGGTGACTGGGTTCGTCTCTACAGGCAATATAGATAGTCCAACCAAGTGACTTGTGTCAGTTGTTTCTCATTATCTCCTTTTCAGAATTGGAGTTGGTTTGGGGAGGATATTATAGAAGAATTTATTCTATTTTATATTGAATATGCTAGTAATAAAAATTTGTTTTCAAGACATATGTTCATAGACCATGAAGGAAGAAGTCAAAAATAAAGGCCCAAAATCTCAGACATAGGATTGCTATTAACTAATGAAACTGTGGGTTGTCTTCCTTGAAGTAGGTTTGGGTGTATTATATGTAGATGGGAGTACTTTTTTATCAAGTATGAATGGGGCAAATTGTATATATTTAGATGTGGGTTGGACCAGTGATGGTCCTGAGGAGACAGTTTTAATTGCTGACCCAATATCAATTTCTCTGCTTCCTCCATTTGAACAGGAGTAGAATTTCGTTCACGTGACCATTTCTCATCTGGATTTTGTTTAGTCAACCATGGTCATCTCATTCCTTTTGCCTGTGGTACGGGAAAGGTATGTGATACAATTCTAGCCATTCAAATACTAGAGGAAATTCACTGGATAGTTTCAGGAAAAGGTTTTATAATGCATGAAAGAGGCTCATGGGAGAAAAGGATCTCTGTTCCATTTGATCAGGTTATGCATACGCACAGAATCCACAACTGTACCAATATTACGTGACCAAATGGAACTGGAGTGAGGTGAAGTCAACAGGAGTGTAACAGAGGCAAGTTAGGGAGAGAACCTCAGTTACAATGACAATATCATTAAATCACTAAATTAACTAGCCATGAAGACATCCCATAGAAGTCACGAGACTTCCAGTTATAGAGGATCAAGCATGTTTATTAATGTTTCAGATATGCTGAGTCAAATTTTTTGTTACTTTTAGCTGAAAGCCTTAGTCCTTATCCATCTGGCATTGCTCTAACGTAACACTACACACTAGGTAATACAAAGAAGATTTATTTCTTACAGTCTGGAAGCCAGGAAGTCTAAGATCTAGAGGGTCCTATCTAGTGAGGGGCTTCTTGCTGTGTCATCCCATGGCAGAAGGTAGAAGGTCAAGTGAAGGTAAGAGAGCACCAGAGACCCAAATTCACTTTTATAACAAACCCATTCTCGTGATAATGAATCCACTCCTCCAAAAATGACATCACTCGATTCACGAGGGTAGAGTCTTCATGACCTAATGACCTCTTACACTCCCATTAGGAGACTAAGCTGCATTGGGGATTACATTTCCAAAACATGGTCTTTGGGGGACTCATTCAAACAACAGCAGTCTCAGTTAATAAACATCCTTTGGGTTTACCCAGTTCATATTACACAGAGAGAAGCAAAGGATTGGCAAACCTAAGGTTTAGAACCTTGTTTTAGAAAATGTATTTTTTATATTTGACAAGTGTATATCACCCTTTGTAGATGATGACAGCATTGAGAACACACATCAGTAGAGAAAATGTGTGTGTTTCATGAAGGTGATAAATTTGAATTGATCCATCTACATCGTCTCAATCAGTACTCCTTATAACTGAGAACACAGATTTGAGAGCCAATTGAGTCAATTGGGTGAGGTCAATGCTATAGTGCTTGGTTATGAAATGAACGGCAGTTATGTCAGAGTCAGCTGCATTATTTGGGCCTCATTAGGATGGTAGACTAACTATCAGAAGTTATGCTTACTCTGAGAGTAAATAACTTCATTACAAGTCCTACAATATGGAAGGAATTGAGATTCTCCTTCAGGCGTTATTATACTCTAACACTATTGCTTTGGACCAATAAATAGCAGCAGAAATAAAGCTTTGCAGATGCAAGTAGCTCACATAGTATTTTAAGATCCAGTATTTGTATTTTGTTTGTTTGTTTTTAAGCAGCTGAACGTTTCCTATGAATGTTTCTGAAGTTACTGCAGATCATTTTCTTCTCATTCTATTCTATTATACTCTACTTCCACCTTTCAATTATTGTGAATATGTAATGATGAAAATAACTACTATAAATAATGCATTGACTTTTTATATCATCTTTCCAACAAAGAGAAAAATTCATGCTGAGCTGCAGGGAGAGCAGGGTGGCAGCTGCTACAATGTCTCAACAGGCAAAGATGTATGGACTATTTAGAAAGCAGCAGTTTTTCCTCCTATTCAGGGTGAGATGGGAGGAAATGCGATTAGCTGCCACCTCCATGTTCCAGAGTCCCTCCCCTCCCTGCTCTGCACAACCCCAACTATTTTTTTTTATTTTTTATTTTTTACTTTTACAGACTGCATTTTGATTCATTGTACACAAATGGGGTACATCTTTTCATTTCTATGGTTGTACACAATGTAGAGTCACACCATTTGTGTGATCATACATGTACATAGGGTAATGATGTCTCTCTCATTCCACCATCTTTCCCAGCCCCACCCCCCTCCCCTCTCATTTTCACATGGCCCATGAATGATGGTATGGAACACCTGAGAATACCAAAGAGCAGTTTGCCTTTCCTTTTCCTTTGGAGTTTCAGGATCTTCAACAAAAGCAGTTGAGGCAATAGTATGGATTTGCACATCTTTGGACTGAAAAATGTGTCGGTTTCACTCCTGGAGGTAAAGCACTAGTTCAGTAAAATCTTAGCTCACCTTACTCTCAAGAGATGGAACATTCTGGAAGCAACTTAGGATATGGAATCTCTGACTCGAAGTCAGTCTGTCATTTAAGAGTTTTACAGTTTGCCTATGACTTCACTTATCTCTAAAATTAAGGCAAGGATCACCAAGTTATTAATTATTTTACATTTTTTTCCTCATGCTGCCCTTTCTTAACAATTGAAGCAGATTATGAAAAATTATATATGCCTATAATCCCAATGCCTGGAGAGCTGCAGCAAAACGATCTCAAGTTCAAGGCTAGCCTCAGCAACTTAGTGAGTCCCTGTCTCAAAAAGGCTGAGGAGGTAGCTCAACAGAATATTCCTGGGTTCAATCCCTAGTACCACAAAAAGAAAAATTATATAGGCAATAACCACCTGAGACCCATGAAACAGAAAAAGAAGACCAGAAAAAAGAAAAGAAAGAAAAGTGTGCTAACACTAAAGGTTGTTATACTGGCCAAAAATATTCATCATATTTAGAATCTAAAGTTCCTAGAAGTCAGATTATAAAGGGGAAAATGAGGTTACATATGTGTGGTTTACATCAAGGAAAATAAATTTTTTCTCAGTTTTTCTGAGGATGGTTAGCATTTTTTTGGATATTGTATTCTCTAAGAAATTGAAAACTTACGAAGATAATAATGATGCCCAATTCCCAGGGTTAAAGACATTAATTATATAAAAGCCTTTATAAATTACAAACTATAAACTAACACTAAAGGTTGTTATACTGGCCAAAAATATTCACCATATTTAGAATCTAAGGTTCCTAGAAGTTGGATTATAAAGGGGAAAATGAGGTTATATATATGTGGTTTAAGACAAGGAAAATAAATACCAGTTTTTCTGAGGATGGTTAGCATTTTCTTGGATGTTGTATTCTCAAAGAAATTCAAAACTTACAAAGATAATAATGATACCCAATTCCCAGGGTTAAGTACTTTAAGTATAAAAAAGCCTTTATAAATTATAAACTATTATATGACAGTTCACAATGTAGTTGTTATCAGTAGTAAACTATTATTGAATAGTGATTAATATATAAATCTTAATTAAACATTTTTTCTGGAGACTAATATTGAAGACTGAAGCAAAATATTAACATTTTAATTCTTTCAGTGGAAAGCATTTCTATTAAACACTGTATGCTTTCCTGCCTTTTTGAGCAGTAAAAAAAAAGAAGAAGGCATAATTTCACTTTTAGAAGGAATTTGAGAGTTCCCCATCACAAATATCAATGGTTGTGGTTTGTAGAGTCTTTCACTATAAACATGGATGTGAAAAACATCATGTGGCATATAAGGATGAATGGAAAGGAATGTATTAATGAATATGACACTTGTTTTCCAGAGGAAAAAAATCACCAATATTTGTTTGCTTTTAAACAATTTGACTCTCATAAAAGTAGAGTGAAAAATGTGTAGCTGTTGACCCCCTGGGCAGTGTAACACAGCTGCTTTTCTGTAAAACTAATTAGTGAACCTGAACTTGAAGCAAACAGACTTCTCCCGAAGGGTTTCCTCACCCTCCAGACAATCCTCAGGTTCACAGCATCTCTTCCTCCTCGCCATTCAGAGCTTTATCTTTTGTTTCTGCATCATAACTCAATGATCCAGGGGTATATTTTGTCAGCTTACCGTTCCTCTTTCACTTCATTTACACAGTCTGAGGATGAGATGTGTAGAAGGAATATTCTTCAAGAAGCTGCCCAAGGGCAAAAGATAGTCGTAGCTTATTACAAAGCCTATCAACAATATTAACGATGTCTGATAATTGCATCATTTTAAAACCTACAGTACTCTTCCTTAAACATAGTTTCATTTAATCTTTACCATTATTCTGTATGTTCATTATTTTTTCTTCTATTCTGCAGGTAGAAGAAGACATACCTAGATTTGAATTCTAGTTCTACTCCTTCTTAACTATGTGAGCTAGGCAAATTATTTAATATTTTTATGAGTCAATGTCCTCACCTATAAAACAGGAATAAAATACCTACACGAATGAGATCATATCTGTAAAGTACCTTTCACAATGTTGGACGTATAGTAAATACATAATAATGGTGATTTTTATTATATTATCTGAACAGAACTCTTACCGCTACAAATAACTATCTAAATTGCATATTAAGATGTTACATATTTTTTTAAAAAGATGATGCAGTATTATTGACCATCACAGTCATGTTCTATTAAAATCTTTTCTTGGATAATATAATTTCCTTAGTAATACTTTGGTCCATAATTTGAGTTACTGATTACCACTGGTTAAAAAAAAAAAAAAAAAAAGTCTCCAAACACTAACCCTTTCCCCTTTCTAGAATTTACTCTAAGAAGCTACCAAAAGGTGAATAAATGAAAAGCATTGCGTTCTCCAATCACAGTTGGTTTGTGCTAGGTATTCAGGCAGTAATTAAATAAAAGGTAGCTGAATATTACAGGACTATGAATTTCAACCTCTAGTATTTCCATATTATAAGAATCTCTATCATTAATGACAAAACCTTTTCTTCTTTAATGCCTCCCAGAGGCATCAGATCATCCTCTAGGTCTCTTCAGGATTAGAACTGCCAAAATAGCTGCTTCTTCAGGTTGGTAAACTGTAGATGATTTATCCAAAAACAAATCCCCAATGTTCTCCAGCAGCCTCCTTATATGCTAATTCTTTGTCTCCAGTTATTTCAATTTCTAATAACACGCTCATTTTAAATTGGCATCAAGGGCCTTGAGAAAGCTCAGGCCCTGCAGACGCTGAGGTCGCTGATACCACCCAGTCCTTTCTGCCTGCACTAGGTCAGAGCAGGGAGCGCTTTGATCTTTTCACCAAGAGGCACATGGTCTCTGTGTCGGATATCACTAGTGGGCTATTTCACAATTGTTGCACCCAGGTTGGCAGGAAGACTGGGCAGAAGTTAAAACTCAGAGTCTGTTAGGTGTACACAAGTCAACGCTGCAGCCAAGCATTCCAGTGCCAAAAGAAAGTTGTAACACAGGGCGGGAGGGAAGACACGGAGCCAGAGTCCAGTCAGGGGTCAGGCTGCAAGGCTGCTAAAACTACTGTTCCTTTCCTAAAGCTGCTAATGCTGGACTACCTGCAAGAAAGGCAGTATACAGTGTCTCAAAGACACCACTTAACCACCCAGAGACCATTCAGGATGCAAAGAATTTAAACAGTTACTATTTCAAAGTCTTGATATTTTATCAGATAAATACACCCAAAACTCACTTGCTTAAATTCAGTTCATTTAATGGTAATGCTGCCTCAATTTATATAGAAAATGGAACATGTACTTCACTTTGGTTTAAGCATTCCAATCATTTTTGGAAATTTTTGAATTTCAATAGATTTCTTATAAAAATTGTTTTGGGACAATTTAAGGATGTTTAGCCAATTTGCTTAAACATTCTTCTACTTTGCTTTCATATTTTTATACTATTTTAATTTATTTGATACCAGGGATTGAACCACTGAGGCACATCACCAACCCTTTTTATTTATTTATTTATTTACTTATTTATTTATTTTTATTTTGAGACAGTCTCACAAAGTTGCTTAGGGCCTACCTAAATTGCTGAGGCTGGTTTTGAACTTGTGATCCTCCTGCCTCAGCCTCCAGAGCTGCTGGATTAAAGACATGTGCCACCACACCCCACTCATTTCATATTTTAAAAACATACTAATGATAACTTTATAGATGTTTCATTAAATTCATCCTCGAGTGTCTTGCATTCTATAATAAATACTTTCACAAACTATATAATTTTATTAAGTAAATAAACAAATACCCTGTGTTTGCTCTGCTTAATGAGGCATTGCTCTTCTGATAATAATAAAGAAAAATGTTATGATTTTATGATGCAGATATCAGGAACAATGAAGATCAATGGAGGACTAAAGTCAGTGAAGGATTAAATTAAACATGAGATTAAGAATAAAATCATAGTACCTGGCATATGTTAGCTACATGGTTGATATTAATTCTTTTCTTTTTACCCCTATTTTATATTTTTAAAAATTTTGAGACAGGGTCTCGCTAAGTTACTGAGTCTAGCTTCAAACTTGTGATCCTCCTGCCTCAGCCTCCCGAGTAGCTGGAATGACAGGCATGTGTTACCACGTCCAGCTTGGCTAATATGAGTTCTTTGTAGAGAAATGAAAATTCATTTTCAGTACCAAAATGGCATAGTGATATTTCATATATCTCAGACTCATCAGACTTTGGCCAATTTTTCATTTCACTTTGAATGCTATCAATCTAGTTATGATATGGAGAGATGAGAGAGTCAATAAAGAAATATTCCTTTAGAAACAAAAAAGAAAAAGAAAGAAATATTCCTCTCTAGAACCTCAGCGGTTCCAGTTTACTATATTTATTTCTCTAGCTCCAGTCAAAAAAAGCCTCTGGAAAAGGAGGTTTTTCCACTTGACCTTATCCTGGTTCCAGTATAACTACTATCAAACCTCTAGTCTTCTGTCTTACTCCTTCTGTCCTCTGTAAACAAAGGAAGGAGGTATACCAGATGTTCCAAGGATTGCCTCTCCCCACAGGACACACTGTGGGCAATGAAACCCATTCAGTTATGCACTGATGCTTTCTTCGCTTGAGCACCTCTATACGCAGTAGCTGGCCAGATAAGAAGGGAAAAAGAAGTGAAAAGTGCAAATAAGGTTCACGGTCAGAGTGTGTGAATGTGGAAGTAGAGCCTGAAATGTATTAGAAAGAAGTTCAAGGTAAGCAGAGAGAGGGATCAATACACAGTGCTAGTTTGATGAAAGAAGAAAAATATGGTTTTGTTTGCCTGCATTTGCTTCTGCATAATTACAAAGGTATAACATAGGCCACAAATATCTCTGAAGAGAGAATGGAGGAATCAAATTGTGTATATTGGGCAGAGGAGCACTGATAGGAACCCAGGTGATACAAATCTCTGAGATAACCTGGTTTCAGTGGGAGAATTGCCAGTTGTCTGAGCATATATTTAAAAGAGGTTAAAGAAAGCACAGAAAGAATATCATGAACTGTCCTAGGTATCAAGTGCATGGTGCTGTGTTTTTTGTTTTTTTTTTAAGCGGTGCTGGGGATTAAACCCAGGGCCTTGTGTTTATGAGGCAAACACGCTACCAACTGAGCTATATCCCCAGCCCTGCTGCTGTGTTTTTAATATTATAACAAGTAGATGGTGGTCAAAGGTTCTGAAGAAAGAACACTGAAAGGTAATTAGTGAAGAAAAAAGTGAGTGAAAGATCAATGAAAAAATAGGATTAAATGTGAGATAAATTTTGTACTGGGGGAAGTATATAAAAAGTGAGATCAGGAGAACTTCAGTTGTGGGGGGGTTGTATTGTTTCAGTTATGTTTTGTAAAGATAGGCTCTTGCTAAATTACCCAGGATGGTCTCAAATTATTCTCCCACTTCAGCCTTCCAAGCAACTGGGTCTACATGTGTTTGTCACCAATAGTCCTTGTTCTGGGTGCTGATTTTCTAATGGGAGTGATCATTCCATTCTTCAGTGTCTCCTTCTAGCCAGTATTTTTTTTACAGTTCTTTTTAATTGTACATGACAGTAGAATCCATTTGACATAGTTGTATAAGCATGGAATATCTTATTCTAATTCAAACCCCAGAACTTCTCCTTCCCCCTCGGCCTCCCCCCGCACCCCTGCTTCCCTTCCCTCTATTGATCTTTCTCTAGCGAGTATTTGTTTCACCTTCTGTAGGGTACAGGGGCCCACACCTATGGGAAAGGAGCCCTGGATGCTATGGGGAGTGGTTTCCCAGGCATTGACCAAGTCACCTGGAGCAGAAGCTCCTTGGTAGTGGACTTGGAGGCATCAGAGCCTTGCAGAAGATCAAGGCAGGGAGCTACAGCAGGAAGGAGAGAAAATTCAAGGTACCACTGATTATCAAGGTACACATCTGAAAGTATGTGTGAAACATCTTTGGGGGAACTCCAGCAATAGAGGAAAAGTAAGAAATCTAAAAGTAAGGGTCGATTAAAAAATAATTCTATGTAGTGATCATTATTGAAGCTCACTTTATTCCCAGTCTGGTACGGTCCGACAATACAGGCAAGAGTATTTGTGCCATAACCAGGTGGTAGTAGTGGTTCATAATTTAAATGGCATTATCCCTAAATTTGTGTGCTTGATTACTAAGCTTTGTGAGAAGAGTGAATGTAACTTATCGCTGAACACAGAAATTTTAAAATGTACACTTGGTCATTCATAGTTTCATCCCAAAATGTTTAAGAAATTAAACAAAATATTATCCTCAGAAAAAAAGCATTTATATATTAGTTCAAAACCCTAGGCAAGTGATTGATCCTGAATTAACAACCACTTATTAAATATCTTATGCAGGTTTTATACATATAGATCGCTTAGATATCACATCTTTCTGTGCTTTGCATACCCAATAGTCCTTAAATCTTTCCTCCCTGCTAACAGAAACATGGTTTTGCAGTGGGCCCACATCCTGTGATTTCAGACAGTGTGGGACTCTGGGAATGGGTCTGGGTTAGTTTAAGCCATTCATAATAACTTCATTCTCTTTTGTTAATTGTTGGACAAGAGGTGGTCTGTGAACCAGTTCTGCCAATGAAACATCATAGGAAACTTGATTTCCCTTCCAACCTCAAAAGAAGAATTCCAGAGCTTATCCCTTCTTTTTTGCAATGCTGATATAAAGGCACAATGCCCAGAGATGTGGCAGCTATCTTGCACACATGAGACATTAAGTGCAAACACGAAACTATGAAAAGCCCACAAAGAATGGCAAAGTTGAAGGACAGAAGAGTCAGGCTCCTGAAGGATCCCCTTTTACAGCTGAGGCTATTTCAGTGACTGCTAACTTCCAGACACGTAACTCATGTGAGCCACTCTAGTTGGAATACCTCCTGCTTGAATCCAAGAGCATTAGTCTTTTGATCAGTGTGAGCTGGTTAATGAACCTATAACCTTCACTGTACCGTTGAGGCTTTAAAAGGACATATATCTTCAGTAGTTCAAGAAACTATTTAAATGAACCACCTTGAACTAACATTTTTAACATTATTTAGCACATTCTCTTATTGTCAGGGATCCAGAGAGCTTAAGCATGACAAAGCTTCTCTGTCTATTTTTGTTGGGGGCAGTGCCAGCCAGAACGGCACCTGATCACATTGGCAGTGAGGAGGTTAATTGACATAAGCGCACTCAGGTGATTTATCACTGGCCTTATTCAGTTAAGTCCACACACACAATGCGTGCATAGGTGTTCCCGAGCGCGCCTGCTCGGGCCTGCTCGTTTTGACCCTTGCCTTAATGGGGCAGCTGCCTCCTGCCTGATCGCAACTGGCGCCTCCTGGAGGGAATATAAGCAGGCGGTGGGCGGGAAGCGATAGTAAGGAGCAGCAGTAAGCAGCAGCAGCCAGCAGCAAGAGGCTGAGAGAAGCCACTAGCAGAAAGGAAGAAGAAGAAGAAGCGGCAAGCAGATAGAAGCAGCGAGTAGGGGCAGCGGCGGAAGGCAGATCGCAGAGCGGAGAACTGGGAACACATCTTTAGGTTGCAGATCACAGATAGGCAGATAGCAGTACGCAGGACGCATCATTAAGAAGCACCTCAGATAGACGCACCCTTGGTTCACAGGATGCAGGACGCACCTTTAAGGGGCAGTGGAGCTAGGAGGATATGGATCTCTGAAAGTGTAGTCTCTCTCTCTTAAGCAAAGTCTCTCTTTCTCTCTGATGCAAAGTCTCTCTCTCTCTCTCCTCTCAAAGCAAGTAAGCCTCATTTCCTCTATCCTCTATAAACAAGCAAGGAAGGAAGCAGCTCAGAGATAGAAGTAGCTCAGTTTCCAGTCCACCACCCATAAAGACCCGCACAAATTGTTGCCGCAGGCGGTGACAAATACCCGCGGATTTGTCACCGCAAAGAGCCAGTGACATATTTTCATGTGTTAATACCTTCTACTTGGGCCATATTAAAAAAAAGCATATCTAAGAAAGTTAAAATAGAACTCAATTGGAGTAAAACCACAAATCCATGAATAAATACAGATATCATTTCCATAGTGTATCCCAATTAATCATTTTAATGAAAACCTATTTTAAAAACACATAAAGTCACAACTTCCTAGTAAAAGAGGCCATAAAATATTTTTACTTTACCTTAGGAAAAGCCAGAAGCCTTAAGTGATCTGTCAGTGATGAACCAGATAGTGACAAGCAAGATACAATCCCTTCAGACCAAAACTTTCCTCAGGTTGTTACGGTAGACCTCCCAGAGGAGGCAGAAGCACTATCATGATTACGGGGCTAGTTAGCCTGTTCTAAAATTTAAGTCTCTGTCATTTTAAATTCCTGATCATTTCTTGTTCCTGTTCTTATGCCTTGTATTAATGCATTGTTCTTTTGCGTTGTTCTCCTTTCCTTTCTTATTTCGTTGTTATTTAATTCATTTCCTCTCTCCGTAACCTACCTTCTTGTTCATTACTTTATTAAGAATACCCTGTTGTTTTCCAAAGTTAGCAGAGCAGTAATAGTCAAAAGACCTAGACTTGGCCCTCTCTCCAATGCCCCTGCATTCCGCGGCTGAGCCACAGACCTCTGCCAGGGACAGAAAATAAAGACTCTGCACATGCTGAGGAGACAGAAGAGAATAAGCAAGCAGAATCCCAAGAGGTGAGAGAGCAATGATGGAGAGAAATAAAAGAGGAGGGAAACTGACTGCACTACATCCTGCTGTTTCAGAGCCCCATCATTTCACACATAGAGACAGAAGAAAACGATCATGGCTTCAGGTCATTAGGACTGACTGCTGGAGAAAAGCCTAGGAAATCCCCAAATTAAACTCTGGCTTAATTTAAGACTCAAACCTGAAGAGGTCAGTGGTGGAACAGAAAGACCCTGAGTTAAAAGGTAAAGATGAGGAGACCTCGGTCAAGGTCTCTTCCCTGTTGATCAGTCTGTGTTGCCACACAAGAGGGTTCCTTTGTAGTGTCACTCACCCAGTGTTTGGTGAGGAGGACGCTAGAAAAACAACAGGGGGAAGGGCGAAGTTATTTTGTGGGATTAACAACTGCCTTTCCATCAAGTTTTCATGGGTCTTTGTTGCAATTGCAGGTTTGGTTGATTTGCCATCCTGGAGTTAAAACCTATCTCTTTTGAAAACAAAGTAACATCTATTACTGCCACTTTCCACCACACCATGGCCTTTGTATATCTCATTAAAACAAACACGGAGAGTCAAAAAAATTTCTTTTCAAAATATTTTCTTAAAGTTGCTAAGATGGTCTGAGGTTATGGCTCAGTGGTAGAGAGCTTGCCTAGTGCCTGTGAAGCATTGGGTTCGATCCTCAGCACCCCATAAAAATACATGAATAAAGCTATTCTGTCCATCTACAACTAAAAATATATTTTTAAAAAACTTGGTAAGATGATAGAAATTAAAGTGTAAAATGTATATTATATATGTAATATAATGTACATGTGTGTGTTGAAAGTAATTTAAAAGAAACCTGTTTCTGGCCAGGCACGGCAGTGCAGGCCTGTAATCCCAGTGACTCGGAAGCCTGAGGCAGGAGGATCACAAGTTCAAGACTAGCCTCAACAATTTAGCAAGGCCCTAAGCAACTTAGTGAGGTCCTGTATCAAAATAAAAAATAAAGTTGAGGACTTAGCTCAGTGGTAAATCACCCCTGGTTTCAATCCCCAGTACAGAAAAAGAAAGAGGGAGAGAGAGAAACCTGCCTCTGGACTAATTGTGGAATGAAAAGAACCATTGTAAATATTTCTTTTAACTCTTTCTGACCTTGACTCTTCATTAGTAGCACTTATGGTTATGTGGTTTGCTTATGTATATGCAGTGATTGAGGAGGCAGGAGGTGAGATAGAACAGAAATTTATCTCGACTCAATAACTTAATAACAAGTATTCAGCCCATATTTCCACAGGCCATCCTAGGCTGGCCTAAAGATAAGGAGTATGGAATATATACTTCTTTCCTTGGGGTTGCTATAATAAACTACCAGAAACTTATTGGCTGAAAACAACAAGATTTTATTCTCTTTCAGTTCAGAGGCCACACGTCCAAAATCAAGGTTTCATCAGGATGGGTTCATTTTCTAAAGATAGCAGTCTTTGGAGCTAGGAATCATGGAGGCTGGTTTTATTTTGAAAGAAACCTTATCAAATTGTCTGAGTTCGTGTTCTGTTGATTCAGCTGAATACCCAACACTGAGTAATTTACAAAGAATAAAGATTTGTTCAATTCATAGTTCTGAAGGCCAAAAAGTTTAAAATTGGCCAGCCATATCCAGTGCGTCCTTCTTGTTGGTGGAGACTTATCTACAGAGTCTCAAGATAGCACAGTGCATCTGATGGCCGGACAAAGCATCCTCACTCGGGTTTTTCCTACTCTTCTTATAAAGCTACTGTCTCATTGGATTAGGGATACACTTTTATGGCTCCATTTAACCTACTTGGCTCCCAGAAGTACCACCTCCAAGTCCTGTGGTTGGATTAAAATTTCACTCTCTTGATACCATACAATGAGGGCTAAATTATGACATGAGTTTTGATGGGGATATTCAAATCACAGCAGCAATTACCTCTGCACCCCATCTGCAGCAATCAGGATGAAGAGGCCACGCCTTAGAGTTCTGGAAGCATGTGCACAGCACACAAGGCTCCCTGTCACGTGGAAGTTAAAGAAGTTCTGATGGGCAAGGGGAGGGAATAGCTCCTCCACATCCTCTGCAGTAAGCATCCTGCAGAGTGGAGCCGAGAAGCCCCCATGATGAAAACAAGGTGACATTATCCCAGGAGACCAAATAAGGTCATATGATGACATTCCGAGAATATATAAATCTGGGACAGGGAGAAGGGGGTTGAGGGTCCAATCCACTGCAGGTTATAACAATTTTTAAAATAGGATTCTGGACACATTAACAAATTTGCTGAAAAGCTAACTCAACCTCCTTTCCCAAATTCTGAAGTGCAGAATTAGTGTAGTCCAGTTTATAAAACATTGCCAAAGTACACTCAAAACACCTTGGTCAAATACACATACACACACACACACACACACACACACACACACACCTGAGTGTCCAAAAATGACACCCACTTTCTGTCCTGTGGACTCCTCTCATGGTGTCACCTTGACCTCCTGTTTATGTCACAGGTTTCCATCAAGGCAGGTCTCCTGCTACACTCTGGAGGCTGCCTTGCTGAAGAGGCTATGAAGTAGCTACTTCCTCCTCTTGCCTATCAAAACTTTAATTTCCACAAAACAGTGAGCCTTGTGTGTAGTACACATGCTTCTAAGACTAAAGAATGAAAGCTTTATTCTGGTTTCTGAAGGTAGAGTATTGTGGAAGAAGTAAAAATCTGCAGTGTCCCCTAATAATCCCTTTTTTCCCTCTGGTTTGTTCAGCACTCAAAAATACTTCATTTGTTCTGAACTCTCTGCCTTCTGGAAATGCCTTTATATGTACAGAAATTAGACTGAGTCCCTCCTCCCCACAACACGCAGAAACTTCACCGTAAGTTTTTTGTTTCTCTTCTCTCAGCAACAAGGAATGTACAAGAATATATTCCATTTCTCATGTTTAATAAGCACCTAGTTACAAGATTACATAAGTAAGATGAATATGAGAGACCTACGAACTGGACATTTTAGAATATATGTCATTGGATGTTAAATGTCAGTCAGGTCCAGAATTTTAGTATACAGATGAGAAATGTACATATGAAGAGTGTGGAACACATAACTTAATGCCAGAGCCCCATTCTAAAGAAAAAATTATGTTCCTTACTTTATAAAATCTAAAATTGAATTTTCAATTCTCTCCAGGGAGTTACTCACACTGATCAAATTGCAACATATTCATAATTCAAAATGCCAATATATTAATTTACCCTGAAAAATATAACTGCCAAGTGGAATGTAGCAATTGCTGCTCTCTTGGACTAGCTGAAAAAGTATCTTTTCAATATAAATGTCTACTTGAGAATAAAATTAAACATAGAGGTCATCATGTGATTATGGAACATAAGCCAATAACTAAATGATCTTAAGGCATAGAGCAAATTATCTACTGTGGAATTTTGCATGCCAAGCAGACTAAAATATTTTTCATGTTGCTCCAGAGTAGACTAAAGTGATCACAGGATATGCCCATTATCCAGCCCTCGACTTTCACTCTTCTTAGTGATTAGACAAAAGTTTCAGTGATTAACTTGTACTCCACATTGGAATAGTCTGCATTATTTAACGTCTCCCTTCTTTATCTTTTGCACATTTTTAGATTCAGTTTTGAACATTTTTACATTCAGTTTTCCTTGATAGAAATTTAAATCTATATTATTTTCTTGTTTGTGGCACACTTACATGACATGTCTTAGTGTGAAATTACATTTTTAGAAAAATATCTTTTCCAAAACACCACGCTCATTCATTTCTGTGAATTGTTATTTTAGTCAGGGTGCTCCCTTTTTGAAACCTGAGTCTTGTGTATTTGCCGTATACCCCGTTGCCCTGTGTGTGGACACAGGGATCTTCAGTGTGCTTAATCCCTAGAAGGAACATGGCTGCCTGGGATGTACAAAGGACAAAGATTCAGTATACATCTCTGGGCTCCGGTCTTTGAAGCTTTGAGGTATGTTAGGTATAGGAGGCTCCTGCCTGTTTTCTCCTATTTGCACACAGAGAACTATGGTAGAAACATTTTCCAATCCCTCTGACTAGCACATAGTAGCTACTCATGCTTTTTGAATCAGTGAATCATCTCTAGAAGTTCCTTTAATGCTAAAGATTTTTACAAAATCTCGTGAATTAAAATCTGAACTGGTGGGCTGGGAATGTAGCTCAGTAGAACAGCGCTTGTCTAGCATGCACGAGGCTTGGGATTCCAGCCACAGGACCACAAAGAAATAAAATAAAATAAAACAAAATGAATAAAAATTAAAAATCCTCTAAGTGCAGTAGTATATGCCTGTAATACCAGCATCTCAGGAGGTGAGGCAGAAAGATCACAAGGCCAACCTCAGCAACTTAGTAAGTCTGTCTCAAAAGAAAAGTGTCTGGGGATGTGGCTCAGTGGTAAAGTGCTCCTGGGTTCAATCCCCAGCACAAACAAACAAACAAACAAAAAATCAAATCAGTGAGTGACTTTTTATAAATTTATTTTTTCTCTAAGAGTCTTCCATTTACTCATTCACTGAACATTCATTACAAATGTGCTATACGTCAGGCAAGATCCCCTGATCATGAAAAGTATACGCCACCCTACTAATAATTCTTATTTATTTTTATTTTTTGGTACCAGGGATTGAACTCAGGGTCACTTAACAACTGAGCTACATCCCCAGCCCTTTTTTCATATTTTTTATTTAGGGAGAGTCTTGATGAGTTGCTTAGGGCCTTGCTCGAAGTCCTCCTCCCTCAGCCTCCCAAGCTGCTGGGATTACAGGCTTGTGCCACTGCGTTCAGCCTCTACCTTATTAATTTTGAGCTTTTTCTTCCCATATTCTTATATTCTTTATCCCATCCCCATTCCCACCCAACCCTATATCCATATAGAACCTGCCTTTTATGCTAACAATCTAATCATCTCACTGTAAAATCAGCATTTCCCTTTCCCGTGACTGCCCAAGATTTATTTCTCTCTGGAACTCACTTGTTTTGATCTTTTTTTCCCCCTCTCAAGCAGCCTGCCTACTGCTTTGTAATCCAAGTTCAGAAGTTCAGGAGAAGCAGATGCTAACAGGAAAGCAAGAGAGTGAGTGAGGGATCCCAGTGGCCTTCTGCTTATCTGACCCCAGAAAGTGAATTGCCCACATCTGCATCACTGGCAGGTCACACTGGCTTCTCTGTCCTGATGTTGGATTGCTCGGAGAATCCAAGCAGCATCCAGATCTCCTCCATCTCACACCCCCTGCAACTCCCCCACGGAGTGGCTGGGCAGGAATCCAGCCAAATATCCTGTGGCCACACATGTGTCTTCACTCATGCTGCAGCCCCCGCAGCCTTCACAGGTCGCTGCCCTCACCAGGACCTCCCTGGACCACCCACAGGGCCCTCCCCGAAGTCCCCAGCACACCTCCTTTGCTATCTTCTCACAGACATGCCCAACTGTGCTCAATCTGCACCCTGCTTATTCCAAGGTCATTATGAAGGAAATTTTAAAGAGAAATGATTTTAAATTTGAATAAGAACAAGTCAACAAAATGCGGTAGGAGCAGCAGCAACTGGCATGATGAAGCCACAGTGAGGAAGGAGGTATAGAGGGGGACAGGGGGCTGTAGCTCCTGCAGGGAGGGGATTAGTTGTGAGTCTGCCTGTCATCCGAGATGCAGAATGTCTGCAGACTCAGTAACCATCTTCCCTGGTCCCAATTAACTTAACCAATACCCAAGAACACCAAAAGCCCATGTCACTAAATTCCTTGTGCTTAAGAATTTTCCCTGACCCGAAGAATTGTCCTATGCCAGTATGTAGACATTCTCTGTTCAGAATTTGAGGGCAGGATGAGGATTAATGACAGGTCTGAGGAACCCTCTGGATTTTCTACAGGAAGCCTAAGGGATCAGTCAGAATCTGGCCCTAAATTGATCAAGTTCAGTTACCACTGGGAGCTCCTCCTCCTTTGCCTTATACTAGTATTTGTGTCCACCATGTTATGAGTTGCTGCTCCCCCTCATCTTAGGTGAGCACCCCTAAGCTCCACCCCTTCCCCCACAAAAGTCAAAAGTTAAATCATAACTCTGGGGAAACACATTATTTAAAATATAGCAGTTGGATGGGTGCAGTAGCACACACTTGTAATGCCAGCAACTCTGGACACTGAGGGAGGAGGATCTCAAGTTCAAGGTCAGCTTCCATAACTTAGCAAGACCTTGTATCAAAATAAAAAATAAAAAGGACTAGGTGTGAAGCTCAGTGGTAGAGTACCCCTGGGTTCAATTCCCAGTACAAAAATAAAATTTTTAATTAAGAAATAAAATAAAATATAGCAATTATTTTTTCCATGTAATCAGTTTGTGATCAGTAGAAAACCTGGTTTTGTAGGTGACTTCAGCCTTACTATGGGGGCTCTTGGTGGTAGGATCAGGTAAACCAATGTTTGATCACAGGAGCTCTGTTTTTAGATATCTGTCATGAAAAGACAAATGGAAAAAAAAATAAAGACACATGGTTGAGAGTATTTATTACAGCATTTTACATATTTGCAAATTTTGCTAAGTAAACCAAATAAATATTGATTAGTAAAATAAATTACTGCAGATCTGTATAATAAAACACTAGGCATTCATTAAAAGTATTTATGTTTATTCATTGATGTAGAACGTCCCCTGTGATTCATTGCTGAATGAAAAAAGAAAGTAGAAAACAGCTTGTATGATTGCATGTATGGTATGTTTACCCTAGCATACCCCTGGCACACACATACAGAGAAAGATGCTTGTCAAAATGTGGACACTGCCTGTCAAGTCTCCAAAGTGGAAGTGTGTTTCCAATTTTTTGTTTTATTTTTCTGTAGTCTTTGAATTTTCTAAAGTAGAATGAATAGTCTTTAAAAATTAAGGGGGAAAACTTAGATGACTTCATTTGGGGATAGGAAAAAGCATATGAGCATTACAATCAGACAGGTGTCAGTCCAAATCCTGACTCCCACTTGCGAGTCATATGACACCAGGCAGGTCGTTTAAAAACCCACTGAGCCTCAAGTGCCTCACCAATGTAATTGTTCCCTCCTCAACACGAAACGTGCTTCAGAAAAATATGAGAGAGCAATGGAAAATTTTTCTGAAATATTATCCAAGCCATCTTTCTATCTTTCAATTCCTTTTGTATGTCAGAATCCAATAATTTACCATTATTTACCACCCAATAAAACTAGGACAGGAAAGCTGAGGCTCCGCAGCCTTACCGCAGCCTTAGGAAAGAAAGCAAATAGAAGAGCCTAGTGAGGAAAATGTAGTGAGATGAACAGTCTGATTTTGTCTTTAAATTCTAAAACAAATTATTATATTTAGAAGATGGCAGACTTAAAACATTTTCTTTCCTCTTTAAAAAAATATATGTATATATATATATATATTTTTTTAGTTGTTGATGGACCTTTATTTTCTTTATTTATTTATATGTGGTGCCGAGAATCAAACCCAATGCCTCACATGTTAGGCAAGCACTCTACCACTGAACCAAAACCCCAGCCCTTAAAATATTTTCTGTCTTCCTCCTCCTTTTTGTGTGTGTTTGTTTTCATCTTGTGCTACTCTTGAAATGAAATCCCTTTAATTTTAGAGAGAATAGTTGAACCTCAACTTCCAAACACATCCCCCAATAAGCCAAGTTCAATTACTTGTCACAAGACACATCATTTCATTCATTCAACAATGAATGAAATTGAAAATGAAAATGAATTTTCATTTCACGCATTTTCCCCAACACTTCTCTAAACTCTGAGAATGTAGTGATGAGGGGGAAAATTTTTTTAAAAATTTACATGGTAAAATGGACAATGCATTCTTATAGCACATACAATCATAGAGGGGTGGTAGGGCGTGAAGTAACCAAAATTAATATATACCTGGTAGATTTGTTAGTCAAGTTTTCATTGCCGTAACAAAATACTTGAGAAAAACAACTTAAAGAGGAAAGATTTATTTTGACTCATGTTTTCAGAAGTTTCTGTCTATGTTGCAGTGGCTCCATTGTTTTCATATATGCCCATAGCAAGGCAGAAACATCATGGTGGAAAGATGTGGCGAGGAAAGCTGTTCACTTCAGGGCAGTCAGGAAGAAGGGGTGTGGGGAAGGGGCCTGGAACAAGACATTGTCCCCAAGGCATACCCCCAAGGACCTACTCCCTTCAATTGGGTCTTATTCCTATAGTTTCTGTCATCTCCCAATAATCCATTTAGCTATGAATCAATGAATGGATCAGTCCCCTGATGAGGTTAGAACTGTCATGATACAATTACTTGCCCAAAGCCCTACCTGTGAACACTACTGCTTTGAAGACCAAGCCCAAGGAGCCTTTGTAAACACATGACACCAAATTATAACAGTAGGTGAGTCAAAACGGATTCAACTCTTGAGGAATCTAACTTGATATTGAACTATATGTTGACATCTGGGAGCTCCAATGCAGCAATTCCCCTTCCAGGTATTGTCCCAAGAGATATACTTGTACACATGTATCCATGTATCCAAATACTTATAAATGACTACCTGTCACAAGAAAGTTCATAAGTACAAAAAACTGAAAATAATCCAAAGGTCTATGATTGGAAGGATGAATTAATAAGTTGAAGTATTTTCATGCAATGGTGAAAAACATAAACTATAGCTGCATGCAATATTGTGATAAATCTTTGAAAGATAATCATGGCAGATAGTATTTTTCTAAAATTGCCACAGTGACATTTCCTAGTTCTCTTCCAGAACCTACTAACATCCTCCCTTACACCTGCCTCATCAAAAGGTAGAGTCTACCACCCC
This sequence comes from Sciurus carolinensis, assembly GCF_902686445.1. NCBI lineage: Eukaryota > Metazoa > Chordata > Mammalia > Rodentia > Sciuridae > Sciurus > Sciurus carolinensis. The sequence continues at coordinate 68,302,762 of NC_062217.1, read as the reverse complement.
TTCTCTGGACTTGAGTGGGTCTTTGTGACTGCCTCTATTCATAAGGACAGATGATAAGTGACTTCTGAGACTAGGTCATAAAGATGATAGAACTTGCACTTGACCCTTAGAATCCTCAGCTGCCTGGTACAGAAGAACCCGGAGCTCTCTTGGTGCCCTTGATATAAGCTTCAGTCCAAGAGCAAGGAATGTGGGAAGGGATGCTCCAGCTCAAATGCTTCTTTCCTTGACCTTTTGTTTTATTCAGGCCCTCAAGGACCGCATGATGCCCTCTGACATAGGAGAGGCTAGTCTACTCTGCTGAACTCACTTGTTCTGATGGTAATCTCACCTAGAGACACCTTCACAGAGACACCCAGAAATAATCTTTAATCTGGGCACCCCGTGACCCAATCAACTAACATAAAATTAATCTTTCAGTGAACTAAGGTCTGGTATTGCTAGTATGCTTCTGCCTATTTTTTTTTTCTTTGTGGGGGGGTGCTGGGGATTGAACCCAGGGCCTTATGCTTACAAGGCAAGCACTCTACCGACTGAACTATCTCCCCAGTCTGGCTTTTGCCTGTTTCTTTTGACATTTCTGCTTTATTGTTGTTTTCCTCTTGGTTTTTGTTTTTGTGGTTTGTATGTGTATAGGAGGATTATGAATCTTCTCAGTTTTTTATTATAGGCCTGAACTCACTATATCTGATAATGAGTTCTGATTTCTTTAACTTATTTGTTTTGTGTAAGAGTGCCCATTTGTTCTTTTGAAATTAGAATTTTTAGGTATGTCCCATAGGTAGTATAGCTTTGGATTTTTGAGATCAGTCTGAAATCTTTTCCCTTTCTTACATATTCATACCTATTGATACTTATTAATAAAAGAGATCTCTTAGTTCTGTCATTTATTCCTTAGTTAATATGAATTGAGTGTCTAGGACTCTAGGCATGAATCACTTCTATATCACTTCTATGATACACACACACACACACACACACACATATAATCACTTCTATATTTTCTCTTCTATTTAGTTTGCAATCTAATGGAGGAAGGAGAAAAACTAAATTGTAATATTTCTGGTTTTGCTGGTTATTTAAGCCTTTGTTTTAGTCAACTTTCTTCACTGCTGTAACTAAAAGGATCTGACCAGAATAATTGTAGAGGAGGAAAGGTTTATTAGAGGGCTCACGATTGCAGAGGTCTTAGTCCATAGAAGGCTGGCTCCATTCCTCAGGGCTCAAGGTGAGGCAGAACATCATGGTGGAAAAGCATGGCAGATGGAAGCAGCTCACAGCATTAGGAAGTAGAGAGAGAAGGTCTCCACTCTACAGACACAAAATATGTGCCCCAAAGCCACGCCCCAATTCTAATCTCCTCCAGCCACACCCTACCACTTCGATTAATCCCATCAGGGATTAATTCATTGATTGTGTTAAGACTCTCACAACCCAATCATTTCTCCTCTGAACCTTCCTGCATTGTCTCACATGTGAGCTTTGGGGGGACATCACATCCAAACCGTAACAGCATTTAACTCTATGGTCTATCTTATTTGTGACTGTGTGTTTGTGCAGTTCTCTCATTATTTAGAAATTTTGTATTCCTATACTATAGTGGTAGAACCTTTATAACAATATAATATCCTTAGTTTTCCATTTCTTTAGACAGCATCTATTAACTTTCTATTATGAGCAATGATAAAATTAGCATGTTTCCTGTTTCCGCCCTCCTCTCCTTCCCCTTCTCTATTGTCTTTTTTTAGTGTTCAATAGTACTGTTACATATATTAATCTTTCTATTGCTTAATCTGTCAGCTTTAAATGATATCTCCTGACTCAACTATTACAGATGAAGCCAGCAGAACACTGATTCTGTCACCCCTCTTCCTCTCTGATTTTTCATTAGTTATATACTTTCCATATCTGGGAATGCATGACATATCTATCTGTTGTTACTTTGTACTCTCATTACTTGGTTTAATCTTTTCCTACACTTAGATCAACTGCTCTAGGCCAACGCCTCAGCCAGAGTCATCTCCAGGAATTAAGTCACAATAGTTCACTAGGACAATATTCCCTGTAAATTTTTACTATTCTTTTACATATTTTTACTTCTTTTTGTCAGGTTGTAACTAGTTCCTCAATGGGCTTCTTGACAGGTTATGGAGTCTAGGAGTCCACCAGCTGAAAAATTTCTCCTTCTGTGCTAGCACAGGGGTAGAGTCTTCCACAGTGACAGCTTGACTCTGTGACTATTTAGTCATATCTCTTTTCCTTATCTGAACCAAACAGACCTAGAGGGGTTCTGTGACAGCCCTGATCACCACAGTTCCTGAACCACTCTTATTAACAAGTGATGTAGTGTTTGCACTTAAGGGAAAGACTCTTGTCTTCAGAAGACAACTCAATCCAAATTTTGTAAACCTTTGTGCTTCTTCTCTCCATTTCCTCTGTTGGACTCTTGGTCATTCTAACATGATTCTGGAGCCAGTAGATCAAATATGGATCCTAATTTCATGAAAAACAAAGTTTGTGAGGTCCATTTATTTTCCTTTGGTTTTTGCCTTTTTTTCTAGGAAAAGGAGTAAAAAGCAGACATAAGGAAGGCTTTTCATGTGAAATATTTCACAGTAATGAGAAAGAAGTTTATGGGTTACGAAGATTCAGAACTTGATTGACTCAGATTTTATATCATAAACTATAATACAGAAAACCCCATATGATGATTACAAAGCAGTTTTCCTCATCTCAAAGGAGGTAAGAGAGGAATTAGATGATGGGTAGAATGAACTGATTTGGAGCAAATATGACTGACTAGATCAGAGAGGGGCTTCTGAGAAGTGCCCAGAACTCTGTACCAGTTTAGAAAGGAAATTATGAAGAGGGAGAGCAACATGAACTCTTTATTTGGGAGATTCTCAGAGCAGAAGGACTATTGTCTAGCTTCCTAAGATAGAACTTTGGAAAGTGTATTTTGGAGCAAGTCTTCTGAAGAGTGGAAAAGAGTGGCTGGAAATTTATCTATGTAAAAAAAAGCACATAGGCATAGAAATGAAACAACCAAAAGAGGAACAGAACTGTGCATTTGCTAAAACAACAGGTCATTCAGGAGCTATGATATCAGTAGCAGATCCCAGAACACTACAGCTGGAAACAGTCAAAGTAACTAATGCCTCATTGGAGGTCAGCAAGGTCAGAAGAAATCCCTTGGGATGAACACCCCTCCCGAAGGGCAAGATGACACAAAAGCAATAGCATTTGCCTTAGTATGGGTTATCCCAGACAAGAAGATAGGAAAGGAAGGGAACATTCCACCAACTGAATGTTTAATTTGAATTGAATACAAATTGTCAATGATGAGCCATGTTAAGTTGCTTAGACTGTTTTTCTACCATTTTCAAAATGGTATAAGTGCCCGGAACTCTGTACCAGTTTTCAAAAATGGTAGAATCTATAGAACTGAGTTCACTTTACTTATTTCTTATAAATAGGCAGTGTTAGAATGTTGTATACCTAAGTTAGGAACTGTAAAATCTTAAACTTGCTACATGTAGAGACATGCCTGATATTCTGGAGAACATTTATGCAAAGCATACTTGCACCATGAACTAAGTTAAACCTTAGACAAGAATTGGAGCAAGTCAGAACCTTAATCCTGTGGGAAGAAATCTGTCTGCAGGAAGTCAAAGAACTGGAACCATGATATTAAGTATACCAAGCAGATATTAACAGCCAGCATAGAAAAGAAAAGAAGTGGTAAAAAGTGTTATATTTAAGGCAAATAAATAAACCTATTTTTCATAGAGAGAATTCTGCCTGTATGGGTACCAGCTCAGGTCATGAGTGGAGCAGATGGAAGGATGTTTGAGGAGTTTGCATTTAGAAGCAGAAATGAGACCCATGTTCAAGTTACAAGAAGGACCCATAGTTAGTGATGTAGAAGCTAAATAGGCTACAGGGACCTTGGGACCCTGGAGGAGTCGCCATAATGATGTAAGATTGCCAGGACCCAGTGATGAGACAATCATTATTCCACCAGTGGATATTCTAGGAGATTTGGATTGGCATCCTATATGTCATTTCCCACAGCCTTAATCTAAAACATGTGGCTATACTCAGTCATCCCAACTTCAAGGAAGCCCCTTCTATATAATAAACTAAATTCCCTCAAAGGGGAAAGAGGAAAAAAAAAAGATATTCTTGGGAGAGCCATGGTGACCTAACAGTGGAACAACTGACAACTTCACTCATGGATCAGAGTGTATCTCTACATTGCAGAGAGTCTTGGGATAGGAAGGTAAATTGGTGAGTCAAATTTTGTATTTTATATAGAGATAAAACCACTATTCTCTTGGAAAAACATTTTCCCCGCCTTGGGATGCAAGTACTTATTAGAGGGATAAAGGAAAGAGAATAGTATTTCTGACAATTGAACCAATGCAATTTATGTTTGCAGTCATTCTAATATTCTCAAGGTTCCCCTTACTGAGTCAATAATATCCATTACTTTAGGAGGGTGACATAAAAAGTCACTGTTTTCTTCTTTTAAATTTAAAAATAAGTGTTTAAAGATTCAGAACAGGCAAAGAGACCATGTCTAGAAGTCCAGGATAGTGGGCAATAGGTTCAGGATAGCCTAAACAAGAAGGTGCAATAGCTTGGCTTCCCCCAAGTAAAGTCTGCCACACTGCAAATATTCTAGAGAAGCTTCTTAAATGTCTTTTTATATGGAGCTGGAGTTTCATTATATTGCCCAAGCTGGACACAAATTCCTGGACTCAAGTGATATACCTGCCTCAGTTGCCAAAATAGCTAGAGCTAAGGGCATTCACTAAAATGCCCTGCTGTGTTCTGAAGAAGCTATGAATCCATCACCAAACCAATGCTGTGAATTAACAGTGGTTGACTAAGGTCTCTGGGTTCTTGGTTCTTTGAGATACCTAACCTAAGTGCAGTATGGGGAAAGTCACTGAGGCTTATACAGAGGCAAGCTGGACCAAAAGAGACCTCATATTTCCAATAAGGAAGATAAAGAAAGCATGACCTCACACCTAGGGGACATGCCATAAAAAATGGACTCCAGAAAGAGTGAAGCAGGGGGTATTGCAATACCAGATCTTCAACTCTACTACAAAGCAATAGTAACAAAAACGGCATGGTATTGGTACCAAAATAGAAAGGTGGATCAATGGTACAGAATAGAGGACACGGACACAAACCCAAATAAATACAATTTTCTCATACTAGACAAAGGGGCCAAAAATATGCAATGGAGAAAAGATAGCCTCTTCAACAAATGGTGCTGGCAGAATTGGAAATCCATATGCAACAGAATGAAACTAAACCCCTATCTCTCACCATGCACGAAACTAAACTCAAAATGGATTAAGGATCTCAGAATCAGACCAGAGACCTTGCATCTTATAGAAGAAAAAGTAGGTCCAGAGCTTCAACATGTCGACTTAGGACCAGACTTCCTCAACAGGACTCCCATAGCACAAGAAATAAAAGCAAGAATTAATAACTGGGATAGATTCAAACTAAAAAGTTTTCTCTCAGCAAAGGAAACTATCAGCAATGCGAAGAAAGAGCCTACAGAGTGGGAGAAAATCTTTGCCAATCATACTTCAGATAGAGCACTAATCTCCAGAATCTATAAAGAACTCAAAAAACTCTACACCAAGAATGCAAATAATCCAATTGACAAATGGGCTAAGGAAATGAATAGACACTTCACAGAAGAAGATCTACAAGCAATCAATAAACATATGGAAAAATGTTCAACATCTCTAGTAATAAGAGAAATGCAAATCAAAACCACCCTAAGATTCCATCTCACCCCAATTAGAATGGCGATTATCAAGAATACAAGCAACAACAGGTGTTGTTGAGGATGTGGGGAGAAAGGTACACTCTTACATTGCTGGTGGGGCTACAAATTAGTGCAGCCACTCTGGAAAGCAGTGTGGAGACTCCTTAGAAAACTTGGAATGGAACCACCATTAGACCCAGCTATCCCACTCCTTGGCCTATACCCAAAGGACTTAAAATCAGCATACTACAGAGATACAGCCACATCAATGTTCATAGCTGCTCAGTTCACAATAGCCAGATTGTGGAACCAACCTAGATGTCCTTCAATTGATGAATGGATAAAGAAAATGTGGTATATATATACAATGGAATATTACTCAGCCATAAAGAATGATAAAATTATGGCATTTGCAGGCAAATGGATGAAACTGGAGAATATCATGCTAAGTGAGATAAGCCAATCTCAAAAAACCAATGGACGAATGATATCGCTAATAAGTGGATGATGACACATAATGGGGGGTGGGAGCGGTTAGTGTTAGGGTTAGAGTTAGGGTTAGGGAGGGGGGCAAGAATGGAGGAAGGAAGGACTGTATAGAGGGAAAAGAGGGGTGGGTGGGGTGGGGGGGAAGGGGAAAAAAATAACAAAATGAATCAAACAACATTACCCTATGTAAATTTATGATTACACAAATGGTATGCCTTTACGCCATGTACAAACAGAGAAACAACATGTATCCCATTTGTTTACAATAAAAAAAAAAATGGACTCCACAGTGAACACAGCACATGTTCACATTGAGGCAGGATCAGCTACAGTTTGCCAGACTGAACAGGCACAGAGGGTAACAACTCAAGCAGGATGACATCTTCAACAGTCACTCTTTCTCAAATCAGGTTTTCCTCAATACCAGAATCATGAACTAACTGATGTGAAGTTTTAAATGCATTGCATTAAATTCAGAACATCAGTCAGTAAATTTGAACTGGCAACACAAAAATTTATTCCATTACAGAGACTGGTAGCTATTAAGTTTAGATAATTTGAGTTACAATGGAGAGGGGGAAAGTATTTTCACTGTAATGCTCACATTTTGTAACTATGTGAAAATTAAACCCAATGATATGTCTAGAGTGTCGTAAGCTGGGTGGTGCATGCCTGTAATCGCAGTAACTCAGGAGGCTGAGGAAGGAGGATTACAAGTTCAAAGTCAGCCTCAGCAACTTAGTGAAGTCCTCAGCAACTTAGAGAGATCCCGTCTCTAAATGAAAAATAAAAAGGATTGGGGGTGTTTCTCAGTGGTTAAGTATCCCTGGGTTCAATCCCTGATACTAAAGGGAAAAAAGTGTCAGGCACATGACAAACACTTAATAACTGATAACTATTTATTATTATTAATATACTATATTTTTCCATTTTTATTTGAACCATTTGCTTTGGTTCTGCCAACATTTAGGTCTTAAGAGCTCTGGATTCAAAAACAAAACATTTTAAATGTCCTATAAGTTTATCAAGCAGCACAAATGTACTAGCAAAAATGTCTTTTTTTCTTAGCAAAGAAATACAATTGTGGGAATATGGTGGGGTAAAATCCTGAAGGTAAAGGATAAAGTTTCAGGAGAGCACTCTAGAAAAAAGCACCTGGTTGGTAATTTTGCCTGGAAAGCAAACCAGCTCATCTGTATCCTAAGTCACACATGAATTATTTGTGCTGGGATGACAAATAATTAATAATGAGAAACAGCTTAATATTCCTGCCAACCGGCCTGTATTAAGTAACCAAAATTTTAAAAATAGTTTGATATATCTGGGATCAGAGTGAATGCGTTGGGTGGTCTTGCAGGTTATTTTTGTTACTGTAGGAGTCTAGAGGACTGCTTTTCTCCATTAATGGACTATGCCATCAAGGGCATCTATTTATATTCCAAAGTCAGGCCACCCTCTTGCTTGGAAAATACTGCCAAAAACGAACCATTCCTACATTATTAATCACTTCTTTTTATTCTCCAGGCGTGCCACTGCTCTTTAGTTCCTGCTAGTCCACCTCATCGTTCTCTTTTCAACATGCATCTTTAACATGTTCCTAATTAATTTGATTATTTTTTATCCTTAATATCACTTTCACCAGCATATTAGGACTCTCTTCATTCTTAATGCCATGAATGCAAGGTTTTCAAATCACATTGGAGCTAGGTTACTTCTGATGAGTGTATTTCCTGATTCATGCATTTATAAGCTTCCATCGGTTCCCAGTTCTTCCGATTTTCTCCTAGATACAGGGATTCTTCTTAGTTTGGGACTTGTATGGTTTTGTTTACTGACTAAATGCCTAATCACCTTTTGCTTTTAACCAGTTGGATATCTAGTCTAGGATTTATCCAGTTTCTGATTTTAAGTGAAAATGGTAATGTAAAAATGCCTCATTCGAATGTGACATGTTTTTCATGTTTTCTCAAGATCTATCCTGTAGAACAATGATTCTTCAGTCTTCTTGCAACACCCTACAGCAAATTCTCAATCCACACTTGTAATTACCTAAATGAGCTTATATTCATTTAACTAATTGCAAATAAACTCATCAGTTAATATAAATCCTAAAATTAATAATCAAGGACAGAGCACCACTATTTTATCATATTATAACCGATTAATAATGGTAACAGGAGTTTTTAATTCATGGAAATGAAGCCCTTATATTGAAAAAAAACTAATGTTCCATGTATGGGTATATGAGGATATTTGCGTAGGAAGCATTCTTTCAACATATATTATAGAGGTATTCTCTAATTCATTCTAGAATTAATTTAGTAGATGTGTATTGTCAGCTATATTCCAGGCACTTTTGTAGGTAGTATGAATACATCAGTGACTAAAATAGACAAAATTATGTATCCTTACTGAGATTACAATCTAGAGTGGGGAGAGAAGAAATAAAAAGTAAACCAAGCAAATTGTATATGTTTCATGTTAAAATACAAAAGAAAATGGAGCAGGAACGGGAGACAGGATGCTATAGTTGGAATATGGTTTGACCCTGGAAGCTCATGTTGAAATCTGAGTGACAAAGTCCCAGTGTTGGGGCTGGGACTTTTAAGAGGTGATCAGGTCAGTAAGAGGGATTAATGCCTTTATGGAGGGATGACTAGGTTAATTTTTGTGGAACTGGATTAGTTACCTTGAAAGCGGATTGTTATAAAGGGAGGGTGCCTTTTGTGTCTTCTTTGCTTCATATACCCCTGCTTGCTCTTCCACTTTTTGTCATGAGTTGAAGCAGCAGGAGGTTCTTACCAGAAGCAAACCAGGTGCTGGCACCATGCACTTAAACTTTCCAGTCTTCAGAACTGTAAACAGAAATGAACTACTTTCCTTTATGCAGTACACAGTCTTGAGTGTTCTGTTCTAGCAAAGGAAAATGGATTAATGCATGGGATAAAGTGGGGAAGAGTTTGCTTTTTTTAAATGTTTTTTCCAGGAAGGCCTCACTGAGAGGGTGAGCAGATACCAGAGGAGGAGGAAATGCAACAGGCACTTACATAGGGGCCAAGCACAGCCAGCAGGGAGAGTAGAAAGAGCACAGACCTGGGACAGGAGGCCTGGTGTGTTAGGGAACAAGGAGTTCAGAAGGTCTGGAAAACAGTGAGGACAAGACATGGGAGATGGGATTGGAGAGCTCACAAGTAGCCCTGATGCGACTGTCTATAGCGTTTTAAGAGACTTTGCTAACAAGTAGTGAGAGGGGTCACCACTGCAAATGCACTGAACAGAAGAAAGATAAAATAAGATCTAACTCATGTTTTCAGATGTTCTTTCTGGATAATATCTTGAGAAGAGTCTGGAAGGAGGGAAAGATGGAAGCAAATTCACCTAAGAGCCTTCCCCAATAATCCAAGTAAAAGATGAAGGGCTGTAACAATGGAGATGAGAGAATATCAGATTCTGGAGATAATTTGAAGGTAGAGATCAACAGAACTTGCTGACCATCAATGACCTATGAGCGAATGAGTCAAGGATGATACTAAAATTTTTACTTTAACCCCTGGGAAAAGAAAGGTTGCTATTTACTGAGGTGAAAAAGACCATAAGGAATATATTTTAGGACCAGAACGAAGTCAGGTAAGATCTGGAGATCTGTTTTAGACAAGTTAATTTGAGATGCCTATATAGTTATAGATTAGGAGGTAGAATATACAAATCTAGAGTTATGGGCAACTTGAGGCACATCTTATCAGCATATAGGTAGTATTTAAGGTCATCAAGACTGTATGAACTCACTCAGAGATTGAGTAGAGATAGTTAAAAGATTCGATATGGACACTCCAACACTGGAAAAACATTAGATCAGCCAGTGCTGTCATGTCTGTAGTCCAAGCGAATCAGGAGACTGAGGCTGGAAGATCACTTGTGCCCAGGAGTTTGGGACCAGTCTGAGTAATGTAGTTAAACAATTCCTTCAATTATCAGATAGTATTAGTGTTTAATGTCATCCTCTAGATCTATCAGTGCCAAATGCTGCTGATAGGTTAGGATAATGGAGACTAGGCCTTTACCGTAGATTAAACTACATTCTAGAATTAATTGTTGCTGACTGCAGCCAATTCAGATTTAATAGACTGGTAGAGATGAAAATCTTATTGAATTGGTTTCAGGATAGGGTGGGAAAAGAGAAATTGAGAAGTATGAGGAAAAAAAGTAAGCACTTTTGGGCAGACTCTTGTCACAAAGAATAGAGAAAAGGGATAGGAACTAGAGGAGACTGTGTAATCAGCAGAATGGACTTTAGTAGGACTGGGTAAATTATAGCATGTTATATGCTAAAGAGAATGATTCAGTGGATAAAGAAAACTGGTGATGCAGAAATGAGGAAACAATTATTGGAAAAATAAGCACCACAGGGTAAGAAGATACTGAATCTAATGCCCAATGAGGAGGAGTTGGCCTTGGGTAGGAGCACTGATGGCATATCCATGGCAGAAGGGGGAAGGCAGAGCTGTAAGAAGATGGGTATCAAGGGGGTAAAAGTATGTGCACCAATTTATTTCTGAGGGCTTTTATTTTCTAAGAGAAATAAGAAGTAAGGCCATCAGTGGAGAATGTGGATGGGGGAGAAGGTGTTGGAAATTTTGAGATGGAGAAGGAGGTAGGAACTCAAGTTCCTTGGGAAGATTCCCAGAGTGTTGACGGTGTGTTTCAAAATTGAGTGAATATGCGTTTTGGAGAACCACTGGATGCCACATGGCCTTCTCCTCTAGAGATCTAATGTATTAATTTAATAACCACTGCAGCATCCTCTTCAAAGGAAGATGCTTAACATTCTATAGCCAAAACTGTTCCAAATGCTTGAGAGCACAGAACTGTATGTGACGTCAACTATTAACATCCTACAGAATTAGTCCACTGACTCCAGTTTGGAAAATCACTGCCATGATGTCAGCAGCACCAAATGGGTTCATCCACTCCCCATGGGAGGCTCTTGCAGTCATCTCTGTTCCGTCTGTGAGGGGCAATGTCAGAACTAGGGGAAAATACAAAACTTAAAAGACTCTAGCAAAAGATTAGAGGAAAACTTGCTAATCTTTTCCTGAAGCTCCATACTCATGAACTGTGTTAGTAGGGGTGTGGGGGTGGTGGGGGTGGGGTGTTAAAAGCCTTAATAACAATTTAATCTAATGGGAAGAAGAAATTGCTGAGATCGGGGACCTCAAACCTAACATACACAGACTAGGTGACCTTGACAAGTCTTCAACACTCAAGTACCTAAAGGTCCACTAACAGGTTTCCTCCACCAGTTGTGGTGTAGGATACACAGCAATTCGGAATACTTCTCTGAAGTCAGTCAACCGTGGAGTAAATCTTCAGTGCCATCTCTTACTGGCTATGTCACCTTGGAAACAAGTTAACCTATAAGGGTCTCAGCCTTCTTTGTAAAATAGAAAGGAAGGTAACATCTACTTCACTGGCTATTGTGAGAATTAAGAAAATACATATCAAACACTTAGTACAGTGGTTTTTATATATATATAGAAATAAGAGAATGCAGTAACTGATAGGAAACAGTTCTCTAAATTAAGACCTAGATGAAATTGTAAAGAAGCACTAGCTCTTTATTAATAGTTTAGTAAAGAAAATTAAATTTGTTTCTAACTCATAGCTTAACTCTTTTAATGAAACTGGTATCTCTATAATCTTTTTTTTCTTTACTCTTAGTATTTTGACAACAACCTGAAGTAGAGGTTTAAAAAGCTCGTACTACATTATTGCAGAAAGAAATGACTTTTCTGTTGGGGATAATAATAGTAATAAAATAATATTGTTTTAGATCCATGGTCTAATGTTTCTGTTACAAGCAGGTATTGCTCCGGATGGGAAAATAAAGATCACAAAAGGGTTAACTGACTTAGCCAAGGTCAACATCAAGGCACAATCGTAATGCCCATAGAACAGCAGGAAAGTCTGTACTTCTGACATATTTATAAGTCTGTGGTTAAGATGTTTGTTTAATGCTCTTTTTTATTCAAAGGTCTCTGACCATTTAAACCTTTCCCCTTTTAACTTAGATGTGCTTTGCTTGCTATTAATGTCCTTTAAGTACCTTCTTTATGTTCATGTTAAAATCTGGACCTACCAATTTTCAAAGCTCTACTTTGACAAAATTCCAAGATAATTATAGCAATTGTTTTTTAAAAAACATGTTCAAGTTAAAAATAAAGACTTCCGTTAGATTTGAAATTTCAAAGAATTAAGTTTGCTTGCTTGTTATAAGAAGATAATTCTTAGACCGTGTGATGCTAAGAATAAGAACTACATTATTTTTGCATATAGGTTTAAAATGTTTTGTGTCTGTCTGTTATTAACCTTGGATCTTGATCCAAGACAAGGCTCAGAAATAGGAGCTAAAAAACCCAAGTATGGGTTTTATTGCCAAATCCATAGAGAATTACATATCTCCTTTCTAACGCTGGTGCTTTTAGATAAAATGGCAAAATACTTTTTTGCTGCTTGATTACATGTTACTAAATAAAAGCAATATTTATAAGCAATGCTGGGGTTAAATTCTATAAATATTTTTATTAGAAAATGACTGTGAGAGATATAGATCCCCAAAGTAGATGTGCATGAATAGACACAAGTCAATACACATGCACAAAAAGAGATAGAGTTACTCATGGTGTGTGTCTAGATTTTCCCAGCAGACCCACCATATGTTTCTTGTCTCCACGGCTGCCCAATGAACTCATGCATGTGGATAACAATTCTAGCAGGCAAGAAGCCACATAAACAATGAGCATAACCCATAATGAAACAAAGAGATGTGCTAATACAAAATCTCTGTAATGAACATTACTCAACCTAACTTTTTATTAATTTTTTTGGTAAATAAACAAATAATATATTAGTATATCTTCCCACTGAAAAAATAATCCAAAGTTTGAGGGTGAAGGACTGTACAGCATTTCATACTGAACGGCACCATGGCCACATCTGCAACCTAACTTGTCTAGTTACCTTCACCATAACCTCTCTGTGGTCAGCAGGATAGGAGCATACAAATATGTAGTGACTGACATAAAAGAAATATGAAAGTGTGATACAGTTTAATTTGAATATGACTGGTCCAATAACAAACAAATATACAGATATAGTAGTGGTAATTAATGGTCATGCATTTGATTGTTCTCGTCCAGATTTGTTTGTTTATGTATTTGAGGGGTGTCACTAAGTTGTCCAGATTGGCCTCTTAATCCTCTTGCCTCAGCCTCCAAGTAGCTGAGATTAGAGGTGTGCACCAGCATAACAGGCTCACTCTATTTTTGAAGAAACATCTTTTCTTGTCACCATCTTGTGACAATACAGTTAAGTTGCTGAGATCCATAATCATCTGTTGGGTCTGTGAAGGTTATCAAACTCTTTCATGACAACAAGCAACATACAGAAATGGTTTGTATCATAACACTTAATGACAAATAGTACAAAACACCTGCAATTGTAGTTTTGAAGATAAAGCAATATGAAAGCATTAGATCCTTCAGTTTCCTCATCTATGCAATGTGAATTTGGTCATTCACAAATTTTGAATGCCTACTAATGCTAGGTACACTTCCACACAAAGGACTGCAATAGGAGAATGTGACAGAAAAATCCTTTGTCCTTGTGGAGTTCCTACTGTTGCAGAGTGGACTGCAGAGGGATAGACAGATTGAATGAAACAGTAACACCAATAATTATTTTAGATGATGATAAGAGCTACACAGAGGAAAATCAAAAGGGGTGGGTTTTGCAATTTAAAGTAGTTTGTCAAGGCTCATCCTGAGGTGAAATGCAAAATGCTTTGAGCAGTATGTGGCACATAGAAAATGGTTAATAAATGTTAGTCTAAAAAAGGAGTGGCATTTAAAGTTGCCTCAAGGAAGGTTTTTGTTTGCTCTACATTTCCTTTATTTGCCATGACCATTTTTATCTAGAATTGAATGGGACTGTATTTAAATTCTGTATAGCTAGCTTGTGAAAAAAAAAATTTTTTTTTAGTTGTCAATGAATCTCTATTATTTATATATTTATTTATTTATTTACATGCAGTGCCGAGGATCCAACCCAGGGCCTGACACATGCCAGGCAAGTGCTCTACCACTGAGCCCCAGTCCCAGCCCCAGCCGAAGACTTAGATCTTCATTGACCAATTATATTCAATCTGTCCCTGTCTTAAGAAAGAAAGGGAGGAAGGGAGGAGAGGGAAAAGAAGAAAAAGGAAGAGGGGACAAATTAGAAGAATTAGAAGAAGATAGGAGAGAAGAAAGGAAGTTCTTAAATAAGACTCTTTTTTACACTTGGGAAGCTGAGGCTGGAGGACTGCAAGTTAAAAGCCAACCTGGCCAACTTAGCAAGACTGTGTCTCAATTTAAAAATAAAAAAAAATTAGCTGGGGGATTTGCTCAGTGGTAGAGCACTTCCGGGTCACAACTCCAGTACTGGTAGAGAGCGAGGGTCTTTTTTAAATGTAAAATTGCTTTAAGTCATATATGTAATTTAACTTATGAATATATATATATCAATGTATATAAATATAAATTCTATAAATATATATATACACACATATATATTCTAATTTAGACATTGGATCACTTAAAACAGATGCACACCAAACCCAGCAAGATAGTAATCTTTATAAATCTAATAAACTTGGTGTATGTGTGTGTGTGGTGCTGGGGCTTGAACCCAGGACCTTGTGCCTGCTTGGCAAGTGATCTACCACTAAACTACATCCTTAGCCTCAGTTGACTGGTTCTATGTGTTTTATAGAACTGAAATACGGAAACCCCATATATTTCTTTAGATTATATTTGTTTTGACAAACACCTTGATTATTCTGGTAGGTGATTATATTTAGGTATATTTAAATAGTAAACAGTTATTTGTATTAAAGACACTAACAATTCTAGTTAGTACAAAAGGAAAATAATTTATACGACACTTAGCTGGACATTTTGGAAGTTACTTTCAATTGCCCATCAGAAAGCTTTCAGGACTTCTTGTTTTCTGGGTGTTTGAGTTTGGCACTGGAGGGATAACTAAGAAGTGGTCAGGCACAATTTTTGCCATGCCTCATAGAGCTTAGGAAGGTATGTAAGACCTCACTCGCTCTTCACATCCTTCTAGAGAAGTACCTGGGAGTAACTGAAGCCAACAAAAACTGAGCAATCTGCAGTGTAAGGTCACACCATGGATCAACGAAACTGGGAATTACTTTCAGGGTTTCTAGTGCTCAAACACCAGCTCATACACACTGCCTCACTAACATCTGAATATGAAATGCAAATGTAGTTTATATTTTGGGAGACACAGATTTACCTTTCTAATTGTGACTTGCTTATCCAGCTTTTAAAAAGCAATGTTCACTTTTCAAAGACATGTAAATTGATGGAGTGGAAAGTTGAATCATAATCAGACTGTGTAACTGGATGAAGGGAAACTGGGATTCACATTTTGCCCAAGGTAAATCACACATGGATTAATTTAAAATCGACTACATTATGGTTTGGATACTTTAATGATTTATTAACCATATTGGGCAGAAATACATGTTAGCAACATTACAAAATCTTTTAAAAATATAATTTTTGAATTAATGCCCTTAAAATGATGGTGGCAATAACTTGTAATGTTTGTCTATTTTTAGCTGTCTGCTAGCATGAATTCAGTAGAGAGCTTTGGTAATATAATGGTTTCCAATTTAAGACTAAAACATGATGTAAAATTATATAGCAAAACGGCAGGCGCTGTCAGTTGGTTGTCTCAAATTCCATCCAAGAGGCCCTCCTCCATGTCCTCTTTCCTGTGACTGGTCTCAGGGAAGCCCTATGACCCAGTTCTGGCTAATGAAATGTAAGCAGATGATTTGGGTGAGGTTTCTGGAAAGCTTTCTAAAAGGAACAGTCCTGGTCTTTGCTCTTGGACTTTTTTCTTTTCTACTTCCTACTATGGAGGGTGTGTATGTTTGTGTGTGCATGGGGGGGGGGTACACTTTAATGAGAGAGCTGGAAAGAAAAATGAGCTTGGGGTTTGGGGGTACAAAGAGTAGCTCCCCTCCTTTGGACTTGTTTCATTCCAAGGGGTGAACAAAAAATATGTATCTTGAGCTGGTATTCATCAGGTTTTCTGTTGTTTGCACATGAAAGCAATACTAATCAATACCGTGATCTTCCTCCCTCCTTGCCTCTCTCCCCTCCAATTTTCATTTTATTCTCAAGTTTCCAACCAGGTATCATTTCTTTCTTTCTCTCCGATCTTCTCTCTATTTAGCTTCAACTATAGTAGAGTCAATGATCTATTTAGATGACTCTCAGACTTATGAAAACTAAAACCTCACTAATCCTCCTGAATTAAGACTTGAAATATGTGACAGTTTCCTATTCTCTTTCCCTTGTACCTCTTCCCCTAAATGAGTTGTGAGTCTTAGGTTATGAATTTGCAAGTCTCTCACAGCTGGCTAACCTTCATTTTCTATTATAGCCATTTGATTTCAAGCTCATCTCTTAGCCAGTCTATGCCAACAGCGCTTCTACCTGGGCCAAGCATCCTTCTTGTCAACGCCTCATTTATATTCCTAGAGTTCTAACTTTACTCATCAGAAAATTAACCTTAAGCTATACCCCCCTTCCCCCCACAGTGCTGGGGATTGCACCCCGGGCCTCACACTTGTCAGGGCAAGTGCTTAAAAATCTCTTTTAACTCTTTTGAAAATTAATTAAATTAATTAATTTATTTATTGGCAGTGCTGAGGATTGAACCCAGGGTCATTCACACTCTAGGACAGAGCTCTGTCACTGAGCTACATCCCCAGCTCAAGCCATTCTTGTTTACTAAAGATTTTTTTTTTTAAGTACCATCCAATAATAACAAGAACACAGGGAAAATGAAACTCTCAAGAGAGTGTCATTGTCAACTGATAAAATATCTTAAAAATAATTTGGCAGTATGTTTCTAGAACAGTTAAAAAGTCATATTCTCTATTTTAGTAACAATTTAGGGGAGAAACGAATATTTTGTTTTCCTTTTAAGAGCGATGCTAAAATGTTTACTATAATGTAAATACAACTGCAAAAATTTGGAAAAAAATCAAGTGTGGCAACTATAGTAAGTTGAATAAATAATGTGATCTGCTGTTAGGAAAAATAATGATTATGAAAACTTGAAGGCATGATCAACACATAAAAATTGTGATGCAATATTGAGATTCATGTCAGAAAGTAGTCATTCTTATAGGGACAGAAGGGGAATTCTGAAACTGAATGACCACAGTGGGGACTTAGAACGTACTGGAAATGTTCTGTCTCAAGCTAAGTAGCATGCCTTAATAGAACTTGATATATATTTTACATGTATTATGCCATTTCGTATTAGGAAAAATGTTCATCTTTTGAAGACCCTTTTAAGTACAACCTTCTTCACAAAATTTTCCTTAATGTTTCCAAGCTGATATTGTACCTCATATTGTTATTCATTAGTTTTATCTAAGCTCATCTTTTTATCAACATCTAGGCTAGTGTCTCACAGCATGGAATTAAAATGGTATTTTGTAAACTATACTTTATTTCCATGAGGGGTACTGTTTTCATTTGCAAAATTATAAAAGCAAGGATAGCTAGAGTTCAAATCTCATGTCTCAATTTATTTAAAAATAAATATTATCTCTATAACTTTGTAGCTCCAATGTTTATAAACTAAAAATATGTAGTGTCGTTTAAAAAACACATTTGCTGTGAATTTTTTTCTGAAATTAAAAACTTGAATTTTATTCATTATAGTATAGTGCTATCTAATTCTAATAAGAAGAATAAAGAGTGGTATGATTGAATAATTTTAAAATTATTAAATGTAAAAGGAATAATGAAATTGAGTAAAAATGCTCCACATTTAATATACTCTTTTATGTGAAATCTTCTAACTTAAAAGTTCCTTGGGGTCTGGGGTTGTAGCTCAGTGGTACAGTGCTTGCCCAGCACATGTGAGGCACTGGGTTCAATCCTCAGCTCCACATTAAAATAAATAAATAAAATAAAGATATTGTGTCCATCTACAACTAAAAATATTTTTGAAAATTGCTTGAAGAATGTTGCAGAATTAATGTTCAAAATTATTTTTCCAACACATTCCAGAGTTTTGTTACTTACAATATATACAACCAAATGGAAAGCCAAACTTTCTCCTAAGTAATATTTTAAGATATGTTATTATAATTTTATATGCTATGGTTACTTCACGGATTCAACATGCATTCATTAATCACCTACTAGGTGCAAAACAGCATGAGTGGTAAAGAGAAAGCTACATAGGTGGTTAAGGTGCAGCTCTTATTCTCAATTACATGGAATAGCTGAGCCAGTGCCAGGGGAAGTATAAAGGTGCCTTAAGAATAAATGTGGAATTAAAATTACTGAATGCCTACTTGGGCTGATACTGGCCAGGGTAAGCGTCTAATAAATGTCAATCTTTCAATATGAGGGAAATATTTAGGTAGAAAACTTTTGAGAATCAGAAAAAAATCTTGAAAATCAGCTAGACAGTGACAGAGGCTCTCTTCCCATGACACTGAAAGAAGCTCTAAGAAGGGAGAGATTATTTTTGGTAAAAGGATGAGATAGGACTACCTGTATGTGGGGTCGCACATAATCACTTTTGAAGGATTCCAGGGAAACAGATGGAGAGAATCATTCAGTAAAGGTAACTAGGGTAGATGGGGCATGATGGCAAGCTTCCAGTTGGCTAGAAAGGAAGTATAAGACATGAAAATCTAAATGGGATCCTTATGTACCATTATATTGTACTGAAACTAATTTGTGCCAATTTGGTTCATAAATATAGGTATTTCATAATTAAGGTTTTGCCTTGGGAAAGGTGGAGAGGATTTAAGGGAAGGAAGGGTTAAAGTACAGAGCTGGAGGATCGGGGAGGGGGATACGATGAGGCTAGAAAAGGACTGAATGAAAGTTACTGGATGAACTTGGAAAAGAAGACTACCTTAAGATATTTAAAATAGAAAAACCAAAAACTGTATTGACTGCAACAAAACAAAGTTATAAAGTAGCATTTTTTTCTCCTAATTTTCAGATAGCTCCTCACCCAAATCAAAATATGTTGTTTACCATGTAATCACCAGCTATTGGTATTTGTAGTAAGTATTTACACACCTTTCACATACTTGAAAAAGGAAATTCCCCTTTGCTGCACATGATCACCAAAATATGACATCTGAAACAGGCACAGAAAACCTAACAGTACATGTGCATGTTTGGCCCTAAGAAAAATCAGGGCTGTATTTCCTATTTAGAGCTTTGGGAATCACTTTTATTTTCACTTCTAGTTAACTCCACCCTTTCTACACAGCCTTCCGAAAATGAACTCCACTTTTCCCCATCCCCATCCAGAATTGTATTAGTCTTAAAACATTCTTGCAATCTTTGTCCTCACTAATCCAAAGGTTTAAAAACGTTGAATGTACATCAACATTGAAGAGTCTTTAACTTACAGAATCAGGCTGTCCTACAGGCACTACTCTTAACAATAACATTTTTCTACCACTGACACTAATTTTTCAGACTATCACTACTGGTTAAGATCTAACAAAATGTGTGCTGGCAACATTTGCTTTTACATTATTTAAAATCTCTAGTTATGTTTTGCTAGATCATCTACATTGAGTTGGATTTTCTGTGGATGTGCTCTTTTTTTTTGGACATGTGTTAGGTAAAAGATATCCAGTGTATGTATCATGTATAAGAAAATCCAGGATACCAACCTTGACTGTCTTTGTTAATTCGTTCTTTTGGTTATTTTAATAATAAAAACTATGTAAATGAAGTACGTAGAGGTAGGGAAATGGATCATCACTCTTGACCCAAATCATCTTGGTTTTAAAC
Source organism: Sciurus carolinensis (assembly GCF_902686445.1). Lineage (NCBI taxonomy): Eukaryota > Metazoa > Chordata > Mammalia > Rodentia > Sciuridae > Sciurus > Sciurus carolinensis. The sequence goes on along the minus strand of NC_062217.1, from coordinate 68,282,551 downwards.
AAAACTGAAATACATAGGGTTAGATTTGATGCTTTCAACCCTGAAATTCTGATTCTGTAAGTTCTCTCAATATTCTTTTACATAGTCAGAATTATACATTCTTGGTAAAATAATTTTGCCATCTTTGCTGTTTCTGATTTTGTCCATCTCTGCAAATACATGGAAGAGTAGAAAGGTCTAAATAGCAAAAAATGCACATATCTTTGCCAGGGCTGAGCACTATTTCTCTACCTCCTTCCCTTTTCTACACATATTGCGTTCTATAGATATACAATTACACGAACTGCACTGGAAATGTATGCCTGTGCACAACACTTTAGTGATCTCATTCCCAATAATACTCATGTTTTTAAAATTCTTTCATTGTTTTTGCTCTTCCACACCCATGTCCAGTTCATGCAATGAAGAGCTCCTCCCTTCCAAACCTGCATTTTTCCTTTCTTCTTTTTATATTTGGGGAGTGGCCTTAACATTTCTAATTCCTTCTTATATGTCAACAATATTTTAAAAAGCTGGGAGGACATTTTTCTAATACTTGCTGTATTTCCTTCTTTTAACCACACAACCTATTGAGACTGTGGATATTAACCTTGACCTGCCCTGAATTTCCTTATCCCTCTGGAATGGATTCTTGTAGTTAAATTTCTATCCCTCATCATTCTCTTAACATACCCATGGCTGCTGCTTTAGGAAGGGAATGTGCAGTTTGCTTTTCCACGTGCAGAATCACTTGCTATGTATTTATGGTCTGTTCTCCACTCAGCTGAGAAAGAGCTGTTGGTTTAAGAACTGCCACGATGACATAATTTCTTACAGCATCCTTCCACCCTTATAGTTAAGCTCACTTCCTTCACTTCCAGACTATCTGCCCCACCTAGAGTGAAACTTCACAGGGATCCCAGTAGAGGGAAAATTTTCGTTTAAATACTGCGCAGCTGTTGATATTCTACGTTTCTCCAAACTTGTCTTTTCTTTTTGTTTCCATTCGAATGCAGCAGGATGGAAACGTCTATTTATCCTCTGCTTGGAATCAGACTAGCGGGTGGGGTTTGCAGCTCCCATACTCGGAACAGATCCCGCCCAGGCGACCAACACCTCAAGTCCTGGTCCCATTTCCCTTCGGAGTTTGAGTCCCTTGTCTTTCCCGCTATTTCGCTGAGGAGTGCTTCACCAATTTCAGACACTTTGGCACTTGTCTCATTTGCTCTTCTTCGAAACCCTAAGACCAGGTCAGACTGCTCCTTTCAATCCTTTTATTCTTAAGACGCGGGCCCGCTGATTCATCTTGTCAGGACTAGAAACGGGCCGCGGGACTCTGGGCTGGACCACCTTGCCTGTTCGCCTCAGTTGCCAAACGTGGCAGAGGGTAGAGGATGCACTGGGCGCACTCCTCCCTTTTGTTTTCAATAACAGCGCACACCCGGCCTTAAGAAGTGTTTGGAAAATGCCACAGTGCCACACAGATGTAGAACCCGGCTTTTCCTGGCTTGAATTTGCTCCTTTGCTCTCATTTCCTGTTTCTCGGCCTCTCCCATGTTTCTCTCCCCACCCCACTTCACGCCACAGTGCTGCAAATCTTTCTCTCCTAACACAAACTTCCCCTTCCCAGCCTTCCCACTGCCGCGGCGGTTTCCCACGCAGGGCGGGCTCAGGGCCATTGGGCAGGGGTGGCTAGCCCACCCCGGCGCCCTAGAGCGCTCACCTAGGTTTGCAAGAAAGTGGCGTCCGCCAACACCGACCTCAGGGACCGCGGGCCAGCCCCGCTTCCGCCCCGTCTGCTCTTTGCCCCCGCCGACCCTCCCGCGCAGCGCTGACCCCGCGCCCTCCGAGCCGCCGCGGGAACGGCCGTCCGCCCGTCCGCCCGTCCGCCTCCTCCCTCTCCCGCCCCAGAATCCCGCGGATCCGCTGCCCCGGGCGCGGAGGGAGGGGCCGCCGGGGAAAGCGTCAAGGACTCAGCCGGGAGCCGCGCGCCTCTCGGGACTCTTCTCCGGGGCGCAGGGCAGGGGTCTAGCCTCGCGCCCCCGCCGCCTTGGCAGGGGTCCTCAGCTCCCGTTTCTTTTGCTGTCTCCTGCGAGTTCGCCCGCTTTCCCAAATAACTGACGCGGGCAAGCGCCCCTTCTCTCCGGGTCGCGAAGCGAGGCACGCGTCTGTGCCTTGCCCCCATTCATCCAGCCAAGGTGAAGCGCGGGGAGGGAGGGCGCCCTAGCCTCGCCCGCAACGTGCGTCGCTCCTCAACCCAAACAATGCTTCCCCCGCTTCCTCGCTCAGCCCTCTACCCAACCTACCCACCCAACCCCGCGCCCAGGGCGCCTCCAGTGGAGCTTCCCCTGCTGGGACCCCATTGTTGCCCCAGCACTGCCGATGCCCGGCGCCCGGGGGCGGTCCCCGCTAGTGGCCCCGGAGCCTCGGTCGGCCGCCGGAGCCAGCTCCGCCCACACCTTTCCAAGTTAGCTGGCGGCAGAGCCGCGGGGACCGCTTGAGCGCCGGGCCCCCTCCTCGCCCGCCCCCACCCGGGCGGGCGCGGGGAGGGGGTGGGGGCCGAGCGGGCTCGCTGCTTTATTTGTCTCCCAATTCTTTTTCTAAGGCTGCCTTGCACGCTCTGACACAAAAGAGGGGGACTTTCTCGCTGCTCAGAGCGAGTCCTCGCCCGGAGAGTTGCAATCGGGGGGTTCCTCCAGCCGCGAGCCCCCGAGGGCCCCCACAGCCGGCGGCTCCCAGAGATCCGTGGGCCATGTGTAGGTTATTTTGGGTGCCGCAGCAAGGTGGTGCAGGTGAAAGAGAAGCGCGGCCGAGGACGGAGGCCGGGGGGCGGAGGCAGGGGTGGGGCGGGGTGGGGCGGGGTGGAGGCTCCGCGGACCCACCCCCCAGCCGGCGGCCCGGGCGGCGAGGCGAGGGCCGGGCAGTGGGTGTTGCCTTCTACCTCTGCGATCGGGGAGGGGTTAGTTTCCCACAGGGGATTTCAACCATCACACTCAGAGCCCGCCTCCTAATCCTCGGGCGGAGCGGCTCGGGGGCCCCATTTTATGGCAATAAAGCGACTTAGCGCCTGCTGAGCGAGCCCCTCCCCGCCGCCGCCCCCGCCCTCGGCCCCACCCCGGGGCTCGCCCGCAGCGGCGGGGCTTTGTTTCTGGGGAGAAGGACCGGAGCTCTTTTGTTTGGGGGTTTGGTGTTTTCACCCCCCCATCTCACCCCACCCACCCCACCCCCCGCGCCTCTCCGGTTTCCTGAGCTGCGGGCTGCAAGGGAGAGAAGCGGCGTCTTGCAACCCCCTCGGCTGGGCCCCGGGGTAATTCGATGCGGGCCTGGCGAGGCTCCCCACGCTAGACCGGGGCTCGCGTCTCGGCAGCCTCCACCCACCGGCCCACCCTACATTTAGCGCATCATGTGATCCTGGTAAGTCATTTGCAAGTACAACAGTTCCCTGGGTTGCCCCCCATTCATTTCCTGAGAACTGCAGAGAGCAGCTGAGAGGCTCTGCTTGTGCGTGTGAGTGTGCGCGGGTGACGCCGTGTGTGCGAGAGAGAGGGAGAGAGAGAGAGAGTGTGTGTGTGAGTGTGTGAGTGTGTGTGCGCGCGCGCGCGTGTGTGAGAGAGAGAAAGGGCGAGCGAGAGGGGGACTCTGTGTGAGGGAAAGAAAACAATTTCTCCTGCTCCGCAGCTTCTGTTCAGGTCTGTGCCGATTCCGTTTCTTATCAAAATAAACAACCCCCCCCTTTTTTTTTCTGCCATCCCAAATCAGACCTTATTCTCTTAACATGTTTTCTTTTCCTTCTGTCATCTGCTCAAGTTAAATCATTTTGGTTGGTCTGTGTTCTTAAAGGGGGTAAAGTGTTGGGAAGCGGGAGGGGGGGCCGGGGAAGGGTGATGCTTTTGCAAAGCAAGTAGCGTCGGTCGGATTCGTGGAGAAGAAAGAGGGAGGTTACTTCCCCCACTCCCCTAAAAATTTAAAAAGAACTTAGCAAGTAAGGTGAATTAAGCAAATGTTTTTCTACCCCTAGTGGAATTGTTGGTTGCAGCGTTTGCTTGACAGTTGCCAGGGATAAGAAATAAAACCCCAAGGGCTGAATTGGGGGGCGGAGAGGAACTGGTGGAAGTAGTTGGCCCCTAGGAATAGAATGGGTTGGATGAATAACTGCCGCACTGGGGCTGTGTGTGTGTGTGTGTGTGTGTGTGTGTTGGAGAGACTGGAGGGGAAAGGGTTAAGGCGGAGATGACACTGCTGGCATGAATAGTGGTCCTGGTGCTACATTCATTATTGTCTCTGGTCGTAATGATGTGTAACTGTCACTTGCTACAGTGCCTGATCTACGGAAGTAGCCAGGGGCTGGCCCGTGGCTGTTATTTTCAATTATGGGGGACCTGGCCCGAGTTGACAAGGGGCAACTTTGCACGTCCACCCTGTCCGGGAAGCCCGCGGAGCCGGCCTGGGAGCCACTTCTTGCCTTAGAAGCTCTCTCCGAGGGCTCGGACTTGACCTCCGCGACATTAGTTGGTGTTCATGTTAGATGCTCCCCTACTGGGAGAATCAATCCTGCTTTTGTTGGGTAAAGAACTGCCTACTAGAACTTTGAAAACTTTTATCTTTGGGGAAAAGGGTGGGGTGCATTCAACAGTTTTGTTTCGCAGTGCATTTGAAGCAAATGCTTGGAAAAAGTACCAATTCCTTTGTTATATGCCCGGCAGCTTCCCAACCCCCTTCACCCTGCTCTTCGAGTTTTGCATACTTTAATAGTAATAGCCTTAATTCAGCTGATAAAAGCTGACTGTGTTGAGTTAAAGAGTATTAGTACAACGGAATGTGTAATCTGGATAAACAGTTTGTATGGTTAATATTGTCAGCTCTCTTAATTTAACTGTACAGATGGCTTAAGTATGTTCTGTATGGATTGTTTTAAATAATTCCACTGGCTAATAGAATTCTCTGCCGAGCGCTCTTATATTTTAGCTCAGCGTTAATATTCTGTTTCCCTGTAACACCTAGTAGCTCTATTTACATTTAGTGCATGTGCATCTAGTTACTTCGGTAGACATCTGCCAATCAACTACACGTCATTCTGCAAATGCACCTAGACGCGCCTCCATGCCCTTTTCTTAGTGGAGGATGGAGTTGTTTAGATAAGTAAATGCTTTGAAATAAATTTGGTGGCTTTTTAGCAAGCGGCCACTTGTGATGGAATAGGAGTGGTCACTTTGAAGAGTGAGAGTATACCATCTTCTAAGAAATGCTTTTAGAATTGACATTTAATTACAACAGTGGAAACCCCTCCTCTGAAGGGAAAAAAAAAAAAAAAAGCCTGCTTGTGCTATTTGCAGACCTCATTCACATGTTTACATTTTTAAAAACCACACAGAAATTGGTTCCGGTTAAGAGGTATATTTTAGGCTGGAAAAATTTTAATAGTAGAATCTTAGTAGAAATAGGATATTGAAGGACAGACATTTCAGTTGCATAAGATACATCTTTATTGCTGCAGCATGATCAGTCTTGATACTAGATTGAGTATATTAAGCTCCTTTGAGTTGAGGAGAAAGCCATTTGAGGAATACAAGAATAGGCAGAAATTTGTAATTCTTTCGAAAAAAGGTTTATTATTCTACCAACTCATATAAACTGGTAAAATTGGAATGTTTTCACATAAAAATTTCATGAACTAAAACTAACATAGCCATGTCAAGTTAAACAAAACATTTGAGGATTTCTGTTTATTTTTGAAGTCCTTCAGTTATTTAACATAATTTAGTAAGGCATCCTTAAAAGAAACTTAAGTTAGTTAAACTTCATTGGCAAATGCTTTTTATTACAGTGTATTGAATGAAAATTGTTGTGCTAATGAGTCCTTAATATCCCCCTTACCTCCAAAGTTTCTTTTCAAGATCTGAATGTCATTTGGGAGGAAATGGTCCTGGTATAGCATTTGAGACCTTGACCTTAGCAACTCTTGGCTGGTGGTTGTTTACAACTGCTGCAGTTTATGCTTGCACTGACAGGGAAGGGACTGCAAACAGTACAGTCACTCCTCCAGGCCCAAGGGAGAACAAATCAGGATGCTTGATGTTCAACCCAGAGAGCATGCATGCATCAAGCCTAGAATGTCTAGAGTATTCTGGTCATGTAAAAATATATATATTTCTTGGGGATTTCTTCTGGTCTCCTGAGAAGGGAAACATGCATTTTCATAGCCTCAGAGTAAGTTTTAGATGTTATATTGTGAAACAGGCTGTTATCAACTTAATGGGATAATTTGATCTTAAACATAGGTGTGTTTTATCTCAGCAAAGATGATTTAAGTGCTTAGGCCTTCAGGCTGTACTAAGGGCATTTTGAAGTAGAAATGTTGGTTAATCAACATTTACATTGAATAACCTTACCCAGTGAGGTGAAGTTGTTAAATAGTTGAACATCTATGGTCCTGGGTATTTTCTCCATTATGCAAGATGAAAAACATGTAATTTTTCCATTCATGCAAATTAAATAATATTAGATGAATTCCATTAAATTGGGATGTCAGATAGTTTGCTTTCTTTGTGTTTTGAGAGAAACAGTATTCTTAGTGTTAAGTTTGTAAATGTAACTGTATTTTGTATAATATGAAATAGTTGTACAAAGCTAGTAATGGTGCAAACTCATTTGAAACTTACAAATTTACTTTTTTTGGATATAAATAAGTTTACCCACTTGTGCTTGCATATTGATTAATGAGCAAGAACTAAAAATCCTAAAGCAATTTTGTTAAAAATTGATGCCACTGTTGTATTTTCTTGTTTAGGAAGTAACTTTCACTTTTATAAATTCTGAATGGATTGAAGTTGCCTGTGTCATTTACATTGAAAATACCATATGATACTGAACTACCTGTGTTTTTGCTCAGTGTTCACTTCTTTTCCTTTTTTAAAATTAACCTTTTAAAAAAAATTATCAGTCTACAAGTTATACACATCATTCAGCTTTAAATGTGTACAAAATTTAAGTGTGAAAATATTAAAATTAAGTCAGTGGTAACACCCTATAACCACAGCCTTAACTCATCTACCACAACACTCTTCCCAGAAGCAGAATGGGAGTAAACAGATGGGCTTTGCCCTGTGCCCAGAAGGTCAACTGCCTTTGGCCCTGTCAGACCTGCTTGGTTTCTAGATTGCAGCCCCTGCCAGAGAGCTGTCTGACTTCAACCCACCAGAATTCATTTTCAGGGCCTACAGCAGCCACACCCCATCTGATGTCAGCTACTGAGTTCCTGTGGTAGAGAACACATGCTGTGGATTAAATGGTTACTCTCTCTGTGTATTCTCAGTAATTATGTTACAAAAGGATTTTTCGGTTTGGGGTGTTTATTGTCATAAAGTAGCTACTTGACTAGTCATATTGCTCCATAAAAATTTGTTTTGGTTTGGCACTAGACTACAGGACATTCACCCAAAGAATTCTACTCTGACTTGGCTTTTATTTTTTTAAACTTAAAAGTCATATGTCTGTTGTTAATCATTTTAAATTATCTATCTATTTATCTATGTATGTATCTGCTTATTTATCTATCAGTGTACTAACTGGACCTGTCTAAGCAATTTTTCTGTCTAGGTACAGAGTAAGTAGTGGAAAATCCCTGCAGTTGTCTTCCTACCTGGAACCAGTCAGGGAACAATTTGGAGAGCTTTGGGCTAGTTTTGTCACCCCCATCAAAGGCCATGGAAGCTATCTTAAGAATTACCTGCAGGTTTTGACAGCTAAAAATTGTGTCCCAAGTACAACATCACCGTTTTATAGTGCAAACAGGGTTTCCCAATGATTTTTGGCATGAGGTGTATGTATATGCTACATATACATTCACTATTTTGTGTGTGTGTGTGTGTGTGTATATATATGGTTATGTATATTTATGCGTGTGTTTTTATATGCTCTATCTTTATGTATGTCTGTGTGTATATATATATATATATCTGCCCATTTTGCATGCATTATGACTAATAATTACAGTAAAAAACCACACACATGAAGAGAAAAGGGGTAACACAATATCTCTTTTCAAATTCTGTGTTTAGTAATATTATTCTCACTTTGAGATTAACAGGTTCATTCATAAGAAAACTAAAACCACCCTACTGCAAAGAAAATAAGTGTAAAAGGCCACCATGATCAATGAATGTCAAAATTGAAAAGAAAAAGCCTTCATTCATTTCATAATCAGGTTCTCTTTAAGGCGGTGCATCCTAGTGGCAGAGCTCATTTCCATGGCAGCCGTGTCTCAGGTTGAGTCTGCCTCTCTCACTTACTAAGTCTGGATGACCTTGGTCAAGTTTCTTAACTATGTGAGGGTTAAATGAGGTAATGTGGATAAATGTCACTTTGTAAAAGAATGAAGTACTGGTGTGACAGCTGATTTGACAGGAAAACTACTCCCGCCCTTCCCTTGTCCCTCCCACACTGTTCCCCCCACCAAAAGGGATGGACCTTTCCAGCTTCTCAAAGTGAGCATATAAATTACACTTATGAAGAAGGAATTTCCGAGTGTGGGTAGAAAACTGCTGGCAGTCAAAGGTCATGAATTCCATTCCTGTCTCCACCAGAGATTTGCTCTGTGACCTTGAGAAAGTCACTGTTAAAAAGTTTCTACGTAGTAGCTCTTGTAAAAGTCATTCACTAGTAACATTTACAAAATGCAGGTGAAGTATCTCAACTTGGCAAAAAGATAAAATACATAAAAGTGCATTTTACAAGATCATTTACAGAGAATTGAAAGTAAATACCAATAATGATTATTTAGAGATTGAAAATCTCTAGACTATCCCTTAGAGAAGTACACTGAAGTGTCTATCAACTAGCCAATTAGACATTTTTTTTTTTTGAACCTAGGTCTTTGAACATGCTAGGCAAATACTGAGTTATATCCCCTTGCCCTTTATTTTATTTTGAAATAGGGTCCCACTAATTGCCTTAGGCTGGTCTTGAACCTACAATCCTCTAGAGTCTCTGGGATTATAGGCATGTGCTTCTATGCCTCCTAAATGTGTCCTTAAAAAAAAAAAAAAAAAAAAGAATCATTAAATTTGTGACAAATGCTAGTACAGCAAATTGAATTGTAGCTTCTCAGCGAAGTCAAGGTTCTGTTGATTGGTATGTCTGATCCATGGCTTCAAGTGCACAGTAAAGAAAAGGTAGATGAATGGGGATCTCGCATGGTTATTTGAAGATTTATTAAACACATTTTATTTATAGTTACACATTTTAATATCACCTACATTTCATTACACGTACAAGTTTGAGGAAATTAAGAGTTAATTTACGTGATTTTTCCCGTACTACATTTTCTCCAGTTAGAAACAAACAAAAACATTTTTTTTAAACCCTCTGTCTAAACACTTTATTCTCCAAAGAGGAAAGAAATAGACTGATACGAACTCATCAGTCTTACTCATTTAGACTCTTCCCTGATCCCAAGTACATCTTTTCTCACTTCGTTCATGTTGCAACATCACTGTAAACATCAGCATCGTTTTCTGTGGAACTCTTTTATTTATTATCCCTGCTTTAGGAACTTGATGGGTTCCAGTCTGTGTTCCCTGGCTCCATAACCTGTCAATTCCTTCTGGCGTTAATTGCTTGTTAATGTGCCTTGTTCCTCCTAATAAGAAGCCCCTTGAAAGAAGGAAATGAGTTGTCTTCATAGTTATTTTCCTGGCATCTAACACGGTGCCTAACACAGGGACAGATAGATAGATAGTAAGTGCTGAAATACTTAGTGGAAAAACAAATTGAGAAATAGTCACTGTGTAGTCCATGTGACTGTCCTTTGAGTAGCTAAATGCCATTCTCACAGTCTTTTCCTACCTAAGACATTCATCTTTAGTTAAATTGATTGATATTCAACTCTACCAGCCATTCTTCAAATCATTGTCCTTTCCTGAGCAAAAAACAAAAAGTTTTTCTTATTGGGAAAAGAAGCCTTGTAGTGTAGTGAACCCAATGAGTACAGGATAAACATCAAGCTGTCCAATTGTTAGCTGTCTAACTAGGCAAGTTAATTCTCCAAATCTCAATACTCGTTAGTCATTAAAAACAAAAATAAGCACAAACAATGTCAACTTATGAATGTTTTAGAAAATAAAATGTGCATGAAGAAAGCATCTAGTATAGAACTTTATGTGTATTTAATGATCAATAAATATTTGTTTGCTGTGGCATATTGAGGACTCTCTTAAAACAACCATTTGTAATGAGTAGTAGCAACATAATAAAATAACTTCTCTTTATTGTGCAGCTACTGTAATACAGAAGTTTGGACCTGAGCTTTTTATATGTTAGTTTGTTTCCTCTATACCCTTCAGTAAACAGGCACTGGTAGCCCTTAGCTTTTATGTAGTTTACTTTCAAATAAGTGGTCTAATGTTTGTGGTGATACCCCTAAGTTCCTTTTGTACACTGAATTTTAACTTATTAACATCATTAGTGAATCCATCTTTCGAACTATTTCATGATGGTGACTTCTTTGCCAATTAACAACTGTGCCCCCTGTTACTTTGCCACTTTTGGCAGCAATTTAAAAAATTATTTGAAAATGTTCTTGCTTTTCACCTTTCTTATTTTAATAAAATGAACAGAAAGGGGAACATGAAAGCATTGCTTGTAGTTATGAAGAACACCGTTTATTATCTTTATACACAATTGAGGCAATAATCATTCAGTGTGCTGAAAGTAGTAAATCTTTACCGAAAGTGCTTAATGGAGTTGAGCTGACAAATTGTGAAAAATAATAAAATTATAGAACAGACAAAATGCCATGCAGATATTTTTAATGACTTTAATAGAATGTATAATTTCCTTTTTGTCTGTGGGAATAATCTTTAAAACCTAAGTCTGGTCCCTTGACTGTCACATATTTGAGTTTTGTACAAGTTTTCAGAAGTAAGCTATATAAATTTTTTTTTTTTTTTTTTCAGTACTGGGGATGAACCCAGGGCCTTGTGCTTGCAAGGCAAACATTCTACCAACTGAGCTATATCCCCAGCCCGCTATATAAAATTTGAGATCCTTTATTCAACAAATATCATTGATCTTTATATTGTATAATGTATATCTGCAGCATACAGTATGTATAAAATGATACATATCATGATATTAAAACATCATATGGTTCACATATACTATTTGTACTGTATTATGATTTATTTCTTTTTTATTTATTTATTTTTTTTTGCGGTGCTAGGGATTGGAACCCAGAGCCTTGTGCTTGCAAGGCAAGCACTCTACCAGCTGAGCCATATCCACAGCCCAGTTTATTTCTATTTTACCATATATACTATATATGATTTCTGTGTTATTTTATGTGCTATATAACGGTTTCTGCTTTATAGATATGAAAGCAGATTATGAGTGAAGCTAAGTAATAAAGTCATGGTCAATATCTAGTTAGCTTTAAAACAGAGATTTGAACATTAGAAAGCCCTGATTTCATCTTGTATTACTGTTATCTTCAACTGGCATTAATTATAATGTTCTATTATAATGGTGTAGAATATAGCAAAAGTGGGAATATTATACAAATAAATATTGTTTACTGTCCGTGTTACTTTATTGGTTGTAGATTTTATTGGTTTATTACATTTACTAGAATACATTTACTACTGTATTTACCCATATACAAAAACCAATTATGTGTTTGCTGATACATGTACTAAAAAAATTATGAGACCTAATCAAAAAAATTATTTCAGAGTGTAACTGCTACAGGGTGTTGTACAATAGTGGTAATAGTAGACTAGTAAATTCTGGCTCATATCCATTTTGCTAGGTGATTGAGCTATTATAGTGAGACTCATAATAAAAGTAATAAAACATTTTTATAAAAAATGCTGCACTTTATCCATTGTGACTGACACTTTTTTAGCACCAATATATGTGGACCTTTTTAAAAACAAGGGTAAGACTTCATCATTAATGAATTGAAAATCAAGAACGAAAAGTAAAACTTATATGGAAAATTATAATACGAAATAATTTGTGGTTAGTGGACCAGATGCTAGAAATTGCTTAACCAAAGCCCATGTGAAAAGTGTTCATATCTAGGAAATCAAAGATTTAAGGGTTTTAGTAGATATGTGACAAAAATCTTTTTTGGAAAAAGTTTACTTTTTTTATACAAAAGAAAAGCAAATTTGCAAACAGATGAATGCAAACTAGAAACATACTTTGGCAACCATGGTGATTTCCCAACTGCTTTTTCTGTTATCTTTTAGAACTGATGGCTTTATGATGTTTTGGCAAACTTTTCTTATTTGTGATATTACCAGAAGATTTTCTTTTCCAAAATTAGATCCTAGAATGTGCTTGGGCAGTAGGGCAAAGTGTTATAATGAGTTCAGAGGAGGCTTATTTGGGCTATAAAACCAAAACAAAAAAAATAATAATGATAACTGATGAGTAAAATTTCATCAAACCCCATACTTTATATGAAGCTATCTAATGGAAGTTCTTTCATGTTGTTGATGGACTCAGATGTATATTTTATTTTTACATAATAGGAACTTTTCCCTGGACCCAAAAACTTTTAAATATAGGAATGAGAATTTTTGAAGAACAATGGAAGGAAAAACGTGATAACATAAATTTTATAGAAGGTCCCAACCAGTTGCAGTTGGTCACGGTGTTGTCAAGAGGGATATTTAGAAAGTAACTTTAAAGTGGGTGGATATTGCAAGGGTGACGTCCTCTGGAATAGGCATTAGCTCTTCCATTCTAAATGTAAATAAAAGAAAGTTTGGCAAACACATAAAATACTTCATTTAGAGAGATTATATAGAGAGCAATCAACACTTAATGAGTATATATAAAAGCATTAATGGATTTCTTATTTTATAATGAGCCTGCTGTTGAGCATGGTGGGATTAGAGTACTGTAGATCATACTGTACCAAGACTTTAGGCTGCAGCCGTTATCTTGTGTTTTAATTATAAATAGCATGGAAATTAGTATAGTTTTGAATACTTGAGATATGGACTAACCAAAAAATTGCTTAATGGTTGGTGGTTCATGATAGTTATGTAAAATGGATGGAACACATTACTCATTTTACTGATGCGTATATTCAATAAAAGGTAAAATAAACTGGAAAGTGGCACAGTTATAACTAGAATCCTGACTGCCAACTAGTGAATAGTTTTTGTTTCCATTTCACCCTACTGCTGACTTCACTATACTTTTTACTTAGTCTCAATAAGCTGAAATTTTAAAAGAGCACATTGCATAAAAGAGGTGTCACCTTGTTTCTAGTTCATAACGAGATGCTAGTGAATACTGGATGAATTCTTATTGCCTTCCATGGTGCACTTCCAAAAGACATTAAAAAACTCAACATAAGCAGCTCTGGAAGGGATTGTGCAGTTAGGGGTGTCTGTACTCTGAAGGAAATTAGGGAGATGGTCATCACTTATCAAGTGCAAGGGCTTATGCTAGGTGCTGAGAATATGAAGATCCATAAAATATGGGTTTTGTTCTGAATTATAGGCAAATCAGGAATACAGTTTTGCTCTGCGCAAAGGAAGGACCATGATAGTATATATTTCTGGTTTGGTTTATTTTCTTCTTTTGGATTGTTAATGTGCCTAAAAAAGTAGCCTAGATATTTTTAAATTTATGCTTCAGGCTTTTTAAAGTGCTTTTAATCTTATCAGAAAATCTTTTTCCATTTAAGCACGTACATCTGTAAGTTCTTTTTCTTTCAAAACTTGTTTGGCACATTTATTGTACATTATATGTGTTTGATATGTTTTAAAGGCATTATCTCATTTAATGTTTCCAACCAATTTATAGATAGGTATTTATGTATTTAAATGGGAATTTATTTTTACTTCCCTGATTCCAGTTTTTCAAAGGAATGCAACTAAAGATTTATAGGAAATAAACTTTGTTTTGCAGAAACTCATTTTGATGGGTGGTATTTATAAATACATCTTTCTCACAAAAGTGTGTGCCCTTGTATGGAGGCTTTAAGATTCATTTTTAGTATGCTTCTTTCTCTCCTACTTAGCTTTACTTTTTCTTCCAGTCAACAATAGCATTCCATTCATCTGTAACCCATGTCATTGGAACTATTGGATATACTTGTATATTTTTCTCCATGTCCATAAGTATTAGGAATATGTTCACATGTAAGTTCTTTTTTTTTTTTTTTTTTTTGTCATGTCTTACAGCAAGATTGTTTTTAAACCCCTTTTCATCTTTTTTTCCTTCAGTGCTGCATAAGGAAAATCCTACTCAGCTATTACAGCTCTAATCCATTAAAAACAGTTGCATAGTATTTTAAAGTTCTAAGGCACAGTTATTCTAGTCTATTTAATCATTCACTTCCTGATGGTTGATTCGTTGCTTCTGGTTATTGCCACTAAAGCCAATGTGGTAATGTCTATAGCCACACCTTGATAGATCTATGGGAAAGATTTCCAGGGATGATATTATCACTCCAACTACACATGTGACTTTATCTTTCATAAATGTTATGACATTTCTTTGAAATGTTTACATTTTTACCAGCAATGCAGGTAAATACCCCTTCTCTGACATTCTCTCAGCAGTAGTTAATACTTTTCCAGGCTGATGGTTGTGTAGTAGTATCTAATTTTTGCTTTAATTACTATTTCCTGATTGCTAGTGATGTTGAACACCTTTTCCTAAGTCTATTAAGCAAATTGGAATTGTTCTGAGAATTGCCTTTTCATATTCTTTGGGCATTTTTTCTGTTTGGTGGTGGTTCTTTTGTGGGAATTCTTCATATTATAGGGTCTAACATCTGACATCTGCATCACAGATAATTTTTTCATAAACTGATCTTATGTCTCTTTCCTGTTCATGAGGTACCTTTGCTAAATAACACTTAAAATTTTTATATAATCACTTCTGTCTTTGTTTTGTCTAATGTTTACTCTGTTGCTAAAATGGACATGTAATCTATGCCAAGATTTAATTTTTCTTTCCATTTTGGTCTTATCTTGGACCTATTTGTATATGTTGTGAAAAGGGGAGTCCCTTTTTATTTCCTTACAGATGGGTACCATTGGTCGTCATTTTCGAGAAATAGAAATTCCACATTTGTTGTGTCTTATGTTTTCTTACATCTTATACTCCCAGACTTTTTCTTTTGTAAATAATTTTCTTAGTTATCTGTTCACATTTAAAGGAATATTTTATATATCTTGACACCTCCCTTGGGGAAAAAGATATGAAACCCTGTTATAATTATTCTAATTGAGATTATGTTAAATTGTTTATAATCTTGGAATAATTAATAGTTTTATTTTATTAGTAGTCTGTTATCCCAATTCAAGAATGTGAATGGCTTTCCATTTGCACGTGTCTTTTTTATTTCAAGAATATTTTATTTTTTTGTGATGACCATTTTCTCTTTAAATTGCTTTATTTTCCTGATGACCTGATACTTTATCATTATGTGATGTAACTTTTCTCCTTATAGACAACATAAAATTGGCTGTTACTTTTTAAACTACAATCTTAACATCTCCAATTTTTATGTAGAATATTTGGTCATTCACATATAATTTTTATATAATTAGATTTCTATTTTTAACTTGGTATTTGTTTTCTATTTGTTTCATCTATTTCTTTCTCCTATTTTATCCTTTTTCTTGTCTTCTTTTGGCTGGGTTATTTTTTAGTACTCTATTTTGTCTTCACCATTGGGATATTAGTTGCATCTCTGATTTGTATTGGTTCTCTAGAGTTTATAATAGAGTTTAAATCATTAACTTTACATATTCTACCTTCAATTAATATTTTGCAGCTTCTTGTGTGATGTCAGAATCTTGTAAGAGAATATTGCCTTTTTTTCTCATTGTTCTTTATATCTTTTATATGTTAGAAACTAGACATTTTCTAGTTTTTTTAATAGTAAGTTACCTTTAAGAAATTAAAAATTGTAAAAAGAAAATGCTTCTTCATATGTACTCACATTTTTGCTAGTTCCAGAGTTCTTTATTTCATTGTTTATACATACATTTCTCTCTAGTACCATAATAATTTCATATAAAGAAATGTTTTCAAGCTGGACTCATTAGCAGATGCCTGTAGTTCCAGGTACTCAGAGACAGACGCAGGAAGATCCCTAGAGCCCAAGAGTTTGAGGCCAGCCTGGGCAACATCGTGAAACTCTATCTAAAAAACAACTACCACACACACACAAAAAGAAGTGCTTTCAATATTTTCTGCAGTGCAGGTCTGCTGGCAGTGACTTTTCTTAGGTATTGCCTGTCTGAAAAAATGTATTGCCTTTGTTTCTGAAATATTTTAGCTGGGTATTGAAGTTTGGATTGATAGTTTTTCCTTCTTACTTAAAAGGTGATATTGTTCTGTTATCCTCTTTTTTATGTAGATGCTAAGAGGTGATTTTTGACATTCTTATCTTTGTTCCCTTAAATGGAATGTCACCCGCTCCCTTCACCCCCATCTCCCATTTGTCTGTCTTGAACACTTTTTCTTTTAGCTTGGTTTTCAGCGATGTCAATATGATGTGGATGGATATATTATTGTTTGTAATTATCCTTCTTTGTGTTCTCTAAGCTGCTTTATCTGTAGTTTACTGTCCTTCCTAAATTTTTTTCATTAATTTTTATGCCATCTCTTTTCAAACATTTCCTATGGCACCCCCCAGTCCCCTTCTTCTAAACTAGGATACTTATATCAAACTGATTTATATTGTTCCACATATCTTAGCTCCTCTGCACTTCTCCCCCATATATTCAGTTTGTAGTTTGAGTTCTTTCAGTTTATCTTTAAGGTTATTAATTCTTCGTGTTGTGTCCAGTTGTAAGTACAATGAAAGAATTCTTCATCATTGACATAGTTATTTATCTAGTATTTTTATAAGAATTTTCAAATTTTTCTACTCCTTTGCTGAATTTTTTGTTCATGCCTTTTTCTCTAGATCCTTTTGGATTTTACCATAATTATCTTAAAAGTCTCTGATGGTTCGAACATTATTGCCATCTCAAGGTGTGATTGTATTGACAGCTTTCTCTCTTGATAGTGGATACTTTTTCTTGCTTTGTTTTTGTGTCTTATAGAACAGGAGAGATTGAGAATAATTTTTACACTGCAAAATGGACATGTTTCCTCACCCTTACTGGAATTCAACCCAGGGGCATTGCCCCATTCAGCTATATCACCAGCCCCCACCCCCCCCTTATTTTTATATTGCCAGGGTAATAAATAAGTTTTTGAGGTTGGTCTTGAACTTGAGATCTTCCTACCTCAGATTCCAAAACCTCTGTGATTACAGGTGTGTGTCTGTGAATGGGGCAGGGACAAAATGAGTCACTTGGTGAACAGTAGATTTGCTGAGGTTTTTTTTTTTTTTTTTTGGTGGGGGTGGTGCTGGGGATTGAACCTAGGACCTTGTGCTTGGGTGGCAAGCACTCTACCAACTGAGCTACCTCCCCAGCCCAGAATGCTTTGTTTTTTACTTTGAGCCCTATAAGACCTGGACTGCCACAGAGATTTCTTTCTCACTCTTCCTGTCATTGAGCCAGCCCTGATCTCTAATGACATGGGATTGGGGGGTCTCTGTATTTTTACTTCTGTTCATCCTTAATCTGAATGGGTTCCTGTTTGTGTGTGTGTCTGTTTCCTCAGTTCTCCTACACCAACCACAGTCAAAGGTCCTGATTAAGTAAGCCTGGGTTGAGACTTGTCAGCTTTCCTGTGCTTTCTCCCTGTGGTGGCCAACTTTTGCCTTAAGTGCAGACTCTTGATCTACTATGTTTGCTATCCTTCCATCCATATGGCAAAAATCTTTTTTGTGTCACTGCAGGATTCTGAGCCTGAATGAGTTTCTTGCCTTAACCCTGGAGCAATGAATTTTACCTGGTACTTGGTGCAGGGTGGAATGTGTGTGATTTTGATCTCTCCCTCCATATACTGTTCTCTCTCTGGCAGTTTCCTCTGTCTCTCTTCTAGCGACAGATGTCATCTCTTCCACTAGAAGCAGCCTACCTTTACTTGGAGGAATCAGTTATTTCTTGTCCCCTTCTCTGTGGCATATGATTTTGCTTCATTTAATAGTAATCGCATGAGGCCAGTTTTTGTGCTTGTGCTCAAGTGGTATATCCTTGCCTGCAAGCCAGCACTTGCAAGGGAGGGACTCTCTTAGTCTCTTTTATCTTGGAGGATGCTTGTGTAAATAGCAACTGAGTGGCTGTGGACTGCCTGTCATGTGTGTTTTCTTGGGAT
Source organism: Sciurus carolinensis (assembly GCF_902686445.1). NCBI lineage: Eukaryota > Metazoa > Chordata > Mammalia > Rodentia > Sciuridae > Sciurus > Sciurus carolinensis. Next base: position 68,264,323 of record NC_062217.1, on the reverse strand, counting down.
ACTAAGTTGTTTTGCTAGTCCACATTCAACCTTTACAACTTTGCCAAAGCTTTAGTGGTTTTCTTACCTGTTTTTCTTTAAATAAAAAGCCTGATTTTAGAATTGTGGTTAAAAAAAAAATTGCCATCTTAATAACCATTTTTATTCATTTTAGTTGTTGTATAACAGATCCCTAGAACTTTTTCATCTTACAAAACTGAAATTCTGTACCTGTTTAACAACAACTACTCCTTGTTTCCCTTACCCCGAGCCTTTGGCAACCATTGTTCTACTTCTTAGTTGCTTTTATGACTGTTCACCCCTTTAGTATTGTAGCCAAATGCAGTGTCCTGTTTCTCTGTAATGGGGACTACCCACTGGAATGTTACCCCCAGGAGTTAAGTTCATCTTGTTGTTTTGTAACTTCCAACTTTGGGCTCAAAAACAATGATTTTTGTAGGGTATTTATCATACGAAAAGTTTCTGTCTTTATCTTAAATGTCTTAGTTTTTAAAAAAAAAAAATGCCGTCAAATTTTATTGTAGGTACTTTTTCATATCCTGATAAATCATCAATTTGTTCCTTCAGTTGACAGTTATAAATAGTTGTTTTGAAGGATTTGTTGGCATTGAACTATCCTTGCATTATAGAGCAAAGTCTGCTTTTTCATAATTTTTTATTTTTGTGTAACTTGCTTCATTTTATTTGTAAAATTGTAGTAACATATAGACTATTTGCATCTATATTCACAAGTGGGATTGATCTATATACTTTTTTTTTTAATATTGGAAATTGAACCTAGGAGTGCTTTACCACTGAGCTACATCCCTAGTCCATTTTATATTTTATTTTGAGACGCTCTTGCTAAGTTGTTGAGGTTGGCCTTGAAATAAGTTGCTGAGGCTGACCTAGAACTTATGATCCTCCTGCTTCGGCCTCCTGAGTTCCTAGGATTATAGGCATGTTCCACAACACTGGCTATATAAAATGTTTGAATAAACATTTTGGTGGTTATATAAATAAATTGAGAAAGTATTCATGACTTCATGAACTGTAATTGGAACCTCACTTCCTTCAAGGCAGATGTGAACCTTTGGATCATGGCTTTATTTTTTTCACCCCCAGTGGCATATATTTAATTTTTTTTGCAGTTTCTCCTGTGTATTTGTCCTTTAACATTTTGAACACTGTTTTGCACCAAGTTTTAACTAGGAAATTGCCCGTTTGCTTTATTTATTTATTTTTGTGATTTAGTTTTTATTCATAAGCATAAACTTAACTCTGCAATCCAGCTAGCCTTGGCAGGGAAATAAGGAAAATATGGAACAGAGAACTACAGCGATAGCACAAAGATTGTGGGATATTGCAAGCAGATGGGGTGGAGGGGTGCTCTTCTGAGCTACAGAAGGAATATGGTTTAGTGGTTAAGATAAACACAAGTCAAATATATTAGAGTTGTCCACAGTCAGCAATGGTGGTATTCTTGCTGCCTTGACCTTCCTGAACCCAAAGTGCTCCATGGCTTCCAGGATATTCATGCCTTCTTTCACCTTCCCAAAGACCAAATGCTTGCCATCCAACCTCTCAGTCTTGGCAGTGCAAATGAAAAACTGGGAACTTTTTGTGTTCTGCCCAGCATTTGCCATAGGCAAGATGCCAGGACCTGTATGCTTCAGGATGAAGCTCTTATCATCAGACTTCTCCCCATACATAGATGGACTTGCTGCCCGTGCCATTATGGCATGTGAAGTTACCACTCTGGCACATAAATAAATCCTGAAATAATTCTGTGAAAGCAGGAACTCTTATAACCCAATCCTTTCTCTCCAGTATTCAGATCATGAAAATTTTCTTCCGTCTTTGGAACTTTGCAAATAACTTGAAGGAGAGGCGGCCCAAGGGCTTGCAGTCCATGGCAATGTTGAAGAACATGGTGGGGTTGACCAAGGTTGACAGAGAATGACCACAGGCAAAGCACCCCTTTGCTTTAGGCTGTTATTTTTTTTTTTTTTAATTTTTCCTCAGGATAACATGTAATAGTCTCATTAATTCAATACATTTGTACTGTCTACATGTGTAGTTTCTTGTATCTCATACTATTTTTCACTGTTATTTTTCCTCTTAAATGTTCTACAGCCTACTTTGCTATTATACTTTTACACATTTTTATTAAAAAATTTTTAGATTTATTCACCAATTCTAACATGTTTTTCCTTGGTTTTGTTCTCATGACTTTCAGCTTATTTTTTTTTTTTTTTATTAGTACTCTGTACTCTTTATTTTCTTTTACTTATTAAAAAAAATGATTCCATGTCCATGAAAGCATTAAAATTGGGAATACTGTCCTGAACATATTCTTTGCTATATACTGTATATTTATGTTCAGAAATTATAACTTTGTCTTAGTCAGTGTTTCACCACTGTGACCAAAACATCTGACAAGAACAGTTTTAGAGGAGGAAAATTTTATTTGGTATTCAGGGTTTTAGTCCATAGACGGCCAGCTATTGCTCTAGACCCAAGATGAAGCAGAATATCATGGCGGAAGAGTGTGATAGAAGAAAGCAACTCAGGAGATGGCACCAGGATGCAGAGAGAGGGAGAGCTTTCCTCACCATGAACAAAATAGATACCCCAAAAGCATGTCCCCCAGTAACCCACCTCTTTCAGCCATACCCTACCTGCCTACATTACCACCCAGTTAATCATTGTCAAGGGATTAATGCACTTACTAGGTTAAGGCTCTCATAACCCAGTCACTACACCTCTGAACTTTCTTGCATTGTTCTACACATGAGCTTTTGGGGGACACATCATATCTAAGCCATAACAAACCTGTAAAGCATTCTCGTTTTAAAACCATTGTGACCTTTGAAGCTAAGTATATGATTAATTGTATAAATATTCTGTTGAGTTCTTCAGTGCAAGGGATTGAACCCAGGAGTGCTTTACCACTGAGCTACAGCCCCAGCCCTTTCTATTACTTTTAGTTTGAGACAGGCTTTCACTAAGTTGCCTGGGGCCTTGCTAAATTGCTGAGGCTGACCTTGAACTCCTGCCTCAGCCCCCTGAGTCTCTGGGATTACAGGTGCATGCCATGCCCCTGACTTCTATAGAGATTTGAACAAGGCCATTTTCTCTATTGAGGAATGTTAACATTCCATTATTACACTGACTATGTTGATCTGTTTTAATTTATTCAACATTCTAATTATGGTTGGGTTTGTTAGATTTGGTTAATTCAAAACACTGTGTACTGACCTTTACCTTTTATCCATATTTTTACTTACTGTCCTTAATTGTTTGTATATTAAATATGAATTGATACATATTTCTTGTTATTTCCTAATTGACCCCTGTCAATTTGATAGATATGCTGGACTATGCTGTGACTAATGGTCAGTATTCCTTTTCCTGCTCCATGTTTATAGCCACCACTAGCTCAAATAATGTGCTTGCTCTCTCTCTCTCTCTCTCTCTCTCTCTATTTATATGTTTAGTTGTTTATTTAAATGTGCAAAACTCTATTGTGTGATGTGAATGGCCCCCTCTTAGATGGGATGTTGTGGGTTGTATGGCGCTCAGGGCTGAATAAATGCACAGCTGCTTTTATTGAGATCATATTTTTCTTGAAAACAAAATAATCCAATGAAAACTCTGATTTAATTTCCTTTCCTTTCCTCCTCCTTCCACTTGGATGGACCTTTGGAGCACTTTGGCTTTTCCCCCATTTTTATCTTGTAATCTGCTGTTTTTTGCTGAAATGTTCGCTACTTTTTTGTCTTAGACCATGATGAGAATTTTCCTGCTTTTGCATATCCTTGCTCGTTGGTAGCTACATGTACCCAGATCATCAATTCTGATGTAACTGCTCATACACGCAGTGGCTTATTTCCCATCATGTCTCCCTTTCTTTCATCCGTCCTTAGCAGGAGGTCTCAATACTGCTCTGATTCATTTGTTATTTGGTTAGAATGATTCAGTGTTTTCATTAGAAAGGCTTTGGTAGTATAATTATCACTGAATTTTTGCTTAACCTCAAATGTTTCTCACTCAGATCAGTGAGTGGTACTTGGGTTGTTTCCTTTGTTCCCAGTTTACCATGGGATGCTATGCCACTATGACCCTGGATCTCTTCTTTGTAACAAGTGTGATTCCATTTTGATTATACTTCCTTTGTATTTATGGTAGACTGTAGTTAGTTCCACGATTCCCCTTTTCCAACAATGTCCCCCGCACTCACCTTCACAGTGAGGCAATGTATGCTGTCTCTTCCTACTTTCCAGCTAGGGTAAGGTAGTGAGGTATAAAGTAAGATGTGCTGGAGGTGTGGGGCATTTCTTTTTTTAAAAATTGGGACAAAAGCTTGAAGACAGCAGACATAATATTTGAAACTGTAGTATAGGGTCTACTTTGCAAGGGAATGAGTTGACAAGCACTTCAAAGAAAGTGTCACTGTGAGTACAATGAAAAGACAGAATAGAAATGGGTTCCTCGTGCCTTTTGAACAACTGAATAGCTCTACCCCACAGAACAACTCTACCCCAGAGAAAAAAAGACTTTATTTAAGACCATGGACTTAAATGATTTTTCATAAGCAGTTGATGCGTTTCTGATGGTTGTATATAATAACCTTGCTTTTTATTCTGAACAATTGTGTTCTGTTTGAATTATATTGGGAATTTAGGGATTTTGCTAGGACATGACTCATTGTGTACTTTTTTCTTTATGACCCTTTAGGTCTGTAGACACTTGTCTTCAGAGCGAGCAATTTGGAAAAAAAATTATTGTCTTTCATCTGTTTTTCTTTTTTTCCTCCATTGGTTTCATCTTTTTTGTGTTTTGGTCTCTTAGATTTCTCTTCCAAGTATTGTATCTTTTCTTTCTTTCTTTTTTTTTTTTTTAAATCTTCATACTTTTCTTTTTTTACTTTGTTCTTTGGAAGGAGTGTGTATGTGCTGATGTATACATGTGCAGCTGACCATCTTAAGCTCTCACCTTCTTTCACTTAAGGTCCCGGGAAAGTTGATTTGTGAATTGACCATTAGAGAGGATAATGTATCAAAAGACTTGTTTAGTTTCATTTTTATATCCAGTTTTGAAACTTTATTGACCATGATTTAATACATTCAGGATGTGGTTGAGAATGCATTTCTCCTTTGTCGCACCAACCTACCAGCCTTTATAGCTATCAGCCACTTTGTTCTTGGTTTTCTTATTCACCAAGAACTGGATTAACTTCCTGGATGGGCATTCACAATATTCATAGGAGACTAGTTAAGTATCATTTAGAAAATTACTGTGTTGTTCTTTGCAACCTAACTAATGAAGTGCTTACCATCCTAACTAATGAAGTGCTTACCATCTTTATATCTGTTTTGGTGATCCTTAAGAATTTTATTTAACATAATCTCATATGTAGTGTGTTCCCTAACAATTTACCAAACTTCACAAAATTCATTAAGTGTTGCAAAGAGATACGGCTTTTTTTTGGGGGTGGGGTGGGGGAGGAGTGCCAGCAATTGAACTCAGGGGTACTCGACCACTGAGCCACATCCCCAGCCCTGTTTTGTATTTTATTTAGAGACAGGGTATCACTGAGTTGCTTAGTGTCTCACTTTTGCTGAGGCTGGCTTTGAACGTGTGATTCTCCTGCCTCAGCGTCCTGAGCCACTGTGATATGACTTTTTTTTTTTAAATTTTTTAAAATTGTCAATGAACCTTTATTATATTTTATGTGGTGTTGAGAATTGAACCCAGGTCCTCACACATGCCAGGCAAGCGCTCTACCACTGAACCATAACCCCAGCCCTATAATATGACTTTTAAAGAGATTAAGAAGGCAGGCTGAACCACAGATATTTTAAATGTTTTTCTAATACCGTTTTTCTTGCAAAAACAATTTAATATATGTGAAAGGTGAAAGAATAGTATAATAAACCCTCATATACCCAGGCTTTTGCCATCTTGTTTCATAAATCCCTTCCCTTGCTCTCTTTTTGCCCTTTTTAAGCTATAAAACTAATTTCAGACATCATATAACTTTACTTATAAATACTTCTTTATAACTGTCAAGAAGGTAAGGGGTTAACAAAAACAAATAAAAAGCAAACCCAAGACCTTGCTTAATTTGCCATGGTACATTCATCCATGCTAAGAAACCAACCTTGGTAGGTTGCCATATTTGAGTTTCTCCGGTTTTTCTATTAATATCTTCTTTCTTTTCCATTGTACAGATCAGATGCTACATTGCATCCAGTTGTCCTGTCTGCCTGATTTCTCCTGTTCTATGAGAGTTTTACAGTCTCTATCTTTTCCATGATGTTAACAGTTTTGAGGAGTACTGGTCATTTTTGTAGGATGCCTTTTGATTTTATTTCATCTGATGTTTTTCTCATGAGTAGACTGTATTATGGGGTTTTAGAAAAAATTATCAGAGGTGAAGTGCCTTTCTCAATGTAATGTGTTACGTTTCACATATCCCTGTATCCTGTCTTGAGGTCTACAAGATACTATTTGTGATGTTAATCTTTGCTTACTTGATTAAAGTAGTGTCTGTTAAGTTTATCCACTGTAAACTTACCTTTTTCCTCTCCATACTCTGTTCTTATTTTGAAATGAGTCACTAAATCTTATTCGTTCTTTTTTTTTTTTTTTTGCCGTGCTGGGGATTGAACCCAGGGCCTTGTGCTTGCAAGGCAAGCACTCTACCAACTGAGCTATTTCCCCAGCCCTTATTCATTCTTAAGGTGTGTTTAGGGTGAATATAACCACATATAATATTTAGAATCCTATAGATTTTCTCTTTTCTTCCACTTTAAAATTTTTTATCAGTAGGGGCATATGTAGATTTGTTTTATACATGGATTCATAATATAATACTGTGTTATTTATTTTCTTAGATTTTCCAGCTTTGATTAAAGAGCTTTTACATATTTGATCATGTTTTTGTATAATCCCCCTATTTTGTTTTGAGCTCTTCCTTACTTTCTGGTGTTACAGGATCCTACAGACTTTCCCTGCTCCAGGCACCAAATAAACCATTCTCTGTAGTTCTTTGGTTCATCTTATTGGAGAATAGTACTTAGAAACCAAGATCTGGGTGCTGGCCATCCTTGTTTTCTACTGGGGTAGATGCTGTTCTCATTGTGAATCATAGTTGGTCAAGAGCAAGCAATTACTTTAAATCTTATTTTTTTAGTTAACTGATAAAGGGAATACCAACGGTTCTATTTGATGTGGAAACCTCATTTTGATTAATTACTTGAATTTTCATGACTTTAGGAGTAGCGAAAGTAGTTTTCTCTATCTTGCAGCAAGGTGGCTGCCATTTTTCTTGTATTTATTCCTTTCTAAGTCTTTATTATTTTGGTGTGTTGGTATGGGGTATGAGTTTAAGTCTGTGGATATACTGTACTACTAGCACTATTTCTTAATTTGCTACATATTGTTATATTAATAGTAGTTCATTGGCCTCTTCAGTTAATGTAGATCTTGAACAGAATAATTATTTCAGCCCTAATTACAGTTGAAAGAAGTTTTGAAATTGCTATCTTAGTTTCTAACAGTTGAAGATCATAGCAGTATGATCTAAAATATTTTCTGAAAAATATTCCTGCTTTGGAATCTTAAACTGTGTAATGGGAACAATTATAGTCATGGAAATCAATTCATTCTCATTGAGTGTTTATAATGTGCAAAGGATTGTGTTTTGATAGAAAGCCTAAAATCTTGAAAAATATGGCTTTAACACTTGGTAAGTTTTCCTATAAGAGTGAGTTGTTAATAGTTTGACTTTCTACCACTCAGGTAAAACAACTCTTAAACTTATAGGTTCATGATCATGTATAAGGAATTTAAAAAGATTGAAGCCACACTGAGCAGATCTTGGCAAAATTATTGTCTGAATAGGGTATTGGGTTGTGAGGCAAAAAATATACATCTCTGGACTTTTTCCCCCCTAGGAACAAAGAAATAGTCTCCACTGATCTGTTTTAGGGCATTGTGTAGAGTAATTCTTAGAGCTCAGCAAGAAAATGCTGTTGAAGCTTTCCTGCTATGCCTCAGTGGTTCCTTTTTCAAACAGGACACTGGCAGAGAGGGGAAGCAAAGAGTTTTTTTTTTTTTTTTTCTGTTTTCATTTTTTCTCTCTTTTGGGTTTATCTATAAGATAAGTTTATTTCACTTGGGCCTGAGATAAGAAACACATATTTACTGAATGTTTGCAATAGTGGGTTGAATGACTTTCAAAAAGATATGCCCCTATCTAAATCCCTGGAGCATGTGAATATTACCTAATTTGGATAAAGGGTATGTGCAGATGTAATTATAGATCTTGAGATGAGAACATCCTGGATTTTCTTAGTGTAGGGAAAACTCAATGACAAGTTACCTTGTAAAAATCAGAAGAGGGAAAGTCGATGTGAAGAAGAGGTAGAGAGATTGGGTTGATGTGGCTACAAGCCACAGAATGCTAGGGAGTGCTGGTAACTGTTAGCAAAAGAGACATCCAATGGATTCCCCCCTGGAGCCCACAGCGGGAGTGTGGCCTTGCTGTCACCTCCAGAATTGTGAGTAATAATTTCTCTTGCTAGCCATTAAGTTTGTGATAATTTGTTGGAGCAGTCACTGGGAATTAATAAATCCGCTGCGGGGAAGGCATTATACTAAATGCTAGAGGCAGAACCAAATCAGACAAGGTCTTTTAAGCAAAAATAGTAAAGGGTTAACACTAAGTTGTATGGTATAAGTTTATACAGAATGTTCTGAAACCATCCAGGGATGCAACTAGCTTTGTTGATTTGGAGGACCTGCTGGAGTCAGTGAGAAAGAAACATTTGTGCTGAACTTGAGTGGGGACTGGGTGTGACTGAAGAAAGGGATGGAAGATGAGAGGGAAGGGTAGGTGGCTGTGAAATAGCACATCCTGCTTGTTTCTCTGCACCTGTGAGATGAGCGCCACTCCATCTAGAACCCAGGTCTTTTCAGATTGAGAGTAGGACCGTATCTTGAAGCCACATTGTCAATTGGATTCTGCCATATCTCAGACTCTCCTGGTCTGTATCTGTGGCAAATCTCATTCAAGAAATTTAAATACCATCTGCTACTCTTACTTCATCACTTACTCTTCTGACTCGGCCTCTCTGGCAGCTTAGTGTGTAGTTTGAACTCGGTGGCCTGCATATCCTCCCACAGTGATGATGAACTGTCTACCCTGATGGGGTAGGCAAACTTCTGCAGAAGGGCATACATGACATTTTAGGCTTTGCCAGCCCCGGGAGGCCTCTGCAAACATATATACAGTTGTACCCTAGCATCTGTGGTTCCAGAACCTCTGCAATACCAAAATCTGTAGATGCTTAAGTCCTTTTTATAAAATGGTATAGTATTTACGTATAAATAGTCTCTGAATGATTTATAATATCTAATGAAAGATAAGTAGTATATACATACCTGTTACATGCTACATTTCTTAGGGAATAATGACTAGAAAAAATGTACACTTTCATTTATAGACCTCTGGACCCCTACTCCTGCCCCCCGACCCCCCGCTTTTTGGAGCATCTTTGGTCCATGGTGGGTTGAATTCATGGATGTGTAACTCACATACAGAGGGCCAGTGTGTATACACACATAGACAGACACACTTGTGTATGTTTAAGAGTCCTTTAGAATGTGACAACTATTCCTGTGGAGCAGACCTTAGCGGGACTGTATGACCCCTTTGATAATAAGTTATCATAGAATAACTTTTTATTTTCACAGGAGAGTCGTGTAATCCTGCTACAAAGAACAGACATTAAAGATGAATAATTTAAAATCTGAGCCAGACTGATGGAAATTTATGACTTTCTAGCCTTAAACAAATATTGAACAAGTTTAGAAATAGCCAGAAAGATGCTTAGGTTTTCTTTAATATCTTTGCCTTCTTCATAAGTGGAACTTCAAAAAGCACAATCCAAAGTTCTCAAAGGAAAGAAGCACAGCATGTGGACTTCCCTCCATCTCTGTAGTGACGTGTTGCTGCTCAGTGACTAAGAGCACTTTTAAAAGACCGTCTCCCCTCGCCACCCTCTCTGGTACAAATATTTCCTTGTGTCAGAGGTTTCATTGAATATTTAAAGACGTGTCAACGAAATTGTGTTCTTTAAGGTGAATGATTAACAGGACGTTTCAGTTCATCTTCTGAAAGAACATTGTTATTAGATTGTCTTCTCTTTCTTTAGTCACAGTTCCTGAAACACACTCAAGTGCTTGCAGCCTTAGAAACTGTCAGCAAGTTACATTATGATAATTTTAAATTTCTTTAAGGTAAATTGGTTTATATATCTTGAAGATGATTTATTTAATTTTTAAGAAGACACTTTATAGGATAATTTAATTCCAACAAAACTAATTTGTTAGCTATTATTTAAAAACTTTATATTGAGCTTAACATGAAAAGAATATATTAAGGATATTTCAAAAAGATCATCTTATAATTCAGACTTGTTTTGGATTATAGTACCATTTCCATCTGTTTTTTTTTTTTTCCTCATTGACTTAAAGGAAATGAATAAAATTTGTTAAAGCAAAAGGTAATTTTGGATATAAATAACTGAAGTCCATCTCAAATGCAGATTAGAATATGTAGCCGTTGGTGGCTTCCCATGCTTCCTGTGATCTCACCTCCTCTTCAAGGATGGTCCCTACCCTTTGACTTGTTTTTTCTTTACTCATCTGTCACCTCACTGCCATCCTCTAGGAACAGGTCCCCAAGTCAGTTTAATTAAATTGAGTCCAACCAGCTGTAATAAAATTTGTGAAGTTGGTGGAAAATAATTTAAATTTATTTTTTTCCAGGATCTGTTTAATTATTTCCCCCCTTTGAGCACTGTGTCATTTGTAAAGTGGGGATACTCTCTATTCTGTGTTTATCGTTACTCTATATTGTTATTGTTTATTAATGAATCATTTCAGGGCCTGGCACAGGGTACAGCCACAGATAGCAGTTGATACCATTATGATCCAGAGGAAGAGGCAGAACTCGTTGGGTTACTTCTGGAGTCGATCTGATAAGGACTGTAATCCTCACTGTACAGGGAGAGCTGTGGTAGTCCCACCCGAGGTTCTAGGAGTGCTGGTGGAGGGAGAGCTCTGGTGGCTTGCCTTTGAATGGGTGGAAGGAGAGGAAAGGGCTGTGCAGACACAGGAAGCCGCTGGAGCCCCGGGCGAGGCAGGAAGTGTTGGGTGTGGATGGGGCAGAGGTCCACTGGACAGATTAGCCCACAGAAAGGGTTTCTTTGGAAACGATACAATGCTGATACTGAGAAACTTGGGATATTTCACTTTAAAAATCCAGATTTCCAAATTCTCTTGAAATATTGAAGATCCTATAATGATTACTGATGCTTACATCCTTCCTTACTCCTACATTATTTTAATTGTCATATCTAAAGACATTTTGACATAATTTAGGCCAAATCTTCTGTTTTTCTAAAATATCTTGGCTATTATTCTCACTTAATTCTTCTATATGACATTTATAATTATTTTGTTTCTCTAGAAACGTGTATTTCCAGCTGATTCAAATTTCTTTTATGTCATTTTTAGTAAAATTTAGTGCTTTTCATGATTTGAGCTGTGTTGATATTTTGTATCTATTTTACTATTGAGATGTACCCGTTGCTGTTCATTTTTCTAAGTGACTATTGTGGGTGTATTCATGTAGGAAGTCTCCATTGACTCGGATTGGCATGTTTATCATGCTAAGCAAGTGTCTCTATTTTTAATTTATATTTTTACTAATAGATTGGGAAATTTGTCAAATTCTTTTGAACATCTTATGATTATTTCCTCTTTGAAATATTGATGCATTAGCATCAAAGTATGTTGCTTTTTTTCTTTTTTTTCTTCTTTTGCAGTTTGGGGACTGAACCTGGCATTCTCTACCACTGAGTTACATCTCCAACCCTTTTTTATTTTTAATTTTGAGACAGGGTCTTGATAAGTTGCTCAGGCTAGCATTTGTGATCCCCCTGCCTCAGCATCCCGTATTACTGGGTTTACAGGTTGGCACTACCATACCTGGCAGGGTATTTCTTTTACATAATAGATTAGGAAATTTCACATCTTTTTCTGTGTCTCGGAATAATTCTGTAACATTGGAATGATCCGATTTTTAAAAAAAAATGGTAAAATATCCTTTAAATGTTAGGAAACTCATGTTTTATTTATCTTAATTTTTTTAAAGAATTACATATTTTTCCCCTGCATGCCACCAAATTTACTATGTGATGATTGATCCAGTCAGTTTTCCTATTTCTTTTAAATCAATATTGATATTTGTAGTTACCTTTGTTAATTCTCTGGCTTTATTCAAATTTAATAGCAAAAGATTTCAGATAATATATTTAAAAAATTTCCATTTGGTGGGTAAAAATAATTCTTTGTTATTTTTGTGTTTTTATGTCTTTAAAAATAGTTTTTAATTTGTTTTACCAGTTATTTTTTCAATACTCATGTAACACATTTTCTGTTTTCTACTGCATTTTCTAGTTGGTTATTTCAAAGTGATTGGATTTTATATTTGGCTATTAATTTCTAGTTAGATCTGATCTGCAATTTCTGTCTTTTGGATTCTATTCAAAATACTTTGTCACACGATGTATGATTGCATTGGTTAAAATTTACATGTGTTTAAAAATAGAATAAATAGTGTAAAATTTGGTGCAAATGTTTTAATTTTTTTTATATTTTATGTTTGGTTTCTAAATAGTTTTACTTAGCTTCTTGAAGAAAGAGTCTAGGTAAGTGAACTTTTATTGATTGAGAGTTTCTGAAAGAGTTGTAGAACAGTCGAGATAACTAGGAATGGAGAGGCCAAGTTGATCCAAAGAGTCTAAGAAAACCAGAATGGTATAGACATACATTATTATTATTGCTGTTGCGTAAAACATATGTTCATAAAATTGAGGGATATACATTAAAATAATTTAGAAGGAGCCATTTCTGTTGAGTGTTAAGTATTTGTAATGCTTTACATGTCAGATGAATAGTACTGCAAGTGAAGAAGTACTTAAAAAAAAAAAAAAAAGAAAGAAAAAGGGGACATACATGTACAATGAAGACTTAACCAGCACATTCGTAGAATGGAAATTAGAGGACTGTATGTGTAGAATATAAGCCCGAACTTTGTTACCAGGCAGATCATTGAACATCATATCTGATAACTAAATATTTTTTCTTTAAGCTACTTACTTCTCCTGACACTTTGTATAGAGCTTTTGTTTGGACCATTGGTTGGTATTGGAATTCAGACGTCCTGTACCCTCTTCGTTCCTTCTCTTTTTTTATCATTATCTCTGCCTCTGGCCCACCTTAGGTACCTGTCCTTCAGGTGTAGGGTAAACTTGGCTTTTATAGGGTTTGGATTTTTTTTTCTAATTACTAGCTTCTGATATGTGGTTTATTTCCTTAAACTGTCTCTGTCCTTTAGTTTGATACATATCTATATATTATTAAAGTGTGTGTATGTTCGTGTGAATGAGTGTATATACACAGAGCAAGAGAGTGCGTGTGCAAGCAAGTGAAAGATGTCTCACTTATGTAGAGCATAATATGATCTAAGAAAGTGATGAGTTATTTTGGCTGCATGTCTAATCCCAGCGACTTGGGAGGCTGGGGTAGGATGATTGTGAGTTCAGGCCAGCCTCAGCAAAAGCAAGGTGCTAAGCAACTCAGTGAGACCCTGTCTGTAAATATAATACAAAATAGGGCTGATGTGACTCAGTGGTCAAGTGCCCCTGAGTTCAATCCCCGGTACAAAAAAAAAAAAAAAGTGATGCGATGAGTTAACATTCCTTTCTATCTACCATTCTTTCTTTAGAAATACAATCTTTAATTTCAACCCGTTCCTTTATTTTGACTTGGCGATTTCTTTCCACTGCAAATTTTAGTTGGAGATTTTGGAGAAAAATTGATGGCACAGGGACCATACTCTAGAATACTTAGAAATTGAACCCTGAATACATGTTTATTACACAGAGGCATCTGCTATGGTAAATGTCGCCCCCCACCCTCACCCTATTCTCATGTTGAAACTCAATCCCCAGTGCACTAATAGGAGTAGCTTTGGGAAGTGATCAAGTCATGAGCGTGCTGGCCCCATGAATGAGATTAGTGACATAAAAAAGGTTGAAGGGACTGCTTCAGCCCCTTTAGTCCCTTGGACCCCTTGAGGACACATGGAAAGTACTATCTGTAAAGAATGGGTCTGCAACAGACAGTAAATCTGCCAGCAACTTGATCTTGTACTTCCAACCTTCAGAATTATAAGTCAATTATCCAGTCTGAGGCATTTCGTTAGAGCAGTCCCAACGGGACCAAGACATCATTTTTAGCTTTTTTTTCCTTTGGGCTTTTTGAATTGGAATTCAGTCCCTTGTGAAGACTTTAATAATATAGAGAAAGAGTAAGGAAATACTTCATGAATTATGTGGCTTGACTGCATCATATGGACAGTGGAGAGATACTGCCTTTGCAGATAGAAACCTAACAGTACTTGTGTTGGAGCAGGTGTCTAGTAATTAACTGTTTAGCATAATGCAGTCATCTGCTTTCCTGACAGTTGTTTTGTTGAATATTATTTAATTTGTGGTCTTGATAATCCAGTGATAGAATAGAATTCCTGTGAACACAGTTATGTTGACATGTCATTCCACATCAATAAGATCAACATTTAAAATATTTTTAAAAAAATTTATGTCTTGAAGTGTAGTGCCCAATAAAAGAAGTGGGAATTGTTATAAAGTACATTAATTAGGTTTTGGTTTTCTTATATTAGACAATATCAATTTCTTGTAGCAAAGTAAATGAGTCACATTTTTTGCTAACATTTAAAATAATACATGAACTTTTTAGAAATTAAATATTTTATTAAATATTTGAATTCACATTTAATGTCTAAAATATCCAATTAAACAAACTGGTATAGGCACATGTTGAAATACTTGTGTTATTAAAATAGTCTCACATCATTTTGGATAGGTACCTGCTTAAGACTCTGCAAGCATTTCCTGTCTACAGGTAAAGCATAGAAGAAGCCTTTAATAGCTAGTTAAGTGTCAAATGTGATTATGAAATATAATTGACTGTGCCTACCTTCAGGACAGGGGCAGTACTTTTTAGCCTTAAATTCCCACTTACTGTGGTATAAACTATATGAGGAAGGGCTCAGTCAAGTTTGTGAAATTCATTTATACTGTTTCTTTTTAAAGCTGACAAGACATTGCCATCTTGGAGCTATTTTAATTTTATTACAATGAGAAAGGATACTGAGAACATTAGTGACTGGGCGCAAGTTCCTGCCTACCCCCTTACACAGGGCATGAAAGATATATATATATATATATTTTTTTTTTTTTCTCACTTTACAGCAAACTTCTTCCTCTATTCCTTTGGATATAATTAGGCACAGTGTGTATTAATTTTTATTTTTAATTTTTAGTGCCTGAGTACTGAGTTTTTGAACAAGTACCTCATGTTTTCAGATCTCATTCAGAAGCTGTTTAGGCTAACCTGTTCAGGTGGGAAGCCCCTAGTAGAACCATCTCCTCTGCTTGTACCGTTGGTAAGATCACCTAGAAATTCATCCTGTGCATTTCCACATGAATTTACTCTTTTAACAAAGACCTTTACCTTCTTTGCTTCACTTGCTCTCTGAATTTTGTTTGTTTGTTTAATATGAGGATCAACCTATGATATAGTAGTCCATCTTACCTACAATTTCACACTCTGAGATTTCAGTTACCTTCAGTCAAATATTAAATGGAAAATTCTAGAAATAATACATTTTAAATGGTGCATAATATTCTAAGTATCATGATAAAATCTCACACTGTTTTGCTCGTCTTGCCTGGGATGTGAATCATCCCTTTGTTCAGCGTTTCCACACTATATATGCTACCTGTCTCTTAGTCCCTTGGAGTAGCCATCTCCATTATCAGATCTGTCTGCTGCTGTCTTAGTCTTGGACTGCTCATGTTCAAGTAACCTTTACTTTTCTTACTAATTGCTTCAAAGTATAATAGTAGTGAAGCTGACAAGCAATTTGATTATAGCCTATTATAGTTCTATTTGGTAGTTATTGTTGTTATCCTTTTGCCATACCTAATTCATAAATTTTGATAGGCATATATGTATGGGAAAAATCATACTGTACTTAGGGCTTGATACTATCTGCAGTTATAGGCATCCCCTTAGGGTCTTTGAACCTATCCCTTGTGGATTAGAGGGGGTTGGCAGTAATACCAAATTATTCTGTGTATTATATGATGCTCTTGATTAGGCTATTTCAAATATGGTAACCATGTGATTTTCTTAATTTTACTTCTGGTTTTCCTTCATTATTCAAATTGATTTTTTTTTTTTTAATTAAGCAAATAGCCTACAATCAAGTTAGAATAGGTAGGAACAAAACTCTTTTGCTTTGGAACTATAAACTCACATAGTTATAGTTCTAGAAAATACTTCTATTTTTAGAATTTCAAAATTGCTATATGAGTCAGTATTTTCTTAACCTATCTCCTGACATTTCTTAAAGACCATCAGAGCTGCATAATTATTTTCCAGTTTACTTAGAAGATTTATTAATACAGTCATCCATTATACCTTGTGTGTTGGTTAGCTTTTTGTTGCTGTGACAAAACACCCAAGAAAATCAACTAAAAGAAGGAAAGATTTATTTTGGTTCATGGTTTCAGAGATTTCAGTCCATTGTCTGTTAGTCCTGTCATTTTGGCAAGGGAGGATGTCATGATGGGCAGTGTGTGTTGGAGCACATCTGCTCACCACTTGGCTGCCAGGAAGCAGAGGGGTAGGGGGGACTGGGGACAAAATCCTTTAAAGTCTCACCCCTTTCCAATGAGCTACTTCCTCCAACCAGGCCCCACCCCATGAAGTTTCCATCACCTCCCTGTAGTGCCACCAACTGGGGACCAGTGAACCTTTTTGGCGACATTTCAGATCTAAACCATAGCACCTTGTTTTATTTTGTGAAAGACCAGTTCTCTCTTATTAGCTGTGAAATAGTCATTGAATTTTGCTCTATTTGGCTGTGGAGGATGGATCAAATATATTAGTTTTCTAACCTACTATGAACTATGAGGTTTATAGTCTGAAAGAAAAAAAAAAAAAAAAACAGACTCCAAGAAAAAATTTCAGAATTATACAGGAAAAGTACGTGCTGCTATTGTGCAATCTAGCAGGGTGTAAAAGAGGGCCCAGTGCGAGTTTAAGTACAGTACATATTTTATCTCCCAGTGACCAGTTCATTGTTTTCTATTGTGCTTCCATTTTTGTTTCTTTTCCTTTGCTTCCTAAAATAAATCTAATGAACTTAGAAGTTGCCAGATTTACAAGCACTGCATTCATGAACTCATATACTAAATAAGGAAAAAGTGTTCTCAGTTTAGCAGTATTGACTCCTGAAATTGATATACTGCTCAAAAAGTGTTCTGTGGGCTGGGGTTGTAGCTCAGTGGTAGAGCGCTTGCCTTGCATGTGTGAGACACTGGGTTCGATTCTCAGCATCACAAAGAAATAAGTAAATAAAATAAAGGTATGTGTCCATCTACAACTAAAAAATATTAAAAAAAAAGTGTTCTGTTTTCAGTCTTAGACTGGGAAAACGGTGATACACTTCACAGAAATATGAAACAGAAAAATACGGGGGAACTGGAGACAAATATGGTAAAAATAACATTTGATTTGATCAAGAAAGTTGGGTCCTGATCATTCAAAACTTTGAACACCTTGACTGAAACTGCATATTAAAAACCACTTAGTTTTAATGGTGCAGCAGATATGTAAGTTAAGATATTTTGGTACCTTAAGCATCTGTATGAATCTCAATTCATGCAAATGTGCAAAAGTGTCAGGCTATAATGTTATGATGGAATAACCACTGGATAATGCAGAGCATGTGTTTAATTATTCACTGAATATGTATACCTGTCCACAGAGGAATAATGATGCACTACTCAGAATTGTCCAGAAACTAAAGTTTACAAATCACTGAAATAATGTATTAAAAATATGTTCAACTGTGTTGACTCACAAGACCCCAGAATACTTCATCTGGTAAATTTCCTTATGCACATATGCCTCTCTATTTTTGTATGGGATTGCTATGTGTGTATTTTTTAAAATTTATTTTTAGTATACATGACAGTAGAATATATTTTGACATGTCATACATACATGGATTATAACTTCTCATTCTTGTGGTTGTGCATGATGTGGAGTTACACTGGTGGTGTATTCACATATGAACATGAGAAAGTTCAGTCCCATTCATTCCACTGTCTTTCCTATTCTCACTCCACCTCACCACACCTTACCAGCTCCCTTTCTCTTCATTCCCCTTCGTTCTATGTGTGTATTTTCACAAAGGATAAAATAAACCTTGTAACCCATTTTTGGAGAGGCAATTATTCCACTTGGAAAGTTGTTCTCACATTTCTAATACTAAATTTACTTTTTAGAATCTGTTATAATGTTTGGTTTTAGCTAACCCTATCTCCTTCCAAGGAAACCTCTTTCATTCTGAAACATTATGTAAACTGATACTGTGCAAGTTGTGATGGTGAATTATGTATAATATTTGCACTTTATTTGATGGTATTGTAGCTGAAGCCTTTTAAATTAGGTGTAATTGAGTGTGGCTCATGAGTACATATTCATGTGCTTTGGAAGTTATATTTTGGTTTGGGGCCATTTCAAGGAAAATGACATGTTTCTTTAATTTTGGTTATTTATATTTTTTCCTCAAAAATATTATAGAGTCACATAAAAATAGCACCTTATCATATAGCCAAATACCTCCAACTGAAGATGTGAACTTTGCTCTTCAGAATCTCTTTTGGGGCATCCTTAGACCACTTGGGAGATTGTCTGTTAGTGGCCTCCAGAAACCAGTGTGTCCTTGCTTCTGGAACACTCTGGTGTTTTCCGTGTATAGTGCTTTCAAATGGACATTTTCATGCTGGTGGTATTTCTTAGCACCTGCATTAATATCTTTGACCACACAGACTTTTTAGATCAAATCATTGTTTTAATTGACCAACATGAGGAAAGCCCCAAAGGATCCACTAAGAGGATACTCTTAAATTGTGTAGTATCCTATAATTGTACCGTGTCACTGTACATTGTACCATGATAAAATTTTGAGATAATTTAACAGTCCTTGAAATAACCGATATCTCCAGGTAACCCTGGCTCCTTTTAGGGAGAATGGTATTAAGAAACTAAATCTGAGCACTCTCTGTGCTCCCAGTTGCTTGGTGCTCTCAGTTGACAACTAGAAAATATGTGTGTGTGTATATATGTACACATACTTTTGTACACACATCCCATAAACACATACATTACATACATTTATAACAGTGCTTATGTTTATATATATATATATATATATTTTGGTGATGCTGGGGAATATGTTTATATTTTTAAAAATATGAGTTCATATCTAGATTCCAATTTCAATCTAATGCCTCAGGGTTCTCTCTAGCCTTTTCTTCTGTAAATATGTGCTATAGTAGCAAGAAGCCTAGCTCTTGTTATCCTATCAGCTGCTTATTTATTTCTTAAACATTTTCCTCATTTTGCCTATCTGTTCACTATCCTCCCTGCCTTCGATCTCCTTTCCCTCTAACCCTTGTGCCCTGTGTTCTTGGTTTCCAATGGAGAGTTGCCAGTCCGCCTCCCTACTGCTGCCTGCCCCTCAGCACCTGGGAGCTTGGTGCCAGTGAGCATGGTCCCGTGTGTGCCATCTTCTTGGTCCCTTTGTGCTTCAAGTCCTTGGATGCCACTGGGCATATAATACAGTATTGTTGTGTGGTTGAAAATCATGGAGCATTTTTTTTTCTGAAGTACTGTTATTGTTTTTCTACTGTTATTTCTATTGTTATTGCTGTTTCCATTGTTATTGTATTTTTTTTAAATGCATGCTTACCCTGCATTGAGGTATCTTTGTGGAATGACTACAGAACTGAACAAGGTGGACAAACTCCTCCCATTTAACACCATGCCTAGTGGGTGAGACTGCTGGGTTAGGTATTGAGGGCTTTACAGAATAGGAAGAACTGGGTGTTCTGGAGGTAAAGCCCTAGCACTCCCAGTGCCTGATGTCATCTTTGTCCTTTAAGATTACTGGATGGACTGCTTGGTATTTGAGGTACATGCTTGCATCTAGGTGTAAGACTAGCTAAAGGAGTGACTCTTGAGAGTAGCAGAACTTTAAGTTGATGATTTCTCAAAGCCTTCTTCTCTTGGTTGCAGGGTGATAGGTCATTTTTCTGAGCAGGGTGAGATTTTGTATTGTGAAGGGTTCTTATGCTTATGGGAATAGAGGCAAAGTGATTTCTCTAAAATAATTCCTATAATGATAATCAGATGTGTGTCTGATAGCAAAAATGAACCATAAAATAGCCCTTCTTTACCCTTCAGAAAATTAACACAATTTAATGAAACTTCACTTTATGTTACAAAACAAGACATGTGACTTACAAGATATTGATTGTACTTTAAGGATTTAAAAATATTTGTGTTCATGTGAACACTTTTGCTTAACCCTGTTTTCAATTTTTTTAATATATTTTTAAGATCGTAGATGGACATAATACCTTAATTTTATATATCTTTTTATGTGGTGCTGAGGTTCAAACCCAGGGCCTCACACATGCTAGGCTAGTGCTCTATCACTGAGCCACAACCCTAGCTAGCCCTTGGTTTTGTTTTTGCAGTACTGAGGATGGAACCCAGGGGCGCACTATCACTGAGCTACATCCTAAGTCCTCTATATTTTATTTTGAGACAGTGTCTTGCTAAGATAGCCAGTCTGTTCCTGAACTTGTGATCCTTGTGTCTCAGCCTTCCAAGTAGCTGAGATTACAAGTATGTGCCACTGCACCATGCCTGTTTACGTTTTGAATATAATTGCTTAATAATAGTTTAATGCTACATAAACTAGGTAGGAAAATGTTTTCCAAACAATATTAAGACTATTTTGAAGACTTTGCATGAAATACTTGAAAACAAAAGTTGTCATGGTGAGTTTTATAGGATTCTGTCTTGTAGTATTGACTATATTACTGGGCTATACACATTCTTGCCCTGCATTAAAACTCATCTATGAGGTTTGGTAGCAGCCATTCATTATTCGTTATACAGATCTCTAGGGCTCAAAGAGGCATGGAGATTTGAAGAAGCTTTAGAAATTTTATTTCTTTTGTAGATAAATATAAAGCAACTTGCAGTAGGTCACAGAGCTTGAATTCAGTAGTACCAGAAACCTGGATAGGAATTTAGCTTTCTGGGCTCTCTGTCAAAATTCACACCCATGGGTTTGTGCTTCTGGGTTTGGTGCTGGTGGTAGTTATAATTATTTTTATTATTATTATTTGATTATATCAGCAATACACACTACTAGACTTTTCCACAAGGTAAGGAATACTGGTGTTTAATGATTACCTGGACCATTCTTATAAAAATGTGTGCAACGTCCTCTTTTTATGTCTAATTCAAGATTCTGAGCAGTGAGTTCATTAGTGTGTATGATCAACAGAAAAACTGAATTATCTTTAGCATTTGGCTGAAGTGGTGACATTGCTGGAATCAGGATTTCTGGGATTCAGTGAAGAGGAGAATAATACAGGGGTCAGTTTGTACAAATTAAAGTTGCAGTTTGTAAATGTCTGCTTGATAGTGGAGACTAAACATAGCCTATAAAAATAAATTTATCTGGTTGGTTGTCCTTTTAAAAAATTGATAGGTATTCTTAGGGGGAGGGACTAGAAAGTTGAATTCAGATTATCTGTGGGGTAGACCAGTAAATGCACCTGTGAGTCAAAGAATATTTAAAAAAAATTTTTTTTGGAGAAGCAATTTGTGGAGTTGGGGTCTGTTGTATGGAAAGTAATGAGTTGCTGCATAGAAAAAGATTGCTTTGCAATTGCAGATATTTAAATCATAAAGACATGAATATATGTATAACATGTTTATATTTTAAAGCATGCTGTGCAGTTAAAATGTTTGGGAAAAATACTTAAACTTTAAAATGTGCTAAAAATGTTGAAATGTAGTATGTGAGTCTAGTTAAACAGCAAATCTCAGAAGGATATGTAGCCTTTGGATCTTTGCGCTAGGATTGTGATGCTTTTCAACTTGTGATTTAATAATAATGTTTTAAAAAATTTAAAACTATTTAAACAAACTCTGTATTCACATGTATAACTTAATAATGTGATCAGTGCTTTAGTTTTCTTTCTATATTTGATTATTGATAAAA
The DNA here is from genome assembly GCF_902686445.1 of Sciurus carolinensis. Lineage (NCBI taxonomy): Eukaryota > Metazoa > Chordata > Mammalia > Rodentia > Sciuridae > Sciurus > Sciurus carolinensis. The sequence continues at coordinate 68,242,017 of NC_062217.1, read as the reverse complement.
AGAAAGTAGCAGCAAGCTTAAATAATGTGGTTCCAGCAGAGGTGTACAATGTAAAATAATCATTCTCTGAGTTGAAAGATCACTTGCAGATGTTTGTCAAGTGACAGTCCCTTGAACCTTCTAAGAATGCTATCTCCATGTAAAATCCTCCAAGATGAGAACTTTAAAAAAGCCCTTTATGTTAAACTTTTCATAAAGTCATTTAAAAACTACCAGTCATCTCTGAGCATATGTCATCTTTGAACATAGCTTTTGTAGCTTTAGAGATGAAATTAGTCCTGAAGTTGGTATTTTATATTCACTTTTAAACTGTATTCGTATTTCTACAATGTGAATTTTAAGAGGTAGAAACTTTGGTTCAGAGGGTTAAAGTAACTCATCCGAGGGAAAAAGATCTGGAGTTTGAACTCAGAAAATGTGACCTGAGGTTTCTCAGGAGTCTAGGTTTCAAACTCTGTCTCATGATGCTGTGCGCTGTGTTGGGCACTTAGTGAACTCAGGCATCGACCACTTTCCAGTTTTGTGAGCGCTCTGTGCAGGCCTTCATTCTGTTTTTTCTCCCTTTATCCCCTAAGAGAAGAGGCAGGTTGAGGAAATGGTGTTTCTTCTCCTTTCTCATCTTACTGTGGTTTTTTTTCAGTGATACTAGGAGGTATTTTTTTTTTTTTTCTCCTAATAAGCAGTAACCATGTCTGTGAGTTGAGGATACTTGGAAAATGACAGTGGTAGGTTTTCTTGCTATAGGTATTACCTACTTAGTTTCCTGGGAAACAGAAACATGATTTACAAATATTCATTTGAGAAAACTTAAAGGAAACCTTAGGTCCTCATTTCTACCATTAAAATGGTTTCTCTGAAGAGATCAAGTTAAATAATTGAATCTTGAATGACCACATTTTATTTGGAATACATCTTACATAGTAGGTAATTATATGAAATTTGAATTGAGGTTCATTAGGACTGTAATCTTTGGTGCTTGTCTTTTGTTTTCTATTCTCAAGAAATAAGGACTTATTTTTCTGGCAGCTGTGCATGGCCTAGTTGGTCACCCTTTGATTTTCTGAGCATTGTATTGAATGCCAGCAGAAAGGACAGTAGGTACAAAGGAAGGTAAATGTAACTTAAGACAAAACTTTGAGTTCAACGATGACCACTTCTTGTCCATTTTATGGAAAAATTTTGGGTTTGATTGAACTTGATACCTTTCAGTATCATCAATTCACGTGCAAGCTTTCTGAGCTTTATAACTAAAAGGGGAAGAAAAACTTTTGAAATAGCCTCTGAACCCTTGCCAACAATAAACATGACAGAAAGGAACTGTTCACAATATGTGTAAAAATTGACCAGAGCATGTGGGTCATGAGATGATGGAGGAAGGGGACAGTCTGGGTGGGGAGACCACTACCTCCCTCAGAGGATTCCATGAAGCAATAAGAGATACAGGGCATGTGTTTGTGTGTGGAACTACATGTCCTGGAAGTTATCAGAATACATTCCTGATCAGAACCCAGCACACCCAGGGGCATTCTGGAATCAGCCATGAGACTGGAGAGAGCTGCCCATAGTAACCAGTGTTCAAAATGACAACCCAAGTCACCAAGAATAGTTTTAAGTTGTTTGAATTCAGTGCAGTTTTTGAAAGGAATTGCACTTGTGTATTGCAGCTTATTAACATTTCCCTTAAAAATTACAGTAACAATATGGCACTGAAAATGTTCACTGAAATGAAAATTCACCCATCTCAGACGATTTATTCCTTGAGGATTTAAGAAAACTGAAGTTTCACTGAGTGTGGTTTTTATTGTCATAAACCTCTGAAATATCTAACCCAAAATCCCATGTGGGGTTTTAAATCATATGTCAAGAATGACATAGATCTGAAAAAAAAAAAAAAAAAAAAGGAAATGAACTGGTCTTTGTTCTACCTGGGGATTTGAAAAATGTGAATTTTCTGTCTGGAGGATATATGATCAAAGTTCATAAAATGCAGGCTTTATTATATCAAATCTCAGAAATCCATATTAGAATTGAGTTTCCCCATGAAAATTGGAAGATATTAAGTGTAAAACAAGTGAAAGAAATAGTACTGCATATAGTGAGTAGAATAATTGTAGAAATGAGGTATTTTGTATAGAAAATATGTAGCTTCAGAAATGCATTTGCTAATGAATAACAGATCAGAAGTTTATCTGGTTGTGGGAAAAACATTTACTGAGAAATTCCTGTGTACTTACCATTGTGCTGTGTTGTTGGGGTTCCGGGACAGTTCTTTCCCCAGAGAACACATTATTTGGTGATAGGAGACAAGCCAGTAAGTGATACCTGTATGTACAGGGCAGGGCAGAGTTTGTGGAAGCCCATTGTATTGTAGATCATTTCTTCCCCTCCACAAATACACAAGAACTATAGATTCGTAAATACCTGCAGAGTGTAAGTTTTCAAGTTGTTTTTATAAAACCACTGCCCTTTGCTTTCTTAGCTGCCAAGGCTCTAAAATGTAGTTAATTTGGGTGGAAGAACAAGATATTAAACTTCCTCTACTGTGTTGGTGTGTGTATTTGTGGGGAGGAGGTGTTCATGTGCATAGTATACATGTAAAAGATGTGCACAAAAATGTTTAAAATTACATAATCCAAACCACATAATCACAGTTATATTAATCTAAATTCTTAAATACATATATGTGTACATTAAAAACAAACCCTGGAATATTCTTTAAAACTTAAGTCTAATTCTTTCAAGTTATCCACAAATTATCATAACCATATTGTGTTTACTTAAGAATTTGTGAAGTTCTTTTTCATTAAATGGAACTTTAGCTTTTCCCGTATCTATGAGCTTTATTTTTTAATTTCTTTACCCTTTAGTGCTATGCTATTTTGAATGGATGCATAGTAACATTGTTAGAATTATGGAACTGAAGGTCAAGTAAGATATTTGAACTGGAGAGTAGTTGACCATAAACTAATGGTTAGTGAAGCTTTGAGACATGATTCAATACAAGAGGAAAATATAGTTCGCCATTCTTCAAAAATAGCCATTTCAACATGGTTGCCTCCAAGATTATATTTTTGCTTCTTTTATCCCTTATATTTTGTTTATCCTTTTATGTATTGGTAGATATTTGGGTTTCCACCTTTTGGTTGTTGTGAATAATGCCCTGTGAACTAGTGTGTACAGTTTTTTTTGAACACCTCTTTTCTGTTATTTTAGGTGTGTTTCTATCAGTAACTGCTGGATCACGTGGTGATTCTCTTTATCTTCCTGGGGAAGCCATAATGCCTTTGACAGTGGGGTACCATTTTCATTCTCATTGCCACTGGTCATGTGTTTCTCCACATCCTTGTCCACATTCATATTATTTTCCTTTTTTAATCCTCATGGCATAAAGTGGTATCTCATTGTGGTTTTGACTTGCATTTTCCTAATGACTAACCATGTATTCTTATCCATACCTTTTTTTTTCTTTGCATATGCTCTGGGGAAAAAAGTCCATTTAAGTCCTTTGCCCACTTTTTAATTGGACTGTTTGTCTTTTTGTTGTTGAATTTTAGGGGTTCTTTATGTATTCTGGATAGTAGATCTATGTAAGATATATGATCTGGAAATATTTTCTTTGACTCTGTAGGTTGTCTTATAATTTTTTTTTTGATGGTATAGTACCTTTTACACAGATTTTTTTTTTAAATTTTGAAGAAATCCCATTTATATTTATTTCTAAAGACTTGATTTGTTTTAGAGCAGTTTCAGAGAGAGAGAGAGAGAGCGAGCGAGCGTGCATGTGCGGTGTTATAGTCCCTGCCCCCATACATGTATAGCCTCTTCTATTATCAACATCCCCCGCCAGAGCAGTATATATTATTATAGTTGATGAATTTACATTGGCACATCATTATAACCCAAAGTAAATAGTTCAAATTAGTGTTTGTTTTACATTAGTGTTTATCCTTGGTGTTATGCATTCTATAGGTCTAGACAAATTTCTAATGATCTGTGTCTACCATTAGTATAATACAGAGTATTTTCACTACCCTAAAAATCCTCTATGCTCTATTTATTCATTTCTCCCTTCCCACCAACCCCTGTCACCCACTGATCTTTTTACATTTATAGTCTTATTTATCACAGCTTAGAAACAATCAGAATGTCCTTTAGTAAGTCAAGGCATAAATAAACTACATTTAGAAAAATGAAATATTAGACCAAAAAAAAAAAAAAAGAAAGAAAAAGAAATGGCTATTCAGTCACAACAGTACATGAAGGCAACTTGCTTTCATATTATAAGGCAGAAAGCCAGTCTGCAAAGGCTACACGCCATACAATTCCAGTTATATGACATTCTGGAAGAAGCAAAATAATGGAGACAGTAAGAGATCAATTTATTGTTATTTTTTGTTGTTACTTGCTATTTTAGTGGCATATCTAGAAATCATTGCCAAATCCAAAGTCATAAAGATTTATCTTTCCCCTGTGTTTTCTTCCAGGAACTTAATTATTTTAGTTTTTACATTAATGCTTTTAATACACTTTGAGTTAATTTGTATAAATGGTTTGAGTTTAGGGTTCAAAGTCATTCTTTTGCAAATGGAGATCCATTTTTTCCCTGCCACCATTTGTTAAGATTGTTCTTGGGTTGGGGATATAACTCAGAGCTTCAATGCTCAGTGACAAAACAGCAGCAACAACCAAAACCCTACTATATTTTCTTTTTCTTTTTGTATCCAATGTCATTGATACTCTTTTTAAAAAATCTGTTGACCCAGACACAAGGGCTTCTTTCTAGATTCTTTTTTATTCCATTGATATATATATGTTCATGCTAGTATGACACTGTCTTATTTATCAGTGCCTTGTGGTAAGTTTTGAAATTGTGATATATAAACCTTCCTATTTTCTTCTTTTTAAGATAGTTTTGACTATTCTGGATCCCTTGCAATTCAGTGAATTTTAGAATCAACTTGCCAGTTTCCTTCTTTTCTTTGAGACAGAGTCTTTCCATGTCACTCAGGTTGTCTTAGAACTCTTGGGCTCAGGTGATTCTTCTGCCTCAGCCTCCCCTAATAGCTGGGATTACCAGCAAGCACAACCATCTCCAGCTCAGCTTTCTAGTTTCTACAGAGAAGTCAGCTGGGATTTGATTGGAATTGCTTTGAATCTATAGACCCATTTGTGGGAGTATTGTCATTTTATAATATTAAGTCCTTCAGTTCAAGAATGTGGGATGTTATATAATTCATACATATCTTTACTTTCTTTTTCTATAAAATGGTGTTTTATAGTTTTCTATAGGTTTTGTAGTACTTTGTTTAAATTTATTCTTCATTATTTTATTATTTTTGGTGCTATTGCAAATAGTTCTTTTCTTTATTTTTGGATTTTCATTGCAAGTGTGTTGAACTATGATTGATTTTTTGTATTGATTTTGTATTTGATAAACTTGAGCTTATTCTAATTTTATTTTTACTGTATTGCTTAGAATTTGTATATATAGGATCATGTCATCAACAAAAAGTGTTCATTTTACTTTTTCCTTTCCAATTGAGATACCTTTTAATTTTGCATAATTACCTGTCTAAAACCTCTTGTATAAGGGTAGAGTGGTGGGAGCAGACATCTTGTTTTCTTCCTGTTTCTAGAGGGAAAAGTGTATCTTCTTTTTGCCTTTAAGTATGATGCGAGTCGTGAGTTTTATATAGTTTGCTCATATTACGTTACATTCCATTCCTAGTACAGTGTTTTTATCAAGAAGTGATGATGAATTTTGTCAAATGCTTTTACTGCATCTGTTGATGTGATCATATGGTGACAATTTTTGTCTCTTGCCATGGCGTATTAGGTGTATTACATTGATTGATTTTTCAGATGTTAAACCAGCCTTGTGCACTTAGGATAAATTCTACTTGTTCATGGCACAAAATTATTTTTATATATTACTGCCTGTGGTTTGTAGGTATTTTGTTTATAATTTTTGCATCCATATTCATGATAGATACCTGTTTTTAGTTTTCTTGTGATGTCTTTGTCAGCAATATTCATTTTAAATGCTTGGATACCTAGATATTTTGGTTATCTGTGGAATTTGTAATTTGTTATGGATGACTTCTATAATATTTCTTCATGACTTTATCCAAATATATACTTGTTAAATAAAATGTCGTAGGAATTATAGTCAACTAAAAATATTGAGTTTTTTTAGGTTTGTAAAGAGAACTCAGTAACATCTATTTTTAAAATGGAATGACAGAATTTATTGTCTTTGTGGACCTGGTCTGACTTCTCCTCTCCAACATTTTTTTTTGGGGGGGAGGTTACTGGTGAAATTGTTTTCTGTCAGTGTCTGTGTCTATGTAAGACTCAGTTACACTATCATTTACATGAAAAGCAGTGAATATCTTACAGTGTGACTAAAGTAAAATGAATTTCATGGAGGTTCAGCTTGGGTTTGTATTTATTGTTTTACTACTTTATTGATGTGAAGTGTATAAAAATTGTACACATTTGTCACGTTTCTATTTGAAGTTGTAGAATTATTTACTGCAGAGGTTTCTTATTTCTCAAGAGCTTGGATGTAATAAAGTGGCTTATGAGACAGTCAGAAAATTAAGGCCGGTTGTGCCAAAACATCCCCATATACATACAATTGAAGTTGATATCTTAATCATAATTCTTTGTGAGTGATTTAACACTTTTAAGTGCTTTTTACATTTGTGGCCCTATCCAGTCATCATCAAACCTTAAGTTTACAGATCTGTATAGTAGCAGAGGAAGAATAGTAACTCAGGTGTGTAGACTTCCAGCCCTATGCTCTTTCTTGCAAATCAGATAAGGTAAAAATTCCAGTCATGACTATATTCTGACTTCTAAATGGCTTTGCTCTTTCTCTTTTTGTCCTTGGCTAGAGTTGAAAGATGGCAGCCAACATTTTGACCAATCTAATAGTTTCTGTGGTGCATAAAACTCCTCCAAAGGAGGGTATTTGTACTTAGTGTAGTTTCTGAGCAGAGTGTTTACTAAATTGTAAGAATTGCTTGACACTTGGACCTGAGTTCACTCTGATCTTTCATGGATTTTTTTTTTTTTAAATCAAATTTGTGTCTATCCATAATTGGAGAGCAGGACTATGCTTTTTCTTCCCTACTCTGTAGAATACCAGCCCTATTTCCAATTGCTCATTCTTGTGAAATTTCTAGGAATTATAGTATGTTGGTAAAATCTGTTCTGGACCATGTCCCCCATCAGTGTTCTTCTTGCCAAGAATGGACATGAGTGCAGTAACTGGCAATTCCTCCTTTTCCTACTCATTATTTGTGCATTGATGTTGCTCCACTGATAACCCAGTTCTGGCTTGTTTTTCCACGATGCACTGAAAACACTAATTAATTGTATGTTAGATTCTTACACTTGACAGATACCCTCATTTGGTGCTACAATTGAAGAACTTACTATTTCCTTTAGTTTATAATTAAAAGAAAAAAAATCCTGGGTTGAGGAACTTTGAAGTGACTTACTTGAAATGATAGGTCTAGAAGCTGGCACAGTTGACCTCGGATTGCCAACTCCCTGAGAGCAGGGCCGCGTCTTCCTCACTGGTTAGCCAGCCATGGCACTTACCTTGGCCTGTAGTTGCAGCCCAGTATGCGTTGAATGGATGTGGAATCCCTGCCGCACACCTCACAGCTGTCCCAGCTCTGCTACTGTGAGATTGCTTAAGCAGAAGTTTCTGGACTTTTACATAATCCTGGATCATCTCAGCATCCAGGGGCCATCAACAACTTTCATGGGTGAGAAAAGCCTCAAGATTTTTTGTTTTGAGATTTGCTGTCATGTCTCTGACTTACATAACTTTGGACAGAGGCCCTGTATCAGCAGTCACATGCTCTTGTGCTGGTGACTGAGCTTCTAGTCCAGTGTTGTTTTTTTGAAATTAAAAAATTTTTTTTTAGTTGTAGATGGACAAAATACCTTTATTTTATTCATTTATGTGGTGCTGAGGATCAAACCTAGTGCCCCTCCCATGCAGGGCAAGTACTTTACCCCTGATCCACACCCCCAGCCCTAGTCCCAAGTTTTTGATGGCAGAATTTTTGTAGCTGCTGCTTGGTGCCTAAAACTTTATGAGCCAGGCTTTCTACTCCCTGTTCCACAAGTTATGTTGTCAGAATTAACTCCATGTGAAATTATTCAAAAGAAAGTCATAGTTCTTTATCATCGTCAGTGACACATAAATGAAAAGATCTAGACAGTATATGTTTTGGAAGATAGAAGAGAGAAGTATGTAAGATTTAACTCTTAAAATAAAAATGGTAGCTGGTGATAGTCAACCCCAAACCTAATGATTTCCTTAGCTAACAATATTTAAAAACAAGTTTGGCTTTTTAAAACTTAAATCACCAGTTTATATTTACAAAAAATATTAAAAACTCAGTGTATTATTCATAATTTTATGTATAATTATATATAATGATATAAAACAGGCTAAAAGTAAAATTTACTTCAAAATTGACTCCAGTTTTTTCTCAATGAAAATGTCATTAAATCATTATCTTAATTATTAATTAATTTTTAAGTGTATCTATCTATCTATATATATATATATGTACATATATACCTTTAGTTTTAGGTGAACACAATACCTTTATTTTATTTTTATGTGTTACTGAGGATCAGACCCAGGGCCTCATGCATGCTAGGCGCATGCTCTACCGCTGAGCCACAACCCCAGGCCTATTAAGAAATGTAATGAGGGGTTTAGCTAGGTTTTAATAATCTGTATTCCAGTATAAAGAACTGCTTTTCTGCTTGGAAGCTGCATGGTACTGTACATTTCTTAGTGTTTGTTCCGCCAACGGTGTATACCAGAATTACCTCAAGTGTGTATTAAAATGCAGTGTCCTACCCTATATGACCAGATCAGAACCTTTGAAGGCTGCATGTTAACAAGATCCCATTCCCCATTGATTGTGGTGAACTTTAAAGTTAGAAGCCCACTGACTGGTAGATTGCAGCTCAGGATCAGCATTACAAAGGTCTGGGTGGAGTTTGTTCCAGCTAAATTTCCTGAACATTCTTAGACCTCTCTAAACATTGATGTTCCTATCTGGAAATGGGGATGATGCTAATAGTAGCTACCTTTAGTAGGTGTGAGAAAGCAGTGAATTCTGTGTAAACTAGTGTAGTGCATGGTATACAGCAAGTGCTCAATGACTACTGTTGGTAACAGGGGAATTGTAGTGATGCAGTTGGTGTAAGGTAGTTATATCCTTCTGTGTCCTTAGGCTTTGACATGGTCATGGGCCTGAGCTGGGTAAGAACCTCTGGACTATGTGTTTTATTTTTAGGCCTTCACATAATTTTCTGTGACCCGTGGGGTAAGTCACGAGATATCCCTATTGTTCATACGTTCATGAAGACACATCAGACATCCAGAAATCTTTGGTAAAAAATGCTTAGAAAGATCTAGCAATTGTAATAGTGAAACTGGAGTTTGAAACAAAACTTGATTCTCCACTTCTGCTGGTGGTTGGGGTCTGCATAAGCTTCAGGCCTTGGCAGCTAAGAAAACCTATTGTACACCAGGGGATGCCTGTTGGCAAAAGCCCAAAAGGTCATGGCTGGCAAAGCTGGGTTCTTTTCCACTATTATTAAGTGATATGTTGAAGCACTTAATGGTAGACCCTAGAAGCTTACCACCAATTTCTTTCTAGGTTCTTCTCTTGCACATTTGAAGAGTGAAGTCCACAGGTAACAACAAAAGGCAAGAGTGAAGGGAGTAGGATTTATTCAAGTGAGAAATAGAGAGAGAACTTCCCGCAAGGCAAGAGGAGACCTGATGGCAGGTTGCCACTTAAATGTACTAGACTGGGGGCTTATATAACTACTGGGTAGGGGTATTGATCCATATCTGCACTAATCAGGTCTTGGAAAAGTACCAATGCTATTAGTCAAAATCTGTGCTAAACAGGTATTGGAATAGTACCAAGCCTACTGCTCTGACCTTCTAATTGGCTGTGCCCTTTTAGCCTTGATTTTGAACTTTCCAGTGGCTCCATTCAGGTTACCTGTCCTGTCTTATTCAGTGTTATTTTCTGATTATGTGGGTTTGATTGCAGGTACTTTTCTCTGTGTGTTTTTCTCCTTAAGTGTTTGTGTCTCCTTTCATTTGGCTTTTAACTCCATTCTTCCCCTTGTCTCCATCATTTAACTGGTCATGATACATAGTTGTAGTGTATTATTTGGGTCCAATGTTTATATAAATAGAACGCCTTTTAACCTTTCTAGTTTAAAAAAACAAAGAACAACAAAAACCTCCTACCAACAATAATGAAAAGCCTCTGTATACCCCGCTTTTTCCTTTCTGTACTGAGCGAACCCAAGGCATTCTGCCATTGAGCTATATTTTGAGTTGGGTCTCTCTGTGTTGCCCACACTGGCCTTAAATTGTGATCCTCCTGCCTTAGTCTCCAGTCACTGCAGTTACAGATGTGTGCTACCATGACTGGCTTTTATATTTGATGAATATTTGTATTAGCATACTAACTCTCCAGTAAGGGAAAAAAACATTCCCATCCTGTTCCTTTGGCCTGTTCATGTTGCTGGCTCAGAGTGTGTTTTATTGTTTGATGGAGTAGATAAAAGTCTCCTGATGTTTCCGAATCACTCTAAATTTGGAATACACCTTCAGTATTCTTTTTGGCTTTATTGTTTCCTAAACATCTATTTAAATACAGTCCTAAAGTTTAAACGGAACACTGTTATTGTGACTAAGAATAATACTTGTAAGGGACCAGTAGATGAGAGTTCATTACATGTTCACAACCATGCAAAAACCAGCGTTCTCTCAAAGCATTCAGTTCCTTCTAGGGACTACTAAATTTTGCCTCTACCTTGGTAGATGTGTGTTGGTTACTTCCAGTGATCTGTTTGTGGAATAGTGGGAGGATCTTGAATTTTAAAATTTAAATTTCATGGGCTCTTCCTGAAACCCTGATGTCAGTGACAGTTCCAGGAGAAGTCTGTTGCCCATCACTGAACAGAACAGAATAATAATGCCTGATCCTATTGCATTTGTAACAAAGAGCAGAGCTTTTAGTTTTTACATTGAGACTTCAGTAAAGTTAAGAAAACTTGCAGCCCTTTTACAGGGAATGGTTGATTTGGTGCTTTTATTTTGCTTTTTCTTTTATAGTTCATTGGAAAAATCTTTATATTTGCTTCATTATTCTAGATATTTATTAGGTTGTGAAACATATGATATCAAAGTCACTGAGTTGAGTCTAAATTATTTTTTAGTGGTGAACTTTGCATATTTGTTTTATAACATTAAAATAGATGATTTTGCCCTTTGAATTATTCTTTTACAGTTTAGGCTCTTGTGCATATGTTTGTGATTTTCTCCACTCTAAAATCCCTATTTGCCTAAGTGGTTCCTTACCTCACTCTGTTCTTTCTTCTAATGATTCCAACTCTCAAAATCTTATTCCTACTTCATTCATATGCCACCTGCTCCAAGAAGTCATCTTCTTTCCCAGAGTCAAAAATAAATGAATTCTTTTTCTGCATTTTAACTTGCGTGCTTTGGGACTTTTTGCCTAGATTTCTATTTCAACAGCTATCTAATTATTTAAGAGATAGATCTAGGCAAACCTATAAAATTATCATTATTCAAATATTTTTGAGCTACAAAACATTGTAGGGTTCTTATAGGTGAACCTCATATTGATTTCAACACTAAGTGCATAAACTTTTGAAAACAAGCTGTGCTCTGAGTTACTTGAGGGGCTGGGGTTGTGACTCTGGTAGTTCGCTTGCCTAGCATGTGTGAGGTACTGGGTTCGATCCTCAGCAGCACATTAAAAAATAAATTAATTAAATAAAGTTATTTGGGGCTTGGATTATGACTCAGTGGTATTGTGTGGTGAAGTATTGGGTTTGATCCTCAGCACCACATAAAAATAAATAAAAACAAACATGCCCACCTACAACTAAAAAAATATCAAAAAAAAAAAAAACATATATTGGACTTGGATTTATGTCTCTTTCCATAAAGAGAGCAGAGTTTCGTAGGTAAGAATGTGTTTGAGAAATACCTGTTGAAATGAATTCAGCTGGATTTGTCTAAATTACCATTACTCTTCCTAAAGCACTTAATAATTAATGATCTAGACAGGATGCCCGATATGTGGGCCACACCTTTGTAAAGCCAGGATATTTGAGTACACTCTGTACTTTGCCTAACCCATTTCAATATCATTGTCAGATAACTAAAGTTAAACTTGTCTTTAAGTTTCTGGTTCTTATGTTTTAGTTTTATAGACCGGATTACCTTTATTGAAGGTTTTTTCTTTAGTTAACTTGTTCTGGTCTTATTTTAGCTTTACTTAATGCAAAAGTAGGAATTCTTTTACTTCTGCTTTTCCAACTTAAATTTTTTTTTTTTTTACCAACCTAACTCTTGCCTGAAGGTCTCTCAGTATGTTCCCACCCCTGCACCCCAGGAAAATGCTCCCTGGCTTTGTTTGTTTAACCATGGAAAAATAATCCTTTCCTTCTTTTGAAGTTCTATTCTGTACTGGCTAAAGGTTCAGTTAAATCACAAGAGATAAAAGTTACGCTGACAATCTTGGATGTTCCCTGCCCTTTTGCCAGAAATAGCAAACCAGATACTCATCTTGGACAAAAATATGTACATGTTCATCTTCACTGAAACATCTTGTATCTGCTCGTTCTTAGAGAAGTAGAATTCAGCTCACAGTGTGGAGGGTGAGGCTGTCCACAGGGGTTGGAGGCGAAGGAGTTTGAGGGGGAGCCAAGTGTGGTTCTGAGTAAATGGGGAAAATTGTGCTTTTTCTGTATCAATAGACTCTTTAATATTGTGTAAGTTTTTGCTTAATTTCCTCAAAGTATGTTCATTAGCTCAAACTTTTTTCCTAACTGGAAGAAATTTTATATGAGAAAAATGTCTTTTGGTATCAGAAAGAAAGCTCAATCTGAGTATACTAAAATATTTTTAAGTATCATGTATAACAGTGCTTTTGTTAATGTAAATTTCTTTTGTATTTGAATCAACAATGTTGCATCATAATTCTTCACACTAGATAAAAATTCTTTGTTTTTCTTTGTTCTTTTATAAGCTTTTGTGTATGCATAGACTTTTTTTTTTTTTCATTTTTAGACTGCCTCATTGTTTGGAGAGCCTGAAACATGAGACATTAGAATTTATATAGTTGAAACTGGGCATTTTAATAATTAAGTAAGGGGATTTATTTTCTGATGTTCTCTGGCAGGAGTGGAGTAGGGGAACATGTTATTGTAAATCTGTGGGATCTATGTATGTCCACACATATACATATGGGCATGAAAAGCCTTTTATTCTGCTGTTTTGATTAATAATGTAGCAAAACAGATAGATTTTATTGAGTTTGGATTGTAAGCTTAGAAACAGAGACCAGTGTTTCCCCAGTGCCTAGGGTGGTGCCTTGCACAGGGCACATCCATAACTGTGTGTTCAGTGAATGATTGCTTAATACCATGTGATGAGCTTGAAAGAGCAGAAAAAATAGAGTAATATTAAGCATGGTCCTTGAGGTAAGTCAGATGTTGTTTTAGTCAGCTTTTTTGCTGCTGTGACTAGAAGATCTGACCAGAACAATTTTAGGGGAGGAAAGTTTATTTGGAGGCTCACGGTTTCAGAGGTCTCAATTCATAGATAACAGGCTCCATTCCTCCGGGCTTAAAGTGAGGCAGAACAACTTGGGGGAAGAATATGGCAGAGGGAAGCAGTTTACATGACAGTGAGGAAGCAGAGAGAGACTCCACTCACCATGTACACATACATACCTCCAAGGCATGCTCCCAATGCCTACCTCCTACAGCTACACTCCAGCTGCCTTAGTTACCACTCAACTCATCCCATCAGGTGATTAATTCACTGATTGGGTTAAGGCTCTTATAACCCAATCATTTCTTCTCTGAACCTTCCTGAATTGTCTCAAACATTGAACTAATGAGGGACACCTAACTTCCAAATCATAACAGAAGTAGAGGCAAAGATAAGTGCATACAATAGGAAATGATTAATACTGAAATCTGTAGCACTTAAGGTACTTACTTTTCAATAAAGGGGAGACAGGTAAAGGGGGAAGGGCACTGATAATGTCATCTTGTAATTACTGAATACCTGTTTTGCACTGTTTATTGTGCTGTTTTGCATTCATGACCTCAGTGAATCTTGGTGGCAAGATTATTAACATCCTTGTTATTTTTTCACAATCTAGCCAAGGTTCAGTATCTTGCTCAACATCCCCAACTGATCAACAGATAGTTTTGAGAACTATCAGCCTCCTTCACTGTTTGCTGTTTAACTACTAGTTTCCTAGAGTTGTCTGGACCAGGATTGGTTCCTTTTGGTAGTCTTATATCAGACTCCCTCAGCAGCCAGATATCCAATAGAATCTTGGGCTCTTCCTAAGAGTGTGATGCAGACCCTGCTGCTGTCCATGGACCTGGGCTGCACCCACCTGTATCACCTCAGCAATGGGAAAGGGCATACCAGAGAGAGACTTAAAGGCTTTCTTTGTCTTTCATCACTAACAATATTAAAATCCATTCCTCTTTTTAGTGACATTTTAAAAACCTGATTAATTTCCATTATGGGAAATACTTTATGTAAACCTATAAACAGTTATGAAAAACAAAATAAGTATTGATGGTGGCCAAGATACTTCCAGTTTGGAGACTGATGTAATGAGTTGATAGTTCCATACTTATTCTAGATCCATCTCCTGGGAGTTTTTTTACAAATATGTTATTTTAACCCAATGTCCAGAAATTCTAAGTTAGTAAATTTGGGATGGGATTTGGAAAATCTTTTATTTACTTATCTAATACCTTCTGTCTTTCTTAAGCATTTTTATGCATTGGAACTGGTTCAAGAGTATTAAGCCTATTCACAGTGCTGTGCCCTAAACTTCCAGACCCTTTCATCTTGTGCAACAAAACTCTCTATCTACCGACAACTCCCCATTTTCCTTTTTTCTCCAGCTCATGGTAATCACCATTCTATTTTGTTTCTATGACTTTGACTACCTTAGATACTTCCATATTTTTGTTTTTACAATTGTCCTATTCACTTAGCGTAATGATCTCAAGGTCCATCCATGTTGTGGAATGTGACAGGATTTCCTTCCTTTTTTTTTGTACCAGAGATTGAACCCAGGGGCATTTAACCTCTGAGCCACATCCCCAGTCCTTTTTATTTTTTATTTAGAAACAAGGTCTTGCTAAATTGCTTAGGGCCTTTTAAGTTGCTGAGGCTGGCTTTGAACTTGCGATCCTACTGCCTCAGCCTCCTGAGCTGCTGGAATTACAGGTGTGTGCCATTGTGCCCAACGGTTTCTTTCCTTTTTAAAACCATATGATATTTTGTAGTCTATGTACTATCCATTCATACTCTGATGGACAATTAGGTTGCTTCTACTTCTTGGCTATTATAAATGGCTATTATAAGTGGTACGGCTGTGAAATGAGCATGTAAATCTCTGATCCAGACCTTGCTTTCAATTCCTTTATCTATATACACCAAAAGTGGAATTTTTTGATTCTATGGTAGTTATATTTTTTAGTTTTCTGAGAAATTGCCGTATTTTCCATAGATTTGTACTTTATAATCCCACTGACAGTGTACCAGGGTTCCAGTTTTTCACATCATCCCCAAAATGTGGTACTTTCTGTATTTGGGGTAGTAGCCCTACAAATGGATGTGGGATGTTGGAAAATATTTTGCTGGTGATTTTGATGATAGGTTAGGTGTATGAATCACTGTTTCAGCAAACTTTTTGTTGATAAATTGCAATAGTGCTAGGCTCAGGAATCAGTAAGAGAATACAGAACTTTCTAGTCCATTGAAAGAGCACTCAGTGTTTCTGCAAAGTTTGAAGTTTCCAAGGAAATGTCATTTTATCAAGGTAGCTAATTGGTGAGGTTAAATTGAGGTTCTATTAGTTTAAATGGTTTATAATTTTGGGCTTCTTCTTTGTACCTTTTTTCCCTGTGGAAATTTTGAAAATTATTTTTAATTGTGAAAAATATATACAACATAAATTTACTGCCTTCATATCTCTGTTTCCTTTTTTTTTTTTTTTTTTTTTTGTGGTGCTGGATATTGAACCCAGGGCCTTTTTGCATGTGAGGCACACACTCTGCGAACTGAGCTATGTCCCTATCCCTGTCTTCATCATTTTTAAGTAGCATTAAATACTTTGCCAGTGCAGTGCAGTGCAGCGCAGCTATCAACACCATCACCTTTAACTTTTTCATCTTGCAGAACGGAAACCCTGTTTCTACTTAACGATAACTCCTCTTTCCCTCTGATTGCTGTAATCACCATTCCAGTGTCCACGAATTTGACCTCTCTAGGTCCTCATGTAAATTAAATCATATAGTTTTTTTTTTTTTGTGACTGACATTTTTTCAAATTATAAAAGTTTCAAAACATTTGTGCGATATTTAAAAATGTGCCTTTGATAAACATTTACGGAGTGCCTACCACAGGAAGAGAATGGCATGTCTTCTAAGTCTAGAGACATGTTTTCTTCCCCTTCCCCTCTGCCACACTTCAGCATCTCTGAAGGCAACTTAGCATTGGCTAACAGTTTAATAGACAGGGTATTTGTTTCTTATTTACAGAATGGCACATTTAAAAATCTGTGGGTACTTGTTTCCAGTGAACGTGGGGTAGGTGATTTCTGGGAAGGAAAATGATTATTAGAAACATTCATTTAGGAATACCCTTACAATTTACAGACTGTGAATGTTTTAATTTAACTCAGGAACAGAGATGCTGTTTGGTATCATTAATCAGTACATTTGAATCATTACTCTGAATGATTATGCTTCATTTATTTTGTGTCAGAATGTTTTCCACACAATAATAGAGAATAAAAGTACATCATTAATTACAGTTGAGCAGCTCATACATTTGTGAGTATATATATTTCCATATTGTCAGACAGTGAGGAACATTTAATATAAGAAATAATTAATCCTTACAAAATAGTTGAAGATTTAATTAAATTATAGTATTAAATTCATGGTCATTTATAATTGTGCCTTATGATAATTTTAAGTAATGCTTAAAAGAGTTTGAGAAAACATTTCCACAAGCTTGTATCTTTTATTTCTAGGTAGGAAGTAGTAGTAATCTAGTTTCTAATCTTTTGTGGTAATAGTTATAACACTTTGGAGAATAGTTCAGCTTTTTTGAAAAGTGATCAGCTAATCTGCAGAATTGCACTGTGATGGAATTTGTGAAAGGGAGACTGATTATTGAAAAAAGTTATGGTTCTATGAATTTTGCAGTTTTTCCTTGATTGTAGAAATGTTCCTTTTTGGATAAACACTGAAGAATCTGTTCTTCTGAGTTCCACACTGTCAGTAACTGTTCCTTATAGCCTTTTTCCTTCACCCTGGTTGACTGGGATTGCTGTCAAAAACCACAAAAAACAAATGACAAAGCCCACACGCAGTTATTGCTATTTATGAAAATGCATTTGTGTCTTCCTTGGTCTAAAAGGCAGATGGAAGAAGCCAGGCCCCCAGATTTAATTGGAATTTGATGATGTCTAAAAGACAAAACAGGTCTGTCTCTTGTAGAAGAGACTAAAATGTTAGATGCTACAGGGAAGAGTGGGTGGAGAATGCAGTTTGGGAGGTTCTTGGAGAAGGTAGTAAGTGGCTGAGAACTTGTCCCCTCTCTTTGTAACAAAGCCAAAGTAATTTCAACACTGTTTAAATCACCAGACGATTTTCAAATGTTTTTGTACACATTGCTCCAGCTTACTCTCACATGAATTTGTGATTTATAACTTTTATAGCTGTTTTGAATAACTTGTCCAAGGATACTGCTCTCATAAATGATGGGGTCAGAAGTAGAATTCAGGACTTCTAGCTCTTAGGCTCATTTATTTGCATCACATTATACTTAGTGATTTACTAAATAACATTTCGTCCTCTGTTCCACAATTATGATACCCTTAATATGGAATTTTAAGGTTAATTTTTTATAGTTTGAAATGTTTGCAACAGGTTGTGGTTTTTCAAAAACTGTCAAAGCCCTATTCTTTCAGCATTGGAGTTCACTTTTGATTTTAGGGGAACAAAAAAAGAAAATGAGATTTAACACTCAAAATGATTTACATATGTATATATATGTTTATTTATGTTAAATAGTTCTTACATGGTGCTGTGATTTGAATAGGTCATCTCTAAAACTTAGATGTTGAATAAACGTGGTGATTTTAAGAGGTGGGTCCTTTAATGGTGATTAACCCATGAAGGCTTCTCCCCATGTGGATGGAATTAAGGCCCTTATTAAGAGGTCTCAAGTGTGTTGCCCTCTTACATCCCACCATGGGAAAACACAGGGATCCTCCCTTCTGGAGGATGCAGCCTTAAGTTGCCAACTTGGAAGCAGAGAGCAGCTCTTACAACCAAAGTTGCCAGTGCCATGATCTTGGACTTCCTGGCTTCCAGAACTGTAAGGAATTAAATTTCTTTATAAATTTTCCAATCTCAGCTATATTCTTGTAGCAGCATGGACTGAGACATAGAGTTATGAAAACACTCATTTTAAATATAGTTAGAAAAATCTACTTCTAAACTGTTTATCTGTAACGTTACAACTTTGTTGAGACATAATTCATACATCATGTGCTGCACTGTTTTAAGCGTACAGTTCATTTGTTTTTAGTATTTTCACAGAGTTGAACAGAGTAGCCATCTTAGGTTCCATCTTATTTTGGAACTTAAGAATACCTACTTTTAAAAGTAGTGGTATTTATTCGGGGACACCTGACTTGTTTTCAGTTTTTGGCTATAAAGAATAAAGTTGCTTTAAAAAAAGTATAGGTAATTATAACAAAATAATTTTTAAAAATTAGTGTCAGAATTTTGTGTTTGAAAACCTTTATTATATTGTATTATTTCTCAGCCATTTAGAAACAGTTTCTGCAGGGTGCTGGACTAGGAAACTTTACAACCTGTGTAAGAGTTGTGTGTATGGTGGGGAGGGGCTTTTTTCTTGTTATATCAGTGTCTGTTTCTCCTCTCCTGTTTTTGTGAATTTGTGTTCAGGAAGGAGAAGTTGATGGCATTTGTTTAAACACATGAGTTTCATGTACTGTGGCAAGAATTATAAGCGTGTATGTGGTCATAAATTTGTGTTAGATTTCTGTTTTGGCTTATCAGCTTCACAATAGCTCACGAATAGAAAATGTTACATAACATTTTCTTTAAAATTAGTATTTGCTAAGCTCTGGTTCTCAGTGGTTGGTACAGATTAGAATCACATGAGTTTCTTAAAATAGTAGCATCTTTGCTCCCCACAGATTGTAATTTAATTGATAATTTGATCCGGCTTGGAGTTCATGTGCCGTTAGCAGGCAAGTTTCAGTTCAATGCATGATGTAACCTGTGGCAGGATTGAGGACCATTGTTTCAGATTCTTGCTGTTAAAATTTTGGTAACAGAGACCTGCAGCTTAAGTTTTTAAAAACTAGTTTACCTTTTGTCATTGTGTCTGATCCTTCAAGAAAATGTACTGATTAAATGAAAGCTAGTTTAGAAAATGGGGGGCTGATTAAATCACTGGGCAACACCTCTGAAACTCATTTGCTGTATTGCTCATCTTTATATCATTAGTATATTAGAAAATTCCTGTCCTTCCTTCTTGTCCTCTTCTTTCCTTCCTTCAACATTTATTTAGTGCCTGATATCTGTTCCAGCATTGCTTTATACCCTGAGGATATAAATACAGTTTGGAGTCCTTATTACATTTGAGTTGGCAAAAGATGCTTAATAAATATTTGTTGAATTGAATGGAATCACAGCTGAGCCTTCCCCTTGGCATAGTGCTCTGCTGCATGCCTCAAATCCTTTGTGGAAATGATGCCTTTTTGATATCCAGGAACATTCCAAGCATTGTCTCTCACTTCCTCACTTGTCTGTCTCTTTCTCTTTTTTGTTTTCAGGGTCATGGCAACTTTGGCTGGATTTAAGCCATCAAGGACGAGTTGCCTAAGACTAGTAACTTTGATCTTAACTTTTCTGTGAATCACAAACCCACCTGGGACCCAACAGCCACAGAGTTTTAGGTAAGATGGGAGTCAAGCTAGCTGACAGAGAAAGGGGACACTCGAACTAGTGGGTTTTAAATCGGAGAAGGGCTGTCCCTGGAGAACTTATATAGCCTGACCTGCAGGTTTTAGAACCCAACCTTTTATATGGCCCTAGAAGATTTTCTTCTGTGGGGGCAGGTGAGGAGACGGCATGCTGTGTCCCTGTCCCAGTTTATCCGTTCTCTCTGGGTTTGATGGTCTCTCCTGTGCTTCCCTACAGTTACTTAGATATTTTAGTCAACTTACAGAAAAAAAAAATGTTTCGAAGTAGCAAAATGTGATGGTGCACACATAGTTGAGTGAAAATAGTAGCACAAGGGGTGACTTTTTGCTTTGCTTTTTAATTAGTAATTCTTTTCCATGGTTATTTCTAGCTTTTTCAGGCTCTGAACATACAGAAAATACCTTCTGAATAAGAACAAACAGGTCTGTACTGCTGAGTTATATATATGTTGCTGTGGTGCTTCTGTTGGAAATGAAGTAGGGTGGGGCGGGAAGATTGCAGGGGTCATACAAAGCATTCTTCTGTTGGGGTCCTTGGTGCTGCTGCTGGAGGATTAAATTTATATGTGATGGTGAATGCTTTTAACTCGAGGCATAGCATGCTCCATGTTTTTGGGAACATGTTTTCAGAAGTAAATTCTGCTTTTACATTGTATGTGATGTACTGGAACTGCATTTCCTTCTCTGTTCCTATACTTTTTCTTTGGACCATTTAGTGTGGTTATTCTATTTTGCAAATAATTTATTCTGTGGATACATGTGTATTGGTGTGTGCTGCCTTTTAAGAGATTGTGTTTGTTCAGAAAACCTTTAAGTGTACCAGAGGGGCTTCTGTGTGGCCACCACCAGAACATAGCTTCCTCCAGTCCTTGTCCTTAAGCCAGCAGTAGGCGCAGCTGAATTCAAAGAAGCAGCATGGCTATGGACTGTTTTCTTTAAAAACAGCCCTGGACAAAGCATTTCCTTAAGCAGTGTTGAGCAGGATTTGGAACTTCCTATGCCTCAAAAAAAAGTCTTAGAGAGATTTAGGGAAGTGCAAAGGTCAACATTACTGCATGTGATTCCTCCCTCCCCCCAGTCCAGGGCAAACTGACTTTAAAAAACAAAACAAAACAAAACCTTGTATTAAAACAAACATGCAAGCCAAAAACTCCAAACAAGAATTAGTTAAGTAGATGGTCATATCAGCTACTTTGAGACAATCTTCAGTAATGTCAGGATTATGGCAACACAAATGCTGGCTGATTCAAGCACAGTTTCAAAAATTGTAGTTTACAGTGTAGAGATGATGTGCTGTTTCAAACGTGTCATTTAGTTTGTTGCTCATTTAGTTTGTTGCTGATAGTTAAAGGAGTGATCTTTTATATCTAAAATATATGTATCAGTTTGTATTCTATAAAGATCTTAGTAAAGATTTGGGGACTGGAGAAATAGCTCAGTTGGTAGAGTGCTTGCCAAGCATGCACAAGGCCCTGGGTTCAATCTCCAGCACTGCCAAAAGAAAAATT
This sequence comes from Sciurus carolinensis, assembly GCF_902686445.1. Classification (NCBI taxonomy): domain Eukaryota; kingdom Metazoa; phylum Chordata; class Mammalia; order Rodentia; family Sciuridae; genus Sciurus; species Sciurus carolinensis. The sequence continues at coordinate 68,220,335 of NC_062217.1, read as the reverse complement.
AAAGATTTGGGGGTTGGCAGAAATTCACCTATAAGGTGCAAAGGACATGCATGGCAAGACAACAGTAAAGTAGTAAAATGGAATATAATTTTGGGGGAAAGCAGGTGGTACAGATCTGCTTTTATTTCCAGGTAAATTTTTTATTTCTAATTAAACTTTTTTTTCCCCATAGGCAGAACTTGGGGGTTCTGAAGGAGGTCTGAGTATTAGCCCTACATTCTGTATTCAGTGATCTAAGTGTCTGTTGTAGATTCCGTTCATTCCAGGGCCAAGGAAAATTTAGAAATTGCTCCTTATTAAGATTACATTATGTCTTAACATTCTTCTGCTAAAACATAGAGAATTGTTCTTCCTTGCCTTTCGGCATCCATCTAAATAAGAAGTTAACATATAGCACAGGCTCTCAGCCAGGCATGGAGTGTTGCTGCTTGTAGCACTGTGATGGGGTGTGCCTTTAACCAAGTCCACACAATCTTAACTTCTTAAAACTCCTCTTGAGTCCATTTTAGTTTGCCATCCATTTTTAAAAATCTGTATGAACTATGCAAAATTTATTTTTAGAGATTAAGGTATTATTTTATGTAGTTTTTTTCCATCCTCCCTTTTTGGTACTGGGGATTGAAACCAGGGCCTTGTACATGCTAAGCAAAATCTCCCACTGAATTATATCCCCATCTTGTTTTACTTTTCATTTTGAGACCGGCTCTCACCAAGTTGTCCAGACTGGCTTTAAACTTGCAATCCCCCTGCTCCATCCTCCCAAGTAATTGGAATTATAGGCATGCACCACTGTACCATATGAAATAGTGATTGATTCCTTTCTCTTACATATTCCCCTCAACTTTTAATGAGATCCTCCTGGGTGTCCTGGTGCTGGAGTGAGATGAACAAGTTGTGTTGAAGAATTCATGGCAACTAGGGTTCTATAGATTATTTGGCTTTTGTTTATAGACTAAAACATGTATCATTTTTATATTGCACCCTCCCCATTGTCATGATCAGTGGTTGTAAGTAGAGTTATCTTTATCGTGCACTATTTAGTAAGGTGTGGTAGTTGACATTTTGACAAGCTTCACAGGTGTATAAAGGAAATGCCGTGTGTTTTATTTTCAGTTCTATGCGGTGATGTTTAAGCATATGAAGAGTTGTTTGTAACTCAGTTAAGGCCGTTTCCTAAGTTTATTAATAACTTGCCATCTATGATTCTAGATTCTTGAACTGATGCTTTTTTCCTCATGAAATATGTTTTGCCTATCCATAAGGGAAGTGTGGTAGATGCATTCCCAGACCCTCAGAAGGCTCCCTGCATTGTCTGCCACTCATTCCTCTGCCTCAACAAGGCCATTCCCACTCCCACAGATGGTGTGTCACCAAGAAAATGGACCTCTAACTCGGGAACTTCCTTTTCCTTCCCCAGGTTGTGGACCTGTCACTGCCAAGTGCTCTCTTGCCTCCGTCTCCATGGAGGTGAGTCCTTCTGGACTGAGGCTAGCACTGGTCCTCTTGATCTGGTTCCTTGCTGACTTTGCTGAGGGTAGAACCCTCGCCACGTTTCCTCCTTCCAGTTTTCCTTTCTATGGATTATTCTTCCCTTAGATGAAAATCTCTAAATTAATATCATTTTAAAAAGTATAGCCTTCCTTTACTTTGTTTCTTTCTCTAGGAGAGATCTTTATTAGTATGGTTGGAATATGAAGTGTCCCATTTACCTTTGGGACTTGGTCCACGATGCATCAGTGTTCAGAGGTGGGCATTTGGGAAGTGGTTGGATCATGAGGGGCCCATGCCCTTGGAGATTATATCTTGCCCTCAGCCCTTTCCCTTCTCTCTGGTACTTGGCTGCCATGTACTGAGCAGCTTGCCTCCTGCAAGCTGCCTCCTCCATGATGTTCTGCCTTGCCATGGGGCCTAGAACAACGGAGCTGGCTCACCGTGAACTGAAACCTTTGAAACTGTGAACCAAACTAAATCTTTTCTCCTTCAAAATGTTTTTCCCTCAGGTACTTTGTCATAGTGCAAACTGACCAACACAACCTTTATTCTCTTTTGCCTTTCAGTTGAAAGAGAAATTGGGTGGAGGGTACTGGGGATTGACAAGGATACTCTACCACCGAGCTGTATCCCCAGTCGTTTTTACTTTGAGTCAAGTTCTCCCGAAGATGCTGAGGGTCTTGCAGAGTTGCTGAGGCTGGCCTGAAACTTGCCATCCTCCTGCCTCAACTTCCAAAGTTGCTGGCATTACAAATGTGGGCTACCGTGCCAGTCTAGAACCTTTTAAAAGAGTGTATTCATTTCTGCTTCCTCATCTTCATTCATCCTCTAGCTCAGGCACTTGAATGTGTACACCTGCTGTGAGCTCACCTAGGTTTATAGTCTCTTAACAGCTAAATGCAGTGGTTTCGCCAGTTGTCTTATTTGACCTTGCTTTTGCAGTTAACGTGGTTGATTACTCGTCTCTTGATTTTCTTCTCTTGGCCCCGTGCTTCTCCTGCTGCTGCTGCTCCCTCCCTCTCTCCTTTCCTCTTCCTCTCTCCCACCTTTTCTGTCTCCCTCCCTTCCTATCAGAAATTTATTTCTTACAGTTCCCAAGGCTGGGATTATGAAATTAGAATGCCAGCATTGTCACATTTGGGTGAGGCTCCTCTTGTGTTTCAAAGAGCCAACTTGTTCTTGTATCATCACATGGCAGAAAGAAGGTGAGAGAGTTCTCTAGGTTCTGTCTCTGACTTACTACTTTCTCTCTCACTGGGGATTGAACCCAGGGCCTTGTGCACGAGAAGCACGTTCATTACCTCTGAGCTATGTGCCCAGCCTGGGGATCCCTTTCATAAGGGTACTGATCCCATTCACAAGGATTTCACCCTCATCACCTTCCAAATGCCCCACCTCCTAATAATATCACACTGGAGGCTAGAATTTCATTGTATGAGTTTTTTTGGGGGGGTGAAAGGAATGAGGACACACATATTCAGTACATAGCACAGCAGACTGAAACCTTAATCCTCAATGATTTATGTTTGCTGTAGTAAAATTTGGAGCTTAAAGAGGCACAAAAGAAAAAAAAAAAAGACATCAGGTGGTTTTAGGTCTCCCTAACAAGAGCTGTATGAACTTCTCCATAGACTCTTTCCTGAAATCCATTGCCTCTTCCTGTCACTTCCTAGTCTCACCTTGTATGGGTCTCTTTTTGCCTCTGAAGTTGGTATTTGGAAGAGTTTTATCTTTTTCTTTGCTTTTTGTATTTGCTTTTATTTATTTTAGCATCTTCAAATTCTGCCTATATAGTATTGAAACCTTAAATAGACATCTTCACTTTTGTTGAGCTCTAGATATAGTCAGTCTACTTCCAATTAAACATTTCTTTCTGGAAATAATATAGCCATTTCAAATTCATTATGTTCCCAGCTGTGTTTGTTATCTGGTCTTTCAAAATGCCTGCATTTCCTCTTTTTATTAATGAATCCTTGACCACCCAGGTGCTAAATCCCTAAACCTAGGGATTGTTCTTGAGTCGTTATTATCCCTTACCCCTTTATCTCTCCTTAGTCATCATGTCATGCTGATTTTACCTTTCTTAATATTCTTCTAGCATTCTATTTTTTTTTTTTTTGGTTAGACCATTTTCATAATCTCATAATTGGACTCTTATTATATTACTTCCATTCATTTTTTAAACTGTTGGAAAAGATGGTAAATATAAGTATGATTGTGCCATTCTTTTGTTTAAAATATAACCTTCATAATTTCTGGTCTAAACTCAAATGTCTTTGTGGTCTGGCTCCCATTCTGTCTTTCCACTCTCTCTCTTTCAGAATTGTTAGTACCAAGGATCTTGTGCTTCTTAGTGCTGCCCTGCCTTTGAACGTGTGCTCTGGTGGCATGTGCCTCCCCACCTAATTAATATCACCTATAACATAATCTGCTGGTACTCTAACCTGAATTGTCTCTTCAGGCCCTAACTAAAGTCTCACCACCATCAATTCAGTCTACTCTCTCCAGATCAAGTTATTTCTTTTTCCATTTTCTTTCTTTTTTTTCTTTCTTTCCTTTTCCATTCCTGAAGTTTACTATGATGCTTATTATGATGCATGGTTATTATTTGTTAGCATGTCTGTCTGTTCTATTCCCTTTGACCTTTTGGGGGGCTAAACCTTTATTCTTTGTATCACAGTCCTTATCATGGTGTCTCATACATCCTAGGTGTATCAGCAAATATGCTGGACTTTTCTTGACAGAAAAAATAAGAATCAATATTTAAAAAGTTAGATGAGCGTAAAAATGATGAATACATATATTAAATATTTTATTCAATCACAAAATTTACATTTTTTGTGACACTTTCAATGTAGGGCCCAGACTTCCAGTATGGATCCACAGATGGAACTTAGTTTTATATTTCTTCACAAAACCACACTCAGCATGCTCAGTCTGCTATTTCCAGTTTGTATCTCTAAAGTGAGGTAAAACTTTTGAAGATTTTTCTATTTATTTTTCCTAGTATAATTATTCCCATACTGTATTCATTGTCAACTTACAACATTATTTTATAGCAGGCTAATCCTTTCAGAGTATTCACAGACACAGATGTAGTGCTGCTCTTCATACTCCATTTCTTTAATATGTCATGCAATTAAATCACATTCTTACAATAAGGTATTACATTAACAGATTAAAATAAAAAATACTGTAATACAGCTCAGACGATAAGACAGAGGTTTTCAGTCTGCTCAGAGATGAGCCAACTGGTTGGAAATGTCCCAGGTGCATCAGTCAGTATGATTTACAAAGGACATAGAGATCATTGGACAGTTGTTTAAGTGGATATTGGTTAAAAGGGTCCTACCATATTTGTCAGATTGATGCTAAAGAGATGTTTATCTGTTACTTGGCATTCTGGTAACTAGAAGAACTTAATACAAACTTACGTACTTTTCTGGGTACTGTTTCTTTCACATCGTTTATAAAAATGTTAAATAAGACTACTTTGAGCACCTGTCTCCTGGAAGTCTTCATGCTTATATATCTGATTCTCTGTCATTTATCTACTGCTTTAACCATGGCAAAGTGTAATTTTTAAAACTAGTCTAAGGTTTTTGTCTGTGTTGTGTTGGCTTTCTGTCACTGTGACAAAATGTCTGAGATAATCAACTTATAAGGAGGAAAGAAAGGTTTATTTTGTCTCGTAGTTCTACAGGTTTTAGTCCATGGTCACTTGGCCATGCTGCTTTGGGTCTGTGATGAGGTAGTACTTTTTATAGCAGGAATGCCTGGTGGAGGAGGCTTCCCACTTCATCAAGTCTAGGAAGAGAAAAAGAGGAAAGGGCCGGGGCCCAAATATCACCATCAAAGGCATATCTCCAATAACGTAGTTTCCTTCTACTAGATCACGTAAAAGGTTCTACCACCTCCTTTTTGTGCCTCAGTCTGGCAACCAAACCTTTACTGCATATGCTTTGTTGGGGCAGGATTGGGTGGAGAACTCCAGATCCAAACTATAGCATATACTAAGTTTTGAAAACTAGTGGATAGTCTGTTGATGGTTATCAGGTAGATCGAGTGCTCAGCCATACCATATCATTAATTCCTGATTATATTTCTCTTCCATCAATACTCAGAAGTCCTGGTTGTGAAGATTCATGGTTAGGCACCCTGTTTAGCACCTGCCCTCCTTTATAGTGACTGGTCAAAAGCCACAATTTACAATTGCCTTGACGGTTACAGATTCCACCTTGATTCTTTTAACCCTGATAATGCCAGTTGGATTTTTGCTTTTGTGTATCTAGTTTGACAATTTCGATTTTCCCTTAAGTTAATCACCATTTAATTTAGTTTCTGTAATCTGTTTCAAAGACAAATTGGTATTTGCAGTATTCTTAATCTTTAATAAAGGCCAAGGAAATTGTTGTTCACTTTTGTATATATAATCTTTTTCATCTTACATTCTTTGCAGAAAATGCTTATTTTAGAAGTTTTATCTTGTTAAATAACATTTATTATTGTTTTTGGAGTACTCTGCAAGGTTATTTAAATTCTTTCTCTCCAGTGTTGATTATTAGTTTGTACTTGATCTGCTAAACTTTGAAGACTTCCTTATATTCCTTAGTAGGAGAGAGCTCTCTTTCCAGTTTTTGAAAAGCAGTTTGCTATTTTTGTCCCCAACTACCCTGCCTCTTAAACCTTGCCCAGGGCCTGATCTTTTTGATCCTTTGCAGACATTTATCTTTGGTTGGGGTTATTTAAAATGGTCTTTAAAGTACCTATGGTTTATTTTCTTAACACTGTACATTTTCTTTTGAGAAATAATGCCCCCTTTTAAAGAGTTGACTAGTGAACTTTATAGCTGTCTTCCAAGGCCAGAATGATAGCCATCCACTTAGGGAGAACTCTTTGTCCAGTAAGGGTAACTGTCTGTGATTTTAAAGAAGTAAAGCCCACAGAAAGATGTATACTTACATATCACATCCTGAGTATTATTCTTGGTGTTTTCATATCTTCCTTAGAACTAAGAGAATCGTATCTGGAAAGATGATAAAAGTAAGCTTCATAGTTTGACAAAGAGGATCTTTAAATATAATGTAAGTTCAAATTAGTAATGGCTATATTTGATAATAAAGGGGAATTATTTATGGCTGAAGAAAAGTAGGCTAAGACTAATAGAGCAAGTAGCTTAAGAAAGCAAATGTTCAAAATATTCACCATCTGCTTCAGTGACTTTGAGAATGACAGTACAGTCTGAAACCAGTCTTTGGGTTCTGCATTCCTTCTTCGTATTCATATTCAGTATTGCCTATAGGTCTACAGGACTTGCTAAACACCCACTGTGACCCATGTTCTCTGTTTATGCATTACCTGCACCTGCAGGACCTCCAACCCCTGTCAGGTCTCCCCTACTCTTTTAAAATTTGGGTTCCTAGGGACCTCTTAGGTAAGTCACTGCATCAGCTGGTTTCCGCCTCTGTCTCCCACTTGCTCATAGCCCTCTTCATTCAACCCCCAGAGGGCCTCCTCACTGCTCATTCTGAGTCCTCTAAGAATCCTACGTTCCTACACCTAGAGAGATCCTTCAGAGCTCTCCATATTGTCAGCCCTTGAGCAGATGGGAGACTGCCCCTTCAGGTCACACTCTAGCCAGAGTCCCTAGCCATGTTGCTGGTGCACTTCCCCCACATCACTCCTGCACTGTGTTATGGGATCAGAAACTGGAAATTTGTCCTAGAGCAAGGGCATAAAATATTATTCTCTGTTCCTGGTTTCTGTGCAAATCTATTCTCCTATTCCATGGTATGGAAAACATCACAACACAAACAACACCGATGTCCTTATCCTCGATCGATGAAACAAAGACTTCATGTGACTGAACGCCTGTGAGCTCACTAAATTTCTATATCCTCATGGATGTTATTCCCTTAATGTCCCTGGGAAATCTTAGATATTAAATGAGGGTCCAGATAAATTACCTCATGGTATGAACTGTAATTTTGAAATAGTTATCGGGTGGTGGTTCACATTTGAATTTCTCACATTAAAAAAGATTAACTTTTAGTGTGTGAATATATATGCCAATAAAATTAAAGTAATATAAAGTATATATTTGTGGGTGGGTGAATCAGTAATAGGATACATATGTATAACTTGTGTGTATGAACCATAGTATATGCATACATATGCATGTATATGAATCAGATACAGTAATATAGTGTGTGTGAGTCGGGTAAAGAGTAGAATGTGTGTGTGTGTATCACACACAGTAATGTGTGTACATGTGTATGTTCATCAGACTCTAGTATGGTGGGAAAATAGGTTAAAATAAACTTAGTGTTGATTCCAAGATGATAAATTATACTTGTGTGACTTTGCACAAACATACAACCTTTCTAGGCATCACTAGCAAAGTGAGATTTTTAGATCTAACTCAGATCTTTTATGGTTCTAAAATTTGTTGGTTAGTACAGTCACCATCACAATTACTCAGTTTGTTCCATCACTGTATGAATTATTTTATCTATATTAACATTCATAATTGACCTTTCAGCATCCAAACCTTCCATGTGTCTTTATTAGCCCCTGTAGGAGGGAGACACAATAACTTAATTCATGATCATTTCTCTGAACTGTGCCCAAAATGTTCCTAGTTATTACAATTTAAGGGAATCTAACGATTCCTTGGGTGTATCATCAGAACTCAATTTTTTAAGTGATTGGATTAACACAAAAATTGTAACAGTCCACGTTTCATCTTTTTAAGGGCATAGAGTTGTCTAATGCTTACTTAAAAATAGAGTGAAGTTTTTTAAGGCTGTGTTGGTGTTACCTTCATCTCTATGGGTATTACATATATACCTGCCACATGTAAGATACTCAGCAAATGTTTACAGAATGAACAAATCATTGTATAGTACAACATTGTAAAAATCACTGTCATATGTGCTCATGTGTTCTCTGAAAAATTCTCCGTGATGTTTTGGGAATGGTGGAGAGAGAAGGTTTTCCATTACGGTTGCAAGATGTCAGTGCTTCTTAGATGCTCTTTGTAACTGACTGAGCAACTGAGGGGTGCTGGGAATAGAATGTTAGTGATTTTTCTCTCTTTTGGGAACAGTGATTGCACCCCTTTTAGAGGAACCATCTTAAACCAGTGAACCAAATTATTTCATTAGCTCTGTGTCTGTTGAGTCATATGGGAGCTTTTTCTCTGGGCATAAATCTTGTGTCCATAGGGCACTGAAGCAGTTAATCTAAATGCTCTCTTTTGGAATCAAAGTACAGTGTGGACATAGCACTGAATTATGATACTGGAACATCAGAAGGCCCTACTTTTCTTAGAATATTCTCTTACTAGTATGTGGTAATTATAGGACGAAGTGAAAAATTGTAAGGAAAACTACAAACACTAAAATGTAATTTGGTATTCTAATAGGGAACAACATCTTTTTAATTGCATGAATAGGACCTTATACTTTTTTAAAAAAAATTTCAATATCCATCTAAGCATTAATCACTAAAGCTTACTGTGATGGCAAAAACATTGCCTTTTAAAGGCCCTTTGTCATCTTGTGTTGATTAGTAGTGGTAATTAATTTTTACTTTGATACTTTATGTTGACCTCTGTACTTGTGGTAACAGTAAACATGAAAAATAAGACTTTAATATTTTGGGTGGTTATCCGTTATCACTAATATTCCTGAGGAAGGTATCTAGCCCTCAGATGAAATGCCAGTGTGTTACATATAAGGTCAGCTTACCTTGCAGACTTGATGTCCTTGAAGTTTCACATAAGAGATTATAACAGAGTCTGGATGCTTGTCATTGACTTTAGGTGACCTCTTTTAGTTCAAGCCTTTTAAAGGCATCCTGAGATATTTGCATTTGGTTTGAGCTGAATTGAACCTCAGAAAGGAGACTTCTTCCAGAGTCAAAATAAAACTAAGCATTCCTATTAGGGGGTGGCGGGAAGGAAAAAATGTCCTCCACCCGGAGCAGACTGCATTAGCGTTCTGCCAACTGGCCTGTTGGTGAGAACTAGTGAAGTCATCAAGCCTGAGCTATTTTAATACCCTGACACGGTGCGCAGAGGCAGCTGGAGGTGCTGCACAGAGGAAGCTCTGAGAGGTTTTCAGAAGCAGAAAATTTCCCTGCTGACAGACAGCATCACCGTTTCACTGGTTTCAGAGGCCCTGTCGCCTCTGGGAAGCAGGAGGGCTTGTGCAATGGCCCTGGCAGGGGAGGAGGGAATCAGTATGATCTCCCACTTTCTCAGGTGATCTCCCGGTGTCTAGAGACCAACACCATCCAGCAGGAGAGGTGGCCATGGCTGGGGAGAAGGGTGATGGTCAGAACCTGGCAACGCGGAAGCTTTTGCTTATAGACAGACTTTTTCCTCTTCTTCCCCCTTTAAAAAAATGAAACAAAACTTCAAGAAGGTCAGAAGTGCAACCATACTTTGCTGACACAATCCTATAGGGGATTATGAGCAAAATAAAGCCACTGGGATATACATATAATTTATCAGCATATTGAAAACAAATTGAATATCAGACTGGACAGTAAATTACTTCAGAAGAACCCCAAAGTGGGAGGAAATGCTGGCAGATTGCATTTTATAATCCTTATGAAAATGATCTATCACTTGTATGTAAGGAATTATTTTGTAACCTGAATGCTTTTTAATTTTCAGACCGAACTCTGTCTTGTTGGCTCTGTCAGTACAAGTCCTTAATAAAAGCTTAAATAGATATTTGATTGATTATAGAATCATCTACCGGATGCTGTCTTAACCGCTAGCAAAAGATCTAAAAGTGTATACAGAGCTTCATCCCTTTAGAGATGCAGAAAAAGTCCAGATACGTCAACCAAATGGAGATAAATTTAGAGATAATGAGATACCAAGTTTTGAATGTAAAAAAGTTAACTCTCTTTCAGACTCACGAAAGTATTTGAGATTCTAGAGGCAGGAGGTGCTCTGATGTGGGCCTTTTCCAATAAGGAACAGAGCGAAGTAGGCACTCCTTAGCATGAGTGCACTCAGGGGTCAGCACTGTGAAAGCTGCCAGGATTCAGCCGATTTAGCAATGACAAGCCAGAGACAGGAAGCTGCCTTGTTTATTAGAAATAGGGTAACCACAGTCTCAGACAACTGAGGAAGACTGTGCTGACAGTTTCATTCTGAATAGCAAGACCTAGTGCCAAAAAAAAAAAAAAAAAAATTATTCTAGCTGTTTATTATTTAAAGCTTACAAGTCATTTGTCTATTTCTTAACATTTATAGTTAAAAAGGCACAACTTTTACATTTCTTATTTCAGAAAGTGTTTCGTTCACAAAGCTATTATATGAAGAAAACAAAAAGATGTATCACCTTGATTTCTATAGTACCTTGAATTCACAATAATGCAGTGTTTACTTAGGAAGGTGCTTTCTTCAGAATATTCCATACATATATGCTCAGAGATCTCCACCATGTTCCACAAGAGAAATATCATAATAGCCTTGGCAGGACTGGGAGGATAGGGCAGGGGTTGCAGAGTAAAGTTTTATTATTTGATTGAACTTGAGGCATCATTTAGAGCATTTTCAATTACAGGTAAAGAAACTTGAGATGAAAAGTATCTTTCTTACCTGAAGTGTCACAAACTGCAAGTATCATGGAAATTAAATGAACATAGCATCTAATCGAGAGTTCAATAACTGGCTTGTCCTTTTGGGAACAAAATTAGGAAAAATTGTAATATGCTTATATTAAAAGTTTCCCAGACCCAATTTCTTCTTTCTTTGATACTTAGAATATTCTTACATATCATGAAACTTGTAGTCATTAAAAGCCAGCCTCCAGAATCTACTGTTCTCTATGTTGAAACCAAGTTTCTCCCTCATTGCTGTGTAACCCCTGGGCAAGTTATGTATCATATGAGGGCCCCACTATCTTCATTTCTAAGATCAACTTAATAACTAAACCTAAACGTATTGTAACATTTTGAAAGAATCCATCTGAAATGCCCAGCGTGGAACCTGATACATTAGAAGAAGAAAATAAATGTGACCTGTTGCTCTGATGAACAGTCTTACTGTAGGGACAGTGCCTCAAGGCCCCAGTCCCAAAGGTACATTTTCATTTGTGTCAAATGTCTTGGACCCCACAAGGGAATCCAGGGGCCGTGGTCTAGATCTAGTCCATGTGATGGTTCTGCTCCCCTCACCCCGTGTCCTCTGAAGTACTTAGCCTGCTAGTAGGCTGTGTTCAGTGCTCTGCCAGGAGTACAGTTCAAAAAAGGTGAAGGCTCGGAACAAAGGCCATTGAACTTTTCAGAGAACAAAAGGTAGGAACAACCACCCTGGGTTCACAGCAGCAGCTCTTAGACATCTTAGTTTCAAAATGTTTCCTTCTTTTATTGCTGTGTGTGGATATGCACTTTTATATTTGTGATACTTTCGCACATATTTAAATGATGAAAAAATTATGAGGGAAATTCCTTTACACCCATTTTACAAATGAGGACACTAAAATTCCGAGAAACTTGTCAAAGATTACGTAACTCAAAAGTGGTTGAATTGACTCTCAGCCTTTTTTTTTCTTTTCTAGAGTCTCAGTCCTTCTTCATCTGTGACTCTTCCCTTCACAGTACATCCTGGACCTCCTTTTTTTTTTTTTGTTTAACCTTTGTCTTCTCTCTTTGAATGTTACCATTCCCTTGTTTCAGTTTTTCTCAATTCCTATATGTCTAAAAATAACTATTTGTTTTGTTTTGTTTTTGTTTTCTTTTTTGGTGGTACTGGGGTTTGAACCCAGGGTCTCATAGATGCTAGACCAACGTTCCACACGGAGCTATATCCCCATGTCTTTTTATTTTTAAATTTCAAGACAGGGTCTTCGCTAAACTTGGAATCCTCCTGCCTCAACCTCCTGATTTGCTGGGATTACAGATATGCCCAGCTAAAATAACTTTTAGGAAGTTGAAGTCTCTAATAAATTTTGAATTTTTGTAATCAACTTTAAAAGCAGATAACATATTTCCTCTTTAATTGTCATATGAATTTTGTTGTACCAGTTTATGTCTTTGGAAATCTCTGGCTAAATATTTTAACTCACCTTTTCTGTGTGTCGATAACTAGAGATAGGAAGAGTAATTTGTTATTACTGTTTAGGAGTTAGAAGTGTCTCGTTGATACCTATCTTTAAAATGTGAACTGAGTGCCTTGGTTTCAGAAGGTGCCATGGTGGTTCCAGTTGCTTTTAAATGTGATTCTCAGAATGTAAAATATGCATCTATCACCTGTTCTTTGGGAGTGCAGTGACCCGAGGGATGGGTGGAGGCCAGGTAGCCTTCTTAGTCGCTGGGGAGGGTTTGAGGTTGTGGGCAGCTGTACCCCTGCTCTGCTTCTGTCCCTGATCTTGGACTTGCTGTCTCCCACCCCGTCCATTGGGGTCACCCACACATGAACACAGTCCCTTTCTCCCCTTTTACCCTGAAAGATCATGTTGAATGACCTTTATGATGAAGGAAACTGAAAAGTTCTAAGTTCGGGAAAAAAAAAAAAAAAAAAAAAAAAAAAGCTCTAAATTAAATATTAGACCATGTCTCTTTTAAAAGTGCCTCATCAGGATCCAGCAGCTGGGCCTGGCAGATCATCATGGTCAGTCCTTTTCTCTCTCTCTCAGCAACTTAAAAAAAAAAAATCATTCTGAGCTCTTAGTTTTGCACAGCACTACAACTTTCTCTGGCCCTGTGCTCAGACCCAGATCTGGGCCTCCTTTGGCTCATCTGAAGACCCATTAATATTTTCCCCAGGTCTCCTCCTTCCCCTCCTTTCCAGGCCCCACCAGGGAGGGTGAAGTATGCAGATTTATTTTTCCACTGAGATGAATTTCGCCCTCCTCCCTCCCATAGAAGGCAGACATGGATTCTAAATACTTTTCCATTCCTCTCTTACATGTAGAATTAAAGCCAAAACCAATTATGGTAAACCGGGGTTTGGGTTGAGTTGGAGTTTACTGTAACTTTGAAACAACATTATCTTGGTTGGACAATGTAGTTGGTACCACAATTTTCATTTTCACCGATGACTTTACTGAGTCCGCGTGCAAACTAAAGCATGGCAAATACTCAGATGAAGTTTCACTTCTTCCCTCCTTGCAGGGAGCTCTTCCTGTTACATTGAATTCTTACACACTCCAAGGGGGACATGCTGCATTATGTTACGCCTTGCGCCACCAGCGTTGAATTTCTTGGTCATCCCGCTGTACGCCAGGGTTATTAGTCTTCACTGTAGGTAGAAAGACAAGCCGGCAACAAAAACTAGCCTTCAGAAAACTACCGAGAAACCACACAGGAACAATCCCCTAGCAGATGCTTTAGAAAGAAGGGCAGCCAGTGGAATTTGGGTTACGTGTATGTTGCAGGACTGATGGGCTGGTATTGATGTTCACCATGGTCCTTTAAATCATTGTGTGGGTTCTTCCCCCCACCCCTGGCCCTTCCTGAAGCTTTTCCTACTCCTAAATCCTATTGAAATTGCCTGCCCTTGGAAATGCCGCCTCTGCCCATCCTTTCTTCCTCCAGTAGGTGCAGGCTGCATGGAGAGCTCAGACTGCCCATCCTTTGCTGTGCCGGGTTGAGGATAGCCTTGGAGGGGGTTGGCACTGCTCCTGCTCAGTGCCTCTTGTCCCTGCTTGCTGAGCCTTTGTTGCCCTCCAGCGCATGTCACTGCTGGCTGGCTTTCCATGTTGTGGTGCACGTTTACTCTAACACTTTCCCAGGCCTTACCTCCTACACTTACTTATTTTGACCTCAGTTTAGACGCTTTAGAGCCATTTCTACTGGTCATGTGGTACCTGGAGCAATTCAAGAGTTCAGGATAAATTGATATTCTATTCTCCCTTCCCCACTGTCCCTGTTGCTTATTTGTCCCCTCCTATGTGCATGAAAAAAACAAAATGAAACCTCCTTGACACATCTTCACCTTTTCTGGCCTAAGTCAGTGTGAATTCTGGCTGTACAGAAGCTAAGACCAGCCCAGAGGCAGAAGGGCATTGGAAAAACACTGGAAAGTAGGTTAAAGGGTGTTGATTGTGCTTACAGTTTTCCATACTGTGTATGGATGGTCATGCACATCGTATATGCACGTTGATGCAAAGACCAGACCTGTGGGGGAAAGCCGTGTTTTCTGTGACATCTTGTAAAGAACCAGGAAAATGTAAATTACAGTTATCCTCAGATGCTTTGATGACAAAGTATCTAAATGTCTTATATTTATTTCTTAAGGTAGCCCATCATTTTTTTTTTTCTTTTAAGAAATTGCTTTGCAGTTAGGAATTTCCTTTTTATTTTGAGCATCTAAGTGAATGAAGTAAGTGGATTTGAGAAATCAAAACCTAAGTTTCCAACATAATTCAAATTAAAACTATCAGGCATTCCAGTGAGAATATAAAGGTTAGACTTTGACTTATTAAAACTGGAAGTTAAGCCAGGCATGGTGAAGTGTGCCTATAATTGCAGCAACTCAGGAGGCTGAGGCAGATGGATTGCAAGTTCAAGGCCAGCCTGGGCAATTTAGAAAGAGACTGTTTCAAAATGAAAAATAAGGAGGGCTGATGATGTAGTGCAGTGTTAAAGTGCCCTTGGGTTCAAACCCCAGTACTACAAAAACCAAACAGAACCCGCCCACCCCTGCCACAAAAAAAAAAAAAAAAAAAAAAAAAAAAAAGAAAGAAAAACTTAAACAAACTTAAAATTAGTGGGCAGGGTAGTTTGAGTCTGTAATCGCAGCTACTCTGGAAGGTAAGGCAGCAGGATCTCAAGTTGAGACCAACTTGGGCAACTTAGACCTTTTTCAAAATAAAACGGGCTAAAGATATAACTCATTGGTAGAACACTTGCCTGCAATGCATTAGGTCCTCAGTTTCATACCTAGTGCCACACCAAACAAACAAATTTGAAGTTTGCTTTCTTTTGGTAGTTTTTTCTTAATATGATTTTCCTGATAGATTAAAAGAAATTTTTTAGTCATGCTGTCAATGTCTGTTATCCTGGGACCTGAGAACTTTTATTCAGTTTTGCATATATGTCCTGCTAGGTAGCCTCAAATACAATATTTAACTTCTCTATTTTAATTTTCCTATCCTTAAGGTGTTAATTATTACAAGTATTTCCCATATTATTCATAGACATGTGATGTGTGATGTTCTGCTGTGATGTTTTGGACTAAATATCATGTGTCAGTGCAAAGTGTAACATAATGAAATGTGTTTCTTCAGTGTTAAATCTTTGCAAATTTGAAATGATAGATAAGCATTGAAGACATTTAGGTTCATGGATCATTTTGAAGATAAGATCAGACTTTTTTTGTTGTTTTTATTCTAAAACATGAAATAGGAGCAGTCCTATCAAAAATTGAAAATATGCTGTCCAGTGGAAGAAGGCCACCAATTTTAATGTAGCTACCAAATTTTCAGGTTCCCTTCTGTATTAAGAACATCAAAAAATTGGAGCAACAGAGGAAGTGGCTCTCAGAGATGGATACCTGAGTTCTGGTCTTTGAAGTTATGTGCTGCTGTGAGAGTTTCTACTTGTTTTCTTATTTATACAATGGGACATTTGAACTTGCTGGTCTGAAAGTTCCTTTTTTTTTTTTCTTTTATTATGAAACAAACCTACCCTTCCTGGCCAGCTCCTCCTTGCAGTTCCAGGGGTCCCACTACACATTCCCTTGGTGTCCCAAGGGAAGTGATGAGGTCTTAGGTGAGTTGACTGAGGGACTTTTGATGCTGATGAAAAAATATAGCTTCTGACCCCAGTGTTTGCAATGGTTTCTTGATATTCTACATCATGTGTGAATTGGTTTTTGGCCAAAGTGTCTGAAAGTGTAAATGATCACCTTGAAGTCAGAAGCTTTGCCTTCTCTGTGACTAGCCTGTTGGTTGTCAGTCTTGGGAGCTGAGTAGACTTATATTTTGTTTTCTTTTTTGTTCTAAGAGTTCTCCTGTGAATAGTGTGAGATACCTGTTAAAGATAATCTGGAGCAGTTTCAAATGTAAAACACCCTAAGCTATTTTATATGATGAAATACATGGAAAAGTTACTGGGGTTGGGATTTTGTTTTAAAAAATGATGCAAATGATTATAACTAGTAAATGAGACTTCAAATGTGCATCATAATATTTTGCACCCTTT
This sequence comes from Sciurus carolinensis, assembly GCF_902686445.1. NCBI lineage: Eukaryota > Metazoa > Chordata > Mammalia > Rodentia > Sciuridae > Sciurus > Sciurus carolinensis. Next base: position 68,203,673 of record NC_062217.1, on the reverse strand, counting down.
AGTTCACCCCAAGTGAATTTAGCTTCAGTTTTTAAAATAAATATGTGTCTCTAGGTTTCCGTATTGTGACTCAAATGCAGATATACCAGAAAAATTTCTGCTTTTCCTCTATTATATCCCCTCTTACTTATGTACTGATATCACTTTGAGCAATACTTTAAAAACTTTTTAAAGAGACTTTTTAAAGTCTTTTTACTTTTTAAAGAGACTGATGGGCTAATTCAAACTTGCAAGCAATCGTTTTCTAGTCGTTAAACATCTGGTTTTGTCAAGTCCAGCATTTCAGACTTGTGGCCTCCACCTTTTACAGAGGTGGCTATTTTGGAAGCCAGTGGAGGGCACTGTCTCCAGTAGCTAAAAGCTCCAGTTCTGCCTCCTGGGATTGGCAACTTGCTCCAGGCTGCCTTCTCTGATGACCTGGGTGGTCTTTTAACTTCTCTATGCCTTACTTTTCTCATCTGTGAAATAAAGATGTCAGCCCTCTCTCATAGGGTTGTAAGAGCATTAAATTACTAAATCCATGGAAAAGATGTGAGACAGTATCTGTCACGTTATAACCCGCATGGTGGTGGTCATTATTATCAGTGCTAGTGGTCATAGTAGGAAAGACAAAGAAAACAGATGGCGTGTCTTCCCATCGTGATTTCTGTAGTGTACTGGAAAACAGATATATCAGTGTATTATAAGGAAGGTGTATTAAATATCAATAGAGTGTTTAGAATATAGTCAGTTTTTCACCATGAATGACAATGAAGTTTTTCCTTCACTTTTCTTTCCTGTAAGTATCACAGTCAGTAGAGTGAGCTTATATACACTGAACATAATTTATCCTCAATTATTTTAGGTATTTTAGTGTATTATAGTAAGAATCTAAAGATGCTACTTAAAATTTATTTATATAGCCAACTTTAAAATAAAATCTAGATGCCAGTGTTTCCTGACTGACACAGTGGCTTGCTCCTAGTTTGGTATATTTTAATGTGCATGTACTCTTGATGAATTCTGGTATGGCTATGGCAGACATAGAACTTGAGGCAGCCAAAAAGACTCCCTAGGTTTTAGAGGGAAAGCAGGGCTGTTGATTGGCAGAGTCAATGAGAAAAGGCCTAGCAGTCAGTTTGTGGGGTACTGTGGAAGTTTATTGGGCAAAGGTGAGCAGATTGTGTGCAGTGGTAAAGGGACCCCGTTATCCTTGGACTTTTTGTCTCAGCTGTGCTAATGGGAGAGAAAGATAGCTACTGGGATGGGCAGCCTTATCAGGGGTGGTGACCTCTGATTTGCTTGCCTCTTTGTTCTTGGTTGTGGTATGCCAAGTGTTGCTGTCCTGGTGTGTTGACTTTAAAATTAGGAAACTGGAATGGAAACTTGCTTCAGGGGAGGAATTCTCCCTTTGGATCCTGTGTGGTATGATCAGGGTAAGGGGAGTGTGAAGTTGGGCTAAATTGCTTCCCTGGCTGTTAACTTGATGCTCAGCTTTGACAAAGGGCTCTTTGTTATTTCCTTTCTGTTGAAGTGCCCCCAAATTTGTTTTCAATATAGTCTTCCCAAGAAGGAAACTAGTTGAAATTTACCAAAAACAAAACAAAACACAAAACAGAAAACCCCTTAAAACAATTGATTAAAAAATGTAATTTTCAGAATTATCTCGTTGGTAGCAGGTGGGAAAATCATGAGAATTCCCATCTGTGACCTAATTATCGTAGAGAGACATGCATTGTGTACATTTGTGTGTTGAATAAGGGGCATTTTTAATTTAGGCTGTTTTCTGCTTTCAGGGCTTAAAAAAAATCTAGTATTTGTAAAATGTTTTATAGTTTAGTCACAATTATTCTAACAAGTTCCTGTTTCTTTTTGTATGTGTGTTTATGTACATATTTTTATATATGGAAACTGAGGCAAAGAAAGAAAATAATTTGTCACAAAACTTGCAGGTTTTAGAGCCAGATTTAGAGTTCTTCTAATTTTTAAATCTCTTTCTTTTTGCTTAGTACTATTTCTTTTTCTTGATCTCCAGTCTGTCTGTCTTAATCTTGAGGGGTTTGGGTGGGGTCTGGTGGTGAGTGGGTTTTGGTGGTGAGTGGGTTTTGTTGCTCTGGTGTGAATGGATGAGTCTTTCCTCTTCTTCCTTCTCCTCCTCAGGAGCCTGAGCAGCCTTTTTGGTACCAGGAGGTACCTCTTCCATTTCATTCATTTCACATTCTTCATTCCCCACCCCCAGCCTTCTTCCTGTTGTCACCACTGCCCTTAGCCACCACCAGCCACACTTTCTTGTGTGCCTGCAGTTTATCCCTGAATGTGCAGGTTCTTGCAGGACTGGTGCTGGTGTTTCTAAGTGTGTTGCTAATTTCCATAAGTGGCTCTATGCAATAAGACTCTTTCTTAGAACTTGCAAGGATGGTTTTTTAAGTTGCATCTCTGTTGCTCTTAGTAGCCCTCCTCTATGCTATTTCATATCATCGATCTAGTGTACCTCTTCAGTGGATACCTCAAATGCCTCTCCTGGTGGATACTGCAAATACCTTCAGCCCCCATGATATATTTTGGATATAACATATCCAAATACAATGAATACTTTGTCTCATTGTGTAGGTTGTCCCTTCACTCTGTGGAATGTTAGCTGTGCAGAATCTTGAGTTTGATATCATCACATTTGTCTGTTTTTGCTTTTGTTGCTTATGCTTTGGGGCTTATATCCCCCAAAATCATTGCCAAGACCCATGTCAGGAAGCTTTGCCCCGGTTTTAGTTTTCAGTGTCTGATCACAGCTTCAAACCCAGCCCTGTTGACTCTCCCCTGGGTGCATTGAGCCGAAGGAGGTATTCTGTCACGTCCATCTCCTTGGGTCACCAGGTCTGCTGTACCTTGAGTACGGCTCTTATCCTGGGGCCTCCTAAGCGTCCTTTCCTCTTTCTCCTGTCCTCTATCTCATCTTGTGGTTTATCCTTCCTTTACTTCCTTATTTGCTAACCAGATCCTCCTTCCTGAGGGGAGAGGTAAATTATTGTAATTCACATGTGTAAAATATCTTTACTCTTGGTTGTAGTGTAGCTGGTTCTTTAATTCAGGGTTGGAAGAAATTTTTCTTTGGGATTTTGAATCATTCCTCCACTGTAGCTTCCATTGGGATGCCATTTTGATTACTGGTACTTTTCTTACACCCCTCCCACTTCTTTCTCTTTCTAAAATCTTATAGATCTGAATTTCTCAGTGATGTGCCTTTGTGTGGTCTGAAGTTTTGCCGGATACTCAGTGGTCTTAATCATTTGGTAAACTTAAATCTTTACTTTTGGTGGAAGTTTTTGAAATATGGAAATCTCTGGTTACCCACATTGATTTCAGTCTTGCAGTAAGATGGTAAGGGGTGGTAAAGGCAAATGTGAGTTTTGGGCTGCTGTCTCCTCCAGAAAGACCAATTGTAAAACTTGCTCATCTGATCTGAATTCCGAGGATGAGAGACTGGCATCAGGGGAGTGCTCTTTCCTGATGCTTTCTTCTCTTCTGACTTCCATATTCAATGGTTGGATATCCTGGGCTGTGATTTCAATTTTCTTTATTATTTTGCTCTTATTTTCTGTCTTTGGTTTTACTCTCTGAAAGCATATGTCATCATTGTCTTCCCATCCTTTTACTTATTGCTATTTTTTCCCTCTCATCATTTTTTAATTTCTGTGAACATTTTGCTGCTGTTCTGGGCGTCATCCTTTTTCTAATGACATGCTCGTTTTATTCTTTCAATGCATTAATAAAGTCTGCAGCCTCTGGTTGGGCGTCAGTGCAGCCTATTGCTGGCTTCGAAGTATGTGTCATTGGCTGTGTGGGGTCCCCCAGACATAAATACTAGAATGATTCAATGACTTAAAGTTCTTACATTAAAAAAAGACCCATTTAAATAATATTATGTAGCACATGATTTGTATTAGTTGTATTAGAAACCCAGCTATGTACTGATTGTACCTCAGTATCTTGTTCTTTCCTTCCTTCCTTTTCTTGAAAATAGGACTTCTATTTATGTGCATGGATGCCCAGAATAAAGATAACATTTTCCGGCCTCTAGATATGGCCAGATAAGTTCTAGTCAGTGCAGTGTAAATGACTCTGGAGTGTAGCCACTTCTAAGAATCTACCTTTAAAGTTACCTGGTGGCCTCCCCTTGGCCCATGTCTCATCCTTTCTTCATTCAGTTCTGTTGTGTGGAATGTGAATGCGATGACTGGAGGTCCAGCTGCCATATGGCACCATGAGGATGATATACAACTATAGGGCTGGTGGAGCTGTAAGCTGGAATACATGTGATTCTGTTTGATTAGGAATGCAGCTTCCACACCAGCCCTTCACTACCTCACCTTTTGCCCTGACTGACATCGAGGAACCTCAGTTATGCCTATGCCACTGTTCTTTGTGAAAAACAGTTTGCTGGTCCTTGCAACTAATCCTAATCCTAATTGATAGCCAGGTCAAACTAGCTTAGTCCAAAAAGGGTTTATAGTTTATTGTTTAGTAGAACTGGCAAGTCAATGAGGGGAAACTGGTTAAGTACTGCTGCATGTAGTACTTAAGTAGTATCCTTAGTACACCTTTTCTCTGTTCACTTTTTAGTTCTGCCTGCTTCCTCCCACCCCCCTGGGGTGTCAAAATGTAGCAGCAGTGTGTAACTGCTTGCCTGCCTCAAAATTCTTTCATAAGATGTCTCATATTTTCAGAGAAAGAGCAAGCACTCTTCTGATCACTTCACAAGTTGGTCTGGTTTCCCACTGCCTGAGCCAGTCAAAGTGATCAGGCGAGATCAGCCAGATCAGGTAGACTGTGTCCTGTGCTCACCGCTGATGTTTAGGCTAAAGGGACACACTTACCCAGACATTTGGACGGAGCGGAAATTGTCTGGAATGGAGGAGGGTTGTTTTAGAAAAGGAGGTGGGAAGATAGATCTATGTCCAATTACGTTATATACAATTAGGCTTCATATTACTGTGATTTAAAAATACATATATAGTAAGGAGAAGTGGCGCATGCCTGTCATCCCAGCCACTTGGAAGGTGGAGGCAGGAGGATTGCAAGATTGAGGCCAGTCTCAGCAATTTAGTGAGGACCTGAGCAACTTGAGATTCTGTCTCAAAAAAAAAAAAAAAAGGGGGATGGGGGGACCAGTTGTTAAGTGTCCCTGGGATCAATCCCCAGTACCAGGGAATAAATACAGTAAAAACCAATATATGTTAATTTCTTGATAATTTCCCCGTGTTTTTCAGTTCTTTCCAATGAAAGCAATGAATGTTAAAAGTGAATAATTTATTAGAATCGATGACAGTAAAGAGATAAAAAGTAAAATTAATGCATAAAATAATGTAATAAGGAAATCACAAAATATTTGTCTTATGGAAATCAGTAAGATGATCAGATGAAAATATCTGTGGTTAAAAAAATCACAGTTTTTCTGAATACAGACCATTTGTTAGCAATTACTAAGCATTCCTGTTAAAGTGGTTACTGTGTATCTAAGCAAACTATCTCAACCACAGCTGAGAAAGTGACAGCCTTATATGATTCATTTCTGATTTGTAATCTCTTGCAAATGACTTTGTCTCCTATGATCCCAAGAGCCCCACCCAGTGACTTTTTTTTTTTAATGGAAAAACAAATTCCTGATAGCTCCCACAAACTGAAATGGTATATGTTGTTTTCTCTTCCAAAACAATGGAAAAGTATATTCACTTATTTATTAATCAGTGCAGGTGGTGTAGCCTGTGAAAATTTAACCTTGTATGGAAGGTAAGGCAGGCAGTTCTAAAAATACACCCTACTTTTTTTTAAAGTTGTAGATTTACAGAACAATTGCAAAGACAGTACAGAGAGCTCCCACATGCCTTCTACTGAGTCTCCCTCCACTACTGACTTTTTACCTTGGGATGGTGTGTGTGTTACAGTTCGTGATATTGAGGTATTATCTGTTAATTACAGTCATACTTTATTACGATCTCTTCAGTTTTTACCTAAAGTTCCTTTTCTGTTTCACAGTCTTATCTAGCACGTCATATGGTATCTATTTTTTTTTCTAGTACTGGGATTTGAATGCAGGGGTGCTGTCTGCCACTGAGCTACATCCCTGTTATTATTTATTACTTTTTTTTTGAGACACTGTCTCCCTAATTGCCCAGGCTATCCTCAAACTTGCCATTCTCCTGCCGCGGCTTCCAGAGTCACTGGGATCACAGGTGTGCGCTACCCCACCCAGCTCCATATCGCATCTTTCGGTCATGCCTCTGACTCCTCTCGGCTGTGACAGTTTGTCAGACTTCCCTTGTGTTTGATAAGCTTGACAGTGTTGAGTATTGGTTAGGTGTTTTGTATAATATCTTTCAATTGGAGTTTTGATGCTTTTCTCATGATTAACCTGGGTTATAAGTATTTGAGAGGAGAAACACAGAGGTAATGGCTATGCTCACTACATCAAATCTAGGGTACATACTATCAAAATGACTTCTCACTGTTACCCTCCTGAAGCAGGATTTCGGTCTTTTCCACTATAGGGATATTCTCTTTCATCCTTGCCTTATGGTAGTCCTCGACAGGAGAGTGGGAGTCACTGTGTAGACTTGACATTCAAGAAGTGGGGATTGAGGTTCCATCTCCTTGAGTGTGAAATATACATAAATTATTGGGGATCCTGCTAATAAGATTTGTCTCTTATCCTTGTCTATTTAATCTCTCAATTTTTTCTTTTTTTGTATATCAGTATGGACCCAGGAATATTTATTTTATTCTGTGGGTTTTAATTCAGTAACTCTGTATCCTAACATATTGCCATTATTTTGTGTTTTTTAAAATAATGTTTAAAAAGTATTTCTCTACTTTCTGGCATTGCAAGATACTTCATACTCGTTTGCATAACCCGTGCCCCAATGCTAGAATCAGTTATATCTTCAAGGTGCCCTGGTTCTTCCATTGAAGGAATGGTGTTAGAAACCAAGATCTGAGTGCTAGGTGTGCTCACTGCTGCTGGAGTGTTGCAAAGCAGGCATTTTTATTATCCCATTTTGTGGATGCAGAAGGAGACAGCTCAGAAGGCAATACTAGTAAAGGCAGAGAGGGTGGGGATGGTTGTGGTCAGAGTATGGAATAAAGGGTCTTTTTTCTTAGTTTCCCATTCATTCCCCTGCAGGGTGGGAGTGAAATATTTTTCTTTCTGATATGTTTGCAAGGTGGTCCATTTTCTTGGGCACTTTGAGTCATTCATGTAAGGGCAAGGTGTAAGAAAGTTTTTATTAATACCCTGAGTGGAGATGTTATTGATTGAACACATCATTCTTTTTGTTTTTTGTTTTTGCAGTTTTCTCAAGCAAGCAGAGGAATAAAAATGGTTTGTTAGAGTATCATGTTGTTGGTAGTTGAAATAAGAAAAGATGCAGAAATCTCTACAAGGTTGAAGGTAAAAATAGACTGCTTTAGGAGTGTTTAATGGGTTTAATCCTCTCCTACTTTTCTTTCAGCCCACACAGTAATTGCTGCGAAGACCTGCCAGTTTATTAAAACTAGATCCATTGTCCAATTTTTGCAATTTAAATCTTTATTGAAAACACAAATATTGTATAGAGAAAAACAAACTTTCCTCAAGGAATTTTTTTTTTAAGGGAAGAATTTAAACTCAATCATATGCAGTTTTTGTCCCTTTGTACTAATTAATTAGCACGCTTTAGAGATGGGAACTTAGTAGTTTTTACTGGTTGCCATAGTCAAGGATCAAGACTCTGTATGGTTCTAGTTTACTCATAGTGAGTGAAACCGTAATGACAGCAGAGAGAGTGCTCGTGCACACACCTGCACGTGCGCGCACACTCACACACCATGCACATGCTCACCGGTGAGGTCCATTTTCCCACTGGAGTCTGTTTAATGCAGGGACATTGGAGTGAGTTTTGTAGCTGTCTCAGTTTCATTGCTCTGTTACCCCAGACAGAATGATCTGAGATCAAGCTACTGTGAATTATCCTATCCTTGTCCTCCTTCCCCATCCCTGTATTTAGTCACCACTAAACATATTCTGTTCCTTTGAAGCATTTGAGTGCATTAATTTTTGATGTTTGAAACAATTTAATCTGTCAGAGGATGAGGGTCTTAATTTTATTTTCCTTCTGGCCATTAGTGGAATAATTAGAAAAGCTTGAGCGGTGCTAGACCCTTATTTCATCCAATCTTTCAAGTTTACAGACTTAATGAAAAAATAATATTTCATGAGGGGAATCTCAGTTTAACCTTGTGAAGAGGTTTTTCAGGCAGTTAGCCAGAACTTATCATGTGTGGAATCATTTTTTACATTTCTTTCTTTCTTTTTTTTTTTTTTAATTTGGATAATCTTGTGAAAGGTTCTGATGAATCTTTGCTATTTCCTTCGATCTCTGCTTCTTATTTTCTAGGTTTCTTCCTACCTTCCTGTCTCCTGGGATGTCTAGGCACTAGAATGGCTTCCTGCCCATCGAGATTCATTCTGCCGTCTCAGTTTTAATTTTGCCTCAGTTAATGCTTTCCTCATGTTCATTCAAATGCTTTATGAGTTCCTGTTCTCTGAAGCATAGATCTTATCTGTTTGATTGAATGACACATTGCAAATATTTAATGTTACATATTTATGAGGACCTTCTGAATTATTTTATTACCCTTTTGGACATACTTATCAGGTCTTACTTAATTGATGTTAAAACTCAGCAATCCATTAAGTCTTTCAGTCAATTCAGATTGTAACTAGGATTCTTATAGCCCTACCTCCAGCAATGCTCAACATAGCTGAGTCAAAGCAGCTACTGTCCTGGTTTGCTTCTTTTTAGCAGTCTTTGGGACATTTTGACCTTTTGATATCATTATGACAATAAAAACATGGAGTACTGCCTGGGAGGGAGAAATGCTAACAGGTCAGATACATTTTCAGGATCAAGTCCTCATGCTAATGGCACTTGAGACCTTTTCTATTAAGAATTAGCCAGTAGGGCTCCAGGTGTAGTTAGGGGGTTGAGCAATTGTCTAACAAATAGGAGTCCCTGGGGTCAAACCCCAGCATGGGGGTGGGGTTTAGCCAGTAGATAACCTTATTCTTGGTGCTTAGGTTATGGTTAAATCATAAGCATTGCAGAAGATTTTATTGATGGCAAACACATTGTATAGCACTCAGCCTATACATGTTTTATATGAAAGAGGTACAATCATAATTGTCCTTTTACAGTTGATGAAATTAAGGCAAAGGGAATTTATCTAACAGTTTGCACATGTATATACAATAGCAAGTTGTGGACCAAGGCATACCTACTGAAGAGAGCTCTTTAAAAACTTTCCTTTCCTGCTTTGAGGTTTTTCTAACCCTCTTTGGTGTGTGTGTGTGTAAAAATCAGTGATCTGGGGAACTGGATCACCATTTTCTTTAATTTTGGATTTCTCTTTTCTTTAAGTTGAGCTGTAGATGGTGATTTTGATAAGGAGTTTCTGAAAAGAATGTTTGTCACAATGAATCAAACTATTTTACATAGTGCTAGTATTTGAGAACAAATCCCTATCAACCTGAGTATTCAGTTATTGCCTTTGGATGAATACTTATTAACCTCATCCTGTGTACAGTGTCTCATCTTAGGCACAGTTATTACAGAAAGTCAAGTAAGGGACATCTTTGAACTGGGTGGGCAAGGTGAGTCTTCCCTTCTATTAACACTTGCATAAAAACTATTCTCACCAGTAACTGCTCCAAGACACATGAATGGTACAAAACATGGAGGCGGTTCAGAGAAGGCAAAGGATTAGGAAGAAATTTCTTTGAGGAAGTTGATTTAGAGCTAGGTTGTGAAGTAAGTGGACTTCTTTCTGCCGCATGTATTTAAGGTAGGAATGACATAGCACAGGTGCTGAGGAGGAAACTCTGTGCACAGGTTGTCTGGTGTGATTCTTAGGTCAGACGTACAGGTGGGAGGAAGTAATTTTAGAAATGTAGTTTTAGGTTAGGTTGTAGGTCTTATTTCATGCCATTCTGGACAATTGTTATCGCAGCACAAATGAGAAAGAAAAATCACTTACAGAGTCATTCTCGATAGAATTTGTGGAACTTGGTGACTAATAGAATGGGAAAGGTCTGGGTGGAGGAGTGGTTGAGAATGGTGTCAGACTTCAGTGGAGGAGGCTCTGGTGAGGGTGGAGAGATGTCAGAAGAGCTGGTTTTCCTCCTAACCAGATCTGCTGAGGCAAAGATGATCGGGACAATTGCTGTAAATATCTTGGCGACCTCTGCAATTGGAAAACTGGTTTGTGTGACTTAACGTTGCACATAGGGCATGTGTTGAAGGAGAGGGACACTACTTAAATAAATTGTGGAGAAAATGCCTGTTTATGCCAGTAACTGTGCTGTGTAGTATATTGAGTGTATTTAATGAAGTATCGTTAGGAGTCTTTTAGTCAATCTTAAGCTGTATGACAGTGGAAGGGATTACATTTGTAGGTGTAGTGAGCTTGGCACTGAGTTTATACTATAGAAGTCACTTTCTTGGCATGGTTGTCTCCCAGGGGTCTCTGGAATGCCTATCACCTGGATCAGGATTATATGTGGAACTGCGTCCACTTGGGCCTCAGTCTTTGCAGTCCTGGTGGGTCCATTTGTTGCATAGTCCTGTGTTCCATACATAGGCGGCACGGACCACACCCACTGTCTCGCTTCCTTGCAGATGTTCTTCAGGATGACACGAATCCTGTCTGCTTTGAACAACTGTTATATCCCTAGCACTTGGCACTGTTCCTGATATGTGATAGATTTAAAAAAAAAAAAAAAAAAAAAGGAAGTGATGCTGAGTTATTCTCACGGTCTGTGGCTATTTTTTTTTTTTTTATCCTGTTTATTAGTAACTCAGTGGTAAATGACTTTTGACCTGGTGAATACAGTTTTGAAAGACATCTTATATGAATGACTGCTTATTAAGGAAAATTGAATCAAGGGTCCTATGTATCTGACTTACAATTTATATGTTACTCTGTAGTTGAATGCTTCAGTTAGAATCTCTGTTCACACTGCATTCACTCTGACAGTCATCAGCTTGGTGTTTGAACAAGCCATATGTTATTGAAAGGCACTTTTTATATTGAATATTTGGATGGTAGCTCATGCATGCAAACAGGGAGCCACTTACTGGATGGCCCAGTGTGCCCTAGGACAGCTCAGTGGAGGCAGTGTGGCTATCTTTGCCTTTGTCATCTAGAGTCCAGTGATCATCTGAGCTGAGGCCAAAGGTGTATGCAGAATTTCTATTTTTATCTTAATTGTAGTAAGTGTTTGAAACCTAATATCAGTACTTTGTTTTCTGAGTACTCTATTGAAGTCAGAGCATAATAATGTCATTTTAAAAATATTTTGTAGAATTAAGGTTTTTGTGTATCATTTTTCAGATACAATGTTAGAGGTATAAGGGAACCCAAAGTTCTGACTAAACCTGCTTTACAGAAGACCAGTAAATTAAAAATCAAAGTATCATGATCTTGTGGATTGAAAATTAATCACAAAGAGAAAGTATCTTTTAAATAAAAGATCATATTAATATAAAATGAAATTGCTTGCTTTTATAAAACCTTCCCAGGAAAGCACATACCATGCAAAGTGAATCCATATTTATGTTTTTAAGAAATAGTATTACCTGTTTCAGGTTAATGTTTTTTCACTAGAGATAGATGTTTAAACTTGAATAACATAAATAATTTTTTTTCCTGGAAAGTTCTCACCCCTCAGTTATACATGCTTTAAGCTGAACTGTAAATCTAGTTTGAACATTTCAACATTTCCAAAGTTGTATCACAAAAGCAATTTAAAAGAAACATTGAGTTTTCGAAGTTAGGTACAACCCCCTTTCCTGTGAAAGCAGTCTCTTTAATTTTTCTTTTATGTTAGAAATAACTTCAGCAAAATTTTTCCCCAGGGTTGAGATTTTAATGATGTGAACCTTAGTGAACCCGAGGTTAATATGATTGGTTTATACTAGTCACATATAATCATTTATTTTGTGAATGAAACGGTGATTGGCAAATGCATTTTCTTTAATGCAGAGCTTGACTGCGATGCAGGACCCAACTGCAGTGGTCACGTGTGCTTCTCCACGTGGAGTACCCGCACACCTCCTCTTTCCTCCTGCGCTGATGTTCATGGTGGATAGCTGGGCTGTGTCTGCTCACAATCAAAGCTTACATCACTTTGTGTCAGTAGCCTCAGAACGGAGAGCAGCACTAGGCAAGAATATATGCATAATAAATGTAGACTAAATGACAGGTGAGGGGTAAATTGTTTCGAAATCTAAGTTTAAAAGGAATTCGCTCCACCCCTGCCTCCCAAATACAGGGAAATCTGTTACCATTCCTTACCAGTTTCCCTCAGTATTAACATCTTACACTGACTGTAGTACAGTATTCAAGAAAAGTTGACTTTGGAGTTATTCACACATTATTTCTCTGGTTTTACATATACTCATATTTGTATGCTTCTGTGCATAGTTCTATGCAGTTTTGTCACCTGTGTAGACTTGGGTCACTACGAGTCAAGGTGCACCTCTTAAGGCTTCTTTGTGGTATTGTGTCTTAGCTTACTCATTCTTCCTCTACTAGGATTTTAATTTTCCTGACTTTGCACTAACTTAAGCATCACCTGTGGCACGTAAAATGATTATATGATGTTTGTGTTCAGGAAAAGAGCAAGAGTGATTGTGTTTGTTGACCATTCCTCAGTCCATAGATCATCTCTCATCCATGATGACTTTACATATTTTTGATTGAAAAAATACTGAAATTGATTTTGTAGAGTTAGGAATTATCAGAGTTATCATTGTGGGAGTCCATTCTCATTAATCAGAATGTGGAGACTACATGTTACATTTATTATCTAGAAAATGCACAAAATAGCAGAACATAAGTAGAATGCTAAAAGTCAGAATCTGCAGTATTAATGAGTTAAATATTGACAAGTGCATCATAGAATATGATCAAAATGAGCTGAAAAATGGATGCAATCTCATGTGCAGTAAATTGTAGTTCTCAGCAGGTTTTAATTGGTGTTACTGTGAATGTCTTGTGCAAAGTTGAGACTATAAAGGTGAATGGAAGTGTCAGACCTACAAGTATGTGAACATGTAACCTTGTGTAAGGAATTCCATCCCTAGGGGAGACTACAGCAGACGGGTAGAATCACCTCTGTTTATATAAGCAAAGAGGAAACTTGACATAGAAGGAGAAAGCAGGTGCTCGTACAGGTTTTTTTCTTTAGGAAGTCATTCAGATTTTTAAAAATGAAAATCTTTTGTGTCTCAAAGTTAAACATAGATAAATGGCCAAGTTTATGCTTGGGTTACAAATACGTTAAAATGAGACCTGTCTTGTTGAGGTGGGAGAGAAGACTCTGTCACTACATTCTCTTACTCTTTCATGTTTCATGGTGCCGGCAAATCAAAAAATGCAGGATTCTTGAGAATTTCATCATTGGAAGTGAGAGGATCTTTCCCTGCTGACTCTGCTTTTTTTTTCTTCTCCCTGCATTCTCCTGTCCCACCTTGGTGCTACTGTTGGGGCAGACACTGGCAAGAAAAACCTGTTTTGCAAAGAAAAGCATCCAGGCAACACTCCCCTGTCCTTGGGGTAGGAAAAGTCTTCTACCTCCTCAGGATTAAAGACCTTCAGTCTGTCCTGAGAACACCCTGTTCTCATTTGCGATGTTCATATGTGCTTGTGTGCCCTGCGAGTAGATCTGGGATCCTGTGGGTGGTGTGGGGATGAGGAGTCTGGGTGAGTGTCAGGCAAGGCCTTTAAAAATAGCTTGTTTTTCATTTTTGGGAACATAACCTCCTTGTTCCAGTTTATTAACAATCAATCTTTAACTCATACATTAAGTACTATGGGATGTTTAGGAAAAAAAAAAGTCTTTGGGTAACTAAATTTCTTTAGAGGATTTATCTGTAAGTGGGAGAAAAAGAGATTATCCAGTTATGCAAAATATTAAGCCATGGTATAAATGGAATAGTTAAACACAAGAGAATGTTTTCAAAATTACAGAAGCGGTCTGAGGGAAACTGGTGAAGACAGTGTTTTGAGATGCTTTGTAAGGCTTGCTGAGTGCTGCGCCTGTTCAACAGGTGGGGCTGGTGATCAGCTGAGTACTGGTTGCCCCAGGTGTGCACTGCCTAGGTCCAGATGGCCTGGGTTCAAGTCCTTCCACTTACGAGATTTGTCATTCAAATTGAGTTTCTTTCATGACTATAAATCTCTGTCTCACGTTAAAGTTCTACATTAAAAAAAATAATGATTATAAAAAGGTCTCTAGATTGCAGATTGAATTTTTACTCCATTACCAGTCTTAGAAATCTATTTAAATTTGTTCTGTGTACAAATTTTAAACTGAAGAGCATCTGAAAAGATGCTGATACCAACACATTCGTGTGTAACATGATGTGAGAGTGAAATAATGCGGCAGATCATTTTAAGTTGAAAAATGCATTCCCCTTTCAATCTTCCAAGAATAAGGTTTTAGGATAATTTTGATCCTCTTATCTTTTCCAAAAAGTTTATGAGGAAAAGATTAATTACTTCCAAAGAAGAACTATACTAGCTTTTTGTCTGGCTTCATTCAAACTTCCTATTTCTTAGGAAAACCAAATATGAACAGAACAAAAACTATACCATGATCCAGCCCTCCTCTCTCCTTCCCTCCCTTACTGAGCATCTATTTAGGTGGCAGCTCCTCCAAGGAGCATCAGAAATAATCACCATCCCTGCCACAGTTCAAATAATATAAAAATACAGATATTCCCTGACTTTACAGTGGTTTAACTTACAACTTTTTAACTCGGGAATTGTGTGGAAGTGATATAATTTCAGTAGAAGCAGTATTTTGCATTTTGATCTTTTCTGGGCTAACTGTAGTTAGTGCCATATTCTTTCAGTGCTAGACTGCCCCTATGAACTGCAGCTCCCAGGAGGCCATAGAACCAGGAGCAATCAGCGCTCTGAGTAGTACTGGCTGCACAGCTATGATGATTGGTAGGCTAGGTGTATTAAACACATGCTCAACATACGATGTTTTCAGTGTGATGGATAGGTCGGGCTGTAACCCTGTGGTAAGTCAGAGAGCATCTGTGTATATGCACTTCCAACTGAGTCCTGCTGTCAAAGGGAACAGTTCTGGGGAGTGCTGGTGATAGGGACTTGGTGAGGCCATCTTCCCTTGAGGAAGTAACATTTGAATACAGATGTGAAGTAAGCTATGGGATGAACAAACCTGGAGGGCAGAAGAGAGGTTTGTGGATTGGGATAAGAATTAATTGCTAAAATGGTGACAGTATAAAGCTGGTTTTTGTGATGTGTCTTTGTTGACCGTGTTCTCTGGAAACTAATGAAAGTCTCCTCTGTTTATCTAATACTGTGGTTTCCTAGGTGTTGTGGATTGTCCCAACTTGAGATAGTTTCAGAAACCATTTTGAATATGTCTCTTTAGTATTTACCTCATAGATTGTGGCTCAGAGCCAGAGGGTTTGCCTAGCAGAGCGGTGCACTGGGCTTGATGCCCAGCACCCTAAAAACAAAAACCCTGAATCCTCTGAATCAGTAGTGTACAGAAGGTACAAGAGAAAATTTAAGTGACTTTTTTTTTTATAAATCTGATGCAGAGAAGAAATTACAAGCATAAACTCCAAATCTAGAAATCATAACTTGGAAATAAGTTGATATATTTGACAACTTAAAAATAGAACATACCTCTGTAATAAAAATTTTCAATTTAAATGACAAAGCATAAACTAGAGAAGACTATAATATAATATATCATGGTGAAAATATAATATTTTTCATAAAGCCACCTCCTTCCTAGAGTAAGGCAGCTGTTCCAACATAAAGATAGATTAGAATATATTTGAATAGGAACTTCACACGAGATCACATACTAATGACCTCTAAATAGAAAAACTGATGTTTAATTTGACTGGTAGTCCAGGAATGCAAATTGAAATAAAGCTGTGCATTTTATTTTATTTTCTGCTATCAATTTGGGGGAAGATTGGCCACACCAACTGTTGGAAAGGAGGGTGTGATAAATGTGCGTGTGTGTACTGACGAGGCATTATGGGCTTTACTGTGGAAGTACCTTACACATTGAAAATTTAAACATTTAAAAAACCCTTTGACTCAGAAATTTTTATTTGTGGGAATTTATTCCAAAACTTTAATTATGAATGGGAGGAAAGATTTGACTGGTCACCAGATTGTTGCTATAATTAAGAGTTGTGAAGGAGCCCAAAATAGGGAGATAAATAAATGTGACACATTGATAGGAGCTGGACTGCTGTTAAAAGCAGAGTGTTTTGAATTTATTGATATGGACATTTGTTCATAAAGCATGGTTAAGTGAAGGAAGTGGATCACTAAATAACATTTAGGTCAAGTTTATATCGTAACATTAAAAATGTGCTATAAGATTCTTTGCTAAATGCTTTTTGTTGATGATCTCATTTAAGAGTTTTTATTTTAAATAAAATATTTAATGGTGTTTGTTTTTTTTTAAAAGGACCTGCAGCCCTAGTTTTAATTTGTATACATTGCATGTTAAATTTTAGTTGAAGAGGAAATGAAAAACAAAGAAATAATTAGCATAATCAGTTGGCATTTTTAATAACAGCCATGGGCATTATTAGGTAAATTAGAAAATGATGTTTGCCAAGGAACCTTTCTAGGGTAGATGGAAAGAAATGGAGTTTCAAAGAATAAAAAACAGTGAATATTACATATGTTTCAGTTTAAAAATTTAAATATTTTTGGAAAAGTAAAGAAAACAACTTTACATAAAGGTGATTTTGTTTTTATTGACCAGCCATCAGGTAGTCACTGAATACTGAGCATTGCCAGAAAGAGAAGCAGTAAGATGCAGAATTAATGATCTAGTTGTGATCCATGTTTAAGAGACTGTATAGTCAGGTGGTAAATTGTAAAAAGTTTAAATGAAAGCATAGAAACATGGGCCTGGGACATGAGGATTGAATTGTTTGTAAGACAGGTAAGGCTGAGGAGACTCACCTGTAACAGAACAGGCACTTGGAGAGAGCGAGTCCCAAGGTGGGTGGAAGTTGGCAGGTAGGATCAAGAATGTTTTGCAGGGAGGTTATCTGCAAAGGTAATTTGCAGGGAGGTTAGGTGGGTTCCTGGCCAGTTGGCCTGGAGCAGAAGTCGGGTGAGACAGGATTATACAGCTTCCCTTGTGAAGCGTTTAAGTAGAAAGTTCTTCTAAGTACCTGAGACCTTCTACAAGGCGTAATTGTATTAGTGTATTACCAATTTTCCTTTAGAGTGTATGGAAATATTAAGAAAAGTCCCTGAGTAAAGTCTATACCTACTAGATTTGGAAGTTCCTATTACATAGCACAGGTTTTATTTCCAGTTTTCAAACTTTTTTTTTTTAGTATAGGAACAGTATTCTGTGGATTTTAATGGGAGAATTTATAAACTTGATTAGACTAAGCAGGGATCTGCACACCACTGAGCAGGGTTCTTAATTAAGAAAATCTGTGTTGAATGGGGGCCTTGGACATCATTTAGTCTAGTTTCCCACCTCTGATAGTAATCCCAAAAGGGGATTATCTCTAATTTTGCCTAAAACAGAGAACAGAAAGAGGGAAATGAACACTGAATTAGTTGCTTAGCCTAACATTTAAAGAACCTATTTCAAGTGTTGAAATATATTTGTATAACTGAATTGAAAATTGGGAAGACTTGAACTTGTTGGAAAAGAATCATGTGGAACATTAAATTATCTTAATAATCTTTGATATAAATCTTTGAATTTTCTGTGCAACATGGAAGACTGCATTAAGATGTTAACTATTTTAGAAGATCTACAAGCAGTCCACAGACATATGAAAAAATGTTCAACATCTTTAGTAATAAGAGAAATGCAAATCAAAACTACCCTAAGATTCTATCTCACCCCAATCACCCCAATGGCGATTATCAAGAATACTAGCAACAATAGGTGTTGGTGAGGATGTGGGGAAAAAGGTACACTCATGCTTTGCTGGTGGGACTGCAAATTAGTGCAGCCGCTCTGGAAAGCAGTGTGGAGTTTCCTCAAAAAACTTGGAATGGAACCACCATTTGACCCAGCTATCCCACTCCTTGGCCTATACCCAAAGGACTTAAAATCGGCATACTACAGAGATACAGTCACAACAATGTTCATAGCTGCTCAATTCACAATAGCCAGATTGTGGAACCAACCTAGAGGCCCTTCAATTGATGAATGGATAAAGAAAATGTGGTATATATATTCAATGGAATATTACTCAATCATAAAGAATAATAAAATTATGGCTTTTGCAGGTAAATGGATAAAATTGGAGAATATCATGCTAAGTGAGATAAGCCAATTTCAAAAAAACCAAAGGATGAATGATCTCGCTGATAAGAGAATGATGACACATAA
The DNA here is from genome assembly GCF_902686445.1 of Sciurus carolinensis. NCBI lineage: Eukaryota > Metazoa > Chordata > Mammalia > Rodentia > Sciuridae > Sciurus > Sciurus carolinensis. The sequence continues at coordinate 68,185,222 of NC_062217.1, read as the reverse complement.
TGGGGGATGGGAGGGGGGCAAGAATGGAGAAGGAGGGACTGTATAGAGGGATAAGAGGGGTGGGAGGGGTGGGGGGAAGAAAAAAAAATAACAGAATTAATCAAAAATTATTACCCTAGGTAAATGTATGTTTACAAAAATGGTATGCCTCTACTTCATGTATAGAGAAACAAGATGTATCCCATTTGTTTACAATAAATATGAATTAAAAAAAGATGTTAACTATTTTATTTCAGTTATTTTCTAAGATACACCTTAAAGATGAAAGAAAGTTGTATCTGTGACTTGGCAGTCAACATGCTAAGGATATATGCAAAAAATGATAAATTTTGGTGTGGCAAGGATCACAGCACTTTCACAGTAATAATTAAAATCACATTGATTATTTTAATTAAAAAAGTAATAACTGCTTGTGTGCCCCAACTTAGAGCTGTGCTATTTCCAGTAACATATAACTCCTCTAAAGAAAATAAGAGACCCATGATGATATTTTCTTATACATGTAGAATTAAGATAATCCAGTTCCTTGTGCTGATCACCCCCTGTCAAAGTGGTTTGTATAATCTACATGATACTCAATATACAGCATATTGTTGTACAACTGATAATTTAAAACAAAATAGAATACCTTGTCCCTTTTTTGAGAATAAATATAAGGTATGAGAGCATCCATACATGAAAAATTATCAACCATAGGAATGAAGTATAAATCACATATAAAACTAATAGTATTAGAGGTTACTGATTCAAAGAAAGCATTGTGGAGGAAGTAGGCAAGAATTTTGAAAGAGTTTTAAGGATGGGAACCAATGGACCCAAAGGTTTGTATCTGAAAAGAATGGCAGATGATTAGAGTCCATGAATCTACATAGTCTTGGACTATTTATTTTTATTTTCAGGATATAGCACAGTGTCTTGAACATGTTAGTTCATGATTCTTCAAAAAATGTTTTGTAATATGGTTACTCTTAGATATTTTAAAGTATAAATTAGACTTTAACAATATTAGGTATGGTATAGCAGTTCAAAACTCAGTTTAAATTTAGATTGTAATTTGAGTCCTGGTTTGACCACTGCTTCCATCTCTGTGGTGTTAGTTAGAATCTTCCTCATCTGCAAGGTCATACTTATAGTAACTATTTCAGTATTTTAATGAGAAATATTACAACCCTAAACAAAAGAGACACAGGGATGTGGCAGAATGCTACTTTTGTGACTTGTATTAACATATAAATGTATTCTTTATGGTCTGCTGCAAGTGTCTAAACAGTGTCGTGGAGTGGTTTGGATACTATCTGTGGCATATGATTATGTTCTCTTGAAATTCTACTAATTGGAAGCGGACTGAGCTGGAAGGGAGAGTGGGAGGTGAACAAAGGGCAGCGAGGTTTCTTCTGATACAGTGGGACCGTTCAGACCTGTTCTCTTCCTTGTCTAGGTATTTAAGAACTTACTTCTCAAGGAAGGTGTAAGATACCCCTTTTCTAATGAAAGAAACTGGTATTTAACAGGACCAGAGTTTTCCCCCCTACTCCTGGTACTGGGAATTGAACCCGGGACACTCAACCACTGAGTCACATCCTCAGCCCCTTTTTGTATTTTATTTAGAGACAGGATCTCACTAAGCTGCTTAGAGCCTCATTAAATTGCTGAGGCTGGCTTTGAACTCGTAGTCCTCCTGCCTCAGCTTCCCGAGTCTCTGGGATTATGGGCATGCACCACTGTGCCCAGCTTGGATGAGAGATTTGACCTAATGAATGAAAGGAGTCTGAATGAGGGAGATGCAAAGAGAGGTGATGGTGGGTAAACCTTGTCACAGTGAACAGCGTCGTCTCCTCCGCTGTGTTACTTACAGCCTCTTTTCTTTTTGCTTTTCCCCCAAACGTGATCTATCCTCCATGGGCTCTGTTCCTGGAGAACTTTTTTAGTGAACCCTCTGCCATGGTGTTTAACACAGAATAGCCTGGCCCCTGCCTGCCCAGCCAAAGGTGTCCAGGGCCCTGAGGGCATTTCAACTTGTGTGTGAGGCCATCACCAACTCAGATAATTTATGACCAATAGCAACTTTAAATATTTTGTAATGTACTATGAAATAACCTTATGGGGACTTTTATGGAGAAAATGCATATCTGTATTTGAGAAAATAAGGAGTTTCAAATAGTGTAGAGCAGCCCGTGGAGGAGTCAGGTTCTCCCTGGGATAGCTGCTGCTCTTTCTGCACCCCTTCACTTGAGCTGTCTTCAGCCCTTCACCAGAGCCCATAGGTGAGAGTCCATAGGTAGTGCTCTTGGGGGATTAAGCTATGAAAGTTACCTCATAGGGCACCAAACTTTTGAGTTAGGGATAAGCCATCTGCCTAGGAGGTACTTAGAAGGGGCTGTTTACTTCAGAAAGCAAGTTTCCTGTGTATGGAATGAGATGCTCTTAGAAATGCCTAGAAACAGATGGTCAGAGTGAGTGGGTGTCTTAGATGCCCCAACACTTCATTATGTTCTCTAAACCATGGGTTTACTTAGATACTACAGGAGAGGTTAAAGACAGACCTGACCCAGTATACTTAGACAACTTATTTTTTTGTGTAGTTTAATCTGAACTAGGAGAAATAATGATCAGTAAACATCTGTGTATTAATTTTAAGATCTTAATTTTTTTTTTTTTTTCGCAGTGCTGGGGATTGAACCCAGAGCCTTGTGCATGCGAGGCAAGCACTTTAAGATCTTAAAGATAAAATTTCAATGTATTTGTAAACATTTGATAAGAAACATTAAAAATGATGTAGATGACCAGCCATAGTTACATTCTCTTGTCATTTAGTGTACCAATTCTTCTATTTCAGAAACAGAAGCAACGGAGAATTAAAGAGAAAAATGCTGGTTTTATGTGGCTTATTGAAATTTCTTGTCCCTTTTAGACACAGAAGAGGATTAGGGGAAAGTATGCAATATAGGATCAGAACTTCAAATGTGGATGCACCTGGTCCATTTATTACTGGTTTGATAACCTCCTTATAACCTTGGAGAAGGTGTCATTGCTACCCGAGTCTCACTTCCTTGTGTTTAAAATACAGTTACCAAAAGGACTTACTTGGTAGTGTTGTGCCGAGAACTATGTAAATGAGAACTGCTGGAAAGATCTGGCAGGGTGTCTGGAAGTTAGTACTCAGTGCATGCAAACTATTAATATAAGTGATAATTATTGCCAATTCTTTTTTTAATATGTCATGCATTATTGCTGGTTATATCTCTAGAGTTCTGTAATTGGTCATGTAATGTGATACCAGTTTTTTTTTTTTTTTATAACAAAATGTTCTGTTCTTTCTCTTATAAAGTGGTATTATTCTTCTCTCATGTCTTTCTAACTTTCTGAAGCACCTAGCAAAATACTTTGTAAAGGGGAAGGAAAAAATAACGGAATGAATCAAACATCATTACCCTATGTACATGTATGATTATGCAAATGGTATGCTGTTACTCCATGTACAAAGAGAAACAACATGTATCCCATTTGTTTACAATAAAAATAAATAAAAAATACTTTTTTTATTAAAAAAAGTATTAAAAAGTATTGAAATCATATTAATAGACATTTTAAAAAGTATTAAAAAAGTATTAAAATCATATTAATAGACATTTTTAAAGTTGAAGCACTTTCCATATAAGATCTTTGTTGATACAATTAAAATAAAGCTATATGTTGCTGGAACTGATTTAAAGAAAAATTTATTAATACAACTTGCTTTTTTCTTTTTTCTTTTTGGTCCAGAGGATTGCACCTAGGTCCTTGCCCTGCTAGGCATGTGCTCTACCACTCTGCAATAGCACCAGTTCTGTTGTTGACTTTTTACATGAGTTTGTGTGCTTACAACTGAAACTACTTGGAGGACAGTGATAAATAAACAAAGAACAAAGTTTCCCCTCCCCCCCATAAAAAACCCCTTAAAAATGCATTTCTGGCTTATAAATTCAACTACTTAATGTAATATTTGCTTTTAAATGCATACTATTTGAAGCCCAAGTAACTGAATGTAGAAATGGAAAGAACTGTAGTTTTATGGACATTTAAAAATAGCCTTAGGGGAATCTTAAGTTTTATCAAACCAGCTACACAAATCTTCCTTCTTAGCACTCTCTCTGTTCTTTGTAGGGTAACATGTATTCGTATTTTATAAATGATTATATGTGCCGCTCACACCCGACCCTTCTCCAAGACAAACTGTAGGCATGTTGAATAAAGGGACGTAGATGAAATGCATGATTAGGTGAGGGGAGGGTACTGTGAGGACTAAAGAGAAAATGAGGAGGAGGCCAGTAGGGGGGAAGACATAGGAATTTGGAGGAGAACAGATTTACTCTGCGTTCTCATTGCCTTCACACATTCCTCAGTGAACTGCAAGACAGGCTATTCTTGTTAGGTTTATTGATATGCAGTTGGTTTCTGTTTTTGTTCAAACTCATTCTGTATCTTTTCCCCATTGTCTTTTTCTATCCAGCTGCTTTATTCTCTTTGAAGAAAAGCACCAGGGCCAAGCCCAGCGGTGCATGCCTGTAATCCAGCTTCTGAGGAGACCGAGGCAGGAGGATCTCAAACTCTAGACCAGCCCTAGCAATTTTATGAGACCCAACGTAAACAGACAGGCTGTGGATGTAGCTGAGTGATTGATGCTCCTGGGTTCAGTCTCTGATACTGAGAAATGAAGAAATGCAAAACAAAAACCCACTGCTGTGTAACTTGCTGTGTTGTTTGCCCTGCTGGTGCTGCAGCCTCAGCCCTGCAACTAACTACCCCACCGTGGGAATTTGCACCTCAGGGGCACATTTCCTGTGAGAAACCTTAAACTGGCCCCTGACTTTTTTAGGTGGTGATTCACACAGGAAAGGACCTGAAAAACTGCATCAGGGCTTATGACTTCATTGTGGCATGGGCTGATCAACTTGGTGCACGAGTCCATCCTTAGATTCACCTTTTGACCTTTTTTTTTTTTTTTTTTAAATATCCCTAGAATACTTTTTTTCTTAATTGGTTCTTTTTAGTTATGCATGGCGGTAGAATCCATTTCGACATAATTATAAAACGTGTAATATATCTTGCTCTAATTCAGTCCCTGGTACCTGTCATTTCCCTTCCTTCCCCCACCCTCTGTTCCCTTCCCTCTTTTGATCTTTCTACAATTTACCCATAGGGTTCTTTTTTAAATTCCTTGTGGATATACACAATGGTGAGATTCACTGTGGTGTATTCATTTATGTACATGGGAAAGTTGTGTCAGATTCATTCTACTGTCTTTGCTTTTACCAATCCCCCTCTCTTCCCTTCATTCCCCTTCGTTTAATCCATTGAACTTCCCCCCCTCTCCCATTGTGGGTTACATCCACATACCAGAGAAAACATTCAACCTTTGGTTTTTTTGGGACTAGCTTATTTCACTAAGCATGATAGTCATGAAGTCATTCTTTTTATGACTGAGTAATATTCCATTGTGTATATATATCACATTTTCTTTATCCCTTCATTTGTTAAAGGGCGCTTAGTTGGCTTCATAGTGTAGCTAATGCAAATTTTGCTGCTATGAACATTGATGTGCTTGCCTTACTGTAGTATGCTGATTTTAAATCCTTTGGATATATACCGTGGAGTGAGGTAACTGGTGGTTCCATTCCTAGTTTCTTGAGGAATCTCCAAAATAGCTTTCCAGAGTGGTTGCACCAATTTGCAGCCCCACCAGCAGTGTAGGAGTGTACCTTTTCCCCCCACATTCTCGCCAACATTGATTATTACTTGTATTCTTGATAACTGCCATTCTGACCGGACTGAGATGGAATCTCAGTGCAGTTTTAATTTGCATTTCTCTAATTGCTAGAGAGGTAGAACATTTTTTCATGTATTTATTCACCACATTTCTTCTTTTGAGATTTGTGCAGTTCCTTTGTAGGTCTGAGAAAAGGTGGTGGAAAACCTTAAAAATTATTGTGATTTTAATCTAAAATACAGGTTACAGAAAGGTAGAATTAATATTTGGATTCATCTTGATAGAAATCAGTGTGAAGAATATTGATGAATATTTACTCCCAAGACAAGTGTGTTTTTTAAAACTGTACTGAAATATAATAAAAATTAAAACTTTAACTTAAAAAAATGTTACTTAACAAAGTTACAGCTTTTCACTCTTGGTAAAATACTCTTCTATGAAAATACAAAGATGAGTAAGACCTCTTCTTTTTTTCAAAGAGCAAATTGTAGTTAAATCCTCATATGTTCACATAACTGTATCTAAGTTGAGAATATGTAAATTATAAAGATGAACACCATTCCTTCCCTATTTTAAGATAGAAACACCTCTAAATACGACTGCTAATTTTTATTTTTTAATTGTGGTAACATATGACGTGAAATTACCATTTTAACATTTTTAAGCATTCAATATAAGATTATTTTTATTCATTATGTAATTGAAGATTTAAGTGAGGGGCTGGAGATATAGCTTAGATCATAGAGTGCTTGCCTTGCAAGCCCAAGGCTCTGGGTTCAATCCCCAGCATGGCAAAAAAAAAAAAAAAAAAAAAAAAAAAAAAAAAAAAATTTTTTTAAGGAGAATTTATTTTACGTTTATTAAGGAATCCTGAAGCTTAAAAAGGTTGATTTGGAAATCTTTCCTTTCTTTTTTGTTAAATTAAAACTAACTGATTTTCTTTTCCACCTTTATTTTCTACACATATATTTTGGTAGCTGGAATGTTGCCAAGTTCTTTAAAACCTCTTTTCTAATGCAGAATACTTTTTCCTCCTCCCTCAAGATCTTAAAGAACAGGTAATTTTTTCATGAAATAAATTCGCGATCCATGTGCAGTTGTTCTTAATAAAATATAATGAAACTGACAGTGGTAGGTCCATTTCAGGTGACATGAATTATAATTATTACTAGTCATTTTTGAAGAATACCTTAGGAAAAAAAATCTTAGCAAATCTAATTTATTTAGGAAGTAATGTTTGCATTTTACCAGTGTTTTCAGTCCAATTGTGGGAACTCCAGAGATGTGATTATCTGGCAATTATCAAATCTTTGGAAGATAGATGCCTTTTGTAATTACTTATTTTTTATCATTTAAATATAACATCATCATTTGATGATGTCCTAATGTGTTTCATTTTGCTTTATTGATTGACATATCTACATCAATTTGTGTTTATGACGATGACTATTTGCTTTTAAAAATGCAGTGTATAATCTTGGGTTGTCCTGAATTCCTTTGGGTATCTTTCATACCCAGTATATGTTAGTGAGTACGATGTGCTGGACAGGCCTGGGGCAACAAGTTACTAGAATCTTTGCATCTAATTGGGATATTCATGATTCTTTTTTTAAGACTGTGGAAAAAGCCACCTGTCCAAAGCGTGTTATTTACTAAGTTTATAACTAAATTTTAGCACAATAAAGAGCTTTCCAGATGACCTTAAAGCTGTAGCATAGATAGGCATCAGCTGTAGCACTTGGACCCTACATCTGAGTGGATTAGCAAAGGAGTTCTTTTCTTGAAAAATTGAAGTGGTTGGGAAGGAATGACATTTGCATAAAGGCACTTCCTTTTGCTACCTTTGAATTATTTTTAAAAGAAGTATGGTTTAATCCTACTCCTGTTATTAAACTGCTTTAAGCTTCTTTCCAAGGATCATAGCCAAATTGAAGGATTTATTTCCTGCCTCTGCTTTAAAACATTGCTGTCAAACAGAGTAGACAAAGGCAAGCAATGGAGATGTAGCCCCCTTGCGTTTTCAGTATATTTGCATTTGTTCATGACTTCTAAGGTATTTTAAATTCCTAAAGGAGTTCACTTGCTTCAAACTCTATTATATATAAATTGTTACCTGAATGGGTTTGTAGGAGATCAAAATAAGTGTCAGCTTAGTAAATAGAAGAGCTTTTTTCTCTCAGAGCTCTAAGGGAAATTTATTTATGTTTAGAACTTAACATAGTTAGGGAAAGGGTGGGTTATTAAAGTTTGAAAAGTGTCAAGGAGGAAGTGGGCTGTTTCTGTAAAGAAATATTTGAAGTCTGTGAAAGCTGAAATAATTGATAAGAATCTGTTAGATTACATGGAATTTCTTCTAATTTTCTGTGTTTTGGAGAGGTTTATTAGCATTCAGGGAAACAAAATTTGACTTAAGCAGATGATTCTGCCTATCCCTCTTACAAAAAGGATTTAAATGAACAGAGTCATTTGTTAATTTTTCTTGTTATTTTGTAGGTCACTTCAGAGCAGAGAAGATGATTTCAAGAACCAAAATAATTTGTACCTATGGATTTAGGGTTTTGGAAAACAGTATTTTGTACTATGTTTTCATTATGTATGTGTTTGCTGTTGGGAGTGGATTGCTGCTGTCGGTTTCTTTGTGTATCAAGTTCTTGAGCATGACAATATCACATATACTCATTTTTTTTTCAATTACTAAAAATAAAAGTTCTGCACTAACTATATCTTGTGAGTATAGTCAAGTACATAAACCTTTTATATTAGATGGGCGACTGAAGTGCTAACCCATGAAGAATTCACTGGCTGTTTGGTGGAGTGTGGAGTTGAAGTTCAAAATTCCAACTTCAAATATGGTTGAATGGGTAATGAGATATGGTCCACGGCAAAGCGCATTTTCTCTATAATACTTTACTCGATTAGAAAATGGTACTACCATCACATGGTAACCCTGTATCTCACATGTATATAGTCCCATGCATATAGGGGAGTGTTCAAGTTTTCATATAAAATTTTTTAGGGATATTTCTTAAGTTCTGACAGTGTAAATATGGATTTGAATATTGTACTCCACGCAAAACTTGATATTTCAGAATCGCAGCAAGGCCCCAGTGCATTGGTGGTAGTGAGCTGTTAGGACTTGGGGTCACTTTTCACTAATCCCTTAGGGACATTCTTAACCTCAGCTCTGTTTTACATACTTCTTTCTCTGAGGGCCCCAAAAGTTTTGTTAATCTGTTACCTCTTCATAATCTGTGGTGATGTTTCTGACCATAATTGCTATCCATCACCCCTTTTCTGCTTTATTAGGTTAAACTGTGATCCCACAAAATTCAGGTCTTTCTTGGAACCTATTTGAAAATATTATTTGTTGTTGCCAGTGTGATTATCTTAGGTCATACTGGAATAGAGTGGCCCCTTAATCTGTTCTAATTATTTTCTTAGAAGAAAAGGAGAGATAAGACATCTAGGGAGATGGAAGTGATGTGCCCACAAATCCAGAAACAGAGTGATTGTGGCAACCTCAGGAACTCAGAAAAAGGCGTGGAATAGATTCTTTCCTACAGCCTTCAGAGAGAGCATGACCCCACTGAGAGATTTGGACTTCCAGCCTCTGGAGCTTTGAGAGAATAAATTCCCGTTACAAGTCATATAGTGTGTGGTACTTTGGTACAGCAGCCCTGGGAAACTAATACACCTGCCTGTAAGTAGCCGATAAGAACATAATCTCAGTTTTTCTCTTGCAAGTCTGTTCTTAAAGCAAGTATGTAATTTTAAAGTTCCCCAAGGGTTAATGCTATCAGAAATGGCATAAAAGTAGCTTATAATTTTTATTTAATGGTTCAAGGTATTCTAAAAACAAAGCTGAGAACCCATAGTTGAAGAGCATTCGTTTTCAATCACAGCTTCAGTTCGGTGTCATGTGGGAAAGCTTTCCGTACTGGGGCCACATCCTCAGGGAATCTACTTGGGTGAACGTGGGGACTAGCTCTGGGAATATCCTGCAAGGCTGAGAATCACAATGCCGAGCAAAGGGTGAGAGCCAGCCAGTCTGCAATAGTTTTCTAAACCCTGGTTGCACACTGAAATTACCTGCATGGCTTTTAAAATTTACTAGTGCCTAAGCCCCAATGCTGGTCTTGTCCTTGGTCTTTCTTGGAACCTATTTGGAAATGCAGATGACTCTAAGGCAGTTTTAAAGCTTGTAGTGAGTTTTGATATGCAGCCAGTGTTGAAAACTGTAGGTCTAAAAATCTTAACATTCCTTTGAATGACTGGGATATGAATAATCCGAATACTTATAATTATAAGCTCTTTTGAGATTTTCAGTTTTTTGTTTGTATATAGCGGATGGATTTAGATTAAGTAAGCCAAGTTCCACTAGACAAAAACAAATGCACTGATTCTCTTTTCACCTTGCAAGGTGCTTTCCCAGACAACTTTGAAGGTGGCCCTAGGGAGTGACCTGTGAGCAGGGTGAGGGGGAATCCCCGTGGTCACTGGGGGCTGCCTCTGGGTAGGGAGGGGGCTGCTGTGGTTTTCAGAGTCACCTTTTTTTTTTTTTTCAGCACCACTGTCTGTTCTACTTTTGGAAAGCCTATCTTAGGCCCACATTAAGGAGATGAGAATGGAAGTGTGGGTTGTAAAGTGTAGAAAATGAGGGGATTCTCAGTGAGAAGGAACAAAATAGGGAAAATGCCATCTGGCAGAAGTGGGAGGCAGAGGGTCAACTGCGGCCACTGGGGACTACTTTAAGTGCAAGCGTGAGGCAGTGGGTTCAGTCTGTGCAGAGGACTTGGTGCGCACATGTGCGGACATAGGTACTACGCACATGTTTGATTAGCTCGGGGTATGTTTTCTTGTGTGGCACAGGAATGTGTGTGTGTAGTAAATTTTTTTCCTGATGTTCCGTGAGGGGTGAATGTTGCCTCTGTGTTGTGGGACAGCTTGCTAAGCTCTTTCCTTCCTGTCTTGTAGACCCCCTCCTACTTTGTAGATCTGTCCTGTGGCTTCTGTCTGTCTATAGTGTTGACTAAGAAATCCTTGTTGTGAATACCTTGATGCTGTGCTCGTGACTGCCGTCCAGGATTCCTTTGTTGCCCTTTCTTATATAATGACTGCATATTTAAAATACGTAGGAAGATTATTTCATGCAGGTCTGTTTCACGTAAGAAGTCTTGGAATGAATGCACAGTATTGACTTTTCACTTTGTGCTGGTCTCCCTGTCAGTTCTGCATGCTTGGCTAGCTTCCTGATGACCATACTTTGTTCCTTTTTGTCTGTCTGTTCCGCTGCTGATTTGGCTGCTTTAGAACTCTTTGAAGGCTGTGGTCTAGCTCGCAGTACCATTAAAGAGACCTCATTGTTGGTGAAGTTCTGAGAGGGTGGTTTCTGCGATGAACACTTGATTGCAGTCCTTGAAAGTAATAATTGTTAGAGCTAACCCACATTCTTGTACCTCTGCTAAGCACCCTTGCATTAACGTCCATATCAATCTTTTGAGGTCCATGATAGCACTTCTGTTTTATCGGTGGGAGACTGTTTTTTTAGCATTGTAATTTGAAACTAACCAAATGACTGTTAAACAGCTTTCTGAATAAAACATACCAACTTGAACTTGTGTATTTCCTGATATCAGGACACAGACTCGGATTGGTTGCTTTATGCTGCTGAAGTGTCCTCACGGGGTTGAGGCGATGTGAGCAGTCAGCCTTCCTGTACCTGTGCTGACCAGACTCAGCCCTCTGGTCCTACACCAAAGCTCATGTTCCTTCTCTTGTGCTGCCTGCCTCTCCCACCTAGAATCGTTTTTATAGAATACCGTGCATTCCTCTCTTGAGAACATCATGTCCTGTTTGTAACTTCTTCTGTTAAAAGTTTCTTAGAGACATGAAATTATAACCACCTGTCAACTTCCAGGATCCTTATTTCCTCAAACTAAAGTAGAATTAATAAAATAGGATTTGTTACAGTAAGTCGTCTCTTTCTCATTCTTGATGAGAAAAGTGTGGGTATCCTATCAAGTCAAATGCCTGATCATTTCAAATGTGAGTAGCAATTTTATGTGCTTATTAGGGACAAATCAAACTGATTTTACTCATGGCACCAACTGTTCTTTTTGAGCTTAATTCAAAATGCTCTTTTCTTTCCATGTCTCCTTTCTTTCTGCATAGCCTTTACCTGAAACCACCTCTTCTCTACAATAGGGTTTACTTGGTGGAGCTGTGTAGCCGGAGACTTGAAAGGAGTCTGGATCCTAATGGCCATGAAAAACCATGGGAATTGTCAGTTGTCCTTTTTCAAAATTGCAAAGGAAGTGACTGATGTCAAAATCTCCTTTCCGTTTTGTATTTTGATGGGAAAGTCTAAACACTTACCTAATCTCCTTCTTTTTCTTTATTTCTCCCTGGCTGTAAATCTCTGAAAACACATGTCTTAGAGAGTTTTCATTTTTCCTGGTTCTGGCAGTAATACTGTCTTGAAAAATCAGAGTGCATTCTAAATCATTGCATTTTGTCAAATTTGCTGCTCACGCCAAGACCTCAAGTGTGATATATTAGGTATCACTAAGGTGGGGCTGCCATTTTTATAGGATTTGACCCGTAGTGAGTAGAATTCTCATTTTCTTTCTTCCGGAGAACTGTGATGGGCTGGAGCGGGAGTCGAGAAGCTTGGCTCCTCACTGCCTTGGATTACTTGCCTTTTCTCCATTACTTTGGTTACAGGAAAGTTGCTTTAGTTCCTGAGCACTGGTGATTTTTCTTTAGAAACCAAATGTTATTGGGCAAAATTTCAGAAATTGCTTCTTGAAGTATGTATGTATGAAAAGATATTTTAGTGAATATAAACATCAGGTGAGATAACCTAATTGCATGTAAGAATGATCTTGTTTTGTTTTTCACTGTGCTGGGGTTCCAATGCAGTTCTTCTTTCAAAGTCAGGCTGGTTGTTTCTTCTTTCTTTCTGAGCTTAACAAACCCCTTTAAGAAATGGCCGGAGGCCATGGGATTTCAATCCCCACGTAGCAGAATGTCACTTTATATTTGATCCCTAAAGATTTTGGAATTGTTGAGATTTTCTGACTGCCTGACACTTATATTTAACGTCCAGGCATTGACATTGAACAGTGAGAGCATGTGGAAGTAGGGACCATGGATTTGATTTTATGTTACTGTTCCTGAGGTCACTGAAAGAAAAGACCAGAGGGGTTTGATGTGGTATGCAATTCGGACAATTTATTTTGCTTTTGCTGAGGCAACAAAGGAGTAGATGATCTTAAAATGTTACAATTGGAAGCATTTTCCATAAGAAAAATTCCCAAGAAAAGAAGAAATATGATTTCCTAGTCTAATTACAAGACAAAGTGCAAAATTATATTGATCTGATCTGACTTTTATTTAAGTGTATAATGTTAGTACTTGATACAAGGGACTTTTAAGTTTAAAAAAGCTATTTTTGCATGTATGAATACGTAACAACAAATACCATCATGGACAACTGTAATGCACCAATAAAAAAAGTGGCAAAAACTCCTATTTTGAATAATTTTCTTCACAGAAGAATCTGTTTTTCAGTATGAAAAACACAAATGGAATCTTTTTTCTATGTTAATTCTGTAGTTTTGCATACTATTTGTGTTGAGTATACTTAGTATCCAAAGAGAGTTAACAAGTAAGTGGAATTAAATTCAATTGCTTTTTTGGCTAGGAACTTTTTAATTTGAGTCTTCATATAGATGGTACTAGTATGGTAATAGAAATACATATGTGTGTGTGTGTGTGTGTGTGTGTGTGTATGTATGTATGTGTGTATATGTATATAATTAAAAAAAAAAAACTTTTTGGCAGTACTGGGGATTGAACCCATGACCTCCCATGTGCTTGGCAAGCGCTTTACTACCCAGCTGCATCCCTAGCCCAGAAATATATTTCTTGTTCTTTTCTTTTCTTTTTTTTTTCTTGTTCGGTACCAGGGATTGAACTCAGGAATACTCAACCACTGAGCCTTTTCTCCAACCCTATTCTGAATTTGTTTAGAGATAAGGTTTCACTGAGTTGCTTAGCACCTTGCTGTTGCTGAGGCTGGCTTTGAATTCAAGATCCTCCTGCCTCAGCCTCCTGAGTCCCTGGGATTACAGGCATGTGCCACCACACCCACCAGAAATATATATCAGTATGAATAGTTTGAGAATGAGCTCTATATGGCAAAATATGTATTTTTTCAATTTAACTCCAATAGAATAAGGTAATTCTAATTTCAGCATATTTGTATTTCACATGTAATCAATTAAAATTTTAATTACATATGCAAATGTAAGCAAATCTTCCTAAATAAAACAACTTTTTATTTGTCTCAATTGTCAGACCTCTACTGTAGATCTTTGGTCCAAACTGTGTACCTGTAATATATTGCTGTAAATTAAAATGAAATGTTTTCCTTCCTGGCTTTAAAAGAAACTTACTGAATCTGTACATATTTTGTAAGTTCTGTTAGATGATTAAAGTATGCCTGAGATGGGTCATTTGTTTTCATCTGTAAAAATAAAAACCTGGTATGACTTTTAATATGATAGTCTGTGGTAATGACTATCATATTAATGACTTTTAATATGATAACTAGGCTATGGTAGGGCAACGATGTTGCCTAAATATTTGAATGTCATGAACTTGAACACAATTCCCGATGAAACAGAAAGGAAATGTTCAGTGAAAACTACATTTGTGAATGATTTGAACAGTGACCCATTTGCAAAGGTGAATTTGCCTTGTTGAAATTACATGTATTGACTTACTTTGTATACTTTATCCACAGTAGTGAGCACCCTTTAGCACATTTATGCATCTTAAGTCATTTTTGTAGAAGATTAGTAGGTATGTATTGTGGTCTGGAGAGAAAGAAGGAGATTCTGAAAAGTTTCTAGTGAGCAAGATATGTGGGAAAGAATGTATTGTGCAGGAATGTCATTATTGATTTAAACTGGTAAAATGCCTTCAATATTGAAATTTCTCTTATTGTACATATTGCTTATCTCTGCATATGTATATATGATATGCATATGTCTGTGGATATTTAATAGTTATACATAGTAAAAATGAAATGAAAAGCACTACTTTCAAGGACTTACAAAGGTCTTCTCCTGGCCTTGATTGTTCCACCCCTCTTCCTCTCATGAGCTTCCCTGAGATTGTTCAGGAAGGTAGTGTGGAGCTGGCAGGTGCACATGTAGTCCAGGGCCCCGTGTGCCCTCCCAGCTTGTAGCAGAGCCTTGGTGGAGACAACCCTGGAGTTGCTTGCTCTGATGCTCTCTTCCCCGTTCTACCTTGGGGGTGGACTGTCCTTGGTAGCTACACCAGAGCCTCTGATGTGTCTTCTGCTGTATGGCCAGTTACCTCAAACTGAGACCACTGTCGGAGGTGTACGTGTGTCTCCAAGTGTAAATACCTACGCAGGTTTGGGTTTCATTTCTATCACCTTTGACAGTTGACAACTTACTTAGGGAAAACCTCTTCTGCTTCTGCTGTTCAGTCACCTTTTACATTAATGTCAGACCTGTGTATGTGGCCTACTTTTAGCACATTAATTAAGACAGAACTTTCCGGTAAAGATGAGTTAGAAATAGGATTAAGATGAGGTTTGGGCATGTTTAGAGGATTTCAGACTTTCTGTAGTTGTGTGAATATGCGTTGACTTTTTTTTTTTTTTTTAAATGTCATTTTGCTTTGTTCATATTTTGGGCGAATATAGTTCACATTCAGGGAAGTACATGTGTTACACATGTACAAGTAGATGAACTCTCATAAAACAAACGTGCATGCAGTATCCACTCAAATTGGGGAACATCAACAGTAGCCACTTGTGCAAGAGTCAACTCTGTGCTATTCCGATCACCATAAAGGACTATCTGTCCCTGAACCTGCAGGACAACTTGTGCTCTTTTGAGTCCAGCTACTTTGACTCAGCATTGTTTTTGAGCTCTATCCTTATAGTTATCTTCCTCATTGCTGTATAATATTCCATGACAGGAATTTATCAGAACTTCTAAAGTACTATTCTTTTATTTTATTTTTGTATCCAGGTGTGTTTTATTACGGAGCTACATTACCTGTTCTCTTTCCTTTTTTAATTTTTTATTTTAAGACAGGGTCTCACTAAGTTGCTGAGGCTGGCCTTGAACTTGGTAATCCTGCCTCAGCCTTCTGAGTCCCTGGGATTCTAGGCAGGCACCATGGCACCTGGCCTGTTTAACTCCTTATTGCTGATGGACATTCGGATTTGTTTCTGGTTCTCAGCTGTGAGGACCCATGCTGTGTTAATTTTCTTTTAAGTGCCTTTTAGTATCCATGTACCTGTGCTGCTAGGTATGTTCCTAACAAGTGTAACTCCTGAGTAATACGGAATAGTTTTTCATTCTAGCAGATATTCTGGTTTTCCTAAATGACTCTGCCAGTGCAGACTTCATCATCAGAATGAAAATTCCAGGTTGTCACTGTTCTTCATATTCTGTCATACTTTTTGCCTTCAGATGTATGTTAGCCTCTCTGTCTCTCTCTGTTTCTCTCTCCCTGTATTTATTTATTTTCTTTTTTTGTGGCATTGTGGATTGAACCCAGGGTGCTTAACCACTGAGCCACATCCCAGCACTTTTTTATACTTTGAGACAGGGTCTTGCTAAGTTGCTAGGGCCTTACTAAAGCTGAGGTTGACTTTGAACTCCAGATCCTCCTGATTCTTTGTTTTAATTAGCATTTTCCTAAGGATTGGTGGTGATGCATAGCTTTCATATGTAAATGGCCATCTCTCTGAAAGAAGTTATCCAAGCTCCCTCCCCCAATTTAAAAACAAAACTGGCTTATTCCTTTTGATCATTTGTAAAATTGAACCAAATTGTAAATCCAGTATGACCTTTGGTGGGAAGTCTAAGAATCAATGCAAAGTTACTAAGAAATATTTATTCATTGGTTTAACCAGTGTTTATTGAATATCTCTTATGTCCTTTACAGTGGTAAAAGGCTAGCATCTGACTTAAGGATTTTGCAGTCTAATGGAATATTAAGGCGAGTGAAAAGACATTAGGAATACTTGGCATTAGGTGCTGTGGAAGTCGCTTCAAGAAGTGAGTGCAGTGAGTGCATCAGCAGGGCTCTTAGTTGACTCCAAGTTTAACAAGGAGAGACCCCAAGAGAAGAAAGGGAGCCAAAGCTTAAGTGCACAGGAGTTAGCCGAGTGAAGGTTAGTGTGAGGAATAGTGTTTTGGAAGAGGGAAGAGCATATGGATATTCCTGTTTGACTGTCCATAATGCCTGTGGAGAGAAAGGGCACAAGTGAGGATAAATAGAGGCATTGTTTAAGAAGTCTTAAAGTAGTCCTTATTATTTACTGAGCATCTCTCAAGTGCCAAACCCTGTGGAAGTTAGGAGGGTGCTGGAGTGGATAAAAGTAATGACAACATCAAGGTTGATAATTACCAACATTTATAAGGTGCTTCCTGTGTCCTGGGCACAGTGCTAAGCTCTTTGCCTGCATTATTTTATTAATTCCCATAGCCAGTTTATGACAGTGGAGCTTATTATTATTATTATTATTATTATTATTATTATTATTTATATTCGAGGAGCCTGGGTTTTAGAGGGGGCTGAATAACTTCAGTAGGGCCTACAGTGCCTTTATCCTCATCAAATTCGTAATCTTCAGAAATTGCTCAGAGTTTTACACATACCAGCTATATACTTGTGGAGGATTACAGTAGCATTAAATCAGACGTGGCTCTGTATATGATAACAATGAGTTGTAAGATATTGGAAAAGATAAGAATAAACATTTTGCCTGGCGCATGCCTGTAATCCCATTGGCTTGGGAGGCTGGGGCAGGAGGACCTCGAGTTCAAAGCCAGTCCAGCAACTTAGCAAGGCCCTAAGCAACTCAGTGGGACCCTGTCTCTAAATAAAATATTTAAAAAAAGGACTGGGGATTTGACTCAATGGCTGAGCACCTCTAGGTTTAATTCCCAGTACCAAAAATAAATCAATAAATAAACATTTTCTTGCATTTGTTTGAAATTATATGCATTTAATACTCCATAAACATTATCCTAATACTAGGTATAGTTTATTGTATATAAACATTCTTGAAGATGATAATGAAAAAGCAGTGGATCATAGAAACTATGAGCATAAATTTAGAGTTCAGTAGGTTTAGATTTGATCCTTGATGGTGCCATTAACTATTTGACAATCCAAAACAGCTCTTAACCTCATGATGTAATCTGGGAAAGCATTGTGTTAACTTCTTACTATATTCATTTCAAAATTTGGATGTCTGGAGAGGAAAAACACATTCAAATTTGCCTTTGGTCCTTTTCCTGAAAGTTTCAATCTGCTGAACACTAACAAAAAAATCATTTGCACACCAAGACCTTGTAAAGTACATACTTTTGGGCCTGCAGAAAAATTTTGGATTGAACTGAGGGCCCTGAAAATAGAAGGTTATAATTGAAATGTCAGCAAATGTAACTTTAACAATTGCAGTCGATGCTGCTGGAATATTAAATGTACCTGTTAACTACATTTTTTTTCTTTTCGGTATATAAATTTTAATATGCATTCCATATCTCTCCAGCCACATTTCCTATATCAATAGTCCCCTGTGGCAACTTTATCTTTGAATACAAACTATTCTTGTTCAATATTTGAGTAGTGATAATGGGTTTTATTCTATAAATAACAGCCTTAGTACCCTAAACTACAGCCAGCATAACTTTACCTTTTGCAAGAACAATAGTGCTTTATATTCTAAATGGCAGTTTTTAATGTTTTATTCATTACCGGTAAACAAATGCAGGACACTCGATGAAAACTATTAGTGTGTACTAGGCCAATCCCTTGCTGTGTTAGGAACATCTTACATTCACTGGGATGGTGTACATGAACTGCTGAAATTTAATGTTCTGGAGCCTTCTAGAACACTTTAATAGTATAGGTTATACTCGAATAGCAATCTAAATTGTTCAGAGCTGACAGGAATTCCAAACTATGGAAGAATCCTTGAGAATCATATTTTTTCAGAGCTGGTTTAAGAAGTTCTTGTCCCCCCTGAGGATTGCCCAAAAGTCTCCTTGGCAAACTTTTCTTTAGAAAAGGGAAATAATTCCATTCGTGTGGTTGAAAGTAGTTTGCTATAGCAGAGAATTTATTCATGCTCTCGTTTACTTTAAATCATATGATTTTAAAAAAAATTCATCATTCTATTTATTTTTATATAAATTCTTTAAAACAATCTACAAGGGAAATTGATGCTTCACCAAGAAGCCCTGTGTTTTATTGTGTGAATTTATGTTCCTCCTGGCACACAATTGCAAGGACCCAGATAAATCTGGGGTCTCTGGTTGTAATTCCTTTGTCTTCCTAGATATTTTGAATCTGAGCAGCATCATGTAGCACATGCCAAGAACTGGGGCTGATGTGTGAATGGTATTTTGGGTTTCTGTTTTTGTCAGTACAACTGTTTAAAATAACTTAGCTCTTATTTTAAAAATTAGATTTCATAAACAGGCAGATTTCTCATTTTATTTGAGTATCACTACAGGTTAGTGGTTGTCAGGAGTGGAGTAGCAGTAGCCCTCAACAAGGGGACGGTCTTTGTTCCTTTCACTGCCACTCTTAACTCTGGCTGCTTATATTCCCGTGTTTCAACTTCCTGTCCCTTAAGAACATTTAGATGTGCTTCCTAACACTTAGCCCAGAGCTTCTCAGCTGGAACTCTGTGGATTAGTTACAGGCATGCTTAGGTGCTGATCGCCTCAGATAGTTGGGGATACTGTGAAAAAAGTTGGGAAACATTGGGTTAGTGTTTTAGTCAGCTTTTTCGCTACTGTGACTGAAAAACCCAGCCAGCACAATTTTAGAAGAGGAAGAATTTACTTGGGGACACGTGGTTTCAGAGGTCTCAATCCGTAGACACCAGGCTTCATTCCTTGGAGCTGGAGGGGAGGCTGAACATCATGGTGGAAGAGTGTGGCAGAGGGCAGCAGCTCACATGGTGATCAGGAAGCAGAGAGAAAGTTTTCCACTTGCCAGATAAATATATACCCCAAAGCCAGTCATGACCCATGTCCTCCAACCACACCCTAACTGCCTGTAGTTACTACTCCCTTAGACCCATCAGGGGATTAGTTCACTAATTGGGTTAAGGCTCTCTCAACCTAATCATGTCTCCTCCGAACTGTCTTACGTTGTGTCACATGGGAACTTTTCGGGAACACCTCACATTCCAAACCATCAGTGAGCCTTTTGGTAACCTCTTACATGGCCTGGCACTCCCAGGAAGTCCTGAGCTTAAGGGTTCAGGGAATCTTTTCAAATGGGTGTCTCTCCTGAGTTGGTAGCAAGCTGTGGAGAGCTGTTGACTCTTAAGGCCTTCTGCAGGTGGAAGTCACCTGTGAACTCTTTACCAGTAGGCCCTCTGTCTGATGTCAGCGGTTTTGGTGCATCAGTGAGTCAGTGTCTTTGGAGCACAGCCCTACGTGTGCTGCCTAATAGGAAAGTCCAGATGACAGAGGCTCACTGTTAAATGCTCTCTCCAGGTAGAGCAGGGATATTTGGTAGATATTATGTTTACAAATGTTGTCTTTATGTATAGCCCTATGAGAAAAATGATGATTGGTTAGAGTTATAACATGTGGTTGTATGTTAGGTGCTGCTAGTTGTCTACAAAAGAGCTGAACAGCTGCAAAAGTCCTCATATGAACAGTGAATCCTTTTACCACTTTAATATGTTATAAAAAATTATAAACTTGATTATCAAATTTGTTTTCTCAGAAGCGTGCCTAAGGAGAAATATATAAGGAACAACAGTAAGGCACTCCCAGGATGGTGAAAATGTTATTGTCAGGAGGTTTGACATTTAGAAATTGGGAAGATTGTTTGTCCTGAGCTTCCAAACAGCACTGTGACATAATATCTTCAGCTGTGTTCAACTTTAAGATGTATGTGTTCCAGTGCGTTTCACAGTGGCAGCAGAGTGATTGAGTGACACAGAGTAGGTTACATTTTATTTTATCAAACCAAATACAGTTATTCTTCAGGACATAGCAGTGGACTTGGGGGCTGGATGATGGGTTCAGATATATTCTGCACAATTATAGCCTCTACGGGGAAGAAGATTGAGCTTAATTAACAGGACATGTTGTGATAAATTTATATCCAGATAAAAGAAATGCTAGATTAAGCAAGAAAACCCTTTTGAGAGCTTAGTGGACAAAGCAGATGTGCCATTAAGATCTATATAAAATACAATAAAAGGCTAGGGAAATTCTCAGTGTGTCATGCATGGGTTTTGAATTTGAGACCTCTACTGATGCTGTTCAATGAAAATATAAGTGAAGCAGCTTAACTAAATAAGTTCCTAATTGCCACATTAAAAAAGGAAAAAAATTAATTTTAGTATTATGTAATATTTATTCTTACATATACAAAAATGTATTGTTTCAGCATATAAAATGATTATTGAAATATTAAGAATTATTTTTCTTATCAGGTCTTCACATTCTCTGTGTGTTTTATCCTTATAGAACAACTGAAGTTGGACCAGCAACATTTCAGATGCTCTGTGGACACACAAGGCCAGTGGCTACTGGAGAGACCACAGGCAGTTCTTAACTTTGTGCTGTGCCTTTTAGTGTTCTGAGAGATTTTATATTGTTTTGACTCAGACATTCATGGAAATTAAAAAAAAAATCTGACATATGCTTTGTGGAATACAGATTCATTTTATTTTTATGTGGACTAGGGATTTAGTTGGAAAGGGGAGGAAGGAGTTTAAGTATTTAAGTCTGTGAATGAATGATTAAAGGTCATAGTGGAAGTGATTAAGGTGTGGATTTCCTAATAGTAGGAAAAGGAATGATGGTATTACAGAGGTAATAAAACGGAAAGTATAGAAGTCACTGAAAATTTAAGTCTTAATTCTGGAATAGATTAAATTTTTTAAAAAATAAAAAAAAATCTCTTTTAGGAATTCTGGGTGATGGGTTTTCAGAACAAGATTACCTTTGTGTGTGTTAATTTATTTGGATGATATTACTGTGAACAATTGTAAGCCAGTATTCTTGCCTCTCTTTCTCTATGAAAGAAGAGCGAGACATGGTAGTGTATGTTTTAAGGAGATTTGACTGACTTCAGGGACTGTATTTCCCTTAGCCTAACTTAAGATGACAAAAGGTTCATGTGGCTTTTGTTCTGATTCTGCTTGGGTACCAGCAACAACTGTGGCCTGGTACTATTACTTAGATCTCTGTTTTAAAAACCAACATAGTACTTATCATTAAGAAAAATAGTAAGTTAATAGTTACTATCTTTTGTGTGTGGTACTGGGGTTGAACCCAGGGCCTCACACAAGCTCACGAAAGTCTTCTTCACTGGGATACACCCCTAGCCCTTTTTATCGTGAAACAGTGTGCTCACTGATTTGCTGAGACCAACCTCAGACTTGGAACCTTCCTGACTCAGCCTTACGAGTTGCTGGGATAATGTGTGCTCAGTGCACCCTGCTAATAGTCCCTGGTTTTTACCGAATGCCTTCTGCAGATCTTGTTTCTTAGATTCCCCCAAAGTGGCAAGCACCATGAGGTAGGCAATATTATAGGCCTTTTATGGATGGGAAAACATGAGTTTTAGACTGGAACTAGGCCTAGGAAATATAACTTGGCAATGGACAAGCTGGAATTTGAATTCAGGGGTGTACAAATCAGCCCAACATCAGGAAGTGAGTAAAGTGGATTAAGGAACTATACTTGTCTTTGATGAATTCTGCAGTTATTCAAAATGAGAGGACTGCTTTCCAGTAACTTATGAGGCCCTGGGGCTGCTGGGGGTATGATGATGGTGGTGGTGGGGTTTCTTGTCCACATCTTCGAGCAAAGCTCCTTTGCAAACAAAATGCACCTACAGACCGGGCTCTGTGACATGCTCATTTTAGACCTCCTCAACCCTTAGAGCACATGTGGATAAATGCAGCCCAGAGGGTAGCAAGGTCAACTCCATCAGTGGCTCCTGCTTAGAGCATCACATCCTTGGTGACTCCCACATCCAGAGGCAGTGCTGCAGGGAGAATTTCCGCCATTCCAATGCTGCGCAGACCCCTGGATGGCCCTGCCTGTGACTCCTGCCTTTGTTGTCCATGTGTGTAGTGTATACCAGGGGACTCCACTCATTCCCATCTGTGCAGCTGCTCAAGCCGTTAAAATTTTCACTCCATCTCCTTACCCTTGTTCCCCTCATCCTCTGCCCCTGAGGCCCGAGCAGTCTGGCACACCACAGCTCCGCCCCTGGCTTAGAGCAACCTTGACTGGAGGGAAGGGTATGGGAATCAGACAGAAATGAGTTTAAATCTCATGTGTGTGGTTGGTTAGCCATCAAACTCTGTTTTTTTCACTTGTTAAGTGAGGTTAAAATCCTTTCCCCACAAGGTTACCTTGAGAATTGCTTAAGATAATGTGTGTAAAGCACTTAACACATTGTTTTGTACATACCTGATTTTTTATGCATTGTATTTTGACTACTGAGATAAGATTATAAATAACAAACTGCTTTAAATTATACAAGATGAAGTGACAGATACATTTCTGAGCATTCCAGACATCTCTGGTAAAACTGTAGGGAAAGAAATTATTGACAGTCACAGATAAACTCTGTTAGGATGCTGTGCTTTATTGAACTGCACTTAGAAATCTCCTTTGTTTACCTTCAAAATGCTACAAGTCCACAAGTACTTTTTTTTTTTCTTTCAACCTCCAGAGCATCATTCAGCTGCTGCTGTCTCTCTAGGCTTAGCTGGGAAGTAGTGAAAATATTTCACTCTATAACCCTCACCTTTATCTCCTAAGAATGTCTGTTCAGAGTATGCTATAGAAGTTGAGAGGAGTGACAATTGACATAATAGTTACCTATTTTATTCCTTCCCTGAACAGGCTGAGAGCTGCTGGGAATGAAGTGTTGTTATATATTGTGAGTTCACCAATGCACAATTAAAACTCAAACTGTAAGCCAGTATTTATTCTAGCTCGTCACATAAACTCTGAAGATTTGTATATTTTTAAATGTGGAATTCATAGGATCCACAGCTTTATAAATGAAAAGAGCCTTGAAGATCTTATAGCTCCTCAGTTTCACAGATGAGGAAGCTGAGGAAGAAAGTTTAACTAACTTGCCAACTGACACACAGTATTTAATCATTGTATTGTAGTGTGATTAAAGAAGAATTGCTATATTGTTTTTTCCAATTTGACATAAATCCCACCAATCAGATATTATCTAGGAAAACCACAGTAATTCAGCATGTTGATAACAATTTGTTTTAGTCTGTTTTTCTTAGTGTGTTCAACATTTATTCCCAGTAAATACTTGATGCATTAAATGAAATTCTCTGGTATGCAACATAGAGAATGCTTAGTCAGCTTTTTTGCCACAGTGACCGAAAGACCTGACAGAACAATTTTAGAGGAGGAAAAATTAATTGTGCTCATAGTTTCACAGGTCTTAGGCCCTAGATGGGCAGCTCTATTGCTCTGAGCCCAGGGTGAGGCAGAATACTGCAGTGGAGGCGTGTGGAAGAGGAAGCAACTCAGGACATGATAAGCAGGAAGCAGAGACTAAACTAGCCTCACCAGGGAGAAAATATATTCCCCAAAGGCATGACCCCAGTGACCCAGCCTCCTTCAACCACACCCCTACCTTGCCTACAGCTATCACCCAGTTAATCCATTGAAGTGGATTAATATACTAATTAGGTTAAGTGTCATAATCAGCTTACCTCTGAACTTTATTTCATTGTCTCACACTTTTGGAGGGATACCTCATTTGTAAATCATAGCATACAGAATCCCCAAGCAAGATGTGTCTTGTAACTTGTTTGCATTAAAAACTGCTGCTAAATAGAAAAGATCTCTCAAGATAGCTGGAGTACTAGATGCATGTCAAAATGCTTGCCCTCTTGTGACCAAGAGTGGCTCATGTATCCCCTTATTAATTGATTGGCTCCCCAGCTGAGAGCTAACTTTGGAGTGACTCATGCATACTGGCTATCACCCAACCTTAAAATTGTGAATTGGTCCAAATTCTCTTATAGGAAAGTTTATTTTTTTATGAAATAAAACATGTACAGACTAACATAAATCATAAACATGATTTAATTTCAGTTTAACACGTTCTTGTAACTACCATCTAGATAAAACATTCCCATCCTACAGATCCCCCTTATATTCCATTCTGCTCTTTACCCTCTTCATGTGTAATCACAACATTGACTTTTGTCACCACCATCTATTAGTTTTGTCTGTGTTTGAATTTCTGTCAATGAAATCATACTATGTGAAGTCGTGTAACTGATTTAATTTTATTTCTTTTGGAGATTACGGGTTTTATCCAGGTTTCCTTATGTAGCAGTTGATTACGTTACAGTGCTATGTAGCTTCTCATTATTTGAATATGCTGCAACTCAACCATTCTGCTCTTGTTGGGCATTTGGTTTGTTTATAGTATTTGGATATTGCACATAGTATCATTATGATATTTGTATATGTCCTCTTTTTGGTGATTATTATATGAACTCATTAAAATTTTTTGTGTGTGTGTGGTGCTGGGGATTGAATCCAGGGCTTTTTTTTTGCACATGCTAAGCGTGTGCTTTACCACTGAGCTGTATTCCCAGACCTACTTGTTCTTGATTTTGATTTTTGTTCATTTTATTAGCTATTATTTGTGAGTGCTTTTGGTGTTCTGTTTTATGAATCTTTGCCTTTAATAAGACTGAAAATATCTTCTTTTTTTTTCTAGAAACTTTATTGACTTATCTTTATATTGTGTCTATATCCATTGGGAATACATTTTTTGTATATGTGAGGAAGGGGTTAAAGTTCACTGTTCCCCCATAAGATATTCAGTTGACTGAACACTATTCAAAAGACCATCTTTTTTTTCGCTGCCGAGTGGTGACCCCTTTTATCATAATTAGGTGAGCATAACCATAATTATGTGTGAGTGCTGATCACTTATGTATCAACTCCATAATGTCATGATCATGAGAACCATGTAATAGGTCTTGATATATGGGAATATAAGTCCATCAACTTTGCCTGTTTTCCTAAAGATAGCCTTGACTATTCTTGGTTCTTCACATTTCTGTTTTAAAATTAGAATCATCTGTCTATACATGTACACCCCCTAGGAGTTTTTTACTGGATTTGTATTGAATCTGCAGGTCAGTTTGAGGAAAACTTAATTTTCATAGTGAGCTTTCTCATCCATGAGTGTGTTCTGTCCTTCCAATTATTTAGAACTTTTCATTTCTTTCAAGTGTTTTTTTAATCATGTTTTAAACATCTTTGATTGCATTCATTTTTAGATATTTAATTTTATAATGTTACACTTTTTTTGGCTATTAAATTTGTTTTTTGTATATTTACTTTTTATTTAGTGACTTTACTAAATTCACGTGTTAATGTGGTAGGAGCTTTCATTTTTTGACTACATAACATTTTCCATGGATGACAGTTTTATTTTTTAAGAACCTTGATTATTTATGGTTTGTGACATTGGCTAGACTTCTGGCATAAGCCAAATTGGGGTTTGATAACAAGCCTGTTTTTCTGATTTCATTAGGGACATCTTTTAATCTCTTAGCATAAAATAGAAGGCTAATGGTGGGTTTTTAAAGGTTATTCTCTTCTCAGTTCTGTTGTTATTATTTTTAGATAATGACAGTGCATTGCTTTGACTCTGCTTTTCTTGTGGCTCTGTGAGATGGGGCGATTCTGTTGAGCATAGATGAACCTTTTCCTAGTGAAAGGAGAGAGAATGTCCACAAAACTTCCATAAAGTCAGAGGCAATTGAAATTAATTTGAAAGAAATGATCAGTTTTTGTGATTGAGGGTAACATGATGAAATATGTTTAAATATCTTTAATCTGGCTTATCATGTACATTGGAAAGAGCAGAAACTAGAGGCAGATACATTAACAATAATCCACACTTGCTAAATGACTGACATGAAATGCAAGGTGAAGGGAAACTTCAGAAATAGATCTGAAGTGTTTTTGGAGGAATAAACAAATACCAGAATTGTTGTTATATGTTGGTAAAAGTGGAATAGGAACCTAGTAAAAGGATTTCTTGGAAGTGGCCCTGTCTCCTTACTAGGTAGTTAGCATTTGTAGGGGTGCAGTCTTGGCTATAAATCTTCATGTCTATCACAATTCCAGACGACTGAAAAGATAAGTGTGTGTTGGATTATTCAGTGATATTTATGTGGGAAAATAGTGGAGTACACGTTGTAAGTGGAAAACTTTGCCTAAGTGTTTTCTCTTGGGAATTATCTATGGAGGTCAATAGCTGCAACTCTTGCAGTTGAACTTCCAAGAACATCAAAAACTAACAGTGTTCCTTAAAATTATGGAGCATCTTGGAACACAGGCCTTTGTGGGGTGTGTAAAAAGATACTTGATGGAAATGGTCATGGAAAATACAGATAAGGATCAGAGAAGTCATTCAGACAGATAGGAGAGTCTTCCTGGTGTCTGTTGTCTATGTGCCAAATGTACATTAGTGATCAGAGACCACTTGGTGGTGGAGGGAATGAAAGCAGATTTAATGAGCTGTGATCAAACAGCTGGAGAAAGACAGAAATCATCCTGTCACTGCATGTAAGTAGAGCCAGCCTAGAGTTATTATCAATATAGTGGATTTTCTGAACATCTTCAAGGCAGGAAAGATTTTTCTTTTGAAACCCAGATATGGTGTGGAAAGGTAAAGTCTCTGAGCCAAATTAGTTATTTAAGAAGAGTAGTTGGGGAAGGACTGTATGTCATGATGTTTTATGAACCTGACGGTTTGAAGCACATTGGAGTTTTGAAGCCTAAGAGTAAAAATAAAAGAAACCCCTTATGGAAGTTAATAGCCAGCAACCCTCTGTGGTGAAGCAAATGAGTCTCTTTTGGACAAAAATCACGATCTAAAAGGACCTCCAGATAGTATTTTCCTTGCTCTCGTGTGGCACTTGTGTCCATTAGATTCTGATTGGATGCTATTTCCATGTTAAAGGTGAATGACAGATTTGTATGCATACTTCTTGGCTCTGTGCCTGAGAACTAGCTGGTTGTCATCCGCTTGGTTCTCCTGAACCGAAATGCAGTTGTTCTCATTCTTACCCCGCTCTTTGAAGAGACTGAGTTTTAGGTACTACCACAAACCTGGGACTCACTGTCCCTAATCTGATCATCAGTGCTTTTGCAGAGTAAAGCTCACCACAGCCAGCCTTCTAAATGCGAAGTTGTTTTCATCTTTGATTACTCCTGCTAGTGGTAGCCAGGGGTATTTATTATAGAAGTGAGAGAATTACTAAGTACATATGATTAGGGATTTTATAGTTATTATATTTCTTTATTAATTTATTAAATCTTTATGCCATTATGGGAAGTTAGTTATTAGAAAGCATGAACTTGTTTCCTGCCTAGCATTTTTATGAGATGCAAACTCTTTTGTTATTTTGTTAATTTATTGAGATTGTTAAGTATTATGTTCATGTTACTACCTTCAGAATCAGAAAAGAATCTTATGTAATTTAGTTGGACTTAAACACTCACAGTTGAGGGAAACATTTTACAAAAATTATGATAATCATTTTCTTTTTTTATTGGTGCATTAAAATTATACACAATAATGGGATTCATTGTTACATATTTGTACATGGACACAATGTAACAATATAATTTGGTCAGTTTCCTTGCCTGGTCCAACTCCTTTCCCTTCCTTTCTTATTCTCCCTTGATAAGTCTTTTTTTTTTTTTTATTTGAAATTTCATACTTTAATTAGTGGTTTGGAACAAGAGACTCAAGTACAGGTCAGAAAGATTCCTTTGAAATATATTTTTGAAGTTGACTATTTTATAAAGGTAGTTTGTTCTATGAAAATCGAAATTTGTTTGTGTCTGTGCATGTTTGAATGTCACTCCTGAAGCAAGAGAAAGAGGGGTTTTAAATTAATGAATCTCAGGTTTCCTGTAGGAGATCGTACACAAATCTAAAATCTTAGAACTTTCTAGAAACAATTATTGAAGGAAAGTATTAATTTCTAATTAGGGAAGAAGCTTTTAAAACTGGCCTCATGGTAATATTGGGCAGATTTTCAGATGGATCTCAGATTTGTAATGTTTTTTTCCCTTTATCTGAAAAGTGTCTGAGATTATGCCTTTCGTTCAGAAATACATATTTTCATCTCATTATTTTAATACCATCTTGTTGAAATCAGCTTGCTTGATCAATATTTTCCACAAATAAAGGCACCTCACTGTTGTGCATTACATGAGCAGATTTTGCCATGTTTATTTATCAGAACCATTACAGAATAATTAAAATCACGGTGACCAAAACTCAGCTGGTAGTTTTTAAAATCCTGATTTTGCTATTTATTAGGCAAATCATTGTCTGTGTTCCTACTTCTACAAATTGAGAAAAATAATTCCACCTGCCTCAAGAGGTTGTGAGGAATAGCACAAGGTAGTATATGGTGGAGTCTCTGGTGCAGTGCTGGCCCCTAGTAAATTAGTTTAAAATGTTTGCTGAATCCAGGACTACTATACCTCTACCACTTTCAACATCCATGTAGTGAACAATTTGAATTTGGTTCTTTGTCCAACAGCTCTACTTCCTTGTATTTTCCAAAATTTATTTAACCATTTTCAGGAATAAAGTTCGTAAATTTAAAGGATCCCTTTAAAGCCTGGTGGGTTGTTTTGTTTTATTTTGTTTTTGTTTTTGGTACCTGGGATTGAACCCAGGGATGCTTAACCATTGAGCCACAACCCCAGCCCTTTTTTATATTTTATTTAGAGACAGGGTCTCACTGAGTTGCTTAGGGCCTTGCTAAGTTGCTGAGGCTGGTTTTGAATTTGAGATCCTCCTGCCTCAGCCTCCCAAGCTGCTGGGATTATAGGAAGATTGGTGGTTTTTGAAAGATATAGTATATAAATTAAAATGTAAAAACATATTACCCTTGCTTTTGGGGGAAATACATGTGAGCACTTAATCTACTTGCTCACAATGATTTGATTGTTTCACTCATGAGTATTTCTTAAAAATTAGGATACTATATATTATTTGCAAATAGGCCTAGTCTTAATTTTAGTATTTTCATGTATTTCTCTAAATAGATTTCTAATCCTGCAATTGTGCAGTATTTTTAAACTGACACAGTATTTTTACATGTACTAAATCAAAACACGTACATAGTTTGTTATGACCAGGTCAGAACAAGTAGCATTTCTGTATCCTTGAATGTTTTTTGTTTCTGTGTTCTGAGAATTGTTTTAGTCAATTTTCTATAGCTACAACAAAATATCTGAGGCTGACTTAGTTGTAAAGAAAAAACATACATTAGAGAAAAGATAGCCTCTTTAACAAATGATGCTGGGAAAACTGGAAATCCTTATGTAGTAGAATGAAATTTAACCCCTATCTCTAACCCAGCATAAAACTCAAAGTGGATCAAAGACCTAAGAATGAGACCAGAATTGCGCACCTGCTAGAATAAAGTGTAGGCCCAACACTCTAATATATTGACTCAGGAATTGACTTCCTCAACAAGACTCCTAAAGCACAAGAAATAAAATCAAGAATCAATAATGGATGGCATCAAACTAAAAAGCTTCTTCACAGCAAAGGAAACAATCAAGAACATGAAGAGAGAGACTACAGAATGGGAGAAAATCTTTGCCACATGCAACTCAGATAGAGCATCACTCTCCAGGACACATAATTCAGAAAACTTAACACACACAAACACACATCACAACACAAATAACACAATAAATGGGCAAAGGAACTGAACAGGCACTTCACAAATAAAGAGATACGAATGGACAACAAACAAAAAATATTCAACATATCTAGCAATTAGAGAAGTGCAAATTAAAACTGCACTGAGATTCAATCTCACTTCAGTCAGAATGGCAACAATCAAGAATACAAGTAACAATAAATGTTGGAGAGGATGTGGGGAAAAGGGTACACTTATACATTGCTGGTGTGACTGTAAATTGGAGCAACCACTCTGGAAAACTGTTTGGCGATTCCTCAGAAAGCTAGGAATGAAACCATTTGACCCAGTTATCCCATTCCTCGGTATATACCCAAAGGAATTGAAATCAGTATACTACAGTGACACAGCCATATCAATGTTTATAGTAGCTCAGCTCAACAATAACTAGGCTATGGAACCAACCTAGGTGCACTTCAACACATGAATGGATAAAGAAACTGGTATATATACACAGTGGAGTATTACTGAGGCATTAAGAAGAATGACTATATGACATTTGCTGGTAAATGGATGAATCTGGAGTCTCTCATGGTAAATGAAATAAGCCAGTCCCCCAAAACCAAAGGTCCATTGTTTTCTCTGGTATGTGGATGCAAACCCACAATGTGGGTGGGGTGTGGGGGGAGGATAGAAGTTAAGTGGAGTAGACAAAGGGGAATGAAGGAAGGGTGGGGGATGGAAAAAGAGAAGACGGTCAAATGAGTCTGACACAAATTTCTCATGCACATATATGAGTACAGTACAGTGAATCTCACCATCATGTACATCCACCATAAGTTAATTTAAAAATTACTATGGGTAAATGGCAGAAAGGTCAGTATAGGGAAGGGAATAAGATTTGGTGAGAGGGAAGGCGAAGGAAAGGTACTGGGGTCTGAATTAGAATAAGATATAGTTCATGCTTTTATGATTATATTGATGTGGATTCTAATGTCATGTGTAACTAAAAAGAACCAATAAAAATGATTAAAAAAAAAAAAAGATTTATTTAGCCTGAAGACCATGCCACTGACACCTGCTCATCTCTGGTGAGGACCCTATTGGCCTGTCATGGTGAATGGCATCATGGTGAGAATCTGTAACAGAGATCAAGTGGCAAGGCAGGACACCAGAGGGAGTAAGAATGGACTAGTCTTGCTCTTTTACAACACCTTGTTTCAAGAGGGCAAATTGAATTTCCTCGAAAACTATATTAATCCCTTCCTAGGGCAGGGCCACAGTGACCTGGCCTCCTTGTGTTGGGTCCCTTCTCTTAAAGGTTGCACTGCCTTCAAACACATGAACTTCTGGGGGACACATTCAGACCAAACCCAAACCATACCAGGGACCTCCAGTCTCTTCTAGTTATTTGGAAATACATAAACTAATAATGCATTATATTTAACAATTATGTTATAGAGTACTAGAACTCTATAAATATAATTCCCCTGTCTAATTATATTTTAATATTTGCTATCTATTCTCTTTTTTTCTCCCCCCACCTCTCCTCCCTAACCTCCGGTGACCACTATTCTCTATTTCAGTGAGATCAACTTTTTTAGCATCTACAGATGAATGAGAATATACAGTGTCTCTCGTTCTGTGCCTGATTTATTTAGCTTATTTATCTTATTCAGTTTCATTCTTGTTGCTGCAAATGATGAAGGGGAACTCATAGTCGCTGTTTGTGGGAATGGATTAGTGTAGTCATTATGGAAAACAGTTACACAATATTTGCTTTGAGATTATTATTTCGAAATGCTTTTGACAGTCCTGGTGCCACACTATAATTTTTCAAAGTCACTTTTTAAATTTGTTTTTAAAGCTAAACTTACTTATCTAACTTGCATTCTCCTCAGGATTTTCTCTTTGGACAGAGTTTTCCACCAGTACTTGGCTGTGTGTATGTACATGTACACATGCATTATCTGTGGGCATATTTTTATTGATATTTGAATAATATTCTAAAATATATGATCAGAGATGTTCAAAGTACCAAGAATCATATGCAACATAATTCATGAAAACAATTCTTACGTAACTTTTCATAGAATTCTTAAAAAATTGTTAGTGTTCCTAATTTAGCATATGTACTCTAAATCCTTTTATGGAAGACAACTGAACACCTAAGACAGTAGAGGTTAGACTTTCAGAATTCTTATTCATTTCAGAAAAATATTCCTTTCTGTATTAGAGTCCCTCTGTCAGTGGGATAGGCTGATGAGTATAACCCATTGATTCATAGGACATTCTTGCATATGTGTGTGCATATGTATTCAGACGCATTTTCTGTGCATGGTACATATCTACACATGTATACATGCTTGTTCTCAAAATCAGACTTAAATCTTTTTACCCCAACTTGCCTCCTGTACCTGAAATGTCTTTTAGTCCCCCATTTTTCCAGACTGAACTTTGTCTTTTCCTCTTTGAAGCCTGTCTGGTTTTCCTCAACCTCCATTCTATTCTTTCATCAGACTTCCTGGGCTATTCTTAAGGAGGGCATCTTTATATAGGTGGAAGAATATTGGCTTGAATAATAGTTATTTTCATTGTAAAATGTGGATCTCATATCTAATGAACTGGAATAGCTATGTTTTATACATGATTTAACTAGATAATGTATTTAAAAGCACCTAGTCAATGTTAAACATACGGTATCATTCTAAGAATGGTAGGTGTTACTCTTATAATCATTTTGCTTATTTACACTTGATGTACTTTGTTGAGCATAAGCTTCTTTAAATCGGGTGCTGTGGCATATCATTCTTCATATCCTTCATTCCCACCATATAGGTGATTCATGGATGAATTAACAGAATATATGTACCTTCTAACACACATCACTGTTATAAATCGGTGACTTATCACTTGCAATCAGTTGCTGGAGTATATTGTAGTTGGTTCTCTGAAATTTCAGTATTCAGCTTTTAAATTTTCATTCTCAACAAATATTATTTTGATTTTTTGAGTGTTTTGTTATGAGAGGCATATGGTTAAGCAACCTATTTGACAACCTATTAACTTGCTCATTATTAGGAAATACTAATTGATTATTTTGATAGCTAGCTTTGTGGTGGGGACCAGATTATGAGGTACATAGGATGAAGAATATAATGTCTAAATCCATATGCTAGAGTGATGAGTTTAGGTATTAAAAGCTCTTACTCAGCAAGACACTCAGCAACCCATAAGATAGTCATTTAAAATATTAAATAATTCCTCATGTTTCTGAATCACTGTCAAAATGTCAGTAAAGCAAATTATTCAGTTCTTTGATCCCTCTTTCAAATTATATTATAAAACCCACATTTCTTGGGTTCAGATGTGTGAAGGGATTCAATATGAAAATACTAAGTATCCTAAAAATACTTTGTCTGATATTTTCTAATTATTGCTAAATATTTTGAGAATGCAAATTCCATTTAAATGTCAGCCATAATTAAGCGTGTGCCATTTGTTTTTCTACTCAGGTTTTACAGTTTGATAGAATGTTTTCCCCATGATTTAATAAATATTTGTTTTATTTCACATGAATTAATTCAAAAGTGAATAAGAACAACATATTTTAATCAACTGTTGTTGTGATGGACTAGAAAATAAATTTATTCCCTGAGCAAATTGTTTACTATGCATTCGAATGGATTTATCTTGCTTAGCATTGGCAGATTAAGCATACAAGGTAACAATTAATAGGAAAGCCAAATATGTATACTGCATACTGAGTAAGGTGACTTATTTTTCTTCAGTATGTCACAGATTTTCAGTGTGTACAATTTTAAGCTATTTACTCCCTAATATATATGGCTATGCTCAGATAACACCCATTGAAGTAAAGTAGTAGAGAAATTCTTAGGCTGTGCAAACTAAGCATTTTTCATTGATAACTAAGTATATGTTTGATTGATTTTCATTTGGTTTTAAAAGCTTAAGTTTGATTTTTTTTAATGCATGAGTCTCACAACCATGTTTCACTTACGTATGGTGTTGGGAAGTGAACTGGAGAGAAATGCATACTGAGTACCCTACTGTTCCCTCCCCTCCCACTAGCCTCTTAAAAAACCCCAAGATTTTAACATCTTTAGCTTGTTAAAAAACATCCTGATAGATGAGGTTGAAAAAAGATGTCAGTGTTCTTCATCTGGCAGTGCAAAATTTGTGTGTGGTCAGTCCTTTTGGCAGCAGGTACTGAAACGTAGTACTCACGGACTCTCATGCAAGCACAAATGGCACATGCTTATATTTTGTTGCAAACTAAATCACATAAATTAGACATACAAAAGCAAATTTAATCATCTTGTCAGTCCTAATCAGATTTTTTGACTATGCAATCCCAATAAAATGGCAGTTATACTTGGCTATAAGCAGAACATAAATTACTTTTCAAATTGTTACACTGAGCACAATATATGTAAAAGAAATGCTTAATTCATTTGCTATGGTTACTTTCTTTTAAAGGTTTATTTGTTCTCCGGGTGTATAGAATGATGCGGTGAAATGGGATGGAAGTTGAAAACAGATTAAGAGTAATTTCCATGTCATTGTGCTTTGGCTTTACCTCCTCCTTTTGAAAATGGTCTGTTTATTCACCCAACTTTGTTCTGAAGTTGACTGCTCCAGCTTTCAGGCATACCTTACTCCAACTATGACCTTAATTCTATTTTTTTTTTTTTTTTGTTTAATTATCAATTTTTTTTTAATAGTGAAGAATTCCTAGATGAAAGTCTATATATTTTTTGAAATCATAAAACTGGAAATAGTGAAGGACAGTTTAGAAATGGAAAAATTTCAATTGATTGATTTGTAGTTGGAATTCCAAGGGAATCATTATTGAATATGGGTTACTAATGACCTTTGAATTTCTTTTCTCCTAATTCTGTTAGCTCTTGCACCTTTGAATTCTCTTAATGGATGAATCATAAACAATGCACTAAGAGATCGTATCCTATTTCTTCTGTATCCCCAAGGCCTTCCTTTAAAAAACACACAATCATGGTTGAAGGTTATATAGGTCATATTAGAAAGTAGAACTTTTGTGTAAGATAGGGCATAGTTCTCAGGAAAGTTTATGTGGAAGAGGTGTTTGTGCATGTAGGGAGTGGGGATGGGACTGACATTTATTGAATACTTAGTAAGGGCCATACAGTCTGGTGTACACATTATAGGCATTGTTTTTCTGTATTTCTTACTTGGAAAAAAAGGGAAGGTTTATGGTGTCAGTTTAATAAATGAGGAGAAGGGGACATGTAGAAGTGTTAAAGCTGATATTCATCTTGTCTGGCTTTCATACCTGGACCTTCCCATGGTGACACTTGGTCTTCCATAGGTGGAGGGAAGCTTGCCATTCATTTGTTCATGTGAAATCCTGAAGTTTGTTGCTACCTGGATTGCCTGGTGAGCTAAAGGAGAGGGGACAGAATTTTGTGCATGGGATTTTTTTATGCACAAAGGAATAGTCGGAATGTTAGAAAGTAGGTATGCAATTATAAAATATATCCATGTAAACATCTGCATTGAAGTTTTTTGACTTCAAGTATAGTACCTGAAATGGAAAAAAAAATGCAGTCCTTTCTTATCGTGAGAGGCATCCCTGTTCATACAGACAGGACTTGCTGATTACCTATGGCCTGAGATAAAAAATATCCGAACATTAGTTTGCTTCTCTATAGAGAATGACATGTGTCTAGTGGAAATCCACATGTGATGTACATGTTCAGAAGAAGGGTCACCTGTCACTTAGCAACAGGCATTCTGCTTTGTGTCTTTAGCTTCTCTTCATTTCAAGTCAAAATAACTGTGAAAACATAGCACTTAGATTTGCATGTATCTCCAGAAATACTTAGATTAACCTTCAAATATTTTTAGTTCCAAGATAACTCACTGTGACAAATGAAACAGAAATAGCTTTAAATGAAAAAAAAAAAAAATCAACTTACTTTGTAGAAATCTTGATACTAAAAGCAAGGCAAACTTGGACCTGTTATATAATATCCCAGACACGCATGCACAAAGCCTGCCCGCCCAGCTCTCTCTTCTTCTGCTTTTAAATCTATGATAACTAAATAGATCTGTATATTAACCTTTATTACTTGATTTTTTTTTCTTTTTATCAGTACTTGAAAATACAGAAACAGAACTAATGAAGCAGTGATTTGTAAACGTGAATCTAGAAGGGAGAATTCCAAATGGGATTGCTGTACCAGCAACAGAATTCAATTTACTTGAAACAGAACAACTAAATTACCTTCAGGCAGAGAGTGGAAATACCTTGAATAGTCAGATGTCTATAAACACATCTAAAATGTGTTTCTCTATCTCCATTTAAAATACATAAAGGGATTTCTAGGGAACCTGCAACAAGTGTACTTTTGGTCCTGAAGTATTTAAATGTATGAAACACTAACTTTTAAAACTTGAGAACCTAATAGATCATTTAAGGTGGGACAAAGAGTAAGCGATGGGCTGGGGTTGTAGCTCAGTGGTGGAGCACTTGCCTGGCAGGTGAAATGAACTGGGTTCGATCCTCAGTACCGCATATAAATAAATAAAATAAATAAAGGTATTGTGTCCATCTACAACAATAACAACAACAACAACAACAACAACAAAAAGAGAGTGATTTGGTTCTGTAAAATTTTTCACATAATGTTTGTGCTCTTGAGGTAATTACTCCAAAGTAACTCCTTATTTTTAAAAGTGAATAACATTCACTTTCATTATGGCCAAGGTCATTTCTGTTGTTTAGGATATACTGTCTTTGAATTCTAAAGGAAGCTGGGTGATCATATGTGAAAATTGTAAGAACGGGAAAAACAGAAAGTGAAGAACTTAGAAAATCATTCTCTATTGCTCCAAAGAGAAACAGGCGTATGTGAAATTATTCCACTCTCCTCCAAAACATGAGCATTTAAACATGGTTCCAGGTTTTGTTTAGAAGCAAATTTTAATTTTTTTGCAAAATGCAAGTTTATACCTTTTTTATATCTCATGTTTTTGATGTTGAAATAAGAGATGAATCCTTTGCTCTCCTTAACCTAATGACAATTGAGAATAGCTTTGAAACCAGGAAAGTGAGTCCCACAACCATATATGATTGGATTTTTGGTGAGGACACTGGCCTTTAAAATGCCTGTGCCTTGGGAATATTCACTGGGAAATTTTAGAAACCTTTTTGGCAAAGCTAAGTATATTCCGCTGGAAAATTGATGAGACATTAACCATTATTGGAAATGTACCATTTTCCTATTTTATGTTATGGTTTGATTTCAATAGAGATTTGGGATTTAACCCCAAGGCCCCATAGCAGGAATAAAATTAGATATTTATCTGTTCTATCATGTGGACTCCATTTAGGGAAATCTTATTTGTTTTTCTTTCCCTTTCAGTGCCTCAACCATTAAAGAGTAACAATTCTTAACATGTTTGGTGCTTAAGATTTTGCAGATTGTCACATAGATATTACTTCATTTGGGGTAGACTGGGGAGACAAGGCAGGAATTATTACTATCTGTGCTTCTATGGACAAGAAAGTGGGGCTTAATGGCTCTTCAACTTGTTTGAGGTCACATAGCTGGTAGATGATAGAGATGAGCTAGGGACAGGTCTCACTTCTACACTGTCTTCATTTTCTTACCTTCATTAGTGCCACTTCAAGTATGGAGTGCCACTTCAAGTATAGAGCAAGAGATGGGTTTTGAAGATTCTTTTTGGAATTTGAATTGGATGGAAAGCAAAAATTAGCCCCCACTTTAACACATTTGAACTGGAGGTAACTGGAAGCCTAGATGGTAAGATAAACCATGAAGGGCCACGCACTAAGACTTTGAATTAAAATAGCAGTTTCGAAAGGATCCTGACATCATCTAATTTGTTACGTTGAGTACAAAATACACCTCTGATCAGTTTCATCATCGTCAGGTAGATCTTGTTCTCAACTCTCAGAACTGCTTTCAGAACAAATGATCACATTAGGATATTTTTTTTGAAGCCTAAAATGCTGTAAAAATGTGTGATATTGTGCTATGTATAGTTAACATAATCTAATGTTTGTTTTAGCCTGCAGATTGCACCTGAAAATACCGATTATATAATTACAGCCTAAATTCCTTGGGTAAATATATTCTCATAATTAATGTAGAAGTGAGTTTTCTCTGATTTTTTTCCTCTTTTTTTCATTATCACCTTCATTCATTCTCTACCATTTATTAGCCTACTAAAATTTGCCAGGCTCTCCGCTGTATATTGTGGAAGATGAGAGTAGCACTGTGGTGACCCTTCCTTCTCCCAGTAAGCATATGCATTGGTGGGATGAGGGCGCCTGGCTGAGAGTGAGTGGTGACTGGCTCTATATTGAGCCTTCCTGGTCTGATCCTTCTCCTGCTCAGTGTCCACGTCTGTCCAGAAGGGACATCTTTGGTTGTACAAAGGCATCAGCAAGACTAGCAGGGGTCCTGGTTTATACAAGATTTACATGGATGAATGTTTAAGTGTTAATGAAAATCACACCGCTTTATACAGAAATTACAGAATTTCTATAATAGAGTATTTAGAATTTTGGATAAAGCATCAATGCATTTAAAATCATGAAAAAATAATGATGGTACCCATTGTTCCTTGGCATCTAAGAGGGAACTGGTTCCAGGAAACCCCTCTGAATACCAAATCTGAAAATACCTAAGTTTTTTTTAATATGAAATAAGATTTTAGAATGTTTGTGTATTACCTATGCATATTCTCCTGTGTACTTTGAATAACCTCTGGATTACTTATAATAACTAATGCCATGTAAATATGTTATATTGCATTGACTTAGGAGAAAATGGTAAGAAAAAAGTCTTATACATTCAGTACACACGCAATATTTTTGTTTGAATATCTTCAGTCTGTGATTGGTTGAATCAGTAGGTGTGGAATCTGTGGCTATGTAGGGCTGGCTGCATATTAAAATATGAAAAAATATTTACAGAATCCCATTTTGAAATGTAATGAGCCAGAGAGTAAAATGGAAGCCAATTTTGATGTACCGTGTACATTTTTGCAAGAAGTTGGAACTGATTGGGTTAGATGTATTTTCAAGTCTACAAGGGACAAGACATGTTTGATGAGAACAAGAGTATCTTAGATGACTTTTAAAGTATTTCAAAGAAAATCCTTATTGTGGTTTCATAATGTAAAATAGAAGAATTACACTCAATTACAAGAGATTTCTAGTCACTGTAATATTAAGATTTTGGTTTGCTTTTTAAGCAGCATTTCTAGTAATAAAAGCTACAGTACATCTTAGGGGATATGTTTTGAGATGGATTGGGTAGGAGAGGTTGACTTAAAACTCAAATAAAATTAAAGGCCAGATTGCTTCACAGGCAGACCCCATGGAACATGTGAACTCCGCTGTGTTTCACCTACAGCCTTCTGAGTCAGTGAGTCCTTGTTCTGTCCAAATGTATGGAAACATATACAGGAAACCAGGCTTTTCCCTGCAGTACGTGGATGTTGGCACAGAATAGGTGCTGCGAAGAATTCCAAGGCGTGTCCCCTCTTGAGTGTAATTCCAAACCAAAAAAAAAAAAAAAAAAAAAAGGCAACTGTGCCTAATAAGCCGGCTCAACTGAATGCCAAAGAAAATTTGCCTCATGAAATGGAAATTTTGAAGCAAGTTACATAATGCTGAGCAAGTAAATAGGAGGACTTGTAAGATATGTCCAAATGGGGCAAATGGTTTATTGTATCTGAGTACTCCAGCCCAGTAATATTTAATTACATCTGGTGAAATCCAAGTGGACTTGGAGATTAGGGACCTTTTGTAAGTCACATAAATATTTATTTTAATTTCAATTTTTAAGAAATGATGTATGTGAACTTAATACGGTTTTTAAAAAGTGACTGGATATTGGCCAATATGGGGCCTCCCAAATGTATTCATATTAATTATTCTGCTCATCCATATTGATCGTGAAGATTAAAATGAACATTTCCTTAGTAAATCAACATTTTAAAAACATTAAAACGGTTGTGAAGAGTAATGGAGTGGAATGCTCCAACTTGAGTGTTTGTGAGTTCTCTTTCACGTAGTAAATTCACACATAAGCCAGATTCTGGCATTTTCTACTCAGCCTTCTCTCTCTCTCTGTTGCCTCCTTTCCTTTAACGCGCTCCCCAGTCTTTGTCTGGGACTTTATCATCTTGTGCTCTGGATATCGTCATCCTGTCAGAGCTGTTCTCATCCTTGCTTCCTTTTTTCCCCTCCACTTTGCCATTTGTGTGGCTGTTGGAAAACAAGAAAAGAATAACTAAAGACTTCCTCAACTCTTATTTGCATGTGTTATTCCATAACCACGAGTTTAAGCAACTAGGATGAAGGTGTATTTTTTCCCTCTCTGTTGTAGAGGAATATTATCGACTTGTAGCACTCATTCTCACTGTATCTTTCTCTGTGCTTTTCTTGGCAGGATCAATGTGACTCTGGAAACAAATGGATGAATGAATATCCATATGAAGAGGAAAACAATAAAGGTTGGTTAATCACACTGCGTAATTGCATTGAAAATATTATTATTTTGAGCATTATATTTGGGCCATTATTCCTGTAAGAGCATTTCCTTGTCTGATTGAATGTGATAAAGGTCAATACTATACACACAAGTTTACCTGTAAGATATAATTTTCCTTTATAACCGCTTAAACATAAAGACAAGTATAAGGAAGCCACCTATTTTTGTGCATGTGTAGCTATCATTCTTTTCAGACCTAAGGTCGTATTTTAAACATCAACTTTCAAATGAAGTTAAAACGTGGAAGACCACTTGATGACAACTGATCACTGAGATAGATTTTGTGTGATATACATCAGTTTCTATAAGCCTAATCCTAAAACCACCACTCTGTGGTGCCGGTTGCTGTCTTCTTTGCCCCTGAAGCCTCTGCCTTCTTTGGGGAAGTGGGGTCATGATGAAAAGTTTTAACTCTTGTTTCTCACAGACAAATACAGTGTGACTTGGAGAAAGGAAAAACCCTGTGAATTTTCTGCTGTAGGCAAATGGTGGACATTGTTTTATTTGTGCTAGTTATTTGAGCTTTTCTTCTATTTCTTACTGGTTTTAATATAAGAATCATAGGTAAAACTAAGGAAATTACAGTTTATTAAACTATTTCCACTTCCTAAATAAAGCTTTTATACTGAACAGATCTGGCATAGAGGTGTGTGCCTCGTAACTCTTCATATGGCTGCACAACATATAATTTCATGTTTTCCTTCCCTCATTATTCTTAGTACTTTCAAAAAAATAAATGTATGTCATGTTATGTCTTTTTCTGTCAGCCCACTTTCATGGATACTTACAAATAATTTTCCACCTAAAATCTCCTAACCTCACTGCTCAAATTTTCCTTTCTTATATTTGTATCTGCAAAGTTTTCAGTGAGGAAGTATTGATTCAGAGATGGTGCAAGGAAAGCTTGTGAGGGAATCAAAAATGTCCTTTTACATGACACTCAGTTTTGTCTGTGTGGGTGCATCTGTTTTGTGAGGGCTAACATATCGTGTGCTTTTTTTGTGTGTGGACCATTGATGTACTAGTACATTACCTGGCTGTGTGAAGGTGGAATGGGAAATGACTGATTTGTGTGTGGTCTTTGTCGATTCCTGTGGTGTAAATACCACTACTGTGTGTGACTCCAGTGGTTTGCTAGCAGGCTTACTAGAGTCCTTAAAATGAACAATTGGCTTTCATGAGCTGAAGATGAGCTAACTCAAACACATCAATGATAATTCTGTTTATACAGTGAAGTTGAATTATGTACTCCTTAAGACAAGTGGGCAAACTTAGAAAAGTTAAATTTTCCTTCATCTTTATATAAACATGGAAATGTTCTTCAGTCATTATCATTCAAAATTTACTTAGCTCTCTCCTTATGTATGATGTTGATATAGTATTACACTGATTTCATTCAGTTGTCATTAGATTTTTGTTTTTAAGTGAATCACAGTTAAATTGTAAATTTATAAATGTTGGTCATGTCATTGTTCTCTAACTGATTTTTTGATGACAACTGAAGATGATGGCAGAGAGACTCATCATGTTACTACTTAACCTGAGGATAAACTGAAAATATTTAAATTTCAGTTTGGCTATAATATATGTGCTTCATTCTAAACTATCCTGTCTCATAGTTCATCATTCATGAGTTCAGTCATCATTCATGAGTTCAGAAGTCTTCATTGGGGAAGGAAAAGTTAGTATTTCATGTAATATATTTGTCCCATTGGATTTTTTTTTTCTTTCTATTTTTTTCATAGTTTTGGTCCACATTTTTAGTTATATATACATGTAGATCCCTAAGAAGATAAAATACATTGGGGCTTGTTTTTAAGTCTGTTTCAGTCTGCTGCTATTAGTTTTAAGAACGTTGGATTCAGGGAGAAAATGGCAGATTTTGAAAATTTGGTTTCTGTATTTTAAGTATATTGAACTTGTCACTATTAAGATGTTTAAAAAAATGTCATCAGTGAAAGCAATGCTACACAACCTGCATAAGTGAAAAGGGATTCAAATGTGACTCTTGAAACTCTTCTGTGCATTTCTAGTTTGCTATTGATGATAAAATCTTGCCAAGAGACACAGAATATCATGTTGTGCTTTTTCTGCTTAGTTTCTAAAATGTAAATAGCCTACTTGGGATTTATAAAATTTCTCTCATGTCCATGAGTCTTACTTCCAGGAGTAGTCTTCATCTGTCCTTTCATTAAAAAGCATACACTCTCATTAAGTTCTTTCTTCACTGAATTTCATGGCACTTGAATTTATCTCTTTACTGCCTGCCCTTAGAAAACATAAAAAAAAAATCAGAAAAAATAAAGATTCCAGTCCTTCATTATTTCCTGCTCACAAACATCAGCATAAACCCCACTGTGTATACTCCTTAATGTAGTTCAGCAGTTACTTGTGAATGTGGTGGCGTTTGGGGGACCTGGCTGCTTGCTTGACTTCCTTGATTTTTCAGCCATTTTATATATTCACTCAGTGATCCTCAGCAGCTGGCTTAGAGCAGATGTTCAAAGCATACACATGCATATACATCAGATCAGCTTATCAGAGTTCACATTAAAACTTTTGCCCTGTGACTATGTCTGATGAACAGCTGCTTAAGCCACCCACCATCAGCAGTAGGGTGACTTTTACTTTTGCATTTGGAAACCAAGAGGACAATAGCAAACCTTTCCAAAAGTGGTTTCATTCCACACAAAAAGGGATTATTTCCTATTAAAGGGTACGTATTGCGAAGTGACTTTAAATTTCTTTTCCATGAAGTTCCAAGGCTAGCTCCTCATTCAGAATAGAGGGATGGCATGAGTAGCAGTCCAGCTTTCCTCAGTTTTCAACTACGTAGCTATACGTGCTCAGAAGGCCACTGTGCACATAAATGAAATGTGCTGCCACGTGCTGTGCAGAGCCACTGCCTGGACGGTGAATGTGGGATTAGAGAAAGTCAGGTCTTGGCTCTGCAGTTACGTCTTGTGATCTTGTGCCCACGACTTCTCCTTTGTGAATTTTAAATTTCTCATTTGCAAAATGGAACTATAACACCCATCTGAACTATTTTAAGAGTTGTTTGGCAGGTGGAAGCAAAAAGGATATAATTGTGAAAATGATACACAGCTGTAGGGTCCTAAAGGAGTGCATGGTATTGGTGTCACTATCCCATAATGTGTCGTGGGTCAGATTCATGCTATTCTGTGATTTCATCTCAAAGACAAACATTTTCAGAATCGGAATCACCTACCAAGATCACAGTCTGTGATGCACGTGGTGTATGACCGCTGTCCATAGGGTTGGTTGGCTATTTAAGCATTATGGTGAATACTCCTTGGCATTTCTTACTTCATGTAGCAGTCATCCTGTTTCCAAGCATATTTAATTAT
Organism: Sciurus carolinensis; assembly: GCF_902686445.1. Lineage (NCBI taxonomy): Eukaryota > Metazoa > Chordata > Mammalia > Rodentia > Sciuridae > Sciurus > Sciurus carolinensis. The sequence continues at coordinate 68,140,717 of NC_062217.1, read as the reverse complement.
ATTAAAAGTACTGTAGATTTGATAATGATACAAACTAGTAGGTACATAACAGTGTTTACGAAAATATTCTGAATTAGGTCACTTCAACTTTGGGTACTCATTTATCTTGTCTGGGAAATGAGAACAAAATGATGCACAGGGATTTGAAAAAGATTATAGAGTTATTGAAGTTGAATAGCTTTATCATCTGAGAAGATGATGCATTGCCCGTTTTAAGAACTTTGAAGCATGCAAACCCCATCTCTGTACTGCTCACCTTGCTTAACATTTAGTGAACTTCAGTTGCAGCAGCTCTGTGTGTATAAATACAAGTATTCAGAGATGTTTTTATAAAAGTAGGATCATATTTATACTTTGTATTTCCACAAAAAGAGGACCATATGTGTTTCAAATGAAAAATATATTTTTCAGTTGATTCCAGTGCAATGGAAGAACTAGAAATTGAACTTAAACGGAAGAAATTACTAATTTCACATTAATGTCCTTTTACTCTAGTAAGACTCTAAAGAGCTGAGAGAGATAATATCTTTGAGTTCTGGTAATTTTGTTTTGAATTGAATGAATGAACCAGCAATTTTCTTTTTCTTTCCTTTTTTTTTTTTTTTTTTTTTTTACTTTTTGCTATGAAAGATGGGAAAATTAATGGCATTTCTAAATGGCCTTTTCTCCCTTCTTGTTTTACTGTTCTTTAAAGAGACATTAGCATTTGCTTTCTGTTCTTCACTGTTATCAGAGCTGTTCAGTCTTGACATTCCCTCAGTAGGATGGAGATGGGGCCGCGTGGTCTGGCCTCTGGTGCGTCTGAAGGTTGAAGCAGACCCCTCTGACCACTTGGTCTTGTTTGCTTCTGTGTCCAGGGTGTCCGTGAACTATTTTTTATTGACCTAACAACTCGATAACTTTATTGATTGTGTCTGTCTTAATCACTTTTTCTTGGATATTGCCCTTAAATTCTGAGAAGAATCAGTTTTTATGTCAGAAGATTTAAAAATTATCTTTAAGGTACACGTTCTATCCTCTTAGGAAGTGTGAAAATACACATAATGTTTCTCCTTATTTTTCTATATCGATAGTCTTTATCTTCAACATTAAGCACAAAGTTTTATTACTTCCCATTGAACATTTTTTCATACTATGTTTTCAGTCATAGTCCTTATTATTTTTTTGTTCCCCAAATGGCATGTCATCTCCATAGTATTTCACAGCTTTTTTCATATCTTCTAGGCATATCTTCTATTTTATTATTATTTTATTTTCCTGAACCTGTATTTGGACCTCTTCCTTGAACTTTTTTTTTTTTTTTTTTTTTAAGTAAGTTCGATATGTCTTTTTTTCTTTTTTCTGTTTGCTTGGGTGATTCCTTCTGCGATGTTTGTTCTGCCCTGGCTTTTGCTTGCATTTCTCTCTTGCTTTGATATTTGCTGCTTTTACAGACAGTTCCCCTGTGGCTTCTCCCTGATTGCTACCCATCTGTACATGGGGCTAATATTTGCAAAGTACTGTGTAAGCAGAGGCACCAGTGGTTTGGTATGAGCTAATGTATTCAATTCTTTGATATGAGTTTGTTATTTCATATACTATCTAAATGAAGATGTCATTTCCAAAGTCTTCCCTCCATTTCCATGTGTAGCTGAGTTCCTTAAGACCAGGGACCCTGTCGTCTTTCCTGAGCTGTTCCTGGTGGACACCCTTGGTGGAGGAGCCAGACTCTGTAAAATGCTGTGTCTGTTTGTTTAGCACCATTTTCTCTGCTGAGATATCAGTCTGTATTCACTTGATCATACCAGTCACCTGTTCTAACCAAAGGGTCACTAGATGGACCTTTCAGAGCTGTGATTTATACTTTCAGGAAGTTCTGTGTTTTGCCTAAGGTCTGAGGAGTGGTGTGTTAGTTCTCCTCATTTCACAGAATTTAACGGTTACATCTTGATTGGCAGATTGGGTTTGTGAACTTTTTTGTTTTTTAACTTTCACTAGAAAAAATGGACATTTAAAAATATGCCTTATAAATTTTAAGTGTGTTTTAAAGAAAGGGTATAAATAAATGCCTTTACAGTGCTGTCTTTAATGTGTTCTTTAAAATGCACTTAAGGGTCACATTCTATAGTGACTATAAACGTGGCTGTGACCTTGGACTGCTGGTGCCCGTCCTGGTTCCTGCCCAGGCTTAACCTTGCCTCTGTGTCTCAGTTGCCGTGTCTGTGGTATGGGATGCTGATAACAATAGTGCTTGCTCTTAAATTGTTGTGAAGGTTCTATGAGAAAATGTACTTCCCTGGCATGTGCCTAAATTTCCCAGCAGCTCAGCAGGCTGAGACAGGAGCATCACTTGAGCCCAGGAGTTGGAGATCAACCTGGACAACAAAGTGAGTCCCTGTCTTTAAAAGAAAAAAGAAAAGAAAAAAAAAAAAAAAAAAAAAAAAGGCAAAGGAAGAAAAGTGCTGAAGCATGGATATTGCCAGTTGTTATGAGTACTCATTGAAAGTAGCCATTTCTTCTTTTTTTAAGTCAAGTTATGTTTGGAGTGTGGTTAGTTTGACTTTAGGAGAATTGGCCACCCACCTCAGTTTTTGTGTATTTTCTTCCCTTCTTTTATAGAATGTGCTTGGAGAGGGTGTACCAGCTCTCCTACTCATATGTCAGCTTCTGAACTTGGAGCCTGACTAGGGATTTCAAAATTGTTACACTTTATGTTGATAAGGAATGGATACATTTGAATTTCTGTTGGAGGATATAACATGCTTGAAGACACTGGATATACCATGGAAGTTGGCAAATGTTATTTGCTCATTCACAGAATGTGGTTAACTCTTGTCCTGTGGCATGATTGAAATAATCAGCCATATATTTAACATATGTTTATTATTTTTAAGACACTGAGCTACAAAGACAAATTGTATTTGGATCCCTCTCTCAAGCCGTCATTGTCCCAGGGGCAGGCACACACTGTACTACAATTTGATGTGATGCTATGATCTATTTAACAAATCCTTGGGAGTTGGCATGTGGGTTATTCAAGACTGCACCTGTGGAACCGCCTTTTGAGCGAGGATTTGAATGGTTTTTGATGTTGACTGGAAGAAATAGGAGCAACCAAAAGGTTACATTAAAAAATTTTCAAAAAAAAAAAACCAAAAAAACAAAAAAAATTCTACACCAAGAATAAAAATAATCCAATCAACAAATGGGCTAAGGAAATGAACAGATACTTCACAGAAGAAGATCTACAAGCAATCAACAGATATATGAAAAAATGTTCAACATCTCTAGTAATAAGAGAAATGCAAATCAAAACCACCCTAAGATTCCATCTCACCCCAATTAGAATGGCGATTATCAAGAATACAAGCAACTATAGGTGTTGATGAGGATGTGGGGAAAAAGGTACACTCATACATTGCTGGTGGGGTTGCAAATTAGTGCAGCCACCCTGGAAAGCAGTGTGGAGATTCTTCAGAAAGCTTGGAATGGAACCACCATTTGACCCAGCTATCCCACTCCTTGGCCTATACCCAAAGGACTTAAAATCAGCATATTACAGAGGTACAGCCACATCAGTGTTCATAGCTGCTCAATTCACAATAGCCAGATTGTGGAACCAACCTAGATGCCCTTCAATTGATGAATGGATAAAGAAACTGTGGTGTGTGTGTGTGTGTATATATATATATATACACACACACACACAATGGAATATTACTCAGCCATAAAGAATAATAAAATTATGGCATTTGCAGGCAAATGGATGAAATTGGAGAATATCATGCTAAGTGAGATAAGCCAATCTCAAAAAAACTAAAGGACAAATGATCTCGCTGATAAGCGGATGATGACACATAATGGGGGATGGGAGGGGAGCAAGAATGGAGGAAGGAGGGACTATATAGAGGGAAAAGAGGGGTGGGAGGGGTGGGGGAAAGGAAAAAAATAACTGAATGAATCAAACACCATTACCCTATGTAAATGTATGATTACACAAATGTATCCCATTTATTTACAATAAAAATAAATTTAAAAAAAAATTCTTTTTTTCAGGGGGCTGGGGTTGTGGCTCAGTGATAGAGCACTTGGCCTAGCATGTGTGAGGCACTGGGTTCAATTCTCAGAGCCACATATAAATAAATGAATAAAATAAAACTCCATCAACGTCTTAAAAACATATTTTAAGAAAAAATTTTTAGGGCTGGGCAGGGGTGGCGCACTTCTGTAATCCCAGAGGCTTGGTAGACTGAGGCAGGAAGATCGTGAGTTCAAAGCCAGCCTTAGCAAAAGCGAGGCCCTAAGCAACTTGGTGAGCCCTTGTCTCTAAATAAAATACAAAATAGGACTAGGGATGTTGCTCAGTGGTTGAGTGCTTCTGAGTTCAATCCCGGCACCTTCCCTGCACGCCCCCCCCCCAAATATTAGTAAACATAAAAGTATTTTTTCTTTATTTTGGGCTCAGAAGTGCCCTGTAAAATTGCCTCTTGGAGGTAATCATAAGTTGATATTCAGTGATGGTATTAAATAGTTCAGCCAATAATCTTTTGAGGCTCATTTCTATGTGTAGGTGACTTTTCTTCTCCTCCGTCGCCTCTGCCTGTTTCCCTGTGGTCCTTCCTTGCTTACTGCAACATTTTGTTTTCTTATCACTTGATGGTAGTGGTTCTCCATCTAAGCTTTGCTATCCCATTAGTACTTCACAAATGGCTCTCTATAATACATTTTGCCAGCCAGAACATTTCAAGAGTGATCATGAAAATGATGTGAACATCTTTTAAATAGAACCATTTGAAACAGTTTTGATTTAATGAGAACATTATAGTATTAGCACAACATAGTAGTTGGTTATGATAAGCATTTACTGAAATTTTCTGTCTGTTTGGTTTTCTGTGACCAACATCTACATTATTTTTTTAGAAAGCTGCTTTCTTTTCCCAAGCTGATGTTAGTAAAGAATTAATATTTCACTTCTATGGAAGTTTGTTTAATAAAAACATGAATAGTTATTGACTTGGCAATGAGAACAATTCTTTATCTTATACATAATTCAGTCCTTCAGTATGCATTACAACCTAATGGAAGTAAGGCTTACAAATATTCCTTTTAAGAATCAGTTGATTATTAATCTTCAGCATGCTGTCTCACCTGTTTGTGTCTAAGAGTTAATGCAAAAGTGAATTTACTGATATGAAAAGATTTTAAATTTGTTTCTATGCCTGTTGAAACAAATCACCACAAGTAGTGGTTTTAGTTATTTACTTTTAATATATATATATTTTTAGTTGTGGATGAACGTAATACCTTTATTGTGTTTATTTTTATGTGTATTTATTTTTATGAGGAGCCAGTCCAGTGTCTCACTGGTGCTAGGCAAGCACTCTACCACTGAGCTACAACCCCAGCCCAAACAGTGGCTTTAAAGGAACACAAATTTATTATCTTAAGAGTTATGGCAGTTAGAAGTCCAAAATGGTCCCATAGGGTTAAAATGAAGAAATTAAGCTGTGCTCCTTTCTGGAAGCTGTAGGCAGGATTCATTTCCTCCCTCTTTCTGGCTTCCGAGGTCACCCCCAGCCCTTGGTCTTCTTGCTCTATCTTGGCAGTCAGTAGCATTGGGCTGAGTCTTTGTCACAGGATCATCTCTCTGGTTCTGATCTTCTGCCTCTCTCTCCACATGTGAGACCACTGGGCTCACCTGGACAATCCAGGATAATCTCCTTAGTTCAAGGTCAGATAATTAGCAACCCTGTTTCCATCAGCAGCCTTCATTCCACTTTGCCCTGTGACCTAATAGGTTTCAGGACTGAGCACTAGGAAGTCTTCAGGGGCCATTTTTCTGCAGGCCGCAGATTGTAAAGAACGTCGGTGGCTGAGATCGTAGGCATATGCTACTACTGTCGTGTGGTTGCCAGTTTTGAGGGAAATTTCATTTTATTGTTTCCATTAACGTTCACAGATTTATAGTCATTTCTGTCAACCAAAATGTGATTTCCTCTTCTGAGGTTCTGGAGAAGAAAAAAATGCCATTCAAATAATTTTAACGCTTAGCTAAAATGAGCACGTGCTTAAGTTTAAATGTTAAAAATTCACATCACAAAAAAATCCAGCATCTAATTCTTTTGTTTTTATATGTGATCTAAAGGCATATGTGGTTGAATAACCTAAAACCTTATCACAAAATTGTAAGTTGCTTATCACAGTTTCACATGGTGATAACTGTGTTTCCACATGCCTTCAAAGCCAGAGGCACTACTTTTAGAATTCATCAGGCCTTTGGCGTGAAATGTCTTTATTTCTCTGTATTGTGATTTGTAGCATATATGATAGAACTAAAGTTCTAGTTTTAGAAAACATGACTGCTTGTTTTTATTAAAAGTCCCTGTAGGGGCACGATGAGTACACTTAATGGAGACAGCTTGCACATCTTGTAGCAGTTGCTGGGGACCAAAAGTTAGGTTTGGTTAACACCTGGCCAGCAGCCATCCATGGAAATAACAGGTGTGTATTAGGTTTCTTCAGATTTCAAAGTTTTTTTTTTTTTTTTCCAGGAGAGAAATTTAAAAAAAAAAATGTTATCACAACAAGTAAATACTCTGCATATGCATAGTTTTTTAAATTGTTACTTATTCTTTTAAATTATATATGACAGTAGAGTCTGTTTTGACATATTTATACAAACATGGACTATATCTTATTCTAATTAGGATCCCAGTTTTCTGGATATATATGATGTTGAGATTCACTGTGGAGTATTCATATATGTATGTAGGAAAGTTATGTCATATTCATTCCACTCTCTTTCCTATTCCCATTGCCCCTTCTGTCCCTTTATTCCCCTTTGTCTATTCCACTGCACTTCTGTACTTTCCCCTCCTCTCTTGTTGTATGTTAGCATCCACATATTAGAGAGAACATTCAACTTTTGGTTTTTGGGATTGGCTTATTTCACTTAGCTGATAGTCTTCCACATCCATCCATATACTGGAAAATGTCACAAAGTCATTCTTCTTTATGACTGAGTAATATTCCATTGCATATATAAACTACATTTTCTTAATTCATTCATCAGTTGATGGACACCTTAGTTGGTTCCATAGCTTAGCTATTGTGAACTGAGCTGCTATCCACCTTGATGTGGCTTTGTTATTGTAGTATGCTGACTTTAACGCTTTTGGGTATATACTGAGGAGGGGGATAACCAGGTCAAATAGTGGTTCCATTCCTAGTTTTTTGAAGAATTGCCAAACAGCTTTCCAGAGTGGTTGCTCCAATCTGAAGTCCCACCATATCCTCTACAACATTTATTGTTATTCTTGATAATTTCCATTCTGACTAGACTGAGATGAAATCTCAGTGTAGTTTTAATTTGCATTTCTCTAATTGCTAGAGATGTAGAACATGTTTTCATATATTCGTCGAACCTTTTTATTTCTTCTTTTGAGAAGGGTCTGTTTAATTCCTTTGCCCACTTATTCATTGGGTTATTTGGATTTTCTGGTGTTACCTTTTTTGAGTTCTTTATATATCCTGGAGAGTAATTCTCTGTTTGAGGTGTGGGTGGTAAACATTTCCTCCCATCTTGTAGGCTCTCTCTTCACGCTCTTGATTGTTTAATCTATTTTCACACAGCTAAGAACAAGCATGAGGACAGACACAGTCTGAGAAGGAGCTTAGACCGTATTCAGAGCTTCACATCACAGAACAACTCATTTATTCAGAGTGCGAATAGCTGGGATCTAAGGGAAAGTTAAATACCACTTGATAAAGAGAAGCTGAAGGATTGAGAACACACAGAAGCTGTGGAAGGCAGACCGTGGGCGTGGTGCCCAAGCCTTCCTGGGCCACCTCCCTGCCTAGTGGTGACCACTGCTGGTCTGCTCTGCACCCTCCTGCTGGAGCCTTTGCAGTCCTGTCAATCATTGTGCATCCATATTGAAGGATGGGTTCCAGGGACTGTTGAGTGTTCTTTCTAGGAACCTTGTGACCGCCACTATCTTGTCATCTATTGCTGCACAACAAATATCCCAGGTGTAGTCACCTGAAAACTGCTTCTTTTGCTCTTGAAACTGTTGCTTGGGCAGGACTTGGTGAGAGAGCTTGTCTTTGCTCTACTCGGTTAAGGCTGATTACTGGAAGCTTCTGAAGACTCATCAACGTGTTGGCCAGATGATGCTGACCCTCCTGCGGCAGCCTCACCTGGGTGTGTTAGCGAGAACACTTTCATGTGGCCTGAGCTTCTTTTGCAGCAACAACAACAACAACAGCAAAAAACTGTCCTCCCAAGGGCAGCTGGGTGGGAAAACATGAGGCGGATGCCTTATCATTCTGGGAAATCCTGACACATTGTTTCCTCCATATTCTATTCATCAAGGCAATTCCAGACCTGCTCCTTAATTTCAAGGGTAGAGAAGTACACTACACCCTTGGATGGAAGAGTGGCGGTGTTCTGGAAGATCGTACGAGACTGGGAGTATTGTAGTGAAGATTCTGGAAAAGTTTCAGCCAGGGTCCATCTCCAAACTGGAGGGCTGATCAGGTCTGCCTCTGAGCCCCATGCTGTCTCTTCTCTCCCTTCTCCCTTGCTCTTCTTCTTCTCTCCTCTTCTCTCCACCTGAGGATTGTAGACCACAGACCTACTTTGATTCCTGCCCTTTTCCCTTGATCTTTCCATTCTTACCAGAGGACCTGAAGTCCTGCCCTGCCCTGGCCTTGTAGTGGAAGAGCCCTGCTGTCATGTAAACGGACATTCTCACGTGAAGAGACTGATGCGCCTTGGAACACCAGCTTCCTGGAGGCACTGTTTGGGCTCCACTCATCTCTTGAGAACCTGAAAGATTATTTGTGGCCTCTTCTTTTCTTCGCATATATACTTGACTCAGTTGTTGGTGTCCATCGTGGTGGACACTCTGCTTCCTGAATCTTTGCTGTCCATCCTGTGATGCCACCGATCAGTTGATCTGGCTTGGTCCAAGGTCATATAACTGCAGAGAGAGACAATGTAAAGCTTTAAAAAAACACGAGGAAAAGAAAAATTGTGATTGCACACATGGTGGGAATACCTGAGTAATCCGGACATTATGAGCTTATCCAGGTTATAAAAGTCTATAACAAAATTATGAGCAACAGCAATATCAACAGTCAGGAGTGTGAGTGACTGACAGGGCCAGCAGTTAGCGTGAGGCAAGGTGGATGGGAAGTAACTGGGAGGACCCAGATACTGGAGAGCATCTAGCATGGAAGAGAGTCACACTGAGACTAGGAGCCAGGAGGCCTGGATAGGAAGATCAAGGTACAGTTACAGGGCAAAGGTAGAGGGCAACTCCGGCAGCTCTTCTGAAGTCAAAAGTGGGCTGGCCTCAAGGAGGTATGCCACAGGGTAGTTCCACGCAGGACTGGGTCGCCATGTGGCTTGTTACCTCATGGGTCAGCTTGTACGGACTGCTGAGGTTTCTGGGGTTCTGGTTCAGCTGTGGTCCAGGACTTCCTGGGACAAACATAAAGGGAACAGTTTGTAAGGTGACTGTAGACAGGGAGGGGGACTGTCCTTGTTTGAGATTCAGGGAGCCAGAAAGAAAGGCTTTTGAAAACAGTTTGCCTCGAAGTCCCCGAACTCCATCAGGAATCTCAGGAAGATGGGACTCCAATTTGTAATTTAGAGTGAATTCAGAAGTTGCATTCTAATCAGAAAGGGAATAAGAACAAATAAGTTGCTTAAAAGATTAGTCTACTAGTAGAATCTGTCAGTTTAAGTTTATATGTGTATTCCTTATGTGTGTGTGTGTGTGTGTGTATGTATGTCGGGGAGGATATTGATTGTGTATACAAGCTTGCTAGGCTTTACTGAGTTAATTTTATTTTCTCAAAATTACTAAGTTCCTTTTAAACTGAATTGCATATACAATTCGCCAGTCTTTAATCCCCAGGATCCAAGATACTCCACCTGGTTATTCTACTATTGACTTCAGTTCTTTTAATACTTCTCATGAGGTTAATACTTCTCATAAGGATGAACAATACCAAACTATAGATAGGAAAGATGGAAAATGTTATCTGTGGAGTTTATCGTATTTGTGCTCCCAAATTCCTTTCTTCTGCTGCACAATATTCTCATTCTAAAAAAGGAGAAATGATGGGGTTTTGGCTTCTGGCCAGATTTGTTATTTCTATCTGTGACAACCTGTGTCAGTCTGTGACATACTGTGGGACTTGCCTAAGGATACACAGCAGTTATAACAGAACTGAACATATCAAATCTGTTTTAAAACAATTATTTGTACTTCATTTCTTAAAAGTGCCATGTAGAGTGAAAAGACTCCAACAGAGCAATGGTGATGGAGGTGGTTCTTGTGAAAGTGTCTGTGTGGGAGGGGACGAGGTGGAGCGATTACAGGTAGAGCAGAGATATGCAGAATTTGTTTTTAAAGGAGTTAAGTGATAGATTTATGTTTACAATTTTTCTTGGTTCTACACTGAGACTTAAATGCATTTTAAATAACTTGTTCAAATGGGTGATTATGAAAGCCCCATCTTGCCTCTTAACTCTCCCATTGAGTTTAAGGTCAGTTGAACTCTCACATATTCAGAGGTGGCCCTGGTGTGCAGTTTGAGCTGCACAGCCCATTGGTGGCCAGCACAGCGTGGGTGGTCAAGGAGAGAAAGAGGGAGAGAAGGCTTAGGGATCTCCATCTTGGAAAACCAGGTGAGAATTGACTTTCTCTTCTTTTGTTCTAGTCAGCTGTATGTCAGATGCTTATTTCTTTTTTATTCTGCCAGGCACAAATAAGTTATTAAAATATGGGAACTTAGCAGTGGAAAGTTGGTAGAAAACACACTTTTTTTTAGTAAGAAATTGTATACTAACCCTACATTGCCTCTATCCATGAAACTGAAATACTGTAAAAGAAACCTTTGGTAGTAACAGTTGGCTGTTTCCACACTGAAATATGTGTGCATGGTGACAGGGGTAATTAATTCGGCACAGTGGGTTATCCGATTGCCTTTTTTTTTAATGTAGCTGCAGTCTTGTTAGATAGTCCAACATGCAGGGTCTACACAAGAAGGAGGTAGGTGATGCTGTCTTTGGAAAAAGAAGAGCATCTTTCTAGAATTTTTTCACAAGTAGTGCTAAAATTTCAAATACATATATCTGAGAAATGCAGAAACTTAGCATTGGATAATACTACAAGAATTATTCAACTGGCTAATATACATAGAAAAGATCAGTAAAATTGAAGGTACTTGCTCAAAGTTATGTTGTATGTGTTATAGATTAGAGGGTTGATTCAGAGAAAGAGGCCACACAGAAACATGGTTACTTGCAATGCATAGATATAAAAACCCATTTAAGCAGATATAAAAACCCCATTTAAGCAAGGAAGTTTGACTCCTACCTGTTGCTGAATTTGTTTCAAGTATTATGAATACTTTTTAATGGGTGTTTGAATACAGTGTGAATGGGAGCAAAGAAAGAGAATCAGAGTGATAGTGGCACACACCTATGATGAGGCAGGAGGATCACTTGAGACCAGAAGTAGGAGACCAATTCCATAAGAGAGAGAGGAAAAAAATGACAAGGCATCTGTTACTTTTTTTTCTTTCTCCTTTGGAATATAGTATTAAAGAACAGGATCCTATGTGATGGAGGAGAAAGGAAAATGAGGTCCTGAAAAATGAACAAATGAGTCACACAGAATCTAAAGTGCTGAAAGTCTTTTAGCTTGAGGTGACTTCTCATATCTGATCGTCGAAGGAAGTGGTCCGGTTTATAGGAGGTGACGAGGTGGACAGGACCGCTGGGCCGTCATGGTAAAAATGCTCTGAATTACTGCTTTGACTAGGTTACATATAGTGATAAGAAGGAAGTGCTTTCTTATATTGAGTGTTTTTATGGTTATTAGTCTATACAGAAGTGTTGCCTAACAATTTTAAATCCAAGCATCTACCAACAACTCCTCCCTTTTAAATGGAAGATATGCTTTTTGAGGATTCTCTTTTCCTATTTGAGCTCACACTTACTTTTAAATGCAGATGAAACAACAAAAACCCTTTGTTTGCCAAATTGAATGTAGCCAGGATTCCCTCTACTCAGTTTTTCTTATGCTTTTTAATTGAAAATTAAGCTTCAATTTTTGCCTTAAGAATCAAAGAATTGCTTGTTTTGCATCATGAATATATTCTTTATCCTAGCCAAATCTTTTTTTTTTTTTTTTTCAAAAATCAATCTTTTTTTTGAGAATTCTTATTTAACCAACCAAAAGAATGAATCATTATAGTTGAAAGAGCAGGGGGTGAATTCTTTTGTAAGTTGATAAATACAAAAAGAATGTATGTAAATAATGAAGCACAATAACCAAAAAGAAAACCCACTTTAAGAAATAAATTGTTTTTAGCATTCTTAAACCCCTTTTAGTTCCAGACATGACCATTGTTATGAATTTCACATAATAATTTCCTTGCTTTTTATAATACTTTTCATCATATGCAAGTATATATTCAGAACTATATTTTTTACCTTTTTGCTTGTTTTGTGACACATGAATAGTACCATTGTTTTTCTTTTGTGATTTGCTTTTTTTGCTTCAGGTTTTTGTTTTTGATCCTTATTCTTCTTGATGTCTATAGGTGAGATTCTTTATTTCCACAGTAAAAATAGGATTCTATTACATGACCATACTATAATTTAGTTGGTCACTTTTCAGCAATGTACATTTTTATTCTTTGATGTTTTTTGCTATTTTGTACAGAACTACTATGAGAAGTCACTTAAATATGTGCTGGTGTGCATTCAGAAGAATTTTTATGGAACATTTACCTAGGACTAGAGTTGCCAGTTTGTCAAGTGTTCGCATTTCAACTTTGCAAGATAATGCTCAGTCATCTACCCGTGGGGTTGTAGCAATTGACTCAGAATAGTATTATTTGATAGTCCCATTTGTCCACATCCTTATTAGCTCTTGGTTTCTGCTGACATTTAAAGTTTTGTCAATCTAGTGTTTGTTAAATAGCATCTCACTATAGCTTCAAGTGAGCTTTCCTTTTATTTATGGTTCATATGTTTATCTTTTTTGAGAATTATTTAATTCATTTAGAATGTTCATCTTTAGACTGTCTTCTTTAGAATGTCTTTTGCCTGTTTTTCAGCATTTTTTTTGAAAAGAGGGTATTCTTGATTAATATAACATATGGGGGGAGTATAGGAGGAAAGTTTTTTTTTCTGAGTTTGCAGAATTTATTTTCACCTTTTAAATATTGCTTTAATATTTCATTTTGTTGCACTTATAAATATTTTGTTCATTGCTTTTACATCCAACTTGATTACAGTGATACATTATGTACTACTGAAAACTGTTTAGTAACATTTTATGTAGGGTATTTGTATTTTCAAAAGTGAGCTTGATCACCAATTTTTATTTCTCATTATCTGACTGGGTTTTAGTACAAGTGTTAGGATTTTTCTTTTTCTATTAGAAGAGGAGTCAGTAAAATAATCTGCTTAAATATTTGGTGGGACGCACTTATGAAACTACCTGGGACTAGGGTCTTCTTTGTGGGTAAAATTTGAAATTGAAATGTAGGTTTTCGGTTTCTTCTTGAGTCAATTTTGGAAGTTACATTTACCTATTTATTAAGTTTTCAAATTTGTATTAGTTTTATGGGGTTACTTAGAGCACTATTACAGGAAGTGTGACTTAAATGACGGTAATCATTTTTCTTCCCATTTCTGGGGGTTCAGCATGGGGTGTTGTGGAGGCCTTTCCCCTTTACTGTGCTTCCTGCTCTTCTGTGTTCCTGTGTCCTAATCTCTTCTTCCTGTAAGGATCCTGATCATATTGGGTAGAATCTACCATAGGACTTCGTTTATCTTAATTACCTCTTTTAAAGGTCTTATCCTGAAACACATTCTGATATACTAGGTTTAAGTACTTAAAAGATATGAATTTTGGGATGGGAAACAGAATTCAACCCATAAAAAGATGTTCACTTTAGTGCATTATGTTTTTTTTTTCTTCTTCTTTATTGGTTCTTTTTAATTATACATGACAGTAGAACCCATTTTGATATAATGATATAAGTGTGGGATATATCTTATTCTAGTTAGGGTTCTAGTTAGGGTTAGGATGTACGTGGCTGTGGGATTATTGTGGTGTACTCATATGTGTACGTAGGGAAATCATGTCCACTTCATTCCACTGTCTTCCCTTACGTGTGTTTTTAATCTTACTATATCTGTAATTTCTCTTTTGACAGAAAGATTATTTTTAGGGTTTCTCCTCCCCTTTTATTTCATAAGGCTTGCCAGGGATCTGTCAATTTTATGGCATTAAAAGCACCCCCTTTTACTTTGTTGTTTCTCTTACATCTTGATCTACTTTGTTATTTTTCTTAAAAATTTTGTTGAGTTTATTCTCCTATGCCTTGTCTTCTAAATTTAGTTGCAGATCTAAGTAGTCTTTAATTTTTGTTTTTAATCCTCTAAGCGTCTTACTTATGATTTCTCAAAGCAGTAACTCATGAGTTTTTTAAAACAATATACTTTATTTTATAATCACTTACTTCACTGCATAATGTGTGGAGAATGTACTGCTATTTCCCATTGACCTCCTGCCCCCACTTGTGCCTCATCCTTCCCACTGTCACTCCCCCAGGGGAGCCGGACACTTGTTACCATCGATGAACCTGTGCTGACTGATCCTTTTCACCCAAAGTCTGTACTCTACATTAGGACACATTTTATGGATTTTGAGAATGTGTAATGACATTGTATTTACATTTATACTTTGACAGAATGCTTTCATGACCCTAAAAATCCCTCCATTGTGCCTGTTGATTCCTCTCTCTGATGGTTTTACCATCTCCATAGTTTATTCTTATCCAGAATGTCATATAGTTGGAATCATATAGTATGTAGCCTTTTCAGATTGGCTTCTTTTGCTTAGCACTATACATACATGTAAGTTTTTCTCCATGACTCATTTTATTTTAATGCTGAATAATATTCCATTATCTGAATGTGCCACAGATTACGTATCCATTGACTTATTAATAAGGATATCTTGTTTGCTTCCAGGATTTTGTGGCTAGAAATAAAAACTTCCATAAATATCTGTGCATAGGATTTTTGTCCGGGCATAAGTTTTCAACTCTTTTGGATAAATTCCAATGAGCACGATTTCTGGATTATGTGGTATATTTATCATCGCAAGAAATTGTCTTCCAAGTACCATTTTGTATTTCCACCAGTATTGATTGTGCATTCCTGTTGCTCCACTTCTTTGTCAGCATTTGTTGTCGTCAGTGTTCTGGATTTTGGCTATTCTGATAGGTATGTAGGGTATCTCCTTGTTGCTTTAATTTGCATTTCCCTGGTGTCTTAATGCATTTGTGCTGCTATAACAAAATATCAAAGACTGAATAATTAATTAAGAACTAAAATTGTTTCTTAGTTCTGGAGAATGAGAATTCAAGGTCAAGGTGCTGGCTGGCACTGGTGTCTGTTGAGTGGTATGCTCTGTTTTCAAGATCATGCCTTGTTGCTGTGTCTGAAGGCAGAAAGGCAAGAGGGGCAAACTCCCTAAAGCTTCTTTATAAGGACATTAATCCATTCATGAGGGCAGATCCCTAATACTTTATCCCTTCTCCAAAGGCGCCACCTCTTGAGACCACAGTGATAGGAGTATCTTTCAACAGTGAGTTTTAAGGGGAATACTACCCTTCGTCCACAGCATCTGATGGCATCTGATGGATTTCCGGATCATCTTCTCATAGCTTTCATGCTGTTCGTCTATCTTTAATGAAGTCTCCATTAAGGTCTTTGGCTTTTTCTTAATCAGGTTGTTTTCTTATTCTTGAGTTTTACAATTCTTTTGTATTTTGAATCTTTTATGGGTATGTCATTTGCATACATTTCCTCCAGTCTGTGGCTTGTCTTTTCCTTCTCTTTACAGTGTCTTTTGCAGAGCAAACATTTTAATTTTAATGAAGTCTGGCTTCTGAACTATGTCTTTTATGAATAATGCCTTTGGTGTTGTATCTAAAAAGTCATCCCCAAACCCAAGGTCGTCTAGATTTTCTCCTTATTTTCTAGGAGTTTTATGGTTTTGCACTGTACCTATGGCTCTGTGGCTCATTTTGAGTTAATTTTTGTGAAGAGCATAAGCTATCTATTTAGATTGATTTTTTTCTTTTTTTTGCATGTGATTGTCCAGTTATTGTACTACTATTTGTTGAAAGGACTGTGTTTGCTGCATTGTACTGCCTTTGTCAAAGATCAGTTGATTGTATCATATGTGCCTATCTCTGGGCTCTGTTATGTTTCGTTCTTCTTTTGGTTTTTGCCTGTAACCAAGGTCTTGATTGCTGTAGACTTACTGTATTTATCTTTTTTTTTTTTTTTTGCGGTGCTGGGGATTGAACCCAGGGCCTTCTGCTTGCAAGGCAAGCACTCTACCAACTGAGCTATCTTCCCAGCCCCCTTACTGTATATCTTGAAGTCATCTAGTGCCAATCCTCTAATGCTGCTGCTGTCCTTCAATCCCGTGTTGGCTATTCCAGGTCTTTTGTCTTCATATAAACTTCAGAATCAGTTCGGTGATATCTTCTAGATAACCTGATCAAATGCTGTGATTTTCAATATGAAGTATTTTCTGTGTCATTTCATCTTATTTTCTATATGACATTGTAATTTTTTTCTTTAAGAGTTTTATTTATCAGTTTTAATTTTCAAATGTACTTTTAGTTTCTTTTATATTGAGTTCTAACTTCATGGTGTCATATTTGTGACATGTAAACTGCTTGATACTAATTATTTGTTTCTACTGTATGACTAAATTCAAGGATGATTTTTGTAATTGCTTTTATGTGTTTGAAAAGAATGTATTTTCTTATTGTTTTGAACATCATTTCATATTTAGAAGATAAAGCTGCTTTGTTATTTTTTTCTCAGATCTTTATAATGTTACTTATTTTTAGTTGGTTCATCTCCCCATGACTGAAAGTGTTGTTTGCAATCTTTGATTCTTATTATGACTTTCTCTTTCTCCTTATATTTCTGTATGTGTTGGCTTTATATATTTTGAACTATTCTAAAGAAATGTATCCTCATTAAAACTTCTTTTTTAATACTCCTGGATAATTGGCCCTGTGTCTTGCTGCACACAGATCTTCTTTTTTTTTTTATAATGCATTTTATCCATATGCCTCTTCTGTCAGAATCTAATAGATGTGCTCTAGCATACATTTCCTTTCTCTTAGCATTGGGAGGTTATTATTCCATTCCACTCTAAGATTAGTGTAGTCATATGAAGATTGTAAATGGGTGGTTCATATGGGAACAGTTCTTTGCGAATGACTTGGGCTTTCATAGCGTAAAGTGTCTTGGAACTTTGCGGAAAACTAGAGTCAGGAAGCCTATTGTAACACAGCATGGGATGGTCTTGGTGTGACTGGGCATGTTAGCTCTGGGAGATGAAGAGAAGTTCATTCTCTGTTTCCAAGGGAGGATTGACAGATGTAGTGATTGAAGTTCAGGGTGACGTAAAAGACCTGTGTGAAAGACTAGGCTTTGATATCTGTCTTGAGCATCTGGTTCCTTGAAGTTAGCACTTAGCACATTTGAAGTGCTAGAAGACCTACACCTTAGTTCAGTTTTACACCTAGTGCATTTATTTATGTCTTAAGAATGTACCTGAGAGTTTCTGAAGAATATAACTTTAATACTTGCTGCCTTAGAGAGGATTAAAAAAAAGAAAACCTTATATTTTTGCTGTGAAAGGACTTACTGTGTAGGCTCATCTGTTAATTCCTTATCTTTTCAAATTTTATTTGACTTAACATGTGCTAGAAACAGTGCCATTTTCTTGTCTTCCAGCCATGATTGTGGTGGGTTTAGAGTGTGCCTGGACTGAGCCAGTTGTAAACAAAGATCATTCAGTGGGAGGAGCTCTGGTGAGAGCAGCGTCCAGTCCACAGGACAACGTCTGCGTGTACACGATGGTGATCCTGTAGGATTGCAACAAAGCCGAACACCTCCCACTGTCCTTACAGTCCCACTGACTTTACAGCTGTCCTAGCACCATAGCTTATTGCATCACACGTGTTTGGCGTGCCAACAAATCTGCAGTGCTGGTTATATAGAAATATAGCACATACAATTGTGTAGTGCATAATACTTGATAAAGATAGTAAATGTCTTTATGTAGTAAATGCATTTACTATATTATGCATTTATCAGGGCTCCTTCTTTTACAGTGTGCCGTGGCACACAATGACAGTCTCCTGCAGCTCATGGTCATGTAACTCGCAACTGCATCATTTTTTCTTGTGCTTGATTCAGTCCTGAACTTTGCTCCTCATGGTCCTAGGAGCACAGGCTATTTATGTGTGTGTGTGCGTGTGTATGTGTGTGTACCCAATGCTCTGGTGTGTAGTAGGCTTAGGCTGTGCCATCTAGTTTTGTGTGAGTACACTCAGATGTTTGTGCAATGACTAAATCTCCTATCCACGTGGTTCTCAGAATCTAGCCCTTTGGTTAAGCAACACATGACTGTATATAGTTCTGAGATAGCACTCAGCAGGAGCATCCAACTGGATTCAAAGGAAAACCTTCAAATAATGTGAAGATTTTCCAATGAAAATAAAGCTTAAGATGAATGAGACCTAAAGATGAGTAGAAGTAAACTGTAGAAAGGTTAGGAGCTGTGGAGAAAGATGTAAGTAGACGTATGTATATGAATATACGACACTGAACCTTGCCATCACACACATCCACAGAACATGAAATTAAAAACAAACGAATAAAAAAACTCTAAGTTAAATAGCAGAAAGAATAGTAGAGTAGAGAGAAGGGAGCAGGGCGGGAGGAAGAGAGGGGAAGGGGAAATACTAGGGACTGAAGTAGAACAAATTATATTCCATGCTTTTATAATTATGTCATAATATATTCTATTGTCATGTATAACGAGAAAGAACCAATAAAAAAAGTTTCAGTTCAGTAATTCATTTGCAAAAAAGAAAAAAAGAAAGAGAGACGTAGGTGGGAAAGAGATCATAGCCAGTGGAGGACTGAGAAAGATCAACAGGGTTTGAGAAGAGAATGGTTAGAAAAATGAGCCATTGCAGGGGGAACTGGGGCAAAGTGTAGAGACCCTCATGACTTCAGTGTAGTATTTATTATGGGCTGTTCAGGTTTGTACAATATGACAGGATCCTTTACACCAAAGACTCTGGGTACATTTTAATAGAGTCACGGGACTTCCCAGTTACAAGTTACGTTTGGATTACAGACTGATTACGTAGTTGATTGGAATTTTAGACTTTTAGATAAAAATATGTGTTCTATTAATGGAAGAATTGCCTTTAAAAATATGAATGTACAAAGATAAAAATATAGGGAAAGTTCAGTTCTTAAGTTTCAAGATCTTCTTTTGCTCATTTATTAAAAAATCAGTAAATATTTTGGTTAATCGCCTGTCTAGAACTTTTTACACTGATCCTTGGGAAAAGTAAGAAGCCTGCACTGTGAGTGATATTGTTACTCTACAGCAAATGAGATCTTTAAATCAATTATTTTCTATTGCAGTAATTGCATTACAAGTTATTTCTTTTACTGTATTTTTTGGTTAACTGGATTTCACTGTCAAATAATATTAAGAAAATAGCATATGTCCTGTATTCCATGAGTTAGTTTATGTTTGAGCCTATCAGCTACTTTCATATTTTCAGCTCAGATTGACTTAGTATAGTAATTTCCTCTCTGTCCTTTTGTAGAAACTTAGTGACAAAGTAGTCCTTTTGCCATAGCATCTGTGTTAGCTTCTGGTTCGATTAGATTTTATTGTTGAATAGTTTATTTCTTAAAGGTCTCAGATTCTGTGTTCCCTGACTTCTTGAGCATTTCAATACCTTTATATTTAAAGGAAATATTCGTTGCCTTGTAAAATTCTTGGTTTTCACTTTGAGATCCGTAGGCGTTGCTTTTTTGTTCTTTTGGCATTGAATGTTCCCTATGGAAGGGGGAAGAGTCTGGTTTTCCCTGTGGAAGGGAATTGCTCTTTCCTGCCTGAACACCTGCAGAGTTCTTTCTTTGTCCTAAAGTTCAGCAACTTAGGGAGGCAACTTCTCTTGGATGAGTCTACATTACTTTTTCCTGGAGCACTGCCTGTTACTGCCTTCTCTTCCTCACATTAGGGAAAGTGCATACTGTTATTACTTGACTTATTTTTCTTTCTAGTTTTTGGGTTCTGTTCTTTAGGATTAGCAAATTTCTGGCTTTGTTCATCCTGCTTATCTTTTCCCCATTAAAAAAGGGAAGTTGAGTTGGGCGTGGTGGTACATGCCTGTAATCCCAGCAGTTTGGGAGGCTGAGGCAGGAGGACTGCGAATTCAAAGCCAGCCTCAGCAACTTAGCAAGACCCTAAGCGACTTAGTAAGACCCTGTCTCTAAATAAAATATAAAAAAGGGCTGGGGATGTGGTTCGGTGGTTAAGTACCTCTGAGTTCAATCCCCAGTACTGAAAAGGGGGGGGGGGGAGGGGTTTGTATTTCTCTTTGTTCATTGGAATTAAATTAATTTATTAAGCTTTTCTTCTTTATTTTCCATATCATTTTGTTTTAACCTGTTGTGATAAGAAGTTCTTTTTATGAGGCAGTTAATCCTTCTTTGATACTGTAGTCGGGACCTATCTCTGGGACCTCTCTAATTTCGCTTAGAGGCTGTAATTTGGGATTTGTTATTTGTAATTTTATTCCATTTTGCTGTATTCTGAGGTGAACAGTGGGATGGACTTCCTCTGGGGAAGTGTTGGAATGGTTAGTGTGGAAGCCACTTGAAGGTGACCTTGCTTTCCTTATCAATTGACCATGCATGGACCATGAGACCCTTTCATAGAGCACTCAGATATGAAACTTAATTATAAAGCAATGCTGATTATTTCTGTACCTTAGAGCTGAGCAGTGTGAACCTAGTCCTTAGGGAGCATGGTGGTGTTTTGTTTTCTCCTGTGACTTTCCTCTCTACCAATATCAACGTTGTTGCATAGATTTTTATTTATTAAAGAACTTAATTTATTTCCGCAGGGTAATTAAGCATTTAAAATTACCTTGGGGCCAGTAGGAGCATCTTCAATATTAAACAGCACAATCATTTTACACATTTTCTAGGGCAAAATATATTCAGAAAATTTAATGAGTTTTACATTCTCCTTTTTGTATATTACTTTTACATCATTTCTTTTGGAACATAGAAACTTACAACTCTAAGGGAACGCCTGCCATTTTAAATTATTTCCTCATTTAGTTTCTGATTTTCTGTCAATTTAAAATGAAGAGGTGTTTGTGACCCAGGTGCAGAACTGCCAGAAACCATCATGCCCAGTACCTTCTTGAAACGTATGCTTCACCTCATTGTATTTGTCTTACGGCAGGAGGATGATCCTCTTTTGGTACTGATATAAATCCAGTTCTCACTTGGGCAAAACATACACAATCTTTACTGTGCTCCTGGTGATTCATTAAGTCTTTAGAGCGCAGAAGGGCAGAGCTGGGTCACTCTAGGGCAAGATTACAGCCTGGAGTCTGTCACCTTGTATCGATCTACCAGTTATTTGTTTCACTTATGTTTGAAGTTGCTCTACTGTAGCTGTGATTACTGTGAACTCCATCTGAGACATACCAGATGATAAAAATAAACTGAAGCTAATAAGGTCTGTAAGAAACCCAGAATCAGCCTGTGCATCCACTTTTATGATATTCATGTTTAAACGCAGTTGGTGGAATACTGAAAGCTATTGAGATGACCCAGAAGGGGATTAATTATTCACAATGTGTGTTGAAGTTGACTGTGACTTGGAACCACTGTGTAATAAATTACTCAGTTGTCTTGATAATTCTATTGATTGGATTATTTATAGGAAGTTAAACTTTGAAAATTGTTTTAAAAAATATCACAGGATTCTTTCATGGAACATTTACAGTGAAAATTTATCAGGGTAAGAGAGGAAGTTTTATTTATTATCCATGTTTCTTTATCCTGATGAATCAAAATGCGATGTTAGAATCATCTTAAAATTGGTGTACGGTAATTACCTGTAACAGGTTGCTGTGATTTTATATTCATGCATATTGAGTGTTTTTCTCTCTTATTCTGAGCATCACTTTGCATCCTTGGTCTGTATCTTTTGGTGTTATTTAATAAACATTTAGTGTTTGCTGAAATTCAAATCTGATAAATTTGGCTACATTAGGTGTACAACCAGCCAATTTTAGGAGAAGAAAACAAACAAGCAAACAAACATTCTTCACCCCGTTGAGTCACCTGATAAATTCAGTTAAAAATTCTATTAGATCTGTTTATTCATAGTTACGTTAGCGCTGTGAATGTAGTATTTTCAGTGCCATCAGAAACTATACATAAAATCTATTGGTGGTGATGAAACTGTCCACTATTGAGATGGAGTTTCCTTGTTCTGAGCCTCAGGAGAAATATTCACCATGCATTTCTTAACAGGGGCCTCAAAGGAATCAGCTTTATAGTTCACAGTTTAATAAGTTTTCCTATCTTGGAAGATATTGTCATGGAGGTAGAACTAAAACTGGAAAGGGTGATATCACACACATAAATTATGTACGCCTTACATTGTTCCCTGAGAACAGGGACAAGTAGATCTCTCTTCTCTATGGTGGTATATCCTATTGTGCCTGCGCTCGAGTCAGCAGGATATCACAGGCTCTGGGGTTTGGTTGCAGATTTATTTTGTTAAGGAAGGTCATGTAATTGGATTGTGTTAGGAGTCTTCCAAAATTTTAATCTCAGTATAAAATTTTTTAATGTTTGTTACTGATTGTTTTTTTAAAACCTCTGACAAGTGAAGAGTTTTATTTATAATTGCTAACTTTTTACTCCCTGTTGGATTCTTCTTCTTCTTCTTCTTTTTTTGTATCTGCCTTTATTGATATATGTATTTTTAAACATAGCCCGACTTGACCTTGTCAAGGTCTGGTAACTTTCTAATATTTTAGTATTTATGTTGATAATTGTTTAACATTTGCAATTCATAAAAATTTAACTTTGAAAATCACTAACAACTTTTCTGTTTTTCATGAATGCCCTCCATCAGACAATATTAACTTTTTTTAGCAATTTCTGCAATTTTATTTTATTTTAGTTTTTATTTTATATTTTTTTAGTTGTCAACGGATCTTTTTTTTTTAATATGTGGTGCTGAGTGTCAAACCCAGGGCCTCACACATGCCAGGCAAATGATTTGCCACTGAGCCACAGCTCCAGCCCTTCTGCAATTTTATTTTTAAAAAACATTCCCCACCCTTATGCTGCTTCAAGCCCTTGATTTAACCCACTAAAAATGGGTACTTTTGATAGCATCTGCACTAAGAAATTCTTTCCAAAGAAAACATTTGTTAGAACACACAAACGATTTATTTGGGTACATCTAAGAGCCTAAACATTTGATTCAGCTGCCAGTATGTTCTTTGTTGGCTAATGTTTCCACAGTGTTTCCACATTTTCATAGGCTGGCCGCCAAGTTGTCCGACAGTCTGGTACCTCTTGGGGGTGGAAGTGGGTGTGTGTGCGAAGAGTTGGTAGCACTAGAATGCTCCTGTGTGTAGCCAGTTGGCATATGTTAGAACTGGCAGAAGTTGGCCCCACCCACCTGGAAGCATATAGATGCTAATGAGCTTCCCCAGCCTGTCCATCATGGCTCCACGATGCATACACACCAAGATTCCCTGTGACAGTGATCCAAGGAAATTAGAACTCTTAGAGCAGATTTCTTAATCAAGTTGAATGTGAGGTTAAGATGGTACAGCAGAGCTCTAATATGTTGTTATTATCTGAAGATGTAGTTAAAAAGTACTGTGTATTGCTTTGTGGTTTATAAAGTGCATCGCCATGTGTCTTCTCAATTGATTAATCAAAAGAATATTTGTCAGCAGATACTATTTCCATTTTACAGATAACAAATTAGTCATACAAGCTGGAAGAGTTGTTGCTATGATTTAAATCCCTTTCCTTATCAGATTTCACCTCTGTGTTCTCTGTGTGCAACATCAGAAATGAGGCATGGCCTAAGGAAGACCAACTGACTCATTAGTCTAGTGCAGAATTACATCAGATATATAGCATTTAAGGACCCAGGAAGTCTCCTTCTGTTGCTAGCATCAAGAGATCAAGTAGAAATAAGCATTTGTTGATTTTAACTAAGCACTGTGGGGTTTGTAAAGTTCTGACTAAATGAGGTCTGGAACTATAAGAAGGGCTGTAAATGTTAAGAACATGGAAAAAAGATGGAAAAGTGAAGATGAATATTTGCATATATCTAACTTTTAGACATCAATAATAGGTTTTCTCTCTCTGAATATACTACATTATGAGGAAGATTTGATGGATATACATGACAGGAGTGTATTTTGGCATATTATACATACATGGAGTATAACTCATTCTAATTAGGATCCCATTCCTGTGGTTGTACATGATGTGAAGATACACTGATCATATATTCATATATGAGGATAGGAAAGTTATGTCTGATTCATTTTACTTTCTTTCCTGTTCCCATTCTTCCTCCCTTCTGTTCATTCCCCTATGTCTAATCCAGTGAACTTCTGCTTTCCGTAGTGGTTGTACCAATTTTTTGGTTCCACCAGCAGTGTATGAGTGAACCTTTTTTCCCACATCTTCACAAACATTTATTATTTCTTGTGACAATGTCATGTTATTAAGTGAGACCAGTGGAAGAGCTTCTGGTCTGTGTGTACTACATCCTTTGTATAGATAAGCTCAGTGCTGAGCTCTGTGCTGGGGACTGATGA
Source organism: Sciurus carolinensis (assembly GCF_902686445.1). Taxonomy (NCBI): domain Eukaryota; kingdom Metazoa; phylum Chordata; class Mammalia; order Rodentia; family Sciuridae; genus Sciurus; species Sciurus carolinensis. The sequence goes on along the minus strand of NC_062217.1, from coordinate 68,115,907 downwards.
TAAGAAGATGAATACTTACATAGGACTCAGCCCCAAGGAGTCTTTCATCGACTGGAGAACCCAAACACATGAGAGGAAATTATTCCTTCAGTATGGTGGAGAGATAGAAGAATCTTTGTAGCCTTGTACTTGATAAGGCCTTGGAGGATGAGCAGGAGTTTTGCCCCTGAATGAGGAGGAAAGGGTGTTTTTCCCAAGGTGAATGAAACATGGGGTACCCCAAGGTGTCAGAGGGACTGTAAGTGGTTCCAGTAGTTGCACATTGTGGGAGAGTGGAGAAGTTAAAAACTAAACCTGTTTGCCAGCAGTCCTCTTAGATGGGGATAAATGCAAAGGAATTGTACTCAGCACCCAAGTCCATGGGCTTAGAACCCATTCTCCTGTTTCTGTTTCTTCATATATTCAATTCATTCCATTCTCTAAATTCTTGTTGTTCATGGTGGTGGTCTAGCACATGCTATAAAATCTCTGAGAAGGTAGGTTTTGTGTTCTGGGTCATCATCAATGTGCATTCATGTTTCCTGGACACTACTTCCCAACTCCCTTGCTATACCACAGGAGTCCTGACCCAACAGTAGCTAATAATATTGCCCTTAGATGACTATCCTCCTCCAAAGTAGCAGAAAGAATTAAGGAGAGTATCTAAAGATTTTTGAAAGTATGGAGTAGGGAGAAAAATATGCAAGACAAGGAAGTTACATAAATGTTCTTGGATGCTTTTTCATTGATGAGAAATCCAAGTAATGGTGGTGACAGGCATATGGATCTAGAACTCAGGAGAAAGGAAGGAGCTGGGGAGAGGTGATCTGTGAGGAGGTGGCGTTAGAGCAGGGAGCAAGACTTGGATTTCTCAGGATGAATGTGCAGAGGGAAGAGATGCAGACTGTGGTGTGAGTTTTTTAGGCAGCTGCTTCCGATACTGAATACTCAGTAGATGGAAATCATGTGTTAGAACTCCAGAAAAATAAAAGATGAATAAATTTCCTTCTCTTCAGGAGTTGTACTGTGTTTTAAGTTTTTACAAGCATCATGTTTTAGAGAACTTTAAGGAGCTCTGCCTTCTGAACAGACATTTAATAAGATAAATAGAGTCTCCAAAATGACTCATTTGGCCATCAGATGAGTTTGCTGGCATTCACAGTTGGAGGGGGTGTATGCAAAGTTTGCTTTCAGGTGGCCTGAAATCCAGCAGGATCAAACGGTCAATGATTTGCATTGAGGCTATGAGGTGAGGTAGAGGCATGTAGAAATAGAGTGCTGTATCACTATTAAAATCTCTGTTATCCAGAAACCCTGACTCTCTGGGACCTTACCAACGACTGGGAATTATAAAAACAAAACCCGTGGGTTATGGTTTTGATATTGCTCTCTCCAAGAGCAAATGTGTGAGACGATGCAAGGTTTAGAGGTGAAGGGACTGGGTTATGAGAGCCTTAACTCCTCTGTGAATTTATCCTCTGATAGGGATTAACCCAGTGCTAGGAAGGTGGGACGGGTGTGGCTGGAGAAGGCGGGTCTCTGGGGGCGTGACTTTGGGGTTTGTTTTGGGATGGTGAGGAGAAAGTTCTGCTTGCGCATGCTCGCCCACTCGGTTTACCTCTCTTTCCCTCCCTCCCCTTCTTGGTGCCATGTCCTGAGCTATTTTCCTCTGCCACACTGTTCTGCCATGATGTTCCTAGGTCACCTCGGGCCCCAAAGAATGGAGTTGGCCCTCAGGGGACTGAACCCCTGAAATTGTGATCTCTAGCCTAAACTTTTCCTCATCTAATTGTTCTTGTCAGGTCTTTTGGTCACAATAGTGAAAAAGCTGACTAAAACCCTGTGTTAATGACAAATACATGTCGTAGTGCATGACCACACCACTTACAAGTGAGCATATTGCATGCTTATGTTTCTCTTTCACGTCACTTTCCATGCAAATTTAGCTGGCTTATTTTTCTAGTTTAAAAGTACACTGCAGATGAGAAGTAACAAAACATGACGAAAGGGCCTTAAGAGTTACTTAGTTGAAGCTGGGTGTGGTGGTGCGGACCTGAAATCCCAGTGGTTCAGGAGGCTGAGGCAGGAGGATTGTGAGTTCAAAGGCAGCCTCAGCAAAAGCAAGGCCCTAAGCAACTCAGGGAGACCCTGTCTCTAAATAAAATACAAAATAGGGCTGGGGATGTGGCTCAGTAATTGAGTGCCCTTGAGTTCCATCCCTGGTACACCCCTCCTGCAAAAGAAAAAAAAAAAAAAAAAAAGATTCACCTCGTTGAAATTCTTCATCTTACTTAGACCCAAAGATGTTAAATAACTTATCCAAGATGCTGCAGCTGGAAACAGCAGCCTTAGTCCATGGGAATTGTACCCCACTGTTCTGTTCCACCATAGGGCAGAGGAGTGTATATAAAAAGAACATGACACAATTGAGAAATAGCAGCCTGGCAGGGTCTCATGCAGGTACACGAAGTCAGGAAGCAGGCTCTCAGGTCATTCTGCGTAGATACACTTCAGCAACTCTGAAGTTATTTCTGCGTACTGTACTGCCTGGTCGTCCATGTTCTTAATTATTAGTCTGAGTCATCAAGAAGAAGTTACCTCTTCTCCTTCACCTTGTATGTCAAACATATCAGGAGTATTTCCATTGAAGTGGCTAATATTTTCTCTTTTAAATTTGCAATGAAAAAGAGAAAACCTCTCACCCATCCAGAAAATAACACTCCAAAAAATAAAACTGTGTTTCTTCAGAACACAGTATGTGAAGGGGCAGATGTCTGCTGTGACCAAATTACAATTTCATCAAAATGTCAGGACTTAGCTCTTTGGTGCTGAGAATGCTGTACTTTAAAGGTTGCAGAATCTTCTCTGTGTCAGATGCCTTGATTACAAAGCTGATGGCCAAGGCTGAGCCCTGACTAAAGGCATGAGGGTCCCAGCAGGAAGTTTATATTGGTTTGAAACTTGACTTTTTCTTGGAATCGGGTCCCTGAAATGCCCATGCACAAGGTCCACCTTATTCACCTAGCTGGTAGCATCACCACACGTTATTTCTGTGCTGTGACCCTGTGCTTCAACCTTGGCCGGCTCCTTCTTCTTGGCCCTTGAGCTGTTTTCCTCCCAGATTCAAGCTCATTTTCTCAGTTTGGTAATTGGCGTAAACCTGTCTTCACTGGAATCATGCTTGTTTTAACCCCTTCAACTCTTGTTTCCTCTTCTCCATCTTCTTCCCTTTTGGCTGAGGCCAGGAAAACTGCTTCCCATGAAAACCTCTTGGAAAATATTATATTTGTATTCAGGGGAAGGCTCACAAAACAAAGTTAGAGACCTTGGTGGGTTTTATGTTCTTGTTGTTTTTCATTTTTTTCTAGTAGGGATAGAAGTCCAGAGGCCTTTTTTTAAAACAGAGGAACTTCTCAGAATTGAACATTTTTCTTCATCTTTAAGCACATCCCAGCAGTTATTTTGGTCATAATTTTTTTTTTTTTTAACATTTTTAGCCATAAGGCTTACAAGTAAATGTGCATAGGATAGTTAATAGGCACCACCATGTTCTTTGTCTCAGCTTGGGATATTTAAGTAGCTGAAATACGTCATTTTTCTTTACTGTGGGAAAGTCAAGAAGACCCTTGTGTATTGCAGAGTACTAACATTCGATTGTATTATCTGCGTACGCACAGGCAAGCTGCTGGTGCATGAAGTCACGCTCAGTGGCTTTCAGCACTGGGTGGAAGATGTTAGGGTTACTTTTCACTTGAATAGGGTAAAGGATTGTAGAGGATTGGGGGCAATCTGAGGAATTGACTACTTTGTGTGTCAGTGAGTGACAATTGTATTTTGGCTCAGGCTTTTTGCACATGGAGCCGCAAGAGGCCACAGAGGTCAGAACTGCATTCAAGCTGTCCTCAGATGAGAGTTGGCTACCCTTTTCTTACAGATCCCCAAGGCAAAGAGATTCCATGACCTCTGTTGACTGCACATTTTGGAGCCTCACAATCACACTTGTAAGGAGTGTTTCCTCAGTCCCATTTCTAATCCTTCCTCTTTCTAATAGTTCCATTTCTTTGGCCTCTTAAAGAAAACAAACTTGTACTGTTTTTTTTTCTCCCCCACTTTCAGTTTCTCTTTGTCTAAACAATCCATGTTCATTATATACTCCTTAGAGAAGCATCCAGAAACAAGAAGAGACAAGGAAGACATGTAACTTTTATGTTCTATGTTTTGATTTTTATATTTAAGAATACACAAAGAAGCCCATGCATGTCATAGACATGCTTTTGCATCTTTTGAAATGTTCACTTGTGATATTTTACTTTATAGGTCTATGATAATTTATTTAACCACGTTCCTATTTCTGGACATTTAGGTTGCTTCCAAGATGTAGTCATTATGAACAGCAGGGAAATAAATATTATCTTGCACATCCTTAATTATTACCTCGGGATACGTTCCAAGAGTTAGTCTCCAGAACTAAAGACGTGTGTGGTTTTATGGCTTTTGATATTTTCTGCCAAATTGCCTGCAGTTTACAGCTCCACCCACTAGAGTATGAAAGTGGCTTGCTCTTAATTACGGGGCAGCTATATCGCAACAGCTTGGAAAAGATAACTCACTGGCAGGAGATGGTCATTTCCTAGTTTGAAGAGCCTGCTGTAATAGGGACTTAATGACTCTAATGAAATTCCATTCACTTCATGCCTATTGGTAAGAGTGAGAAATTATAATATATTTATTCTCTTTTGAAAAGAAAAGAATGGTGAAAAGGGGAATAGGAGTTTTGGAGCAATGTCCAGTTTTGTCTGTGGATATTTTCTGCATTTCCTGCCCATGGGAGGTTGAGTCAGCCTCCGCATTGTCCCTTCCTGGACCATGCACACTGGGATGGATCATAAACACCTGTGGAGAAACAGGTGCAGAGAATGGTGACAGCTAGGGTCCCCATCCATCACACCTGCTTCATCTGAAAATTCTATTACTCTCAGTGTAGGACTGTGCTGAACTGTTCAGAGGCTAGAACTCTAGAAAGATGAGGCTAATATCGTTTCTAAATTTTATGGAAGAATGAAGAAATGTGATAGCAAAAATCGAGTGTGCTTTTAGAATAAATCATTTCTTATGGGAACTTGATTAAAATATTTCCCCTGTAGTCTCATTTGAAATACATATTTGACGAACTTATTGTCTTGGGGAAATATACTTTTAATAGAGGCAGCATTTATCTATTAAAATACAAAGCTTAAGGCATGGTGTTTCGATTCACAGCTCTGTTTTGGTTTTTAATTTGCTTTTTTGTCTGTATGGCAGCCATTTTGAGGACATTGGATCCTAAGGTAAAGGCTTTTGACTGGCATGGTGTATCAAGTCACACCAGATGTGTACCCGAGGTGTGCATCTCTTGAGCCCAGGATCAGCTTGATCTCTTTGCCCCACTGCCTTCTGCACATGCTGTCTGGTGTGAAAATGACTAGGATGCCCCACTTACAGACCTCTTTTGGTCTTTGGCATTGTTGGACTGTTATGTGCCAGGTTCAGATCAGCCTTAATTGTCAGAGCACATTAGTGTGCCTCTTAGGATTTATGTGGATACCATGTTGGAAGAATGGAGAAACCACCAAATTGGGGCGGGAGGGGTAATACATTAAAACTAAGGTGACCTAAGATCTCCAGAGTGTTTCTGAAATTGTGTGGTAGCTTTTCTGTCATGAGTGCCTTTTGCCCTGGGTAGATGTCATTAAGAAGTTCACTGTTACTTGGAAGTGCTTATGAATACTTGTGTTTCCTTGTATCTGTGTATTGTTGGTTTAAAAAGGTACCAGGTGTCTAGGTTCCCTGGAAATTTCTACCACAGTGCAGATTACTTTCTCATGGTTGATTGTGTGGGGGAAGAATCTGAATGGTATGTAATGAAACACTAGACCTTTGTCATAGTCCCTTAGGAAGGACCTACAGGGTTCTAAGTTAGTTTCCCTGTTTGTTGACTTCACTGGTAACAAGTTGTAAAAACAGCTCCATGAGTTGAACTTCAGACACTGCTGTTGTCAGATCCCCTTCTTCACCTCATGCTGACAGGTTTTCTTCCCGTCCATCATTAAGGGGTTGGATCTTTCTGCCAATTATTCTGAGTATTTGCATTTATGAACCAGAGAATTAGACTTTAGCATCTGAATTGTCCACACTTCCCAACTCAATTATTTATAAAAATACAAATGATGTTTTGTCAGATGATTATTGGTAGATAAGAATATTAACATTTATGTTTCTTGACAACTTATTTTCTGTCTAAAAATTAAGTTCTGACTAATTGAATATTTACAGTGAAACGTATTGATTGGCATTATTAGTGTCATCAGAATTAAATTAAATTAAATTAAATATTGTCATTAGAAGACTTTTCCTTACAGAAACATGGAATTACTTTGCTAAGCACTCTTTATCTTAAAAGGTAATAGATATTTAATATTTCCAAAAACAAATATTTCCAAATATTTCCAAAACTTTATTGTATGAATTGTTTTATTGTTAGAAATAATAAAGTTTATTAAAATTACTTTTTAATGTTTATATAATTCATCCTAAAATTGGAAACAGACTGAAAAGTTAAACCGAGTTCATTTAGAGTGCTGTGATTCAAACCTACTGATGTTTCAGCACTAGACATTTTCCAGCGATACATAAACCCAGGCCATCCTTGCCCCCGACATGTACATATATCCCATGCTTCTGATATCTTCCAGCATAAAAATGACTATTTTGTGCTTTGATATTCAATTGCATTTTAGTCTTATATTTAACTGGTACATACACTGGGTGACAATTTTCTTCACTGCCAAGTGAATTGATTACATGCAGAATGATATTTCCCTGTGTTTCATAGTATTTCAAATCATCAACCAATCCCTTATATTGATCTTGTCAAAATGTTTCAAATTATTGTAGGGTAATAAAATTACACATGGATCTCTGTTATAGGTGTGTTTAAACAATATAGAATGGTGTGGGAATGAGTTATGTTGTTTAAAAACTCTTGTGATAGCACCTTGTCACTCTCCATGGTTTCGAAGACTTGGCAGTAATGATTACTTGTAGAAATTCCTATTCTTACATATGTCTAAATATTTATTTCTAATATCCTCTAACTACAGTATGAATTGCAGTACTGAATTTTCCATTTCGTTATTGATTGCATTTCTGAGAACAACTGTACAGAATGTATTCCTTTTGTTTTGAATTTTTTAAATGGAATTTATAATTCAATTTGTGAGAGAATTTTTAAAATTTATAAATTTTATTGTTAGAAGCATTTTCTGTTAACAGAAATTTTGAGAGGAAAGTATAGAGTTTCATACATATCTTCTTCTCCTACCCCCATTATGTACAACCTCCCCAATTGTATGTATGCATGCTGCAGTTGTGCAGTTATTAAAATAGATAAATCTACATCAACATATCATTATCATCTAAAGTCCATAGTTACGTAAGGGCTTATTCAGCATGTACATTGTATGGGTTTTGACAGATGTGGAATGATGTGTGCCCCATTGTAGTACCATGTAGAACAGTTCACTGCCCTAAAAAATCCTGTTTTTCTTGTTCACTCCACTTTCCCTCTTAGACCCTGGCAACTGTTGTGGGTTTTCCTGTGACCATATTTTGCTTCTTTCATTCAGTAATACACATGTAAGTTTCCTCCATGGCTTCTCCTGGCTTTTGACTGGTTTCTTTTTAACACTGAGTAGTATTCCATTGTTTGGATGTACCACAGTTACCCATTCACCTCCTGAAGGTATCTGCACTGCTTCCAAGTTTTAGCAGTTATGAATTATGCTGCTATAAAGACTGTGTGGACATACTTTTTAAAGTCTTTTGAGTGAATTCCAAGAAATATGATAGTGGAGTCCTACGATAATATGTTTGGTTTTGTAAGAAATTGCCAAACTGTCTTTCAATGTGGCTGTACCATTTTGCATTGCCAGCAATGAATGAAAATCCCTGTTTTCCATATCCTTGCCAACATTTGGTATTGTCAATGTTCTGGATTTCGGCCATTCTAATGAAAGAGTCCTGTGTATCTTATTGTTTGAACTTGCAATTCTTTCATGACGATGTGTTAAGCATTGTTTCATAAGCTTTCTTGTCATGCTTGTCCTCTTTGCATGTTCAGGTCATTTGCCCTTAAAAAGCCTAACACAAATTTCCTTTATTTAATATCAAAATATTCTTTATAAAATTTTGCAAGTTTCACAGAACAATATATGGGCAAGCCCCTGCGACTGGAGTATTCGCTCTCAGAGGTGTAGTTTACATATAATCTGTCAGTTAAACTCTGTCTAGTTTTCCTGCCTAGACACTGGTCCACAGAAAGTCTCTGCTCTGGTCAGTTATGTTTCCCTGTATCCTCCTGTCTTCTTCTCTGATTTGCGCATGGGGTCACCCAGTGACCTTACTTCTCTGATAAATCTAAGAAGAGATGTTGGTTTTACATTTTATTCAACTTTTAATTTGTTATTAAGACTTTGTGGTGACTTCTAAGCTTCTTACACATTGGACAGGAAACTGGAAGTTCCAGAGGATATTTTTAGTCCTTCCAAAAATGCATTATTAGCGTGAACCCCAGTTCTTTCTGCAGTAACTCTCTAGGAATTTTCTCATATAACGATTCCAATATTGTTATATAACCTGAGAATGTGGCTTTAATGATTAAAAGCTCAGGAGAGAAAGAGATCTGCAGAAAGGGCAAGAGTCTAATTGTGATAATTATAAGATTAATACATAAATTGTTATGAAATCTGATATGTCAATCTTCTTGCTCCTATATACTGTCCCAGACAAGAAGATATTGTCCCATATGACTAAAATCTCCTAGAATATAGTCACTGACTATTCTGTGCAGTGTGTATGGGATGAGTATTTGGTATGTTTTCCTTTTTACCAGGAATGCCACATATTTAGAAGATAAAAGCATATTTTCATTTATTATATTGTCATGGAATTCCTTAGGACATAACAAAGATTGTATCATTCCCAGATTAGATAATAAAATAGCCAGATCTATACAAAATGAAAATATTTGCAAATATGGGTTGATATAGCCTACTTCAAGCAGTATAAAAGATTCAGTGCATCACTTTCTAATATAACTTAGTAAGCTCATTTCAGTTTCGTCTTGTAGTTTTTAGGTTTCTGCTACTTAAAATTTGCTTGTAACATATATATGTATATATATGAGAGTGTGTGCTTGTGAACTCCCTTGGTTAGATATCAGCAGTGGCTTTTTTACATTATGAATGTCAACCTGGATAGGAAATTTGATTTCTTTTCTGATCATTTGTTTTTCTTTTAGCATACTTAAAGCTCTTTTTTTTAACCTCAAATTCTGAACTGTCAAACATTTCTTTTAATTATATAGATAACATATGAAATTTGTTAAAAAAAGGAAAATCAGCAAAACTGAAAATTATCAACCCACATTCTCTCAGCCCCAATTTTGAGTGCATATCATTTTAGACCTCTCCCTTTTCTGTTCTCCCCCTCTCTCACTTAAAAGCATTGTTTTTGAAGTTATGGGAACCTAATGAATTCTTCTTGTGTGAAATGCTGTCAGATTTTCTGAGGCTTCCTTCTGACCTGACATGCTGAGGTTTTTCACTCTGCTGCTGTAAATCAGTTACACAGCATCTGAACCACAATGTATTTGGCAGTGGGCTGGAGGAGGAGATAGTAGTAGGACCATCACATATATGCAAAGACTAACTGGAATAGCCAGGGTTGGCTGGCTGTGACTAACCAAGGGTTCTGGTAGCTAATTCCCTTGTGACGACAAGGGAAAGGTTACTAGCCTGGAAAAGAAGGTGGATGATGTCATTCCTTGAGAGAAAATGCAGGATGCAGTATGAAAAGGAGAGTCTTGCTTTCCTTTTTTTCTCCCAAGAGGTTGTGGAGTTCAGGTACACTAGTGGAGTTTAGGGTTCGTTCATTGTACCACGCCCTTGGAATGTCTGATTGGAGATGTTAAGCAGATGAGTGGAATGTAGTTCTGGTTTTTTTTTTTTCCTTTTCTTTTCTTTTTTTTTTTTTTGCGGTGCTGGGGATCGAACCCAGGGCCTTGTGCTTGCAAGGCAAACACTCTACCAACTGAGCTATCTTCCCAGCCCTGGAATGTAGTTCTGAATCTTGAGATAGAGATATGGCTGAGATATAAAGTTGGATTCTTGCTGGAATGAGTTGCTGCAGTCTGATTGGCAGATGATCTACCTGCCTAGTTTTCAGTGACGACACAGTTAAGTTATTTAATGTTTGAGACAGACTCATACACTCAGGACTTTTAGCATCCCTTGGCACTAAGGGTCAGTAGTGCTTCTCTGATTTAGACATTAAAACCTTTCCATTTTTCTCTCCCTCTCCTATCCCCAGTTTCCATAGGATTGGGTGGAAGCCAGAAGATCATAGCACCGAGTCAGGTTGAGATCCACTGAAGTTGTAGTAGAGCAGCTTTGCCCTAAAGACACTGTATGCAATCCATATATAATCTTACATTTTCTAGTAGACACTAAGAACGTTACAAGTTTTTTGGATGTTTTCTGGTAGAGATTAGAAAATTTTAAAAATTCGTATTAAACCCAGTAGTTACTGAAGTATTTCAACATGGAATTAATCTAGAATTCCTCTTTTTACATGTCTTCAAAGTCCATGTGCATTTTACATGTAAAACACACAGAAATTTGGGCAGATCACATTTCAGCTGCTAATAGTTGCACACAGCTAGTGGCTACTAGACAGCACAGGTACAGCCTGTACAGAGAGACTGCGTGCACTATTGGAAATGAATTTGTGGTTTACCCTGTCAGCATGTTCCCCACCTAGGAACAGTTCCTTCTTTTATTCCTGTGAATCAAAAGCAAGATCCTCTAGAGAGCATTCAAAATTAAAAATTGCATTTCTTGCTCCTTGACCCTCGCATCTTTTAAATTTTTGTAAGAAGGCACTCTTTCCCTCTTTTCTTAGCAATTTAACTTATATAACCCGTGCTGTTCTTTTAGTTCCCAGGTACTTTGTGGCATAATCACAAGGCTGTATTGACTTTTATGTTACTTGAAAGATAGCATTTCTAATGAAATTATGAAAATATAAACAGGTTTATATTTCGGTTCACATTTTTAAATGTGTTGTCCTTGATATGGGGCCATCCTATTTCTGTGAAGAAATGCAGAATATAAAAACCTCATCCAGTAGATCAGATATATAGCTAAGAATAAAAACTCTTATCTTCTAGTTCCATGTTGAAAGTGTTTAGGTGTTTACAGTTTCTTTCTTTGGCTAATTTGGTGGATTCTCATAGGCCATGTCTAATAATAGGACCAGAGATCCACCCTGAGTTACTATACTAATATTGAAATATTCTTTCCGTTCCCTTTGCTTGAACAAGGAGCAAATTCATAGCTCCTTTCTGGAATCTTTGTACTTGTTAGTGGAAAAAATTTGATACGAAGAAAATGTAGAAGGAATTTAAGTATGATAGTCTTCTTGAAAACATTACTAATTTCCCTGCAGGTGTATTCCAAAGTTAAACATAAATATTCTTTGTGTCAGTTATTACTGTCTTTTAATGTTGAGGTACTTTTTATACTATTTCACTACATGTGTAATTCAACATAAAAATAAGATTTCTAATAAGTTCATAATATCAGTAATTATAAAATGGTGATTTTTAAATGAGGCACCTCTCTGTGCCCTATTACATATTTTGAAAACATTTTTTATATTTATAGCTGAGGGAATACTAGCGGGATTTGGTACAGAAGACATAGTTACTACTGAACATTCTAAATTGCACAGGACATTATAGGATGAAACACACAGAACTGTCTGGTGAAAATGTCCATAGTGCAGATGTTGACAAAGCTTTGTCTAAAAGAATATATCTGAGTTATAGCAACAGATTTCCTAAGCTAGGCAAATTTACTAATAATCTTGTTAACTTTCTACAAACTACTTTCATTTAAACCATACTCAGTATCAAATAACAGAAGAAGGTAATAGAAACTTCCTGGGTGAAATAAGTTATACAATAGGTTCAAAATTATACTGTTTCTATTTTTATGGGTCAGGTTTATTAAGAGGTAGACAGGAAGTTACAAAGCCTGAGTAAATGCAGTGCAGTTATGTAATTTCTTAATTAAAATTATACTCTGAATTTCTGTTGAATGAGGTTCTTTTTTTTTTTTCTTGTGTTACATTTTAGAATTTGAGTAAAACTATGAGAAGGTTGTACACCTAGTAGATGGCAGAATCTAAATCAGAAAGTCTGAGCATAGAATAGGCAATATCCTATTCTAAAATATTTCTATATGATATTGAGTTTTATAGTTTTAGTTCTTACTTTTAAGATTTTATTTTGTGTTGATTTTGTATATGGTGTAAAATAGGTGTTCAGATTCATTCTTTTGCAGCTTTTCCAAAACACTTTTATGGTTTTTTGAACAGACTTTTCATTGTATATTCTAGTCACTCTTGTAAAACATTCATTGGTAATATATGCATTTATTTATTTCTAGTCCCTCTCTTCTGTTCTGTCAACCTGAAAGTCTGCCTTCAGGTTATCATTATATGTTTTAATTGGTATAGCTTTATAATATAGTTTGAAATAAGAACCTGTTTTTTTTTTTTTTCCTTTCTCAAGAATGATGTTTTTAAAGAAGAATAAAATTATGGCATTTGCAGGTAAATGGATGGAATTGGAGAATATCATGCTAAGTGAAATAAGCCAATACAAAAAAACCAAAGGCTGAATATTTTCCCTGATAAGTGGATGATGATATATAATGGGGGTGGGCGTGGGGGGTGAGAAAAGAATGGAGGAACTTTAGATTATGTAGAGGGAAATGAGAGGGAGGAGGGGATGGGGGTATGAAAGATGGTGGAATGAGACAGACATCATTACCCTCTGTATGATTACACAAACGGTATGAATCTACATTGTGCACAATTATAGAAATGAAAATTTGTACCTCATTTGTGTACAAAGAATCAAAATGCAGTAAAAATAAAAAATATAATAAACAATAAAAATTTAAAAATTAAAAAAAAAAAAGTATACTGAAAAAAGTCCACATATGGAAAACAAAATGCTTTTAAAAAGATAGGATGAGATAGCCAGAATTCTTTGGATGGTATTAGCAGCAAAATGAAAGTAAATTTGTAACAGTATTGCCAATAAAAGTGTTTATTGAGTACTGACAATGAATTATACATAAAATAGCCATTTGACTATGCATCAATGAGATTGTCTAGGCAGTGCAAACTATTGTAACTTGTTGGTATAATCTTTTATTACTCTTTTAGTTATAGCTCTGAATAACAAGATAGATACTATATTAGATACTATATTATCTTTTCTATGCCTTATAATGCTTCTTGGACAAAATAAAAACATAGGTGGTTTGCTCAGGTTTTAAAGGAAGATAAAGTTACGTATTAGGCACAATTTTTTTTTTTTCAATCAGGAAGCAGGGCTTTATTCTATAACATGGAGGAAACATGCTTTTTCCACCTGCCCCAGACATAAATTGTTACGACTCAGGTACTGGCCAGCAGTGCCCCTTGTGCACTCCACGCAGGATTAAATTAGAGATGAGAAAAAACTGTGAATTCTTGGAGAAAAAATAAAATTGAATTTACTTGTTCAGCAGTTTACACATTTTTCTGACCATTAAGAGTTCCTTAAGGTACTCATTCTCTTTTTGTTTTCATTAGAATGGTAATAATTTTTTTAAAAATCAACTTGAATTTTTAATTTCTCTTCTAAATTCTTTTACTTATTCTCAGCTCGTAAGTGCTCTTTCTTCAGTCTGTGCAGGAGACAAACACTCAACAGCCGTGTTTTAGAAAGTTAATCTATTGTGGTTTTGATAAGGAGCCACTTGACATTATGTTAGACAAGAAAAGGTGGAAATATAGGTCAATAATCATTTCCTGTGTTTCCTCCAGAAAATAAATGACTTAATACTTGATAGTAATCTACATTTTCTCCAGGCACAAAGGACCAGTGCTATTATTTTATTACATATTCCATTTGGTATTCCGGTTTTTCTTTTCATTTTATATAAATGATTTTTCAGAAAAGGAAATGACTGACCATATTAATGTACATACTAAGAATACTACTTGTCCAATATCAATTCATTTTTTGTTTTGTTTTGATGACCATGATAGACTCTAGAACCGATCCATCTCAGAAAAAAAATGGTATCAAAAGCAGAGTAAATTCTTCTTTAAAAGTTTGTAACTAATCAGAATTGATTTATATAATTTTTTAAAACTTTAAACTGTTTTCCCCTGTTCAGATAAATTTGCTTTTATTATTCTCTGTTTCGTGATTCAGACTACTCGAGAGAAAATTACCCCCTTTGTAACAGATTCTGAATAAGCAAAAACTTTACAATTAAACAATATACCCAAATATCCACACATCCCAGGGTGTAGTATATTCTTTAAGTTAAGGAGCTGACCCCAAGTGAACTTTCTAGTCTCATCAATTACTCTTCCAGTGAGGGGAATGTTCTAGCCATGCTAACTTCTTTATTTACCAATACGTAGAGTTTCATAGTGCTAAGATTTTGCCTATGCTCTTACCTCTCTGTCTGCAACCAGCTTACGACTTCCTAGACGCAAGATAATTAGTTGATTTTGTCTGCATTTTTCTTTCATTAGCTCAGCAAATACTTACTTAGCACGCTTTATGTGTTCCACATAGTTTCAAGTCTGGGGATAGGTGTCCTGTTATAAAAACACAAAAAAAGCAATCCTTGCTCTCCTGGTACTTAGATTCTGGTGTCATAGGTGTGAAAGAATCTGTCAGGTATGACTTCTCTGATGGCCTAGGGTATTCACAGCCATGGAGTTGGGAGGATTTTTCATGTGGCCAAGACGTAGCCTGAGCTGAGTGGGCAGGTGGTTAGAGGCAGCTGCTATCTTCTAGGGTGAGGTCATAGTGTGAGCTGCTCCTCTGCCCCTTCAGCGTACTCGGGAGATCATTATGCCTTTGGAGCTCCACCTCAGTCCTGGCACCACCCATGGTGACGTAAGGGGACTGGAGTAGCCTGCACAGTTCTGAGCTTCTACAGCTTTGTAGCAGTGATGAGGAGCTCTGTCCCTAGTAGTTGTGAAAAATAGATTCTCCTCAGTGCTGAGCCACTTGTCATTTTCATAATGTTGGGCACTTTATGAAATTTCTCTGCCCTTTAATAACCTTTTCTAAAATGGACATGGTAAAAAAAAATTATCGGGGGATTAAATGATGAGAATGATACTCCACAAAACTTTCCTTTATTTGCTAGGGTATTCTAAATAATTAGAATATTGCCCAGCCCTCATTAAATATTTTTTCAACCAGTACAAGTAGGAATAAATGAGTGATGTAGTGAATATAAAGCCCCTGAAACAATACCGGGTATATAAGGGCTCATTAAATGGTATTGTTATTGTTGTTATAATTGTCCTTATTTTAAAAATTGGAAGCCCTGTGATCATGCTGTGGTTGTATTACAAATACTTTTCCCAGTTGCCATGAATAGAGAGCCTTTCTGTCTAGGCTCACGGTGTGTGGTCTGTGTGGTGTTGTATGTGCCCAGGAAGAAGGTCGGGGGCATGGACCAGAATACGTGGGTTGCTTTCTGAATCTTTCCTGCTCCTGTTTCCTGACTTTGCACTTTGCTGGGACGAGGCTCTGAGATGAGCTTCTGCTAGCTGTGGAGAGAATCTTGTCTCTGACTTCCTCTCCAGGACTGAACTCCACTTTCCCATCATCTGACTTCAAGCCCATTCATTAGTCCCTTCAGCATCCAGTTCTTATTCTTACATATTAGATCTCTCTGTAGAGTGTCGGTTCCTGCCCAGATAAACTGGAACTTTGCCTTCCCTCTCCAGGGTTTGATTGGTTTGCCACTTTTCTTGCTGTGGTATTTTTCTGATTTCTGACCATAGCTGTTCTTCAGACTCTGGCTGGCCCTTGATATCTCCCTCAGTGCCTCCTGATTCATGAATGTGTTGTGGACAGAATGAGATGACTTTGGCATGCAGAAATCCTTGCTGCATACTTAGGGAAAGATTTAATCAACTTGCTAAAATATGCTTAGTTCTTCAGGGTATGACAAAAATACCTTTCTATTACAATTTGTATTAATGATGGTTTGGAAAGTTGTTTGGAAGCTCAGATGTTATTTTAACTACCTTCTGCACAGTGAACAAAGGAAAGAAGGCATGCATCTGTTGTTTCTAAAACTGCGCAGTCATGTGTTTCCTTATGACAGGATAAGTTCTGAGAAATGTGTAGCTCTGCGGTTGATCATTGTGTGACCATCATAGTGCTTACTTGCGCAAATCAAGATACCTACAACCTCACTAGGTGATACAATCTTATGGACCAAGGTTGTAAATGTGGTCCATATGAAACCTTGCTATGCAGACTTTATTGAGGCCCTTTGAAAATGCTATTAGTAAATTTTGGATTCCACTTTGGGTTGGGTTGGTTGCTCCTTTGAAAAGCATCCATTTGCAACTTGAATAAGAACTTGTTTTTCATGGCTAGTTTAGCAACTAGCACTTATAGGAAACCCTTCTAAAATATTTGTATAAACTGTACAATGTGTGGCAGTTTAGCACTTTACTAATATAAGGAAACAGAATGATCCTTGCTTTCAAGAAAATATACATTGCTACATTACACACATAATTCAGCTAGTCCTTAGGAGAGAGATTGCTCCATATGTTTCAATGTGACATTTTTATGGAAGGATTTGGTTTTTGAGGCTGAAGACAAATATTTCAGAGTAATGTACATATGGATCATTGAAACCATGAAAGGGATTTAAATTAAGGGTCCCAATAGGGGGATGCTCAATAGTTTTGGCTTTTAGCTCTGTTAAGAAAATGTAGTCACTAATGTGATAGCCATGCTCCCAATCTGCAGAGGAATGACAGAAGAAAGGCTGAGCTGAAGTGGAAGAGTCTGAGCTGATATTTATTTTGTACCATTTCGGGTACTTTGGTAATTCATATGTCCTCTATAAGTGAATTGCCACTGAGGATATCTAAGCATTGAAAAATATACTTTAATGTTTAACTTGAGCAATTGTAAATTAAATATAATGCCAAAATACATCTTTCTTGAGTATAAAGGGAGAAGGTGAAGATACTTTATTACCCAAATACATGAAACTATTCTGAATATATTGAATTAGGAACCAAGGATGTGAATGTTTTCAAAACACTGCAGAGTGGATGAGATTACCATGGTTTTCCTGGATGTTGAAATCAAGATGGGACTGACTTGCTAAATTAAATGGGACGCTTTTTAGGTTAGAAACTTAGACTTTTTTTTTTTTTTTTTTTGGGGGGGGGGGTACCAGGGATGAAACCCAGCAGTGCTTAACCACTGAACCACATTTCCAGTCTTTTTTATTTTTTTTATTTTGAGACAGGGTCTTGCTCAGTTGCTTAGGGCCACATTTGGTTGCTGAGGCTGACTTTGAACTTGGGATCTTCCTGCCTCAACCTCCTGAGCTACTGGGATTACAGGCTTGTGTCACCATGCCCTGGAAGAAACTTATACTTTCATGAAGTAAAGAAAACATTGAAAACTTGATTTAATGGGGATAAAACATAAAATAGCTTTGAAACTAGAGGATGATTTAAATTAATATTTTCATTCCCTAAAATATGGTTTCTCACCATTACTGGAAGTTTCACAGTTCCTTTAAGTCTGCTCAGCCTGAAGAAGCTGATACTAGATTCTAGATCTGCTCTCATGGAACCTTCAATAAGGTGTTACATTTTTACCCCATTTTTATGTATAGAGTGCATTTTGATAGGGAGCAGGGTAGTTGGGTGGAGGGAGTATAACTGTTGAAAGTGCAGCTTGGTGTCAGACTGCTTAGGTTTGTAACACAGCCCTCTCACTTACTAATTGTGTGAGTCTGAGTAATTCAACCTCCTTGTGTCCCAGATACTTCAACTTCAGATAATAAAAGCATCAACCTCTTGGGTTACTGTGAGGGTTAAATGAGTATCACCATGTATAACACCTAACATACGGTTTGGTCCATAGTAAATATGCAGATATTAGGTGTTACTCTTATGTTTGTTACCTGTTATGTCCTGTACCCACAGAGGGCAAAATAGATATTTTTGGCATAGGAAAAGAAACCTTGTTTAAAAGTTAAACGTTGATTATTGACTGGTCAGCTCCTTATTCCAGTTGTGTGGACCAACCCAACTTAGGAGGATGGACAGGAAAAGATGTTCATTGTGGGGATAGGAAGGCAGATTGTAAAGCTGACCTGGGAAGTCACCGCCATTGTATATGTTATAAACTACTGTCATTGAAGACCAGTGCCTTCTCCTTGCTGTTGATGCCATTATGAATGTTTTGAGACATTGGCAGCAATCACTGGTGTGCTTATGTGGGTTTTGACTAGGAGAGTTATTACCTGCTGGATGACTGTGTTGCCAAATCTTATTTGGCAAATAGGAATATCCTGAGCACTGTTCTTACTCACTGCACATGGAATTGATCAACATCCAACTAAAAATCCTACAGTAAAATGTGAATCAATTGATAGAACTCATAGGAAACAACTTGTACACATATGTGGCATATATGTGTGTGTATGTGTAATGCACAGCTACACATAAATTACAATTCCGAGGAGCATACAATATCAAAATGTTTGTTACAAAATAAATATACGAAGTACTGTGACACTAAAATTGATGACTGTGTAATTTATTTTCCTCTTGAGAATCAATTGAGGTATTGATTCCACAGCAGATGTATTTTGATTAAGATCATGGCAAGATGTGTTTGACAGCAATTCCAAGTTATTAGAACCTATTACACTTTTGAAGTTTAGTCATCTGAGATTGTATGTATATGATCTTAAATTAGTGAGAAAAGTCTATCACTATTTTGTTTCAAGGACTGGATCTTCAGTGCTGTAATTATCATGCACTGTTTAAAAACCATGCGCCGTTCTGGGTGGTTTGAACATGCTGAGGTGCTCAATGCCTGCATTTAGGCTAAGCAGGGTTAATCATGCATATGCTTCTCATATATTTACAACACAATTTTTGGGCATATATACAGATCGAATCTGTACTGTTTAAAAGTGTCTAACAGTTGAGGTTTGGTTCCCTAGCTGCAAACCTTGTTATTTATGATGTTTATTATGGTCATGGCTGTGAATGATTCTATAAAATCATAGTAGAATTATTTCCAGTGAAACCTTGATTTAGTAAAAAAAGAAAATGTATATTTTTTTCACTTTCACATGAAACTAAAATGTACAAACTGACTCCTACACATGTTGTAGAATGAATTATTCAAGACCAACAATGGAAATTTTTAAAAAGTGATCATGAAAATATAGTGTTATTTATATGTGCTAAATGGAACATGAACCCAGCCAAGTTTTCATGATTTATCAGTTTTTAACTTCAAAGACTCTGGTTAGCTTGCATTTTTTAAACTAATGAGTTTATCACAACCAGTGGGGGAAGATGGTTAAAGTATATCAGCTGTAAATTGGTACAAAGCACTAAAAGGGACATTAGCCTCTAATCAGATTCTAACAGTTCATTAAACCTGCCTTTCCAGAATTGCTCTTTGTCTTTTCTCCTCCTTCGCCTAGGCCTTCCTTATAAGGCATCTTGTCCTCTTTTCATCTGGGCAAGACCTCCTCCAGGGTAGGAAGCAAGATCAGCTCATCTTTCATTGTACACTAGCCCTACAACCTGTGGGATGCTTCAGCAAGGCAGGTTCCTAGAACTGCTTAAGAGGCTGGGGAGGTGAGATCTGGCTGACTGTAGGAAGGCTTCCCTGAGACCAGCTGGTGGCACGCCAAGCTGGCTGCTTCCAGCCACAGAAGCAAGTGACCCATTAGGGTTTGAGATATCCATGCCCGATGTGCAAACAACCATAGACCCAGATGAAAAGGATTTTAAATTTGGAACAAATTAACTGAGCTCACGAGCAATACCACACTGTTCTTCTGCTCTTAAGCTGTCTGTTAGAATGCAGAATCCACCCCCCTCCAAAATATGGACAAGTCAAAAGCAAAACTTTAAGAAAATGTGTCCTCTCAATTTTGAAAATATTGTTCATTTCCTGGAAAACTGTGACAGTAATTTGTTTTCTTATTTTTATTACCTAATAGATGAGGCAGTGTGGACTTTTTAAATGTTCACTAGTTAACTTGGGTAAATTTGCTTATTTTTTTTTCTTATTGATTTCTCAGCAAATATTTGGAATAAGAGGCACTATAAATTTTATTTCTTATATTATTTTCCTTAAAAAATCAAGAAATATGAGAAATGGAGCTTCACTATACTGCACTCTGTTGGTATTATATGGTAATAATACCTAGAATTTCTGATTTGTTGAAGTTGCTTTTTCATAGAAAATTAGCTCTATAGAGGCGAAAAAATCATGACTTAGAAATTACACTAACATTTGTCACCCTTGTAGCCAAAATATTTAGGAACTGATCTTCCTTACACTTAAGATCACTTTAGTGTTATGTGTTTACATCTGTAATTGAGGTAGAGATACAAACACAGATTTAGTCATATCAAGTTTCTCAGTTTAGCTGGTATTATTAGGTGCTCTACACATGTTTAAACGGACCTTATTGGGGCCTTAGGTGTACACTGACGTAGGACTCTCTCTGGTGCTGTTCAGATGCTACTCCAGTAAATTCCTACAGCAGCAAAAATGAGTAAAAAATAAATTTATTCTTAGAAATGTTCGAAATTCTGTTGTGAACCACAGCATAAAGTTTTCCTTTCAGGAGATGCTAAATTGAGGCAAACCTATACTAAAATAGAAAAAAAAAAATTTTTTTTGTGCCTTAGTTATGGCTTTAAGTATTCACTTTTTTGGTGTGGGGGCGGGGCATGGGGGATTGAACTCAGGGGCACTCAACCACTGAAGCCACATCCCAGCCCTGTTTTGTGTTTTTTTTAGAGACAGGGTCTCACTGAGTTGCTTAGCGCCTCACCATTGCTGAGACTGACTTTGAACTCTGGATCCTCCTGTCTCAGCCTCCCAAGCCACCGGGATTACAGGCATGTGCCACCATCCCCGGCTAAGAATTCACTCTTCATTTAAGACTTATATTGACTTTCTTTAAAGTAGTGTTTGGGGGAATGATGATGTAGAAATTTTCATTAGGTCAGAATTGCCATGATATAAAAATTAAATGAGTCCAGAATTATATTATCTTGCTTTTAAATTATTTAAGCTTTGAGAGTATATAAATTATTTTTAATCTTATTTTCTCTTTTATGGATGTCTGTACACAGGGCAACCTCTAGGACAAAGGAAGAGAGAAACTTGCCTTATATTTCCTTCTATTCTTGAGAAAGTATGATAAATTGTTCCAGCTCCATAAAAATTAATGTAAGGTTTCCACGCTCCAGTTTATTACAGGCTGACCTCCAACCCAGAGGTCAGAGGATCAGACTGATTAATTCAACTTCTTGGTCATTATTTCAAATGAAAGTTCAGAGTGGGGGGGGGGATAATTGGTTATGATGATATCCTCATTTAATTATACTTCATTGCTAAAGAATTAGGTTAGCGGTACCAAAGGTACCTACCAGGAAGGAAGATGCTATCAGATGTCCTCTTTTGATTCTGTATAACTAAATCTCTCTCTCTCTCTCTCTCTCTCTTTCTCAGAATATCAACACCTTTGAGAACAGAATGTTAATGCTTGATGGGATGCCGGCAGTCAGAGTCAAAACAGAGCTTTTGGAATCTGAACAAGGGGTAAGCAGGTTTCCAATGAGGACCGCCTCCTTCCCTTTATGATCATGCCATTCGAGTCCTGAGGTTTCTAGAGCACCTTTGTTTTCCCCTGCCTACGTTTTTCTCAAGTAAAACTTATTTGAGATGTGATCGAATCCTACCCAGTTTCAACCTCAACTGCTCCTCCCTTGGAAGGGATAGCATCCTGAAATTAGGGAGGCACATTGACCTTCTAAGAACCCCGTGACTCTCTAAATTTGGTGAATGTTTTGAAAAGCTAATGAAAATTCACTCCAAAGAGGAAGCATTAAGAAATGAGGTGGGGATTTAGCCTCATGACAAAAGAGCTAGGTTCTTTTTAAGTTAAGTGACAGAGCACAGGGAAGAAGTGACAGAGGACAGGGAGTGGGGAAGTCTGTTTGTTGAATGAATTTCTCTCTTTTTTAAAAAATTTTTTGTAAGTTGTACATGGACAAAATACCCCCACTTGAAAAAATCTTTTATGTGGTGCTGAGTCTGGAACCCAGTGCCCCACACATGCAAGGCAAGCGCTTTACCACTGAGCTACAACCCCAGGCCCTGAATTTCTCTTTTGACATTTGCATTTACACCCCTCCACACACACTTTTTTTTTTTCCCTCTTTTTAACTCCAGGAAGACTAGGGAATGGTTGATGAAATTGAAGTCAGTGAATTTGAAAAGTGCTTAAAAGCAAAATAAAGTTTATATGTATGTTGTGCAATACCAAACCAAATTGATAAATTAATTTATGGGTACTAAGGCTATAAGGAATAAGAACACAAATTTATTTTAAAAGGACATAGGACATTACATTTTATATTTGTTAACTTCACAGCTCCACTAACTTAAAGCATAAGGGCAGTATGGTATAAAAAGTCATTGTTTATAGACAGCTCTGCTGTCTACTCTGTATATATAAAAGAGAAAGCTCTGCTTATGTGCCCGAGTGCATGTTGACTATCTGTCCTATTAAACCACCAGCACTGAGACAGTGCAGATAACTGACACAAAGACATAAGTAAATGTATAATCTTTACCTTATTAATGTATCTTCTTCAAAAATACCCCATTAAAATCAGCAATGGTTTGTTCTTGTACACTCAAAGGAAATTTTAGAAATGAATAAAATCTGTCATAGAAAATCATTATGAATAAGTTCATTTGCAATCTCACTCAAGGTATAGGATACCAGTGTACCACAAGGATTTCATGATGGCAGCTGGGGATTCAGATCCAGATGGTGATAGTTAGAGAGTCTCAGAGACTTCTATATTGCTGGGCAGTTGGTGTTGGGGTGTGTGGCATCTCACCACAATGTCTCCTTTTCAGAGGAAGACTGTGTTTGAAATAGATCTGGTTATGGTAGAGGCTCTCATTTCACTGTTGTTATTCAGTGTCGATTTGTGTAACTCTGAAATGAACTTTGTGGGGTATGTCAGCCACATAGGCCTGGTATAATGACACACTCTCAAGGAGCCAGCCCAAGGCTGAGGCAGTAGAGCATCA
Organism: Sciurus carolinensis; assembly: GCF_902686445.1. Lineage (NCBI taxonomy): Eukaryota > Metazoa > Chordata > Mammalia > Rodentia > Sciuridae > Sciurus > Sciurus carolinensis. The sequence goes on along the minus strand of NC_062217.1, from coordinate 68,092,602 downwards.
TGAAAGGGGAAACTGTGTGGCAGTTACTAAAAGTTCATTGTTCAAAGACAGCCTTCCATGAAGAGTCATGTGCTCAACCTGGTTTTCAAGCCAGACTTTATGGTTAAATTCCACAGATCCTCCAAAATGTCTAGATATTTTTAACCTCGATTAATTCATCTAACCAAGAGAAGGGTTTGTTTCATATTTTTTAAAAATTCTGTTGTCACAATTCATTTCCCAGAGTCTATATATATTATCATGAGTTTAATAAAGTAAATTTCTGTACACTTCACAGACATCATAACATTCAGAGAAGATGACCTTTTTTATTTCTTAGGAGAGAAAAAGTGAAAAAGCACTCTGTGTTTCAGAATGCTGCTTTCATGTCATGATACTTTATTTAACTTGAATATCAGTAAATCCATTCAAACTGGACATGTTAGAGGAAGGCAAAAACTACAGAACACCTCTAGTCAGTAACTATGACCTGGACCAATGGTCAAAGCCAGGATTGAGCATCGTTGCCAACAGCCTGGTAATCTTTAACAATATCCAGAGAATTCTTTACCCTTCACGGTCATCACTTTTTGATTTCAAGGTAATTGTTGTGTGAAAGATTTAGGTGTTCAGAAAAAGAAAAAGAAAAACCAATACTTGCAGAGTTTTTACAGTGTGAATAAGAACCCCACATTACATTGTTTATAAAAACCATTATTTTGTCCTTAAACAGGGAAAGGAAAAATTGTGGGTTCCTAAATATTACTTAATGTCAGTTCAATACAATCAATGTTCTCCCTTGTGAATGGAGTAGATGTTGATATTTTAACCCTAATTTAAATTGTGCATGTTGGAAGGAAATAAAAACTTGGTATGTTTTTGTCTTAGTTTTATATGAACTTCTTAAATATGAGAATTATAATTTTATTTTCTCTCATGATAAAGCTTCAAGAGAAGCAACTTGCAGTGTTTAATGAAATATATTATGACTTAATTTTTTACAGGTACAATAACTTAAGGTACAAGGAGTGTTTGAGTGACTTTATCTGAATTTTAGTGATTTTCAGTTTTGGACACTTCACTGGATTTTTCATTGGTGGTGATGGGGCAGGTGGTATATACCATATAATTTCAGAATCTCATGCCTGCTTTTAGGTAAAGGGTGCTAGAATTTTGAAGATTTCATAATTCTTTCCTTATTTTAAAATTAAAAGACTGGCTGAAGATTTATTCTTTATAAGCTAATGTAATGTAATATAAGCATGTTATTGAAATTTAAATAATTGCATGTGTGATTACAGGCTTTGGAAAAAAGTGTGGCATGTTGTTTATAGGAAACAAAAAATAGGGAAACTCACTTGTGTCACAGCAGTGACTGAGTGCCTGGAGTTGGTACAGTGGTTCTGTCTTCCATCACCTGGAGAAACCTAGTTTTGAGATTCTGTCCTTGACACAGACATCAACCTTCAGTCTTTGGGGAAGAAGACAAGTATTTCTTTTTCAGGCTGTGGCAGCACTTTAAAGATGCACCACTATACCCAACCCTGCCTCCATGCATCCTATAGGCATATGATGTTCTCTCTGCTGGTTCTAAGTAGTCCCTTATGTCTTCTCCTGTGAGCTGGTCTCTGCAAACCTCCTACCCCAAGAAATTCATAACCTGATGAGCATGTTTCAGAGCTTAAAGGAAGACTCTGGGCCATGCTAGGTCAGGTCTGTGAGAAGTTCTGACTGCCTTGCCCCATTCTCTGAATGAGCATATGGCATATGAACTTGGTCATGTCAAACTCTGTCTTCACATTTTCTCCCGGTATCTCTGGTAGTTCCTGATACATGGTCATTGCTTAGTAAACATGTGAGATATATTTATATATACACACACACACCAGCCTGGTAAAATATATAAAGCCCATCAGTAGCTACTTGTAAACCTACTCTGTCTGCCTCATAGGGTTATTGTGAACATAAAAATCAAAATTGTAACTCTTGGAAACACACATTCTCGCTGGTGACACAGGTTTCCATCTTGCAGCTGGGTGAACCAGATGGGCATGGCAGCACATGGGCACCCGCGCTGGGCACCTTCTGTTTGGATTTCTCCAACTCACAGTTCAGTTGTGTGATATCTAAGTCGATTATCCTGAAACGTGACTTCAGTTTCCTTCGGGCTTGTCGGTAATACGGCGCATGCTGCTAAGCAGTCTGTAGGAAGGGCATGTGCTCTTGTGATATGCTTCGGGGGCACAGCAAGGAGTGTTTGAGTGACTTTATCTGTGACCTTTGGTTCTTGTGCCCCGCTGTTACAGGAACTTCCCAAATGCTGTCAGCCTTTGGATGTTCTAACATGTTATTAAGCAAAGGACTATAGCAGGAAGAAGAGTTTTGGAACTTCTACACTCAGATAAGGCAGTACGCAGAGAAAGGGCACTGCCTCAAAGACATAAAACACAATTTTATTTTTGGTACTGCAGTTTACCAGCTTGAATGACATTGGGAAGTTCCTTCATATCTCCAGCCCTCTCTGGCCTCATCTGTACAGTGGGGGTGTAAGAGTCGGTCTTTGCAGGTTTCATCTGACACCCTGTGATCCTAGGGAAGGGCAGGGAGTGAGAGAAAGCATTTCTAATTAGGAGTTTAACAATCTCATTACAACAAAGGTACTTGTGAGTGAAAGTCAGTAACAACGTAAGACTTTAAAGGGAGACAGACTTGAATTCTCATGCTTGTTCAGCCAAGTACCAGCCTAGTGGAATAAGTTTAGTCTCTGTCAACCCAGTCACCTCACCTGGGAGGTGGAACTTATCACTCAAGGTCATAGGAGACTGCCTACATGTTGCAGGTGGTGAATAAATATTTTCCTTTTGAAAACAAATGGGAGGGAAAGGCCATATCACTTCCATTTCTCTTGCCATGCATCTCAAGAAATATTTAATATAGATTACGGCACCTGTGTTACCTCATGCAGATTAAAGGTAAATCTCAAAATGAAACCCTTATTTTGTTCCCTTTAATTTTTATTCAAGTACATCCATAGAAATGCTTCAAATCCTGATTGGATTTTATCACGGGAACAAAAGAATAATGATATGAGAAAAGTTATAAGTGATATTATTCTTTGTTTTTATAATGGTTTTGCTCACACCTTTTAAACAAAACAGTAGTTCTGGGTTCATTTACTTTTAAGATATTTATTGAGTGGGCACAGTGGTGCACATTTATAGAATCCCAGTGACTTGGGAGGCTGAGGCAGGAGGATTACAAGTTCAGAGCCAGCCTTAGCAACTTAGTGAGGCCCCAAGCAACTTAGCAAGGTCCTGTCTCAAAATAAAAAATGAAAAGACCTGGGGATGTAGCTTAGTGGTTGTGCACCCTTGGATTCAAGCCCCAGTACAAAAAACAAACAAACAAAACAACACTTACTAAAATATTTATAATTGGAATTTAAAAAGTGTTAGGGATTTGCTGCAGAATTAACTGGGAGGGGAGAATGGACAGAGATAGAGATGAAACAAGACTGGTCATGATCCTGACATGACTGAAGCTGGGTGACAGATATGGGGGGTGTTTAATCTACCTAATATTGTATATGTTTGAAAAAACAATTTTTTTTTTTTTTGTACTAGGGAGTGAACCTAGGGGCACTGTTCCACTCAGCTACATCCTTAGTCCTTTCATATTTTAGTTTCAATTTTGAGACAGGGTCTAAGTTGCCAAAGCTGGCCTCAAACTTGCGAGTCCTCCGCCTCTGTTGCTGGGATGATAGGCATGTGCCACAGCTTGTTTGAAATTTCTTAAATTGTTTCAAAGAGAAAAAGAAGATCTTCAAATAAAAAAACATAGGGAAAAAATGACTTGGGTGTAGCAGCATTGGCAGCACTGGAGAAAAGCATGAAAGAAACATCACTTGCTTGGTCTCCCACATTGTCTCCTAAGGCCCACACCTGTGTGGCAGGGAAGGCACTGCTCTGCCTCCCTGTGCCAGCTGCAGGGTGTTGTAGCCCTCGGTTACACACCCTCTGAATCGTGGACTGGCATAGAGGAGTGACAGTAGTGTGGTACCGAGAGAAAGAGACTGGGTGTTGTGACAACTCTAAGTGTTCCAGGCTGCCAGTAATCTAGTGGTGAAAGAGTTCCGTGTTTTCACTTGGGAGAGCCTAAAAGCCTTTGGCCACTGCCCAGTATCGAGGTCGGGTGCAGGGGCTGGAGTGGGCAGGTTTAGGTTCACACGTATACTCCAGTTCTCGCTAGCAGAAAATATCAGCCTTGCTAGGTATAGATCCCTATGAGCACCCTCATTTTTTAGATAGGACAAAAGAGGACAACGGAGACTTGGTCTTTTCCCTTTAGGCGGCTTGCAGTAAATTTGCCTAACCATCCTGCAGGACATTCATAACCTGGTGTTAAGGATGTTTCTCTATCACAAAAAGCTGACTAGCTTCATGAAGTAGCTCTAATGGAACTTCCCGAAGAGCAGAACTTAGGTTTATGATTCTCATTATTCTTCCTCACCCTGGCCCAGGAACTTATGAATAGGCAGCACTCAATAAATAGTCATTCATTCAGATATTGTTTGTTGTAAGTGGGAGCCTGTTTGCCACGCTATAGAATGGAGAAGATTTTAAGACTGGTAGTGTTTTGAAAAAGACTCCAAGTTTTAGGCTTAATAAAGAAATATAGACAGGTGCTATGGAATGCTTGTTTAACCAGCAATTGCATTAAAATCCAGTAGCATTGTGGTGGCAGGGGAGAGGGGGACCAACAGCAAACCTAACTTTCCCTCAGTAAAACTCTATGTTTAATTTCACATTAAAGATTTAATGTACATTTGTGCATAAAGGCTTAGTAAGACAGTGTTACTTTAATGACTATTAGGTGGAGAAAAGGCATTTGTTAAAAATGCCACTTGGATTACACTTTAACAGAATCTCATTATTTCCCCTCCTACTGTGGAACAGGTCCTAGCCTTGCTAGTAAATTGGTAGAATTATCTTGGAAATATGAATTTGCGTATCATTTAATACTCTCTGATGACCCACTGCTTGAGGTCTTTTGATCTATAGTGAAATATTTGCATGTCACTCGGTGGCTCCAAAGACCAATGTGCAGAAGCTGTACTTCTGCTAATGGGAGAAGGAAGACCTTTTTTTTTTTTTTTAAAAAAAAAAAAAAAGAAAAAAATCTGCACTTGGAAAATTCATGTTTTAGGGAAGAGCTATCCTCCACTAAAGATGCAGAGTTGGACTGATTTTAATAATGTCAGAATGGCCAATAAATGTATTAATAGAAAGAATTGAAAATCAATGAGCTGTGATAGTAATTACAGATAGTACCCAAGGGAAATATAGCAGGCAGACAAATCCTTTCCCTCAGGGCCTGCCCTGGGCAAAGCTGTGAAGTTGATCATCCTGCCCTGTGTCTTTCCCTTTAGCAATATACTTTCTCTTTCAACTTTATTCTCTTGTCACCCACAGTCCTGAGACCTGCAACCCTCTGATTGTGCCACAATGGTTCAAGACACTTAAGATGACCAGTTGAAACTGCTGTCTCATTAATAGTAGAATGTAAAATGTATCCTTTCTAAGAGTTATTTGCATTTTTATAGGGTCAGTGCTTTTTGAAAAGGAATACTTCTTACAGAAATTTCATGCTTCAAGTAATTTGGGGATTTTGAGTTGAGGCGAATTAACCTTTCCCGAACACTTCAGCTTAGGGAAGATTGTGATCTCTACTTGTCTTTTGGTAAAAGAAAAAAAAAAATCCATGAGGTATGTATTTCCCTCTATCTGGGTGTGTTTTCTTATGCTACCATTTGCATACTGGTTCAGAGGTTCATAAAGCACCTCCCCCAAAATATTCTGTTTAACCTTAACTTGGAGGACTTGTATATCTGATGATGAAAGATTAACTCCTGTGGGAATTGACTTCCTGCCATAAACAAATAGAAAACCAAGCAGAGTATTGGAAATAACTTTCACATGTTGGACAGCAGGCAGTGATCCCTGGAAAAAGAGCAAGAACAGAGTCAAACTGTACTGTTGCCTCAGCTTCCTGTCTGGGCACTGTCTGGGCTGAGCAGGAAGAGGGAACCTAGCAGGACCCAGGAGTCTCATGGGTTAGGCAGGGATTGGAATTTGGAAAGATCAGGGCAACCAACTCCTAAGGGGAACTGAAAGGAGTTGTACAAAGAGAAAACTCTGGAGATCTTTAGAGAGTTCCCTGAAAGGTTTTGCTGAGCACCTGTCTTTCTGAGAGTGGAGGAAGGCAATAGGCCAAATAATTCATGGAGCGCAGATGAAGTTCTCACAAACCAGAGTGGAGAATAATGTTCATACCTAGGGCATTAGAAGAGATCTCAGAAGGGTCACAGCTTAGTAAAGGGTTTAGGTATAGTTGGTCCCAGAATAATCTGGAACCTGCCTTGACAGACCTTGGAAGTAGCCACTGAAAGGATCAAACTGATCTGCAGGTTCCTCAACTGTGTGTAGAAGAAAAAAAATCTACTCCAAAGAATTCAAGTTTTAGCATGAAATAATGTAAAAATTGCAGTGTCTGGCATTTAGTCAGAATTGCCAGATGTACAAAGAAGTAGGAAAATATAGCTCAAGATCAAATGAAAAAGTGAGTCAACAGAAACACACCCAGAAATGACAGAAATAGAGAATTAATAGGATTTTATAATCTAGGATTTGAAGGAGAACCTGAAGATTATGATGTAATATTAAATGTGAGATAGGAAAAATGTATCTTAAATGTTAAAAATGAAATAGATGGCATTGATACGTAAGGCAGCAGCAGCAGAAGATCAATGGCTGAGTACAGAGCAGTGGAAAGTATCTAAAACAAAGCACCGGGAGAAAGACTGAAAATGAACAGCAGAACCTCCGAGAATTGGCTGGAGGGTCAGCTTGTCTGGCATGCACAGTTGCTCTCAGGAGGAAGGGAGGATCAGAAACAGTATTTGAAGGAACAATAGCTGAACATTGTTCAATCGTAGAAAATATACACCCACAAATCCCAAGAGGTCCAAAGAACACCAAGCAGGAGAACCACACCATAACATATAATAATCAGATTTCTAGAATCAAGTCATGAAGAGAAGAGTTTTAAGAGCAGCCACAGGGGAAAAATCACTTTATATATGAAGCAATAGAAGTTTGACTTCTTGTCAGAAACCACTTAGAACAGAAGAAAGAAACTTCTGTAGGCCTAATGAAAGGGACATCTGGTAGAAATTCAGATCTAGACAAGAAGTAAGCATCTGAAAAAACACCTTCTTAAAGACAGTTGACTACTTAAAGGAAATGTAATAACAATGCATTGTAAAGTTTAAAACACTGAGGGAAAATGACTAAGAGCAGCACTTACCAGGGGAGTGGATGTTGTAGGATTCTTCTACTCTCGGGGAAGTGATATGGTGTTATTTGATGGTAGACTCTAATAAAAGTGATATAGTAGATCCTAGAGCAGCTGTGCCCACACAAAATGTCAGATATTTCTTAAATCAGCAGAATGAACTGGAAACATTGAAAATGACATTCAGGTTATCTAATAGAAGGAAAGGAAAACAGGAAAATGAACAAAGAGCAGATAGGAGGACTAGAAAACAAAGAGCAAGATGATGAATTTAATAGCAAGATGCTGAATTTAAACCAAACATACTGATAATTACATCAAATGCAAATAGTTGAATTATTCCAATTAATTAATGGAACAAACCAACTACATGCCATCTGTAGGAACTCTTACGTGTAAAGACCCAGATAGATTAGAAGTAAAAGAACCCTAAGTGGTCAAATTCATGGAAACAAAGTAGAAAGTTTTGCTAGGGGTTGTGGGAGGGGAAATGAGTAGTTTGAAAGGTATAGAGTTTCAGTTTTACAAGATGAAAAGTGTTTTAAAGTTCTGTTTTACAACAGTGTGAATGCAGGTAAAACCACTGTACTGTATGCTTAGTTAAGTTTTATGTTACACGTTCTTTACCACAATTAAGAATTTGTAAAAGTTAAAATGCCAGAGGGCTGAAGATATATAGCTGTATGAGAGCACATATGAGTGGCTAAAGGAGGACCTTAGCAGAAATTGCTTCAGATGGCAAAGGGAAAGTCACTTTTTCATACATTTCATTGTAGTAGCAACTATGTGTGAGTATATGGCCTTATACTTAGGTGGTGAGTTCTTCAGGGAATGCTGGTTTAGACTCCATCCCTCTGTGTCTGTAGGAAGAAGGTTCTTCATGTTCAGTCATGCCATCCCGTTGATGGTGTATATACCAAGGCTGGTCCTCTGATCAGACGTGGGAATTCCTATGCCTAATAACATTATTTTAAATTTTAGAGAAGTATAAAGAAAGCTATCAAGAAAATGAAAGACTATCACATTATTTTGGAATAAATGCTATTAACAGTTTAGAATATCTTCTTCTAGAAGCATAATATTTCTATAATAAACATTCTTTAAAAAAATAATGTAAAAGGTTAGAAAAAGGTGTTATCACCTGAACACTAAATGCACCCCAAACAAACTGTGGTACCTGTATTAGTATCAGACCTCAGAATAAAGTCTATAACCAGAGGTAGAATGGAATATTTCTTAATGATAAAGGAGCAATTCATTGGGCGAACATAATAGCGCCAAGTGCTTACTTATCTTAGTAATCCTTTGAATGGATGTAGTACTCTCTTCATTTTTAAATAACAATAAGTGATACTGTACACCCAAGATTATACAACCAGTAAGTAACAGACCCAGAAGGGAGGCTGTGTTTTGTGAATCAAAATCTTTTCACTATTGCAAGCTGTCTTCATAACTCAGTTTTGATAATTATCCTAATGAGGTATTACATTGGACATGACCTGATTTCAGGTAACTCTCAGTGTTATGTTAAAAGGTAAGAAGGATTGAATGCAGATTTTATGAAGTTTTTAGTTTGGTAACCCAATAAATGCAAATTTACCTACAGAGGGTCAGAGGCCATTGCATATATTTGCCTATAGTAAATACAAGCACTTTTGGGATTACCCATTTTACTTAATTTCATCAGATTTTTAACAATATTTTACTTTATATGTTTTAACATGTTTTCACTTAATAATGGATAAAACATGTACAAATAACCCCTAGTTGGTCATCACATGGGTAGAGTTCTATTTAACTGTGTGTCTATCAATTTCAGAAATAATTCATTGAACATATCTGACATCACATATTAGATTCAACTTCAAGAAAATTGTCTATCATAGTATTTTGAGAACTAAGATTTTCATAAGTACTTGACAACATAAAGATGTCAATAGTCCTCCTAGAACCTCACTCACTATTGCACAAATTATGAGAAGTCACCACTGAGGAAAATGTGCTACTGAGGCATTTGACCTAGTGACAGTTTTAGTTCATTCTACCAAGGACATTATGGTTATGGAAGAATGAAATCCATGGTTATGGAAGAATGAAATCCTCACCAATGTTAGTGGCAAGTACTTTTTGTCGTCTTCAATATTATCAAAAGAAATTCCTTAGTAAAGAAACATGAACTTCTCATCAGTTGTAAATGAACTATGATGTTCAGATTACTCATAGTCACCATGATTAATTATTCCTTTCTGACTGTCAAACCTGAATTTTATTGCTGTGTTCCTGTCATAACTAATTATTTCTTACTCAGTAAAGCCATGAAGATAATGATTGAGATAAATCATTCATTCTTAAAACCTAAGCTCAATTAGGCAGTCTTGCCATTCTTTAAACATTTAGATAAACGAAAAATCATTTTTTTCTAGTTTCTCATTTTTAAAATCTCAGTTATACACTTTTTAGTTTTCAACTTGAAAGAAATTAATGCAGCTGTGTTTATAGTTGCCCACCTTTGTTGACTAAGTCAGCTATAACAAGATGGTAGAAGCAGCCTGGGTTGCTTCAAGTTTTGTTACAGATTCATATAAATGGTGGGTATTCAGACACTTTAAAATGGATAATCGTTATATATATGATTTATAAAAAGAAGCAGAGTCTTTGAGATTTTTTTTTATGAATAATACAGTTGCTGCTGGCACATTTTAGAGATATGTCAATCTGGATGTTATTTTTAGCTCACATGTATGACATTGTCATCTACATGATCACATATGATCACGTCTACATATCATAGCTATACAATCATATATGTGTAGAAATGTTCCTGAAAATGATGCAAAACATTTTCATTTTAAAATTCAGGCATAGTAAAACTCAGGCATAATAAAAGGTATAGAATTTAGCTAGAATGAATGAAATTATATAGATAATACTTAGCATGCTATACTACATATTAAGTAATTAATTAAAAGCAAGTTCTCTTGCATTGTTACTATTAATCTGCATGTCTCTTATTTTGTGATATAAAATTTTGGATTTGAAATGAAAATACTTATCCAGTTATTCACATAGATTTTGAAGAAAAGATTTAGTACTGTTGACACACCCGTGATATTTCCTGTGAGTTCATTAGCAGGAAAAAAAAAATGCTACTATTTAAGTAATAAGTAATATACATTGACACTGTGTTGTATATATCTGATTTCAACACTTAAATAGATGTCTTTACTTCTGTATTGTTGAACTTAAAGATACTATATTGGGCTGGGGTTGTGGCTCAGTGGTAGAGCACTTGCCTTGCACCTGCAAGGCACTGGGTTCGATACTCAGCACCACATAAAAATAAATAAATAAATAAATAAAGATATGGCATCCACCTACAACTAAAAATATTTTGGGATACTATGTATCACATACATGGTGGTTCTTCCTTAAATTAAAGGACTAACAACTGTTGTTACTATAGAAAGCATTTGAAATGTTATTCAGACTTATATGACCATGATGATTAAATAGATGATAGTTTAACTATAATTTTTTATTTCCCAAGTTTAAAAAAGTCTCCAGTGAATATGTAGGATTTTATTTTGAATTTGTTTCCAAAAAGATAAAACATCATTACCATTCAGAGTCTACATTTAGAAAATGATCCTAGAGACGATTAAAGGAACTCTTAAGAGGCAAAAATAATGTTATGATATATAATGTGACAAGCTTATTAATAGCTTTTATTTAATATCTGTTTGCTTTTTCTTATGGGGAAAATCACCTATATTGTTCTCCTATAACATGAGAAAAAATTTACTGGAAACCTAATAGTTGCAGTTTTTTAATTAATCATCTTTGTAGTATGACTTCAGAAATGTCTTGCTATTTATAAAGGACCTATGTAAGATCTTTTAAAATTGTTTCCAGGTGAAATGAAGTTGTGCCTTTACGAGCTGGCCCTCTTTTGTACGTGTAACTGTTTCCTGAAAATTTTCAGCTTGCCTGTTACTGAAATGTGTGGTGGCCCTCTGTGATTGCCCCTCATCTTTATCATCTTGACATTTTATTTGCTTCCCATGTAGCGATTCCAGTCTTCCCAATTAGAGTAGTTGTTATTGTTTTAATCTATGTTTCCTAGACCCTCTTGCTTGTATGATATGAACCATGTGGCCAGTCATTTGCAGCACGCAAGAAAGGGATGGGGAGGGGGCCCAGGCAGAGTAGTCTCTGTGTGGGGGAGGCTGTGGCCAACTTTCTGGCATTAAATACTGGGAGGCAGCAACAGTGGTATTTTCACTGAAAGAGACCCAGTGTGCTTGGCGTTTGTTCCACCTGTGCTGTTCCTGGCTACGTGGTATCCAGGTCTGATTCTCTGACCCACCAAGCTATTATTTTAAAAATCTTTATCTCTCCACTTAAACTAGTCAGGGTGGATTCTGTTGTTTGCAAAGTGAGATTTACTCACTTTCCTTGCATCAAGTCTTCTCTCAATGACTCTGGGAATAAGTGTGTGGGTTCTACAGATTGCCTGAATTTACATCCTGGCCCCAACACTTTTTCTGTGACCTGGGCAATCTACTTAATCCCCTGTCTTCATTTCTTCTTCTGTAAAATGGAGATGATAATTGTACCTGTCTCTTGAAGTTTATGGGAAGATAAAGGAATTGGCATATGTAAGATTTAATTATTAGCTGTTGCTTAAGCCTAAAATGCCCTCTCTGTTCCTTCATTTCATGGTTATTTTGCAAATTCAAGCACAGACTCCTCCTTCCACAAAGCATTCATTTGCTCTCTCTCTCTTTGCTGTGCATTTATTGTCTGTTTATAGTCACTACCCACCTGACTTAGTGCTTACTTGAGCTCAAATTGTATCTAGTATGTTAACTCTCTTCTCAACTTGATTTCAGGCATGTTCATTTGTTAATTTAATCTCAAAATGGAGTGGGTCGTTGGTGATGGAGGTAGGCAAGAGGCTGACTTGAAGGAGCTCCATGGTTTATTTGGAGACTAATCTTAACGTTAACTTTCTGGATAAGAATATTGGCAAATAAATAAAGGATACCATTTATGGCCACTTCTATGTGCTTGGTCATTTATATTATCTCATCTAACACCCCTAGTAATCTTGAAGTAGTCATCCTTCTTTACCAATGAGGACAGCTATAATTAACAATGATTAAGTTCAGGTCATACAACTACTTACTCTGTGTCAGAAAGACTTTAATTATCTTTAAAAATAATGCTTTTCTATAATATTAAGCTATCGTTTAACATATCTCAGAAATATCAGGTGATGCAGTCATGGGAAAATGACCGATTTATACAGCTCTTGAAGAATCATTCTCATTTTATTGTGTTTCATGAAAAATACTGAAGTAATCTCGTCTGGTGATCAGTTTGCTGAAACTGATGTGGTTAATCTATTTTTCTTGTTGTTTGAAAAGTACTTCCTCTGATTTCTTCAGAGTTTGTAGTCTGTAAAGAAAATGTAAATGATGGCAAATAAGGAGTGCTGTACATCTCTGTGCCCCTCGTAGAATTCAGAGCAGTTTTCTTGTGTTATCACACGATGCTCACATCAATTCACTGGGAAGATGGAACTGGGTATTGTGAGCACTGTTTTTTACTTGAGAAACTGGAAGGTGTCAATGAAGTCACTTGCCTAGAGCCCCGGGGAGATAGTCAGTGACAGTTGTGATAGTATAGCCCTGGGCTCTAACACTTAGCTTTTAGCACAAAGATTTAACTGCCTGCATAGTTCGAGTGCCAGTACTTATGTACCTTACGGTTTTCAGTAAGGATTGTGGATAGACTACCTGGAGGACTTAACTGGTATAGATTAGTCCTGGCATGAGGCACTGCTGGCCTGATGATATGGGTGGAAATGGAGCTGAGATGTGATGGTAAAAGTTTAGAGAGGAGGTGTAAAGAGAAAATAAAAGGACATCCTTGGGTGTAAATAGTGTGGAAATAGTTTATCCTCCTGTAGTCTGCCCCTGACAGATGTTTTTGGGTTAAAAGGGGTATAATTCATTCTTTTGTGGATGGACCTTTTTATTTTATTTATTTATATGTGGTGCTAGGAATTGAACCCAGTGCCTCACGCATGCTAGGCAAGTGTTCTACCACTGAGACACAACCCCGGCCCAGATTTCTGTTACCTGTAATGTAAAAGAAGAATTCTAGCCAAGTACTGCCCGCCTCCCCCTTCTTCTCTTTCCTACTTTCTCATTTATACAGTTACCCATTTCTGTGGGACTGAAGTTTCAAGCCTGTTCTGCTGTTCCAGAATTCGTTCAGATAAAATCGAGATTATTGGTACTTGTTCACATAAAAGTTTCATTGGTTGTTTAGACAACTGAGTTACATGCTTCACACTTTCAGATTCTTTTTGCTGTTTCACTTATCATTATAACTCCATTCTAGTTCTGTGGGAATTGACACTTTGGGAAGAACCCATAGGGTTACCATGGTTTGTTATTTTTTTGGAACCAGGGAGCTGAGTGCTGCTTTTCATGTTCTCAATCGACTTCCAAAACAGGTTAAGTGTGATTCTGTAGACCCTCCATTTTATCCAAATTGTAAAATCCTACGAGTGTGTGCTGAATTTGATCTGATCTGATTTTGCAGAGCCATAACTTTTAGGGTAATTAAAGCTGCATGTACTTGAACTCAAACTATTCTGTATCTGTGGATCATGAGTTAGAGTGATGTAGTCGAGTTTTCTATAATACCTTGGGCTCCTTGTTACGTATTTAAAAGAAAAAACAGGAGTAATTGAGCATCTAGATATATGTAGGATTTACATTGGAAGCTATGTGTATAATTCATGTTTCAGGATATTACACTGTGTTACACACTTTGTTATTTAAGGAGTTGGCATTCTGTACCTACTACTTTACATCTGTGTATTCTTTTGCATGCTTCAGAGGACTTTCTTATGTGTTATCATGTGGTGTCTATATTAATTCACTGAGAAGATGGAATCAAACAAATATTTTGATCATCATTTTTTTCAGAGAAAACTGAGAAACTGAATTTTTATCTAGGTATATTATAGCTAAATAATTATTTCCAGTGATTGACCAGAACACACTGATGTTCCTGCATGGAATGGGTGGTCCATGCGTGGGCCAGGATGAGTTGATAGGAAGATGTCAATCTCAGGATGTGGAACCCTTGGACATGGAATGCAGCATTTATCAAGATGTGGTCTGCAGACTATGGCTGCAAAATTCCCCAGTTCCCACCCTAGACCTATACCCAGTCAGGATCTCTGGGATTTACCAGAGTCCCTGGTGCTTAAGACATTTTGAGAACTTGTGATGCTAATGAGATAATATGGACCATGGCTCATTTGGCTTTTGGTGATTGTGTCTTTTGAAGTGCATCAGCCTAAATGGTATAACCTCCTTTGTGTGCAGGTATCTGTGACTCACAGGAAGGTCTGCTGTGGTTGATGGTCTGGGCTTGTTAGAGCAGAAAGAGGATGCTGCAATCTGGAGACATCTTAGGAATTTTTAGTACCTAAAATGAATTAATAGATGCATGTAAAATCTGAACAGCACAAATAATTTCTTTAAAATTCAAAGAGAGTTTGAGGGAATCGTACTGCAAGGAGTATTGTGAATGTGAATGTGGGTAGTACTGGGCCACTTTCTCCAGAAGCCTTTGAATTCCTGCAGAGCCCAGTGAATCCCCATTGTCATGAGCAGCATTGTATTTCCAAGTTCCAAGCCAATTACCAGTGAATCATGAGAAATGTACTTAACTCAATCTTTGAAGAAGTAGTTCACATTTTAGTCATTGACATTTTATTTTACCACTTCTCTGCTAAGAGAGTGAATGACTCATTTAGAAGTTAAAAAATACTTGAACTGTTTAAAATATTGATATTATAAGTGCCATAACTTCGAAGAGGAAGCATGAAAATTGGCATTTAAATGATGTCTCCAAAGATTCCACTTCTTTTGTATGGAGTGAGACTCGCTGTTGGAGTGAACCTGTCAGATTCTGAATTCATCTCTTAATGCCTAGCAGCAGGGCTGTAGAGCTGGGTTGAAGCCACATAAAGCCACCCTGTGGAGGGGACTTTGGGGTTAATATTCAGTCTGTGCTCCTAGCCAATCAACCCTAGTGGATGATTTTTCTAGAATTTTTTCCCCCTAATTGCTCAACTGAAAAGATATCTCTAATTTTTAAAAAAGTTTGAACCAGAGGGCTTTTGGTTAGCTGAAGTCTTGCACAGTACCTAGGAAAATGAAGTAGACACTCAATTGAAATTCTCTTTCAATTTGTTTATCCTGGCTAGAAATCTGTGACTGTGTTCCTGTGATAAGTTGTCCAGGTGTTGCTACATATCTTACCCATTCTGACATGGATGGTTAAGAATTAACATTCCTGGTTTTAAAAAAGTCAGATGTCATTCTCCAACCCCCAACAACAAAAACAATTAATGAAAAAATTTTAAAATCTTACATGGTGCCTCTACTATTCCCCTCTACTATACTTCTATTTTCCAAAAGCCAATCTCTGACATCTCTATGGCAATGCAACTTCTTGATTTTCCTAGTGTCTTCATGGGTAGTGAGATGTTAAGTTCATCTTCATTCTATACTATACTTAAGATGCATGCGTGATCTGTTTGAGACCAGGTGAATATTTGTAAATTTTCCAACATAGACTACTGAAAGTTAAAACAAACATGAGCACTTTGGTCTGCAATTTATAATTTAAATCTGTAAGCAAAGAAAGGCAAGAATCAAGTAATTCCAGTATGTATAAAGTATGAAGGTTTTACTCCTTTACTAATATAAATAAATAAATAAATAAATAAATAAATAAATAAAAAACACTTCATTGAAACTAGACCATAAGTTACTTAAGTTAAATGGAATGGGTATCAGTATAACTCTGTGTACTAGTAGAAAACCCTTAGGTTCTTTGCTCTGCTCAAAGAACATGACTGCCTTATTAGAAAAAGAGAGAAATTGTGTACAACTAAAAATGTTACTTATTAGTTCTGCATGCACATAGTAGGAAGTCCTTAGATCCCAGCACCCTCTTTTCTATGTAACTTCTAGGTATGATAATAGTTTTAAAATTTCTTTTGATCTTTAACAAATTAGGATTATATTTCCTGCTTCATGAAGGCAAGGAATAGAAGAAGCTGCAGTAACTATGAAAGAGATGGAATCCAGAAACTTACTGCATGAGTTTTCAATATGGGTGTTGTCAAGTCTCCAGGAGAGGCACTCTAAAATTATTTGAATTACTTTGGAACTTGTTATGAGGAATATGAGTTATCTTTCC
Organism: Sciurus carolinensis; assembly: GCF_902686445.1. Classification (NCBI taxonomy): domain Eukaryota; kingdom Metazoa; phylum Chordata; class Mammalia; order Rodentia; family Sciuridae; genus Sciurus; species Sciurus carolinensis. Next base: position 68,075,973 of record NC_062217.1, on the reverse strand, counting down.
AAAGCTCCTGTGTTAATGCAGAAATGTTCAAACATAAAATGATGTGATTGAGAGCTGTAACCTAATCAGTCCATCCTAGCATAAATGGACTAATAGGCAAGTGGATCATGACTAGAAGAGGTGGGTCATGACTAAGAGAAGGTGGGTCACTAGGGGCATAACCTGGAAGGGCTCATCTTCCCTGCAGCCCCTTCTTCTTTTCTCTCTGCTTTCTAACTGCCATGAACAGAGCAGCACTCCTTTGCCACATCCTTCCGCCATGATGTTTTGCCAAAGTTGGGCTTAGAGCAATGGAGTTGGCCCACCACGGACTAAACCTCTGAAACTGATCCCCAAATAAACTTTTCCTCCTCTGAGTTATTGTTGGGTATTTTGGTTAGAGCAACAAAAAGTTGATTAACATATGTATCAAGCTAACAAAGTTGAGTTTGTTAGGGGATACTATTGAAAGTAGCAGTGATGGAAACCAGTGTTTACTAACAGACTTAGGTTGTAGTCTTTTGATGTATATTATGATTTTTTTGTTTGTTTGTTTTTTGGTACAGGGGATTGAACCCAAGGGTGCTTAACCACAGAGTCACATCCCCAGCCCTTTTTGTATTATTTAGATATAGGACATCACTAAGTTGTTGAGAAAGACTTTGAACTTGTGATCCTCCTGTCTCGACCTCCTGAGCTGCTGGAATTACAGGTGTGTGACACCACACCCAACATATTACTACATCTGATTCTTAAAATAACTGTATTCTCAATTGAGGAAATTATGTCAGAATGTGTAAGTGTCCATGTGACCAAAAAGCTAGAGTTCTTTCCACTAGCCAGAGATAATGAAAAAGTGCTGTTTTAGGCACATTCTCTTAGACAAAAGATAGGAAAGGATATGAATGCAAAAGTATTCATAAACTCTTTTGCCAGCTTCTTATTTTGTGATGGACATTTTTTTTTTTTAATAATGTGTAATTTAGAATCTGGATAATGGGAGAAAACTTTTGAGTGTGGGACTAGAAATGAAATTCAAGGAAACTAACATGCTTTGATTTATTCTGGAAAGGACAGAGAATGATTTCAAGTGGGAACATAATTTTGAAGGTATGGGGGCATTGGGGAATTAAGTCTAGGAATCTCTAAAATGTTTTGGTGAGGTTGGATGGAGAGAAAAAGTTATGTGGAGAAGGAGAGATGGGTTTGCCAAATGTTTCAAATTTGAAAAATGAGGAAAAGGAGATTTAAAGTTGATGTATTTCAACCACATTTTAATATTAATGCTTTGTTGAGAGACTTGACTAAACACTGCAATTGATTTTTAAATACTGGACTGGCCTTTCTATGAATGTGACATTGCTATGCCTGGCCCATAAAGCTATACACCTCTACTGAGCTTCCAATAGATTTTTAAATAAATGCTTAAATGCACATAGATTGCACACATGCATACATATGCATATGTATGTGGTGATATGAATGTAAATATATGTGATTATACACAGGTTCATACACATACAGCATTAAATGCAATTTAATGTGTATATTTGTAGTTATGCATACGTGTAATTTGTACGCACAAACACCAAATTCTTCTCATGGTGTTGGTAGTGCTGTGTTGCTTGGAACAGGTTTTTCAAACTATAGATTTTTCCTGAATTTGAAAGAGAGGGAATGCCAATAATGTAGTCCCTGAAATGGGAGGGGAATGGGTGTATGGCGAAATCCTTCAGTGGTTACTGGAGTAACTAACTTCTGGGTATACTGTCTGCCTTTCCACAAATTTAAGAAATTTAGAAAACAAAATAGAGATAAGTAAATGATAGCAACGATCAGATTGGATCCCTCTCAGACAAGGTCTCAAACTCTAAGGCCATCTCAAAGTCTGTGGGAGGGCAGTCCTCACCTACTGAAAATTACCTCACAGGAATGAAAACGGTGCCTTTTGCTATTGCCAAGCCTTGGGGCCGCTCTTTTGCTTTTTGTGGTATATTGATATAATATCCACATTTCTAGATACACTCAAATGAAATGTTAAGGATTGATTCATGATGATGTGGTATGTTATGTTAATGATGTTGTTAGGAATTGTAATACCTTCCAGAAAATAAACAGTATTATTTGCCCCTAAGGGCAAACTGTAAAGTGATGTCATCAGTTTCAACTTGGATGTAACTATTGAGGGAATTCAGGCTTTTCTTATTTGTTTTTACGGATTCATTTTGTTTGCGGCCTAATATTGATTTAGAATTTAGAGAAATTCAGCTTCCTTATATCAGGATAATTGGAGTCAACAGAAAATCCAGGTTTCCTTGCAAATCTGGAGAGACCAGAAAATCGTGGGTATAGTTAGGGTTTGGTCTTTATACAGCAGTCAAAACTCTGCCGTGGGGTTAACAAATTGCCTGGGCATGGATCCTTCCTGTGGGTAGCCATTCTGGAAAGGTTCATGGCATTATGTGGATGGCTTTTTACAGAGGAACACAATTACTGAATCTATGAATCCTCTGTCAATTTTGAGATATTTTTTGAGATCTGGGCTGCCCTCCTGGGCAGACCTGCTCTAAATGTTTGCACCAGCCATTTGATTACAGGTCATCCAGGTATCTTGACCTTTGTCAGGTAATCTCCATAATTGTACTGGTTTTCATAGTAGTCAAATCTAGTCCATTCAGAGGTGGTAGTGTGTTTCAGGTCTTCAGGATTTTGCCAACAGAACACAAAACAGAGGAATTAAGAGCAAATTAAGTAGCATTAAATAGCCTAATAGGAGTAGGTTTTAGAACACATTAATTGAAAGCCACATAATAGCATTTAGAGTTCTTTTAGCAATTCCAGGGGTCTGGCAGGAGAAACTCAGTATCTAGCCAAACTCGGGTGGTAGGAAATAAGTCATTTTTAGATAATTATTCTTCCTTTCATTCTAAATAGCTTCCCCATATTTTCTTTATAGTGAGTCAAGTCTTTGGATTTTCAGAAGCTCAAATCATATATATCAAGGTATACAATCACAAAATCTGAAATTCTTTTTTAGTTTCTTTTGTTGTCAAGTATTCAAATGTGCCTCAAATAGATCTGTGTCAGAACACTTGTGCACTATTGGAGGATGGTTGAGAAGTGTGCCTTAAGTTAGGAGGTACTTACCTGTTTCTTCTATATCATGGGCTGGAGAATTGGATTTTTCTAGTAACAGTTTAAAAGGAAGGGTGGCAGAAATACCAAGATGAAAATATTGCCATGGAAACAAAGATTCGAGTAGGAATCTTTAATACTCATTTGTTAGATTCAGCACCCTACATAGGTCATTTTGTTCAGTTCTCCTAAACCTGGGGGATTAGGTATTACTATCTTCCTCTCCCTCAAAGAAACCAGTCTCAAGAATGATTAACCAATCAAGGTGATAACTACAAATAAATGGCAGAGTACAACTTGGTACCTACTGTAACCCAAAAGCCAGCTCTTAAATGTGCTACCTTTCTATGCCGTGACCATCCTACATGAATATGACAAACAGTATGAGCAAGTATAAAAATAGGGATATGTGAAATTAATAGATTTCTGATCACAGGATGATGGAGTCAGATACAGAAACTCTGGAAATGCTCCAAGGTAGTGACCATTGATGTATATCTTTGAAAGAGAGAAATCATTCCAGGCAGAGGGAATATTACCAAGGAAGGCGCTGAGGTTTATTGGCATAATAAGTGTCTATTTCCTACTAAAAGGGCTCTATATTGAGTAATAGCGTTTATAAAATCGTTTTTACAGCAAATAAAGTGGACACTAAGTAAATGGAGTGTTTTCCTTAAGTCAGGGCCAGTTAGACCCTTATTAAACAACCACTGCTGGACCTTGAATGGTATATTTTTGGTGATTCTTATTAAAATTTGGACAGTAGTTAGTTGCAGAGTATAATTTAAAGAGATGGCCATTCTTTGACCTAAATGGGTAAAAGAGTGGTCCCAGAAATACCTGTGTACATGCTGCTAACTTTAAAATAATTGTTGACCACATTTCACTGCTTTGAAAATGTGCTTTATATTTGTCAGTTGGGGATAGATGAAGTTGGCAATTAAGTAAAAACAGGGACACCATTACAAGAAACTCCAAGCCAGTCCCCACGCCTGCAGGCCAGAATACTAAGGGCACAATACAGACATCCCAATTCCTCATCTCCCATTTCTTTGTTAAATATTAATGTATTAATTTATATGACCACTGTCTGTCTCTAAAGCTGCTGCTTCATCACCCCATACATCAATGTTAAATGATAGTACTTAAGGCTTCATTTACAAAGTAGCTTGCAGACTCTGGCTAATTCATCATAACCTTTTTTAGATGGTTCTTATTTAAATATTATGATTGCTGTTTTATAGGCAAGGAATAGGAAGCAAAGACGTTGACAGTGTTTATTTGCATTGGCCATATGAGCATTATACCTAGAGTGCTTCATTCAACATAATGTCATTAATTCATTCACAGTTTTTTATGCCTAAGGACTCTGTGATGCTGAAGGGTAAGTGCTTGCAGAGGAAGTAATCTGTGTTTAACTCTGCTTCAGCTGGGGATTTCCCAGATGCTTGATATCTCTGGTCCCTTGTGGTCCAGTCAGTTCTGGGATTCATTAACCCTATGGTTTTTTAAAAATTTATTTTAATTAATTAATTAATTTTTTTTTGTAATAGATGGACACAGTACCTTTATTTTTATGTGGTGCTGAGCCTCAAACCCAGAGATTCATGCATGCTAGACAAGCACACTACCACTGAGCCAGAACCCCAGCCCTAACACTATGGTTTTTAATTAGTTGTTTCTATAAATAACTGCATAAGACTTTAGTCATTATGTAAAATCATTGACTTTTAAACAATGTGTGGGTATATGGGTATGAATAGCAAGCTCTTCCCCAAATTGGGATAGTGTTTGCGTGTTTCACACAGGATTTATACTTCTTTTCACAAGTACATCACTCCAAACATCCTTGAAAAAAACCTCTCCAGTACAATAAGAACAAACAGAACCATAACAGTCATGCTTTGGGCATAACAGAAAGGCATCCTACAAACTTCAGATTATCTGATTTCCAGAAAAGATGCTTCTCCGGTTTCTTTCCTAAGTCTTTGTGGAGACCTGGGTTTCTTGGGGGAAAAAAATGCAGAGTAAAGGGGATAATTGAGCTAAAATCAATCTCCCAAAAGAGAAAGTCAATCCTAACTTGAGGAATAATGAAAAAGAGGCCTGGGTGGGTCATAGTGCTGACTGCAGGGGAGGGCTGTGAAGTGTGTGTGGGACTCCAGCAGGTAGCCAGGGGAAAGGCCCACTTCTTGGGGAGAAGAGTAGGATTACTAACTGCAGAGCCTGGAAGTTAGCCAGTTCTCAATCCTTGGAACCTGTGGATGTTCCAAGGGACTGTGCAGATACGACTATGTTGAGGATCTTGAGATGGGGAGATCATTCTGGATTATGTGAGGGGGTCTCAGGATGAAATCACAGTTCTTTTATAAAAGAGAAGCAGAAAAAGAAGACAACGTGAGGCTGGAACAGAGATCAAAGTGCTGCAACCTTGAACCAAGGAACCAGAAACTGGAAGAAGCTAAGATTGGATTTTCATCAGGACCCTCTGAAGGAGCCAGTCCTACTAACACAGTAGGTGAAATGGAACACTGACCTTTGAGCATTCTGTGGTAAAGCAGATGGATCCAGGAGAGGAAATTTAGGACCCTGAAAGGAAAAAAATATGGAGAACACCAAATTCCCTTGCTCAGTATCCTCCACAGATCATTTTTGCTTAATTAAGTGGGTGTTAACTACCCAAACTCACCATCCCTCTTCATGAAATGGAAATGTAGCCTTTAGAAATACTTATAAGAAAACAAAATGAGAATCAAAATCTGTCAGATGATGAAATTCCCCTTAGCAAGTCATAAAGGAGGAGAAATTATAGCATAGCCCTACAAACCCAGAAGTCAGTCCCACTTATTTGGGACTATTGGAAAGGGAGCTTTAGAAATTTGAAATTTATAAACAGAAATGACAGAAAAAGTAGAAGAAATAGAATAGATTTATGTGAATTTAAGGAAGAAAAGGAAATGTAATCAACTAAATTTTAAGATGTTCAAGAAGGGGAGTGGGTTAGAAGGAAAACTTAAAAGGGTCATCAATACAGGCAAAGAACCAAACAAATGAAAATCAAGAGAAAAAGATAAAAATGGTCTGATAGGAGTTGTTGAGAGGAAAGGCTGGCAGAGAAGTATTTAGCAGCATATATCTGGAATCTTTAAGACTAAATCCAAGAAAACTTTCTTGAACTAAACCTAACTGTACATATTGGAAGGGATTCCCAAGTACCTTGGAGAATTGACAAGAAACCATCAAGTGCTACATATATTTTAGTTAGTCTAAAACTTTGGAAATATGGGAGAAATTCTTATGGCTCAGAGCAGAGGTTGTCAAACCACATAAACTAAAGCTAGGGGTGGTTTCTGCATTTTTTTTTTTTTTTCTATTTAAGGTTATAAAAAAAAATGTGACAGAGAATGTGTGCATTACTGGAAAAACACAAACTTACACCCAAAGGAACACATAAAAGAGGTAATAATTCAGAACCTCAAGGAAAAAAGTGTGAACCAAGTTGTTCATGTACTATCAAACCTATAGAAAAGCAGTTCTGAAAATTCTCTGAAGAACTTTAGTGCCCAAGGAACCCCTCTTAGAGGCTTTGAGGGAATGTACTTTAGCAAACAAAATGAGACTGGGAATATTTTGGAAAAATGGTCCAAATGATAGTGAACATTTAATATTTTTTACTTGTAGATCTAACTGAAAAAAGAATGGATACATGAGTAGAAGAATATATGTAAATGTTCTGGCAAAATTGAAAGAAAGCAATTAAGTTTGAGCATGAACTGTAGATACAATTATGACATTACTGCTAATTACTGATTTTGACAATTAGATTGTGGTTACATAAGACTACACTTGTTAGTATATACTTGCTGAAGTTATTTGGGATAAAGTTATTCGGTATGTCTGAAACTTACTTTCAAAAGTTCAGGAAAAATGGATGTTTATGAACATTTATAGTATGTAGGTGTTTATATAGGTTATATAGACATATGTCTTTTGATAGATACAGAAATAGTTATATCAAATGGATATAAAAAGGGCAGGAATTAGGGACAAAAGGCAGTGTGGGATATTTTTTGGTATCTTTTATAACTTTTATGTAAGTTTTAGATTATTTCAAGGTAAAAGTAACCCCAGAGTGATACGGAGGAGGTCATCAGAGATCATATTATAATGGTTCTGAATATTAACTGTTGCATTTTTCTCTCTAGAAAAAGGAACATGAAGTAGAGGTCTATTATAGTTTGACTCTTACAAGTCCCTTAAACAAACGGCATATGTTAAAGGCTTGGTCACCTGCCTCTGGCACTGTTGGGAGGTGGGGACTACTGGGAGGAAGATAGGTCACTGGGTGTGGGTCTTTGAAGGGTGTACTGGGACACCCTCCCCACCGTGCTGCCCTGAGGTAAGTAGCTTCCTCTCACATGCCCCTGCTGCCTTGATATATTGTGCCACTACAGGCCCAAAGCTTTTGGCCAAGTGATCATGATCTGATACTTCTGAAACTGTGAGCCAGAATAAACCTTTCCTCCCTGTAAGTTTATTTTCTCTGGCATTTTGTCATAGTGATGGAAACTAATTAACACAAAAATCCTTCCTAGTAGTATCCTCTATCCTTGTGTAAATTTTCTAGGCTCATGCTTTTTACAAAAAACCTGCCATAGATTTTAGTTTCTTTGATATTTGTAACTTTGTAACATTTTTCTTACTCAAGGAAAAATGTCTCCATTTCACATGTTTACTGAGTACCTAGTTTGTGCACTATTCTATGTGAGGAAGTGGTAGGAGTTAGTGAAAATGTCTCATTTTCATGAAACTTCTGAGACTGGAGTACGTTCAACCCACTGGTAATGAGGGTCTGCTGCAGGTAAAAGGTTCTGGAGGACAAGTGAATTGGTCTTCTTGTGTTTGCCAGGATTCTCAGCAAACACTCATGAGCCACTTAGGAAGAGTGGAACTGTTTGTGGTGACTCTCCAGGCTGCCAGAAAAGGACAGGGGAAGGAAAATTCAAGAGATCAGAAATAAGTGAGAAAATGGGTTGAAGGTAGATCAAAGCAAGCAGTTCAGGGCATAGCCTGGGAAGATGATGGCATCATTGATGTTGGCAGAAGCAAGCTGGTTTTCTTAGACACTCAGGGCCAGACTGGCCACGAGCCAGCAAGAACTAAGTATCAGTTTATTTAGTTTATGCACATGCATTTTAACAGATCTCTTACAAAATATATGACTATCTGCTTCCTTTATAAACTTACATCTTTTTACAGAAAAAATATTTATAAAACTGTTTGGAATGCATTTACAGTGTTTGTAGTGCCATGGTTAGAAATTTGGCATGTGCTGCTTATATCCTAGAGTTTTGAAAGTGCTTAAAACAGTAGCAGCTGAAAATGTACTGATGGTGATATTAATTTACACATAAAAGTGATTTCTAAATATAAATAAACTGCAAAATGTGTTTTATTTTAAAGGTACAAAAAGATTCCTTTTTTTTTTTTTTTTTTTAATTTTTTGCCAAGTTCAATTCTGTCACTCTGGTCATTGTCAACATAAATACTAACTCATCCAATTCATTTCTTCATTTATTGCTCCATGGAGGAACACTACACTCAGGATGTCATGGATGAGTGACAACATGCTTTCTTCTGTTCACTTACGTGGTTAGGAGGGAAAGGACTCTCTTATGTATTCTGAGGTATATGGAATGCTACTCCTGCCTGACTGCTCGCCACCAGCTAAGACAGACAAGCTGAATGGAATGCAGACCTTCATTTATCAGCCATGATTAAAAATATGGCAAATCTGAGGAATGGCTCTGATTCCTATAACTGGGCCATAGCCGCTGTTTTTTTTTTTTTTTTTTTTTTTTTGAGTTGCACATAAGACTTTTCTCAAAGTAGGAAAGTCTAAAATTACTTGCTAAATTCTAAGTTAGTGATTAAAGTGGTGTGTGGAGGAAGAAGAGACTAGGGAAGTGACGAAGAAAGGAAAGTACACAAAAATGCAAACTCAGAGGAGTCTGGCCCTGCAGGCCTAAGGCTCAGTTCAGTCCTGGGAGCACAGTGATGAGAAGGTCGCTGTGCCTTAGGAGCCCACGGTCCAGTATGGGAGAAATGTGTGCCCTGCTTGGGGAAAACAAGCCTGCAAAACAATTTTATTGAGAAGGTTACAAAGCAGACTGGGAGGAGGTTAGGGAAGGTTTCTTGGAGAATGTAGTGCATGAGAGAAGACAGGGACATAAGGTAATGATGTGAGGAAATTGAGAAAGGATATTGGGGGAGAGAATTGAAGAGGAGGGGGAACAAGGAGCTGGGCATTGGCGGAGGAAGATAACATCTAAAGAAGGGATGAAGATGGCGGTGTGTAAGTTGGTGCATGTTTTAGTTCCCCAGGGCTGCCTTTATGTACTACCACACATTTGGTGCTTTAAATAGCAACAGATTTATTCTCAGCTCTGCATGTTGGAAGTCCAGAATGAAGATGTCAGGGTTTCACTGTCGGAACCCTGCAAGAGAGAACCCTTCCCGGTTGTTCCTGACTTCGGGCATTTGCCAGCATCTCTGGGTGCTCCTTGGCTTCCCAATCTGTCTCTGTCTTCTTCCTGTGTGTCCCTGGGTGTCTCTTGTCCTCTTATAAGGACACCAGTCATATTGGATTAAGGGCCCTTTTTATGCCAGCATGACCTCATCCTAACTAATTACATTCGAAATGACTATTTCCAAATAAGGTCACATTCTGAGGTACTGAGTGTTAGGACTTTAACCTATCCTTTTGGGATACACAATTCAACCTGAAGCAGAAGCTTTAAAGGAGAGTTTACATTTATATTTCCCCCTGGGAGCTGCTTAAAGGAAGAAGGAACCTACACTGTGGGCTGTAAAACCCTGGTGATTTTAAAAAATGGCCTGTGGAAGAGAGAAAGCCAACTTGACACAACGAACTGAGAAAAAGAACACTAAACCTTAATAATAGCTCTAGTGGCCCTCATTAAGTAAACGATGGGTGGTGTTCTAAGAAGCCCATAGAAGCTCTTACAGAAACTACCTTTTGGGAGGTATTGTAGGAGGAGTAGGTGGGCCTTCAGCATGCCCTTGGGTGGGGGTGGACACATCCTAGGCTAAACCACTATACCTGACAGAAGCATAAAAGGAATAGAAACACTGGAGGAGCAGCAGGGCCTCTGGCCTACAAAGCAGTATTTTATGTAAAAGGTTACATTTGCTTTGAAATAGAATCATAGAATGAAAACACAAGGACACAATGTGCATTTCTATGATTAGAAACATCGGGGATTGGCTGGGGATGTGGTTCAGTGGTCCATCACTTGCCTAGCATGTGCACAGCCCTGGGTTTGATCCCCAGCACTGAAAGAAAAGAAAATAAAGAAAAAGAATGCAAGCTTTCTCTGGATTGTTGAAATAATTCTGATGTAGTGCTTATTACACAGTATATATAAATACAATACTTCCATTAGAATAAATGAATGGAAATCTTCAGGGTATAGCAATTCACTACATATGCGCTTATTCTAGCACATTTCTGTGGACTTTAAACCGTGCTTCTGCCACTGATTTGTTTAGTTGTTAATCTACAGGGTACATGGGCAATATTGAGGCCTTGAATTGCATCCTCAAATACTATCCTACAGTTTGACTAAATTTATATTAATAGAATGGGGTCATCTTTGCCTTTTCACTTTTTATTGCCTTAGGAACTGAAGTTAATATAGCTTCCTCTAGTAAGTATTTTGTTTTAATAAGACAAGGAAATTAAACAAATATTCTCATTCATTTAACATCATGCCTTATACTCTTGTCTTTTATTAACCATTTTTTTCTATTTTTAAGAATTTATTACATCATTTTTGATCAACAGATCATGATTGTTTGCATTTAAGGTGATGCAGGGTGGTATTTTGATACGTGTTTACAAAATGGAATGATTAAATTGAACAGCTCTGTCGTCACCTCACTTACCTATCATTTTTCACAGTTTACTTTCTTTTCTTAATTTTTTTTTTTATTTATACAGACTGCATTTTGATTCATTGTACACAAATGGGGTACGACTTTGCATTTCTATGGTTGTACACAATGTAGATTCATACTATTCATGTAATCATACAAGTACATAGGGTAATAATATCTGTCTCATTCCCTTTACGTAATCTAAAGTTCCTCCATTCTTCTCTTACCCCGCATCCCCATTATGTATCATCATTCACTTATCAGGGAAAACATTCGGCCTTTGGATTTTTGGGCTTGGATTATTTCATTTAGCATGATATTCTCCCAATTCCATCCATTTATCTGCAAATGCCATAAATTATTCTTTTTTACGGCTGAATAATAGTTCATTGTGTATATATTCCACAGTTTCTTTATCCATTCATCTGTTGAGGGACATCTAGGTTGGTTCCACAATCTAGCACTTATGAATTGAGCTGCTATAAACATTGACATAACTGCGTTACTGTAGTATGCTAATTTTAAGTCCTTTGGGTATAAACCAAGGAGTGGTATAACTGGGTCAAAAGGTGGGTCCATTCCAAGTTTGTAAGGAATCTCCATACTGCTTTCCAGAGTGACTTGCAACTCCACCAGCAATGTACAACATAAAAGAAAGAAATTAATGAAAACCTTAGAAGATGGAAAGATCTCCTATGTTCTTGGATAGGCAAAATTAATATTGTCAAGATGGCTATTCTACCAGAGGCACTATACAGATTCAATGCAATTCAAATTAAAATCTCAATGATGTTCCTCATAGAAATAGAGAAAGCAATCATGAAATTCATCTGGAATAATAAGAGACCTCGAATAGCCAAAGTAATCTTGAGCATAAAGAGTGAAGCAGGAGGTATCACAATATCAGATCTTAAACTATACTACAGAGCAATAGTGACAAAAGCAGCATGGAATTGGCACCAAAATAGACAGGCAGACCAATGGTACAGAATAGACGACACAGAGACAAACCCACATAAATACAGTTACCTCATACTAGACAAAGGAACCAAAAACATACAATGGAGAAAAGATAGTGTGTTCAACAAATGGTGCTGGGAAAACTGGAAATCCATACATAGTAAAATGAAGTTTACTTTTTTATTTTGAAATACATACTATATTATTATTGACTATAGTCTCCCTTCTGTGCAGTAGATATTAAAATCTATTTGTCCTATATGAAACTTTGTAATCTTTGATCAACTACCTACTCCCTCCCTCCCAGTCCCCTTAAACCCCTCCCTCCAACCAGGAGTCAAGAGTGTGAATTCATTGCTATAAATTCAGTATTCCTACTAACTAAATTTTTTGTGGTTAGAGTCAAGTTAATTTAATAAAGATCAGTAAAACTATCTCTAGTTTTATTTATTTATTTATTTTTTATTGTAAACAAATGGGATACATGTTGTTTCTCTGTTTGTACATGGCGTAAAGGCATACCATTTGTGTAATCATAAATTTACATAGGGTAATGCTGTTTGATTCATTCTGTTATTTTTTCCCTTCCCCCCACCCCTCCCACCCCTCTTTTCCCTCTATACAGTCCTTCCTTCCTCCATTCTTGCCCCCCACCCTAACCCTAACTCTAACCCTAACACTAACCCCTCCCACCCCCCATTATGTGTCATCATCCACTTATTAGCGATATCATTCGTCCTTTGGTTTTTTGAGATTGGCTCATCTCACTTAGCATGATATTCTCCAATTTCATCCATTTGCCTGCAAATGCCATAATTTTATCATTCTTTATGGCTGAGTAATATTCCATTGTATATATATCCTACAGTTTCTTTATCCATTCATCAATTGAAGGACATCTAGGTTGGTTCCACAATCTGGCTATTGTGAACTGAGCAGCTATGAACATTGATGTGGCTGTATCTCTGTAATATGCTGATTTTAAGTCCTTTGGGTATAGGCCAAGGAGTGTAATAGCTGGGTCAAATGGTGGTTCCATTCCAAGTTTTCTAAGCAGTCTCCACACTGCTTTCCAGAGTGGCTGCACTAATTTGCAACCCCACCAGCAATGTATGAGTGTACCTTTCTCCCCACATCCTTGCCAACACCTGTTGTTGCTTGTATTCTTGATAATCGCCGTTCTAATTGGGGTGAGATGGAATCTTAGGGTGGTTTTGATTTGCATTTCTCTTATTACTGGAGATGTTGAACATTTTTCCATATGTTTGTTGATTGCTTGTAGATCTTCTTCTGTGAAGTGTCATTCATTTCCTTAGCCCATTTGTCGATTGGATTACTTGCATTCTTGGTGTAGAGTTTTTTGAGTTCTTTATAGATTCTGGAGATTAGTGCTCTATCTGAAGTATGATTGGCAAAGATTTTCTCCCACTCTGTAGGCTCTTTCTTCGCATTGCTGATAGTTTCCTTTGCTGAGAGAAAGCTTTTTAGTTTGAATCTATCCCAGTTACTGATTCTTGCTTTTATTTCTTGTGCTATGGGAGTCCTGTTGAGGAAGTCTGGTCCTAAGCCGACATGTTGAAGCTCTGGACCTACTTTTTCTTCTATAAGATGCAAGGTCTCTGGTCTGATTCCGAGGTCCTTAATCCATTTTGAGTTTAGTTTCGTGTATGGTGAGAGATATGGGTTTAGTTTCATTCTGTTGCATATGGATTTCCAATTCTCCCAGCACCATTTGTTGAAGAGGCTATCTTTTCTCCTTTGCATATTTTTGGCCCCTTTGTCTAGTATGAGAAAATTGTATTTATTTGGGTCTAGTTTTATTTTAATATGTTATATTCATGTTTTAATTTCAGAATTTTGCCTTATTTATTTATTTATTTATTTATTTATTAATTATTTTTGCAGTGCTGGGGATCAAACCCAGGTCCTGACACAAGCTAGGCAATTGCTCTACTGCTGAGTTACATCTCCAACCTGTCCAATATATTTAGGCCTTTGACTATTACATCATGAGAACTTAAAGCAGCATTAAGTCTGCTTTTAGTTGTATCAAACATTGTAAACTGCAGGGTATGGAAGTTATTGTCAATGCCAAGCAGTTTTTAAAAAATATATTAAATAGATGGCATTAATTTGGAGTGAACATAGATCTTTTCAGAAATAAACCATGTTAGAAGGTGACTGGGATGGAGGAGACCTAGCACAAATGAGAACCAGAAGGCTCTGGATTAATCCCAGCTGCACACCTTGCCTGTTGCAACCTCTGTGAGCTCCTTCTTGCTCGTTTTTAAAAGGGGCCAGTAATTTCTGTTCTGCACATATGCTGCCGAGGCCTTGGGTGCATCCAAGGAAATAGTTTGAAAGTTTAAATTTGAGAATTTATAAACGGTGTAGAACTACACAAGTATAAGATAATTATACTTAAAAAAAAACCACTAATTGAGAGGATTTTTTCGACAGGAAGCCACAGAAAAGCCCAAAACTTTAATTTTAGCAAGCAACTTAAGAAAATCATAAAAAAATCACAAAGGAAACTTCCTTTAAACCATGTAGGTAAAATGGAAAAGTGTAAACTGTTTGAAGGAAATATGAAGATTCATAGATACTTAAATGCCACTGCTCAAAGGGGTTTTTGTTGTTTACTTTTCTAATAAAAATCATATCTGGAATATTGAATCATTCATATGTATGAGGAATGGCTGACTACACATCACAGCTTTTAAAATTCCTTGGATTTGGGCTGGGGGTGTGGCTCAGTGGTGGAGCACTTGCCTAGCATATGTGAGGCACTGGGTTTGAATCTCAGCATTGTATATGAATAAGTAAAATAAAGTCCATTGACAACTAAAAATTTAAAAAAAAAATTCCTTAGACTTTGTACTGAGAATCTTTTATCTGTTGTGTTTGGGCAACAAATTTACTGCAGAAATATGAAATCTCTTCAGATGTATGCCGTCAACATGGTGAGGGATTTGAAAATCATCCCATAATAAGCATAACAGTATTTAATCCTCAAAGGAATAGATATATGAGGAAATAACTAATTTTTAAAGATTAGTATTGATGAACATACTAGTATTGATGAATACATAGTATTGATGAATATATAGTATTGATGAATATGGTATTGATGAATCTACCAGTATTGATGAATACATAGTAGTTCAGAAATGGTAAAAACTTTGGAAATTATAAGAAGGCAAATTGATATGTGTAAATGTTATGGTTTGGATGTGAGGATTCCCTAAAAGTTCCTGTTAAATATTAAATCATCTCTGCTAGGTGTGGTGGTGTACACCTGGAATCCCAGCAACTTGGGAGACTGAGGTGGGAGAATTACAAATCCAAAGACAATCTCAGCAACTAAGCAAGGCCCTAAGTAACTTAGAGAGAACCTGTCTCTAAAAACAAAATCAAAAGGGCTGGGGATGTGGCTCAGTGTTAAGCCCCTTCTGGGTTCAGTCCCTGGTAATAAAACAATAATCTGAAACAAAACAAAATGTTAAATCATCTCATAATATGATTGTGAGAGCTGTAACTTAATCAGTCCATTCAAACTATAAGGTGGTAACTATAGGCAAGTGGGACATAGCTGGAGGAGGTGTGTCACTGGAGCTTGTCCTGGAGGGGTGCTTCTCCTCTGTGATCCCTGCTTCTGTCTCCACTTTCTGCATCCTGACCCAGCTATGAGCTGAGCAACTTTCCTTCCCTGGGCTCTTCCATGTTGTCCTGCCTAACCTTTTGCCCAGACTAATGGAGTTGGCCATCTATGGACTGAACCCCAAATAAATTTTCCTTCCTCTAAGTTGTTCTCATCAGGTGTTTTGGTCAAAGTGATGGAAAAATTAAAACAATGAAAATAAGTATTTGTGGCTAGTATATTTGTTTGAAAAAATGGTATCCTTTTTTCTGACAGTGGTGCTCAACTGTTGGTAGTGCTGGATACATAGCTGTACATATTTATGGGGCACCATATACCGTTTTATTTTGAGGGGGTACAAGAAATTGAACTCAGGGGCTCTCAGTCACTGAGCCACATCCGCAGCCTTACTTTGTATTTCATGTAGAGACAGGGTCTCACTGAGTTGCTGAGGCTTTGAACTTGTGATCCTCCTGCCTCAGCTCCCAAGCCACAGGGATTATAGGCATGTAGGTTATGCAACCTTGCCTGACCCATATACTGTTTTGCATATATTGTACAATATGTTGTACAATATGTAAATCAGAGTAGTCATCTCTCTTCCTCAAACATTAATCATTTCTTTCTGTAAAGACATTAAAAATCATTTTGATGAGATTTATCAAAATAAATAGTATATTATAGGCCCCTAGTATGAATTAGCACATCAGAATTTATTTCTTCTACCTCACTCTACCTTAATCCCCATTGAACAACATTTACCCTTTGCTTTCTCCTCTCTACCCTCCCCATACTCTGGTAAACACTTTTATTCTCAGCCTCCATGAGATCAACATTTTTAGGTTTCCAATATGAGTAAGAACTTGTGTTGGCCTATCTGTGCCTGGCTTATTTCACTTAACATAATGATCTCTTTGTTGCTGAAAAGAACAGATTTCATCTTTTTTTTTTTTTTTTTTTTTTGACTAAACAGTATTCTATTTTGTAGATGTGCCACACAGAACTGATTTTTGATCTTTATTATTAATGTTTCAATGCTTTGGACCATGTTTTACACTATGGGCATTAATATTACTTCTTTTTCATGTTCTGATTGAAGTTGCCATCTTCCTTAAAAAGTTCTGATTTGTGTCTTATCAGAGATTAGAATTGAGAAAATCTTTTCATCAAAGGAAAGTGGCAACTTCAATATACTTATAGCATGAAAGTATAGATGTGTAGGACGTTGATGTTTATCTTGACCCTTGGTTCAGTGTGGATTGAGTCCTTATAAGTAGATCAGGGCAATGCCCTTGGTTCAGGTTAACTTCGTCTTTATAAGGAGATCAGGGTGGGGCCCTTGATTCAACTTGGCTTATAATGAGATCAGGGCAGTGCCCTTGGTTCAGTATGGCTTGTGTCCTTATAAGGACAACAGAGTAGACCCTAGTTCAGCATGCATTGTGTCCTTATAGGAAGAGCAGCCTGATCTTTGATTCAATGTGACTTGCTTCATTATGTAATTATCTCTCTCCTGTGTAGTTGATGATTGTAGTGAAATGTTTCAATTCCCTTACCTCTCATTTTGGGAATGCTCTACGAGGATTTCTGTATGATTCCCATAGAGGTTCCATTTAACATGAGAGAGATGTCACTCTGATGTGAATCTACAGCAACATAACTTCAGTAGTGTACAGATGTGACTGTTGTACCTTTCCAACCCCTCCCCAAACCCTCCCACTCAGTTACTAATGTTACAGTGTTATGATTGGTATTTATTCAATACCATAGAATAAAATTGGGTTTTGATACATTATTATCTTACATCTTGTAGAAAACAAAAGTAGCACTAACTTTTGTAATTATCATGAATTTGCTTTACCAGGGATCTCTGTCTTTATCAGGATTTGGGTTCCTATCTAATGACCTTTGGTGCAACCTGAAGGAGTCCCCTCACACAAGGCACATCTAGTGGGGACCAACTCCCTGGGCTCTTGTTTATGACATGCTGTGGTTTGAAGGTCTGTCTCCTTCCCAAATCCCTGTTGACAGTTCAGCCTCAATGTAACAGTATTGAGAGCTGGTTAGACCAGGAACCTCCAACCCCAGGCAGAGGGAGGTGCACATTAAGAGAGCTTCTCCAGCATGTGCAAGGACCTGGTTCAGTTCCCAGCACCACACACACACACACACACACAAGTACATTTGTCAAGCTAGGCACAATGATGTGTGGCTGTGTTTTAATTAGCTTTTTGTCTCTGTGACCAAAACATTCAACAAGGACATCTTGGAGGAGAAAAAATTTTCTGGGGCTAACAGTCCCAGAGGTCTCAGTTCCTAGATGGCTGACTCGGTTGCTCCGTCCAAGGTGAGGCAGTCCATCATGGGGCAGGAGCCCAGTGGAGGAAAGCTGCTCAGTTCAGGGCAGCAAAGAAGCTGAAACATTTGAGTATAGATATGACAAGGTCTTCCAAAGCCACAGGGTTAGTACAGAGTTTCAGATTCAAAAAGACCTCTGAAGTATCCTAGAGATTTTAATTTCTAAACAAGTGCATATTATCAGTCTCCATGACACACTAAAGCAAAAGACTTTCCAGAGTCCTTTCTCATTATGAAAGTGAAAAATGTCCTAGAGGCCCAAAAGTGAGATAACTACTGGGGATTATGCCCAGGTGTGACTGGGTCATTTCTTGCTCTGACCTTACAAGGGTCATTGCAAGGAAATTTCAAACAGCAGGCATATAAGCAGGTGGCCACAGTCAGGTTCTTTTCCATTAGTACAGGAAGCTCTTGGTGGTGACCTGTTGGACTCCCAGATAGTTAGCATGTTTGGTGGTGGTTGGTGGCTGGTTGGTGGTTGTGGTTTTTGGATATTGGTTTTCTGATTTGGGTTTTTTTTTTTTCCCTTTTGTTTTTTGCTTTTGTTTTTTGGGGTTTTGTTTTCGTTTCTTATTATTTTTTAAGCTAGCATCCTTTTTCCAGTTTTGAACAAGCAGTGAGAGTAGTAGTGAGATCAGTGCAGTGGTTCAGGGGCGGGGCTCACGCTGTGAGCCTACCTTCAAGGACCATTATAGGGTCCTGCAGGCACCTTGAGCCAGAAAAAAGTTTTAAAGTAAAGATACTGTATCATGCTGTTTAAACCATGTGTATTATTTGTGTGTGAAGTAAAAGACTACATATTGTCATGTTCATGTAACAGATATTCTCCAATTAAATTTATCCAGAAAATTTATCTCAATGTATAAAATATAGCTATGAGAATTTTAGTTTTTGTAGCATTTTGATAATGATTTCAGATGGAAACATAACTCTAAGTTGTATAGTTCAATTTTTGAAAACTTTAGTCTTATAATAACAAATTTTTGTCCATAGCAAAACGTTTCCAGGGATCTTCTGAAGAGTTGGTAAGAAGGCAGCCCTGTCGTGGGCCATGTGTTATTTCAGTTGAAAATGCTGTGTGCTTATCAAGCCCATGTATATATAGATGTTCATAAGCATGGCTATGTGGATACCAAGTCCTGGGCAAGCAGTGGGGTTCTAGACCTTCCAAATGGGCTAAGATGCTTCTATGTTGGGCACTCTGACCCCTGCAGAAACAGACAGACCTCCTTTCTCAAGCATCACTGATTTAGAGGTGCAGGAATTTAAGAAATTTAGATCAAGCAGATCACAATTATTTATCATTACCTTTATGAGGATGCAAGTCACTTTTAGTGAGAATTAGCTACAACAAGAAAACTGAACATTTAAACACTGATAGAGTACAGACATGGGACTTGTCAAAAACAGAAAACAGAATTGCCGTGTATACAGCGAAATAAAAGATCATTCACAAAAGTGAACAGATAATGAAAGACCATTGAGAATTACCAGGAAGATCTGAAAAGAACCACATGGAAACCCCAAAATGGAAAATGCCATAGAGGAGATAAAAAATGGACTAGGAATATTAAGAAGCAGATAAGCCACAGCTAAAGAGAGAATTAATGAACTGAAAAATACATGTAGAATTATGCTGAAGGCAACAGATGGAAAAAAGAATATGGAAATATAAAGAGATTGACAGGCAAAATGTACATAATTTTAGGCTTCCAAAAAGATAGGAAATAGGGGGGGAGTCACTATTTGAAAACATGATGTCTGAGAACTTTCAATCATAAAAAAACATGAATTTAAAGACTGGAAATGTACAGAGGATCTCATGTACTATAAACAAAAGGATTTGAATATCAGAAAAAATATATTTTTGTTTTTTTTCTTAGAGCATTTGAGAGACCAGAAAAATGAAGTTGGTGACATTGGCTAAAAGTTTGACCGTAATTATGGCCCAAGATGATTTGAACAATGAAAAGGCAGTTAAGACATGTTTTGAATCGAACTCCAGTGTGATAAAATGAACAATCTGATAGAAAAGATCAGGACAGTGAAGGAAAAGATCAATTTTAAATAAGTGATTGATTTTCTGGATTTTATGACTACAAGACTGGAAAGGTGAGCTGAAGTAATATGTGGGGAAAAGAGGTTTGTTTGCTTTAAGGTAGATTAAATTTGGGGAATGGTAGCCTATTGAAATGAAAATTTCAAGTAAGGAAACTTCCTTAGGAGTTTGTTAAAGTTTTCTAATAGATGTTTGATGTGGACAAAAATATCTAATCACAAAATGTTGTTATATATCCTGAGTTGCAAGGACTAGGATCATATTTAGTATAGTATTTCAATGTATTAGTGACTTTTGCATATGCATTTCAGTGATACAATGAAAAGGGAATAATACAGCATAAATCCCATTAATGACCTAATTAGAAATTATATTTTTGGAATTGATATTTTCTTGTTAGCATAAATTAATGGCAAGAATACAAGAGGTAATATTTGTAGAAATTCTTGGACTTTGGCACGGATTTGTTGGTTTTACTTCTAATTGTTTGTAGAGCTATTATACTATTACCTCCCAAGGTTATTAATATAACAGTGAAATAATTACCCATGATGATAACACATTTCAACGGAGCACCCGGAAAGTAAAACAGGTTAGTATTTCCTCAGGTTTAAGCTAAGCAGAAAAGAACCAAAAACCTTTTACTTAAACAAGCAGAACAGTGATCTGAAAATCAGAGGTGACTCTAAGCAAGTCAGATTTGAAAAAGAAGTGAATTCTTTTGAAGAAGAAAAAAAATCTTGAATATCTCAAATTTTATTTAACTTGTTGGTTTATAATATTGCATGAAATAACTATATATTAAAAATAGATTTGAAGCCTTTGTGTGCAAGTAGGTCTTACACAGCTCCAAATTATAATATGCAAATTAAGTGGAATCAACACTTCAGAAAGCTATAAAATTAAAATTACAGTTATATCTGTGATGGATGCTGGTTTTTTACCAAGTATAAATTGATGTCAGCTTGAAGGACCACTGACGGGTCAGGTAAGGCTTCTTGAGTCTGACCTGCCTGGCTTACTGAGTTCTGTGCATTCCTGCTGTTTTCCTTTATTTGAACTACTAGGAAACCACCGTGGTGGCTCCCATTGCTGTCCTGTTAAGTCAGCCTCCATTCTTTTCCTGTCAAATTAACCTTGGTGGTTAAAGGTGTATCTTTTAATATGTTCTGAATGTAATGGTAATAAATAGGGAGACAAACTCAGATACTGAAATCAAATGTGTGCATGTATATATGCATACAAATGTATATACATACGTGTGTGTATATATATATATGTATATATATGTAATAAGATAATCCAGAATTTAGGTATATTAATGTTTAAGATCATCGCTGAATTGAATGACAGTTTTTTTCTGTAGATTGCTGGGATTTCTGATACTATATTCTTTGACTTATTTAGACCCAGATTTTACCATGAGTCTGATGGAATCAAAGTCAAGCAAACTGAGTTAGTTTGACAAACAAAACCAAACAAAAAACCACAAATCACGTGAGGATATACCTTTTCATCTCTAAGTGAAAGTGATAAACTTAAAAAAAAAAAAAGTACATCATTCTGCCTTTTCCAGTGAAAATTGCATTTACTATAGATTGAAAGATCCAAGGAAACAACTTCAGAATTTCAGAGAAATGATTGTTACATAAATCAACCTGTACATCCTAGAAAACAAATTTCTTGCACTTTATTTTTGGGCTTAAGGGTAGTACATTTTATTAGTGACTCATAATTGCTATCATTAGTTCATTAAAGCTTTAGACGTGACTGAGTTTTTACCTGAAGGTTGTGACTGGGGCAGTTTTGACTACATCTTTCTGATCTATTTGGTCTCCATTGGTAGCATTCATTTGCTTTGTCACTGCCTTCCAGGGTTTGCTTCTGAGCCATTAATTGTAGGTGTTGTCATTGTCATTTAAAAATTCTGATTATGGTTATCTTTGATGTGGGTCATTTTCTTACATTCAGTAGTATAACTAATATACCTTTAGTTTGACTTTGTTGTTGCTTGAGCACAAGAGAAGTAGACAAGTTCGAAACTTTAAGAATTTAAACTTTTCCATACCTCTCATTGTTAACATTGAGTGATCTACCTTTTTGAGAAATTTGTGACTTGTTATACTAATTAAAATTTCAAGTAATTTTGCAATCTTGTCCTTGGATTTGGCTTTAGGTACAAAGCCTATTGTACTTCATGCTACCATTAGTCTCCTGGAAAGGTGGCCAAATTTTTCTTCTTTTGCTGTATTTCTAAATATTGTGTCAAATTGATCATTCCCTTTAATTCTCTTTGCCATGCTTTACTTAGCTGCTCATCATGTATTTGTGGGGTGCTATAATTAATTAGGTTTTACTCAGGTTAATATCAGTGCATATTGCCCAGCTCTTAATGAGGAGCTCGCTTCATCCTCTCCAGCACATTCTGGAACACACAAATGCCACACACAGACAGCAGCTCTTTTTAAAAACCTGGTATTGCTTTAAAAATTAATGTGTCAATTAGACATCAGCCAAGTGAGGAGATCGTTTCTTTCAGATCGTGTTACATAAAAACTGTTGTTAGCACAGATGAAAAAGTATGATGTCTTGATTTGTGGGCTAACGTTTTTATCAAGAAAATGATAAAGATAATTTGGCAGCGGCACGTGCAGAGGAACCGATCTGAATAATGCAGCTGTATCTTGTTAGGATAAACGAATAAAAAAAGTGCAGATGGATGTCTTAGCAGTCCTCCTAAAGAAACGGAGAAGAAATAACGAAACTCAGAGTCACATTGCTGGATGGCCCTTATTTTTAGGCTTCTTATGTTAGACTTCAGTGCTGGTCATAATCCTCCCATTGAACAGAGTATGAGATTCTACCTCATCTCATCAACAGTCATGTCAGGGAGTTATAATCATCTTATTGGAAGAAACACAGGATTGTTAAATACTTAGACTATTAGCCATTTCCTTTGAGAATAACATTAAAAAAAGCCAGAAGGATAGGTTGGGGTTGTGGCTCGGTGGTAGAGCACTTGCCTAGCATGTGTGAGGTACTGGGTTTGATCCTCAGCACCACATAAAAATAAATAAAATAAAGGTATTATGCCCAACTACAACTAAAAAAAAAAAAAAAAAAATTAAAAAAAGCTATACATGGAAGAAATATTTTAGGTTCTTGTTTTAACAGTAAGTTTTTACTCTGTGCTGAGAAATTTTAATCCCTTTTAATCTAAAGAACATTGTAGAATGCTTTGTGTAAATATCGCCATTATGCCTAAGCAGTGCCATGAGGAGATTCTAGAAAGAGCAGCTCCGTGAGCCTGGGAAAGTCACTTGTCTTTCTAAATCCAGTGTCTGCTTCTGTTGAAATGAAGTGATCTTCTAACACTGCCAACCCCTGGTGGCTTTTTAGAAATAATTGAGAGACCCTATGTCAGATGGCCAATTTACAATGCTTGGCAATCTTGAATATAATGCAGGAGGTCCATAAGGTGACCAAGAGTTATGATGCTTGCCTCAGGGTAGTTGAGCGTTAAAAGTTTTTCAGTGCCCTCCTCTACCATTTCTGAATCTCTTCCTCTTCTTTCTTCTTCTTTCTGTACCTCTTTACCCACTCCCTGACCCATCTTAAGTGTTTTAGGATAGTAAAAGTCCAAGTATGTACACTTCTATTATTTTACTTTTAAAATTATCCTCTACCTCTCTTGAGGATTTTGTGTCTAAATGGCACATGTAAAGTACAAGCCCATGACTAAGTTCTGTTTTGTACCTGTGGTCCCAAACTGTGTGCTCTTTCTCCTGAAAGTATTTACAGAATTTGTTTTTGTAGCCCTTAGTATACCTCCAGGAAGTTCATTTGATTCTTTTGAAAGCAAACTTTAAAATAATTATAAAACAGAATTCTAGCCCTGTGGTCCACCACCCTCAGTGAGTGATTCATTTTAAGCTCTTCCTGTTTGGGTTGACCTAACAAGATTTGTTTTCCTGTTTACAACTGTGGACAAAAACCTGTGCTTTAGGAAGCCACTGACCCCAGGGCTCAGAGTGAAGAAAAGGGATATGGCAAATTAACATTGCTGTTCTTTATTGCTTTGCTGCATTAGGGAAGTTTTCAGTTGAGCCAAGGGAGCAAGAACCCATTAGTCAGGGGCTGCTGTCACTGAGAAGATTTCTGTTCTCCATTTTGGAGACTGTATTAGAACTAAGGACTACATATCATTTATAACCAACAGGACGGGGTGAGCTAGCCTGTAATTTGGGCCAATATGTGCTGCAGCCCAGACACACATGCGTGTGTGTGTGTGCACGTACACACACACACTCAAATAGCAGGTTAATGGGAAGGCAGTGTTTAGTGCTGAAGACAAGGTGGCCTGAAGACATTTCTATGGCAACAGAAAGGCCCCTACAGATATTTGTCTTTTAAAGTTGAAGCTGTTTATTAGAGGCTGCCTGTTCTACAGACTGTAATTATCATTAGGTAGAGAAGGTTGTCGAATGTGGGTGGACTGGTTGGCTGGAGCTTTCTGACTGATTTGTTTAGCACAGCTTTGAAATAAGTTTCCAAGGAATATTAAGAACCTGAGATCATTGTGCTACTTGTCTCCGTAGGTGAAGCCGTGACTAATTATAGGATGTTTATTGAAGGTGAATGACATTTTTGACTAGACAACATAAACAAAAACACAAAACACAATTGAGAACAGTCAGTCTGTGTTAAGCCGTTTTAGCCTGTATGAGCTTACACTGTGTACAGAAGTCTGATTTCTTTTAAGGGAAAAGACATTTCCACCAAAGCAGACTTTGAATTAATCATCTTGTCATTGGAGTGTTCTCCAAGGGTTTACAGCCTGTGATTCAGATTTATCTTCTGTTTTTACAACTAGAACTCAGAACTTCCAGGATTTTTCTTGATTCTTGGCATAAAATTGAAATCATATGAGCCAACAGAAATCTCTCCCTGTTTAGAATGTGTTTGGAGTGTTTTGTTTCCCTCCATTTATAGTCATGAGCAACATATCTATTAAGCCAATACAGTGCCTTTGCTAATGGAAAACTGTGGAGAAATTTGACTAATTTTGGTAGCAAAATTATTTTACTGAACATATTTTTCAAGAATGAGGATTTCAGTTGTATTTTTGCAACCATCTATATTTTGCTGTATGATTTGTAAGATTTCTAGGAGTTTCTCATAGAAATTTTAAGAGTTTCACAGTCAATATTCTGTGCATCTAATTGAATTTGTCATAAGTAATGATGTGACTACATAAAAACCTTATGTGGAAACCATGTAATTATTCCCTTAATATGTAGACATCTGAATGAATAAATTTTACTGAAGTTTAAAATCATGCTATAATGTATCATTTTTAAAAAGTACTAACAGTTTTAGGATGTATTCTCATGGCAGCTATGGCAACTTGCAATTAATAAAACTTTTGAAAAGTGATTATGAACAACATGGTTTTGCCTATCAGGTACAATGGAATAGCATAAATGAATTTGCTCTTTAATATGTGAAGGTATAATTAGATACTGACTCTTCCTTAGCAAAGCATGATTTTGCTTGGATAGTTTTATATTTATCTATGGGCTAAACTTCTAATGCTGACTAGAGCTCCAGTTTATTGAACAATGTCAATTTGGTAAAGAATAAACATGAAATAATTTGATATTTTTCCTGAATTTAGTAGGAAATTCCTGTACCTTAATTGACTTGTCAATTTTTTTTTTCTTTTTTTTGGGGGGGGGCGGGTATTGGGGATTGAACTCAGGGCACTCAGTCATTGAGCCACATCACCATCCCTGCTTCCTATTTTATTTAGAGACAGGGTCTCACTGAGTTGGTTAGCACCTCAGTGTTGCTGAGACTGGCTTTGAACTTGTGATCCTCCTGCCTCAGCCTCCCAAGCTGCTGGGATCATAGGCATGTGCCACTGCGCCTGGCCAATTATTTTCAACAACTTATTGCTGACTTGGATATTTAAAGAAAGCATGCTTTCATTCAGTTTCATACTTCAGTCTTAAAAACAAGTGTTTTTAAGCTCCTCTCTTCTCTTTTCCAGATAGCTCATGGCAGGGTAGTAAATTCTGTTTCTTTACCTTTCTGTGTCTCTGTGGAATTCGTTGGAGGACTAGAGGGGTCACATTAATGGTCTCTGGGTCATTTCCCTCTTCCCTTTCAAACAGGTGAGATTGGAGGGACCGGGGAAAGGAGGCAGTGTTGAGAGACACTTTGCAGTCTGACCTGACTTGGTCTAGTTTTTTGTTGCAGATAACCTAGTGATGAGGTGTTCTTCATAGAGATGAAGTTACCTCGCAGGTCACCTTCTCAAAGGGCCTCACAGAGCAGGGCAACCATGTTTCCCCTCTGTCTGCCTGTGGTGCATGTCTCCAGCCCCCTTTCCAGACAGAGTGTTGCTTACTGGGATTCTCCTGAGCAGCTGCATTGTGTAGTCCCCTGATGAGGGACATCTGATGCAGCATGCCCTTTTCCAGCCCATCTCCCTGGACCATAGCCACCCAAACACACATCTCATGGCCTCTTTCTACTACACTTGCCTTGTATTCCCTCTGCAGTTTATTTTAATTCACAGGACTCTCAGATCATTAGCCCGTGCCCTAATCCCTCCACCCTTCCTTATACATTGGCCTTGATTTCCTTTTTTCCATGTTTTCATAGGGGAAGCATAATGGATAGGACATATTATTTAAATGCATGTTTGGTCAAGGATTGAGATACATATTTTCTCTTCTTGTAGGTAGCATCATATTTATGGTAGTTTCTAGTGACATTCATTCCATTTACTTTTGGTTAGGGCAGGCAACTCTTCACCCACCTTTCTTTTCCTTGACCTCCAGGTAGATGATGCATGACTCTAGGATTCTCTTCCTTTTCTACCTAGGTATTTCCTATGCACTCCATAAGTGGGCCAGAGTTGGATAAGCATTATGAAAAGCCAGGCTTTTTTGCCACTTCATTGAGAGTCCTTGGGGAATTGTCTGACCCTAGAGTCTTTTAAAATAGGAAATGGTTAATCTCACTTTGTCTTGGGTTAGTGGACAAATCTAATAAAATAGAAAACATTGAACAGGAACGCTGCAACAAGGTTTTCTAGAGGGAAGGCAGTGGGGGCAGGAAGAGAGAGAGAGAGTGTGTGTGTGTGTGTGAGAGTGTGTTTGTGTGTGTTTGAGAGAGAGAGAGGGGGGTGCTGGGATGTAACTCAGTGGGAGAGCACTTAGGTAGCCTGCTGGAGGCACTGAGTGGATCCCAGTCACTGCAAATAAATAAATAAAAGGAAAAGAGAAAGAGATGGTGGGTAGGGAGAAGAGAGAAAAGACAATATATGTTACCTGGGAACTTGATTCTGCAGAAACTTATCTTCTGTTGTATCACTTTGTACTCTTCTGATTTATAAAATTTATCTTCTGTTGTGTTACTTTGTATTCTTCCCATTTATAAAATTAGGCACATATTTCTCAGTGCCTTCTTCATTATGATCAAACTTCGTAACCTGATATCAAACTACCTGTTGTCCACTCTCTCTGTTCCTGCCCGGTCAGACTATTCTAGCTCCCTGTGGCCCTTCCTCCCTGGTGTATCCCTGACAGTCCCTCTGTGCTCCATCTATTGTTGTCCACTCTTTATTTGACACATGGCTTATAAGTCACCCTGTGATCTTCCTTGCCAATGTTAGCATTGTTGGCCACCCACTACAAAGCACTAGGGCAGCAGGCAAAGATCAAAGCCCCTATTTTCCTAATATTTCAAGTCTTAAATATAATTTCAAGTGAAATGTTCCATTATCCACAGCAAATGCATAGGAGAAAAACTGTGATATGTGGAAAATATCAATCTGGTTGTTGGGAGGTTAGTGTTATTTTAAACTGCCTGATTTCTATACACCATTGGGAAATTACCCAGTTCTTTGGCATTTAGGTGATTTGCTTATAGTATAGTCTTTAACCATTCTAATGAATGAATGAATCTATAAAAATAAATGAAAGACAGTAACCTCCTTATGCTGCAAAGGTGGAGCTTCTGGAATGCTGAAGAGCCACAGATTCAACTCTGACTGTAATTCTGTGTTTTTTTTTTTGGCAGTAATGGGGATCGAACTCAGGGCCTTGTGCTTGCAAGACAAGCACTCTACCAGCTGAGCTATCTCCCCAGCCCTAATTCTGTGGTTCTTAAACAGGAAGATAACCGTAGACGAAGAAAAGCTTTTGTTGGTTGGTTTTATTATAATGCCAAGATATTTTGGATAGAAGTCAAAAAGTATGGAATTAGGAGGAAAAGGGGATAGGAGAAAGAATATAAAGGAAATTTATTGTTGAATAAGAATTATTACTCAGCAGTGTTATAGGTAATTTTGATAGAATTCAATAGCTATTTCTTACAAAAAATGGTAAAAATGAAAACAAAAACAGGGCTTAATATTGAATATTGGAATGAGTGTTTTTTCTAATAGTTAACATTTAATTTAAAAAATAAACATATAAGAGTTTCCATTAAAAATCAGGAGATAACAAGTCATTATTTTTGCTACTATCTTTGAGAAAATCTACTCAGCATGTACTGTACTTGGAACATAAATAAAAGTAGTAGGTAAAAGTAGATAAAAATTCTACTAGTTTGAGAGAAACTGAATACCTTCAATTAGAGGGAAAAGGTAATTAAATGACGAGTTTAGTAAAGTAAGCATGCTAAAGAAAGTAGCAGACATAGGCTTCCTTAATGACTAAATTGATAATATAGTGACACTTTTTGTGACAACCTACTTTGAACTACCTTAAGATAAATTTTAAAAGAATAAAAAAGTTGATATTGGGGATCAGAAGAGTCTCTGAGATCCCTACCGGCTCTAAAGACTGTCGTTTCTATGTGTCACTTGCAGGGCACCATGTCACTGAGTGCATGGTATCCCAAGTGTATGTGCAGGTGTGCACTGGCCAGCAGGTATGTGTGTGCACATGTGGTTTGTTTTAGTCAGCTTTTTCGCCACTGTGACTAAAAGACCTGACCAGAACAATTGTAGAGGAGGAAAGGTTTATTTAGGGACTCAAGTTAACAGTTTCAAAAGAGGCAGGTTTTCTTCCTTGGGGCTCGAGTTGAGGCAGCCATCTTGGCAGAAGAGTGTGGCAGAAGGAAATAGCTCATATCATGATCAGGAAACAGAAAGTTGGGGGGGGATCCACTCTCCAGATACAAAATTTATATCCCATAGCCACGTCCCCAATGAACCACTTCCTGTAGCCACACTCCACCTGCCTCCAGTTACCACTCAGCTAATCCCATCAGGGATTAATTAATCCCTGAAAGTGAAGTATGCTATAATCCAATCATTTATCTTCCAAAACTTCTTACATTGTCTTACACATGAGCTTTTGGGGGATACCACATCTAAACCATAACATGGTTGGTAGGCATCTTGAAAGTAAAAACAATTTTATAACTTTCGAGTACTTTGAGTACTAATGTTTACTGAAGTCTCAGTGGAAGACTTTGGCAGACTTCAAGAAGGTTGAAGGGGAGAAAGGCACATCTCTCACTGGTTTGGGGTACATTTTTCAGCTACAGGGACATCTCTTGGTTGCCCAGCACCTGGGACAGTCCTACTGTTGTTCCAGCTCCCTTAGGATGACACCAGTCCTGTGTTCAGACAACAGCATCTCCTTCCTTTGCCTTTCCAGTTCTCAGGGTAAAAGGACCTTTTGGCTTTTGCTCTTGCTAATCTGGCTTACTTCACTGGTCCTCTTTTAACCTTTCTACTCTATTGTTATCTGCATTTAATTTACTTTATTTAAATATCCACCAGGGCACCTGCTTCTTTAGTGGACACTGAAATTATACAAGCACATTATTGTGTTCCATTTTTGTTTATTTTAAAAATCCTACAGGACAATACCTAAATAATCAGTACTGTTGATTTGAATGCATTCTAAGACAGAGGGCTAAGGAAAAAAGAAAAACAAACTGATCAAATTATTTGCAGATATTCAGTCAACAAAAGCAAATGAGAAGATCCACACTATATACATAATTAAATTTGATCACATGCATTGTGTTTGTTTAGTTATTAGAAAAGAGATTCAGAGGTGCCCCTTTCTCTGACCCAGTGCTAATTGGAAAAGCATCACAGAGGTGTAGGTCAGGAATTTTTGGAAGAATGCCTTTTCAAGATAAGATGTTTAAAAAAGTCAGCTTTGGAGCTGATAAGCAGTCAGCAAAATAGGAAATGAGAGTTTGATGTGGGTTTCTTTTGTTTCTTTCAAGCTCTCTTGTGAACACAGTGTATTATCTGAACAAATTTACATGGGTATTAAAAGTCTACTTCTATCATCTTTTTAAAAATTATAACAAAAATATGTTCTTTTGGCAAGAAAAATTCAAAATACATTGGCCCAAAGGAATGTCTTCATTCCACCCACCTCCCTTTCCGTGAAACAAAGGAAAATGCTTCGTTGTAACTGAGACGAGGGTCTGTGAATAGATGAAGACTATGCAAATTGCATGTTACTGTGCAAATTGATTTTCAGCCTTTGTTTTTACTAAAGAGAATAACTTTAACCTTTTTCCAGCAATCCATACCTCTATGCCATTAAAAAAAAAAAAAAAAAGTAGCAGTAAGAACTATTGTTGTGTGGATACTGCTTGTCAGATTTCCTTACTGATGGGCACTTGATTTTTGATATCCACTTCTATCCTAACAGATGTCAACCTTAAGTAAAATGAGTAGAACTTTGACTGTTTTCTGCCATCGTTTCATAATGTTCCTACTAAATATCTGCTAGAGTAGATAAAAACCTTAGTGGCTATGAAATTTCTACAGCTTTGAAGTACACCTTAATATATGTGTGGACATTTAATTCTGGCATCTTTCAAAATCTGTTTTCTTACTTGACAATAGAAGTACCATTCTATTGCTGTTCAAAAGTGTAGAATTTATCCTGAAAAGGGGAGATTCTGTGCCTTCTGCTCACTCTTAACCCTCTCTTCGCATCCTGTTATTGTTGTGGGTTATTCCAGAGTACTGTCCAGTTTAAGAGAGATTTCTGATGATAAAGAAGAATTCGTAGGTTTTAAAATAAAGCCGTCCCCAAATATCCAAATCCCAAAACTTCATAACTTAACACGGTTAAACAACAAAGTAGGCCCTAAGATAAATACCTACCATGTAGGAGCTGCTTGTACTAACACAGAAATAAATTTATTGTGTATGAATGCTGTTGACAAGTCAACTTAACATGGCAGTAATGAGAAACTGAGTGTTAAAATGGTGGTCACAAGTTGGGAAATTATTACTTTGGTTTTTGAGTCATTATTTTTTAGTTGGAAGATAATATGACATTGCTTAGGAGTTTGTATGTGATTATCCTGCCTTATATATAAGAAAGAGATAATTGATCCAAACATGCAACCTATAAACAGAACCTTAGAAATGAGAGTTATAAGAACACTAGCCTTCTGTTTTTTCTCCTGTCATCTACATATGCACCGCACCTACATCTTCAAAAGAAGACCAAAGTTGAGGTATAGAATCCGCCCCATTCAGGAAGAGATTATAGCATTCATCTCCACTTGGGTCAAGAAGGCAAAAAAACGACTAATTATCTAAGAAGTGTTTTCTTCCCAAACCAGCTATGATTGTAATTATTTTGAAAGCTTACTTGTCCAGAGCTCATCATTTCCAATGATTGTTGCAAATTGTATTTCCTCAGTCCACTTTTGAGTTTCATTTTTAAGGCAGAAGTAATTCATTTTCTGAATGTCTGAATAAAAAAAATGGACTGGTGACCTTTATTTGTACCAACGTTAATGAATTCAGCTCTTCAGAGGAGAGGAGACAGCCCTGACTGTAGGTCACTCTAGGCAAGTGGGATTTTTATCCTCACATAGCAGTTGTGTGAGAGGCAGTCTGCATTTCTGAAATATATGAGCATATATTTTAAATAACATTTGATTTTTTAATATGAAAGTGTAAGTCTTTTGACCAGCTTATTATTGTGTTCTTTCATAACTTACCTACTCAAAAAAGTGTACATATCTTCTGAAGACTTAAAAAGTCCTGGCACAGTATTTTTTGCTCTTCTATTTTTTCCTTTTTTCTTTAGACATCAAAACAAGTGGGATAGCCTAGCAAAATTCATTTACATATTTTGACATGTCAGATTCTTTTTGTTGTTTACATAGGTAAACAATGTATTCACCATTAATATTGTATTCATGTACAGCTAACAAGGTTCTTTTTTTTTTTTTTTTTTAAAGTTGTGGATGAGCCTTTATTTTTATTTGGTGCTGAGAATCAAATCCAGTACCTCCTACATGCTGGGCTCAACCATGGAGCCACAACCCAACCCCACTACAAGGTTGAACTTTTTGTAAGCTGACCATTTTATTACACATTGTTGAAAGACCAACGTTGTAACAAATACAAAGATCATAGAATGTGTTTGGAAGGGTTTCCTCCTTTTCTGTTTCATGGAATAATATGAGTATTGCTGTTAATTCTTCTTTGAAGGTCTTTTAGAACTCAGCTGAGAATTTGTCTGGTCCTGGGCTTTCTTAATTGGTAGGCTTTTGATGGCATTTTCTATTTCATTTTTTGAAATTGTTCTGTTTAAATCATGTATGACCTCCTGATTCAGTTTAGGTAGGTCATACATATGTCTCTAGAAATTTATCATTGTCTTCAGGATTTCTATTTTATTGGCATATAAATCTCCAAAATAGTTTCTAATTATCTTCTGTATTTCAGGTATTGTGTTGGTATATTTTGTTTTTCATCATGGATTTTAGTAATTTGGGTTTTCTCACTTTTTCTCTTTGTGAGCGTGGCTAGGAGTTTATCAATTTCATAGATTTTTTTTTTCAAAGAACCAACTTTTTGCTTTGTCAATTTTTTCAATTGTTTCTTTTGTTTCAATTTTATTGATTTCAGCTCTGATTTTAATTATTTCCTTTCTTCTGTTTGGGGTGTTGATTTGTTCTTCTTTTTCTAAGGCTTTGAACGGTAATGTTGGGTCATTTATTTGTTGACTTTTTATTCTTTTAATAAATGAGCTCAATGCAGTGAACTTTCCTTAGTACTGCTGTCAGCTTGTCCCAGAGATTTTGGTATGTTGTATTGGTATTTTCATTTACCTCTAATTATTTTTCATTTCATCCTTGATTTCTTCTACTATTAATTCACAGTAGCCCAAAAAAAAAAAAAAAAAAAAATTGGAATCAATCTAACAAAATAGGTGAAAGACCTCTACAAAGAAAACTACAGAACTCTAAAGAAAGAAATTGAAGAAGACCTTAGAAGATGAAAAAACCTTGCACACTCCTGGATAGGCAGAGTGAATATTGTCAAAATGGCCATACTACCAAAAGCGTTATACAAATTTAATGCAATTACTGTTAAAATCCCACTGACATTCTTCATAGAACTAGAAAAAGCAATCATGAAATTTATTTGGAAAAACAGGAGACCTGGAATAGCCAAAGCAATCCTTAGCACAAAAAGTGAAGTAGGAAGCATCACAATACCAGCCCTCAAACTATACTACAGAGCTATAGTAATAAAAACAGCATGGTATTGGCCCAAAACAGACATGTAGACCAGTGGTACAGAATAGAAGACACAGAGACAATCCCACATAAATATAGTTATCTCGTACTAGACAAAGGTGCCAAAAACATTCACTGGAAAAAAGATAGCCTATTCAACAAATGGTGCTGGGAAGAAGGGAAAGCCACATATAAAAAATGAAATTAAACCTTTATCTCTCACCCTGCACGGAACTCAACCCAAAGTGGATCAAAGACTTAGGCACTAGAACAGAGACCCTGTGACTACTAGAAGAAAAAGTAGGGTAGGCCCAAATCTTCACCATATTTGCCTATGATCTGACTTCCTTAACCAGACCCCTAAAGCTTAAGAAGTTAAATCAAGAATCAATTAATGGGATGAATTCAAACTAAAAAGCTTCTTCTCAAGAAAGGAAACAATAATGTGAAGAGAGCCTGTAGATTGGGAGAAAATCATTACCATGTGAGCCTCAGATAAAGCATTAATTTCTAGGATATATTAAGAACTCAAAAAACTGAACACCAAGACCAAACAAACAAACAAACAAAAAAACCCCTCCAAAAACAAATAACCCATTCAGTAAATGGACTAAGGAACTGAACAGACACTTCACAGAAGAAGATATAGAACTGATCAACAAATATATGAAAAAAGTTTCAACATCAAAAGTACTCTAAGGTTTCATCTCACTCTAATCAAAATGGCAATTATCAAGAATGCAAGCAACAATAAATGTTGGCAAGAATGTGGGTGAAAAGATACTCTCATACATTGCTGGTAGGAATGCAAATGGGGCAACCACTCTGGAAAACAGTATGGAGATTCCCCAAATGGAACCCACCATTTGAATCAGTTATCCCACTCCTCGGTTTATACCCAAAGGACTTAAATTCAGCATACTACAGTGACACAGCTATGTCGGTGTTTATAGCAGCTCAACTCACAATAACTTAACTGTGGAATCAACCTTGGTGCCCTTCAACAGATGAATGGATAAAGAAAATGTGATATATGTACATGATGGTCTATTACTCAGCTTTAAAGAAGAATGAAATTCTGGCATTTGCTAGTAAATGGGTGGAATTGGAGAATATCATGTTACGTGAAATAAGACAAATACATAAAACTAAAGATCAAATGTTTTCTCTGATATGTGAATGCTAATTCACAATAAGGGGGGATGTTGTAGGAAAGAATAGAGTTACTTTATATTAGGTAGAGGGGAGTGAAGGGAGGGGAAGGGGCATGGCGGTAGGAAGGAAAATAGAGTGAAACAGACATTATTATCAAGTACATATATGACTGCATGACCGATGTGATTCTACAATATGTACAATCAGAAAAATGTGAAATTATACTCCATTTATGTATCATTTATTAAAATGCATAAATGCGGTCTGTCATGTACAACTAATTAGAACCAAATTTTAAAAATTTTAAAAATATCAAATTGGCTCTTATTTGTGACTCTAGAATTATGCAGCACTTCATTCTATAAATTAATGTTTCTGTGACTTGAACAGAGGTTAGCTTTAAGGCAGAAAAAGACTGAACAAAGCAGAAACAGAACAAAAAGTGGATCAGTCATTTCAAACTTATTTTCTTTGTTGGGTTAAAACAGAGGGGACTTCTTATTACCCTGACTCAGGTTGACTGAAATCTCTTGATGTTTGCTTTTGTTGTTGTTTTTTAAAAATGTCTGGTTCAAAGTTCAGTTTCATTAGAAGGCACTTAATGTAAGTGTCTTCATTCTCCTTTGCTGTGGTCTTCTGGGGCCTAGTGCTGGAGGCTAGCCTAAAGCAGTGC
Organism: Sciurus carolinensis; assembly: GCF_902686445.1. Classification (NCBI taxonomy): domain Eukaryota; kingdom Metazoa; phylum Chordata; class Mammalia; order Rodentia; family Sciuridae; genus Sciurus; species Sciurus carolinensis. The sequence continues at coordinate 68,040,513 of NC_062217.1, read as the reverse complement.
TGTCCTATAAATATTGTTTAATTACTTGATAAAAACAATTAAAATAAGTGTCCAAATTTAAAGTTTTCACTTGAAAGTTAAAATGTTTCCCTTCAGTCACAGTGCTTAAAATTATATGAAAATGATGTGCTTAAAAGAATGTAAAATGATTTTTAAAAGAATAACACTGAGTTGGAGGAACTTTGGATTGGGTTGAGGGGAGTGGGGGAAAGGAAGGGGGCAGGGGAGTGGGTCAGATGGTGATATGAGGTGGACATCATTACCCTAGGTACTTATGTGATTGCATGAATGGTAGGACTCTACATCATGTACAACCAGAGAAATGAATAGTTGTGCTCCATTCATGTACAGTTAATCTAAATGCAGTCTGCTATCATGTATAACTAATTAGAAGAAGTTAAAATAAGAATAAATAACACTGCATAAGAGAAAAAGGGTTATTTCCTATGTGGGAAAATCCAGATATCACACAAAATCTTTGTTTTTTTTATGGGAAGTGCACTTCTGGCTTCTAGTCAAAAAGTTTAACTTTCATAAGATTGGCTTTTCACTGTTTAGTTAGAAAGGGGCATATTTGAAGTACAGCTCAAAGAAGAGCTTATGAGCCCCCTGACCTTTGGTTCTTACCTTTCCAAGGCAGAAGATGGGGATAGCTTAGTGGATGGAAGTGAAATACGTGTTTACTGAGGGCGTGTTCAGAGGTTATTTCTGCATGTTCTCTGCTTCAGATATATTTGACATCAATAGATGCCTCATAAATTTTAGTATCTTTATATTAATATACTGTCTATAATCATGATTTAGTCACATTATTACTCCAAATTTTGTACAATAGGTCTATAAAGATACCTTCACCCTCTACTGTTTGAAAAACTGTGTTTGTATTTATCTCCTTTTGTAGTACTCTGAACAAAAGTACAAGCATAGGGCTGAGGTTATGACTCACTGTGACTCAGTGGTTGCCTAGCATGTGTGAGGTGCTGGGTTTGATTTTCAGCACCACATATAAATAAATTAAAAAAAAGGGTCCATCAACAACTAAAAAAAATTTTTAAAAGAAAAAGCACAGTGATGATATGCTTAAATATATTAAATTTGTTTTACTTCTGATCTGGCTTCTAAATTTGTTTTTTACTCTATTTTATATTGTCTTTACTGATACTTTTTAAGTATATAAAGTGCTGTAGAAATTTAATGATGTCCTCACATTTTCTTGACTAAAAGGTAGTCTTTCTAAAATTTATTTTCAGTTTGTAGCATATAACTGCCACTGAGTTTTCCATAGATATATTTTAGCAAGTAGGGATTATTGTCACAGTATTGGTTATTGAGAAAAACAGACAAATTCCCTGGAATATAAATTTTTGTGTCTGTTTTTAAAAGAAAGTTAACTTCTTAGATTTCCAGTTTATATATATATGATATAAGAATAATAATTTCCCCATTTTGGACATTAGTTAGAATTACGTGTCTACTCTAGACGTTCAAAGACAGTACGATCATTGAGACTTGGTGTAATTTGAACTTTAGACCACTATGGCCAGAAATCTGCAAAATACATATATATATATATATATATTTTTTTTTTTTTAGATAAAATTGATATTTGGTTCTAACATGTATGTATACACATACATATATGTATGTTCATATATATTTTACATAGGCATTTTATATATAAATGTATATTTTATATGTAAAATGTACCTCTGCCTATCTTGTGAATTTCTGTGCCTCTTCTTCCCTTCAATCCTCCACTTCCCTTCAAAAGATGGGAAGAGGTGCACATAGTGTAATGGAAGAAGACTAAAGATGTCAAAAGATGATAGCAAATCTAAAGAAATCAGTCGGAACCTAAAATAATCCATAAAACTCCTTTGCTTATAAAATCAATGTCTTTACTATTCTTCAAGAGATTTTTATCAACATAGTTCCAGAATTTCTAGTAATATTTCAATCTTAGACCACATTTTCTGAGTGACTTTTCCAAGTCACTATAAAACCTTCGTAGTTAAACTTTTTTGAAATAAACAAAGAGCATGGAGCTTGTCAGACCAGAGCAAGGAATCAAGTTTTGAGACCTCAGAAGTCCCCTAAAGTCTTGATGAGATTTCTCACATTTCAAATGACACGGAAGAGGTCATAAAGCATAAAACATTTATTTTCTGTAGAAGATTGGTTCCTTCTTAGTATTTCCAGTAAAATGTGTGTGTGTGTGTGTGTGTGTATGCCTCTTTTCCTTTCTCCCTTTTTCTGGACAATGACTTACCATATTGTCTTTAAGAAACAGAAACACAATGTGCATTTGGTGTTCTATAAGCCTCTTGTATTTGATTTTCCATTTCATTCTTCAGGTTTGGGGAATTTTCTGATATTATTTCATTGACTAGGTTGTTCATTCCTTTGGTTTGTATCTCAATCCTGATAATTCTTAAATTTGATCTGTTCATGATGTCCCATAGTTCTTGAATATTCTGTTCATGATTTCTTACCATCTTCTCTGTTTGGGTAACTTTATTTTCAAGATTAAATATTTTGTCTTCATAGTCTGAGGTTCTGTCTTCCAAGTAGTCTAGTCTGTTGGTGATGCTTTCCATTGAGTTTTTTATTTGGTTTATTGTTTCCTTCATTTTAAGGATTTCCGTTTGGTTTTTTTTTTTTTTTTTTTTTAGAATCTCTTATCTCTTTGTTGAAATGATCTTTTGCTTCCTGCAGTTGCTCTTTCACCTGCTTATTGGTATGATCATTCATTGCCTGCATTTACTCTCTTATCTCATCCTTTGCTTCACAAATCATTTTAATCATGTATAATCTGAAGTCCTTTTCTGACATCTATCATGTTGTCACTGGATTCTATTAATATAGAATCTAGATTTGTTTGGACATTTTCTTCCCTTGTTTTTTCATGTTGTTCACGTATCTTCCCCTCTAGCAGTGCAGATCTGGGGTATTGCAGATTTCCCCCTATAGGTTTATAGTGGCCTATAGGTTTCCAAAACCTTTTCTTTAAGGGGAAGATCAATATTAGCAGTGCCCAGTTCAGACAGTATGCAACCTGAAACCAAATAGCCCCTATGAGGATGTTAACAATAATGTCATAATAAACAGAATGAGTTCAAATATTATCTTCAGTATAACAAATAGATTTGCAATAAGGTCTACAGTTTCTAATGGAGGACAAAGAGGGTGTGGAGGGGTGTAGGATATAGCTATTAATGGGATAAGAAAAGAATATATAGAAGTTCTAGATCATAGAAAGAGTAAGAGTGTAATCAAAAGAAGTCAGTTGTTAGCATGGGAAAGGGGAGAAAGAAACTCTGAGGGAACAGGTAAACAAAAGGAAAAGAGAATGAGAAAAGTAAAGAAATAAAAACAAAATTTTTCATTAAGGAGAAAAAAGAAAATTTACACTATAACAATCATATAGTATTCAAATCTCCCAGTTTTCAGTAGCCTGATGTATGAGAGGTACCTGACAATAAGCTTCAAGTCTCCAGCAGGTGTCTCAGGATGGGATTTGCCCCACCTAAAGATGGGAACTACAGCTTCCAGGATTATCCAAGATGGCCAATCTGGCTTCCAAATGTGTTGGCAAATGGGGAGCTGCAGCTCAGGGTGTGGACATGGTCTGCTGGAGGTCCTGGAGGTGGGGTGTTGTTGGTCTGGTCACGGGATCCTGGAGGTGGGGTGCAATCAGTTTGGGGGTCCTGGTGGTAGGGTGCAGTCAGTTGGTCTGGGGGTCCTGGTGGTGAAGCAGGGAATGATCAGTCGGGCTGAGGGGTCCTGGAGATGGGGCTCAGTCAGTCTGGTCAGGTGTCCTACAAGTCCTGGCTGTTGTCTCAAAATGGCGGCAGCCACGTGTAACCAAACCTGCAGGTACTGTGACAGTGAATTTCTAGGCAATAGTAGGCAGCTAGTGCTCCACTGGCGGTCTGTGGTCAGTCTGCTGACTGTTGTCAGATGATCAGGAGGCGAAAGGCAGTCTATGGACAGGCAAGCGGCAGGCAAATGGTGGATGGTAGGTGCCAGACAGTGAGCAATCTACACTCAAAACATAGTCGATATGCTGGCAGACTGCAGGTGATGGCAATAGACAAATGGGGTAAACAGCAGGGGATCAATAAGCTGCAAAAACTGTCTCACCAAGAAACAGATATCCTCTGCTTGAAACCGAGTTATGGAGTGACAAGGAATGCAGCCTCCCTCTAATCCTCCATCTTGGATCTATGACCTTAATCTTAAGGAAGCAGCACAAGATGGGGCTGGAGCAGACAGAGCAGGACTAATAATATGTTTTAAAAAAAGTAATGTGAACAAAATGAACTTAAAAAAAAATGAGGATGTTTGTTTATTAACTTTGTTAGCTTTATTTTATTACATTATTTCCAGTGCTATGTATGACTGTAAACAATTTATTTAGATTGACATTGGGCAATTACACTAGCTCTGTAGCACATTTATGAACCGTTTCTATTTTTGATGATTTTTGATGTTTCTGCTGATGATTAACGGAATTTCCATGATCTGAACTAGTGAATGGGGCTTTGGGGGAGATATTGCTAGGGATCAAACCCAGAGCATGGGCATGGTGCATGCTAGCTAATCGCTATACCACTGAGCTACATCCCCAGCCTGGGTAAGTGGGTTTGATCTGATATTAAAAACAGAAAGAAAGAAAGAAAAGAAAAGAAAAAAAAAAAACCCACAACAACAACCAAAAAAACTTTACTCATTGATGTTTTGAAGTACCCGTGGATTTGTTTCTGTTTTGTGATTTGACTACTGTCCTGTTGTTGCCAGCTATGTCAGTTTGGTTGCTACTGAGCACAGATTGATGGGAAGTAGGGAATACCCTGTAAGTTGATAGGATTGGAAAGATTCTGTGTGCCCCTTACTCATGTATAAAATTGTTGGCATTTCTATTGGACTCTGTAGTCAAAATGGCGGGCCTCTCATGTCCAAAATATTGTTGGCATATTGAACACAAATAGAATCTGGAGGCTAAATTTCAGACTTTCATCTTCTTAATACCTCTGTAGATTGATACCTGTTGACCTTTGTCCCTATTTGCCTTCATGATGTGCCTGCAAAGTAAAGGCATTGATTCTAACTTCCCACACCACCACTGTCCATCAAAACTCTTTGGTCTGCCTGTCTTATCTATGCAGGTGGCCACAATTCAAGTTCCTTAAACCAAAATCATAGGGGTTACCTTTGATTGCCTTTGTTCAGTCATCCTCCACATCCAAATATGCCTTTTGGCTAAGTTAATTCCACTTCCCTAATTTCTCACTCAGACTTCACTAATAGTCTCTTAACTGGTTTCATTAACATCCACTCTTACATCTTTAACTTATTCTCTACCCAGCAGATTTTTCTCCCAAACTTAAAACTTCTCAACTTCTTTCCATTGCCCTTAGAATAAATGCTTTTCATTCATAGCTTGTGGCCTTGTTTGTTCTCTGTAGAATGAAAGATGAGAGTAAGGAATCAATGGCAGCCCCTTAGTTTTGGCTTGAGCTACTAGGTAAAGGTTGATTCTTTGATGATCTGTAAGGAAGACTGGTAAGAGACTACTTTTTGCAGAGGTGAGAAGTTTAGAGTATTGCTCTGAGTTTGTTATGTTTGGATGTTAAATGAAGATCTCAGTTGCACCTTTGGTGGTGGGATCTGTGTTTGGAGATGGAATTTTCATTGTGACTGGTATGTTGATAGATGAGATTACCCTACATGAGTGTAGATTGAGGATTCATGACTAAATTGAGGCATTTCAGGACTAAAAGTTTGAATACAATAGGTGGAACTGACAAAGATGTTGAAGATTGGCAGAGATACAGACAAACAGCAACAACAACAGGAAAGTGTGGTGCCACAGATGCCAGAAGAAGCAAATCCTTAAGGAAGAGCTGATTGCTCAGCAGAACTGACCTTTACTGAAACATCAGGATAAATGAAAAGCATAATGAATTGGCAACCAAGAGGTCCTATGTGGTCTTGACAAGAGGATTCTCTGTGGCCAGTATTGTAGCATTAATTCAAATTAAACAAAATTAAAAATCTTTCAGTCACACTAGTCATTCTTTGTATTCAGTGCCCACATGGGGCTGATGTCTCCTGCATTGGATAGTGCAGATATAGAGTCTGTCCATTCCTGCAGGAAGATCTGTGACTTAGTCCTCCTGTGGCAGGGAGATGCAGGCTCTGCATGGACAGCTCTCTTGTCCTAACAGTCTCTTCCTATGGAGAGAGTCATGGCTGCAGGAATAGCACCATGACAGGGGTCTTGGGTCCTGATCTAACTGGAATCCTGCCACAGAGCAGTGGAGATGTAAAATGAATTGTTGGAGTGGTCCAGAAGAGTTAAGGAGGTGGCCTGTAGACAATTCGGGTTCTACACAACCCGAGTGAAGATCACTGATCTTTTCTTTCATTGAATGTTAAGTGTTTGGCTGTTTTCAGCAGTGACTCCTTGGGAAGGTCAAGGACACAAGGGTTGTGAGGGCTTGGGTTGTCTGAGAAAATTTTATTCAGTAAACAGCCCTTTTGCAGCCTGAAGATGGATAAGATTCAGACCCATTGAAGTGTACTGACATGTCCTTCAGCTGAGTGAAAAGGAGCAGGTAGGGTCATTTGGGTTTTAGACAGAAAAACACGTTTAATGATCAGAATAACATTAGCAGGTAATGTTAATATTTTCATCTTATTGAGAAATGAGATTGGTACGCAAGCTCTTTTTTTTTTTTTTTTTGATCTGTAGATGTTTAGAAATCAAATAAGGGAGTTAAAGTTTTACCCCCCCCAACCAAAAAAAAAAAAAAGACTGTTGGTTTTTAACTTTATCAGATTTGGGAATGGTGCCTCAGAGAGTCTGACACTTTCTTCACATGACTGATACCTGTCATTCAGTTGGCTGCCTCTCTCAGTGGAGTTTATCCTTCACACTGAAGGAGCCACTATCTGCATAGCACCTGCTCCGAATTTAATATCCAACAACAAAAATAACGCTTTGTTCATAAGGTGTTAAAATGAGTTATTTCGTAAAGGATTGCAGGCAAATGCCCTACCTTTTGTTATACTGTTCCTTATGATCTCATCAAGTATGTGCATGCTTATTATAAGAGTTATAAGCTCCTTGTGGTAAAGATGGATATAGTTTGCTTTACCCTGCCCAAAGCCTTGCAAATAATTTGACATTTAACAGCTGTAAGTTGGACTGAATTAACTACGGTGTTGGGCTGCTATCTCAGTTTCAGGGCAGCAGTATCCCCTAATCTGTTTTCCTTTTGTGTTTGATCTTATGGTGTCCTTCCCTGTCACATCTCTTCAATGTACAAGGAAAAAAAAAAAAAGGAAAAAGAAAAATCCCTAACTATACTACCTTGCAGTCCTTCTGATTGAATGCTGTCCTGTTTATGTATGACAAGTTATCAATTTGGCAAGGTCATTTAAATTATTCTGTTTTCCACAGTACCATGGCAGATTTTCCTAAGGACTGGTGCTTCAGTGAAAAGGAACTTTTGAGACTCTGAAAGAATCATTTTTTTTTTTTCTCATGCAAGTAACTTAGTTTTTAATGAGTTCACTGCTATTCTTACTGATGTCACTTCTTAATATAAAGAAGCAAAGTAAGGCATAATCTTTTATTTAGTAGCCACCAGTAAACTTCAGAATGCATGAAAAATTGGGGGAAATGTAATGTTGATGTCAGACATGGTAATTATTTAGGGAAGAAATTCTTAATTTAGCAGTTTTCCCCACAATGATTGAATTAATAAATTTTGTATTCAGGGATGGTTGTTTTAATCTCAGGACAGTTTACAAAGACACATATAACTATACAATGGAAAGAAAAATGAAGAAAAGCACACTTCTCCTGGAAAGACTGCAGAGCAAGATAGAGTTCCCCGATTTGGTCTTTATGTGATCCTGGTGCTTCTCACCTTCAATAACAACTTGCTTTAATGTGTAAATGGTGGACTCTCTTGATGTATTATACTTTGTATTGCTTCTGGTTTTAAATTTATAAAAACATTTATAAGATTAAAATATCAAAACATAAGAAGCATTGATTTTGGATTTTATCATTATCTCTTATGATTCAAATACTATAATTTTAAGTCACCTCTGCAGTAATCTGTGGGCTGATAGAATATGATTACTTAAATGTCCTTTTGCCAGTTAAAGAAAAATTCAAAGTCTATAAAATCAGGTTCTGAACTTTACATTTTTCATAGAGTAGTTTTGAAACAAAAACCTTAGGGGCCAGTCCTTTGAAAACCCTTTCTGTCCTTATTTACTAAAATCATTTGCTTGTTTTGACATTCAGAATTATTCAGTTCCTTAAATTCATATATATTTGGTACATTAAATTAAAATGTAAGTGCAAATGTCTTTCTGTAGTTTTGTAATTCCGTTTCAGTCTCTATGTGACTATATCCTGGATGGCCATAATTTGTCCAAAAGTAAAAACTGACCAGAACGAGAATGATTTAGGAAGATACAGTTCAGAAAACTCCAAAAAAGGTGTCTGTTTCAAATGTTACACAAGAGTTTATATAAACTTCCGGGTTTGTCTGCCAGGGTTAGTATTTTAAGTTCAGTGATGGGTGTACAGAGCAGCTTCAGTTCTGAACCCAACCAGGAAAGAGAAAGGAGGGGACCCCCACCCACCTCCATCTCAGCAACCCTGCACTTCCTCCTTGAAAAGTGGTGAAGGTAAAATTAAATGTGAGCATTCCATTCCATGAGACCTTAATTTTAAATTTCTATTTATTTTGTGGACAAAGCCACACCTCAAGCTCTTTATTTCAGGTTGCAATGAACTTTTTTAATGTCATATAGAGAACATAATACCACATTACTTAAGAATTAGTTCTACCCTCCATTTAGCACTTTAAAGTAAAAACTGGAGAAAGAACATTCATGATCTCGGGGTGGAACGAGGACCAGCTTTTTTTAAGGTATCTGTAAATTGAATCAGGAAAGCCAGTGTTGAGAATTACGTTTATTAGTATAAATTAGACCTCGCATATGGTGGGTATTTTTTAGTACCCTGATAAGCAACATCTTTTACTTTGGTTTCTTTAGTATTTATAAGAGACTTTTTGCTTGAATTTTAATTGTTTTTGAGTGAATAGATTGAATTTTTTTTTTTTTAGTTCTTCAACATTAATTATAAGGAAAAAAATGTACCTTACTAAGGAGATGGTAGTAATTATTTTCTGCTTTAAGCTTTAGGAAACATTTAAAATATTTTTATCTTGTACAGAAAATATGATTTGAGGGCTTTGTACAAACCAAAATGCCAATGTCAAAATTAAATTTGTCTTTATAAACCTGTTATAAAAATGGAATAGTTTCTTTTAAAAACTTTTATTTATTTATTTTTAGGTGCTACTGCTGAGGATTGAATCCAGTGCCTCGTAGTATGTGCTAGGCAAGCACTTTGCCACTGAACTACAGCCCCAGACCCCTAGAATAGTTTTTCCTAATTTACCTTTCTACAACATGCTTAATTCTTGTTTAATTTTTGTTTGATAATGTGTCCAGAAATTTGACTTTGATTTTTTTGATCTCCAGGGAGCTTCTTTGGGCTTTAATGATTATAAATAAGTACATTAAAAATTCTCATCTGTCTTATACATAAACATTTTAAGATATCAAGATTAAAATTAGGTACATGTTTTTTTTTAATGTATGATAAAGCTAGCTTATTTATTAATACTATAATATTGTCTGTGCTTTCTTAAATACAGAGGTAATGTGTAGATATTTTTCTTTGAATAGGCCATGGTATTTCCCTCCCATAATAGTTCTAGGTTTCTTTTTCTTTCTTTCTTTCTTTTTTATTTTAATTTTTAGTTGTGGATGGACACATTTTCTTTATTTTATTTATTTTTATATGGTGCTGAGGACCAAACCCTGTGCTTCACACTGAGGACCAAACCCTGTACTTCACACTTGAGGATCAAACCCCGTGCTTCACACGTGTTAGGCAAGGACTCTGCCACTGAGCCACAACCCCAGCCCCACACTAGGTTTTTGATTAAAACAAAACAAACAGAAACACCTCACCACCACTACACACACACTCACACAAACCCAACCGACCAAACAAACAAAACACCCATTTAGAGTAAAGCCAAGAATCTGGAATTTAGAAAAATTGCCTTTGAGAGAGCAGCAGTGTTTATGCACCTGTGAAAGAAAGATCCCATGGGCCCTTAAAGTCCTATTTATTCTAATTTTAGACACCAGTTTCAGTTTTGCCTCAGGTTTGTTTTGCTTTCCAGCTCTTTAAGTAGTTTTTTTGAGCAATGCATTTGGGAAGTAAATGGGTGAATCATGGCTAGAGGCATCTGGAAGCAGCAGGAAGTGACAGAGTAAACCCTATCACTGCTTGGAGGCAATTCCTCTTAGGGACCAAAGACCCTACAAAGGCATTTAAGAGGAATAATTCCTTATAAGTTTTTTTTTTTTTTTTCCCCACCAAACTTAATGAATGACCTATGATGATTTTACCTTGTTGATTTGTAATATGAGACAACGAATGAAATTTGAATTCCCTTCTGATTTATTAAACTCTTAATCTGAGTCTACTGCTTATCAGATAAGTTGAAAAGTTAGTGTTCACTGAGAGAAGGAATATAAAGTCCACAAAACATTTCCCACTCTCAAGGATTCAGTGTTTAATTGGGGTGGCAAGGATGTGAATAATGACAGCAGGAGGGGTGTGTGTCAGGTTCCAGTTATGCCTGAGTCCATATGGACCAGAAGGGGACTCCTGTGCACAGTAGACAGTGAGGAGCACCTCTTAGATCCGACCTTGGGCTGAAGGAGGAGTGGTCTTAGTCTGGCAGAGGAGGTAGGGAGCCATGTCTAAGCAGAAGAACTAGCAGGGACCTGAAGGAATAAGACTTATTTGAGAAGCCCAAGGAGTTGAGGAGTTTGGGAAGACGTGGGGTAGAACAGAGCTAGCAAACTTGTTTTGTGTGGAACTGAACAATAAAATCTTTCAGGCTGTGAGAGACGCATGGTCTGTAGACCGCTTACAAAGATTGGTCTCTATGGAAGACTGCGAAAGCAGCCCTGGATCTTGTGTGCATGAGTGGTCACAACTGCATTTCATGTCCTTTGTTTACAAAACTTGCCTGCTTGGATTTGGCCCAAAGCCACCCGTTTGTGGAACTCTGGTGTAGGGAGAGGTTGTTTTAGCATTAAGACTCTCTACTGCTTTGAATAATTTAGTGATTTGCTTTGGTTGATATCTTCTGTGGACACCCACCTGACGAGCAAGGCCTGATGTAGATAGAATTATATGCTTTTATACACTTCCTTTTGTCAGGACCTTTCCCCCCATTTCACATATTATAGTTTTCCTCTATGTGTGTATGTGTTTACATGTGTGTTTCCCAGCAGGCGGGAAGACTTTCTGGTGACAACCAGAAAGCCTGCTAAATAAAATCTAAGAGCTGCAATACTTGGTGTGTTTTAATATCTGGTCTATGCTTCTTATTATGGGGCATCCTAACATTCACTTGTTAGCTTATAGTTATATATAGCAATTGCCCGCAGTGCCTTCCTATTTTTGTATTTTCTTTTTGTGCTATAAATTGGTGCTACATTCACAGTGTTGTGTAGAAGAGAATGTGCCCGGCTGTACAGGTAGCCTTCACCAAGCGAGCGTATCTGAGCTGACACACTTGGGATACGTAGGATTCTTCCAGACAGTGAAAAGAAGAAATGTTACTTTTGGCATAAAAAATAGCATGAGCAGGAACCAAAACCAAACCCCCAATCCCCCACCCCCCCACTAAAAAAAACAAAAGAAAACTTGAACAACAGTGCGATATTCACTGAGCATCAAGTGGTCCAGCTCTTCAGTAAGTTGGAGAACATAGACTTGTCCTTCGTTTTCAAGTGTCTTGACACTGAGTAGTTTGGACTTTCTTGTGAACTGTGGAAAATTCTTGCTCTTCTGTAACCTATTGTCCCCATCATAGCCAAAATGATCTTTTGAAAATATAAACCCAACGGTGTCACACTGCTATTTAAAGACACCCTTTCTCAAAATCCAAAATCCTTGCCATCTCCTAAAAGGCCCCATGTGACCTGCCTCCTCAGCCTCCTGTCTGAGTGGGAGTCCTCCCTTGTCCTGTTCCACCTCCTCTGGCCTCCTTGGAATTCTTCAAGTCCATCCAGAATGCTGCCTCTCCTGGCACTTACAGTTCCTGCCATAGGTCTCTTCCTAAGGACTCCAGCCTCTTCTACTTAGGTTTAGACCAGATCACCCTTTATCAGACAGGCCTTCTGTAAACACCCATCTGAACAGTGCCTCCTCCCAAGTCACTCTTGGGCCCCTTGTCCCGTCTAACATTTTCTTGCCTTTTCCTGTTAGTCTCTCCTTTACAAAATTAAGGTAGATGTCGGACTGCAAAGTCATTGAGAATCATGAGCCAGTGAGAATATAACTAGGACTGAGACTGAGGAATTATGAACAGTATGCAGCAGAGAACAAATTATGGATAATCCAAGCCAGAAACTTCTTAAAATAATTAATAGAAGTTTTGCACTTTGTATCTTTTTCTTCCTTTCCTTTCCATTTAGTTTTGCCTACTAGAACAATTCCTTGCCATGTCCAAATGAGAAAGTCTAGTTTTATTTAAGAAACACTGAATTTTTAAGGTTAAGTTTTATGTCTATGCGGCCCCTGTAGGAAAACGAAAAAATGATTTTTCCTTTTTATTAGCCTCTGTATAATTTTATGTGGTTGTTCATATAGAATATAACTTCCTATTGTGAGTAAAAGTTGTAGAGTAGGTAATTTAATTAAATTGACTTAGAGTTCATGCTTTTCCAAAGTCAGGGATAAAGCCACTGCAACTCTTATGACCCATTAAGAGTCTCTAAGATTCATGAGAGACATCCATTAACACTGTTTCAGATTTTGAAGGTCAGGGGAAAATGTCAGTGGAGTTATTACTGTTTTATCATGAAGTTCTTTATGACAGTTAAAATAGTAAGAAAAGTAGCCAATAGGTTACATGTAATGAGGATATAGTATAAGGGCTTTCTGGGGGAGGGGGAATACTCTAGATCCAGAGAATATACCGACAACTCTACTGCAGGTTAGCTGTTCTGTGTACACTGGGTTCTTCTGGAGCACAGAATAAGGTGTGAGAATGCCTCAGTGAAGTTCAGGAAAAAGTAATCAAGTATATTCCTGGTGAGAGTTGAGCAAACTTAAAGAAGTCTTTTTGTTGCTGTCCACATGTCAAGCATTGTACCACCATAGTGGAATTGTTGGGGAGATTACTTTAGCAATATGCCACTAAATATGAAGTCAGATATTTTTTCAATTTTATTTCTTGAATTATGTATTTATGCCTAAAGAAAACTACTCTATTCATTTTATTGTTGTATGAGAGAGTGACTTTGATGGCCTATCCAAGCTCTGTCACCTATGTGGGACTTATAACGCTGGGTCAGCTGTATTTTATTTAGTTGGCATATACTTTATTCAAAATATGGGGAAATAAATGAACATTATGGAAAACTGTGATGGTAATGGTACAAATTGGTAATAAAATGATCTTCAGAGAAATACAGAAAACACCTTTTAAAAAAATCCACAGTTAATGACAGTGATTTGGTCAGTTCTTTATAAATACTACTTTTTCCAGCACTATGGAGGACTAGGTACTTCAGGGTTGTCCTAATACAGAACAGAGTAAGGAACACATAAGGGAGATGTCTAGATCCTACTACCTTTCCTGTTGTTATTTTCCCGAATCAACAAAATCTTACATACAAGCACACTGTTTATCATGAAGCCATAACTATAATTACCCAAGGTCAGTATCGGTGTTAGATCAGTTCTAATTGAGATTAAGAACAAAGTAGAATTTTATAACTGTAAAGTATAGTTGTCTCAATGATTAAGCTACACTATTATAACTGGAGGGGAAAAATTAAGGCAAAGAACTTTATAAAAATAGCAAGAAAAATATATCACTTTACATAGAAAACACTACTACACTGAAGTCAAACTTAACATCAACAGTGACAGCTAGAAGGCAGTGGATAATATTTTTAAAGTACAGAGAAAAGAGAAAAAAATGTCCACATAAAGTTGTGTCATAACTCAATACAATTCTGACAATTTTTTAAATAATTTTTTTAGTTGTAGGTAGACATAATACCTTCCATTTTATTTTTATGTGGTGCTGAGGATCGAACTCAGGGCCTCACACATGCTAGCCAAGCACTCTACCACTGAGCCATAACCCCAGCCCACAATTCTGACAATTTTGAGTGAACAAAAACTGAGAGACCTACAGTAAAGGTAATTCATTCTAAAAGATTCTTGCTTATTAATACTTGAGAAACAAATAGAATAATATCATAAGGGTAATCTGAAAAATAAAAATGATGACCAAGTAGGTTGATAAATATTTCACAAATTCATACAGTTTTTCTTCTTAAAATGCTACTAATAATATTTGATTTGTAAGATTTTTATGAAGTGATAGAACTAAAATATTGGGCCACAATACCATAAGTTCAAACAAGTTATTGAGAGTTAGTTTCATAATGTTCTTATGTTGTTTGTCTGATATTATGGTTGGTTAAAAAAATAAGGATACTAAAGGAATAGGAGTCCTGTAAAAAAAGTCCCAAAACACTCGAGTTTGGTACACCTGAAATCTCAGCAGCCCGGGAGACTGAGTTAGGAGATTTGTGAGTTCAAAATCAACCTCAGCAACATAACAAGGCCCTAAGCAACTTAGCAAGATCCTGTCTCTAAATAAACTATAAAACCATGGCTCAGGGGTTAAGCACCCCTGGGTTCAATCCCTGGTGCCAAAAAAAGCAAAGAAAAAAAAAGTCCCCAAACTAGTAGAATATGAAAAAATTGTGTAAGACAACATGCAAACAGAAAAGCAATTCTTTTCTCTCCTTGTTTTATCAGAAATAAGAACAAATGAACAAAAAGCACAGGTAGAAGGTAAAAGTTAAGAAAATGCAAGTAAATCCCAAATGCCACCAATTACAATAAATGTAAGTGAATGTAGTAGGCAGAATTCAGGCCTGAGTTCCGATGGTCCTGAGCCCAGAGTGCAAGCCCTGTGTAATCCCTGGAGCTGTCAATCTGGTTGTTAGATGGCATGGCTGACTTTAAGAGAAATTATCTCAGTGGGCTTGTTCTAATCGTGTGAATCTTTTACAAGCATGGTTTTCTCAGTTAAGCATTAGGGTATGCATCTTGGAAGGAAGAAATCTTAGAAAGCTAAGTCTTAGATTGCCACTTTGCAAGGACCTGAGAGCAGCCTCTAAAGACAGAGATCAGTCCCAGCTAAAATGTGCTGGACTCCTAACCCTGTTCCTACACAGTAACAGATTTGTGTTTAAGTCAACATGTGTGTAGTCATTTTTCATGCAGCAATAGATAATTAGCACAGTGAACTAAAGACTAAAGACATAATTACCATATTTCACTGCGTAATTGTTGCAGATTTTATGCCAATTTTTTTTGGGGGGGAGGCAAAGAAAGGGTGTGACTATTAGGTGAACTTTTTTAAAAAAAATATACTGGTATTAATTAAAAAATTTTTTTTTACTAAATTGTCTTTGGTGCAAAATTAGGATGCAAAGAATACTTGTGAATATATTTTCGAATTGAATAGTTCAGCTGCTGTGGCACACACCTGTAATCCCAGTGACTCTGGAGACTCAGGCAGGATTGCAAATTTGAGGACAGCCTTGGCATCTTAGGAAGACCCTGAGCAATTTAGGAAGAACTTGTCTCAAAAAATGAAAATGACTGGGGATGTAGTTCAGTGCTAAAGTGCCCCGACTTCAATCTCTAGTCCCATAAAGAAAAAAGAAAAAAGTCCAAATCAAAGTAGATCATTTCTTAGTGACAGTTCAGCAAACATATTTCCAGTCTGAAAAAAAGTTAACATGTTAGTTGTTGCTGATTTTGTGCATTATACTTGAAATATCACACTTGAGAAAATTTACTACAGTGTTGTAAAGTGTGCGCTTACAAAATTGAATCTTTTCTGTCTGAATATTCTGCACTTCCATCATTGCACCACTCATGTAAGATGGGTTCTCTGTCGTTACTGCAGCACTCTTAACTACGCAAGTCAGCTGTGGGAAATTGCTGAGCACTCAGCTCAGGGCGCTCAGTGCTGGAGAAGACAAACTTGCACCTACGTGCCACTGGTGAACACATTTTCCTTTTAAGCAGTGTGATGAATGGAATTATACCATGCAATAAAAGATTAAAAACCCAGTTTGGGGACTGAAAAATAAAGAGTGACGATTATGTGGTGAAATACAGTAGCTTGCGTTTGAAAATGCCATTATAGGTGGTTTACAAGAAAAACATAAAAACAAGTTGAAAGTAAGCTAAGTGACAGGACGGCCATGGAAATATGTCCATTTCTTTTCTGACTGTTCAGATTTTAGTACAGAAAACATAATTAGGTAGACATAGGGTTTTACTACAGAGTTTATTCAGGGCAATAGTGCAATTCTAAACTTGAAAGCATCTAAAAAAATATCATGGAAATATATAAAATGAGGTTAATTGAACATAAAAAAATTGAAAAACCTTCTACCACTTAGAGGTAGATTTCAGTTCACTTTTTCAGCTGTTTTTATGCAAGCAGAGAAAGCTAGTAAAGATTAGTGATTATTTATTATGTTATAAAAATAGGTCTATATAGATCCCTGCATCACACAATTTAGAAAGTAGGCATTTATTGTTATTTGGTATGAGGTGTTCCCCAAAGCTCTGTTAAGGCAGAAATGTTGGGAAGTGAGATAATTGGATTGTGAGAGCTCTAACCTTATTAGTCTGTCCTAGTTTGAATGCACTGACTGGGTGGTAAACATAGGCAGGTGGGGCATGGCTGGAGGAGGTGGCTCACAGGGTGGGCCCTGGAAGGGTGCCTCCTTCTCTCCCCTGCTTTCTGGCCAGAGCTGCTTTCTATGTCCAGCCCTTTGGTGGTGATGAGGTGCCTCACCTTGGGCCCAGAGCAGTGAACCCAGATCTCTATGGTCTGAGACCTCTAAAACCATGAGACCCCCACCAAAACTTGCCTTCCTGTAAGTTGTTCTTATTAGATATTTTGGTCATAGCAACATAAAGCTGACCACAATATCATTCCTTCAAGGATAAAGTTTGATAAAGCTATCTTCATCAAATTTCTAAATATTCCTGTTACACCACATTTTCCCACCACTGGATTTAATGGCAATAACATTTAAAAAAGTTGAAATTCAACATCTTTATCAACTGTTCATGAATCAAACAAGGTATATCAAGAGTTTTATAACTAGGACTGTATGATAAAAATATTACATATCAAAATTTATAGGATGCTCTAAAATTGTTATTTATAAACTTAAAAGGGAATGAATATGGACACAAAGAAGAAAAGTTAATTGTGGGCATTCATTTTATGCTTACAAACCTACTTATGTTAATCTTTTGCATGTATCAAATCTTATGCAATTCAATCTAGTCAGAATCTTTTTTTTAAATATCAAATGGTTGGTGATCTTTCTAATTTGTCAATGATTATGGTGTTCTCTTCATTTAAGTATTCTTTTGCAGATAGTATATGAAAAAATAAGATGACTGTCGAAACAGTAAGAAACAATACTCTAATTGTTCTTGATTGTGTTTTTATTGCATATTTCATCACTGAAATGCGTAATTAAAAATACGATAGTTAGCAGTGGTTCTAGATTTTTGCAATTTTATAAGGGCCAAGTTATAATTCTTAATATTTCACTTTACTAAATACTTCATCCAAAACACACTTTCTTAAGGTCTTACTTAAACCATTCACTGGAAACTTTAGAACTAATGCTTTACTTCATACTAATGAAAATAGTAAAATTGTCAAGGTCATGGTCCTTTGTGCTATGTTGGTTAGTTTCGGTAACTTCAACTGATAGCATTTAACAGTATCAATGGATGGCAGAATAGGACACGATTGTCTGACCCTCAGGCTTGTCTGACCCTGAAGTCTGTGTGAATACTGGACGTTACTCTGGTTGTGATGACAATGCTCTCTGCTAAAGAAAAGTACAAGATTTTTATTATACTGATTGTAATTCACAAGATTCTGACATTACTCCAGTGACAAATTCTAAATAACCGAGTTTATCGGTATTGAATTTTATTGTAAAAGAGGCATTGTGTGATTTTTTTTTATGAGTATATGGCTTTCTACTAAGATTCACTAATTGATTTATAATCTATTCTAATTTATTGCCTGCATAATTGCTTAAACTTATTGAACAGGCATGAACTGTTTCACAGGGGAAGTCTCTTCATTCCCTGACCCCCTCCTCAACCCAGCCTAACTTTCTCTCTCTTTTTCTGATAATATGAATGATCTATCTATATAGAACTGCCTACTTTCTCCATAAAAGGCAGTATATCACATGTCCATAAAATAGTTCCAAGGTCAGATATTCAGACAATCCATTATACCTTATCTGAAATCATCACAGTAGGAACAAAGCTCAGTAATAAAATTCAGAACTGCTACTTCGTAATAAGGAACCCACAGCTCCAAGGGCTACACTTGACCTCATCAGAATTCTCCCCTGTGAACAGTCCTCACCCCTGTTACAATCTTTGGTTCCCTGACTTGCTTTTTCTAAACAAGTTCACTTGTATTGATTTGCATTTTTAATGAATTATTTGCTTCAGTGCTTTTTTTTTTTAAATGGTGCCATTTGTTTACTATTCAAGTTATAAATCCTGAGTGCTTTCTTAAACACTGAGTCAGGCTTTTGAATGAATCATCAATGTGGATTATTTTTAGATAGTTTTGAAACATTATTAATACTTTTTACTGATAGTTCCTAACTCAGAATTTTCTTTTCTCTGAGGACTGTGTATTAAACCTTTTTTATGTCACATTTCTTTTATCTGGAGCATAAATAGAACACAGCCCAATTTGTTTATTATTTTTTAGACAAAATGATTCATCAAAGAGTTCAGTCAGAGCAAAAGTTGATGCAGTTTTAAAAAATTCACAAAAGCAAATATGGACTTGGGGAAAGAATAATTAAGTGGGTTTTAGCAAGTCACATCCTGGTGTTTTGATGACCAGATATAATTTTTATCAGAGTCCTCTATATAAGCAAGTTATATATAAGATATATATGACTTCTCAATATGAAAAACAAGTTATATATAAGATATATATGACTTCTCAATATGAAAAACACAAATTTACCAAAATTAATGCCTCTCCAGTGTCTGACAAACAGGGTTTTGAGAATTTCTATATAAAATAGGGATGATGATGAAATGTTAGAAATCTCAGTCCGTATTTACCAAAGCTTTGTCAGGCAGCTTCTTGGTTGTCTGACAGATGATTCTTACAGCTCATTTCAAGTTCATGCTTATTCTTCCCTTCATTTTTAGAAGTTGAGTCTACTAATGTGATTTCTTTGCTTATTGGAATTCTCATTTAACAGGGGAACAGAGATGAGAACAATTGATCATTGATTAGGTTATTTTAACAGGCCATTATCAAACAGCCAAGGTAATAAAACTAGTCATTTAGATCAGTTGCTGAATCTGTTAGAATGTTCTAGGGTAAAATAATGTGATTAATTTTTTACCCTTGATTTTTAATGTGATTCAGCTTATATGGAGTCTCTCTCACTCTCTCTCATACACAGGCACACGCATACACTTAATATTCATCCTATAGGTTTAGAACCTCGAAAATATGCCAGATGAAATGGTCAGTGTAATGACCAAAGGAGGTATCAGAGGGAGAAATGAGCAGACAGGAGAGAAGCACCTACAGCATCAACCTTCTTTCACGCATTTATTCTGCAAATGTTTCAGGCATTAGAAGGTAGCAGTGAACAAAATAGGCACTTTACTCTCATGAAGGTTCATTCAGTTGTTCTACCTCTAGCAGTTCTCATCCAACTGGCAAAAGCTTGACTCTTGTTTTCCAGAATATTTTCCAAACTTGGCAGATGATACTTCATATCTGCACTCCATTGTTCACCCCACTTATTGCTACCATACCTATGAAGATGTCTTAGTGAAGTGAGATATTACAACTATTTGAAAGCAGGTAGAAGGGACAAATCTGTTAAAAAGGATTCTGCCTGGGTGTGGTGGCTCATGCCTGTAATCCCAGTGGCTTGGGAGTCTGAGACAGGAGGATCATGAGTTCAAAGTTAACCCAGCAACCTAGCCAGGTTCTAAACAACTCAGTGAGACCCTGTCTCTATATAAAATACAAAAAAAGGGGCTGGGGATGTGGCTTACTGGTCGAAAGCTCCTGAGTTCAATCCTAGTATCAAAAAAAAAAAAAAAAAAAATCTGGCCATAAAGAATTGAAATTCACACCACAGCTTGTGTTCCATGATGACCAGAGGTTCCTAGATGCTCGCAGATTTATTCTCTGCTTTCAATCAATGGACCTTCTAATCAATCTGACCCAAATACCCTGTTCTACAATGGACAGTGGTTGAGATTTCTTGTCAGCTTCCCATCTTGGAGATCTCCCTGTTCCAGCTTTTCGTGTGAATGGCCAGCCACCTTACACAGTTGAGGAGTCTTGGTAATTCATAAACCATCTAACGATATCCAAAAATGTGTTTGAAATACCAAATGAAACTAATAGAGTTTTTTTTTTTTTTCATTTATTTCCTTCTCTCTCTCTCTCCCCCCCCCCCCTCTGTTGTAGTAATGGGGATTAAACCCAGGTGTGCTCTACCACTGAGCCACACCCTCAGCCCTTTTTGGTTTTTATTTCAAGACAGGATCTTGCTAATCCTCCTGCCAAGTCTTGGGAATTACAGTTGTGTTCCACCTTGCCCAGCCCTGGTTTTCTTTGTACATGCCATTTGAATTAAAAGGAATTTAACAGCTTAAATGAAGAACTTCAGTCCTAAATTAGTTTTCCCAGGGTGAAGGTGAGTAGTACTGACATGTAAGTGTATAGATTAAATTTTAAAATATATTTGCAGTTGAATGGTCAGACACATAGGAAAATGCAGACTAAAAATCTCATTATTCACCACCAGTAGCACATGTGTCAGATCACTTTCCCTTATATAGGGCACAGAACCAAACATAAATCTGTCTTCCATGCTAAAGGACATAGTTTATAAGAAGAATCAAGAGATTCTCTAGGAAATCTTGCTCTTTTTTCAGTGTTGGAGTTTGAACTCAGGGCCTCTTGCATGCTAGGCAGGCCCTCTACCACTGGGCTACATCTCCAGTCCTTTTATTTTTATTTTGAGACAGGGGACTTATTAAGTTGCCCAGTCTGGCCTTGAATTGCGATCCTCCTGCCTCAGCCTCTTAAATTGCTGAGATTTTGAAATCTGACTTTAATTGAGGGCTTATGTGGTTTATTTCCATGAACCCTACAAAGATGTAACATTCTGTTATATCCAGTGTGTGTGTGTATATTTTTTAAGATGATGTAATTAATCTCTTTAGGTTGAAAGAACAATGAAAAGCTAAATCATTCTCTTATTTATTCATGTGACAAATATTTATTGACTGTCTACCCAAACTGCAAGGAGCTCACAGTCATCTAAGCAAGATACCCATAGACAGATAATTTTTATGTAGCATGCCAAGTAAAAAAAATTGGATGGACACAGTGTGTTATGGGATTCCAGAAGAAAGCTCACAATGAGGCTGAAGTGAGTCTCAGTGTTCTCCATGGAAGAGGGTATCTGAGCCACCTCTTAAGGATGTATGTTGGTGTGAAGAAAAATTGTGTGTGAGAAAATTGTGTGCAGAGGTAACAGAATGTGTGAAGGCCTTATGAGTGTCAGAAATGTGAAGAAACTGCCATTGGAGGAAGCAGAGTGGAGGAATTTAAGGAGCAGGATGGGCATGCCGGACTCCATCTATACTGTGTTCAGGAACCTCGAATGTATATTTCATGGTGCATAGCCATATAGTTTTTTCTCTCCTTTAACTTTTTAAAAAAAATCTTTGTGTTATTTCTTTTCCATCCCCTTAACAATTATGCTAGTATTTAGAGCTGAAAACTATGACCACTCTAGGTATTTCGGATAGGAATTTAATATAGAGACTTAAATTATTACAAAATCAATTGAAGAGAGGGAAGAATGGAAGTCAGATGTGCCTTGCTCCCTTTGATTGCAGGACACAGCACCATCACTGCAAAGCAGAGATCAGGGAGCTGTGCTCTTGCTTTACAGCTGCCAATAAAATTGCCTCTCCCAAATACATTCTACTGTCATGTATAAATAATTAGAACAAATTTTTTAAAAAATAGCCTCTCCCACACATTAGTAGCTCAATCCTGCCATTTCAAGCACTGTGACCAACAGCCAACAAGGAGACCCTCTTCTATCTGCTGATCCCTTCATGAGGGAAACTCACTGGCCAAATCTAGGACCTTAAGTTTGATGTTCTAAACCCTATGCTTCAGGGAGATGCAGGAGATCAGTGGGGTTGGGGGTGTAACTCAGTAGTGGTGTACTTAGGACAACATGTGCAAGAAGGCCCTGGGTTTAATCCCCAGCACTGCAGGGAGTGGGTGGCGTGGCAATGAATGAAAACCACAAATCATATCTAATACAGTAATTTTGTGCATTTTAATATTTTGTGTAAAATGTTAAATATTTTTCCCCTGATTTCCATTCCCCCAAAGAACCTGCTAATTATGACAGTAACCAGAAAGAAAAATCATGGAAATCAAGAGAGTAAAAAGAAGGCTAAAGAGTAGAAGGCCTGCCCTATTTAGTAAAAACAGTTTGAGGGGATTATCTTTATTATAGCGAATTCAGTCATTATCCATCTATCCTAAATTCCATTTCAGCCTTCTGTGTTCTCTACTTCTACCTTGCCAGAGGTCTGAAGGCAGATGTGCTGGCATTATGGATGTCTTCGAGGTGAATGGCCATCTAGGTGTGAGGACCTATGTCTAACTTTAAGAATATATTTAAGACACTGGGCATGATAGCATATGCCTATAAACCCAGTGACTTGGGAGGCTGAGGCAGGTGGATTAAGAGTTCAAAGCCAGCCTCAGCAAAAGTGAGGCTCTAAGCAGCTCAGTGAGACTCTGTCTCTAAATGAAATACAAAATAGGACTGGGGGTGTGACTTAGTGACCATGTACCCCTGAGTTCAATCCCTGGTTACTGCCTCCCCAAAAAAAGAATGTATTTAAGACAAGTAGCGCGCGCGCACACACACACACACACACACACACACACACACACACACACACTGGTGTTCAAGGATGAAAGTTGTCATTTGTTTTCTTTCTTTCTTTGAGCAATTTAAAGATGTCCTTCCAGTGTCTTTTAGCCTTGATCACTTTTATTGATAAGTAATTCCCAGAGGTCATTCTTTCTCAGATTACTTTTCATTAGTTTCCTTTTAATTTATGTTGCTTAACATTTGTTGAGGTTCTTGAATTTGTAGCATAATGTCTTTCATCAGTTCAGAAAATTCTTGGGCACAAGGTTTTTCAGTGCTGTTCTGCTGCAGTCCCTGTACTTTTCTCTTCATTCTTTCTGGGCCTCAATTACATGTGTGTATAAGACCTGTTCCATGTTCTGTGCTTTTTAAAAGGTTCTTACTTTCTTTCCCTATCAGGTGTCACTCTTGATTTCAGTTTATGAATACAATTTTCCTTCTTAAATATTTTGTTAAGCATTTTAAAGCAATTATTTTGAAGTCCATGTTTGCTAACTCTAATAGTTATGCATTTCTGTATAGTTTGTTTTTATTATTTATTTCTTTTCTTTTAGATTGAAGGAATTTGGAACAGTATCATGGAATGCTTTGCAGTGTACAAGTAAATACCTGACATTATAATGGTGCCTCCAAAAAGAGTCCTGTGGAATGATATTGTTCTCATTGTGCTGCTTTCTTTCATGGATCTTGAAGTCCTAGTTATTTAAGTTGCTCTCCAGTGATTAAAATATCTTTTTCTAACTTAATTCCGTTGCTAGTAGTGGAATTGAACTGAAACAAACTACTGTTTTCCACATTTCATCTGCTATAAATTTTTCACATTATTTTCCATCTCATTACCTTGGGTCCTTTCCATGAAGCCTCTCATAAAAAAGTTTTGTAGTTTAATGTGAGTTTTGAAGCTATGAAAAAAAAATATGATTCACATTTGAGATAATGTGATCTATATAGAGTTACTCATATATTATTCTTTTTGTCCTAACAAGAAACACAATGTCAAATTTGTGATTTACATAGTCATATTGATCTTAATATTCAGCTCATTAATAGACTCATTTTTTGAATGGGGGACCCTCCATTCTCTATAGATTTTTTAATTATGCCACTGTATCTATATGTCTTTCATCACGTATTTCCTTCCTTCCTTCTTTCCCTTCCTCCCTCCCTCCCTCCTTCCCTCCGAGAAACTTTACCTTAAACTTCCTTCCTTTCTTTTTGAACCCAGGGTAACTTTACCACTGAGCTATATCCCCAGCCATTTTTTAGTTTGAGAGAGGGTCTCACTAAGTTGCTTAGGGTCTTATTGAATTGCTGAGACTGGCCTCAAACATGTGATCTCCCTACCTCAGCCTCTCAAATTACCAAAATTGTAGGCATGGGCCACCTTGCCTGGCTCATAAGGATACTCCTTAAACTTGTACTAGGACAACTGAAGCTTTAAAATCTGTTGCTCCTTCATTTTAGATTGTATTAAATACTATTACTTATTCAAACCCAACAACACTAAATCCTCTTTAAAATCCTTATTTTCATGGTTTTTAATGTACCACTGTTGCTGCTATATAGCCCTTCAATTTACTGCAGTAACCTGATCTTGTCAGATATTCCCCAAATTTTAGCACATCCTGCTGGATGGACTTGATGATGGTTGATGTTTCTGTTGAACAGAATTTTCAGCAAATTCTGGCTTGGCAGTGAGACAAAATTCTTCCTTTGTAATTTAAAACCCTTCATTTTCAATATATTCGATTTATAGTCAACAGTGTTTCCTATACTTACATGTTTAATGATGGTGCATATCCTTTCTTTCTATCTTCTACACATGTGCATCATCATTCTAACTTTCTGATTTTTGAGGGGACTGTTTTCAATCTGATATAATTTGTTTATATTTGTGAGAAGACATAGGTATAGATTAGTGTTTTTCCCCAAGAACCAGCTCCATCTCCTGTCACACTTCTTGTGGTTTGTCTTTCCCACTGACTGGTGAAGGCACTGAAGAATATAATAGCATATTAAAACTTAAACCCAATAACACAGTCCAACTTACCAGTGAAGTACAGACATGAAAGAAATTAATTCCTGATAATGCCATCTCCATGTCACCAATGTACCAGTCAGGATGTCTGCTGTATTCTTTGGAAAATTAGGGAATAATTATTTAAGCTCAAATTACCATTTAGTGTTGCATTAAGAAGAAATTATCCAAAGCCATTTTACGTAAACCAAGGGGAATTTTTAACTCCCAAATTCTCTTACTCTGTAAAGCCATGAGATGTAGCACAGTATTCGTGAAAAGATGTAGAATTTATATAGATGGTTATCATTCCATTTAGTTCATTTTCATGATCTGTCTCTAATGCTAAACTCCTTAAAATTCTAAAAACTTACTTTTTTAAAAACTCATTTAAAACTAAAACTTGGACTAAGCTGATGTGCAGATAGTTATAGTCTTGAAATCACTCATTGTAAGCACTTCTTTGTTTTACTGCAGAGAGAGCAGTTTGAGCATCCAGTTCTGCTCCAAACCCTCCTGGTAAAGTGCTTTACTTTCAGAAGTTTGCTCCAAATTTAAAACAAGAGACCACGTTTTCTGGGATTTTTTTCCAATTAGTGCCAGTAGTTAAAAGTATGTCCAGCTATCTTCTACTACACCCAGTTAGAAGCATATTTTACCAGTGGACACTGTAGTCTGCTGGGTCAGATTATTGAATAATCTGTTATTTCCATTTTATGGAAACTGAATTGATTTGTAGGATCAGAGTAGTAGTCTCCCTGGTTTTTGCCATAGAATTAAATAGGTAATGGCCACAACAAAAAATGACAAACACAGCCCTGTCAGGCACTATGTATTTAATAATTTAATTTTCAGAACTCTCTTCCAGTGATTAGCACCATTTCATAAGTAAGGAACTGAAATTTAGAAATGTTAGAAATTTGCTTATGTTCACAGAATGATGAAATATAAAACTCCTAATAAATATGAAATGCAACTTTACTATCAACTCTTGATTATCTTATCTTCATGTCAATTATCTACAGGAAAAAAATGCTAATAGCAAATCAGCTTTCGTTTGTCATCCAGCATGTATCTGGGGTCCTTCTTCCTGCTGTCAGTTGGACTGTGTTCAAGAACTACAAATAGATTTTAATGTGAGCCTGTGGAAAAAAAATATGATTATGGTGGTAAATCTGCTGGAATCGTATAATGAATTTAAAACCCAACATGAATGCTTTTTGGATTATGTGTCACTTGGGATTACTTATACTCTCATCTCTTCTATGACTGTAGATAATTGAACACTAGCTATTTTACTGCAACTGAAAGTTCTGATGTTAAGAAAATGAACCATGTAAATATGGGTTTGCTTATCTATTTAATAATTAATTGGGGATTTCATCACAGGAATCACTTAAAAACCAAAACACACAGAAGAACTTTATCTCATGGGAACTGAACTTCCATTATTTGGATCAGAGAAGTGATTAATGTGCCTGACTCTCTTCATTTTTCTGTTTATTCAATAATAAACAATTGAATAACTTACAGAAACTTTTTTAGAGACATCAGGAAAACCACTAAAGTAAAGCATAATTCTTCTAAGATATGTTTGTGAAGACTATGAAAGCTTTTACTTAACCTTTGGACCCTTTCTTTATGAAGCAATAGCATAGTCTTCTTTAAATTGCATGAAAAAAGAGGAAAATGTTTTATAGAAGCAATAGCAGTGATTTCAGCCTCTCTGGATCTGTAGGCATACATTAGAGAATCAGTGTGGGAGTGAGCATTGCTATAATATTATGGCCTGAGATTTTCTTGTCAGAAATCACTGAAGATTGTGTTTTGACACTGTCACTTATAATTTGTGGAACCACTGATATATTTTTGACTTCTGCAAGTGTTTTCTATTTGTAACAGGTGATTAATAATAGTTTTCTACTTTGAGATATTGTTAAGAATGAACAAGATGGCGCCACGTATCTGCAGGTGCAGATGGTAAACCCATGTTAGCTGTCGTGTTGCTTGTCACCACACACAAACACTGTTACTCTTCCCGTTCTTTTTCATTGCACTACATGCTAAGAAGTAATGATAGGGCTGGAATGTGGTGCAGTGGTAGAGTGCTTGCCTGGTATGTGGAAGGCCATGGGGTTTGATCCCCAGCCCCCACCCCACAAAATACATAATACAGATACCTAGCAGCATTTATACCAGTATATAAATCATATTTGCACCCCCAAAAATGCACATACTCATGTTTGCACAGTATGGATATATGCACATGATTAACAAGTATGGAAGAATTAGAGAAGGAAAGTTCAGAGCTAAGCTTAGAATCATCTCAAAAAGGAAAATATGTGATGTTAGAGGAAAAGAGATGGTAGGATGGGGATGATGGCTTAGTAGACAATTTCTCTTCATTGGCACCACACATCTTTTGTCTTTGGTGTGGGAACTGTTCCTATTACCCTTTCCCTCATTTGTGACAGTCGGAATCTTCATTGTTCAGTGTTCCCTGGGGGACAAAATCGCCCATGGTTGAAAACTACTCCCTTCATATCCGTGAGAATGCATGATGTGCAGTTGAGGTTAGAGATTGTGAAGTGGAATAGGCAGAATTTCTGAGAGAACAGGGTTCATATAAACAGGGAGGGGAGAAAGGTTTAGAATTAAAGATATGGAAAGCATGCAGTAGAGTTTGGAGGGCATCAAGTCAGGTTTGCTGGTACAGGACAGCCCCACACGCGAAGGGATCAAGCAGCATATTTTTATGTTACCATGGAATAGAAAATCAACAGTGATCAGATGTATGTATTTTTCTTTGTGTGTAGTTACAGGATTTATAATCTCCCTGTCATGTATATTATATGATGATTGAAAAATGCAGAATCATAACAAACTTTAGGGAATTTGATCAACATTAAAACTAATTTTTAGAACCAGTGAGA
This sequence comes from Sciurus carolinensis, assembly GCF_902686445.1. NCBI lineage: Eukaryota > Metazoa > Chordata > Mammalia > Rodentia > Sciuridae > Sciurus > Sciurus carolinensis. The sequence goes on along the minus strand of NC_062217.1, from coordinate 68,012,307 downwards.
ACACTATTTTTTGACTTCCTACTACTGTGATATACTTAGAGATTTTATTTTTGACTTTTCTTATTCAAAAGTGATGTATTTCAAATTAATGAAAACACAAAATAGTCTTGCATTTTGTTTTAGGCCCATTGGATAAGCATGTCTTTCTTCCCCTTTAAACGTTATTTTGTAATACATTGAGAACAAAGTTCTGTAGTGAGACAAATGAATACAATGGCAACTAATCATTTACTCTTAACCAAGGAATGACCCAGCGGAATCTTTCAATCTAATTTTTATATATGGTGCAATTAAGTTAATTAAGGTTTCAATTTTACATATGGGCTAATTTCATAGATTTATTGAATCTGAGAACTGTTACGGGCTATAGAGAGCAACTGGGCTTTCCTAATGAGCTTTGACTAAGGGCTTATTTTATGCTGGGGACTGTGTGATAGGTGCCAGGCTGTGAGAGGACTAGTTAGAATTGTGTCTTCAGTGGACTCCACAGTTGAGGGAGGCAAAAATGCACAGCTGACTGCTTTGGAAGCATGGAAGAGTGATACCTGACTCAGCAGGGGTGGAATCTGATGAGGCTGGTGGGGACTACAGGCACCTGCTACAGAAAAATCAACGTCATTTTCCACTAGAAATGAGAGGACGAGAGACGAGGAGTGCACTAGCCCTATAAAACAGAACCTGGAATAGAACTCAGGTGTGCGCCCATCTCTAAAACCCCACTGAGCTGCCTCTCACTTGTTCCATTTACAAAAGTTATACTTTATTGCATGCTTTTATTAAGGAGCATGCATCACTGGTTAAAAATAAAATAACATTTATTTTGGTATCAGTGTTTAGCATAAAAGAAAAGAAGAAAAGAAATAAAGTTGATGATTTTTCCACTTAACATTTCTAATTGTTCCCATGTTCAAATCTAATGAGGCTTTTGTTTCTTCCATTTTTTTTCTGCCATTTCTTCTCTTGTTTCTTTCACAGCTTCACTGGTGCACAAAAAGCTAGATGTGATTCCTAAATTAAGAATGATTTTTCTAGTTGTTGTTATCCTCAAGCCTAATTCGAGAACAAAGGGTAACTAAATTAGAAATAGACTTTTATGAGGGGTCACTGATATCTGTCCTCCGTTACATCTGAGGATACTGGGGCAGTAGGTTGTGGCTTAGCAAACTATCCCAGCAGTACTCATTTTATTATATCCTCAGCTGGGTATTTCTAACTACTAATTTCACATGAATTGCATGAGGAAAACTTCTCAAAGCCACAGGCTCTTCCTGTGCCTCTTCTAGAGACAGAGACAGCTTGGGGGAGTAGACTCATGCTTTGGAATCAGCCTTATATTAAATCATAGGTCTGCTACTTTGTAGTGTCCAGCAGTGTCTTCAACTTCTGTGAGACTGTATTTCTTCATTTATAAAATTGGGGGGAAGGTTACCAGATAATGTTGGAATAAATATTAATTTTAAATGGTTTTCAGGCATTTTAGAATAACCAGTAAAAATTGATTTTTACAGTCTCAATAGTACCACTTACTTTTTTGTTTATGTACTCTTGTTTAAATTGTTTCCCCAAATTTTCATTAAATGCCTTTCATTTTTATAGAATGTAGGGTTGAAACAACATATACATTTCTTGATTTCAGAATGCAGTTCACTAAAAAAGTGATGGAAATGTTACTAAATCTCTGGGGGGAAAGACTTGCTTCTCTTGGGGTAAAGTTTGAAAATCCTTTTGTAACATCCCCAGACTCATCACAGTGCTGAGATGATCGTATAGTAATGTTCACCAAATACTGTTGGAAAAAAAAACCTTTTCATCAAAAGAAAAGGCATGGTTATGGAAGTATTTGTGGTAGTTTCTCAAGTGTAAAAATGTTTGCCAAGTACACTGTAATAAGCAGCTTGGGATTTCCAGTAACCACAGTTAAATCCAATGGGGGATTATTGGAATTGCAAACCTTTAGTTGTCAACTATCCTTAACTCCTTTATTTAGTTTAATTCCAAATTATAAGTGGATACATACATTATTTTCTACAGAATATGCCCGCCACCCATCTAAAACTGATAGTGGTAACTCCCGTGGAAAATTGAACTTTAACAGAATCTGTTATTTTCTTCAAAAAATAGTGTTACATGATAGTTATCTTTAAATATCATTATATTTCACTGGAATCTAGAAACAAAAACCATATTTAAAGTGATAAGGGAATCTCTTCCCTTTTTAGATTTTTTCCCCTTAAAATATATTTTGTTTCAATGAAAAAAGGGTTAAGAATCAGGAGAATTCTTGTTCATCATGAGTCAATTAAAAACTAATGCATTTATATAAAAATTTTCACTATTTTTTTTCTTTCTGAAAACACTTATTTCTTTTATTTTAAAAGTAGTACAGATTCACTTTAGGAAACAGGAAATACAGGGAAAAAAGTAAAAGAAATATAGTTCATACACATGCATCTAATGGAAAAACCATTTAGTTAATATTCTGGAGTATTTTTTTCTGTTCTTTTATTTTCATGTTTAAATTTTGGAGACATAAAATTAAGCTCATTCTTTTTGTAAATGCTTGCACTAACTTTTTTTTCCACTTGGCATTATATAAGCAATGTTTTCCAGTGCCATTGAATGTTATTTTTCAAACTTGCCTATTCATTGGAATCACATGCTTTTTAATTAGAATTGGTGCTATGGATGCCTGTCCTGTGTGCCTTAAATGAATCCAGCTAATAGCTGGATTGTTCCAAACTTAATTCTGTTCTTTTATGCTCACTCTTTTGTTTCTAGTGAAAACTAGAAACAAAGGCAAAGTAAAACATTCATATATATATCTTTGTCAAAATTCCAAATTGCACATATGTCTAAGTGCAAGTCCCTGCAGTAAATCATCCCCTTTTGTCCTAGGAAAAAAGATTTATATCCAAGTTGGATAAGTAAATGAATTGATCATTTGATTTTAAGAATTAGGGTGTTTTAATGTACTAGTTACAAAACAAATTCCAAAATCACATTTTACATAGAATAGTATATAAATTTTAAATTAAGTTCTTTTAGGCTCTCAAGTTGTTTGATAGTATTATCTGCACTCAGCTTTATGTCCTCAATAGGCCACTTGTTAAGTACCTAACCAAGTTTTCAGGAATGCAGCTTCTTGGCTATTGTCTACTTTGCTGTTTAAGTCAATGGTATTTGTTCCCCTGAGATTGTCTCCCAAAGCAACCTAAAGCACTTCTTTCTTTCTTCTTTTTTCTTTTCTTTTTTTTTTTTTTTTGTCATAGGTGGACTCAATAGTTTATTTCATTTTTGTGTGGTGCTAAGGCTCAAACCCAGAGCCTCACGCATGCTAGGCAAGTGCTCTGCCACGGAGCCGCAACCCCAGCCCAGTCTAAAGATTGCATGAAATTGAGGTGGTTGCTACATATGTCATCTTCCAGACATGATAACTGTCTGTAGAAAGCCGTTTCACAGTACTAGTACTTGACATTGTAAGCTCCACGGTTCCACGGGAATCATGACTAAACCTGTGGTAACTTTCCTTAGCCCCCTTTTTTCTTCTTTTTAAATCTTTTCAAGCATATTCTCTTTGGTAGTTCCTGAAAGTCAGTATCAGTATTTGATTGAGGATGTCATTTCCAAACATTATTTTGTTCTTCAAAATAGAGTAATCAGGAGTATATTTTGAGCAGACTGAATATAAGCTTACCTCCTCTCTGCTGAAAAGTTGTGAGGAGGGGTATAGAGAGGGAATGGCAGTACCTAGATTCTTAAAAGGAAATGATCATGGGGCTGGAGTTGTGGCTCAGTGGCAGAGTGCTTGCCTAGCATATGTGAGGCACTGGGTTTAATTCCCAGCACCACATATAATAAATAAAATAAAGGTCCACTGAGCAAAACTTTTCATTACTCTGGTTGTATATTTAAAGACTTCTGAGACAATTCAATAGCATTCCTGAAAGCGTGTACCCATTTACACTCCTGTGTCACAGCATAATACAATGCCAGTCTTTATTTACATTTTTGTTGGCATTGCTATTACCATTTTTTTACCATCCTAATTTCTGAAGAATAAGTAAGTACCCCAGCCAAGAGGAGCCCTGAGTTGAGATTTCCCCCATCGTTGTAAATTACACCTGATTATGGGAATTTTTGGCTGGCTGCCATGTCTCCCTCCCCCCCTCCCCCCATGTCCTTTCTCTTTTTCAGCTGCTCTCAGAGGCTCCAGACTGGTCTGTCTCCCTCTCCCTCTGCTTACGGGGTTGTCTGGATGCCCACTCAGTGGGTGCTTCATTTGTACAGTTCATCTTATGTAAATGGATTGTGTACATCTGCGTGTGCCCTATGGCAGTTGTGGGCCAAAATGGAACCATTAAAACAACCTTGAGACAGTGTCACCTTCTCAGATCCACAGAAGACCTGTGTCTGTCCTACTTTTACCTGGAAGCCAAAAGACCAGGCTAAAAGTGTCCTTTTATAAGAGTGAGCAGAAAAGAAATTAAATCTGCTGCTCACAAAAAGTTGTGGAGCCTTTATGTTCACTTCTCCACGTGTAGTATTTCCCATCACATCTGCCTGTTTTCCGGGAGTGGTAGGAAAAGGGCTAGTTTTCCCAACTTTACCATTAGTCCTGTTTTGACCTGGTGTTTTTTTTTCTCTTTATAACTGTATTCTAGGAGAAGACAAATACATGTAGTCTTTGCTAGTCTACTTGTTTTAATTTCACCAAAGTAAAAGCCTCCTTTTGCCAGTAGATCTCCCTCTACTGGAAATGGTTACCAATTTGTTGTTCTACATGTTCTTTTTGTATTGGGGTTCTGAGTGTGTATCACAATCACTCTGAAGTCAAGTTTTCTTTTCCCTGAAATGTGATCTATTTTGCCTTTGTGATAGATTGTTGTAAAAATAACTTTATGGTGAATGTTTTGTAAAATCAAAAGCCAGGCCCATCTGGTAGCAGAGAAGATGAATCTTTTGAGAATGGTAAACAGCATTGCATATTTTAAAATACGTAACTGGCACAGAACATTTGCCTCGGGCACTGGAGTGAGATTATGGTTCAGGAGAAACATTTAAATGAACCTTTCATCCCATAAAAGTTGATAAAACATTTTTTCCTCTTATGTATAGTGAAACTTTAGCATTTTGAAGCATCTCCTGAATAATAAATTTAAAACTGAAAGAATAAAAGAAGTTCTAATCTGAGGTAGAAAAGAAGCCTGTTAAGAGCTGCCTCTTGTTTTAAATTTATAAATGCCATGATTATCATTTTAGATTATTAGTTTTGCAACTGGTAGACAAAGTAGTAGATGAAAACAGGGTCTGCTCAACAGCATAAATATTGAATTTAATTTTTAAAAACAAATAGTATACTAAGTTTTTAGTACAAATTTGGATTTGTAGAATAATTTGGCAGAGAGTACATGGGGTCATACACCCATCTCTGCACATAATTCCCCAGTATTAACATCTTGCATTCCCATGGCGTATTTGTTATGTTGAATGATTTAATGAACTTTTCTTGATACATCATTATTAAGTAGAGTCCATAGATACATTAAGGTTTACTCTGTATTGTATAGTTTGTGGGTTTTGACAAATGCATCGTGACATATATATGCCACACAGTTTTCATATAGTTTCAAGGTTCCAGAAGTCCACTGTGCTGCATCAATTCATAGCCCTCTTCCTTCCCTTCCCCTAACTCCTTAGCAACCGCTGATCTGTTTACTGTTGCTATAGTTCTGCTGTTCCCAAAACATGATAAAGTTGATACGGTAAAATTTATTTTTCAGATGTCTTGGCATGCTTTATGAGGTTAAGTTTAAAAGCAACTGTCAGACAATAGGAATTAAACTATTTTCCTAGACTTCTTCTTTTGACTTTTGTCTTAGTGATAACAACACTTTGTCCAGTTTGACCAGATGAATAAAATTCAAGTAGTTGAAGATTCAAAATGTCTTGACCACTATCTTCACTTCTCTCAAATGTGAAAAGTTGTCATCAATTGAGTTATGTTAAAGCTATCGTTCATTTCCTAAGCCTTTGTATTTTTGTGTATAATGTATTTACATTTATGTCCAAACATGTTTGTCCCCTCTTTTCAGTCTTTAGGGATGTCTGCTATTAATTTGAAAAAAATGCATTAAAAAATCCCCCTCCTCTTTTTGTATCACACATGGGCGAAGCCTGAGTTTCAGAGTTGTAGCTGATTGTAAACATAGTCCGATTGATACAATTTGTGAAAGTCCTGGGATACAGGTTCTGGGAAAATATACAACTAGTGCATAAGGAAATTTGGGGTCAATTTAAATGTGTGGATAAACTCTTTTAAAGGATTGACATTTTTAATTCGAGTCTGAAAGCATAAAAAGTATTGTAAAAATGAAGAGTTCATTATGTTATGCATATGTTCTGAGTTTTCTTACAGAATCAGTCATTTCTTACGTTGACAATTGAGATGTTGATATAAAGAAATTGAATTTAAAGAGACATTGAAATATCTTTCCTTTCCTTGCAGTAGATAACACATTCAAGACTTTGGAGACCAAATTTCAGGTGGTCAGCATAGGGTAATTCTACTTGTTTCCTTTTACTTCCTCACGCATACTTTTAAAGGAATTACAGTTTATCTTTCTTTAGTATACTTTAATTTTTTTCTTGGTCAGTTTTATAAATTCTCACTTCTATTGCATTTAGTTTAAGACTTTGCCCTTGAACATGTGAAGAAGAAAAATCACTAAAAGCAAGGTAAAATTAATGACCATCGGGACACAGGGAAAAACAAATTTTGAAAAATAGACTTCCCTTTACTTTGTAAGAGTTCAATCAATCTCACAAAAGAGGTGAAAGACCTCTACAATGAGAACTACAGAACACTAAAGAAAGAAATTCAAGAAAACCTTAGAAGATGGAAAGATCTCCCATGTTCCTGGATAGGCAGAATTAATATTGTCAAAATGGCTATACTACCTAAAGTGCTATACAGATTCAATGCAATTCCAATTAAAATCCCAATGATGTACCTTGCAGAAATAGAGCAAGCAATTATGAAATTCATCTGGAAGAATAAAAAAACCTAGAATAGCTAAAGCAATCCTCAGTAGCAAGAGCGAAGCAGGGGGTATTGCAATACCAGATCTTCAACTCTACTACAAAGCAATAGTAACAAAAACGGCATGGTATTGGTACCAAAATAGACAGATAGATCAATGGTACAGAATAGAGGACATGGACACAAACCCAAATAAATACAATTTTCTCATACTAGACAAAGGTTCCAAAAATATGCAATGGAGAAAAGATAGCCTCTTCAACAAATGGTGCTGGGAAAACTGGAAAACCATATGCAATAGAATGAAATTAAACCCCCATCTCTCACCCTACACAAAACTCAACTCAAAATGGATCAAGGACCTTGAAATCAGACCAGAGACCCTGCATCTTATAGAAGAAAAAGTAGGTACAAATCTTCAACTTGTTGGCTCAGGATCAGACTTCCTTAACAGGACTCCCATAGCACAAGAAATAAAAGCAAGAATCAACAACTGGGATAGATTCAAACTAAAAAGCTTTCTCTCAGCAAAGGAAACTATCAGAAATGTGAAGAGAGAGCCTACAGAGTGGGAGAATATTTTTGCCAACCATACCTCAGGTAGAGCGCTAATTTCCAGAATCTATAAAGAACTCAAAAAACTCTACACGAAGAATACAAATAATCCAATCAACAAATGGGCTAAGGAAATGAACAGACACTTCACAGAAGAAGATGTACAAGTAATCAACAGATATATGAAAAAATGTTCAACATCCCTAGTAATAAGAGAAATGCAAATCAAAACTACCCTAAGATTTCATCTCACCCCAATTAGAATGGCGATTATCAAGAACACAAGCAACAATAGGTGTTGGCGAGGATGTGGTGAAAAAGGAACACTCATACATTGCTGGTGGGGTTGCAAATTAGTGCAGCCACTCTGGAAAGCAGTGTGGAGATTCCTCAGAAAGCTTGGAATGGAAACACCATTTGACCCAGCTATCCCACTCCTTGGTCCATACCCAAAGGACTTAAAATCAGCATACTACAGAGATACAGCCACATCAATGTTCATTGCTGCTCAATTCACCATAGCCAGATTGTGGAACCAACCTAGATGCCCTTCAGTTGATGAATGGATAAAGAAACTGTGGCATATTTATACAATGGAATATTACTCCGCAATGAAGAATGATAAAATTATGGCATTTGTAGGCAAATGGTTGAAATTGGAGAATATCATGCTAAGTGAGATAAGCCAGTCTCAAAAAACTAAAGGACGAATGATCTCGCTGATAAACGGATGAGGACATATAATGGGGGTGGGAGGGGTTAGCATTAGGTTTAGGGTTAGGTTTAGAGTTAGGCTAAGGAGAGCGGTAAGAATGAAGGAAAGAAGGACTGTATAAAGGGAAAAGGGTGGGAGGGGTGGGGGGGAAGGGAAAAAAAAGAAACATCATTACCCTATGTAAACGTAAAAAAAAAAAAAAAAAAAAAAAAGAGTTCAGAGAAAAGTGGTGTACATACTCTCTTCAGAAATGGTTGTTCAGTGACCTTTGCACGTAGAACAAAATAGCCAGTCAGAGTTGCAGAGCCCTCGCTGTAAGCACAGTGAGTACACCTTTCAAATTTCATCTGTTAATGAGAGAAACTGAAGTTGCAAAAACTGAGTTATATTCCTACTGTGCACATCTTGTTAAAGAAAATGGCTCTTTATTTAAAATATACTTGCACTTAAAATATACAGTATAACTTAAAAAGTCAAGTGACCACAGATGGAATTTGATTTAATTCCTTTTTTTTTTTTTTTTGGCAGTGCTGGGGATTGAACCCAGGGCCTTGTGCTTGCAAGGCAAGCACTCTACCAACTAAGCTATATCCCCAGCCCTTAATTCCTTTTTTATGTGAAGTGCACAATAAGCTTTTGAAAGCACTTTCCATATAGTCATTAAGTCAAACTGAACTTTATATAATTTTCTTCTGCGACACAAGAAGCAAGCATCCTCTGCTCATCTGTGGTAACTCTAAGAATGACCCAACATCTCCCAATTATTTGAGTACATTTATATATTACCATCGTAATGCATAAGTACCTTGAAATATGGGTTGATAGAGGTTGTTTGTATTGTGGAATTATGCAATCAGCTCAGTCAGTTAAAATGTATTCTATCAACTATTGTATGTTCTTCTGTGGGTTGATCTGGTAAGGCTAAAATATATAGAAAGCAACATCATCATCAAGGAACTGTCTTGTTTCAGAATTTCTATTTTTTTAAATCCTAAGTGGTCTCTAAAGCAACTTGTTCAGTAGCCCGGATCCACTTGGTTGTTTGGCAATAAGTGTTCATGATCCAGAATCAGAATACATCTCATGCTGTGTTCAGTGAGTCAGGTCACCTCTGAGATGGTTTTAGTAATAGATGGAGTTGGGTTTGGAATTTTTAGTTCTAAGAGAGAAGTCTGCTCATTTGCTTGTCCCTCACATTTCTCACCATTGAAAGTACTCGATGCCTTTAGTTCTGTCTTCTCAACAGTTTAACAAATTTGGACTTAACATTACTCCCTTATAGATTGAGAAGTTAAGACCTGGAGAATGTTAGTGATGAAACCAAGATAGCACAGCTAATAAGCAGCAGGGGGAGGTTATCAGCTCAAGTATTTTTATTCCCAGATCTCGTTTTCTTCCTACAATATCATACAACAGGCTATTAAACAAAGGTCTTTTTCATAGTTAACCACAAGCCTTGTGATGTTAGGCTAGTCACTTTATAATCTTTTCTAAAAACTGCCATGAAATTATTTTTCAAAAAAAAATTGTAAAACCAAAATAAAACAGGTTTTTTAAAATGATGGATGGATAGTTGTCACCATCATATATATGTGCAAGGGCCAAAAATCCTTGGTGCCTTTAAAGATGAAACAGTTTAAGTCTTAGGTAACATTTAACAGTGTGTTATTTATAGGATCCTCAACCTGACGACTCATAGGATTCTCTGGAGGGCTTTCCAAAGATAGGGTGCTGTCAGGCATGTTTTTATTTTTTTTCTTTTAAGATTTCCAGGTGATTAAAACACACTAATAGCATTAGAAATGCTTCTTACTCACTGCAGACCATAATAAACTTCCTGACTGACTGTGGGAAACTCATCTAGTACTCTGGACACTAACAAGTGGGAGGTTTTAGATTCCTTTGCTTTCTTTTGGCAAAATGCCTGAAGCTGAAGTTACATTTTCTAATGTTTATTCAGGAAAAATATATGTATATAACAAAGCTCAAAAGTGGTCTCCAGAAATTCACTTAAAAGAACACGTTTATTAGAATGTTCTGAATAATATTTTAGAGTGGATTATAATAAGTAAGACTAACCTTCAGATTTATGGAAAAACTATGACAATATGGTTGACTTATATTTAAGTTTTCACACACTTTGTGGAGTATATTGTTACATTTACTTTGCTGGACTTTTGTGTGTATTTATGTTATTACTTATTTTTCTTTTCTTTTCCCTTCCTCCCTCCCTCCCTTCCTTCCTTCCTCTCTTCCTTCCTTTCCTTCCTTTCCTTCCTTCCCTTCCTTCCTTCTTTCCTTCATTGTTTTTGCACGAGGGATTCAACACAGGGGCACTTAACCACTGAGCTACATCTCCAGCCCTTTTTTTATTTTATTTTGAAACCAAGTCTCGCTAATTTGCTTATGACCTCACTAAATTGCTGAGGTTGGCTTTGAACTTGTGATCCTCCTGCCACAGCCTCCCAAGCTGCTGGGATTTACAGGCATGGGCCGTTGTGCCTGGCCTTTGGTATTGCTTCTTAATACATAATGTAAAACTTTAAAAACTTTATACCCTTTCAGATATCATTTTTTAGGAAATAACTCTCTGATAAAAATCCAGTGTTCTCATATGATCATCATGCCTTTAGAAGGAGTGCTGTTTTTGTTTGTTAATATTTGTAGTAAGAGTTTAATCTTTCCATACCAGGGGAACCAATAGCAAAAATTCAACCAGTGTCACTCCCAGGCAAAAATCTGGGTGGAGTTTTATTTGAAAACAAACAAAACACTCAGTTGTTACTACTGTGAGTAGTATCAATCTTGTGTCAAGAATTGAGGAATTAGCAATAGAGAGTAAAATTTTAGTATGAAATCCTCTCTTTATTATTTTATAGCAGCTTGTCTTCCCCATCATGCTTACAGTTTCTAAATGTTCTTTGTTGTCTGTCTTCTCAGCATCCCTGTCCCTTCAAGTCAGTTCCTGGGTGCATGTCCCCATTCCTTTCCAGCGTGTGTGGTCTTTTCCCATGGTTTCCAGCTGCCTAGGCATTTCTTCCGTGTGTTCTTTTGTTTCTCTTCAGCTTTCGTTTCCCTCTTGGCCATCTGCTATGCTCCAAGTACCTCACCACAGCTTCCCATTTAGGGTCCAAACCTCAGAACCAGTGCTTTTCAGTTTCCACTCCTTAGTAGCAAAGCAGTGGATTCCTACTGCTGCTTCCAGGGCTGAATCTATTAGGTCTTTTTCTTAAAAGGAGGCATGGGAGTGCACCATAGCCATTTTGAGCCCACGTTTTTGCAGTGTGGCTGCCTTTACCGATAGGCATGTGCAGCCTGAAGCTGGAATTATGGGCAGCTTTACCTGCCATATTATCATATCATACAAGGTTAGTGGGGACTGTCAAAACACAATGCTCTGTCAACACTGAATACAGATGAATGGTACAGTACAGATTTTTGTCCTGTTTATACTGATGGCTGTTTTTGAATATGCTGCTGCTATACATACAAAAGGAACCACCATGTGTCTCTGTGATGCTTGCATTTATAAATTCATGCATAATTTGTCCTAGGCCCCAAGTCTTTAATCCAAAGGTGTGCTTTATTCTTTGTTATTGTTTTGAGTATTTTGGTTTGAGCACATGAGAGATGCAATTCTCAAGCGTCTGAAAGCACCTCGTGCCTCTTAGTATTTGGTCTTCTCAACTTTCTGGTATAGGCAACAGGATTGTGAAAGAAACACACTTCTGCCCCTATACATCAGCTTAAGGAATAGGTGCTTTCCTCAGTCAGGGACGAAGCAGAGACCTACCAGGAGTGGGATTCTGTTCATCATCCAGAGAAATCTGAACCGCTTGCAAAGCTTAGTGAGGCTTGAGGTCCCAGAAGCCAATCTCTTTGCAAACAAGCTCTGCATTTTCCCCAGCTCTCCTGAATTGGTGTCGCCTGCTAGTGTCATTATCACTTGTTCTAAAGTACTCCCAACCTTGGTTGTAAATGCAAGTAGGAACCTATGGCTAGGCTAGGTATGAGGAGAAAAATTTGCAGTAGAATTAATCACTCTTTCCAAAATAAGAATTTGGTGTGTGTCTGATACCTAAGAAGAAGAAAGGAGTATCACTATTATCAGGAGTATATTTAAAGTCAAACCAGTGGCATTCAGTACATGCACTTAATGATGAGCTTTTTATTTTTAATAATAATCCAATTGATATCTTGTTATGAAAGCAGCCTCAACAAAGGATTTCCTTAAGTGTATAACATTACTAATAAGAAACACCTGACATAGTTCTACAAAGAAATTAAATGGTAATGCTGAGAACAAACTGAAATACTGTTCTTGTTGGAAGAGTAAATAGTACTCATAGCTTTTATAATAAAAAATTTCAATTTAGGTGTCTGTTTTGTTTTTCTTAATGTCTTTGAGTGATTCAAAAAAGTTGTATTTCAGCACATAAAGTGAAAATCTTGTCATTTAGAATTTCATACAGGAGATATTTTGGACGGTTCTCTTTTTTTTTTTCTTAATTGACTTGTTTTTTAGGTAAGTAGCCATATTAGCTAGGAAGAAGGAAAAAAAAAAAGGAAAACCATTAACACATCAGCCCATTTTCCTTTTTAGTTGATCTGGCTTGGTTGATGCTTTTTTTTTCTCTCTCATTGTTGTTGAATAAAATGCCTTTGCATTATTGTCTGTTTTATATTTTGAATGGAGCTATAATTTATGCTCTATAAAGAAAGGCTTTCAGAAACACATTTTGTCTTCTTAAAAAAATATGTTCACATTTTGGTGGAGAATAACAAGCCAGAATCTTTTATGAAATTAAGAATGAAATAACAACTTAACATAATTTTAGGCATCGTTGTCCTGATATCATAAAAAAGCTGAAAAGAGTTTGATCTTCATCTAATAGAACAATAAAGCGTGTGCTAGCCTGGCTAAAATAAATGTTACCAAAATAACCTGTTAATAGGCTAGTTCTTTTTGTCAAGGCTAGACTGACACATGCCAGTGGAACCATTGGGCTATTTGAGGTCTCAGAAGCAGACATTCAGTGCTTCTTAAATTTATGAGTGAGTAAGTATATGAACAGATGTATATTCATGCCCAGTGATAGCATGCTGAGAACATTAGTCTGGGTCAGATCTTGAGGTCTTTATTAGTAAATTTTGCACACTAACACTTAGGAATATAAATGAATTTGGGCACAATTATCATTATTTTAAATTTAACGAAAAGCCATAGACAATTTAAAGTTGCCAGTATAGGATTTTCCTAAAATATCAGTGTAATAGTTGTGTACGTTTTTAACAAAAAAATTTGTTGTACCCTGAATTAAGTTGTAATTCAGCCATTAGACATGACTAATATTTGGTAATTTAGTTATCAGACCCTGGAGGTTGGAGAACTTTGTGTTCTTTTTTAATTTTCAAAATGAACATGACTATAGTAGCTCTTCCAGCAAATGTGAAAGTGGAAATGTTGTAGTGAGTTTGCCCAGGGTTGCTGCCAAGTGATATTATGTATCCAGGTTATGATAATTTGAGGAAGGGTAGACATTATGTTATAGAATTTTAGAACCACAAAGGATATTTAAGTATCTAATGAAAAGTAGCATGAGTTTATAATAGGAAACCAAGACTCATAATGCAGTGATGAATCAAACAACAAAAGGAAACTTTTAATTAAATAGGTTGTATTTGCACAGTTCTAAGTACATAATGCTTTGTACTCAGAACTTGTCTTTTAGAAGATTCTATGTAAACTTTCTGTTCATTCTTAGATTCCTGTGACCTCTTTTTCTTCCATAAAGCATTGATTTCACTCTATTTTAATAATAGTGTTACTCTCCCTTGATGGAAAGAAAATGTCTTTATGGTCTCTTGTCATACTGTTTTGTACTTTTGTACCTTTAATTTTAATCACTGTGATGTCACGGAACAATTCTTCAAATATTGGGGGAATGAATTAAGGTCCCATGGCAATACAAAAAAAAAAAAAAAATAACATGCAAGTAATGAATCATACATCTACTATAATGTTTAATTAACAAAGATAAACATGTGTTCTGTTTTTCTCCCCACAGTCTCCAAACGTCCACAACTATCCCGATATGGAAGCTGTTCCCCTGTTGCTAAATAACGTGAAAGGGGAGCCCCCGGAGGACTCATTATCCGTAGATCACTTCCAAACACAAACTGAGCCAGTGGACTTGTCAATAAACAAAGCCAGGACATCCCCTACCGCCGTTTCATCCTCCCCAGTTTCCATGACAGCGTCTGCCTCCTCACCTTCTTCAACTTCAACCTCTTCATCTTCATCTAGTCGTCCAGCCTCATCCCCAACTGTTATAACATCAGTATCTTCAGCATCGTCTTCGTCAACAGTATTAACTCCAGGACCCCTTGTTGCCTCTGCGTCTGGCGTGGGAGGCCAGCAGTTTTTGCACATTATCCATCCTGTACCGCCTTCAAGTCCCATGAATTTACAGTCTAACAAACTGAGTCACGTTCACCGCATCCCCGTGGTGGTACAGTCGGTGCCTGTTGTCTACACAGCTGTACGGTCACCTGGAAATGTGAACAACACTATTGTCGTGCCGCTTTTGGAGGATGGGAGAAGCCATGGCAAAGGTAAGAGACACAAAGAAATCCTTGATTTATTTCGGCACTAGAGAGAAACATGAGTGGAACCTTAGCTGTATGCAAACCCTACATCCAAAGAAACTACTGATCAGACACTGAGTAGAGCACAGTTTAGTAGGAACCATATTTGTGAAGGTATGTGCTTCAGTTTTCCTTAGTCTTTATTTTCATTTATCAGGTCATTTAATGTCAGGATTCAGGGATCTAATTTTGCAAAGGAATGCTTACCTTTAAGTGATAAGATGGCAAGGGAAGTCTGTGGTTAGCAGGATTACATATGCAGTGCAAATGTATGGATCCCTCATAGAAG
This sequence comes from Sciurus carolinensis, assembly GCF_902686445.1. NCBI lineage: Eukaryota > Metazoa > Chordata > Mammalia > Rodentia > Sciuridae > Sciurus > Sciurus carolinensis. Next base: position 67,997,061 of record NC_062217.1, on the reverse strand, counting down.
TCAGTCATTATGAATTTTTTTAAAAAGTAAATCAAGATGTTTCTTCTTATTTTGTTCAGAACGGAACTTATTTGAATGGCAATTAATAAAAAATGGCTTGAAGTTGCAATTCCTGAAATCCAATCATTCACTTTTGAGTGACTTGTAGTTTACCATTAAAAATAATTCTACAGTTAGGTGTTTGGTTATTTAAAAAATACCAGGTAGGTTGGTTTTATCATCTTAGAAGTCTAGGTTAGTATTATTTTAAATAACAGCATGACATAATATAATGGAATATTTTTTAATGAAATATAAACATTCCCTTCTAGGGTTTAGAAGGCAGGGAGATACTGTGCCACAAATTTGGTAGTTATGCAACTGATGGTGAAGTTATTTTCTACTTTTAAGTTGGTGATTTTTTTCCCCCAAAATTTTACTAGAAGGAATTGTAGTAACATCATGCTGTCTCTTCTTTCTTTCTGTTCATCTATAGAAATGTAAAAACCCATAATCATTGACTCACTCCCTTTTAAATGAGATGTGTATGTATGCATTTTGTCTTCAGTGCCTAGAAATGATACTATATTAAGACATATTTGTTTTTGCATTGACATTGTATTACTGCTGAGGCCTGTAATAAAAATATGATTGATGAATACATAAAACACACTGTTTTCTCATAAAATGTTGGTAAACTTGGTGGTTTGGATTCTTGTATAAAATAGGATTCAATATAAAGAGATTTAGTTGATTGCAAATTTAGACAGAATTTTTGCAAACATTTACTACAAAACTGTCAATTTGCCATTGGCAAGTAATTTTTTTATTCTTGTCCATGAGTTATCTGCATATCTATCTACATGAGTTTCCTTATAACACTGAAATACATTACACTTTCCCAGTTTAACAAAGTTAAAATTTCATGATTCAGAGGACTCAGGAATTTTAGTCTGCAAACTTGGAGCTGCTTACCTGAAAACCTCTGTCTCCTTATGGGCCAAGAACTGGTCCCCTGGCCCTGTAGGGAAAAGTTAGAGGAAAAGATTAGCTCGGGAGCCTTTTCAGCAATTTTACTCAAGTCAGCTTTATTTGATGTCGCAAATACTTCTGATGCAAATACACAAATCTACTTAAATTAAAAACATAACTGAAGGCCAAAACAAATAAGTATTTCTTTTAGAAATTAGAGATTTTTTTAAGATCTAGAATTAGGACATAGTGAAACTTAGAACTTTGTATATTACATTATTTTATGTACATTTTTAATGTGTAATGGTGGAGTCCAGTCTTCCTGTGATGCCGCTTAAGAGAAATACTACTTTCGTTATGAAGTTAATTAATAAATATTTTTAATGTTGCTCATGACATTTTATGCAGTTTTAACTCACTAATGAAGAAAACAAAAGAGAAATCTTATTTGCCTTATTTTATGGGAGAGTTAGATTTTATTTAATATGACTATATAAAATATATGACTAAAATTTAATTTTTAGAAAATGTATTATTGCAGAAGATCTTTTAAAACTCAGTCTGTGATTTATTCTCTACATGAGTGTATTTGTTAGTTTCATGTAGTGTGTTTTACTTGGCAAATTTTTCATATCTAGAATAAAAATTTATTTAATCATAAACCTGCTGCTATGGTTACTAGGAACATGAGATTTGAGATCAAAGATATATTACTTGCAATCCTGGTTCTTTCACTTATGATAATGAATGTGGGAAAATTATTTACTCTCATTAATCCTCATTTTCATCAGTGATAAAATGGGGTAACATGATCTATCCTAAGATTATTGGGAAAATTAAGAAAGAAAGTAATGTAAATGTCTGGCGTTTATAAATACCAGTAAATGTTTGCAGTTATTCATCATTATTAGTGTTATCCCCAAATACCAGAGGCAATAATGTTCAAAATTTCTTTTTCTGTTTTTTTTTTTTTTTTTTTTTTTTTTTTTAAATAAAAACAGAGATGTCATTACAACAGCAAATTATGAAGGAGGGGAGATTAAGTATGAGAAATTGTACGGAAATATTTCATGTGTCTGTTTTTATTAGTTGATACTGTTCTTATAATCACCACATTCTAAAAATATTGCTATAGCATTTTATAAGTTTTTTGTATTGTTTAACTGATTAATTAGATGACATTATAAATTTATAATCTGGTATGGATGAGCAAAAGGAAATAGGATAAGGGAGTTGGACTTTCAAAATACTAATAACAAAAACACAAAATGCCACTGATAAACTCGATAATTATATGGCTAATTTCTTTTAAATTTGGCATGACCCACCTGGAAGCTAATAGGGAAATACGATTGCCCAATAAGTCACATTACACAAAGGACTGTGAATATCCATATCCATATCTAATCTAACGCATTGTGTATTACAAGTCTTTAGTTCCTTCAGTTGTTTATTGAGCATCTATCATTATCAGGAGTTACAGACACCATGCATTCAATGTGGAACAAAACATGCGGATTGTGTCTTGGTGCTCAAAGGCTAATGGGCGATGTCAACATTAAACAAGAAATCATAAAAAAATAGTTACATAACTCTTATAGTGGGTAAGTTGGACTATAACAGACCAGCCAGGATTGTGCCAGTGGAAAGTGTTGAATTATAATCACAAACACAGAAGGTTGTGTTTGGCAAAAGTATTTCCTTGTAGGTTGTTGCATATGGGAGGAAGAAATGTTTTGACTGTGGTGCTCAGAAGGGGATGATGAGGGTCTGGGGAAGTGCTGGGCTGAAATTTCCACAAGAACGCTGGAGTAACAGCAGAAGGTTAGGAAGTGCTTTCTGATGAGACTCGAACCTCCGCCCATCCAAGTTGGAAATGGCCATTGGCCTAAAGTTGTTGGCTATCCCAGGACATGCGTATATCTTAGCCTTGGGTGCAATATGAGATGTGAAGAAAAATGGAACAATGTTCTGGAACAAACGGTAAAGGAACACAGTTTAGAGGAGAGCCATGAGAGGGAGAATGTGAGAAGACCTCCTGAGGAAAGTGCTTTGCCAGTTGGTACCCAAAGCAGACACAGCACTCAGCCCCCAAAGTCATGCGGGGAGGTGCTGAGCTCCCCACACGGGGACCTGTGTTTGCAGCCATGTTAGCTGAGACAGGATGCCTGTAAACAAGACCCTAAAGGGAGTATTTGGCTTCTTGATAATCAGTTCAGGAATTTCAGTGCAGTCTGGTGAGGTTCGTGGTAAATTTCCCAGGAGAATTTCCTGGCTTTTGTAGATATATAGTATCAGAAAAAACAGAATATCATAACAAATCACAGGCAGAGTTGCCCTTGGTTTGTTACTGCCTGGATGGAAGAGTTCAGTGTGTTTAGAGTTCTCCTTCCTTCTAGGGTGCAGTGTTTCTTTGTATATGCCAAGCACAGTTCTAGCCCCTGAGGCTCCAAGATGAATAAGTCCCTCTTGTCCTAGACCTTCCATTCTAGTAGGAGACATCACTGATATTGGCTAGGTAGTATAAATTCTGTGAAGAAAAATAAAATGTGATAAGGATGGAAGGGTTATTGGAGAAGGATTCAGCTTTAGGTATACCCAAAGAAGGGCTCTGGTCACAGTGGCACACACCTGTAATTCCAGTGCCTGGGAGACTGAGGCAGGAGGATGGTACAATTGAGACCAGCCTGGGCAACTTAGCAAGATCCTGTCTCAAAAAATAGTAAAGGGCTGAGGGATGTAGCTCAGGGGTAAAGTGCTCCTGGGTTCAAGACCCAATATCACCACCACCAAAAAAAAGGCCTCTACAAAATAAGCTATGGTAATAATACTCGGGAAAGACTTTTCCAGAAAAAGAGAACTACAGGTTTAAAGACCTTGAGGCTCCAATGTGTGTCACCTGTGTGAGGAAGCACAACAAGGAGGCCTAGAGGCGTGAGCAATGAGAAAGTGGAAGAGATGAGGGCCAGGGCAGGTGACCACTGTGTAAATTCTTTGTTTTTTTGTTCTGAATCTATGAGACCACTGGAACTTTGAGCAGGAATGTAACATGATTTCTTTTACCTTTTACGTAAACCTTCATTTGAATCACTGCATACCATCAAGAATGTGGGGCAGGAGTAAAAATAGGAAGGCCTCCCACGGGACCACTGCAGTGGTTAGGGGGAGAGGAGCGCCGTGGGGGTGACTTCTGGGTTTTTGGCTCACATATTAAGCACATGGTCGCTCTTTACTAAGGTTGGAAGAGTGGGGTTGAAAGGGAATTCCCTTTCGAATGTATTAAATTTGACAGGCCTGATCCACATTTGAGCAGAGTGATGGAGTTGGAAGTTGGATGAGTGAGTTTGGGGCTCCAAGGAGAGAGGAGGTAGGTTTGGAAAATTAATTTGGGATCCATTAGGGTAGGCGTTTAATGCTGTGGTCTGTCATGTATCATCTTGGGTGAGAGCAAAAATAGAAAAGGGAAGGTACGCGAGCCCAGCAGCTCAGCACTTGGAGGTTAGAAAAGGAGGAGGGATCCAGGAAGGCGGAAAGATCTGCTGGTGAGCTAGTGGGAGAGGACTCAAGAGGCGAGTGAAGAGAGCTTCTGGGAGCCAGTGGGCAGTTGTCCCAAGTGCTGCGTAGGGTGGGATAAAATGGGGACTGAGAATGGGGGCCTTTGGGAGGGGGAGCTCGTTGGTGACTCAGAGCATCACGTCCATGGAGTGGGAGGACAGAGGATGGAAGTTGAGTTCTTGTTTGGATGGCAGATGAGGAAAGGGAGACTCATTGTCCAGATAGCTCTTCAGAGTAGTCTGTTCTAAGTTCTGGTGACATGGAATGATAGCTGACCAGGCATGTAGGCTCTGGATACAGGGAGTGGTTTTAAAGGTGAGAGAGAGAATAGTATTTTTATGTGATGTCAAGAATAATCCAGTAGATGTGCCCTTCAAAAGGTGAGTGGATAAAGAAAATGTGGTATATATACAAAATGGAACATTACTCAGCCATAAAGAAGAATGAAATTATGTCATTTGCCAGTAAATGAATGGAACTTGAGAATAGCATACTAAGTGAAATAAGCCAATCCCCAAAAAACAAAGGCCAAATGTTCTCTTTGATTTGTGAATGCTAACCCATAAAAAGAAAGGGCGGGGAGGGGAAGAATAGCAGTCCATTGGATTAGACAAAGGGGAATGAAGGGAGGGAAACAGAAGAGACAGTAGAATTAATCGGACATAACTTTGCTATCCTTACATGTGAATACGTGGCCAGGGTAGCTTCGCATCCTGTACAACCACAAGAATAGGACCCAAATTAGAATAAGTTATATTCCATGTATGTGTAATATGTCAAAATACACTGTACTGTCATGTATATCTTAAAAAATAAAAAAGAATAATCTCGTAGAGTTGAAAATAGATAATTCTATAGAGGAAGAATTACAGAAACAAAATTCTTATTTTCATGTTATTGCGTATTTTACACTTGAGTAACCTGAATCTTGCAGTAATTAATTTGAATTCTGAAGTTCATTTATTATATTGACAAAGTTGTTAGGGGAAAGATACATAATGTAAAATGAAAGGAAACACAAAAGCAGAAGACAGTGGTCTAGGATTGACAATGAAATAGATAATAATCAAAGTTAAGTAAAATTTGAGTTCCACTGATCATTTTAAAAGCAAAGACAGAAGCTAAAGATCTGGGAGCCACGATGAAAAGCAAATAGAAGTTAAGTAAAATTTGGGTTCTACTGATAGTTATAAAAATAGCGTCAGAATTAATATTACAAAGATCAAATATGTCTCATTCATTGTCTAGTACAAAGCACAGAATAATAAAAACAAAACATAAACCCCACATAATTTATGGTAGTCTTTTAAGGACATTTTTGACATTTTAATATCAATAGGTGTTATATTTTAGAAATTAAAGTTACTTAAAAGGCAGTACTTTGACCAGTTGTGGAAAATCTTTTATTAAAGGACTAAAAAGTATGGATTATCTCCTCTATCCTGTAACGGAGGTCAGCCCTTCTCTATGTAGCTGGAGTAACAGGTACCCTGGGTGCCCAGAAATGGAGCAAGGGTGTGATTGATCTGTGGCTTTGGACCTGTCGAGGCCTGAAAAGCCTGCTGCCTTCAGGTGGGTATTTCTCTGTTGTCCAGTTTTCTTCCCCAACCGTTTTCCCTTCTTCATTAGCCTACAGAGCTGACCTGTTATTTTTCTTCTTTCACCCATCAGTCTTCTTCTTAGCCACCTCAAAACACTCAATTCTCAATTTTCCATCTGGCAGTAATGAAAGAAATGACCTGGAGGGAAAGAACCCAGCCCTAGTTTCCTGCATGGTCTTGATTTCTTAAATGCAAATGCAGTGCCAGCAGCCAAATGTACCAGAATCATGCAAAACACGTTGTTGGCATTAAGACTTTTTATTGGAATGCTGTCATTTTTGGAAAATAACTGACTATATGTCATGAGCACGCTATTTGTGATTTAAAATAATTGTGTGATTAGATCCTGGAATATCATGTACTTTTTCCTAAAATATCTCACTAGAGCCTGTTGATTCTACTGTGAAGAAACCAACCTGCTTGGGGTGTGCACCTACTTTGGTCTCCTCTGCAAAAGAGTGTTGCTTTCTTATTATAGTTGGAGGTAGACACACCGTGAAGACCCCTCCAAAAATACACCTGATTTTCATAGCACCCATTCAGGAGTTTCACAGAGCTGTGACCATGAGCACATTTGAAACACTCACACCCCATATTCTTCCTGCAGGCTGTTGCTTTTCTCAGCAGCCTCCAGGAGGAAGCTACAAGTGTATTTTTAGTCTTGCACCGTTTATATTGGTGAAAGGAAATATGGCCATCACAGTGATTGCTGTACCGCTTGTGGCCCTGGCTCCCGACACATTGAAGACACCTGGAGTTTTTCTCTCATGACACTCTACATTTCTGAACTCACAGCTTTAGTAATTTTCTTCTGTTGTCAGCTTTCCCCTTCGTTGATGTCCACACCTTGTTTCTGGTTGTGGTCCTTGTCATAGACTCACTTCTTCTGTCTACCTTTCACATGACTGTCCTCATTTAGTTCACCATTCGATGGAATCGTGGGTGTCATCTGTCCATATGACCAGAATAGTCCTGGGCAGCTGACCTGTGCTTATGTGTACAGTTGTCTTGGCTTCTTGAGTGGCTGAACAACCCACCTCTTCCTTTGGTAAATTAATCTATTTTACTTTTAAGTATGGCAACTACTAGATACAGACTCATACTTTAATTCTGAGTTTGATTTTTGTCAGCAAAGCATCTAGTTTTATATATTTTTAATGTTGCTTATTGGGAAATGGGACTGGAGCCACTTGCTAGGTTTTGGCTTATTATTCTTAAATATAGACTTTGAAAGGATTGGGGTGTTTCAGTATTATCATTGAAAAATAAAGGCAGGAGCTTGTTAAATATATATGGAGAAAGACAGCCTGTATTTATGGAAAATTTCATTTGAATGAGGCATTCGTAATGCTTTATTTTATACAGTTATACTGGTGATTTGTTGTTTGTTTTTACCTGACTTTCAACATGGAATAGAAATGTCTCTGTGTTTTTTTTCTCTTCTGGGCATGCACATGAGGTTGAATAGATTCCACCAAAAAATTGGCTTCTCCTGCTCTTGTTTATCTGAAATATCTACAATCTGTCGATTCCACTGCTTCATCTGGCACCGACTGGGTTAGTTCTAAGATTCAATGATAATAGTGCTCAGAGAGGAGACAGAAGCTGTTATGTTACTCTTAGAGAATCAGCAGAAAGGAGAAACCTTGGGTAACACTCCAAGGGGTGAGTTTGATTGACTCCCCCCACATCTGGGAAAAAAGACAATGAGGAAAGTGTGGCTCCCTGGGGTGGTCCACTTTAAAAGGTAGATGTTATTAAGGAAGTGAAGGTAGTGACAAATCCATTTGTTAGGTAAGTAGCTTAATCTAGAGGTTAACAGAAAAGACTTGGTGTTCATTCTGTTATAAAGAATATTAGGAGCTACTGAACAAAATAGCCTTGCACTCCATTTTCACTAATGTCTCTTAAAATAAAATACTTATATGTAAATAGATTTATGCATGAATTTTTAAAAGTAGTATAGTATTCCAATGTGGTCTTTATTCATTTTTTATTACACCTGAAAAGTCTTCTCTGATACTAACTACGTAAAATATCATATACTGAATTTCAAGGTATATTTTTATTTCCTTTGTGATTCATTTTATTTTAAGGAATTTTTTTCTCAGATTTTGTTCTTCTGAGATATAATGCTTTTTCATATGCTTTAGGTACTGTTATGCAACAGGGGAATTCTTATTTTACATATTAGATTGCAATCATTTATAGAATTATTTTGGTATTTGGTCATCTGTACTTACTGCAAGAAATGCATGTATGTATTTATATATGTATGTATACATTATATACATGTGTGTATATATACAGATATATATATACACACATGTAAATATATATACACACATGTATGTGTGTGTGTGGAGAGAGAGAGAGCCAATAAACACTTCACCCAATGACTTATAAGTTCTGGTAGGAACAAATGAAAGAAGGAACAATGTAAGATCCAAGAGGGAAACGAGTTTTAGAGTCACTGCCAGGATTGTTTTAAATTGACTTTTTAATAATTTACAACTCTGTGGCTGTGGTTTCTGTTCCCTGTTTTTTTCTTATTCCCTTAATAATTCTTTTTCTGTTCCAAACTGTGTTACTATTTTCTCAGCTCTTTCTCTCTGTTTTCCATTGTGAATGGAGAATTGATTAATTGGTATGCCACTTTGAATTCTTGAGGAAAAAAATCTGATATTTATCTATCTAATAAATGAAAGGAGAGCAACTGATTTTCACAGTAATAATCGTACATGCAGTTCTTTCTCTGGTCCCCATTATGCAGGGTGAAATGCTGCTTTGATCTATGGCCAGTTGTGTTTTTCATGATCTCTTGACTTCACCACCTTTTCTTCTTCTAATACTTCATTGATTCGACAGATGTTTTAGGCACCACTTACATGACCAGGAATGCCCCTCATTTCCAGCAGAGGAAGTTAAGGTGTGTTGGGGGGTGGTTCTTACAAGCCAGCTCTGGTTTATAATACACTCAAACAGTACTGTTCACACCATGGGTCATTTCCTGTTGGTAAATCGTGAAATCAATTTAAGCTCATGATCAGTTGTTCTAAAGAAATGAAATAGAATGGAGTTAGTTTTAAAAATCTGAGAATATCACCCAAATAAATGTATTCCATCAAACTCACTGATTAGCCTGTTTACAAATGTGCTACCGTGAGTGTAGCGGGATCATGCTAAAATAATCATGTCTGACTGTCCAGAAATTTTGGAAGATAGACCACGGAAGCCTGGCCTCCTTAACCTTCCCCTCTCCTTTCTTCCCTTTCAAGGTGCCCACCTTGGCTTCTCCTTCCTTTCTCTGCTCTCTCACTCCTCAGCTCTCCTGTTTTCCTGTCTTCTTCTTTTCTTGGTTGCCTTCTCTATCTCCTGCCATCTTTCACCATCCTACCTTTTTCTGAATCTGGATTCTTTTGACCTTCCATAACTAACCAAATCACCTGTCCCTGAAGGCATGTATTATGGAACCAAGAGACCTACGCTGAAAATGACAGTCTTTGTACTGCCATCTAGTGGTAGGATTTTAGTATGGAGTAAACTGAATGACACTCTAATGTATTTTTTCCAGGATTGTTCTTGGGTTTTCCCAGCTAGTTCAGGATTGTTAGAGATGAGTTGCTATGCCTCTTTTAAGAAAAATTCAAACATAAATTTGAAACTTAATTTATCTACTTTGGTTTTAGAGCTCTAGTATATGACATATGTTTTTAAAGACTATATTTAATTCAGTCCAGAAAGGAAAGTATAGCTTCTACCTGTTCGTCTCACTTCCTATCCTGTACATTTCTACATTGACTTTTTAATAATTTACAACTCCGTATAGTCTAGTAAAAACAAATGTTACTTCCTGTGTATGTATGCACAGTTTCCTTTAAACTTTGGATTATGTTTGTTGGCTGAACGTAAGCATATATTTGCCAACTTACATATTGTAAGTAAGTTTTGCTGATCACTGAACCCACTGATTAAGGAAAACTGTGTCCTGGAATGTCATAGAAAATAAAATGAAGAGTTGTTTCTTGGGACAGCAAGAATGTAAGGGAGTGTGTCAACCTAGAGAATTGGGAATAGCCCTTTGAGAATTCACAGAGGAACTTTGTGGGTCAGTGGGAACAGAGAAGGACTAGAAAGGTCATTTGGCATGTGACTTCTCACTCTCCTGAGGGTAGACTGACCTAGCAGAACTTGGGGGACTGAGAGTTAGCATAAGCTCCTCTGTTGACAAGAACTCTGGTGGTTTGTATGATATGTTTTGGATTACTGTAAAGCCTCATTCCTATGAGACAGTAGATTGGGAGCCTCCCAACATTCCTCACTAAAATTTGACCTTCATGAAAGTACCTCTTAAGCCTTAAGCACCCCTATTCCCCATTGTTCTGAGTGAATGACACTGCTTAAATGCTCAGTTTATTGAATGAAGAGATAGACAAACAATTGAGTAAATGAGTGTAGCCTGCTGTACCTATCATATTCTGTGCAGTATATTTCGGAATACTGTGGACACTATTGATCTGCAGTCCTGAAGTCCCAAACAAAAAGGAAACCTCCCCTGTCATTGTAAAATAGAAGGTGCCAGAACATAAAAGCTAGAACATAAAAGCTACCCCTTTACCCCAGTCTCTTGCTTCACCAGATATGTCCCATGTCCCAGCCATGTGCCATGGCCTACCACGATGACACTCTACCTTAATCCATTAGGAAGAAAGGAAGACCATTTCTCTGGCAAAAGTCCTGGTTCAGTGCCATCTTTTCCAGGAAGGTTCATACCAAATCATAAGGCAGTCCCCTCTCCCAGCCCCCTCCTCTCTTCTCATTGCCTCACTGCTTTATCCAGCAACACTCATCATGTTCGCAGAATGAGTGGGGACCAAGTCAGAGCCGGTACTGCTGTGTGTCAGTGAGCCCTCTGTAGTTCTCCGGTGGTGTTGAGTATATATTGTTTCCGCTCTTTCCCCTGTGTGTTTTATTCCCTGGTACTTAATATTAAAGAATAATGTTTGGTGGTACATCATAGATGCTTGATATGATTTAGGTTTTAGTAGATTCTGGAGTTGATCCCCTGTGAGTGGGAAATATTCTTACGGCTTCCAAATAGTCTTAATGAAAAGATAGTGCCGAATGAAAAATATAGTCAGTCCTTATTTATTCTTCTACTCTCAGGTAAAATATTTTACCTGTGAACATAGGATAAATAATGGCTTTGATTGAACCCAGGCAATTAATAGAGTCGGTGAGGTTTCTTAGATAATAATAACGCCAATTTCATTTCCCAGTCAGGTGAAACAAATTATGCCTCCTACCTCACCGCGGTTAACTGCGTCAGCAACATGGTACCATAAAACCTGAAAACGGTGGAGTATGGATAATCCCACTATAAATTGTAATAAAAATTACCCCTCCAGACTCTATATTCTCTCCATTAAGTTCATAGACACTGTCTCTTTGTACATAAAGTTTTATGAAATAAATCGACCAGTTCTCCTGTCCTTACCAGATAGCAAGCTGTTTTGATTTAAAAGCTGATAATGGTGCAGTCAGGTTTTGGTGTTTGCAGTACGTGTTAAAAACATAAATTTCCTTTAACAAACCTTGAGTAGAAGGAAAATCCTACATTTATTTGCACGATGCTGTTAAATATCTTTGTGAGGAAGAAAAAATGATGCTTTACGTTTGTGAGCCCATGTGTTGCATCCATAAAAGAAAGATTTGGTTTCCCCGCTCAGATCTCCAATCATAAAGGTGTAATAAGTAAACCCAAGCACAAATTTAAAGTAGCTTTGTATGAATTGTGTCAAATCTTTCTTTGTTTAGAAGGAATTGTTAATTTCTTTTTATTCCCCCCACATGTTTATTAGTGTATTATAGTTGCACATAATGATGGGATTTGTTGTTACATATTCATACAGGCACACAATATGAGGAATTGTTAATTTGATTGTGTTTTTATCTTTTCTGAGCTAAATTGAAGGGTTCCCTAATTATCTGTGGTGTAGCCTTTGTCCTAAGTGAATATTTTAAATCAGTTCTCTATAAACACAGGGAACTTTAAACAGAGGCAACCTTTTAGAAACCTGGCTCTAGTAGTCCTCAAAGAACATAAGCTAGAAGCCGAAGAAAGTGGTATGTTCTAATAAAGGCAGAATAGGTGGCATGTGAGGTTAAAGTTGAAGAGCATAGTCTTTAATACTTAGAGCAGATAGGAATATTCCAGACCAGGAAAAGAGTGAACAGTGAGGGCGGGGGCTGTAGCTCAGTGGTGGAGCACCTGCCTCCCACATATGAGGCACTGGGTTCCATCCTCAGCACCCCCTAAAAATAAATAAATGAAACAAAAGTAGTGTGTCCATCTGTAACTGAAAAATAAAAAATATTTTAAAAGACTATAAAAAAATAAAAAAAATTTTAAAGTGAACAATGTGGGCATAGCATGGCAGGTTCTTAAAGAATAAAGAATGGTATAGTTTTGCTGAAATGTTGTCTGTGGTGTATTTGCACACACATCTAATTGCATATGATATAAAATATACCATGTGTGAGTCACTCACATTCTCCTTTATAGGAAAGAATCTGAGGTCTGCACTGTTTTAGGTGTTTTTTTTTGTTTGTTTGTTTTTTTGTTTTTTACTCAGCTTATATTTAATGCTTACATTTTTTGTGAATATGATTTCCTAGTTGTGTAGACACAGAAAATAGCAAATAAAAGTGGCAAAAGAAAAAATAAAGGATTATTTCTCAATCTTTTTTATAACTTCCATCCCATAAAATGTTTTCTCAGTGGGATTTTATATGTTCCCAGTAGCCACAAAAAATGTATAGTACTTCACTCTCCATAGCTTCCCTTCCTGGGGGGGGGGGGTTCTACTGATTCTGTTTTACCTATCTATAGATGCTTGATACCTAATTCTCATGTGCCAAACCCCTGCCCAAGTTAGGAAAATTCCCTTTATCTGTGAGGACAACAAGAGCAAAAAGTGGCATCCAACAAAGATACCAGGATTATTATTAAAAGAAGAACTTAAATAATCCTAGCAAGGTTTTTCTGGATGGGAGCAAATAGGCTTACACAGTTCTTAAGTCCTTGGAGATAATACTTTATTACAGCATAATAATTACTTTTGAAATAATGACCATTAGTAATGAAAGAAAGGTTAAATTATTGTCAGTCTGTTTGCAGAAGGCAACAAATTATTTAATAAATCTTAAAAAGCTATTTATTAAAAATCATTCAAATAATAGCCTTTACTGCTCCTATTTCTTCAAACTTTATGTAGGTCATCTTGAAGTGCTATGCTAACCAACATACAGGCATTATTGCCAGTCTTTTATAGGTTAAAACAAAACAAAACAAAACAAAACCGAGACTTATGAATGTCTTCTATGCTGTACAGCTTGAAAGTGGTAGAGTTTCAAATGAAATAAATATCTAAAACTACGTCAAAGACATTTTGCCATGGTTAGACTTGATGCTTAAACCATATGAGTTAATTATCTATAGAACTGGTCAATATTAAATATCCCAACTTTATATTTCCTTTGATAAGCTAGCACTGGAGTTTAAATCATTTTTTTTGGTCAGGGATTGAATTTATTTTATATGAAATCTATACATATAAAATCAAGAGTGTGTGTGTGTGTGTGTGTGTGTATGTATATATTAATTGCATGAGGTAATTCCATATTTTGACATTGACATTGTAAGTAGTACAGTATCATGTATTTCCATTTCTCCAGCATCTTGCAGCATAAGAAACAGCCTTAAGCTGTAGGTTAACATTTCTAGGTGTAGGAAAATTTTGTCAAAGTGTGGTTCACTGAGTTTCAGAGATCGACATCTGTGTCGTTTTTAGACATATCTGGTCCCTGCCTGGAGCTCTTTTAAGTGGGAAATTGGTTAGAAAGAGACATGCAACACAGACATGCCTGTTCTATCTTGCTTCATTCTGATGGTGGTTATTTTCTGGAAAGAAAACACACACACACACACACACACACAAGGGGAAAAACACAAAATAAAGACACAGCCAACATTTATTATTACTGTTATAATTATATTTATTTTTCTTAGATTAATGAGTTCAATAAAATTCTGAGCACTCGCCAATAGCTAATAATCATTATAACATTAGAGTTTTAGAATTATCCTAACTTATATAGCAGATGTTCAGAAATGCTTTCTTCAAAATTGGAAAATAAATTCTAAAAAATGGGAGTTTGGTTATGGAGAATAGCTATATAGTAAGAGCTGGCATTTTCCAGTTTTTATTTCAGTATCTTTTCTATGTTTTTTAGTTCCTTTACTCTTTATTAAGCTTACCAAACAGTAAAATTCCTTGTATGCAGTCCAGCATGTATTGGTTTCATGATATGTGGTGTTACTTTCTATTACATTCCCAAAGTCATGATTTTAATGGAACATAATCCATTTATCATCTAACAAATGAGTAGTAGCTGGTGATGTACTATTTAGTGGCATTATTGTGCCCATTGGTATAATCTCCAGTAATCAAGGTAGTATAACCTCCAATTATGTGTTTTATGATCTCATTATCCACCTTGCAACTAGTACAACTATTAACAGGCCTGCATTATTGTTTTTTTTTTTTTTCTTTCCCTTCCTTGGCCAATTGTGATCATCTTTAATGTTAGTCACCAAAATAAGGCCCTGAAACTAAAAGTACACCCCCTTTCAGTAATCAGCTGGTGTTAACTGTATAATTTTGTGTGATCTCATATAAATGGAAGATTAGAATTTTTTCCATTCACAAAGCTAAATAAGCCACTGAATGGTTATAAACTATTTTTCAGTGTTGTACTCTATATTTATAACCATGATAAACATTGAGAATGCAGTCATACTTAATAGCAGCAAGAAGATGCTATCACAGTGATTCTGTTAAGATGTAATATTTATTCCATACCTTATTCCAGAAAAGATAAAAGCAATATCAGCCTCATTATACTGTTCAGTCAATAATTTAACTATTAACTGTGTGACTGTAACTATCCAGCCAAACAGTTTATTTAGAGAGGCCTTATGTGTTGGTGAGGTTTGTAATGCATACCCAGTTCATCGCTGGGCATGGTAGAATATGCTTGTTTTAGTCAGTCTTTTTCTCTGTGTTGACCAAAGATCTGACTAGAATAATTAGAGGAGGAAAAATTTATTTGGCTTATGATTTCAAAGGTCTCAACCCATAAACAGCATTGCTCTGGGGCCTAAGGTGAGGCAGCATATGATTGTGGAAGGGTGTAGAGGAGGAAGGCAGCTCAGGACATGGCAATGAGGAAGTGGCGAGAGAATGCTGTTCACCAGGGACAAAATATAAACTCCGAAGGCAAGCCCCCAGTGACCTGCTAGCTTCAGCCATACCTTACCTGCCTACAGGTAACACCCAGTTCATCCATTCAAGTGGATTAATGTACCGATTAGGTTAATGCTATCATAAACCAATCATTTCACCTCTAAACTCTTTTGTATTATTCCACACATGAGCTTTTGGGGTCACCTCATAGATAAACCATAACAATGTTTGAAGTATAAATTGGCACTATACCCTTTGTAAGCATATCTATAAATGTAAACACATACACGGAGACATATGTGTGGACATATATATGTATGTAAAATTATACCATTTTTTAGAAATGGTGTACTCTACAAACTAAAAGAAATTAGTTGACTTATTAATATAAAACTCTTGGATTTTATTCCTCATGTTGTACCATTAAACTGAGAAAGTGTCTTTGTGTTATTTCAACTAACGTGACACTTATAGTGCCAATTTAATTTCTTTGTTGTTCTCTGATTCATTTGTCAAAACTTAAATAAAATTCACATTGACAGATTTAAAAATAAGAATTAAAACAAAAACATTAATTCCATTTTTTAACCTTTTGCCTTACCCAGTAATTTCTTTCCATTACCTTATTCATTTCATTAATGCACATTCCTGCTTTAACCATGTGTAGAGTATGCAGACCGTGCCTATGGTACGTTCACCATCAAATAGATAAAGCAGATCAAGCAAAAAAAAAAAAAAAAAAACAGGCAAGTTCAGTGATACAGAGAAGTGTGGACCCCCAGAGGTAGATAACAGAAAGAAGCAGTGGACTAGGCATTTGGGAGAGCGTGACTAAGACTGCAGGAGAAGGCTGTGTCTCAGAGGAAAGTTATCAGTTACATTGTCCAGGTTGATATGAATAAGAAAGGGCAATTAAAAAGATGCACAGTCTTAGAAAGTGTAATGCATGCTGGCAGAGAGGGAGGTAAATTTTACAAGTAGATAGGTTGATATGATTCAAATAAAGGATATAGGAGGTGGGAATGAGGCACAATGAACTGTTCATAGACGCAGTTATTGCGGGCATTGTGTGGCTCACTAAGGAGTCTATATTTAGTGAACACTGCAGGGAGACACAGAAGGTTGGAAGTAGGTGGGAGTTAACATAGTAACATTGAAGTCTGGGCGAAGAAATGTGTGTAGTGGAAATAGAAGAAAAGAGACGAGCAAAGCCAGGTGAGAATTCTGCAGGGCCTGGGCAGAGGTGGACATATGACAGAACTTATTGGCCAATTAGATTTCAAGGACGAAGGAAAAACTGAATGGAGGATACTTCCCAGTTTCTCCTGTTATAAACTAGAACATGTTAAAGTTCATTGGAAAAGTATTTTAATCAAAAGATTATTTTGTGAACTTGACCCAGAAAAAAACACTGAATACCAAAGGTGACAGATCAAGAAAGAAGAGACACGAAGTATTCCAGAATATATCTTAAAGTATAACTCTACAGGAAGAATAGATGAGAATGTAATATTCAGGCAGGTGTCTGGAAACTTGGGGAAATTAAGAGAGATCATGAATCTCAGAGTATAGACAAATTAAGTAAAAATAAATCCACATGTACACACAGAGCGGCAAAATAGTCGAGCATGAGTCATAAAGAAAATTTCAAAAGATATTTGCGAAGGAATTTAAGGAAGACTGTCAGCAGTAACAAATGCCAGAAAGCAATGGAGTAGTCTCTTCAGAAGGCTGAGGGATCCTAGAATTCTGTCCTCAGCTAAAGTACAATTCAGTGAACAGCAAAATAAAAGTTTTTTCAGACATATATTGACTGAGAGTTTACTGTTCACATAAATTTGCTAAAAGAACCAATAAAGGATATGCTTTTGACAGAAGAAAAAGAACCCTAAAGAAAAAGAGAGTTTAGAACTGATTTTAAAAGTATATAGATAAATATCTGCATAAAGATAAATTTTAATTAACTTTTAATAGTAAACCATGCACCAACCTTCTAGACTTAAGTGGTAACTGGGGAAGGTGGGAATGTTATCGGACAGTTACAGCAGGCTAACTCTTGTGCTTGGGAGGAGGGTAGATAACTTTGACTTCAGACTTTAGAAGAAATGTTTAAATCTGGCAGTTTAAGCTTTATAATAGGGGAAATGGCATATTCATACAACAAGGGGAATATAAGTTGATTCAACTACTTTGGAGAGCAATTTGGCAATATCTAGTGAAACCAGTGATTTGCACACTCCTTAATTTTCAGGTACATGTTTGGAAGCAACTTGCTTCAGCTTTTTTAACAATGGATATTTTCAACAGCTTAACTTTCAGTCACAAGAACAGATAAACAATAGTGGTCCATTTAGAAAATAGAATACGATGCAATGCTTCAAATCAAAAAGTATGAATAAATATCAAATGCCATGCTGCATGAAAACATTATAGAATACAGTATTGTTGTATACAGTTTTTAAATAAAAACATGGATAATATTCATATCATACACAGGAATAGGAAGGATATACCCCAGGATACTGTAAAAGAAGAGAACAAAATAGGAATTAAAACAGTCTTTCAACTCTTATCTGTGATGTTTTGCTTTTAAAGTGTTTCGAAGGAAATAATGCAAAATATTACAATTATTTTAATCTTCCAAAAGAATATTGTCATATATTCATATAAATATGTATACACACATAAATGTGTCATATATTCATATAAATATGTATACACACATATGCTTGGAATAACTTAAAAAATTACTTGACAAACTAATTAATTTAACTCAATTTCTGGCAAATTAATGAGAACTTAAGTCTGGATTCCATGTTTAATAGCTCTTCATATTTTATTTTTTATATCAAGGATAGTTAGAGGTGAAAGGTAAAAAGGAGAAATAGTTTTCAGGATTGGGATTCTCCTTTCAGGAAAGAGAAAAGGACTAAAAATACTGAAGAATTGACTTGACCCTGATATTGTATTTAATTGGTCGTCTCAGTGGGCAGACACACAGGAAGTCTTGCTGCTCTTACTAGCAGGTGAACTTGACTAGACTGTAATGAGACACTCCAGCTCTCAGGTGGCAGCTTGGCCTCGGGAACAGCAAGTGTTCAGTGCTGAGCTAACTTGGCAGGTTTGGTCAAGAAAACCGGCAAGATGATGTTCAGAACAGATATATTATTATAGCAGTATACATCTTAGAAGTTGTGCAAACATAAATGTCACTGTTTTTTTACCAGTAAAGTTTTTATTTCTATATGAAAATAAAAGTGTCAAAATTTTGTGCTTGTTTAACCACTAAACATACCAAGCTCAGGCAACACACGAAGTACCAGACGTTTGCCTGGAAAAGACCTTATCCTTTCTTAGAGCCCAAATCTTCTTGAGAAAAGTCTCACATGTAACCAACACGGGTACATTCCTGTAATCCCAGTAGCTTGGGAGGCTTAGGCAGGAGGATTGTCAAACCCAACCTTAGCAACTTAGCGAGGACCTGAGTAAGTCAACATGACCCATCTTTAAATAAAATGTAAACAAGGACTGAGGATGTGGCTCGGTGGTAAAGTGTTCAATCCCTAGTACCAAAAAAAAGAAAAAGAAAAAAAAAAAAAAAGGTCTTACAAAACCAAGATGGAGTTCCATAAAGAATAGTGTAAAGTTAGGAAAGAAAAACTAGTGTGTACTTCCGGTTTTCTTGTCCCTCCCAGCATGGCTCAGAGTGTATAAAATCAGTGCACTTAAAGCACATGTTCACCGGGCCTATCTCTAAACAGAATTAGGGCTTTGATATTGCTCTTCATAACTTTAACATAGTAGACCCAGGGCCTCACAGATATGATACCTAAGACAGCTGCTTTTGGTTACAAGATCAATGCTCATAAATCCAATGCATTTTTATACATAAGTGATGAATCTTCAGAAAGAGAAATTAGGAAAACTACCCCATTCACAATAGCCTCAAAAAAAATAAAATACTTGGGAATCAATCTCACAAAAGAGGTGAAAGACCTCTACAATGAGAACTACAGAACACTAAAGAAAGAAATTCAAGAAAACCTTAGAAAATGGAAAGATCTCCCATGTTCCTGGATAGGCAGAATTAATATTGTCAAAATGGCTATACTACCTAAAGTGCTATACAGATTCAATGCAATTCCAATTAAAATCCCAATGATGTACCTTGCAGAAATAGAGCAAACAATTATGAAATTCATCTGGAAGAATAAAAAACCTAGAATAGCTAAAGCAATCCTCAGTAGCAAGAGGGAAGCAGGGGGTATTGCAATACCAGATCTTCAACTCTACTACAAAGCAATAGTAACAAAAACGGCATGGTATTGGTACCAAAATAGACAGGTAGATCAATGGTACAGAATAGAGGACATGGACACAAACCCAAATAAATACAATTTTCTCATACTAGACAAAGGTTCCAAAAATATGCAATGGAGGAAAGATAGCCTCTTCAACAAATGGTGCTGGGAAAACTGGAAAACCATATGCAATAGAATGAAATTAAACCCCTATCTCTCACCCTACACAAAACTCAACTCAAAATGGATCAAGGACCTCGGAATCAGACCAGAGACCCTGCATCTTATAAAAGAAAAAGTAGGTCCAAATCTTCAACTTGTTGGCTTAGGATCAGACTTCCTTAACAGGACTCCCATAGCACAAGAAATAAAAGCAAGAATCAACAACTGGGATAGATTCAAACTAAAAAGCTTTCTCTCAGCAAAGGAAACTATCAGAAATGTGAAGAGAGAGCCTACGGAGTGGGAGAATATCTTTGCCAACCATACCTCAGATAGAGCGCTAATTTCCAGAATCTATAAAGAACTCAAAAAACTCTACACGAAGAATACAAATAATCCAATCAACAAATGGTCTAAGGAAATGAACAGACACTTCACAGAAGAAGATGTACAAGTAATCAACAGATATATGAAGAAATGTTCAACATCCCTAGTAATAAGGGAAATGCAAATCAAAACTACCCTAAGATTTCATCTCACCCCAATTAGAATGGCGATTATCAAGAATACAAGCAACAATCGGTGTTGGCGAGGATGTGGTGAAAAAGGAACACTCATACATTGCTGGTGGGGCTGCAAATTAGTGCAGCCACTCTGGAAAGCAGTGTGGAGATTCCTCAGAAAGCTTGGAATGGAAACACCATTTGATCCAGCTGTCCCACTCCTTGGCCTATACCCAAAGGACTTAAAATCAGCATACTACAGAGATACAGCCACATCAATGTTCATTGCTGCTCAATTCACCATAGCCAGATTGTGGAACCAACCTAGATGCCCTTCAGTTGATGAATGGATAAAGAAACTGTGGCATATTTATACAATGGAATATTACTCCGCAATGAAGAATGATAAAATTATGGCATTTGTAGGCAAATGGACGAAATTGGAGAATATCATGCTAAGTGAGATAAGCCAATCTCAAAAAACTAAAGGACGAATGATCTCGCTGATAAGCGGATGAGGACATATAATGGGGGTGGGAGGGGTTAGCATTAGGTTTAGGGTTAGGTTTAGGGTTAGGGATAAGGAGAGCGGTAAGAATGAAGGAAAGAAGGACTGTATAGAGGGCAAAGAGGGGTGGGAGGGGTGGGGGGGAAGGGAAAAAAAAATAAACATCATTGCCCTATGTAAACGTATGATTACACAAATGGTATGCCTTGACTCTATGTACAAATAGAGAAACAACATGTATCCCATTTGTATACAATTAAAAATATATATATATATAAAAAAAAAAATGACAGCTGCTTTTTACATGTAGTACTTACATTTTGTTAAGGTGGGTGAAAGTTAGAATCACATCCATGGAAGTCAGTTTGCAAATGAACTTCCCCAGTTACAAGACTCATCTCAGTGGCCCTTTGTGTTCTCTGCCTATGGGCCACACAGTAATTATTGTGAAATGCTGGGGAGGAAGGCTTCTATATATGTGTTTATCAGTCAATCAAAGAAAGTTTTCATAAAATAAAAAAATGTGATGTGAGGATGTATGTGCACAAGAAACATGTTTTGTTGTTGTTGTTCATACTGGAGATTGAACTCCAGGATGCTTAACCACTGAGCCACATCCCTATCCCTTTTTATTTTCGAGAGGGTCTCCCTAAGTTATTGAGACTGTCCTTGAAATTGTGATCCTTTTGCCTCAACCTCCTGAGTCACTGGAATTATAATTGTGCACCCCTGTGCCTGGCAGAAACATATCATTCTTGATGGAAATATTTAACAGCGGGAAGGGACACTGTGTCCATCCCTGAAGCAAAGGGTGGAAAGTGTTTGAAGAAGTCAGAAATGAAAATGAAGATGGATAACCAAGTCTTGAAATTTATAGAGAGGTGCAACAACATGTATAAAAAATTGTCAAATTGGAGAATTTTTGATGGTTTTTGACCATATTTTCAAGAAGACCAAGAGTCTACTCTATTTCTAAGAGAATACATTAACTCACTGTTATATATCAAGACATTCCTTTAGTAGTTTTAAATGTATTCTGAAATGAGGCTTGGAGGGGTGGAGAGAAATAGCAACATTAATTCTCAGTATGGCACAATAAGTCTGCAAGCCAGTTTTTTTTTTTTAACCATTTAATTTTTAACCAGCAAAGAACCATTCCCTGGTAAATTACTTAATGCTCACTAGCTGTACATAACAGAGGTAATACAGAAGAAGTAAGTCCAAGGCAGATTTTCTGCTCTTTCTTAAATCTAATGTTCCTTAGACAAGGACTATGAATCAGTAATACTTAAAATTATTATTACAGATGTCAATCTGTGGCTTCAAGGATTCACTTTTCTCCAGTCCACAACCCAGAAAATGCAGAGAGCAAAAAGACTGAATGAGTGAAATAAGAAGTGAATACAAAGGCCATGGATTAATGCTAAAGTCTTCTCCATGCATTAGAGATGAAAATGAGTTTGGTTGATCTCATTATTCCACATATGTATTCACCACAAAATCACCTTATTAATAAGTATTGTAAATCTGCTCTGCCTAAAGTAGATTCAGTTTTGACTAAAATCAATTGGAACTAGTTGGCTTGGGTTTGGAGCAGTTATAATGAATTGACAAAGTGGAAAAGTAGGGGGAAATATTGGTTCTGTGAGCTCTAAGAGAGCCCCTGGAGTTCAGGAAAATAAGGGCACAGAGCAAGAGTAGAAAAGCCTGCTTATTAGTGGAAAATGTTATGTACTTCTTTTTTTCAATCTCAAAAGCCTTTTTGCACTCTTAAGACAAATTTCTAGGGAGCACAAACCAATTATAAATCTGTATTTTCTTTTGACAAACAAAGAAAAGTAGTATTAGTATGATTCTTTAGAAAAATGAAACCCTAATAACTATTTTGATAACCTTCACAAACATTAATTTTTAAGTCATATTTTAAATGACGATATTCCCTTATTGCAGTTTCAAAGCAGTAACTCACATGATAGGAATAAGAGGGATGAGGAAGTGTTTAAAATGATTTCCTGAAGGGAAAGAAAAACCTGTTAAAAGTAATTTAACTGAAAACTGAATAGAAATTATGAACATTTTTATTTCCATGTCATCCCATGGCCTGTTGAAACCCCAAATATAATATTCTAAGACTTTACAGAGTAATAGAAATTTAATGATAGTGACTTTCCCTCCACAAATGTTAATATTAGAATGTAAGTCAGAATGTAATTTTTTAAAGAAAATGTGAATTAGATGCTTTTATCATGATATTACAAAATCTCTTTCCAACTAGGGACTACTGTGATCATTTTAAGTAAAGCTTTGCATTATTACCACCATCTTCATCAGCAAATATTGCATTTACGGTATACAATGGAATATGGTTGACATTGCCTCTCCTCTCAAGAAGCAGACAAAATAATAGGAATGTAAAAATAAATGTGTACTTCACTATAGTTCAAAATGGAAAATGCAAAAATTCAATAAAAACATATGAATGCAACGTGTGGGTTGGTTTTGGTTAAATAAGAGATGCATTTAGTTAGAAAGCAAAAGGAGGGTTTAGGAAGAAGGTATCATTCTATAGGACAGTTAGTTTTTTTGTTTTTTGGTCTTTTGGGCCATATTGTGTGTGGAAGGAAATGACCTGATAATGCTGGATTCAGGGGTTCTGGGGTAAGCTTATGCAAGAAGCATGAGTGTAAGACGAGTCAGAGAATGGTTGTGAGGGGCTGTAGAACCCTATTTGTTAGATGATGGGACAAAATTCAAGATTTTAAATGAGCGATGATTTAAGGAGAACCTTGGAATCGCCCAGTGACCAAGAGAAATGCTATGTGGGATGAATGTAGATAGCAGGACCTTGGGGAAGTTCAGTAAGTAAAGAATCCAGAAAAGTCATTGGGAGAAATCAACAGCAATTCGCAGTTGATTTAATGAGGGGGACAAGGGAAATGAATGACAGCCTGGAACCTGGAAGAGCAGGAGAATGACAGATCTATCCATTATGATCAGAAGCCAGGAGGAAGAACAGGTGTGAGATGATTTTGAACATGCAGGTGGAGACATAGTGAGGAGGATGGTTGAAGGTGAGCCTAGGTTTAGGGCGAAAGTTAGAGCTAGGCCTGTGGATTTGGCAGGCAGTCCCACTGAGATAGTGGTTGAAACTGGAGAAGTTGGAGAATTGTGTGGAGTCACTGAGAGCTCATCAGCAGAGGGGAACGCTAACATTTAATATCATATAGAAAGAGGCGGCCCGGGAGAAGATAGGAGGACAGGTGATCACAGGGAGAAAAGACCCCAGAGAATGCAATAGTGTGCCACAATCAGCAAATACTTCATCTCCAGACTAGGTAGTATTTTATGGTGAGCCATGTGGTTTCTGCAACAGCTGCTCGATCCTGCTGTTGTAGTGCTAAAACAGCCAGATATGAAAATAAATGAGCGTGGCTGAATAAAACTTTATTCACAAAAAGTGAATAAAGTTCCACAGGCCTTAATTTGCCTGAGGAAGGGGGAGAGTTTTAAGTAGAAGCTGGAAATGAAAATGCAGAGGGCTAACCAGCAGGGTGGACAGCTGTGGAGAGGTCCAGCAGTATTGTGATGGAAGTGGACCTTGCGCTAGGGAATGGTAAGAGCATTATGAGGTTATTTTTGTAATATAATGGTAGCAGAAGCCATTACACTGTCAAGTATACAGATAGGAATTGGGGGAAAATGAATAAATTGCATATTATATCTACACAGTACCAATATCCCAGGATTTACAAAATTGAATTTTAAAATCTTCATTTAGAGTTGTGTGAATAATCACAGCGGCTGCAGTGGAAGCATACAGCCTCATTAACAGTAGCATGCATAATGGAAGCAAGAAGCAAGTCTTAGCTCACCCAGTGCCTGGTCTGCTTACTGGTGTTGACTGTCTTGAATCACAGAGTTGACAGTACTCTGAGTCAGTCATTCTTTACTTGTGCACGTTTCTCTCACCCTGTCTTGATAAGCTAGAAAAATAAGCCATATATGTGAACAGCTGATATTCTGAAACCACGTGAAGTCTGAATATCAGTTGTGCAAATATATTGTGAAGGGCATGCTATATGGCCCTTTGTGTCATAAAGTACTGTGTCTTAATTGATGACTCTGTGCAGTCAGCATGAACTGATGGAAGTGGCTGGTGCCACTTCTAAAGAACATTAATATTAATGTCACAGGTGATCCCCACATGTGTCTCTAGCTGAATCCCAGGCTGATAGCCAAAGGGATCTTTATTGTGTCTTTCTTCTACTCAATACTTCCAATGACTTCCCTTTACATCCAGTGCAAAGCTCACAATCCATTCTCTGTGTGTCCCCCGCTCTCTGTCCTCATCCACTACTTTCTCCTGTTGTTGGTCCCTGCTCAGCCTCCTGGCAGGTCTCCAAACATACACAACACACACCCACCTTTGCACCTGCTCTTTGCTGCCTGAAATGCCCCTTGTCCCTCAAACACAAACAAAAGCATATCAGCTTACATCTGCAGTTCTCTCCCACTCAGCTCCTTCAAGTCCCTGCTCACATGTCATCTTACCTGGGAGGCTTTTCCTGGCCACCATCACTGACACTGTCCACCTGACTGTCCCAACTCTAGTCATCTCCCCTGCTTCATTGTTCTCTATGGCATTTAGCATTTTCTGATACCATATATGTTTGTCTTCATTTATTTACTGTCTGTCTCCACTCAGAGTAAAAACAGAAAGTTTATACTGCTTACTGCTCTTTAGCCAGAGCCCAGGAAAGTGCTGTATAGCTCAACAGTGTCTAATAATTATTTGCTGACTGAATACATAAACGAATGTTCCAATCAAGAAGCAGTGTTTTATATATTATCAGTATGTGTTCTGCCTCACTGAGGTATTTTCAGCTTAGGTACTTGTAAGAAGAAAACTACCTAATTTGAGTGGTCCCAGAGATAGCAAAGAATTTGGAAACAGTGTCATGTAAGGGGAGAGTTAAAGAAACAGTCTGTGTACTGTTAGGGTAAAACAGGATGCTGGTTGATGTCTAAGTGCCAGGCAGGGGACTCAGTGCTTTGTGTGTATCATCTACTTTGCTGCCCACAACAGCAATGGCAGGGGAAGAATCTGAGGATTAGTGGTGCCAAATCGGTTGCTGAATGTCAGATGGTTACAAGTAACCCCAGGTTCTCTGATGCCAGGGCCATGTTCTCATCCTAGAGAGGCTCTGTGACTCTCCTTTTTAGAACAATTTCTGCATAGAATGTGCTGGAAGACTCTTCTACCCAAAGATGCTATGAATATCCCCCTCTCACGTCCCTCCCCAGTCACTTTCCCTCCCTACCTCATGCCTCCACTGCCCTGCTTCCTAGCATGAAGCAGCAGCTCTCTGAGAAGCCAAGTTTTCTCTAACTGGGGCATGTTTCAGCCTTGGCAGGACAAACAAGTAGGGCATCTGCAAGTGGCAGGCGGCCTGTCAGTGGCTGAAAGAGGGAGAAAGGACAGCCCAGTGGCACTGCGGCTGCTACCCACCCAGCTGCCTCTCTCCCCTCCAGCGCTGGTGCATGGAGAGGAGGGGATTCAGCTGACCTTCATCTGGGACTTCTGTCCTTCTTTTAAAAAACTGTGCTAGGACTCGACTGTTATGCTAAGCAAAATAAGCCAATCCCAAAGAACCAAGGTCTGAATGTTTTCTCTCATATGTGGATTCTATTCACAGTAAGGGATGGGGGTGAGAAATGGAGGTATTTTGGACTAGAGAGAAAGGTATGAAGGGAGGGGAAGGGGCGTGGGGATAAGAATCATAGTAGAATGAATCAGACATTAACCTGTGTGCTTGTGTGATCACATGACCTGTGTAACCACATCATGTACAACCAGACGAATGAGAAGTCATACTCCATTTATGTATATGTCAAAATGCATTCTGTTGTCATGTATAACTAGTTAGAACAAATTAAAAAATATATTTAAACAAAAAGAAAAGACCCAAATAAAGAGATGGAACTTGCAAAAAATCAAAACCAAAACCAAAAACAGAAACAAAACAAACAAACAAACCAAAAAAACAGTGCTGGGGCTCAATCCCGAGGCCTTGCATCTAGAAAATGTTAGTTTGTAAGTTTTAGGGTGTGTTCTTAAATGTTGTTGATATGTTTTAATGTTGTTGTACACATTTAATACAGTGACTTATGGAAAAACTTCCTTTCCCTTTTGAATAGCAGAATGAATAGGTTATCCCTACAGAAATTAGAAGTGCTTAGACAGCACCCAGGTGGGGGTGAGTGGGTGTAAGGAGTGGACGTGGTTGCCATGTGTCTGTGCCAGTTTACTATTAGGTGGAGAAGCAAAATGTTCAAATGTGTCATGTGGGTTAAAGAGAGCCAAAAATGTGGGGTTGGTGGTGCAATCCCAGTGACTCAGGAGGCCAAGGCAGAAGAATCATGAGAGGCCAAGGCAGGAGAATCGTGAGTTCAAAGCCAGCCTCAGCAACTAAGTGTGACCCTCCCTGTCTCTAAATAAAATTTTAAGAAAACCTGGGATGTGGCTCAATGGTTAAGCGCCCCTGGGGTCAATCCGCATTACCAACTAAAAAGAGAGCCAAACATATGACATAGAGCTTTGGGTGACCACATGCCTGAGAGGATCCACCCACATGAGCCTCCTGTCAAGTATGGGCTTGAGAAAAGGGACAGCAAAGCTTTGTTTACCTGAACAATAATACCAAGCAGATGGCCCCTTAGAATCAAAGAACCTTGCCTGGCAAAATTGATGAATCAAAGATGGCCCTAATGTCAAAACACCCGTAAATACGTTTTAAATATTCTGAATTGAAAAGTGGATGGTGTACAATGTAGTATGTAGCTTTTCTTTTCCTTCTTATATTAATGTACTGTTTAAGCTTTTGTCACTTAGGACAGATTGCCACTTGGCAAGAGAGTAGCACGGGTAGGCTGACTGTAACTATAGCTGCATTTTGTGTACATCATTGCTAGGAAATCTCTGGAAGGACCTGGGAGAGTTAACATGACATCTTGATTTTATACTGCTGCCCAAGAAGTCATCCCAAAACTTAGTGGATTAAAACAGCAACTATATTCTTGGTGCATGATTCTGTGTGTCAGACATGTGGGGCGGGTTTAGTCAGGCAGTTTTCATTTTGGCTTCACATGGTTAGTCACTTGGTGGCTGGAATGTGGCTGTCTGACATGACTTCCTTTTGTGGCTGCTGGCTGGGATTGTCTGCCCTGCCTGCTGAGCAGCTTGTCTCCTAGGGGCTCTCCTAGGTATATTCACTTGCTGGCTAGATTCTAAAGACAGCAAGAGAAAGAGGAAACCCAGTGTACAAGTGGTTTTGAAGCTTCTCCTTGTGTTCCATTTGGTAATATCCCATTGGCCACATCAAGTCATACTGTAAGCCAGGCATTATAAAAAGTGGCCACGCAAGGATGCGGACACAGGGAAATGTGCTACACTGGGTAACTCTTTATAGTAGCAATCTCCCATAACTGGGCATTTGAAAGTCAGCAGGTTCAAATTCAGGTGTTGGAATTCTGTGCCTATCTTCCTGGGATTTTGTCACATGGACTGAAACTCATTCAGGGTTCCAGACACCTTCAACTCTAGGAGCTGGTTTTCCCAAAACTGATCCCATTTAATCTCCAAGGTAAATTCTGAATATTGATAGATTATCTCCTGTTCTACTTAGGGAAGTAAATTTTTTGTTGTTGTTCTGGTTGCTCAGGTAACTTTTATATTGCCCCCAAATAAGCACCCCAGAGAATTAGGCCTTTATAAATGGACTCAGATGTGCAAAGACTAATGGAGGTGAACTAGGTTGGATATCCCTATTCCACATTTAATAAAAATAGAGTGGAATTATGCAAGTATGTAAATAAGCTAATCATCTGACCTAATCAGCAATGCAGATTTTAAAAAGCCTTTCTAATTACTTCCTCAGCTTGGCTGAAGGTATGGGTAAAAACAGTTTCCAGCATGGTGGTAGCAGATGTATTTCATAATATTTGTTGAAAATATTGGAAAGAAATCCCCAATTATGATACCCTGAAAAGTACATCAAAAAGGATATCTTATTTAACATATTTTATACTTTGAATAAGATATAAACATAACATAATTTAGATGATCACAACTTTCACTCAAGTTATTTGAAGTGCTTCATACAGTTAGACGTGAACTTTGAGAGCCAGATTGCTTCTTGGTTCACTGCCTATATCTTCCTTGGTTTCTATTGCTTACCTATGAGAACTCCAGCTGCTTCGGACAAAATGACTCCTCTAGAATATTTTTCCTTTGGCTATTTGCTAATTAGGTACTTTGGCAAAGGTGTCTTAGTGTGTGATGTTGGGACAGCTTTAAATTTACATTGTTGACATTTACAGGCATATGTAATACCATACAATATGGTATTCATTTTCTTGGCTGGCTTTGAATAGTTAAGAACGGCTGTTAAATGAATCATTCTAGAACAGACTTGCCCAGAAAGAAACTATCTATGAATTTCTGGCTGAAATGCCTGTATCTTCCAAACAGTCCTGAGCTGGATATTCATCTTTACTTTCCATTCTGTGAGCCACTCAGTGCCTTCCCATTATGGTCATGGATTGCTTAATGACACTTCAGTCAGCAATAGACCGTGCATACAGTGGTGGTCCCATAGATTATTTCACCTAGTGGTCTTGTAGCTGTCTCAGTTTTGGTAAGCACCCTCTTTAATGTTGGTACAAGGGTGAACTCTCCTAACAGTACATTTCTCAGAATCTAACCATGTTGTTAAGTGAGGCATGATAGATTATTATTTTAATAGATGTTAGCTGGAGCCAGTTTCTGTTCCTCTGGCCAAAATAAATCTTAAATGATATGGTACTTCAAGTGCCATTAGAGTTGACTGAGTAGTTAAGCTCTATGTTATCAATTGGTGGTAGAACTTTTTGCTTTGTCCCCTTCTGAAGTATCTTCCCTAGAGATCAGATAGAATATAAAGACTTTTTGTCTTACACTGTATGCTACAAAGCAAACATTCAAAAACTCTTAATGGATTTCCTCCATAATTCCTGACATTTGGAAAAATGAAGGCTATATTTGAGGAAGTTATGAGTGCAGTCACATGACAGTGAATTGTTTTACTTGAGAATAAGGCCAAAAAAATATGGATGATCCAGCATATGACTGAATTTATTCATTAGTGTCTAAATTCAGGAGGTGAACAGTTGAACTTCATAAGGTGTAACAGCTTTCTATGTATATAGACTCTTAGATCATTAGGTCAGTTTTTCAACCTGGGTACTATTGAGATTTTACACTGGTAAATTTTTCATTGTGGGAGACCAATGCTCTTGTGTATTTTAGGATATTTAGCATATCCTTGACCTCTTGCCCACTAGATGCCATCAGCATCGTCCCCTTCCCCACCCCCAGTTACGATAAACCAAAATGTCTCCAGATACTGCCAGCATCTCCTGGGTGGCAAAATTGTCTTCAGTTGAAGTCTACTTCTTTAGCTTGTTTAAACTATTTTCTCTTTAATTCATCCAATATGCATTGAGCGCTTCCACTGTGCAAAACACATTTTGGTTTATATATGTACATAATACAGGCAGAATGTTTGTCAAATACACTAAAACACACTGGGTTCAACAGAAGCCAGTTCCTTCCAAACAACTTTAATTAGGAATCTGTGGGAATTCTCTAGGTATAGTTTTTCCAGCCTTAATGTAAATATTGTGTACAATCACAAGAAATTGCCTGTTTGTGAATTTAAAAAAAAATAGTGAAACATCAGCATTTCCATATGGTTCTATATAATGTATAATATATAGTAATAGCAAAATGAGAAGAAAGAAAGATACCTTTTTACCAAATGTCATCCTCACCGTGATTTTAAATGTATTCGTACCCAAGCATCATTGTAACCGTGATTTGAAGTACATTTGCTTTCCTTTGTTTAAGTAGTGGTGCTTTTGGAAGTCTTACGTAGATGCCTTTGAGGAGTAGTAG
Source organism: Sciurus carolinensis (assembly GCF_902686445.1). Lineage (NCBI taxonomy): Eukaryota > Metazoa > Chordata > Mammalia > Rodentia > Sciuridae > Sciurus > Sciurus carolinensis. Next base: position 67,966,178 of record NC_062217.1, on the reverse strand, counting down.
TCTGGGTTAGATCAGTATGGATTGAAGTTGTATGTTTTAACAACACAGTTATAAACTAGTACAGTACTTTTAACTGAGAAAGCATGCTTGCTTTGTTCTTGAAGTGAAGGCTGATGGAAATTCTAGACAGTGGTTGCTAAAGTTGTCATATCAAAAAGGAAGCAGAAACGAACTCTGATTTAAAACAGTATGGGTGAACACTTTAAATTTTAACAGCAACCTCTCATTGAAAGGATCTGATGATGATCCTGGTCAACAGGGTCAGAGCATCAGTTTCTTGCCTTGGCAAGTTCATGGTTAGAGAAGAATCATACCTGGAAATGCCTTTTTTGAAAAACGAACTCAGGATGGTGATAAAGAGCACCTGTTAGCACATATAAATAGATACTCCAAATGCTGCCACCTCTGTCATTTTATGCACTCAAATCTCCACAAATGGCAGTGAAGAATTGGGAGACTGCAGCTCCCTGAAAGCATGAAAAGTACCTAAAACTTTCATTGGTTCCAACTTTGTTCTCTTTTAAACTTAGGAGAAGCAGGAAGCAAATAATACCTCCTCTACCTCATGCTCTCTCCCTTTCAGGGAAAGTGCTAATGAGCAGTGAGGTGGCCAGAACTCTGGCAGCAGATGCAAGGAGGAGGAGAAACCAGAGGGCGGGACAGTAGCTCATGAGCGACATAATCAGCTTTTGACCACCCAGGAGTTGGTAATGTTGCAGATTTTATAGTTTCTATTCTGTCATGTTGCCCTGACACTCTCGGGAGCTGATGTAGGTTTTGCAAATCAAATGAACAAGGGAAAAAGAGTCAGTTGAGTGATCAGTACATAAAACACATAGCTTTTGCTAATTCCTATAATGTCTAGAGAATTCCATGTGTGTGATAATGCACAGAAAAGATATTCCATGCTTGATGTTGGTCCAGGGCAAGGTTAACTTCTGCACACTAATTTTAATTCATTATATATGCCTTTTTTCCCCAGCACAAATGGACCCCCGAGGCCTATCTCCCAGACAAAGTAAAAGTGACAGTGATGACGATGACCTGCCAAATGTGACCTTAGATAGCGTTAATGAAACTGGATCTACGGCCCTTTCCATAGCCAGAGCAGTCCAAGAGTAAGTATCATGTTCTCAGGATGAAATAAGAATTGCCAAGGGGATCAATGGAGGCTGGGCACTGTAGCATCTCCAGGTCCCCAGACCTGTCATTCTAGCTCTGAACTGGCACACCCGTCCTCATCCTTCCACTCAGCCTGTGCTCTTTGGGAGGAGATTAGGGCAAAGAATGGAGTGTCTCAAAAGAGTTGGGAGTTTGTGTTCTGATTAGATGTGAAACCTCTGTGCATCTTTCCTAATACCTGCCATATCCTGCTTACCTGTGGGGGTGGGGGCATTCAATTTGAATGTCACTATCCGATTATCATCTTCATTATTATTCATGTGCAAAGTCAAGGGAAATAAAGTGTGGCACATGTCATGGTCTTGTTTTGGTAGGAAATTACAGAAGAGCTTTTCAGAAGATTTAAATTTGAAAGATAACATGTTAACCCTTTGAAAAATTGGGCTCATGTATAATTTTTAAAGGGATTTCTCTCTCACTTCTCTCACACAGACCCTTGGGGTTAGATCATGGGCCTTGGTTATTTGAAAATAGCTGCTTTTCTGTCAGTGTCAACTTTTTTTGTAGACTTGAACCCATGCTAGTGCATTTCTTTTTTTTTTTTCCTGTAGAATATTATTGCTGCTTGAAGTTATAATTGATGAAATTGTATATACATTGAGAGTCTACCATGTGCTGATTTGATACACGTATATGTTGTGAAATGATTTCCACAATGAAGTTAATCCACAGTCCATCACCTAGCGTGGTTACCTTGTTGTTTTTGCCAAGAATGCTTAAGATATCCTTTAAATATTTAAAATATACAGTATTATTAACGATGATCACTATGTTATATACCAGATCCTCATAACTTACTCTTTTTTATAAGTGAAAGTTTGTACTTTTTGACCAGCATAACTTCATTTTCCCCACTTCCTCACCACTCCAGCCTGTCTGCCACCATCTCTATTTCTGAGTTCACATTTATTCATTCCTTCATTCATTTTTGTAGATTCCATGCATAAGTGATAGCTCTCTGATCTGCTTGATATGCCCATTTTCAGGCCATAGTATTTTATATGGCAATACAAATGGCCTGTCTTTACTACTGTTATGAAAGTTGTATGTGTATATTAAGAAATTCTGAATTTAGTATTCATGTCAGTGATATCCATTAGAGGATCAGTAAAGAATATAGTGAGCTGTCACCTGGGAAGCCCTAGGATGCCAGGATGCATCAATAGTTAATAAACCTCATTCAGGTCTAAGTACATGTGTGTAAACACTGACAAATGCTGGTACAGATAGATGAAGCAAAGGGAATATTCTGCAGAGATCTCTTAATTACAGATGGATTTCAGAACTTACAATGAGATATTTTAAAGAATCATATTTAGAGACAAATTGATAATCTTTGTTACACAATTTGTAAAATTTCTGCACGGAGGTTTGCTCAAAGTTAACACTCAATGTGTATAATTGTGTCCTTGTCTTTCAGCTCTTAACTGTCTTCTCAATTACTTAATGTGTATGACTGTTCCACTATTGATTTCTCCTTCCTCTTTTTGTTTGCTTTTATTCTTGATGTCTTCTGTCAATTCAAAAACTGTCATAACTCAAAACAAAAAAACAACCCTAACACTTCAGCATAATATCATTAATACACTAATGTGCTAAATAAGAAAAGGATAAAATATCAGCTCAGCATATAAATAATTAGAGGATTTGGGAAGATATCTATTGATCTGCTTCCAGCACTTCCGGCACTTTCCTAAGAGCATTAGGATGAGAAGGATGGCTATAGGTAGAAAGGTGATAAAAATCAGAGTTTTCTGTGCAATGGAGGTAGCAAGATTCAAAAACCTTGGGAAACTAGTTCATGTTTGTCTTTCCAAGTCAAAACTAAAGGTGCCATGGTTTAAGAAAGATCCAAAGGTGTGCCTGCTTTCTTCTCTTTTGGGCCAGCGGTAGTGTCAGGGATGAGAGGGAAAGATGAGAAAGAATGAGGACACTTTTGGAGATTGACACTTGGGTCACACTGCCTTGTTCCAAGCTAGCCCTCCTTTTGCAGGCCACTGACCAGACCCTAAACCACAGGGTAAATATCTCAGGCTGAAACTTTTTTCCTTTCCCATTCAGTTCAGTCCTGCCTCATATACAACCATTATACTTGCATTTTTAATTTAGTGCCCTGTGTTATTAAAATTAGTATGTATGGCATGAACCTCAATATGCTAGTAATTTTTTTTTGCTAAATGTCTAGTATTATGCATTTTACTGGTTTTTAAAATGAACTTTTATTAAATCTTGGGTAGAAAAAAGGCTTCCTTTGATTTGAAACGTAGAAGATGTTAGCCAAAGTGCACTTTCTCCCAAGATATGCAGGTGTGTCTGTTTATAAATAAAAAAGAACACCACTGGGTGGCTAGAGCAGCAACCAGAGACACCCAGATTTATATAGGTGTATGTAGTGAGGATACTGAACTGCACGCTTGAACTGAACATTTCCACCATTTTCATTGTTATGCTTGATTCCCACTCATCAGCTGAGCACGGGTGAAGTCAGATACTTTGGAAGAAGTGCTTGCAAAGAGGCCCACAGTTGGGCTCTCCCCTTCCTTATTTCAACATTATTGATATTGTTCAAGTCAGAAACACTGTGTCTAGTAACTGACAAGGTCAACTGCTAGCAATTCATATAACATCTGTTTTGGTTTGGTCTCATTTTTTTCCCCTGATGATAAAATAGGGTCATTACCTTTAACAACTTGACAAACGTAATTATGAATTAAGTGTTTAGAGAAAGAGCAATAAAGGCACATAGTTAGAGCAAATTATTATAATTAACTCCAATCCTAGACCAAATAATGATGTTTTTTAAATAGGTAAAATTTGGCTTTGTTACCCAGAAAACCTCTCATTTTCATCTCCTCTTTTTCTCTTAATTCCAGACCTTCGTAATCTTCATTTTTAATGCAAGTAGAATTATCAAATTCTGTTACAATAAAGTATAAATAAATGAGTAATATCTGAAAGAGAGCCCTCTCTAGAGGAATTTCTTCCTTACCAGGATCAAGTTAAAGAATAAGGGTTTAGATATTATAATTTAAATAAAATCGAGGTGGTAGGGGAGGGGGAGAGAGGAGGAAGAGGCTAAGGAGGGCTGTTCCTTTTCCAGGGTCAACCCTTGCAAACTTACAGAATCCATGTTACTGTCTAACTCACTCTGTATCTTACTGGCCTACTCTCTCGGATCTTGATTATAATTTTGAGAGAGGATCAATACAATCTTAATTAGTAGCTTTAGATTCGGTGAGCATCCCTCACTTCTGTGCCTTTTAAAGTGATACTCTTTTTAAAGACCATTATCAATTATGTTTAAGCTAGTTTAGACCTTTAATGTCTTCCATATTTTTGTTATATGGCTTATGTGAGATTCCTCTTTTTGTGAAGAGAAACAACTTGTGAATTTCTGGAAACAAAGAAACTTATCTTTAGTACTTTTTTTTTTTCATAAATGCCCTTTGTCAGAACAGATATGGTAGCAAGTTAGATATTGTTTCCATCAGACTTCCCCTGTAGCTGGCTCAAACATCATGATTTTTTATTCTTTCCATAGTCAAACATCATGGTTCTTAATTTGGAAAAGAGCATTTAATGATCAAAGAAGTCAGAAATCTTGGGTTTCTTTATTCTAAACTTCTTGAACAGTTAACACCCTCCTTTTTTTTTCTTTATCTCCTCGTGATGATTGTGTTAATAGCTTTTAAATTACAGTAGAGAATGTACTGGAGATGAGAAAGGAAAGGAAACAAAAAACATTGCTGAGAGCATATTTTTGGCAGATTCTAGGAGAACTTATATAGTTTTTATTTAATTTGCCTCATGATAGTGTTTTTATCCTGCAGATAAAGAAACAGAGGCCCAGGGAGTTTTCTATCCTTAGATGTCCACAGCAAGTGATTTGCAGAGTTCATGTCAAATTCCTTTGTCTGCAAACCTGGAGTCCTTCATGATGGGATGCCCACATTCCCCTGTTTTTAATGTTAAAGCTTTAAAAATCTCTGTGATATAACTAGTGTGGGTTTTTTGGTTTTGAACTTTGAATTCCAAAAAGCATACAACTTGTGTAATACAATTTTAGACTCTAAGCTTCAGACTCATTGTTACTTTAAGTGTAATCTGGTTTAGGGAGAAAGAATTCTGTCACAAATATATTCTCTTCTCAGAAATATATACAAAAAAATCATTTAGCTTCTTTATATCTGAAATCACAACATAATATTGGAATGTAAATAAATGAAATGCAAAAATGAATGTTCTTTAGACAAACATTATTGTTACCGTTATTTCATTTTTAAAGACTATTGCTGAGAAAATAATAGGATTTCCTGTTGTGTTTTAGTGTAACATGAATGCTGACACTTCCAAGACCACACCCCCAAATCTACGTTCCCTTTAGAACTGCTTTCTGCCTGGCTGTATAGGGAAAAGTTGTCTAAGGGTTGAAAGGGTCCTATCCTTTTATTTTCACTCCTTAACTGAAAGATTTGAGAATGTTCAGGTTATATCTCTTTTCTGCTGATAAGACTGAGTTGATTATGCTTTTGAAAAGAAGTGAGGGAGAGAGAGAATGTATTCTTTAAATTCTGTGAGTTAAATTATTTCAGATTCTCTCTTAGATGCTTCCCAGATTTTTGGCCTATAAAGAGGCTGTATTTTCATTAAATAAGCCTAATAGGTGTGGAACACTTTCACATCCCCACTTTAGAGCCTACAAAGAAATACTTTTTGAATGAGATCTGTTGATAGAAGTATTTCCAGGTATGGGGTAAATCAGGGAAGCCTCACTCTTGCCAGGTGGGAAAGTGCTATTAGGTTGCTCTTTGTTTTAGAAGGAGGTCAGGAAAAACCCCTGGCTTACTGAGAGGGAATTCAGATAAAATCTAAAGTAGATGGTGCTTAGCCATCATCGACCCATTAGTCTTCTAAGCCTGTAAAAATTTTGAACTAGTGATGACTTAATAACTCAGTCCCTGGGTATTTAAGAGCAAGTAGAGACCACATGGACATACACAGTTCCTTTTATTTGCTTTCGTGGGACAATGGTGGTCCCTCTTTAAGTAAGAAAAATGTAATGATTAAAAGTTATCATTTAATAATTTAATTATTCATGAATTACCAAATTAAGTCATGTATTCATTTGACAAGTCATTCATTCGTTCATCCCCACGTTACACGGTAGATATACAGAAGGAATAACTCGTGGTTCCAGACCACGAGAAGGAGCTCATTCATAGTCAAAGTACCTGAGATGAAGTAAAGTCTGTCCAATGGAATAAAAGCATGAGGTGTTGTCGTTTGAGAACAGAGGGAAAACACATAAGTCAGATTGGAGGAGATAAGGGTGAAGGCGTGTGATAGAGGTGTGAGAGTTTATGATGACTGTCCAGATGTGAGTGAGGGAGAGACGAAGCTGCTTAGAGAGGTAGATGGGAACTAGATCAAGAAGGACAAATTTATTCTGAAGACAGTGGGACACCAACAATGGGTGTTAAACAGAAATGGCATAATCAACCTGCAGCATTGCACATACCAGACTTATGGATGGTGGGTATGATTGAGCAGAGTACTGTCTGTCCCAAATGGTGCCATTTACATCCTCTAGGATATGACAGTGCAACAGGGATCTGCAACCTCCTTTGGAACCCAGGAGCTTGTGGTACAAACCTTATGTATGTGACATGTACCACATTTTTGACTTTCCAATTTGTTGAACCCTTCAGGGAGCAGATAGCATGTCTTAGACTTCTTTTTATCTCCAAAGCTACTAGCTTAGTGTCTGGTCAGGCAGTTTTTGAAGACTAGAAGAAGCATTAAGTGAACCAGGCAACCACTGGTCTCATGTGCTTGTTTGTAGGAGAGGGCAGGAGGAGACAGACAATAAGCATGTAATCACAGTGCGTATCTGAAGAAGGGAAGTGTTATTTAGGTAGAGGAAGGAGATGAGGGCTAGACAGTGTCGAGGTGATGGGCAGGGTTACTGTTTCATGTGAGTCATTCAGAGCTGAACAATGATAAGATTTTGTTCAGGTGAGACCCAAAGAGAGACGGGATCAAACCACACAGGTATCTAAAGGAAGAGCATCCCAGGCGAGGAAGTGACGCATACAGAGGCCCCAAGGCAGGAGCACTCTGAAGTGAATAAGTGACCAAATTTGGTGACCAACTTGAGAACATGAATTATGATTTCATTTTATAGAGGAAACTGAGCTCCATAGAGACCAACCGTCTGCTCTGACAACATATCCCTAGTCAGGACTGAATCTCTTTACTCACACATGCATGCTATTATAAAACTTCTCTTTTTTAAAGGAAATTTGCAAATAGTTGTTTAATCCCTTCATCCCCCAAATCATGCAAAACAAATTTTTCTTTTAAAACATTTCTTTACTCTGTATACTTCTTTTTGACCTGGATTCTAGAAGACATCCAGTTAGTTTGACTGGTAAGCAATTTGTTAAAGCATTTAAGTTGTTGAATAACATACCACATACATGCAAGGAAAAATGTCCATACTGTTGTGAATGCAATTATTAATTAAAGTAATGGTGTTTGTACCAGTTTCTTCTTCTTTTTTAAATTTTTTTTTTTTTTAGTTGTTGATGGACATTTATTTATTTATGTATTTGCAAGCTGAGAATTGAACCCAGGGTGTCACACATGCCAGGCAAGTGTTCTACCACTGAGCCACAACCCTAATTCCATGTATCAGTTTATTCTTCCCCAGTAGTTTTTCTCAAGCATATCTTGTTTTTTCCCTCAACAATGAATATCATTTCCCCTGATGAATCAAAACTGTCTACTATCCTCGATAGTTTTGCACATACTGTTATCTCCTAGTAGCCTTTAGGTACTTTTATTACTAAAAATGATGCAACCTTAGTTCAAAATGAGAGCTTATTTTAGAATTTTTTTTGCATGAATTTTAATGATCATTAAAGGATATCATATGAAGGCTGCTGAATAGATGTTGCTGTTTTGAGAGCAACTTGTATGTCTTATCTTTAGGACTAACATTTTATACTGTATGCATAATACTGAAGAATCTATTTGACACCCCCATTCCATAGACTGTGTTTTAAAAGCCTTCCTAGTCATTTGGAAATCATTGGGTTAACTGAATGGTGATTCATTTTTTTTTAAACTGCCATGTCTCATTCTGTTTTGAATTCATTGCTTCTTGATAGTCAATTTAATAATTGAAATCAAACTTTTTAAAGACAAAAGTTTTTATTTTTTAAGTAGGGATTCCAAATTTACATCATGGATATAATGAGCTTCATTAAATACAGGTTATTAATTTTTGCTACTCTTATACTATTTTTAAAACTTATTTTAAAGTTAATAATTTCTAAGAACTCATGCTTTACGATGTGATGGTATTTCATGTGGTCATACAACATATTCCAAACTGATTGTGTGTATCAATTTGCTTTCAGTTGTGTGACATACTTCTGTGAAAGCTTTATGTTGCTTTTTCTTGCCAGATGTTCTCTACCTCTAATCATTTTGCAAATTTATTTACATCATTTGTATTTCTTACATATATATTCTTAATCGGTGTAACTAGTGAGTGAAGGTAGTCATTTCTCATGCATTTTTGATGTGTGTTGACACAAATACTCAGTGATAATGCTGAAATATTAATAAACCTCATGACAGGTTCCCAGAACCATTCATCACTATTTCATTTAGTCAAAGTACACATGATGAAAACCAAACAGTAATACATTTGAAATTAACCCAGTTCACCAGGATGCAGTTTCTTTTATTTTCTAGTCAAACGCTCTGGACCCTCTCTTCTTATTACTCAACATGAGTTGTAGCCATTATATCATTATTTTCCCTTACTTAATATCATTTTCCCACACACTTGAATCTCATTGAATACATTTACTTACATGCATCAAATAGAAGTAAAAAATTGAAGGATACCCTGTCAGGGAGAGCCTGCAGCTGAAAAGTCTGATACAGACAGACAAAGATATCTTAAATAAGAGTGACTCTTCCCAGGGTGACGTTTTACTTGGTCATCTCTAGCAGTACTTTACCATCAACTTTGACAGTCACATAGTCAGCCTGTTTGGATGCAGCAGATCATGCATCATGACTTATCTAAAAATTAGATTCCAACCCATGTATAGTAAAAATACCTACAAATGCTGAAAATATTCCTGATTAATCCAGTGCAAAATCACTAGTGTTAGAGAAAAAATTCCAGACTTTAACATATAAAATAACAACTAAAATAAAATTCCACCAAAGTTTATAGTTTTAAAACTCTGATGTATTGATAATTAGTATTACTTAATTCCTACTTGCAGAAAAGCAAATCTAATATGTAAAAATTAATGCTTTGGCTTAATGCTTTAACATTAACTTAAATGTAATTCTTAGCTAAAATTGTGACTTTATCAACCTAAGTTGTAATAATAGAGTCAAATAATATTTCCAGATAAAATTCTGGGTCCTTCTTAACTAAACTTACATGACCAAGCTTGATATATCAGTGAGATTGGAAGCATATTCCAAGGGGGTTTTAGGAGATGACTAAAGTACTAATATATTTCAGTATTATTTATAGAAATAATCCAAATGAACGTATTTACCTATTTTTCTAATTTAATTTCCTAAGTTTTTGGAAATTTTCGTAACATTCTTTTATGAAACAAATGTTTCTGGTAGTTCTTCTAACTTCTCCCTAGACTCACCTAATGACATATTTTTAAAAATCAGTAATAATAGGAACATTTATTGCATTGTGATTGCAGAATATCAATTCTTATCTCCAGGGTTTAGACTCCCAGAAATGTCTTGTGTTGCCAAGTATAATAATGGAATTATTAAAATACCGAACTTGACAAGAGGCTTATTCCAGCTGCATAAGCAAACTCTGTGAAATTCAGCTTTGTTTGGTCTGTAAACTCAAATTAACATTGATTAGCCTCTCATGGTATAAAAAATAACAAAAAAATATATAATTAGCTATTGTACCTTTTCCTCCTGGTTTCTAGAATTATATAACCAAATGGGTTATAATAGTGACAAAACACAAATAAAATATAAAGCTGAAACTGTTACCCAGATAATTGAAAATAAAATCTTTGAGGTAGAATTTCATGATCTTTCAGCAGAAACATGTTTTAGTCTTAAATTCCGTAATTATTCTCCATTTTTGCCTTATATGTAAGCAAATAAGACAGAATGTGAAACTGATTTCTTATAAACTGTCCATTTTCTAATGCAAATATAAAAGTAATTTTAAATTATATATTTAGAGGAACTTTTTCTAATATGTAGTAAGAAAACAAAGAAGAACATTGATTTAGGAAAAACAAATGCCTTTTTTGGAATCAAGAGGTTAAAAATTCTCATTTTCTTTTCCTGGGTAGATTACATTGCGTGGTTAAAATATTAATTTTGTGGGCTTGTTAGTCTAGTGAAGTCAGCAAATCAGTAAAGGTTTTTTAGTGGAAAAAATATCCAGCAAAATTAAAAATTGTTCACACAAAAAACGAAACCTTCGTGAAATTTAAAGTATGTAATCCCTTTAAATCAGCCTTACTTTTTAACGTGTGCTTCTTTGGTAACAGCTTTAGCTCTGGCTGTTTAGCTCTACATTTTTGTCCAAACTTCCAGCTCAGCAACTACTTTGAAACAAATGTGGAGTTTTATAAATCTTGCCAAGCATATCTTCAAAAGACCAAGATTATACTTGTGTTTTTAAAGGGATTACATGGTAAATTATTAGTCATGAAAATGAGAGTAACCGATTGGTCACCTGCCAAAAAAAATCAGGAAGAATAAATCGGAAATTATTGAAGTAGTTCAGACATGAGCAGACCTGGGCCTGAGCCAGGGCTCAAGGGTTGGCTGTTGAATAAGTACCAGTAACAGTGACCCTAAGTGTTGAATTAAAAAAGTAATGCTTCATAATTATTAATGTATTCTTACTTATATGTCTCACAATGTTCCTTAATATAGCCGTAGTGAATTATGTCACTTTACAGACTCGGGAAAGTGAAGTGACTTTACTAGTGCCATACAACTGAGCTGTGATTCTGTTGATGCCAAATTAAATATTCCCTCCACTCCTGGTTAAATGTACTCCTTCCTGCATTCTTTCTTTGAGGAAAGGATTTGTGATTTGTATTTTAGAGGAAGAATGGATAGTTTTGATGATAACTAGACTCTCAAGGATCACATGAGAGAAGAAAAACAATGGCCATACCTTTGAATGGAAGGATGTCCAATTGGCCCTCATATCTGCAGGTTCCACAGCTGTGGAGTCAACCAAGTGCCGAGCAAAAATATTTGAAAAAAATTAGGTCTGTATTGAACCCATGCAGATGTTTTTTATTGTGATGATTCCCCAAACAATGCTGTTTCACAACTATTTACATACATTCACATTGTGATAGATGTTACAGGTAATCTAGAGATGATTTAACACACGTGGGAAGGCATACATATCTTTTGTGCAAATGCTGTCCCATTTTTATGTGAGCAGTGGTGGGTTTGGGTATCCATGGGGGTGCTTCTGAACCAATCCCCAAGAAATACCAAGGGACAGGCCAAGGAGTTTGCTAGAATGATAAAACATTCAAATGGAACTCTTCTGTTGGTATTTGAAGATCCAGAACTGGAACTGACCAGGAAGAACTGGAAATATAAAAGGTAGTTATTGTTTAAGAACAATTCTTGATTTTTTTCTTTTGAGGTATTTTTAGTATACTATAAAGCATACTAATTTTAAGGGTACATTTCAAAGGGTTTAGCAATCATATACTCTCACGTGAAATACAGACCATTTCCATCACCAATACGTTGTTTTGTATCCCTCTCTAGCAAATTCTCTTTTCAGCCTCCAAACACCACTTTCTGGCATTTGTTACCACTAACAGATCTTCATTTATAGAGTCATATGTGATATATTCTTTTATTTCAGGCTTCTTCATCAAACATAATATTTTTGAGATTCTTGCATGTTGTTTGTTGCTCAGAGTATTCCATTGTGTGAGTGTCACATATTTGTTTATCCATGCACTTACTGATGAATATTTGGGTTGTTTTCCATTTAGGGCTATTGTATTAAGGCTATATGAACATTGGTGTGCAACTCTTCTCTGGACATATGTTTTCATTCTCTTAGATAAATACCAAGTAGGGGAATTTCTGGATCCAAAGTAGATTAGTATATTGCTTTGTAAGAAACAATCAGAGAGTTTTCCAAACTGGTTACAGCCTTTTCCATTCTCACCAACAGTATACTGGTGGTCCATTTGCTCCACATCTTCAACTATCTTTACCATTGATAGTTTTTAAGGCATTCTAGTGCTTATTTAGTCTTTAAAGTAGAATCAGTTACATTAAAAGGAATGAATGCCAGGAGTTTGGAGGAAGCCCTGCAGTGAGGAGGCAGGTGAAGGAAGAAGAAGTAATCCAGGAGACAGCAGAGGCTTTGAGAAGCACCAAGAAAATAGATCCTGTCTCTTTCAGGTTCAAGAAGAACAAAAAATGAGAAGTCTCTTCAATTTAGAAAAAAAGAACTAGAGATAGTACAGATCTAGTGATATCAAGAATATCCAAGCCAGCATGCCCTGGCTAACACCAAGAAATTTTGAGTACTAATCTAATTGGAGCCTAAGATTTGAGAAAGCAAATGTAGAGATGGGGTGGTGAGAGAGATGAGAAAAATAAGACATATAGCCAGAGTAGCGACGGTCATTTGATAGCCTGGAGACAGATGCCCAGAATTGAGACAAACTTTGAGACAGCTCTTCAAATAATTGTATTTGAAAAACCACTGCAATGACAGTGTGCATTTGTCTGTCTACATGGAGTCAACTTGTTTATGTGATCATTTTCTGGATAAGTTAATGTCAGGAGCAACCATGAAGTTTTGTCCATTTCAATGCCAAGTATTAGACATTACGAAAGGCCCAGTGTTTGCCAGAGCCACTTTTATCTTCTCCTTTCTGTTTAATTTTTATTCTAGGTACAATATCTTTGTCTTCTTATCCACATGAACTTTGAAATGCTCCTCCCTTCCTTTAATCTTTTAGCTTCAAACATGAATAAATATTTGTAAACTGTAAACCCAAAGTATAAGCTGGGTGTTGGTTCATCTTGAGGATAAAATAAGGAGCTTTCTTTTTATAGTGACCCTTTTATTTGCGATGTAAATAATACCTTATAGCTCTCTAACTTTCCCATCTCTTACTATTTGGAGAAATGAGAATCTCTTAAGTACTTTCCAGATGTGTCTGCTTGTGAAGCACGTAGGTACTGCACAGTTGCTTGTTCACATTACAAAGAAGTAAGATTGTAAAAACCAAAATTGCAGATAAACATTACTGATGCATCCAGAGACTCCTGCCGTATACTTTGAATATACTGTTCTACTAAGTGATACCACCAGCATCCGAAGGGAATTATCATACATCCTTGTTACACTCCATTCATTCAGTGCTTTTTGAACATTTGCCATGTATAAGACACCATGGTAGGGTATGGAAGAGACAAATAGAGAATGTCATCTTTAACATGTTAAGAAGGAGTTCAGTTTTTGTCCACCACAATAGCTAGGGTATTTGCATTCCAAGAAAATTTCCAGTGACTTAAAGTTTTTATATGCATTACAGTAATATCTGCTTTATTCCACAGAGGAAAATCAAAGTTTTTGAGTACTCCATTCACCAAGAAATCACCAATCAATGTGGAAGGTTTGCAGGAGTCAGGAAAAAAAAAAATCTTTGTCATGGAGGAAAATGACATTCAAGATTATTTCCATTGTCTGACCAATTTTGATCAAAATCAAAGAAATAAATCATAAAAAAATTTTTTTTAATTTGATAATTGTTAAGATCCAGACTGTTGATTTTTTTTTTTTTTTTTTTTTTTTTTGGTGGTACTGGGGATCGAACTCAGGGCCTTGTGCCTGCGAGGCAAGCACTCTACCAGCTGAGCTATCTCCCCAGCCCCAGACTGTTGATTTTGAAACCAGTCATGAACAGAGAGAACAGTGTTAGCCTGGCTCTTTCGGGGAGGAGGGGGAATATGAAGAGCATGTGGGTCCTTTGCTTCATTGCAGGCCTATGGTCCAGCATCTTCTGCAGGGCAGAACAGTAGGACATAAGCAATTGAATCAATTTGTTTTCATAAAGGTATCTTAATTTCCTGGGCTAGTTTTAAAAAGAAGGTTTACTTTACAAAGGTATAGGTTAATCTAAGTATCTCTTCATGGTCCTTACATTACACCAAAAATATCCTGTAAGAAAAAATTGAAAATTGAATTGAAGATGGTGCAAAGGTCAGGATAAGGGGCCAGGGTTTTACCTCAGTGGTAGAGCTCACGCTTATCCTACACGAGGCCCCGGATGCAATTTCCAATACAAAAGAAAAAAAGACCTGAATGATACACCGACAGAATTAAAGTTTTTGAAATTACTTCACCAGGGAAAGGGAAACTCAAGGTTATTTTCAAGGTTGTTTTTACATTTATTGAATATTATCAGACAACAGGCAGTACTGAACTATGGGTCACATGGACTCCGTACATAGAAAGTGGCCTCTATAAATATTGAATGTTTTAAAATATATCATAAGAATGTGGTAATTATGTATTTATAACTTTTTAAGTGGCTATTCTGGAATGTGATGAAGAATCATTTTCAAAGGGGGCTCCAGGAGCAGATTCAGCTCCCTCACCTCCAACAGTGCATCTGAAAGGGCCACCTCACCTTCGTGGACCTTTTTTCTTTCCCAACAAGGAGTTTGGACTAAATTATCTCTCAGTTCTTCTTCAAGTCTATTGAGTAATGTTAACATACTCTACAGACCTGAGCATCCTTGGTAAATGCCACTTGGAACCTCCCTGCTTCCTTTGCCATTTAATCACAGGGTTCTAGGGACCTGTCAGTGCTGTGCTGTTAGGACACTCAGCGACCATGTCTGAAATGACAGAGGATGTAAATTGTGACTTAGCACAATTTGATTCACATTTGTACTCTTGTTCCTTAATAATTACTTCAATTTAAATAATCAAGTAAGGGTTTGCAATTTTGAGTTTCCATAAAAAACAAAAAAACTGCTAAATAAGATTTAATATAATGATAATAAATGACGTCTAAGAGATGCAGTAAGTGCAAAGTATCAAGAAGTTTACATGGAAAAAATATTAATTTTGAACACGATAGTTGTTCAGGAAGGTGTTCCAACCCAGGAAATTCATTTCCCAATTCCTGGCTTGTTACTATTACTAACAAAGGATTTTGCCAGCTATGAACTCTCAGAATGAGAAAATAAGTTTGGTGCCAGAAAAGCAGCTTTGATAATGCTTTTTAAAAGTGCCTAAAAAACACCTAGGTTTTGTAGAAGTGTTTATTTAGTGTTCATTATAGTGAACTTTATTTTTAAAAAATTGTAATAGTAACACTAATGCATGTAAGTGAGCTACCAACATTTTTTACAAACTTGGAGCCTGTGCATTCATTTGTAATTACCAGATTATCTTATTTGGGAGCAGATAAAAAAACATCTTCTGCCATCCTGGATCATATTTTTTAATTTCCCAAACACAAAAATTGACCACATTGCCTGTAATGTAGTAAAACCTCAATAAATGTTAGTCGTTGCTGCTTCCTGTTATCACTGTTTTTATTGTAGACCATTGGTTAGTAAGATCATCCCTTTGTGCTAGTTCTTTTCATATTCATGCGTGCAGATGTCCACTCACATAACCTTGCACAGTTGAGCACGTTCCTAGAGCACACATGTGCCAGACTCTGTTAAACGTCAGACGAAATGAAACCATGTATGCAGCATGTGCCCTTGGCACAGCCCCGTGGTCCCTTGCTAACCACGAGTGAACGCTTCATGTGCCGCTGCAGTGAAGTGTGATAAATCATGTTGGTTCTCATTTTCTAATGTTTACAATAATAATGAACATTCTGTGCTTTTGTTAGAGGTTATTATTAGTTCACTTTGAAACCAAAATTTCTGCTAGTATTTTTCAATGCATGGGGTCATTGTTTTGTGATGGAGTTACAACATTTGTACAGAACATAAGTGTACAGCTTAATGAATGTTAACAAATTTTACATTCAAGTGACCCTCATAAAGAGCAAGATGTAGAATATTTTGAGCATTTACAAGTTTTTCTTTAGCTCTTCCACCCAGTAATCTGTATTATTTCAGTTCTTTTCTATCTGGTGGTCATCTGGATTGTTCTAGGGGAAGAGGATTCCCAGAGTGCATGATGGCTTATTGAACACCTTTTTTTTTTTTTTTTTAAACTGGGGCTTGACCCAGGGACATTTAACCACTAAGCCACATCCCCAGCCCTTTTTGTTTTTTCTTTTGAGATAGGGTCTCACTAAGTTGCTTAAGGCCTCTCTTAAGTTACTGAGGCTGGCTTTGAACTTGCAGTTCTCCTGCCTCAGCCTCCTAAGCTGCTAGAATTACAGGTGTGCACCACTGCACCCAGACACTCTTAGCATTTTTAAATGTGAATTTCAGTGGATCCAGACTCTTTTATACTCTCAAAATAAAATATAAGATAAATGGGATGTTGCCTTGATAATTTGAATGTCATATTTTAATACTTAATTATTAAAACATTTTTATATTCATTTCATAAGTACTAAGAATTTGCATAAAATTATTGTAACTACATATTGCTTTTTTAAAATACTTTAGAATTCTGTGTATATTTTTTTCTTTCTTTCTTGGTACTGTTTGTTGAACCCAGGAGTACTTTACCACTGAGCTATATCCCCAGTCCTTTTTTTTTTTTTTTATTTTAAGACAAGGTATTACGAAGTTGCTAATGCCGACCTTGAACTTGGCAATCTTTCTGCCTCAGCTTCCTGATAGCTGGGATTACAGGTGTCCACCACCATGCCTGACTTGTGTATAGTTTTTTGTAAAACTACTTCTCTTCGAATTAACAGTTCTTCTCTCCAAGATTTGGATATCTACAGACTATATATACGAATATGGGAAATAACAGGTCAATAAACATGGAGTGTGCAGTTGAAAATGGCCCATTCAAGTCAGATGAGATAGGGCACATTCAGGGTGGTATGGCCGTAGACCTGGTTTAAGTTAGTAGTTTACCATGTTGAGTACATTTTACCAGCCAAGGGTTGCAGAGATCATTTCTGAGACTATTCCATCCATAATTTGATGATGCCATCAAATTAGATTCATGTTTTGATGCTTATGTTCTCCGGTTCACCAATCTCATAATTCTACGTCAGTATCTATAACATTTAGTCTGACAACTGGATGGAATATTGTATTTCATTACTTCTTTACCACTTCAAAGGAGATTTCAGGATAATTTATGTTAATGTGTAATACAGTTGAAAAATAAGGATCAAGCAAACAAATCAAGGTACAGGAGAAATAATGCAAGAACAGGTGGAGAAAGCTGGAGAAGTGTTAGCTCCTACACAGAGCATTAGGTTCTCTGTACTAAATAGGGGCAGGCTGCCATGGTCATCCACATATGACTAAAGCCATCCCCAAGGCTTCCTCAGGAAGAATACCCACAAAATATTGCAACCAACCTGATAGCTTATTTGAAATGAAAAACTGTCGATGTAGCAGAAAAAAGTGAAAAAGAGGAAATGTAACTAACTGAAATTCTGCAATACCTCTTACCTTTATGAAAGTGCTCTAATTTCAATTACATCATAAGATAAAAGTATAAAAATATTTTAGCTTTTATTACATGTGAATTACACATGAATATACACTTGTATTAATAAAATCCAGTCCAAAAGTCTACTTTCTGGCTTTATAAAAAAACGTATAAATGACAGTCTAATTTCTATCATATTTTATATGTGCATTTAACCAAAACATTAAAAGAAACTGTTAGAGACAACTTGAAAAGAATGAAAATACATTCACTTTAAAATTTGTTTCTGGGCCCACTATATGGTGCATACCTGTAATCCCAGCTTCTCTGGAGGGTGAGACAGGAGGATTGCAAGTTCAAGGGCAGCCTGGGCAACTTAGCAAGACAGTGTCTCAAAACAGAAATCAAAAGGCTGGGTGTGTAGCTCAGTGGTAGAGCACTTGCTTGCACAAGGCCCTGAGTTCAATCCCCAGCCCTACAAAATATAAATATACATATATATTTTTTTCCTGATGAATTCAAAATACAGAACCTATTTTCCAAGGAAAAGTTATTCCTTTTCATCAAAAGCAACAAGATCAGAATAGAAAAATTCTCCACCCAAGGCATTGTGTTTTTTGTTTGTTTGTTTTTGCAGAGCTGAGGATTGAACCCAGGGCCGTATGCTTGGGAGGCAGGCACTATACCAACTGAGCTATATCCTCCCAGCCCCTGTGGCTTTTTTTTTTTTTTTTTAAATCATTGGTTGGAAAGAGAGTATGAGTTAGAGGAAGTCCAGGGCTGGGTGTCCTTACTCCTGAATTTGAATTCCACCTGTGTGCTAAGCTAGCTTCATTTGCAGGCTCAGCATCTACTTCTGCAAAATGGAACTAGAATACCTGCTTCTTCCTTGCCCATTAAACCATGATGAGGGAGGGCAACATCAGTATTAGCTGGTGAGTTCTTCAGTTTCTTAGTAAAATTGATCCTAAACACACTGTGGTATTCTATGGAAATTCTCTTAGAATGCTTTCTTTGACCCCATTACCATGCCCCATGCTACCTGCAGCAGATTGAATGCAATCTAAAAATTATATGCATCTCTGTAACTTGGTTTTAGATATCACCCAAGAGAGTATTATTGTCTTTGATTGCTACAAAATAGTTTCAGCATAGGTCAGTTCACAAAATACTTGATAACTGGAAGATAAAAACATTTTTCCAATCCCAAACAGTACAATTTTAAAAAGAATGTACAAAAATAAAGTTACAACAAATATATTGGCCAGAGCAGAGTAATAAGACCTTAAACCTTCAAAGAAGTACTGTTTTTCTATCCAGTCTATAATTTTAATGTAAAGACCATATATAATAGAAAGTTTGAGCAATTAATTAAACATTAATAATCACATATTAAAGTCAGAAACAAAGATATTTAAAATCTTTTGGGCTGGATGCAGTGGTGCATTCTTGTAATTACAGCAATCTGAGAGGCTTATGCAGGAGGATTGAAAGTCCAAACCCAGCCTGGGCAACTTAACAAGGCCCTCAGTAGCTTATTGAGACTGTATCTCAAGATAAAAAAAATAAAAAGGAATGAGGGCTCAGCTCTGTGATAAATCACCCTGGGTTAAACCTGCTTTCGTAAGCTATAGTGGGTTGTTGGAATTGTTTTTAGTTTTCTGATATAAAGTTTAAAACTTCTGTCAGCCTCCGTCACTATAGCAAATGACTGAGATAATAAACTTACAAAGAAAAAAGGTTTATTTTGACTCACAGTTTTGGAGGCTTCAGTCCATTTTCATTTGGCCTCATTGCTTTGGGTATGGCAGCACATCATGGCAGGAGTGCCGATGGTGGAGCAAAGCTACTCACCTTATAGCAGGAATATAAAAGAGAGAAAGAGGAACTAGCAGGGGTTCCACTGTCCCCTTTGAGGGCATGCCTCCAGTGACCTAATGATCTTCCACGAGGACCCACTTCTTAAGGTTCTTACCACCACCCACTACCACCGTGCCAGGGACCAAGACTTTTAACACGTGGATGTCTCGGGACAATTAAGATCTAAACTATAATGGTACTGCTGTGCTACTGGTGAATTGGAAAGAAGGGAAGAACATAATATAGTGTTGTTCAGTGTTAATTCACCAGGTACACCACAGTTCTTACTTCCTTTAATCTCTGCAGCTGCATGCAAATTGGTATTAACATTTCAGAGATGATAAACTCAAGTTCAGGTAACTTGCACAAGATCAGAATGCAGAGTGTTTGGGGTTGAGAGTCCTGACTCTGAAACTTTTCTGCCTTGAGTTACAGTCTGGAAGACGTTCTTACCCCTGGCATGGCAAGAATCTCACTCTGTGACCTGGTGTGCAATCTTATCCTCGGTAGGTTAGGGCAGAGGTAGGCAGGGATCCGTTGATCTCCAGGATGCTTTCTGACTCTGGATTCTCTCATGAAGGTGAAAAAGAAACATGTCTTGAACTTGGTGATCATTTCTATCAGACTAGCATTGTGTGACAGGTCCCAGAAATCCTTAGAGTGCTCACTTACAGGAGGCAAATGTAGTAATGAATGCCTTGCTCCTGCAGCAGGATTTTTGTGAGGACCAGACCACACTTGAGAAGGTGTTTTGTGACTCTGAGGTACACCCATGTAGATTCAGCAGTCAACCTCACTTCAGGACTGGTGATTAAAACTATTTGTAGGAAAACAGAGTCGTTGTGCAAACCTTCAATTTACAGGATGCAATATATGAAACTGGAGTGTTATTAAGAGCAGCTGTCCTCTTAACTCATCACAGGAAAATGAAAAATCTTCCTCAGTAATTTCAAGTTTCATTAATGATCCAAAGTGTTACCATTTGAAGAAAATACAATCTTAATAGCTCTTCAGAAATAGCAATACTATCTTGAAATGTACACCCAATACGGCTTTTTCTTTAAACTCTGTAGTTTGCTGACACTAACATGCTTAATGTGGACTGCACAGGCATGAGGACTGAGGAGTTTTCACTAGAGGAGGACTTTATTTGTATTATATGTAGAACACATGGGTGCAAGTTTCATATTTTACAAGAAAATTAAATGTAGAAGATTCCCATTTGTCTTATCTGGTTACCTAATTTAGAATTTAATATATAATTGACATGTTCAGAAGCCAAATTACAAAATGAGATAAAAGCAATTTAATGGGAGAAGCAAAAATCTGTTTTCAAAAAAATTAGTGAGCAGGCTGGGATTGTGGCTCAGTGGTAGAGCACTCACCTAGCATGCGTGAGGTTTGATCCTCAGCACCACATAAAAATTTTTAAAAAGGCATTATGTCCAACTACAAATAGCAAAATTGTTTTTTAAATTAGCAGGGACAGGGGTATGAGAGACAATGGAATGAGACAGACATCACTACCCTATATACATGTATGATTACATGAATGGTGTGAATCTACATCATGCACAACCATAGAAACAAAAAGTTGTACCCCATTTGTGTACAATGAATCAAAATGCAGTCTGTAAAAATAAAAATAAATTTAAAAAAATTTTTTTAAATTATTCAATACAGAGCATGAAGATGTTTTCTCTGTGCCCAGGCCCATCCTCCACAGATCTGCCCTTAGTATCACTGTACCACCTAGTATTATTGAACTGAGAGGTCCAAAAACACATCTGCCTACCCATGCATGTGAAACGTGAGGACATGTGTTGTTTTCTATAAGCCATCATTTTGTCTCTTCATTGATCTACTGAATGACAAAAATAGAGAAAGGAACAAAAGACCCTCAAAGGAAGGATACATTTGGGTTGAGCTAGAGCAGATACCTCAGATTTCTTGCTGTACTTTCTAGATCAGTGGTTTTGCAACCCAAGACACAAAATCAGTTTAGTTATGCATAAGACCAAAAGAAATAAAATTGCCTGCATGTACCAGATTTTCTATAGTGATAACTTACTTGGGAAAATATAAAAGCCAATAGAGAAACAGCAATCTGCAGTTTTGCATATTAGCAGTAAGTGAAATCAGGAAAGAACCAAAGAAGAGTAAATTATTGAACAAGGAGATGTAAGAAAACTCTGAGATATATAGAAGTAATTACTTTTATTTTAAATAAAATATCTATGGATTAGTATTAGGAGGACTAGCATGTCAGTTGCCATCTCCCTTTGAGATTGTTTTCCCCAGGTTTCTCTTGTTCATTTTTTTCTGCCTTTTTCCTGATTTTCTTTTAGATTTACAATTGTTTGGTATTTCTACCTTCTAGAAACTAGAAATTTTAAGTTTATCATAGGAATCTCAATGCCTCTTAAAATAAAATGCTCTGTGATGGGCTCACATTTTCAGCTAGAAACATTTTCCACGACCCATTTCATTGAATGGCCTCCAGTAACACTCTGGTGTCTTAGAGAACAGAAGTGCCCTGTGTGCATACTCTGAGGCCACATGTTTGGGTTTAAGTCCCAGACCTGCCATGCACCAGCTCTGGGATCTTGGCAAGTTATCTGATTTCTCTAAGCTGTAATTTCTTTGCTTGTTTTTTATCTTTATGCAAAGAACATACATTGTACCATGGTCAAGTAGATGAAGTGGTACAATACTTGTAAAATACTTTGCAGAGAACATGGCAAATGTAAATGCTCAACAAATGTGCAGCTGAAAAAAATTAATGTCATTAAATCAGTAATTGGATAAAGTATCTATTGAGCACCACCTTTGTAAAGAGCTTTGTATTTTAACCTGCAGGAGCACGGCTTGGGTATGCACATTAGATTTAAGCATAAATCTGTTTCTGTCGCTAAATATAATGGCTTTGGATAAGGTATTTAATTTCTTGGAACTTGTTTCATCATTCATAAAGTGGGTTGTTTTCCATGTCATGTGGTTGGTGGTTTCAGTAATAAGGAAGGAAGAATGCCTACCACAGTACCTGGAAAATAACTGTAGTTGTTATGGACACTGAGATTCAGATTTTGTTTTGTTTTGTTTTTAGGATTGAACCAGCTTTTTATTTTTGATTTTGAGGCAGTCTCACTAAGTCACTGAGGCTAGCCTCAAACTTGTGATCCTCCTGCCTCAGCCTCCCAGGTCGCTGAGATTACAGGCATGTGCCACCACGTTGGGCTGAAATTTAGGTTCTTCAAAAATGAAAATTATAAAGTCTATGAATATATATAGGAAGAAATGGTCAGGAACACAAAACCATAAATGAAAATATATACTCTGACAGTATAATATATACCATCTGTTTAAAGAAAGTGAATGAGAGACCAGCAAACCACACGTTCCTGAGGTAGTCAAGGAGGACTTGGGGGTGGGGATGGGGAAGTTCTGTCCTTTGAAAAACAGCTAGCATTTGTGTGTCAGAGACCAGCATCTCCCTCTATGAAGTAGTGTGAGCAAAATTTGTAGAACATAACAAGGCAGGGCTACAGGGAAAGGTTCTTACGGAGATGTGGTATGAGATAGCACTCATGGGTTAGGACCAGAATATGAGGGTCTTTAATATCATTCCCAGAGTCCAATGAGGAAAGTCGTTTAGGGTGGTGTTTTCAGGTTCTTAGTTGCTGATCATAAAATAGTTTTATTGACTTTATGGGACAATGGAGAAGTCTAACTGTAGTTATATGACTCTGAAGTCTGGTAACTTGAAAATTACTCATTTTACTAATAGAAATCTAATAGAAATAAGGGTGGAGAATTGGTAATAGATGGAAGATAAATTTGGCATTATGCTGGGTGTGTATTGATAGCAGCTTGTCCAAGTCAACATATCAGGTAAGAAGTTGGAAACACATAATTAGTTTGGATTTGAGCAAGGTTTGAATTGGAGATATAATTAGGGGAAAGACTAGCATGATGAACCTCAGATCCCATGGAGGCCAGGGGGAGAGGAGGCAAAGGAGGGTCCGGGCAGGGAGATGGTGGGTATCTGCCCGAGAGGCAGGGAAAGCGCCACTTTCAGTCCTGGAGTGCCGGGAATGAGGAATCAACAAAGCTAGTTACAGAGGTAAGTTTATGTTGAATTAAAGTCCATACTAGAGTAGAAGGGTAGAAGCCAGATCACAAGAGGTTAAAAATGGGAGTGCTGCCTAAGTATTGGAGTCAGGCATAGACCATCCATTGTAGAAGTTCAGCTCTGAAAAAAGCAACAGAGTCATGACCTGTTTTTTTCTTCTTTTTATGTAAAAGGAGACCTATGTATATTTCTGAGGGCCAGAGAAAGAAACTTAGTAAACAGAAGTGGATTTCAATCAGGCTTTTCCACTCAGAAATAAAAATGTTGATAGTTTAGAAACTATTGAAGCTGGGTGTAGTGGCATACTACCATAATCCCAGTGACTCTGGAGGCTGAGGCAGGAGGATCCACAAGTTTGAGGTCAGCCTGACAGTTTAGTAGACTATGCCTCAAAAATAAAATTAAAATGGCTAGGGAAGTATTTCAGTAGTAGAGCACACCTGAATTCAATACAATTCAGTACTGAAAAGTTAAAAAAAAAAAAAAAGAGGAAGGAAGGAAGAGGGGGAGGGAAAGGAAGGAAAAGAAGAGGAGGGAAGAAGGTAGGTAGGAAGGAAGGAATTTAAAACATGATCCAAGCCAGGCGTGGTAGCACATACTTGTAATCTCAGTGATTTGGGAGTCTGAGGCAAGAGGATCACAAGTTCAAAGCCAGCCTCAGTAATTTAATGAGCCCCTAAGCAACTTAGCAAGGCCCTCCCTGTCTCAAGATTATTAAAAAAAAAAAAAGGTCGGGGACATAGCTCAGCAGCAGAGCACTTGCCTAACTTGTGTGAGGCCCTGAGTTCAATCCCAAATACTGAGAAATTTATGAATTAATTAATTCTGCCACAGAGATTCTAAGCAAATTGAACACTGTTCTGTGGGCTTGTAACATTGGAAGTGGTTTGGAATTAGCAAACACACACATACAGAAATTTAACATGGCATCCAATTATAAGGAGTATCAATGTTAAACCTGGGTCTGATTTATAAAGCAATGCATGTTAAAGTTTATGAAGACACTAAGATGTTATAGAAGACTAGAAAGAACAGAATGTCATCATTTGAATTGAATATTGTTGAAATAATTTCCAAAGTGCATACTTGTGGGTTAATTCATGGTCCAGTTAGGAAGGCAGGGTATTCACAGACCATCATGAGGCTAGGCTACACTGGTATTCCACAGTAATTCACATTAGGAAAAAAAAATCTACTTTTAAACCCTTCAATGCTTGCAATGGTCATGCTATTGCTGGAAAAAAAAAAAAAAAAAGGAAAAAAGCCATAATTTATTCTGTCAATGAGTTGCCTAGCATGGTGTGAATATTTCAAATGGGAACAGGTCTGTGTCTAATATAATGCTGCCTATGCAAGGAGAAGGGGATTTCAAGACCTCTGCTCTTTGACACTCCTCTGCATGCAGGGTACAGTAAATCAGTCCAGCTGACTGGCCTGTTTTGCCCTGTCAAACTTGGTGATGTTCTTATAAACACAAGTCATGATTAGGAAACAGGTTGACAAATCAGAGCTTCAGAAAGAAGCACAGTAAACTTTTCTTGACTCCCATGCCAGCCACTCATATGATATACAATCAACATCAAATTTTAAAATGTCCAGACTCAAGACTGAAGTTACTTTATAACCACTGTATCATACTTCCTAATCAGCAGATCGTTTATATAGTCAGCTTAACATTAAATTTCCACACTGCTGGTTATTCTGTGCTGCAGTGTACTACAACTATAGTGATTTAAGTTCATTTGCTCTTTAACAGCGTGTTGTAATACTCTGTTTACTTTTTATTCTAAAATTGAGCATTTAAACATTGCTTTATGATGAATTTCCCTGTTATGTACAACTTGAGACCTGGCTGTTTTGAAATTGTCTTTATTGATGTTTCTTAGTATTTATCCTGTCAATAGAAATAGGATCTTCTTACTAGTTATTACTTATTTCTCCAGGAAAGGGTACAGGGACATGGGGCCAGGAGCAGACATCACCATTGCAGTATGGGGATCTAGTAGGTAAGAAAATCATCAGGCTGAGATTTGTCTAGCTAACCCCATGCTCCAAGCATTATTCTCAATGAGAGGCTATAATTTCCCCCTCTTAAGGAAAACTGCCGGGCTTGGTGGCACATGCTTGTGATCCCAGCTACTTGGGAGGCTGCAGCAGGAAGACCACAAGTTTGAGGCCAGCCTCTGCAATTTAGCAAGCCCTGTCTCAAAATGAAATCAAAGGGGCTAGTAATATAACTCAGTGGTAGAGTGCTTGCCTAGTATGCATGAGGCCCTGGGTTCAATCCCTACTACAACCCTACCCTCGCCAAAAAAAAATCTTTCTCCTAAACCATACAACCAGTAAGGGATAGAACTTGGATTTGAACTCAGACTGGTTCTAGTCTACACCGTTAATGGTAATGTACTATCTAGTCCTGCCATGAAATTCCACTGGTGTTTTAACTTTCTATCCTGGACCATCCTTCAGGTTAGGGACAATATTTTATATATTTATGTGTCACTAATGTCTAGCACTGGGTCTGGGAAACAACAGAAGGTAAGAAAATGTTTCAATTCATTAATTACTATTTTTTGAATGAGTTGTTATTTTATTGATTGTATAATTAGTTGCTTTCTTTCTTGAATTCCCAGGACAAGAAGGCTAGATTTAAAACATCAGTTGGTTCTGTTTTAATTTTGCCATTTCTCTTTTTTTTCCCCCTTAACTATGGTATGTATAATTTACTATTTGGTAATATGCAGGTTTTATGCCTTTGGGGTTATGGTGTTGTTTATTACATCTATAGAATTTTTAGTCTCTACGATTCTAGGTTGATTTTTCTTATTTCTGTGCTATCTCAGGGACTCTGTGGAGTCTCTTGCTTCCTTTTTTTCAAATCAAACATAAAGCTAAATAAGAATGAATTTGTGGGTAATTTCTAGACCTCGCCTATTTTGCATAACATCTGTATTTAATCAGAGACTACAAATTTAAGCAAAGTGATCTAATCATATTTTGTAAATTCAGTTTGTCTTGATTATTTAAAAGAGAGTATCAGAACTGGTAGATTTAAATATGGGTTATTTCTATTTTATGGTTATTCATCCATATACATTCTAGAATGACAATGATTGAGGGAGAATAGTTCCAACCAAAAAAAAAATTTAATAGATGGTTTAATTTACAGACCTTGAAAATTTTAATCTCAATTGTTGATAATGGTATTAAATGAATATTTCTCAGATTTGGCCACACCACATATGATAAATGAGAATTATGAAAACCCAAAATGCAGTAGTTTGAACAATAAATTGTGTGGTCATTTTTCCAAACAACAAACAGTTCTCACTTCCTTTACACAAGTGGGGTGTTCATTTCTGATAAACAGTTTGCACAGGTGTAGGGCTCTGATTCTCAAGGTTTCTCCCACTTCAGATGACTGCATTAGCCAGCTTTTCATCCCTGTGACCAAAATCCCTGAGAAAAACTGAGAGGAGGAAAAGTGTATTTTGGGCTCATAGTTAGAGAGATTCAGTCCATGGTTGACTGACCTATTGATCTGGGCCTGAGATGAGATGGAACATCATGGTCACAGGACATGTTGAAAGAAAGTTGCACAGCTCATGACAGCCAAGAAACAGAGAGGAGCCGGGGACAAAATATAATCCCCAAGGTCATGTACCCAGGAAAGTAAATTCTCCAGCTATACCCCACCTGCACCCAGTTACCACCCATAAACCATTCAAATTATTAACCCACCCAATGGATTACCCCACTGAATAGATTCTAGTTCTTATAATCTAATCATTTCATCTCTGAATATTCCTGCATTCTGCATAAGCTTTGGGGAGAATACCTCCTATCCAAATGATAACAATGCCAGGAACAAATGGAATCCCCAGCCTACCCCCACTTTTTGCCTGACCAGCTACAAACTGGGGTTTCACCTAATTCCCACTGAAGCTCAATAACTAGCTAGAATGAGTCACAGAAGATAGGAAAGTGGGGACTAGTTTATCATAAAGGATATGGTTCAGAAGCGACTAGGTAGAAGAGGTGCAGAGGAGTGGGCCCAAGGTACAGATCCTGAGCTGCTGGCCTTTCCTGGAAACTTCTAGCACATCATTGTATTTAGCAACTTGGTAGCTCTCCAAACCCTGACATTTAAGTTTTATTGAGGTTTCATTACATAGACATGATTGATTAAATCATGGGCTGCTGGTGATGGAACTAGCTCTCCAGCCTTTCTCCCCTTCCCAGAAATTGGAAGGTGGAAATGAAAGTTTAAACTTTCTGGTCACCAGCTTCCATCTGGAACCTATGTAGGGGCTCCAGTAAGTGACACCTTTTTAGTATAAATTAAAGTGTGGTCAAGGGGGGGCCTTAGGAATAACAAAAAACATTTCAATCACTTAGGAAATTCTAAGAGTAGTTAGGAGCTTTGAACCAGGATCAGAGAAGACCAAATATTTTTTTATTATATCACATATATGTAGACTAATAAATATAACATGAGCAATTTTTTGATGTACAAAGTAGATGGTCATTCAAAGAGCCTAGACTACTGTATGACATATTTCCCATTGTAAGCAACATCACTATGTGGTAAACATGAAAGTAGACGTCACTCTCCATTTTGTTATACACTTTACCATTCTAGCTTATGCCCACAGTTAACATTTTCAAAAGTAGAGTTGCAGCTTTACTCATAAAATAAAGAAGGATGTTGTGTAAGAGTGTGGCATAGGAGTCTTTCAGCCTGTACTTGAGTTTCAACACTGGTGTGTCGCCTTAGCATATAACCTCTCTAAGCTTACTTTCCTCATTCACAAAGTGGGAATGATGGTACCTACAGGCTGGTGGATAAATGAGACCACCTAGTAAAACTTAGTATAGTGTGAAGTTGACAGCAAGCTCCTACTTTTAAGAGAATGCTTTTGTGCATGCAACTGCTGAGTGTCATGGAACGCTGTCATGCCCACTCGGCTCCTCTAGGATTTGTCACTCAGTTTTTCTCTTCGAAGCATTTTCAAGCTTTCCTTTTCATTTGGCTACTTTCATCTAATATAAGAAGAAGAAGTGTTTTCCCAAAAATGGAGAGAGGAAAAATGATCAAATATTAGTCTTCATTTCCGGTCATTTTTTGCTTACCACTCACGAGCGAATCCTGAGGTGATATTCTATTTTATGATAATCCTCTGAAGCAAAACCTTCCAGTAGCCTTCCATTTGATAGAGAGAAAAATCCCAAACCATCTCTTGCCAGTCATCAAAAATATTCATCCCTCTGGGCTGCACCCTGAAGGAACCCCTCCTTCCTGCTCAGGTGCTCTCGTGCTGTGCTCTCTGCCCCCTCCACCCCACCTCCCCATCCTCCTCTCTCTTCCCCCTTCTTACTTTTTTGCTCATAATTCTCTCCTCACCTGCATACTGGCTACCTCTCCATACCTAAGCAACAATCATTATCTTATGATACCCAACCTAAATCTTACCTCTTCACCTTAAAAGAATTTTTGTCTCCTCTGGCCTCTCATTAATCAGTGTTACCATTATTTTTATATTATTTGACTATCCAATGCCTTGAAAGAACTAGTTGTAGAACCACATATTCTTAATGTTATATTATTGTTTGTGTGACCTTTCTGGTGCTATTATATACTCACCTGATTGGACTGTAAGGTCAAGGCCTATATCCTACATTACCTTAATATGACCTAAATTGATTGGCAAGTGCATTGAACATAATGGTGCTTAATACATTTCAATCAATTTATTCCTGTGGTTTTTTTAAAAAATCACAGCGGTGATGTGGTGCTTCATAATAAGTAAATAGAACAATGATGTGTTGACCTATATCAAAAATAAAGTAAGCCAATGTGCTTTATCCTAGCTATTATTTTCATATCATAAGAGCGAGTATCTGTTTCTGCAGGATAAATCCTGTTTCCTCTTTGACCTGTGCTGCATGAAGCAGTATAAACAGCATACTGGTGGCCAGAAGTGGGGCAGAAGAGGAAACAGTGAATTTTAATGGAATTCTTATAAACGATGTGGCTCATATAAATGATGGGAGTCCTGGTGCATTTTGGAAGCGCTTATGTGGTGGATACATTGCTGTTTATCCAGTGCTATTTATCATTGGTGGTCTGGCCCATGATACTTCACATACTTCTTGCTGGTTTCCAAAAACACCTTGAGTCCAGTAGGTACTGACTAATGTGTTTGATGGCCCTTAGTTTCAGACACCAAGTTCTGAAATAAAGTGTCTATTTAAGCTGCTGGTTCAGGTCCTGACAGCTTTGGCAGTGAGAGTACTGCCCATAGCCATCCATGGATCAGACTACTCTGTGGGTCTGCACTGGCCCATCTCATGACCATCATTTCCTTTGATTGATTAGTGTCCACTTAAATCAGGATTTATGTACATGTACATCCGTGCACATGCACACACTCATGAATACACACATCCCTTCTTTTAAACACATTATTTAAAATCACTAAAGATACTGCGTACATTTAGTTACCAGATTGGGGTTTTTCTAGCATTGGAGATTTTATTGGAAGTGAAACATAAGCTACATTTTTCTTTAGTACTGGTTAACCACGTTTAAGAGTGTGGTTTATGCCACTTTCATATGCCTGTGAACCAAATGATACAAAATTTTATCCTACACAAAGAAAAAATGGTGCCAGAATGCCTTCTTGAAAGAATGCTGAATTGTAATAGGCCTAATTTGGGGTGACAAAAACATAAGTTATATACTTTAATTTCATCTCTTTTATAATCTTAAATAAGGCATCTCCAAACTAATACAGCCAAACAAAGCTAAGGCATTTGAAGTTACTCCTCAATGACTTACTACTCTTTGTCAACAGAGCTCATCAAATACAAGGTGGTACAAGTGACACTAATAGAATAACAACCCATCAGAATATCTACCAGTTCATGAGCTCTCTCCAACACTAATGACTACAGCAAAGTATTTTGGTTCACTTAATAAAAGACTGGAATCTTAATGCCCCATGTACTGCACATTGAAAAATAGCATATCAGACTTTATACACATGCAAAGTGAAGTGGAAAATTGAAGCAATTATCAAGGTATCTCAGGTCATAGCAGGAATTTGGAATCTCTGTTGCCTGGATAAATGTCATTTCCACAATATAGGATGTATTGCTCTGCAGACAATCTAAACCCCCACACACAAAGCTCAACATAGCATTATTTTTATTAACTCTTTAAAATATCCTCGTTTTTATTTTACTCCATTCTTTCTACCATTTTTCAACATGCCTTTTATTAGTAATTCTGTACGCAACACATAAAAATCATGAAAGTGAAAATAGTAGAACTGATGAGTTTATTTAAAAAAGAGAATATATATATATTCTCATATATATATATATATACACACACACACACACACACACAAACACACATACTATATATTTGCAAACATGTATAGAATGAATATTATTGATAGTAACTGTTGAAAATTGAAAAAAGATTTATCCCTAAATAAAATTATGAAGAAATACTTCCTAGAAGATTTACATTGTTTCTTTTCTTATTCCCAACACAGACATGGCTGTGAAAAATGTTTCATTTTGGAATAGCTTTAGAGTATAAAAGTTAACAAAAAATACTAAGAGAGTTCACATTTACCCTTCTTTCAGTCTTCCTAAAGTTAATATCTTACATACTCATAATTATCCAAAGAAAAAAGTTATCATTGGTTCATCAGTTGGCTAAACCGTAGGACTCGTTCTCACTTCAGCAGTGCTTCCACAGTGCCCATTAGTTTCTCCAGAGGTGAAGAAGTCCTTGATTCATCTGCCTTGGCCTTGTGGCTCAGGATGATTCCCAACTGGTGATGAGTATGGGCTGATGAAGGTCCAAGGAGCCCATCTCTTATAGGGCCAAAGCTCTTCTTTGGCCACATCACTTTTCACTCACCTTCTCTTATACTCTTTTTCACACATAGCATATCTGCATATATGTTTGTGTATGTATAGAAACAGGCATATATGTGTGTATACATACACATACATACAGGTTTATTTTGCATGGAATAAATCTTCAGAAAACTATAAAGCCTACCATTATGAATTCTCATCTGTTTATATTTGTGGAGCAGTATTTAATATGTGCCTACTGGTACCAGATATGGAGCCTGATGTTGGGTGTGTAGTATGAGCTAAGGAGAAATAGTTCCTTGTTTTGTTTTATCCAGTAAACACATTTACAAATATTAGTAATCAATAATTTGTTATGAAAGACAAATTCAGGGAATAATGAGAATCTGTAATTTGGAGACAAGATCTGGTTTGGTGAGTTGGGGACAGCAAAGGGACACTTGAACTCAGGAGCTAAAGAGTGAATAGGAGTTGATGTAGTGAGGAGTTCATGTTCACCTTACACTGCAAAATCCACTTAGTCCATCTTCAAGAGTTCTGTACTCTTAACAGTTATAGCACTGCCCTAAATTGCAAATCCAATACCCAACAAGAACAACTGAGAAGTAGGAAAACTTATTTTGGTTTATTCCATTGTCAGTCAGTTCATTGCTCTGGGCCTCAGGTGAGGCAGAACAGCAAGGTCAAAGGGCATGGCACAGGGGAGCTGCTTCATTCCTGGAAACCAGGGAACAGAGCAGGCTTGGGGGAAGGGGCCTCAGGAAACATAAACCTTTCCAGTGCATACCCCCAGCAAGCCGCCTTCTCCAGCCATGCCCCTCATGCCTATCGTTACCACCCTGACAGTGCATTCAAACTAGGATGAGCTGATTAGGTCATAACTCTCACAATCTAGTCGAATATCACATGGCTGGCCTCTGGTCCTATTCGTAAGAGCCCTCATTTCCCTCTGAAACATCATGAGCACAGTCCACATTCCTGTCAGCATTCTGATCTTCTGAACTCCCACCAGAATCACCCATTAAACCTTATTACAACATTCTAAAACTTTCCAAGCTACATTTCTCAACTTTTCCAAAGTCCTCCCTAAAAAGACTTCTGAACCGCATAGGTTATTCACAGCAATGATCCCTCTCTGTACCAATTTTTGTGTTAGTCCACTATTCATCTGACCAAAATGCTTAACAAGAACAACTTCGAAGAGAAAAAGTGTATATTTTGGCTCATGGTTCCTGAGGTTTAGTCCATGGTTGGCTGAATCCATTGCTATGGGCGTAAGTTGAGGCAGAACAGCATGGCCAAAGGCCATGGTGAAGGGAAGATGATCTATTCATGGCAGCCAGGTGGGGAAGTGGCCACAGGGCAGATGCGCCTTCCAGGGCACAC
Organism: Sciurus carolinensis; assembly: GCF_902686445.1. NCBI lineage: Eukaryota > Metazoa > Chordata > Mammalia > Rodentia > Sciuridae > Sciurus > Sciurus carolinensis. The sequence continues at coordinate 67,933,086 of NC_062217.1, read as the reverse complement.
CCCCAGTGACCCGCCTCCTCCAGCGATGTCACATCTGCCTATAGTTACCTCAGTCAGTCCATTCAAACTAGAATGGACTCATTAGGTTATACTCTTATAATCAAATCATTTTATCTCGATCTTTCTTCATTGGGGGATACCTCATATCCAAACCATAACAAATGCCAGCTTCTCATCAATAAGTGGGGATCTAAGTATTCTAGTAGAAATAGTGGTTTAAAGTCATCGAAGATGTCTTCAAACCCAGGGTCCTGGCCCTGGTCTATTAGCACTCTCACTCAATTCTGCCTCCTTGAGACTCAAGGCTCACCTACAATTTATATGCCAAGGATGCTCAAATCTCCAAATCTTTACTCAGTTCTTTGCTGAACCCAGATATTTAGAAACTTTTTTTTTTTTTTTTTAAATCCAGAAGGACAATCCTCCTGTATCGTCTATGTCAGTTTCTCTGATCACCCACTTTAGAACCTTGGGTGTTATGCAGAAATTGTCACCTTAATTCTGCCTTGCCACCCCACACCTCACTTATACTTAGAACTGCTCCCAGATAACTCTGTATGTGTCTTTGTCCAGGATTTTATTGAAAGTCTTTACAGAGAAATAGCCAGTCTCCAGACACAGCTGAGACCTTGCTGTGCCAGAGTATGGCCAACTATCTGGCTCCCCACCCTTCTGTTCTGAAGTAGGGGTGGTAGGCAGGATCTTGTGTTTTTATTTTTTTATTTTTATTTATCCTAATTAGTTATACATGACAGGAGAATGCGCTTCAATTCTTTGTGAACAAATGGAGCACAACTATTCATTTCTCTGGTTGTCTGTGATGTTGAGTCCATACCATTCATGCAATCATATGAGTACTTAGGTTAATGCTGTCAATCTCATTCCACCATCTTTCCCAACCCCTACCTCCTTCCCTGCCCTCCCTTCACTCCCCTCTCTCCAATCCAGAGTTACTGTATTCACCACCCATCCTCATTATGGATCAGCATCCACGTATCAGAGAAAACATTTGGACTTTGGTTTTGGGAGATTGGCTTATTTTACTTAGCTTGATACTCTCCAGCTCCATCTATTTACCTGCAGATGCCATAATTTTATTCTCCTTTAAAGCTGAATAATATTCCATTGTGTATATGTACCACATTTTCTTTATCTATTGAAGGGCATCTAGGTTGTTGTCAAGGCTAAGCTATTGTGAATTGAGCTGCTATAAACATTGATGTAACTGCATCACTGTAGTATGCTAATTGTAAGTCTTTTGGGTATAGACTCAAGAGTGGAATAGCTGGGTCAAATGGTGGTTCCGTTCCAGGTTTTCTAAGAAATCTTCATACTGCTTTCCATAGTGGTTGCACTAATTTGCAGTCCCACCAGCAATGTATGAGTGTACCTTTTTCCCCACATCCTTGACAACACTTATTGTTCTTTGTATTCTTGATCAGTGCCATTCTGACTGGAGTCAGATAATATTTTAGAATAGTTTTGATTTGCTTTTCTCTGATTACTCGAGACTTTGAACACTTTTTCATATATTTATTCATCATTTGTATATTTTATTCTGTGATGTGTCTGCTTAGGTCCTTAGCCCATTTATTGACTAGGTTATTTTTTTGTTTGTTTGTCTTTTTTGGTGTTAAGTTTTTAGAGTTCTTTATATATTCTGGAGATTATTGCTCTATCTGATGTGCTTGTGGTAAAGATTTTCTCCCACTCTTTAGGCTTTCTCTTCACATTATTGATTGTTTCCTTTGCTGAGAAGAAGGTTTTTAGTTTGAATTCATCCCATTTGTTGATTCTTGATTTTATTTCTCACACTTTAGGAGTCTTATTGAGGAAGTCAGGTCCCAAGCTGACATGATGAAGATTTGGGCCTGCTTTTTCTTCTATTAGGCGCAGGGAGGATCTCCTCTTGAGTTCCACAGTGCTCACAATGTCAGGCAGGGCCTCCCAGAGCCTGTCTTAGCACTTGAGTGCAAAGATCAGCAACATGATCTTCATGGTGGTGTCCAGCATACCCTTTCTGAGCAGCACATGACACATGGCAGTGTCCCCACTGTGAATCATCAGGCATCTGCAAACTTCATGGGCTTAACCCTCTGGCCTCAGATTTTCCCAGTCACCATGACCTCCCAACCCTTGACCCCACCCACCATGATGAACTACAGCACATCATAGCAGGCCCTGTGAATGACAAGCCCTCCTAGGAGTCTATATGCAGAGACCCTACAGATAAGCCTTACTTTATTGTGCATCTATCCTGCTCTCACTCTCCCAAAACCCACCCCTCAACCACTCCCACTGCTGCCATCTGAGACTGGTGCCCAGCACTACAATAGCTCTCCCGTTCTGTCCTGTGTCATGCATTCCCTTCAGGCCACCCCCTTGCACTGCTGCCAAGATGATTTTTCTAGTATATAAATCTGATTGTACTGGATCTAATCATAAAATCCTTTGGTAGTTGTCCTTTAATTCTCTTTAACTTAACCACTTAGCACAATACATAAGACCCATAATCCCCTGGCCCTCCAGGCCTGCCAAACCCATTACTCTACATATCTAAACCAATTTGTAGCTTTGTTATTATCTGTGTTTCCACTCTTGAGTGCCTTTCCATGTCTCTGAAAGGAATTCCCTTCTCCTTTTCTCCACCTGAGAAATCTGTCCTTTACATGATTTCATTTATCATCCTAGGAAACTTTTGTGTCTGCTCCAAAGCTTAATTCTAATACCCCGCTGGGCATTGATCTGCTCCCATGGCTGTTCAGCATATTGTACTATGGTGGCTAATTGCTTGCCTAAGCTCATGTGGCAGGGTGGCTTCCTGAAGTTAGGCACCATCTTCAGTGTAGTATCTCCTTCCCTAACACAGTAGCAGCACATAGGAGCCAAGGACATACTGCACACGTACCCTCACCACTCAGCCACCCATAGAGTCATGACTCCCAGTTTTCTATCTAAAGCCCTGTGGCTTATCTGAATCAGTCTTAGTGTCCTGAGAATAATAATCCCAAAACGAAGGGCTCAGAAGCAAGGTTTCTCTGTGACCTTCTCCCAACCTCTCGCCTGCACCCTTTCTTCCCCAAGGCAGGTCACAGAAACCAGAACCTCTTTTCCCCACAAAGCCAGCCATAAAACCTGAAAGCACTACTCTAACTTTCCTTCACCTTTCTGGGTAAGAGTTGGCCATAAGGAAATTCTCTGACCTACCTTATTTGATTGTTAGGGCTCAGACCCCATTCCAGAAAGACCCTGCTCCATACCCAAAGGAAGGTGTGCGGTCCAGAGACCAAGAGGAACCTGAACGGATGGGCCTTGCTGGGGTGGCCTCCCCACAGTCCATTACCGTTAGATCAAACCTCTCTGCCCTATCATGCTTCTGCACAACAGTCATGCTTTATCAGACCTAAGTGTAAAATGGATAGCCCACCCGGAGGCTGCTTCTGAAGTCTCTGTGTCATGTAATGCTGTGACAAATAAGCATGTTATACTTTTTCCTGGCTAACTTTTCGTTATGGGGTGACGGCTTGATCCATGATGGTGGAGGAGGAAAAGGATCACTCCCTGTTCTGCCCCTATGCCAGACTCAGGTTGCTCAACCCCAACCTTTCCCTGAAAAAAAGTCTTTCTTCCCCTGTCTTTTCTGTCTTTATTTTATTTATTTATTTATTTTGGAGGTGGTACCAGGAATTGAACTTAGGGGTACGAGACCACTGAGCCACATCCCTAGCTCTATTTTGTATTTTATTTAGAGACAGGATCTCACTGAGTTGCTTAGCACCTCACTTTTGCTGAGCCTGGCTTTGAGCTAAAGATCCTCCTGCCTCAGCCTCCTAAGCCGCTGGGATTACAGGTGTGCACCACCAGGCCCAGCTGTCTCCTCTGTCTTTAAAAGGGCAGCATCTCTCACTCAGTTGCTCAGATCAAAACCCTGGAATAATACTAAAGCCCGTTTGGGCTCTCATGCCCCATGTTGAACATACTGAGAAAGTTCAGAATAAACTTGTATTTCACAGACCAATAAAGTTTTTCTTATAGGATATTATTCTTCCAGGAAGATTGGATATTTTATATCAGGATTATTGCAAATTATTATGCACAAATATTTTCTATTTGTAAGCGAACCTTTTCTGTTATGTAATAAAAGAATTAGTCCACGTTGTCACTTATAAATTGTGCAAGTTATTCAACATAATCACACTTTAGCAATTTGGCTTACTACATTGGTTGAAGAAAAGATTAGAAATAATTTCATATATTAAATATCAGAACTTTCCCATGCAGAAACATATAAAAGGTAATTTTAAAATAATTCTGGTACTGCTTTCTTCTTCCACACAGTTGTATTGAATACAAGTTCTCATGAACATTTAGGACAGTTCAGATGTTATTTTAATAAAGATCCACTACACCTCACCAAATGAAAAAAGCAGTGTGACTTCACTGTTTAAATTAGGTGGGCCCTCTTTATTCTCAGTTTTGTATTAAGCCGCAATTAGATGACCATTACAAGTACCATATGTTAGGGGTTGCGGGTAGTGTTGAGGGGTAGAAAACTTACTTGCCAAGCCAGTGTGGGGCCCTGGGTTCCATATCCAGCAAAACTCATTTACACACACAACTTTTTCCCCTATTTGCATTTAACATTCTGTCTTATGAAAAGGCACTGGTGTTGCTGTAAAACAGTGGACTGATTGAAACACCATATAGAATCAATATTGCTCTCATTGTTTTTCACTGTTTACTATAAGTTATTCTAATGCTGAGGAACTTGAAGAGAGGGGTTAGGGCAAATGGTGTTCAAAATTAAGCATTTTGAAGAGAACAGCATTTATTTGTGCTTTATAGCTAAGAAAGGAAGAATTCTAAAAAGAGAGAGTATTTGATACAGTTTTATCGGTTAATCCCAACCCCATCCCCTCCCACTTTCTGGGGCAGTGACACTGGATGTCCTCCCTCCTGGATAGCTGATGCTCAACTCTTAAAGGTCTCCCCAGCCTCCATGTCTAGGTCAACTTGCTCTTAGTTCCCGTACCAGGGGACACTCAGCGTGCATTACGTGAGATTACATTTGTTCATGTCCTTGGTTTGTTTTTTCTGTCTCCTTAACTCAAAGTATGCCTCAAGAGGACAAGGTGGCTTTTCCGTTTTTTCTCACTGTCATCTCCATTACCTGGCACAAAGTAGGCTCTCATCGTTACACAGTGGGGAGGTTGTAAGGGGAGCCATGTGGAAGACAGTTTCAGGGTGTTAACGTGGGAGAGAAGAGGTCACAGGTCATCAGAAAGTGACCCCTAGGTCACGTCAGCGATCGGAGATGAAGGATGAGTGGCGGAAAGTCTAAGCAAAGGAGAAGGAGGAAGAGGAAAGCCAGAAGAACAGCAGTGCCTTGGAGTCCCAGAAGCTGTCCTGGGATGGGTGATCAGTTGTGTCAGTGAAATTGAAGACTGAGAATTAACCGAGATTTGAAAACACGGAAGCAGTGAAGGAACATGGAAAGAGTGGTTTCCTCAGAGGCCTGTGGACACAGACTGGACTGGTATTGGATTCTCAAGAAAATAACAAGTGAGGAAGTGTGGATATAGCTAGAATTAATTTCTACAATTGTACATTTAAATAACAATGCTAATATAACAAAGGGCTTTCATAAACAATTAAAGGGAGAACAAAGCATGTTACTGTTACATGCTGTGCTTAATACAATCATGAATCACTTAACAGGGACACATTCTGAAAAACCCGTCATTAGGCAATTTTGTTGTGTGAGTATCATGAGTGTGCTTATGCAGACCTAGATCATATAGCCTCCTGTGCTATATGGTAAGTATGATCTGATCTTAGGGGTAGCACCTTGTATATTCAGTCTGTTGTTAGACAGTATATCGTAACATAGCACATGGCTGTATTTAGTCCTATGCCAATTTTAGTTGAAGAAAACTGTTCCTGCCACTTTACATCTACTTACATGATAGAATGTTCAATTGGGCTTAAATAAACACTAATCTCTCATTAAAGCCCCTGGTGCTAATTCGTGTTATCACACCCTTTGGGCTAGGGTGGGGAGTATCGAGGTGTCTGTCAGCCTGGTTGGCATGCTGGAGAACACATCTGACACACATGTATTCAAGTTCCAGCTTTGATCTTCAGTAACTTTGTAACCCTGGAAGGTGGCCTAACTCTTCCAACCTGATTTTCTTAAAAATAAAATGCAGATAATAATGATTTAATGAATAAATTAAGATAAAGTGTCTAATAATGTGTTTCACATGATACCAAGCCTATAATAAGGGCTCAGTAAATAGGTATAAATTTGTACTGCTGTCATCACTGTCCCTTGATGGGTCATACCTGAAGCACTGTGCAATTCAGTAAACAGAATCTAGGTCTTCTCATAAAGAACAAAAAAATTAGATGCCAGAAAATAAGCCATACTTTATAAACCTTATTAGTTCATCTTGTTCTGTATGTGTTCATTTCTCTTTGTCATTTCCTCTCCAGTTGTATAAGCATAGGGCACCTTGTAATCTCAGTCAGCTGGAACAAGCTGGATATTCCAGTTCCATCTTCCCAACCCTCCCAATTCCATCGGTACTGTTGATGGTGAGCGCTTGCATGCATCTCCTGCTTCCTGGGTGCTAAACGTGGTTCTAAACTTTGCTTATCTAATAACTCATCTAAATCTCACAGTCCTGGGAAGTGGGCACATTGCAGTCATGCATTCCTTAAATATCAGGACTACATGCAGAGAAATGTATCCTTAGATCAGATCATCACTGTATGAACATCAGAGAGCTTACTTAACCACCTTTACCTTGTGCTACAGATTAATCACTGGCATGGTTTCTGATGCAATTAGGACTTGGGAATCATGAGATGTCTGGAGATGCTGCCACTGGAACACACATATGCTTTACAGTAAACTTTTTTTTTTTTTTTTTAAATAAGTAAGAGTACACTTTAAAATAATGATAAAAATCTAGTACAGTTGGTCGTGCAAGCCTGTAATCCCAGTGGACTCAGGAGGCTGAGGAAGGAGGATCAAAAGTTTGAGGCCAGCCTCAGCAACTTAGCAAGACCCTAAGCAACTTAACAAGACCCTATCTCAAAAAAATTTTTAAAAAAAGGACTGGAGATGTGTATCAGTGGTTAAACACCCCTAAGTTCAATCTCTGGTGCCCCCCTAAAAAGTATAGTGCAGTAGATATATAAACCAGTAATATAGTCATTTATTATCATTATCAAATATTATATACTATAGCTGAGTATGTGAACTCTGCTTTTGTACCCCTGGCAGCCCGATAGGTTCATTTGCACCAGTATCACCACAAACATGTGAGTAGTGCATTATGCTGTGACATCATGATGGCTGTGATGTCACTGGACAGTAGGACTTTTTCAGCTCCATTGTGATCTTTTACACACAGCCATCATTGACTGAAGCCTTGTTATGTGGCACCTGACTGTATTGCCTCCTTTTGTAGAGAGGAGGCAACTGAGGCCTGGACAGGTTCAGAAGTAACACTTTTGGTCCAGGTGGAGCCAGGATCAGTCCCAGGCACGCTGCTACACAGTTTGCACTCTAACCCCTTCATCCTAGCTCTACCTGGAGTGACAAGCTTAGGTTCAAGTTGCCACGGGCTTGAGAATCAGGTGTTTTGTTGCTTGTACTCCAAGAGAAAGAGCCATTTTTATATTTTGGCATGTAAAAAGTTTTAGACACTTAGCAAGAGAGTGATTAAACCCTGTGTTTGGTGAAATTGTAAACATGCTCTGTGCTGCGGATGAGTAAGTGTATGTTAATGGAACAATTGATATCCCTGCCCTTAATGGCATGACTTGTCTTCCATGTAATGCAAATCAAATGTAAGCATTTCCATCTGAGGTGAAGGATCAGTATAGCACTTTGTATGATCCAGTGTGAACCAAGATCTCCCTTTTCTTCAGCCTGGTGTTCCTTTCTTTGCATATCCAGTGGTCAGTCCTAAGGCCTGAAACCCTTAGTACAGAACAAAGTGGCTTTAGCAGTAAAGGAGCCTGTGTGAGGCTAAGAGAAGAATAATGAACATTCCCTGCAAGCTTCCTGCCTGGATGCAGGTGCAGGAATCAGGAGGTCATGAATAATGCATGACATGCAGATTAGGTGGTGGTTTCTCCTCCTGGGGTTTTGACTTTGCTACCTGCCTGCCTGCTATATGTGGCAAGAAGGCAGACCACAGCAAAAAGTGGCACAGTTTGAAGACTGAGCTTTACAAAACCTTCGCATATCCTTTTTTGAGGAAATACATTAGCTGAAATGCATGCCTTAGGGTCTCCTTTTTTGGATGAAGTAAATTCCAGGTTATCAATGTGCTCCTTTTGAGGAGGAAAATCTTTTTTTGATTCATCTTTCTCATTAAGAAACCTTAGAATCATTTGGTCATATGCCCACAATCAGAAATTATTTTCCTAAGCCTTTCCTAAGGAATTCTTTTCCTAAGACTGCCAAGCCAGTGTAAAAATTATCCATTTATGGTATTTGATCTATGATGAATGAAATTTTTCTAAAAGATGCAAATACCTAGAGAAAATTCTAATTACAGATCAAACATCATTTTTTTTCCCCAATGTATGCAATAAGCAGCATCAGTAAGAGATTGCTTCGATCTCCAAACTTCAACTGGTAGAATCTACCCTGATGAAAAGACACCGATTCCTTGTGCTTTTAGGGTTAAGGAGGGAGTAATAAAAGCAGTAAAAGTTTAAAGGAAAGAGTGAATTAAAGAACTGTAAGTACTTGGGCCTGATTACTTCTTGAAACATTATTAACATTTAGGACTGATACCTCAGGGAGAGTGTAGGTAAAGTTCATGAGGGTTTCCAGCATTTTCCCTTAAATCAGTAGGCTTTATCTGGGGAAAATTTGTTTTGATTCAGAGGTCCATTTGGGGGGATTATATTTCAAACAAACAGAAAGAAGAGTAGTTCTGCTACCTTTTGTGTAAGTCTTGTGCATTTTTATTACATGGTGTGTCTCTGTCTCTCTGTCTGTTTCTTCCCCTTTACCCCCCCCCCCCACCAGGCTTGGGGTGCTGGAATATGAGCTGGCTCTCATTTCTAGCTGAGTCTGTCATTTCCGCTAGGCCCCAGTTTGGCAGGATGCCAATACCAACAGGTGATCCTTGTAGCTGCAAAACAGCAGGAAGTGGGCTGTGCTTGAATGAGGCAGCTCACCAGAGGGGCTGTCTGGCCTCCCTCCATCTTTCTGCATAATTAACACCCCCTCCTCCATGCCGAGCAGAAAATCTGTGCTGAGCAGCTCAGCTGCACCAGTCATAGAGAAGCCTGAGAGGAAAAGAATGTTAATAAGGGATGCTGGAAGAAATCAGCCTTCAGAGTGCAAAGTGCAGTCTGGCTGGGGGGTAGGGTTGGTTGAGGGAAAGACTGCCTTTGGCCTTGGGAGGGGCTGGAACTGTGTCGTGTTTTGATAGGACAGTGATTTCCACTTGCTAAGCAGCCAGGAGGAACTTGGGTTGTGATGGACCTTGGAGCTGATGGTTCTAAGTGGACTTTAAGACCAGGTTTAAAATCCCTGTTTGCTTTTCTTTCTTATCTTGTGAATAAAAAGCAATGCTTGAAGCTTAAAGAGGGTAGACAGTAGAAGCTAAAAGATCTCACAAATCCTAGGAAAGGTGGGCCAAAGCAGGGCGTTGGTGCCTGGGAAGCTGAGAGGTAGGGCATGTTGTTTTGCCAGTTGGGGACTCAGGAAGAGCTGGAGGTTCAGCAGCTGGCTCCCCATGGGGCGATACCAGCAGCTTCTGAGAACTCTGAGCTCCAACCCTGCATGACCCCAGCCCCAGAAACTTGTGGAGTCTTGCATTCTGCACTTCTCCTTACTTGACTGAAGTTTGGAAATTACTTTGCCTTCCTCAGATCCCAGCTGTACAGCATCATTTCCAAAAGTCCTTTTTTCTGTGAACACCTGTCTCATCCTTCCTTCCTCACCCATTCTAACAGTTTCTGCTCTTAGACATTTACATAATGTTATATGCTTTCCAGGGTTTCCAATCTAAAAGTCTACTTAAGGAGTGGGCACTTGATTTGTCTCCGATTTGTTTGTGTGTGGTGCTGGGGATTGAACCGTGGCCTTGAACGTGCTAATCTAGACCTCTACTCCTGAACCACAGCCCAACCTTTTATTGTCTGACCTCCTGGAGAGGGCTATTGAGGGATGTCCGCAGATTTTTTTGTTTGTTTGTTTTTAGTGCTGAGAATTAAACCCAGAGGCCTTTTACCACAGAGCTACATCCCTGGCCCTTTTTATTTTGAGATGGAGTCTCATTAAGCTGCTTACAGCCTTGCTAAATTGCTGAGGCTGGCTTTTAACTTGCGATCCTTCTTCCTCAGCCTCCCAAGTCCCTGGGATTACAGGCGTGCTCCACTACATCCAGCATGGCACCCACCGAAGTTGACCCACTCTTACACCTGGCCAGGATTGGGTTTTCAATAACTATTTTGGATTGAATGCGTGCTTTAGTTCATTAAAATTTGATGGGTCTGCTTTGGGGAAGCTTTCCAGTGAACATTGTGACAAGTCCTTACTATTTGGGATCCAAAAAAAGGAAAGAAGGCCTATAGGTCTTCAGGCTCAGGAATTTATTTGCATCCATTTACTAAGAGCTGAGCAAATTCTAGGGGATATTATATGAAGCAAACCTTGAAGAGATTATTTATAGAAATAGATGCTTTTTTCTCTTTTTTTCCATTTGCAATCAGGAATGTACATTTTCAGTGAGTGTATTATTTTTATTTGCCCACAGGGTACATCCGTCCCCAGTATCAAGGGTTCGGGGAAATCGAATGAATAACCAGAAGTTTGCTTGGTGAGTATGCAGTCTACCTTATCTATCTGTTAAGTCTTATGAGGAGTTTTAATAGGGCTGTGTTAAAGTCAAGAAGATAATTCCTGATGTTCTAGAAAATACATTTCTACAAAAACTCTTTGAGTGCAGTACTTTTTCCTATAGATATGATGTCATTTCCCAAGATTATCCAATTGTTACCTTCTAAAAGAATGTTTTCTTTAGTGAGATTTAGTCAGAAACCCACCCAGATTTTTCTCAGGTACCAACTTCAGTTTCTCATGAGGATTTTCCAAGTTAGTTATTTAGTCAGTTTTATTAATTTTAATGATTACTATTTTGGTGATTCCTGCTCCCCCAGCCTTAGCTTTAAATATCTAGGAATTTTATTTTTTAATTGGAGGAATACCAGGAATTTTTTAAAATTGGCAAGTTAGTTCTTGAATAAACATAAATGGAATTTACTAAAAGTTATTTTACCACAAAAACTTTGATTTTTGATTCTGTAAAGGAGTAAAGGGTTTCACAAATGTGTCACATAAAAGAAAGTAATAATGTTGGTTCAAAATGTTATGCTTCTTTACATTACTCCAGCCCACAAAACTAACCTTTCAACACATACTGTATCATAAAAAGAAAAGGAAAGAGATCAAAAAAAGAAAGAATTTAACTGCATAGGATGTTACTTCAAAAATGAATGGAAATTCACAGATCTCCATTTTCTTTCCTTGGATTTTCTTAGAATGACATTTTGATTAGAAACTCTGGCTTTTTTTTTTTTTTTTTTTTTTTTTTTTTTTTTAGGTATAGGAAGATGATTACCAAAGATTGAGCTTCCAAATTAATTTTATTCCTAAATCAGGATTATTTTTAGTCACAAAATAATGACACTTTGAATTTGAATGGTACCTAATCAACTCTCCTCCCTTCCCCCATTAAATCTAATTAACCCTCACAATAGCTTGGTGATGTTGTTAAATATTATGCTTTTCTTTTTCACAGAGGGGGAAATGGAACACAAAGGGAAAGCCATTTGCTTACACACTGCTTAAAAGCGGGGCATCCTTCATAGTCTCTCACAATCCCTAAAGAGTATTGTCCCCTGACAAACCTGGAGAACAGGGAACAATGCTGGTGGTCATGACATGAAAGTGAAGGGAGAAATCCGTCCCTTTTTCACTACATGGAACTTAGGTTCCTTCTCAGTGCAAGGTCCACTGTGGTAAAGGAACTTCGTGACATACAGAGTGTAAGACCCTCAAGTGAGCCACGGGAGCCACAGGATGAGAATTGTCGGTCTTGAGATCCAGTTTCTCCAGCTTGGTTCTCAGTGGCCAAATTGAAAGTCTACGTAAATAAACGTTCCTCTCTTTTCCTCTCTGGACTAGAAGAGTAATGATAACTTGCTCCTACATAATTCGTAGCCTATGCTTTGGTTAGTAAGTTTAAAATAGTTTTATCTCCAGAGAAGTAATTCATGAAAAACAAAATGGGCTTTTACTGTTAACCTTGAGAAAATTCAACTTTTATTTATTCAGCAACATTTATTTACAGTCCCAGTCACTGTTAAAAGCACTAGATTAGAAAGATAAATAAAATGTGGATTCTACCCTCAGGGGGTTATGTGTGGAGAGGAGAGACCCCTCAAGCCCTAGTGTGCTTATCTCTTCCCTGGGTGTATGTATTGATGTCACACACACATATTACACGATAAGCACATGATATATAATACAGTATGGGTAATTCTCTAAGGAAATATATTTATAGTGCAGTGTTCAAAGGGAGAACTTATCAACTCAATTTATGACCAGTTTGAGAGAGGAGAATAGGGAAAGGGGACCATATAAATGAGGGAAGAGACTGTCAGAAAATTCATCCCAGAGAAGAAAGCTTTTGAGTGAAGACCTAGAATTAGTAGGGAAGCAGAGAATTTGAGCTAATGCCTCCTTTATAGATTGAAGTAGATATACAAAATCCTGAAGATGCTTCTGAATTGACTATAGCACAAGCATACCTGGGTTTAAATATGTTCACTTCATTGGGTCAGGAGTTAAAATTTCTATGTTAAAATTTCATATTTAAAATGTCTATGATATATACTACCCTGAATCTTCCTTGGGCAAATACTGTGAGACTGGTATATGGAATAAATCATCTGGCCAGGAAGAAGCCCTGTGAATCACCCAGCACCTTCTTCTAGTGAAGTGATAAACATTTGGTATTTCTTTGTGAAATATTGGCCATGAAAAAATTGGAGAGTTTAAATACCCATCTAGCAATAGAGAGGAAGGGAAAGAGATAGTTGCTATCCTCAAAATAGAAGTGTGGGATAATTTATAGAATTAGATGTCAGCTTCATCACTAGCTTAGCTCTGGTTTGAGTTAGATCCTGAAGCACTATTCGTGAGTTAGGAACAGTGGTTCTTTGGAGGTGGTTAGCCAATGCTCCATTTAGTGCAAAAAATATTATTCATCACATAAGCAATTAGACTTTGGTGAAAGATAAAAAGACTTGAAGTCATAGGTAATGCATGACATTGGGTAGGTTCTGAAAGTCAGTGACTGTGGTTGACAGATACCAAGCTAGTGTTGATTACTGAGTGGAGATAGCTTAAAATTGTAAGTAGTGTTTTCCTCTGCAGTGTTGATAAAGGTGGCATCCGTTGGCCTCTTTAGTGTGGCAGCATTTCCTCTGGAGCTGAAGAAGTGTGTGGACAAGAATGTCTGTTCAAGGCAAACAAAATCTGCTGGAACAGAAAGAAATGTGCTCACATTGTGTACACCTCCAGGGAAGAGCGAGCACGGGGCTTACAGAATCCACAACAGATGTCAGAATGTGGGACCCTGTGCTGACTCCCAGGGATTAAAAAATGGAAGCTTCTGGCAGTGTGCATCAGCACCCCAATAAGGCCTATGAGATCATGGTACAACTCATTTAACCTAGAATTAGCCAAAGATAGGCCAGTCCAGACACAAGCTCTAACCACCAGAATGTCTCCTGCCTCAGTACCATCACGTTAATAGGAAGTATTTGCTGATTTGAGCCACGTGGACTTCTTTCTCTTTCATGCATTGAACCTCACTTCTCTTTCCTTCACTGTTGGCCATAAGTAGAGGTGACCACGCCTTCCTCTGTCCAGTACCTGCAGTAAGAGAGAAAAAAAATTTTTTTTACTTCATTTTAGGTTCTTTGGCTGGGGGCCTGCAAATTAGACTGACAGAAGACAGATTAATAAAAGGGAGGTTTGTTAATGTATGCATCACACTTACACTGGGAAATTCTGGAGATGAGTATCTCAGGGTGGTTAGGACCTAGACTTATGAAGTATATTAACAAAAAAATAGTAATTTTTTAAGAGAAGGAACACAACTTGGATGGCAAATTATGGGAAGGTAAATAGAAAAGAGAAATTAATAGGAGATCAAGGCTGGTTAGTAAGGTTGTTGTATGGATTCCTTTGATACCTTGCCTGGGTTCATATGGAAAGTTGTCTCTTGAGATTAGGAGCCATCCTGCCCTTCCTGGTAGAAAGGGGGATAGGGGAGGGTGTTTCTTGTATCTGCTTTTTTGAGTTACCTTCAGCACATAATAATTCTTATGCCAAACTGGTGTGTTTGGTGTTCATATTCTGCCCTTCTGCATAACGAACGCTTTTTTAAAGCATTTGCTACTCTTTCTTGCTCTGTTTGGGGCAAATGAGGAAAATTCCTTATTAGAATTAAATGTAGAGATTGAATTGTCCTTTGCAGATATTTTTGCTTAAAGCTATTATATTCTGTGATCTAGTCCACAGGAGAGTGACTGTTTCCAAGTCACATGTGTCCTTTTATTATCAAAGATACAGTAGAGATCTGAAATCTGTGCTTTGTGTAGGTATAGGCTAGAACAGGACAGGGAGAGGCTTGCTGGGGAGTGTCTGTGACCTGGACTTTGAAGTTGATTTGAGTCTCCAAAGGTTTCCAGGATCAGCAGGAATGTCCCGAAGAGATGCTGAGCTGAGTGTGTTCATCCTGAGCTTCTCATTCCTTCCTCCCTCCTCGGTGCTTCCTGCTCCACCTGCTCCATTCCTACAGTTTTAAAGGGCTTGGGCATGTGTCCTTCTTTCGTGATGGTAGTGGTGGTTATGCTGTGTGTGTTCCCAAAACATCAGCTAAGGTCTCTTATGTAATATTGGTGGTGGGTGTCACATGAGGGAGTTTTTTATGGGTTCTTTTGATGATGACATAGACAATAAAGCATTTCTGTTTATTAATAGAAATTGTCATCAGTAAAAATAGAAGTAATTCTTTCTAACCAGTTGAATGCTGTTGCTACCAGTCTCAGTTATGATTTATTCCCTACCAACATGCCTGAGATTTTTATGTAGCCATATACACAAAACAGTTCCAGTTTTAATAGAGTCTCTATGCAAATTATGATACATTCTGGATGTGAATTACATTTAACATTTAGATGTGTGAACATTTTGTGTCACAAATTTTTCAGAGGGCAAAAAGAACCTTTTCACAATTTGATGTTTTAATGTTGGAGATATAGTACTACAATGAACTTAAATATTTATATACACACAGTTACAAATGTTAGGAATGACTTTATGGAATCTTTCGAGGACTAGCAGCAGGATGAATTTTTGCCATAAAAATAACATGCTTTATTTTTTAAACTTTTTTTTTACATACTAGAGAAAAGCTCTGAATTCGTTGCTATCAGAAAGCTAATATAGAACCAGCCCATTTAGGGCATTTCCAAATTCATAGTTTCTGAGATGTAAGTAAAATGTAGGCATCACAAGTTCGGGTCAGCCTCCTTACTTTGTACATGTGGAAAAGGAAACCCCCAGACAAAAAATGTAACATGTCAAACCTGGGCATAAATCCAGGTCCCTGCACACCTGTCCAGTAGTCTCTCCACCATGTGGCAGTCGACTACCAGCATGGAGACCAAGAGCAGATGAGTGTTTAATTCATCGCAAGCTAAACAGAAGGTTTTTGCCTGGGCAGTTCCCATTAGATTGATGTGTGGGGCAAGCAGGACAATAGGAAAGGCTTGGTGAAGGCTTTGCTGCTCACACCAACGTGTGGCCTGCACTCTTTGTCAGAATGGCCAACCATCATCTTGCAGATCCTTGTGTACTCAGTGTTCATAGATAATATTGATCACATTCTTTAATTACCAGAGTTTTCCACTGCCTTGCTTTGCTTCTTTTTATCTAATTAATTATTTATTTATTTTTTACTGACTGCATTTTATTCATTGTACACAAATGGGGTACATCATTTTGTTTCTTTGGTCGTACACGATGTAAATTCATACCATTCGTGTAATCACAAATGTACATATGGTAAATGATGTCTGTCGCATTCCACCATTTTTCATACCCCCCCCATTTCCTTCTATATAATCTAAATGTATAGAGTAGAACATTGTGATATTACACATGAACTTTAATATGAAATTTCTGGTTTCTAGAATGTCTAGTCCCTGTGGGTTGTTTTTTATTGTGGTTTTTGTCTTGTTTTGTTTTTAACATGCATGTATTGGCAAATCAATAGCAAGGATTTGCCTTTAGGTTTGGTTTGGAAGCATGCTCCTTCTGATGTTTGATAACAGATCCAGAAAATGGATCATTAGTTGATGTTGGTATGAACCCATTCCCTGGATGTGTACAAATTAAAATAAAAGGAAGTGCCTCATCTGAAGCCATCTCCAAATTCACCTCCCTTCAAAACCACATTTCTTATATTATAATGAAGTATCAGCTATTTAATTATTTAATGAGTTAAAACAGCTCCTCAAAGTCAGCTTGATAGCAGTTATGTAGACTTTAAACTAGTGGTTTGGTGCTGAGGATTTGACTCAGTAATGGAGCGCTTTCTAGAATGCACAATGCCCAAAATCCAATCCCCAGCACCACAAAATACAATAATCCCAAATGCTCTAGTGTTACTTTGTAACCACTTGCTGGGCAGACCGGTGTATGCCTGTAATCCCAGTGACTCCTGAGCCTGAGGCAGGAGGATCACAAGTTCAAGGTCAACCTCAGCAATTATCAGACTCTAAGCAACTTAGTGAGACCCTATTCCAAAATAAAAATAAAAAGGGCTAAGGATATAGTTCAGAGGTAAAGTACCCCTGGGTTCAATCCCCAGTACCCCAAAAATACAAACCAATCAAATAAACTTGTGGTCCTTCCCAAATTGACCATATGAAAGAACTTTGGCCTAATTTTCTGGCATTCTTTGTGACCCAGAATTTCAGCAAAAGACCTCTGTGATAAAACTGCTTCACATTCCTGTTGGCATCAGCTCATTTTGTCTCTAGTATTGCTTTAGCCAAATGAAGATAATTCAGGAAAGAAATTAAAGTAGGTTATTTTTCTGCAGTTGTTTACCTAATTATAGAATTAGGGCTATAAGATCATGCTGTGCATAAAGGTGACCACTTCTGAGACATTTTTCTTTTAAAAAGCTATGAGTATTTTATTGTTAGCAACCGGCAGCTCAGAACTATATCAGTATTGTATTGAAAACCTGATAAGCCAATAAGCCTATTGGACAAGTCAGTAAATTCTTTATTGATTTCTGGTGGCATCTTCTCAGTATTGTAGCGAGGTGTAAGAATATCATGTAACAAAACTCTGTCATATGAACTAATTATAGCATGACTGAGAGATATTAGTTCACAATTCAAAATGACTTGTTTACGCTGGTCGTGGTGGCAACGCCTGTAAGCCCAGAGGCTCAGGAGGCTGAGGCGGGAGGATAGCAGAGTTCAGAGCCAATCTCAGCAATTCAATTTAGCAAGGTCCTGAGCAACTCAGCCAGAGCCTGTCTCTAAATAAAATATAAAAAGGGCTGGGGATGTGGCTCAGTGGTTAAGAGCCCCTGAGTTCAATCCCTGGTACCCCCCCCACCAAAAAAAAGTCTTGTCTATAATCCTGGGATTGGTAACATATTTGCATATAATCATTACTTTTTTAGATTGGTTTTATACAGTAAAGGATATTTAAAATGTGTATGATCTGGAATTATGGTTTACTCTGTGGAAAGCTACTTAAAGGCCCTTTTTACAGAGTTTTAAGTTGTGTAACATGGGCTATTTTCTACTGTAATCCCCTCCCACCCTGTTAAACTTGTTCAGATGTTAAACTTCAAAATATTGGTCATGTTGTAATGAAACCTGAAGAACAAGGGGAGTTGTTAATATATAGTGCAGAAAAAATGTTGCCTGGTTTCTTAAAAATGAAGAAACGTGTGTTTCTATAATAACACTCATACCAGTCATGTTATAATTAACATATCACATGAAAATGAAGAAAGATCTTATTGTGTATCTCTATATATTTTTATCTTGAGACATTTCTTCTCATAATATTTTTCAGTAGGTATATTTGGACTAAACATTGGCTATCCATTATGAGCTATAGATGTCTTCTAAATATGTATTTGAAGGAATAATGGCTAAAATTGGAACCCAATCAAAAATCCTAATGTGTTCATGAATATGCTGAGAATGCTGCTCAGGATAATAAATCTTAAGGTGTTCCATGTGGGAATGCTCAGTGTACTAGCAGTTTTGTTTTGGTTTTCCTCTGTCAGTTATTTGTGCAAGTTTCAAGCCTTGGAAGTTTCTCTGCATTGTATACATGGACAGTGTACTAGCAATTTTTTTTTTTCACTTAGTCTTTTTTTTTTTTTTTTTTCTTAAACTGGTAGGCCACTTTATTTATGAGTGGTTAGATACATAATTTTCATTTTCTTCTTTGTGTGATTTTTCTGTATTCTCTCTATTGAGTGCTCATTACTTTTTTCCTTCTTTTTTTGTTATTTTTACAGACTGTATTTTGATTCATTGTAAACAAATGGGGTACAACTTTTCATTTCTATGGTTGTACATGATGTAGATTCATACCATTTGTGTAATCACACGTATACATAGGGTAATGATGTCTGTCTCAGTTCACTATCTTTCCTTCCCCCTCTTTCCCCCCATTTCCTCCTGCATAATCCAAAGTTCCTCCATTCTTCTCTTACCCTCCCGCCACCTCCGCCACACCCCCACCCCGCCGTTATGTATCATCATCCACTTGTCAGAGAAAACATTCAGCCTTTAGATCTGGGGGATTGTCTTATTTTACTTAGCATGATATTCTCCAACTCCATCCGTTTACCTGCAAACTCCATAATTTTATTCTTCTAGCAATTTTAAAGTCAATATGTTCTCCCTGACCACTAGTAATTGTAAAGTAAGACTGGTACCCTTGTAATTATTGTATTTCTTTTAATCAGTTGTATAAGTGCAATTGATAATATATTTACCAAAATACCTAAACCAACCCAGAATCACACAAGTGTTGATCAGAGCTACTTAAGTCCACAGCTCATACTCGGTTGGAAGACTGCCAAGCCTGCTGGATCCCCGTGTGCCCTTGTAGCCATTAACTCTAAATTATCATTTAGTTTAGTCTTCTTTATCAGATAGGGTTCTGTTGTTGGAAGTAATGGAAAAATGACTGAATCTGGCCACCTTAAACAAAAGGTAGTTTTAGGAGGATATAAGGTAAGTTATGGAGGCAGGGTCTCGGGCAGCACAGCACCCAGGACAGCACTCAAGAGTCTGGGACGCGAGGTTAACAGGCTGGCAAGACCTGGAGTGCATCATCTCCAACTCCTTTATGTCACCCACTGGAAATCACTACACCGGAAGGCAGGTCTGACCACATATGATGGGTCCCAGTCACAGTGAGGTGCCCAGCCTTTGACCGCTAAGGGCACATGAGGAGGGAGTCATTTCCCAAAGGAAGAGGGTAGTACCAAAACATGACGAGAAACACACCTCCTCATAAACTAGCACCATCTGTTTATCCTTCTAGAAGCTGTTGCTAAGGGCACTTGCTTTTCCACAGTTAGGAACTTTAATGCTTTCCCTTTGCAGCCATAATTTCTTATAGTTTGGATAATTTAAAAAGTTAACGCTATCATGAATAATTAAAATAAGTGGCTTCTCTAGGTCTTAATCCTGATCGTTGAATAACCTAAACTTAAGGACATTTAGTCAGAACAGACCCAGACCCCTTCTCCTTAAAACTTAGAGTGTTTGATCTTAATCACCTTGAACCTTCATTCCTCCAGTGTCTGCCTTTCGTCCACATATTTTATAATGTGTTCTCTAAACCCAAACATACAGAGTTCTTGTGATGACCTATAAAATAGGCAGAAAGCAGAGCGACCTCCTATGAAATGCATAAAACTGTGTCTACAAGTTTGGGTTCTGGCATAAATCTGTCACTTATTCAAAATTACTTTTTTTTTTTTTTTTCTTTTTTTGAATTACAGCGCTGGGAATCAAATCCAGGACCTCACTCCCGGGCAAGTGCACTACCACTGGGCTACACTCCCAGCCCCTTAATTAGCCTTTATGCCTCTACCCTTTAGCAATTCTCTTAAAGTGAATGAATGAATGATGCCTGACCCACATTATTTAAACTGGGTCTTGGGAAGAGTGCCTAAGAGATAAAAACTCTTCATAGTATCACCTTGGAAGAAAGTGCTTCATAAACCTTAGGTATTAGCTCACCATCAAATTTCAGCTTTACATAAAAGGAATCTCTTTACTACCACCTAGGTGATTCATTGACACGCCCAGCATTTATTACAGCCTCAATGAGGCTGTAATTTGTTTCAGGTCCCTTGGACTCCTTGACTCTTAACAGTGTAGGATCCTGAGTCTGTAGGTTTGGACTGCAGTTCAGTACATGAGGTAAATATGTTTTCCAGAAGGCCACATGTTGTATCTAAGCAGAAATGATAGCTATCCGATAAAGAGAAGCATCTAGTTTCCTTCAGTTTCTGTGAAAGCCAAATAAATCTTATCTTCTGTAATATGTGCAGAATACCTTTATAAATGGACACATCAAGTTATGTCCTGTGGAGAAGCAATGATTTAAATCACCCTTAGGATTAAATTAATGCAATTGTAAAACAGAAATCTCTTCAATTCCATCTATTTTCCCAATCCTCTGCTCATTGCCTTTTTTCCTCAGAAGCGTAAAGAAAAAGAAAGACACATCGCTTTTCTGAGTGTTTGCAGTTTGCAGGAATAGAGAAAGAAAGTACTGTACTATTATTTTTCACTTTAGACCTGAATTATTTTGTGCTCTTTGAAGGACCCTGTAGCTTAACTGAAGAATGGACTGATTTCTTACAGTGAAAGTGACTTACAGTAATCTTCCTCAAACTGCACTGGCTAGGAAATATTTATTTGTGGAAAAAAAAAAAAAGGAAGTGTGGTATTATATTGGAGGTAGGAAACAAAGACCAAGGCAACCATGTTCACAACCGAAGAAAGCTGCTGCCACCTACAGGTAAAAGTTGGTAAAACTTGAGCCTGTACTGTGACTACTGGGGAAATGGCCTTTAGAGTAGACATAGATGGAATATGATCCTAAAACTGAAATGCGGTTGGATGCTTTAGTCTCTTACTCCACGTGGGACTAGACCCTCCATTAATGGGTGCCAGTGTTCCCTGTGAGATTCTGGTGACCCGAGTGGGTTCTTGCATTTACTGATCATAGACCCTGTCATTGAAAGTTTTTCTCTGACTTAGTACAGTCTCAAACCAATTGTTTGCAAGCCAGCATGGCCCTGGCTAGTACAGGAGGTCTTTTCCACATTCCAGGCTCCAGGTAGACCTTTTCCAAATATTGTCTTAGGAGCTCCACAGGACTCCAGTAGGACTCCAGTAGTCCAGTAGTCCACAGGACTACTTCTGCCATAAGATTGTATGGCCAATGATCTTTTCCTTTCTCCCAAGAGAGGGAGGAGACAGGGAAAATGTGTGGTGAGGACCCAAGAGTCCTGGGAACACCAGTAAGAGGAGACCCCTAAGCTTTGCTTAAATTATGCTAAAATATAAGCCAAAAGGAACACACCAGAATAAGATACAGTTTGTCTCATTGTCGTTTTGGTTATTAGGAATTAACTGTGCATAGCCCCAACTTTAAAACACAAAACAACAACAACAACAACAAAACCAGGATGTTTTTTAATGGAAAAACCATCCAAATGAAGACAGTGAGTCAGCCAACCAGCCATCTTGTGGTGCTATGTTGGGCTTGCTGTTATCTTTTCAGGATGGCCATATTGTGCCACCCCAGGGGGATTTATTCACACTGTGTTGTCTGTGAAGGGGGCCTCCATCAGCACTAGCGCAAACAGTTGGCATGGAAAGGTGAAAAAATCCAAGGAGAATATGTGAGTTTGCATGTCTGTCTCTCTGGCTCCCAAATGGGAGACTTGATTGAACGTTGGTGATTTTTATGATGGTTCTCAAAGGCAGAGGGCTTCAAGAAATACCAGAAGATTCCAGCAAAACCTTTTAGCCAACAAGGATGGCAATCATAGTGGTTCTTCATTTAAAAACCCTTCTGCTTTTGTAGAATATACTAGCTGGTGGATCTCTTCTCTGCCGGTAGCTATGGGGCCTTCACTTGCTTGCCCTTTTATCTTCTCTTAACCTGTATTTAATTTCAACCTACAGTTTAAATGATTGTGTTCTGCGTCACTTATAAACCTGATCATCTTTGAAATTAATGGAACATATATATATATATATATATTTTTTTTTTAATTCAATGGGATTAATACTTGTGTTCATTCATTTGTTCCCTCAGTTACTTTGCCTAGGCAATCCACATTGCTATACTCTGGGGACACTGTTTTTTTTCCCCCCACCCCCTTTGGTACTGGGGTACTTAACCACTGAATCACTTCCCCAGGGCTTTTTATTTTTATTTAGAAACAGGGTCTCAGTAAGTGGCTTAGGGCCTCATTAAGTTGTTGAGGCTGGCTTTGAACTTACAATCCTCCTGTCTCAGTCTCCCAAGCCATTGGGATTATGGGCATACGCCACCATGCCCAACAGGACACTATATTAACAGAACTAGCAAGACTCTTGCTCTCCTGGGACCTACCTTGTAGTGAAGTAAGATAGACAACCAGCAGGTATCTGGTGGTGGTAAGCACGCTGATGAAAATGTTCCAGGGACGTGACTGGAGGTGGTGCAGCAGGCCAAGAGGCTTGATCACATAAAACCTTATGAAGGACACGATGCAGAAGCTGGGAGGCAGCAGGCAGGAAGGGGCCAGCTGAGGGAGGTTCCAGGGAAGCTACTCCAGGTGCCAGAAACAACCCTAGCAAGGCCCTGAGATGGGGGGAGACTTGGAACTCTCAAAGAATCAAAAACAAATGAAGACAAGGTAAGAGGTTGGCAGGAGTTGAAACATAGGGTGTACAGGGTGGGGCACTGGGAGTCATAGGAAGGTTTCAGGGGTGAAATGATTGCATTTATATTTTTAAGGCTTAGTCTGACTGCTCTGTGGAGACAGGATTGAGGAGGCAGGGGAGTGAGCAGGAGGCTGAGGCCGTGTTTGAGTGGAAGGGTGCAGCCAGGTCCACTAGGGTGGCATTGGTGGAAAGAGGTTTGGGGATGAAATGAGGTCACGTTCTGAAGGCACTGTCAATCCTTGCTTATGGAAGGAAATGGAGGAAAGAGGAGAGTCAAAGATGATTCCTTATTTTTATGTGAGCAACTTGTAGTTATGGATGGGGGACAGACAGAAAGGTTTTTGAGAGGAAAAAAATCTGAAGATAAATCTTTTTGCACACAAGCAACTGATGACTCTAAAGAAGTGTAGTGATCTAGTCCACATACTCAAAGACAAGTCAGACAGAGCTCGACTGAGAGGCAGCCTGCTCGTGTCCTCAGGGGGCAAAGGACTGGAGGAAGTGTCATTCTATTTCTTTGCTCTACCCCCATGTACTGTCAACAGCCCACTTTAAAATATTGTCCCCTGCCCTGCATATATGTCCATTCCAGAGCCGCTTCAGGAATCACTTCCTGAGGAGACGAAGTAAATGGATCTTAGTACATGAGGGCCTCTTTTCCCAAAACAGTAAATACATGGCCACTTTCTTCCATGGAAAGATTTTGGCACTAAAAGACCCCTTAGCTATATTTGTTCACATCCACCAAGCTCAATTTTCTGCCCATTTGCCATATATAAAATCACCCAAGCTAGAACCCTCATTGAAACTCCAACTCTGTCAAAGCCTAAAACTGTTTGATCCTAGGCCTCCTGCTCCTAAGTGTTTCTCAGCAACGCTGACTGTCTCTCATCCCATGTGCCTCCTCATCTCTTGCCTAAAGTATTACCCTGAACTCCTTGCTGGTCTCTTTGCATCGGATTCTTTCTGTTCCCCTGGAACAGAGTCTTCACCATGCCTACGGTGATCATCGTAAAACGCAGATGGTGTTGCTCCTCTCTCTGCAACTCTGCTGTGGTTTGTCGTATTTGGATGCCCAAAGCCCTTGACAACATACAATGCCCTTTGCAAACATCGAGGCCTCTTGCGTCACACCAAGCTCTCACCCACCCTTCTCAACTTCCCATAAATCTTGCCCATTTACTTGAACTCTGTGAACATTACCTTATCCAAAATTGATCATCAAGGAAGTCAATTTGGAAAAACTCAGCTTAAAATTTCTCTCCTCTATAAAAACTGCCATCCCCTACTCTATCACCCTCTTCCTCTCTGATTTGCATCACCATATGAACTGTATTATCACACCTGTGACAATTCATTGTACTTGTTGGCCTGAGTGTGACAGAGGTCCTCCAGTAGGAGCCTCATCTTTCCCTGACTTTGAGCATAGCACATGCTACCGCCCACTCAGCACTCCATCAATGAAAACCTCTCTTTCAATATCTTCACTTTATTGGTGGAAAAACTGAGGTCCAGTGAGTTGAAGCCGTTTGGTCCAAGTATGCACAGCAAATTAGAGTGGAACTTCAGTCTCCTAACGTGAGTGGTTTCCTTTCCACTTTTTAATGGCTGTTTCCTATCTCTTATTCAGTATTTTCAAGAAAAGTAGAAATACCCAAATTCAGAAGGTTTTTTTTTTTTTCATGTTAGAAGCCTTTAAACATCCGTTACATTATCTCTGCCCATTCTGTTTATAATTGTTATGCCTGACAAAACATTCGAAGAATGATGTTGGAATACCAACCTGAATTTCAGAAGTTGAGATTTGACTATTCTGTCACTCTCTAATTAATGTGATCTGGGACAAAATTGAGTCCCTCATGCCTGCTCTTGCCCATTTATTTCATGGAGGTGATGTGATAATAAATGGAGGAGATTATGTAGGAAAGTACTTAAAGCCATGGAAAGCAAGATCCTACAAAATACCTCAGCAGTGCTATTTGTCGCTTCTCACTTTTCTCTTAAATGTAACCTTATTGATGATTAAAAATAAATACATTGGTAAGGTTGCTTTCCTTGTTTCCACAAACCATATAGTGTTATAAAGGATTAGGATTTCAATTTTTACCTCTACCTGACTTTTATGGCCTTCCCTCTGATCCACCTGATCCTGAATTTAATTATCAGGCTTACTTTAACACTGTCTCTTTGCTTTTTTTCTGCCTCACAGTTCTTCATGGCTGAGTGAAAGAGCTTGATTAATAAAAGCTTGCCCTTTTATACTTCCTTGTAATTAGTCCAATAAAAAAGGGTCACCTCCTGAATGGGCTTTGTATGGCTAATTTTTTTTTTAAACTTTGTCCTTTGGGTATGCTAATTTGATGGCTTTTTTGTTTCTGGTATTTATTAATGGATTTGAAAATCAACATTGTATTTTTTTATTGACACACTTTCTAAGACACAAACAACCTCAGACATCAGAACTCTGGAAAATAGGATTTGGAACAAGCTTTAAATTCTGGGTCTGGAGTTTAACAGGATTAAAGCATATGACATTTTCACATGAACAAAGAAGAAATATCTTCTTTTAGTCTGTTTGCTGACTCAGCTGGTACTGAATTTGAAGTGACACTGTGCAAAGTGTCAATCCAAGTTGATAGAGTTAAGTCATTTTTCTTTCTGAGTCAAGAAACTCGGCTCCCCAAATTGTTGCAAACACTGGGCCCATGTTCCCAGAGTACACACCCAAAAGGGCCTCCTGATGTAATAAATTCAAGACGGTTTACTCTGTAGGAAAAGGCCACCAAACAAATCTAGTGTTATAATTGGCCACAGAGGGAGATGTGGCCTCTAAAGTACTGAAGGTATTCGTCAGTAATTTTTTAAAGGCTTTTAAAACTGACCTGGGGTGAAGAAATTCAAAGAACAAGAGTCCAAGCAACTTAGTAGAGAAGCAGAGGGTTTGGAATCAAGGGATGCTGGCCCAAATCCTGTCTGCTATTGACCTTTGCCCTTCAGCAAGGCCTGAGACTGTTCACTATCTTGCTTCTGGAGTAAGATGCAGCCAAAAGATCTCCTTCCCAGAACTTAGCAGATTAAAATTTAGATGTGTCATAGTTTGACCTTCCATAACAAAATGCCTTAGGCGGGCTGTCTAAAACAACAGAATTTATTTCTCATATTTCTGGAGACTAGAAGCCACAGTCAAGGCAGTGGCTGATTGGATTCCCACTGAGGGCTTTCTCCCTGACTTGGAGAAGGCTGCTTTCTTCCTGTGTCTTCACAAAGTGAAACAAGAGAGAGCTCTAGTCTTTCTTCCTCTACTTATAAGGACACTGATTCCATCCAGGAGCCCCACGCTCATGACTTCATGTAAATCTAATTACCTCCCCACAACCCCATCTCCGAATTCCATCACATTGAGGGACAGGGCTTCAGTATTTGAGTAATTAAATCACTCTTAACTTTTTGAAAGATATAAAATTCATAACAATGTTAACTCAGGTTAAAAGTCTGGACAGAGTGAATCATATATATTAAATGTTTTTATTAAAATGCCAACTCTTAATTATCAACTCCCTTAACAGCCAATCATCAAAATACCACTTATGTCTGACTTTGCCTTCTGCGTGACAAAGGGATCTGATATGGTTTTAGAAATGGGACCTGGAATCAATAATTTGCTCCCAGGCATGCCTGGTTATATTGCTGGTAAATAATTCATCCTGTGGTGGTGGAGGTGGGTCCCCAAAGTGATTCTCCACAAACTCCTCACTGCCGTCACGCTTCTCCAGAGGGAAATGGGCAAGTCTGAGTGCACCAGAAAGGGACAGTGTACCTTATTAGAACCACTTTTCAGTGACATTTTGCATTCTTAAACTCCTTAGGGTATCACACAGTTTCATATATATCATTTCATTTACTTCTCATAGCCGCTTTGTGAGGTATCCTGAAAGATGTCATTATCTTAATCTTTAAAACTAAGGGAGGCAGAAGAAAGTAGGGATTAAGGGATCAGTCTGCTTATTTTCACAGTTCTGTTACTATATATTAACTCTGTAACCTTAGGCAAGTTATTTAATATCTCCATGCCTTGGCTTCCTAATCTATAAAATGGGACCCACTAATAATACCTGTCTCAAGGTTATTATGAGGATTAAATGTGCTGTTTTACATATAAAGCACTAAGGATAATATTTAGCAAACTCAAACATGGACCATTATTATAAAGGGATGGAAGACTATATGATGATGCCATACTAATATTTAGCTAATATTATTGCTCAATATGATATAACTAAGATGACTTGGACATTTCTATGACATCCTGTCATTTACTTGTCTTCCTTTACATCCCTTTGAAATGTTCATGTTCTCCAAAGTTCCATCTCATTTGCATGCTCTCCTTGATAGCAGCCTTCTTCACAGCTAAGCACTCACCTCTTGTTGATGGCAGCTTGGGTTCATCACCATCTTTCTGTCGTAGTCCTTACGTGTGTGCATGAGACTAGGCATATTGCCTCTCTCTTTTGGACTGAAAGTCTGGCCCATAATAGGCACCCAATAAATATTTGCAGAAGAAAGGAAGAACAGGGGATTTCTTTAATCAGAACTGGTTTAACTCTGTAATTAAATCACTATTAATTTTTTTGAAAATCTACAAAACTTAAATGATGTAAGACTTTCCAAAATTTGCTCCATTAAAATAATTAGCTAATTAGAAATCAGACATATTTTGAGCATCTCTGTGCCAGTTACAGAGATTCCCAGCAAATGCTGCAAATTTTTTAAAAATCCTCAAGGGGTTTCTGTCTTTGGGGAGAATTCAGACCCTCACAAATGAGTTAGTAAAGTTATGTTGCAACTGCATTGACTGCCTTACAGAGATAATGTCACCTGTTTGTCACAGGTAGGTCTCTCTCTGCCTCTCCAATTTAATGTGTTTAAATATTTCATCATGTGTTGACCCTGGGAATTGGCTTTTTTTCAATATAATGGAATTCATGAGTAGAAGTTATTTACGTGTTTTTTCATTTCATGTATAAGTTTTAAAGAAATATGTCTGCAACCATTGTCTTTGCTCCTTGATTACTTCTGGTAGGTGTGCTTTAACCACGTGTGAAAATAGAATGGTAGTTGTGCAGGTACAGCCCCATCATTGCCCAACCTTCCGTATACACACTCCTAATTGCAATTAAACAGAATTTTCATTTGTGGGCCTCATCTGTGGATCTTAACCAGCCGGATGCTCCTCCACTTGTAATGTTAGAATGCATCAGACATTCTTTAGCAGCCTTTTGCTGGGTGCATACAGCATGTACTGTCTATTTAGCAAGACATTAGTGTCCTTGAAATGTAAACATGATACATCATTTATCGTGCGACCACTAACTAACCTTTTCCACCACTATCGATTCAGTTGTGTAGTGGCATGCCCTTGACTTTCGAGCTTTCAAACTGTAATCTTGAAAATAGTGTTAAGTGAAATCAGAATCATTGTGCAGATTTTGCTTGGAGTCATCTTAAGCAGTGCCTTGGTTTTGCAAGGTGGTACTTATTAGTAGATTTGAAGCCTTTCTAAAAATCATTTATGTGCAGAACAATGAGAAGTATTGACAAAGGACCATTTCCTTTTCTTTTTGCACCAAATACTTTGACCTAGTGTGTGAAATACAGCAATTCTCACACATGATATATTCACAAAATCTAAATCCTGTCATTGTTACAATCTGGGTATGACATAATTTTGATAGATCCATATTGGTACAATAATATTATTTATAAATATGCATAATTTCAATTTTATGTATAGTGCATGTCCTTTGCCCTCATTCCTGTTGAATTAAATGTCACATGATTTTTGCACAGAGGAGGAAACCAGAGCTGGCTTGTAAGTTACTGACATAGTCCCGTTTGTGGTGAGCTGCTTCACAGCTTCATGATTTTAACCACATCTTAGTAGGAGTAGTCATGGCTTTCCTGCCTCAAACATGTGCTTTAATTGAATATGCATTTGCAGGAATTAAAGCACAAATACAAAAACATCACCCATATTGCAGATTATTTATGGCAGTGAGCCATGGTTTAAAAAAAAATAGAATACCAGTGTATTAACTACAAAGTTCTATAAATAATAAATGAATAAAGTTCTTAGTCTAATGAATACACAATAACTCTAATTTTAAGTGCTCACAAAAGCAGCTAATTACATTAGTATACCTTGATCCCAAGGATGTAGTTGGCTAAAGCCAGAAGTCT
This sequence comes from Sciurus carolinensis, assembly GCF_902686445.1. NCBI lineage: Eukaryota > Metazoa > Chordata > Mammalia > Rodentia > Sciuridae > Sciurus > Sciurus carolinensis. The sequence goes on along the minus strand of NC_062217.1, from coordinate 67,903,728 downwards.
CTGTGCCTCTACTGCAGCCATTACCTAAGGATGCAACACCTGGATAGGTAAAGGTCAAGTTCTCTTCCAAACTATGAGCTCCCATAGAAGGTAGCCACCTTCAGAAATTAACAGACTCTCATGAAGGGGAGACACATAAACACATGCACACACATGCATATGCCACCCTGTATCTTTATGTTGTCACATCCTGATACAAATTTTGCAGGTGATGTGCATCACGTTTCCGTGTGCTGGTCTAGTACCATGTGCTGCTTTCCCTTGCTTGCAGGCTTTTTTCATTGCACCCTCCTGCTTCTGCAGCTCCAATGCTCCACAGCAGTTCTTCCTGACCTTCCCCTTCAGCTTGGCTCCCCATTGCTGCCACCCCCATCTCCTGACAAGAGACCAGACCCAGGTAGCTGACCCAGGCTCCACAATATCCATCACTGAGACCTCAGCCACCTGCTCTTCACTCCCACCACTGACACGCCCAAAGATTTATAAAGACCTGTTTTGAAAGGCCCCTCCCAAGGAAACTACACCCTCCTTTCAAAATGCTGTTGTGTTCATTCTCTTGGGAGAAATTCACAGTCAACCTTAGGGACATTCACATTAGGCATGATTTACACCCATCTTGCTATTGTTGAAAGTGAGGATCCAAAATAGTCAGAGGTTTGTTGTATCTGACAAACCCCCTTGTGCAGTAGGCCCAGCACATCTAGATCTCTGTATTCCAAATGTGGCCCTGAATCTCCTAACCCAGACCATGCTGCCCAAAGTCAGACTGGAACTTTTATTTATAAATGGAGAATATAGAAGCAGATTTACTAGCTCTTTTTTACTCCAGTTCATAGGTCTTGGCATTTGGGTTTATTTGAAGTGTGGAAAAGTATAAGTGGGTGGGAGACTTATATAAAGAAGAGCTTCCACAGGATGTACACCTGTAATTCCAGTGACTCAGGAGACTGAGGCAGGAGTATCTCAAGTTCAAAGCCATCCTCAGCAGCTTAGCAAGGCTGTAAGCAATTTAGTGAGAACCTATCTCAAAATAAAAAAAGGCTGGGGATGCAGCTTGGTGGTTAAGCACTCCTGAATCTGATTCAATCCCTGGAACAAAAAAATTTAAAAAGGAAGAAAGAAGAGCTTCCCTATAAATATGAAAGGACACTGAGATTCTTGAAACTTCTTTTCAAAACCTTTTCAGAGATATGGATTAGTTTCCTCTCAAGAATAGTTGAAACACAATCCTGTTTCAAGGAACTAGTGAATTAAAAGAACTCACAGAGAACTTTCTAGTCATGATTTTTCTCCCTTTACTGGAAGCCATAACTATGTTAGAAACTGCTCCTTTGGTTTCTCTCATTAACACAACGGGGCTTTCTAAAATAAAGTGATTATTCTGAAATTATTGGTGGTTCTGACCATGCCAACACCAAAACAGATTTTAAAAATCTGCCTCTTGGATTGGCTTTATCCAAATACACTTAAATGCATATAAACCCATGAATACTGTGTAATATGCTTGCTTTGTTTTTGGCAGGTTTTCTAGAAGGCATTGGAAAAGATGTTTCCATGTAAATTTAATTGAATGAAAGAACATTCCTTCTCTTACGCCCCCCTTTTTAATTTCTAGGTATATTCACTTTGTTAAATAATTATGTAATAGGTCTTAAGGCAAAGATATACTCTGGGATGATTTCAGGACTTCAAACAGTAGTCCTTTTTATCAAAGAGAGCTCTGAGTAGGCAACAGAATTTAGGTCTCCTTTTCCTGAAGGAAGTGATTTCTTATTGTCATTTCTTTTTTTTTTTTTTTTTTGTACCAGGGATTGAACCCAGGGGTGCTTAACTGCTGAGCTACATCCCCAACCCTTTTCATATTTTATGTAGAGACAGGGTCTTGCTAAGTTGCTTAGGGCCTCACTAAATTGTTGAGACTGGATTTGAACTCATGATCCTCCTGCCTCAGCCTCCTGAGCTGTTGGGATTACCGGCATGCACCCCTATGCTCAGCTGGAAGTGATATTTAGCCTCTTTTCTCGGTATTCTGTAAGAATAACTGTAACAACACCCATCACATGCAGTCCTTCTCCTTCATAGATGAATGTGCCTAACTCTTCACTCATTATTTGTTCAGATTTTGGAAATAGAAAGCAGCCCGGAGCTGAAGTCAGAGGATTTGCTGTAAGACAAACATGATGTCCTTAGTGCATCCAAAATGGGACATGCTGCTCCCTGCCTCCTTGCTTTTATTTTGTTTAAGTGCAGAGACGAAAGACCAGGTGGGCACCATGGCACACACCTGTAATCCCAGCAACTCAGGAGGCTGAGGCAGGAGGATTGCAAGTTCAGAGACAACCTCAGCAAAAGCAAGGCACTAAGCAGCTCAGTGAGACCCTGTCTCTAAATAAAATACAAAAAAGGGCTGGGAATGTGGCTTAGTGGTTGAGTACCCCTGAGTTCAATCCCCAGTACCCGCCACCCCCCAAAAAAAGAGAAAAGACCAGAGAATTGAGGCTGATGTCTAACTTGTTTTCTTTGTGCTAAGGAGAATGTGAAGCTATGGCTTTCCCTGACTTAATGAGAGTGATAGGAAGGTGGTAAAAACCAGTCATTCCTTTGAGCAGTGGAGCATCCCAGTCCTTCATGGAGTACTTTATCAATGTTTCTTCTGGCTGTAACAATTTTTCAAAGGAGTATCAAATTGTGTCACTGAGCTCTCATTTGAAGTGTCTACCAGTCCCTGCCCTCAGCACTGTGAGGGTGGAGGCTACTCACAATCACCTGTCAGACCTCATTCTCGTTAAGATTGCTTCATCTGCCCAAGTTTTATACTATTCATCTGTAAAATGGAGATAATAATGTCATCATCTTAGAGTGTTGGAAGAAAAAAATACAGTGGTGCGTGTGAAATATTTAACATCTTGTCTAGCAAACATTAAATTGCTGTGTAATGGTTAGCTGTTGTTAGCTATTATGATTTGAATACCAAAATGTTCAATGAAAGGAAAATAACTCTTTGTAAAGCTGTCAGTGGAGACTGAAATCCATATCCATTTATCTTTTGAGTTCAGGTTTGGCTGAAGTAAAACTGGCAAGTAATTTTGGAGACATGGTTCAGTTCTTAAAATTTTCGACTTCCAAGTGAAAAATTGTTTGTGTTCCACAGAACACCTGAAATATTCAGGAAACTTCCCCAAATGGAATGCAGGAATCTGAAATATAAATAAGTGCTGCCCTTTGGTTCTGCCTGCCTCCTTTGCCTATATCTCTAAATACCCTGCATTTTTTTAAAAAATCAAATTGGCTTTTGGAATCTACTCAACAACTTCAAAACTAGAGAATCCTCATCAAGTTGAAACTCACCATGGCAACAGGCTTTTCCAGCCTCATTTGCAAGGTCACCATGAGTGATTCCAGGAAGGTAAGTCTCTTGTCTCTGTGGCCTGTGTCGGATCTGAGCTAATGAGAACCGGGTGATCTTCGAACTCTCACTGACTGCTCCCTCCTCAGAGCTTAGTGCTGTGCTCAGTACGTTGTAAGTGCTCATTAAATGTTTGTGAAGTTATAAATGAATGACCAATCTCACAAGGAGATTTTTCTTGAGATTTTATGAAAATAACAGCTTTTTAAACTTAGCCTTATATACTTAAAAAGCACAGTATTTTGCTTGAATAAAATCAACCCTTGAGAAAAATGGAGCTGTTCATAAACATGCAACATTGATAGTGGGAAGAGGTCATAGTCTTAGTATGTTAGCCTTACATGCTTGAAATGGAAACAATTCAAATTAGCAACCTGAAGCTCTGAAGGCCTCATCTACACAGTTTAAAAGCTACTTCCGGCCAGGTGTGTAATCCTGGTAGCTCGGGAGGCTGAGGCAGGAGGATGGCGAGTTCAAAGCCATTCTCAGCAAATTAGTGAGGTCCTAAGCAACTCAGTGAGACTGTCTCTAGATAAAATAACAAAAAAGGACTGGGGATGTAGTCAAGCACCCCTGGGTTCAATCCCCAGTAACCAAAACAAAAAGAAAAAAAACTACTTCCATGGACTTAAGAGAAAGCGTTATTGGTATAGGGACCATAATGGTTGGCTGCATCCAGCGGAATGTGGTAGAAGGCTTTGCCATGATTCTTTTTAAATCTGAAAGCAAGGTTCTCCTGCAAGGACAACAAAGGTTTTGAAAAAATAGTAATATTTGACCAACACAAAGGTTTTGGGGTCTTGGAGCATTGTTAGTGTGACCCTGCAGGGCCAGGCTCCTTGTAGGTGGGGCACTGCACAGCCTGCTCAGCTTTGCCGTCACTCTTCTGTGTTCACCACGTTGGCATCTTCTGCCTAATTGGACTTTGGGGTTTCTGTCCTCTAAGATGCAAGCTAGTTTCCTTCTATCCCATGGGAACATTGCTGGGATGAATTGGAACTTTAAAAATGAGTGAAAGGTGTTAGAGGATGTTTAAATCCTTAGAGGAAAGATGCTGTAGGAATGTGAGGCGCTATTAGAAACTTTCAAAAAGGCATATATAAAAACGTCCTTGGGACTTTGAGTCCGTGTCCCATTTTACGCCTTATGCTTTGGTTTTGGGCCTATAATTTTTAGACCTGTCTTAGGGGTATGTAAATCACATGGGCACTGGGCAGGCTTTTCGTCCCTAAGTGTGTCGTCTGCCTGAACAGACTGCTGCTGTCCCTCCTGCATGTTCCTACGACTCTCCCCACACACTGACTTGCAGAGGCTCCCACACTCAGACATATGTTAGAGCACAAAATCATTCCCCCTGGACACTCAGAGGGTGTTTGAAGAATACTTTTCCTCATTCTCGTCTCTTGAGATAAAAGAACATTTGGCAAAGAAACTCTTAAATAGTTGCTTTGAAACAATAAATCAGGAATCGAACTCACTTAATAAAACTGAAGAATGTGTGACATGGCTGGTCCTAAATCACCTTCTGTGAGAGGCGGTAAGCAGGATTACCCTAGATGGCAATCTGACCTGTTCTAACAGTAGTAAAGTACCACGTGCTTGGTGGCTTACTGTCCTGGAGACTGGGCAGTCCAAAATCAAACTGCCAGAAGATGGGGTGTCTGCTAAGGGCCTGCTTTCTGGTTCCCCAGACGTCGTCTTCCCCCCGTCTTCACATAACTGCCTTTGCTCTCTGGGGACTCTTTACCAAGGGTGCAGATCTGGATCATGAGGACTCTGCCTCCCAAATCACCTCCCAAATTCTCCATCCCCTGACACCTGTACCTGGAAGGTTAGGATTTCTACATGTGAATTTGGGGGATTACAGATATCACACCAGAGAACCCTACAACTCTCAAAAGTGCCCCAGTTCCTTCTCCTGTTTCTGCAGAGCCTTCTTGTTATACCTTGGAAGCATATGGACAGGTCACACGTTCTTGGTCACAGAGGCCATAAAATTAAGTAATTCCACAAGCTCTCTGCCCTTGAAGCCTACCAGATCTGCTCTGAACAGATAGTTCTCTGTGTATTCCTGTGCATGTTACCAATATTTAATTAACATACCTCAGAAGGCAAGACATTTCTGCTCCAAGGAAAAATTATGACTTGGAATTGGAAATTAAGCAACTTGTTGAAAAAATTAAATTATCTAAGACTATACCAACCCCAGATAAATTTACAAATGTTTTTAGCACTGGCAAAGCTAGTTTAATATGTCATTCTGATTATTTATCATCATCTCTGTAAATGCCAGAATGATTCAGAAGTTATTATTAGTCCCATAGTGCTACAAGAGTCTCTAAAGAATATCAGGTAACAGGAGTGAAAAAAAGAGACATTGATGGTATTTCCTACCCCAGTCTTAGCCCTAGAGCAATGGCTTCCAACCTTTTTAGAGATACAAAACTCTAAATTTTTAATTGAGTTTGTGTCTTTATTTCTCTGTCCTACATGGGCTATAGGACATTCACTCTTTAACGCTGTTATTTGAGCACTTCTATAATCCTGTGAGGTAAACAATATCCTAATAATATTTGGATATTATTAGCCTGTATTTGGGGGACAAAGGGACATAACATTTATTAAGGCTAACCAAGTACCAGGCACTTCCTTAAAAGTTTTTCATGGATTAACGAACAATCCTGACCACAACCCTTTGAGACAAGTATATTTATTTATTCCTTTGCTTGGAATGGACACAGGCATCATGGCCCTAAGTTACTTGTTGAGAGTTGTACACTTAGCTGGGAACAGCCAGGTGATCTGACTGTGCCCTGGGCTCGGGCACTTAACTACTGACCTCCTTCCTCCTATAATAGCTGGCTAGCCGACCATGATTCAGAAATGTAATAATCATGAACAAAAGGTGAGTGCACATCGTCACGACTGTTTCTCAAGGACTTTGTTCTTCATAACTTTTCAACCACACAGGCCCTGTAGGGGAAGCCACCAGTCTTGTCACCCCCCCTCAGCACGCCAACCTTTGGTTTCTGTGTTACTTTAAGTTATCACAATATGATACACATTTACTTACTCAGATTTGAAATTCTAAAGATCAGAGATAGTGTCTTTTACTAGTCTATTTTCCATAAAATGATGTGGAAAAACAACTATAAAGTGAGTAAATACGAGTATTCAATGACATAGACTTTATTTTTAAAATTTTTTTTACTTTAGTTGTAGATGGACACAATACCTTTAATTAATTTATTTATTTCTATTCGGGGCTGTGGATCAAACCCAGTGCCTCACATGTGTTAGGCAAGTACTTCTCCACTGAGCTACAACCCCAGCCCTTAACAACATAGGCTTTAAAATGTTAAATAATTTTATACTCACATTTGCCAGAATGTAATCTCCAGATATTTTGGTGGTATTGGCCTAAAGTCATATATTAGTACCCAGCTGCATTTGGTCAATCACACTCTCTTCTTAAAGGCTCTGACAGAATTCTTTCTAAAGAGGATGCTTGATTAATTCTCACTGATAGTGTATTTAATCTTCAGTTGTCTTGCTGTAAAAAAAAAAAAAAAAAAAATAGCCTTCAGATAAAGCTAAATGAGAGTTTCATATATTTACACATATTATATTCATAATATTAGAAAAAGTTAAAGCCTCGCTATTCTACATTAAAGTATATTTTAATTGCCCAGTAGACACAGAAAATTAAAATGGAAATTAGTATGAACTTTGTGTCTTATTCGCAGTATTTTATGATAACTCATACTTAATCCTTTCATACTGGTCTAAAACAAATTCGTGTAATAGAATCATTGGGTTTGAAAAGCAGGTAAGATTATTTAGCTCCACCCTCTTGTTTATAGATGAAGAAACCAGAATCTGGGGATGCTAAATTGCTGGTCCCCAGTTAGATAAGAATAACAGTTTTCCACTATTGACACTCATTTGGACTCTTGAATGTTTTAAAAGACCATGCAATAGCAAGTGAAATAAATTTGAACAATAAAAAAAATATAACTCTGTATGAAATTCTTTTCAGTTTTTGATTTGGAGAAAGTTAATAGTTGTAGCTAAAGAAAGGGCAGGATATAAAATTAATAGGACTCCCTACATTGCCCATAATACATTTAATGCACAAAGCTCCTTGCAACTTGTTAGGTTTATGAGCACATGACTTTTTGAAGTGGCCCACAGGTTGCCCTTAGATAGTCTAGAGAGAGGACAGAAGACAAAACACTTTGTTTTGACTGGAAAATAGGAAACAAAATTTCAGAAGTCTACTGGCACAGTCTTCTTTTTAATTAGAGCATCAGTGGTTTTTTGTTGTTATTGTTGTTTTGTGGTTTCGTTGTTTGTTTTGTTGTGTTTCGGGGTTTTTTTGTTTTTGGTACCAGGGATTAAACCCAAGGGCATGTAACCACTGAACCACATCCCCAGTCCTTTTTATTTTGTAATTTTTTAAATTTTGAGACAAGGTCTAAGTTATTTAGGATCTTACTACGTTGCTGAGGCTGGCTTTGAACTTGTGATCCTCCTGCCTTAGCTTCCCCAGCTGCTGGGATTACAGTTGAAACAAATGTTTCATTCGTGGCTCACAAATAAAATTTTTAAAAATGGAAAGCTAGAAACTATGATATATATTGCAGTATATGAGCTTGTGATTTTCCACTAGGTAACCCTTTAGTGTTGGTCACTGTCTTTCATAATAAGCATCAATACTTAATTTTTCTGCCTTCTCTGCTCTTTGAATGAACCTGACCCTACACTAATGATGTTAAAAGAGTCTGAGCACTTGACCAAGACATACTCCCTTCATCCCTCCTGTGACAACCCATCTGACGACCGATGTCTGTGTTGTTGTTTGGGAGCTATTATATACATTTTGGGAAGGTTTACACATTACCCCTTACATAAGCATAGTAAGTGCTTGGTAATATGTAAAGTTTCTGCTAGACAATAAGATCTTTAACACATAGAGCTTTTTATCACCTGAGACTGTAAATTTGTGGAAATCATGAAAAATGATCTGGGGAATTATAAAATGGTGAATTTCTTAGGGTAAGAATCATTTAACTGACTCTTGGAGTCAGACAGTCTTAAAGTGCTATAGTTTATGTTGACAGCTGGAAGAATCAAATATTTATTATGTTGATAATTAGCTCTCTGAGTTGGGAGAAATGGATTGTAATTTATAGAAACTTTAGACTTGCTGAAGATAATATCCTTAATTAATGTCACCAGTCTATGAAGAAATGCTCAAACTTCACAGCCATTTTCCCTATAAGTGAGTTACACTATATGGGGTTTGATGGCTGAAAGATAGGTCCTTGGATGGAGGAGTGAAGAATTTTAATCAGTAGGGCTTATGGGTGGCAATCCACAAGTGGCTAGTGGGCTCATCTTGAGGCAGGTAGGATTAGGTAATGGGATGGTTGGGATTGCGCTCCTAGGGGAAGAGTTGACAGTTTTAAGGCCACACCTGGGTGGCACCACTAGTCATTAAGACACCATAAAATTTCAAGTCAGTTTTAAAAAATCAGTGCATAAAGGACAAAGGTGAGTCTTTGGTCATAGCGTTCAGAATCTTTACCCAGCCTGCCCAGGCAAACTTCACTTTCACCATGCAGCCCTCTCTCCCCCTTGGTTTCCATTTTCCTGTTAAATGAAAAGTGTATTGATCTCATAGAATTCTTCTAAAAATGAAATAGATAATAGATAATCCTTACAAAGCACATAGAACAGTATTTCGCATCATTGAGCAAGTGCTCAATAAGCACCAACTGATGTTCTTCCTCCTCTGCTGCAGGCTTCCAGAGGTAATCTCTGAATTTCAAGTAGACTGCTTTACCCTCTTTTGACCAAATGTCTTGAGTTCCTTTTTTGTGCTCAGGTGGGTTCTTCTAGTGTAGAGTGACATCACCACCTCCCCCAACCTCCTTATCTAATCCTGATCACAGGACCCTCTCACGTCCCACTTCCTCCACGTTGTCTTCCTGACCTGTCTTCCTGACCCCGACAGCCCCTCTCCTGGATTTCTCTAATGACCTTGAAGAATCATGGGAGCACTAACTCCTGTACCATGCATCTGGAGTATGATTTCTTTGCAGAATGGCATGGGAGGGTGGATAAACAATCTATGGAGTCTCACAGCCCCTGGTTGGAATTCCTGAGCTGCCACTTGCTTTCTGTGTGATTTTTGGCAGTTTACCCTTCCTGAGTCTTAGGTTTTTTTCATCTGTAAAATGCAAATACCTACAGAAATTCATGACAGACAGAATGTATATTAAGTTCCTAGCAAAGTCCTGAGTACAAGTAAAGACTTAATGATATTGTTGTTATTATTCAAAACATCAGTAGACTTTTTTTTTTTTTTTTTTTTTTTTTGGCGGTGCTGGGGATTGAACCCAGGACCCCTTAGTAGACTTTTTAGCTGATCAGTAATTGTTAAATCTGCCATATCCAAAAAAGGGAAAAGGTATGCTTTTTTTTTTAATACGCAGGCATCAAGAATCTTTGATCATCTCTTATGAAAACTGATAAGAAAAAAAAGTAGGATAAGATTTTTGACCTTAAAAATCTTAGACAGTGAAGACTTTATAAACCAATACCTATGCATTCCTTTAATAATCAGCATTACAACTGGATGCAAAAGAGAAGAGGAAGAAAAAGTCCCCTCACCACTTGGAGCTTACATTCTACTGAGAGAGATTCATAAGCAAATGAATACCTATGTCACATTCAGAGTGATGAAGGGTTTAAAGAAAAGGATAATAATAGACAAAGGGCATCAGGAGAGTCTGCTTACATGGGATGTTGGGGATGTCCCCCCTGAAGAAGTGACATTTGGTTATAGAGACATGAATTAAGTGAGGCTGGAAACCATGTTGCAATGGGGAGAAATATTTGCAGGCAGAGGAATAGCAAGAGCGAAGGTGAGGTACTGAACTGGCCATGATCCAGGATCGTCTGAAGGCCACTGTGGCTGGATGCAAGGGAGAGCACAATGGGGTCTCATGGTTCCTATGGGACCTTGTAGGTAATAATAAAGACCTTGGGCTTTACTTTGAGTGAAATGGGAAACCACTTGTGTTTTGACAGGGTATTACTATTGTTTATGGAAATATAAAATGATGGAGTTGCTATGGAAAAGTTTGAGGATTCCTCAGAAAGTTAAACAGACATACAATTGCCATACGAGCTAGCAATTGTTAATTCTGGGTACATGCTCACAAGAATCAAAAGCAGAAACTCATATACTGGTCATTGTGGCATTACTCATAATAACTAAAAGGTAGAGACAATCCCAGTATCCTTTGGTGGATAAATAAATAAACTGTGGTATGTAAACACACACACACACACACACACACACACATTATTTGGCCTTGAAATGATATTCTGATATCAGAACATGAATGAACCTTGAAAATATCATGCTAAATGAAATAAAACAAAAAGACAAACCTTGTATGGTTCTACTTAGAAAAGGCACCTAGCATCAGCAAATTCATAGAGGTAAAAAAATACAGTTGAAGTTTCCAGAGGTTGAGGGAAAGGGAAAGGATAAGAAGTTTCTATATGATGGGAATAGGATTTCTTTTGGAGATGATAGAAAAGTTTTAGATACAAATATTGGTGATGGTTACACAACAATGGGAATATCCTTACTGCCATGGAATCGTATACTTTAAAATGGTTAAAGGGATCAATTTCATGCTGTGTACATTTTGCCACACATCAAAAGAAGCCTATGGGGGAAGGTTGTGGGAACAGAGATTCCAGTTGCTATTGCAAGAAGCCAGATAAGGGATGGGTATGACTGTGAAAACAGAAGTATTTAAATCGGATGCATGTTGAAAGTGGAACAAATAGCCATTTCTGACAGGTTGCAAGTGGTAGAAGAGATTAGTAATCACCAAGGACTCTTATTGTTCTGAACTGCCAGAAGAGTATTATTGGTCCTTTCCTGAGATAGGTAAAACTGGGAAAGGAGCTGGTTTGAGAAAAAATATCATGAATTCAGCTTTGGGCATTTTAAATTAGAGTTGTCTGACATACAACTCTGAAGGTCCAAAAGATCTATGAGTCTGGAGTTGAGGGGAGAGGGTCTTAAAGTAGACTTGAATGGCTTAAAGAACATGGTATGTGAAACACACAGCACAAAACATGGTAATGAACAAGATCGCCCAGCAAAAGAATTGAAACACAGAGAGAAGTGGCTAGAGGACTGAGCCCAGGGACCCTCCAACATACAGAGGTCAGGAGATGTGAGATGCTTTCTTTAAAGTCCAGCCAATACCCTTTGAGCACCTCTCCCACCAGCTGCAGTTCTAGATACTTGGGAAAACTAGTACTAAAGAGGCAGCACCCACCTCTTCACATCTGTGCTCTTGGTTAAGTTATTAAACTTGACTGAACCCCAGATTCCTCATTTGATAAAACAAAGTTAATAATTAAGTTTAGCATAAAGTGAAATGACAGTAACTTCAGTCATTTCCCAAATACCCACATATTCACACAAGCTATTTTATTTTCTTAACCCTAAACCTTTGTATGACCCTGCAAGGTATAGGTACCACTGTTTTATATAAAAAGAAACTAAAGCATAGAAAACCAATAAATTTTTCTAAGACACAACTAAAAATGCACCAGCGAGATTCTTAGTCTGGTAGTTCTGAACTCATATTGTCCATTCTTTCAAACTATTCTAATATGTAAAGCACTCAGCAAGCTGCCGAAGGCCATAGCAAATGCATAGGAGCTTCTTTCTTTCCTTGTCCTTCCCCCCACTTTTGAGATCCTGAAAAATAAACTCCTATAATTAAAACCAATCAGAAAAGCCATCATTGAGGTCATCAAGTATGTAAACTACCAACTATAAACTTGGTAATATCCCTAAAAGAATTTAATGAATGGTAATTGACTGAATAAACAAAAACTATGCATTTTTAGCCTAATTTTCTTGACAATGTACCTGGCCTTTAACATGACACAATGGACAGCATTTAATAAAAACCCATTACCATTACATTTAATTTATTTTATGAGCTTTCTTTTATAAAATCCATTCAAGTTATCCCTGAAAATACTTCTTTATTACCTAGTTTCTACTATCCTTATTTTAAGTTATTACTTGTCTAGCAGATGAAAAGAAAGTGCCACCCTTTTGTCTTTTTAAACATAAATCAATTGTTTACATATGGATTGATCTCAGGCATTGGCTTCCCCTAGCATACCGTTCTTCATGTGGATTCCAGGTTGGTTAATGACTTTGCTGTTATCCTGGTCACACAGGCCAACCTGCTGGGGTCACCTTTCATTCTTCTCCTGTGCTTATCCCCATTATCCAATCAATCACTGAGAACTGACAGTGCTGCTTATGAAATGTCTGGGAATTAGTCCCCTCTGATTCAGATTTAATGACACTACTTTGGTGTGGGTAGAATCCACTTACTTAGATGATGGCAATAAATGGCAGTAAATAGCTCTGATTGATAAAGGCCTGTCTTTAATCACTTCCTCACCAATGAATCCTATTTTTACAAGGCAGAATTTCTCTCTTAAACCTTAACAAAAAAAAAAAAAAAGAAAAAGAAAAAGAAGAAGTAGGAGAAAAAGTAGAACAAAATTATGACATTTCCAGGGCCTATAAAATTAAGTTTTCTTTAAGGGGACATTCTAATTCTGCCTGGTCCTGTTCATCTTGTCTACTTTGTCCTTTCCTATCCACCCACCTATTAGGAACCCTGTGATTAGGAAGTTTGGTACTAAGAAAGAGTAATCGTGGGATATTTTCTCTCTCTCTCTCTCTCTCTCTCTCTCTCTCTCTCTCTCTCTCTTCTTTCTCCCCCTTCTTTCTGTCCTCTATAACATCAGTTTTCTCTTCGGCTTTTTCTTTACCACTGACACATCCACCTACCAACTCACTTGTTGGTGTCCTCCATTAAGCTTGCCCTGATCTTCCCAACAGAATTAGATACTCCCTCCCCTGACTCCCATAGCACTTTATTATACCTCTCTTTATCACTTATCATTTTTATGACTTGTATAATTATGATTTGCATACATAATAAGTTGGAGAATTTTTTATTATCTTAACAGCTGGCACCAGATTCCTCCAGAATAAAATTCTTGGTGTGGAAAATGTGCCTTTAGAAACACTTGGAAGTAGAGTGGGAGCTGAACCCATCCACACCTTGGGTAGGACCTTTCCCCCGGGTTTTGGGTAGGGGAAAGCTGCTCTCCTTATGCCAAGGAAAGGAGTTGGTTGTTTTCCTCTTGCAGGAGGTTGGTGTGGGGATGGAAGAAGAAACCAGAGAAGAGATGAAAGAGCAGATTCCAGCGAGATGCAGAGAGCCTGAGGCTGAATGGGAGCAGTGAGAAGCATTTTACAGACAGAGGGAGTACAAACTCCGCTCCGGGGCAGTCTGATACTCTCACCTCTGTGGCAAAAAGTACTACTGAACACTCAGATGGGGTCTTGGGGTTGTTTTCAATGTGAAAATTGAAGAAGGTGCTGATTTTATCATCAGATTTAATGCTAGAGGCCAAGGTTGTCCTGAGAACATGAATCTCCCAGAAATCTACATGCAGTATGACTTCAGTCCACATGTCTCAGAATTGGCAAAGATTTGAGTCCTTTTTCACTTACTGGAAGAACAAAGACAACTGAATCCTTCACCTTACTAGATCGCAAACTCCCCAATGATTCCTTTGCATGGCCAACTGCTTTCCTTTGAACTCACAGGAAACCATGGTTTTATTTTATTGAGTCAGTGGTGCTAAGATGAAAAGTCCTATACAAGTGATTACTAATTTATCTTACTTATTTTTCTTACCAGGGAAAAGCCAAGTAAAATATCAGAAGAGCACATAACATTTCATTATCAATAAATATAGTGCAGATTTACTATTGTCATCTTGATACATAAAAGATTTCCATCTTTCCATAGGAAAGATTTGATATAGGAAGAAAGGTATAGGTTAGAGGTATTGAGACTGATTTCTCAGGCACTTAACCATTCCAAGCTTATCTTTTCTCACATATTTCTTGGCTATACGACTGCCAATAATAACAACCTATGCTGCCTATCTTTATGTAGTTTTTGTGATAATATTCTAAGTTTATGTTTATATAAGCCATTATTATACCACATATAGCATTTTACAGAGTATACTAAGTATACCATAAACACTACAGTATACAAATGGCAATTCAAATGTAATATCTAGCAATACTGTGATCCTGAGAACTGTGGGCTGTGTTTTGCCAATAATGTAGAAAAATGAAGTTGGAAAAGTAAATAATATGGACATTGCCAAACACTTACATGACCCATTTTAGGTGAATGGTGAATGGGTCAGGTCTATGCGTTTAGTGGATAGCATGACCCTAACTAAGACCTTAGTGAAATAAGAAGTTCTAGGTGAGATTAGGGCTAAGAGCCTAGGAACATCAGAAATAGCATATCTGCGGAAGCAAGCTGAAAGGTTGAGAAGAAAGGGTAAATACCAGCAAATGGTTACCGTCGACACAGGAGTCATTCTTGGTGTAAACATGGCACCGTGGAGTTCAAGGTCAAAAAGGAGACCAGAACCCTTCTTAGCTTATTCTATGAGGCCAACCTTACCCTAATACCCAAACTAGAGAAAAACATCACAAGAAAAGTATATATCAATATCCCTTACGAATATAAACTGAAAAGCCCTCAATAAAATACAAGGAAACTGAATCCATATACATGATTATAGAGCCTGACAAGAGGGACTTAACCCAGGAATGAAGATGGTTTAATATGAAAATCAATTGGAATAATAAACCACATTACTAGAATAAATGATAAAACCACATGATCATCTCAAGATGCAGAAAAGGCATTTGATAAAAGCTAACATTCTTTGATGATGAAAACACTCGTCACACTGGGAGTAGAAGGAAATGCTCTTAACCTGACAAAAGACTCTTATCTAATGTAGTGAGTGATAAATGGAATACTTTTCATAATGATGAAATATGGAATATTTCCCCTTACATCAGGAACAAGACAAGGATATCCACATTCACTCAACACTCTAGACAAGGAAATTAATAAATAAATGTGGATTGGAAAGAGAGAAGTAAAACCATCCCTATTAGCAATTGACTAGATCTTATATGTAGAAAGTCCTCTAGAGTTCCCCATAAAACTATTAGAACTAATAAACAATTTCACCAGTTAGTATAACGTAAGATTAGTATACAGAAATCATTTGTATTTCTATACACTACCAGTGAACAACCTGAAAATGAAGTTAAGAATGCAATTCCATTTATAACAGCGTGAAAAATATCTAGATGTGTATTTAACCAAAGAAGCTTAATACTTGAACAATGAAAGCCACAAAACATTGTGAAATATTTTTCAAAGTTTAATGGAAAAACTTTCTAAAATTTTCATGAATTGAACCTCAGAAAGAATAAAATTGGACTCCTTCCTTTCTTCTATCATATACGGACATCAGCTCAAGAGGGATAGAGAACTAAGTATGAAAGTTAAATTCACAACTCTTAACAGAAAACAGGAGTAAATCTGTGAAATTAGATTAGTTAAAACCAGCCACAAAAAGAAAGAATAAGTTGGATGTAATCAAAAAAGTGAAAAGACAACACACAGAAAATAGGTGCAATCATATATCTGATAAGGGACTTGTGTCCTGAATATATAACATTGTTGGGTTGGTTTTGTTTGTTTGGTTGTTTGGTTGATTTTTTTGTTTTGGGTACTGGGGCTTGAACCCAGGGGTACTCTACCACTGAACCACTTTTATTTTGAGACAGGGCCTTATTAAGTTTCTCAAGCTGTCCTTGAACTTGAGTCCTCCAGCCTCAGCCTCCCACATGTCTGGGATTACAGGCATGGGCCACCATGTCTGTCTGTGTATTATTCTATTTGTATTAAATGTCCAGGACAAATACATAGAAAGTAGATCAGTAGCAGCCAAGGACTAGGGGGGAGGCAGGATTACTGCTAATGAACATGGGGTTTTCTGCTGAGGTGAAGAAGATGCTTTAGAACTAGATAGGGTTGATGTTTGCACACTAGTGTGAATGTGCTGAACACTACTGAAGTGTACACTTTTTAAGGGTGACTTTTATGGCATATGAGTTAAAATTTCATATAAGTTACTGTTAACCAAAAAAGGAAGGAGCACAATGTCAATCTTCATGAAAGCTCCATTCAGTAGTCACTGTTAACCCAGCAAGTCCCAAGTTTTCAGTTCTGTGACTATTTCAAGGAAATTGAAACACATGCATTAATATAGGTTAGAAACCACAATCTGGAGCTTATTTCTGTTATTATATTAACATTGTCATATAATTTTATATTATGTAAGTATATATTATATGCTCTATTTAAGTTTTTATAGGTGTTCCACATCTGATAAATGAGATAAAATGGTCTAAATACACAGTTAAAATATGGGTATCTAAAATTCAAAGAGATTAGCTTTATTAGGTACCATAACTAATAAATTATAATAAACTATGAATCATATTTATATTTCCAAGACTAAAAATCCTGTGTATTTTTTTTCCACAAAAATTAGGATTCTTGTTTTCTTTTCTCCTTGAACATAATAATATGAGCTTATCAGTCACAAAACTTTAATTAGAAGTCTGCAAATTAAAATTTAGATCCAAGTTTCACGTGTTTTTCTCTACTTTTTATGTTTTTTTGTGTGCGTTTGAAAGAACAACATGTTCTGTGTTCTGGTTTTGTTTCCCAATAGCTCACCTAGCCAAGGAAGGATTGCAGGATACATACATGTAAAATTTACTGTATAAAATTAAAATCATACAGTTTTTCAATTCCAATTTGAGAGAATGGAAAACAAACACGTCTTGTCCTAGTGGATTGTGTCTGAGTTTCCTAGCAACCCCAGCAAAAACCGAAGTGGAGCAGGGCTTCTGGTTCTATCTGGTGACAACAGTGTTACCAAGCAGGTTTTCCTTCATGTTAAGTGAGCATCACTGCATGGATCCTTCTGCAGCCTCACTGGAAAGTGGGATGGTTTTAGTTCTAGGGGTCAAGAAGCCTGGAACCTGAGTTCCCAACTCTGCCACTATAGGCTGTGGAGCCTTGAACCACAGTTAGTCTAGTATTTCTGACCCTCTGAGCCTCCATTTCCTTCTCTTCTATCTTCCAAATATGAAATTTGGTCATGCTAATACCTCTCCCTACTATTCCAACATTAATGTGGCAGAATATTTGAAGATTAAGTGAAGTTTTCCAGAAGAGAAATAAAAAAGCAGCTCAAATATTCTTCTCTCATTTGGGAATATTTTTGGTTTTCTCTAAAATTCAAATACATGGCAACTTTATGTTGGGAGAAATACCTACTTGTGGCCCCAGACTGTCATTCTAATGACAAAAAAGATCTCGCATGGAACCCTACCAACGAGTTCTACTTGGTCTTGTTATTTATATGTCCCCACATGAGCAATAAAAACTTTCAATAATTTATGTAAGCTTAAGTACCAGATAGTTAGGAGATATAATTTCAGTGCTCTTTAATAAAACAAATCTCCAGTGTAACATAGATCTGGTTAACGATCAGCATAAAATAGATGGAAGCTTGTTTTGATGGTCATGTCAAAAGTTTACTTTATGGTTACATTACAGTGTCTCATTGGAACTGTGCATTCGGAACCTCTTATATGGATTTTAATATTTAAAATACAGAGTCTCATTATGCACGGTCTGTTCCTGGGGTACCTCCATGGGATGACCTTACTAGTGAAGCTACTTGATAGGAAGATCCCTCTGATATGGAAAATGAACCCCTTCCTGTCCACTTCTGCCACAAAGCAGTGTTGTACTGTGGCTCCAGTGGATGTGTGTGGTCATTTCCTCGGAAGGTAGACAGTGCTCCTGGTTTCTTTCCTACCCTTCTTTCTCTTCACCCTTTCAAACATCTACTAGTAACAGATACGTGTAAGATCCTAGCTTTACATTTGAATAGGTTAAAGTTTATCTTTTGTAAAACAAAGAGAATAAATTTTTCTAATCTGGCATGATTCTTAAGAATCTCAAAATTAGGTATGTGGAAGAGCCACACAGATAAGAATAGATATATCCATGGCTAAGTAAGGGGTGGTGGGCCCATTGCCACACGAGGTAAACAGGGCCGATCTGAAAGGTGCTCAGATGAAAATAATCACCTATAATCCCAGAAAGGTATTTTTGTTTTCTTTTTTTTTTTTTTTTTTTTTTTTTGGTTTTTTGTTTTGTGTTTTGTTTTGTTCTGGTATTAAGTTCTCATGCTCTACCAAGCTACAACTCCTGGTGTAAAACATAATTTAAACCCCAGTGCTCTCTGAACATATTCTGTGGGGAAATTTCTCTAAATATTTAAGCAAGTTATGTGTCTTTTACTCGGTAGTATGACCAATATAATTAAGAAATTTACCCTCATTTCATAGCCCTTGTTTCATCCTGTATTATGAATTTGCTTTGTGGGGTAATGATGCATCATAGTTTCCCCAAAATAACTATTTTGGATAAATAACTGTATATCTGGAATAGATCTTTTTTGTTTGCAGACAATTCTCTTCCAACTGGTAGTATAATTTCATTGTGAAAGTTTGATAATAAAATCAGTTATAGTTAGTGTTATTAATGATTCTTTTTTTTCTAGTGTGGTTGTCTTTAAAACTTCTCCTTCATACAGCTTGTGATCATACTTGCTAAATTATGATGCCTGAGAGCCTGTAATCATTTTGAGTTTTTTTTTTTTGATGATCTAGAAGGTGATGTAGAAAACTACTTAATGATAGCTTTTATAAAATCATGAATCCATCCCCAGCCTTCTTCCCTCCAAAAAAGCCTCATTTGGTTAACCAGTAGGATATTTTGTTTATTATAATAAAACAATAATTAGAAATACATTTTGGACATACTCTTCATATGTAAAAAGTACCAAACTATAGTTTGTATATATGCTGATTCTGAGCTTTTTGACATATTTTAGAAAATATATCGCTCTTTATTTATGCATTTTATGGAAATACTTTTATTACATCAGATTGAAAAATGAAGTGGTATAATGTCTTAACAAAAGCTTCTAGAAAGGGTGATAACAACTGATCTCAGAATTAGTCTGTTCAATAGAAGTTTTCTATAGGAAACTACAGACTGGAATGAAAGAATATTATGTGGGTGAATCTGGCCAGCTTTGGGATACAACTGCCATGGAATTGGTAGTGGGTGTATCTAAATAGCACCTTTCCCTAATTAATATCACAGAAAAGACATGGACGTGGTTTGATGGGGCAGGTTCTGTTCTGAGAGATGATTATGAAGACTCCTGCATCTGAGAGCCACCTGCTGGCCAAGGGAAATCCTGCAAGCTAATGTAGATGCCTTGCTTGTCCTTGGAAATGGAACCCTTTTTCTGAGATTGAGGGAATTCCTGGATAACTGTTAGTTTTATAATCTCTTGTGGAACTGTGGCCCTGATGATTCATTCCCAAGGTGGTATAGGATTTGCTAACAAGAAGTTGTTTTATTTACATGTATTCTATGGTAGAAGCTAATTCACAATTTCTACAGGTGATACTTGAGAGTTTTTAAATCAACTCTGAAAACAGGAGAAAATATACATTTAAAAAATAGCGTTCCTACTTTCTTTAATATATTTTTATTGTGCAGAATTATTTTTGATAGAATTGTAGGTGAACTGCAATGGCAGAGAAGGAACTGATCTCAGGGCATTGATGGTCCTTGTCACATACCAGTGCCAGCCTCAGCCTATAAAAGAACATGTTCCTGGGAGTAAACACATGCTTTACAATAACTTTAAGAGAGAATTTTCATAGGTAGAATAATAGTAAATATACTGAGTGCCTGATAGTGTTTATAAAACAGTTTAATATTCTCAAGTGAAAAGTGTCTATCTTAATACCTATCAGGCTACTTTTTTTTTTTACATATAGATGGACAAATACCTTTTTAAAATTTATTTATTTTTATGTAGTACTATGGATTGAACCCAGTGCCTTATACATGCCAGGCAAGCGCTCTACCGTTGAGCCACAACCCCAGTCTGAGCAGTCTATTTTTAAGAATGCTTTGCATGTGCTACGTTTTATTTAATTGGGTTACAGGAGAAATTTAAGTGATATCAATGATTTTCTTGGTTTTTCCATATTCTGTCACATGCTGGTTTGACAGTCTGAATCAGTATAATGTTAACATTAAGCTCTGACATTAACCACTTGGTCCGAATCCTGGCACAACCACCAGCTGCCTTAACTGCTCTGTGCCTCCATTTCTTCCTCTGTAAGATCAGACTGCTGATGCTCTCAACCTAGAAGGTGACTTTGAAGTGGAAAGCACCTAGAACAGTACCTGCTATGTACGAAGTGTTCTGTAAATGCCCACCATCACCATGTCCTCGTCTGTGCTACCTGGCGTTCTGCTGAGGTCATGTTTGATTTTTGCTAAGGCAACCTCAATTCCTGTGTTTTCTTTTCTTATTTTTAAATCTTCAAGATGTGTGTCCTCTTCTTGGCCTTGAAAGAATGTCCTGTCCTTTTTTTTATTATTATTATTATTTTTTTTTTTACTCCTGTAAGATCTCCAATTTCGGTGAAGGGCATCCCAGCACACTAAGGTCACCCGTGACAAATGGTCTCTTATTACCTGCTGATTACAGTTAACCCTCATTTCCTTCATGGCAGCCATGCGGTGCCTTCTATTTAAATAGAGCTGTTTCTGGATGTGACTTTTCGAGCCTCTCTGGGTTTAATTCTAATTTAACGTGCCATACCAAGCGGGACTGTTGTGCAGCTGAAGTCCTGATTCACTCATTTGTTCTCTCTAGATCTAATTATTACAGTGTGGTGCCCGAGAGGCTGCCCCAGGCGCTCCTTCGCTGCTCTAAATGGGCTAGTCTTCTGAGGAGGGAGTGGGCCTCTAGTTAATGTTCTTCTGAACTATATAGATATGTTTGCTACACAATTTGGGAACACAGGAACAACTATTTTGCCTCAACCATTTTGATCATACCAAGATTGTCACTGAAGATTACTGGAAAAATCTTACACTGGCATATGCAGTAGTTACATGCACACTTCTGTTCTTGAGAACAAGTTCAGTTTTTGAAGTACAGAAGTCAGGTTGCAGAAGACACTCAAGTGCCTTCTAAAAAGAGGTCACATTGCTCAGAAAATGAAGGAAGTGCAGAGTAGAAACACCCAAAGTGTCCACTCTCTGATTCAGACTTACTTTTCATCAAAGGATAGTAGTAATGATTCATTAAGTCTTTAAGCATTAATTATATGAAATCCTTTTATTCATTCTATGTGACAAGCATTTCTTGAATGCCCACATTTGTTGACTCCAGAAATACAAAATTACTTGGCAAGAGTATCTTGACTGCCATGGTACTGGACTTGGCTCAGCCAAACCCCTAGTCCATGGTTGTCATCACCTGGTGGTCCCTGTTAACTGTGGAATTCTGCTGTGGACTCAAGGACAACAGCAGTCCTCATTGGTGTGGACTGCCCACTCATCTTCCTGGGTTCTTCAAGGTCTTCTGCTTCATCTTTGGTTCCTCTTTTCCTCATTCCCACTTACCTTCCTACCTTTCACAAAGAACCAAGTAATTAATTCTGAAAGGTTCCCCTTAGACAAGCATCCCTCCACATCTTGTGAGGATCTCTGCCTTCCCAAAGAGGAAATAAGGAGTTTCCCCATTGAATAACATTTCAAAACTAGGTTTCCTGAACCAGTTATTCATTGCACTTACCATTTTTAAAGGTGTTTTTGAAATTATTTTTATTGTGCAGATGTCCAGTGCCAAAATTCATACTTATTTTCCTAACTCTATTCAAGAAATGAATTGCTCGTACCCTGTTGTGGTACACACAGTCGTTCTTGTTCACAGACTCACCCTGTGCCAGAACGTAGCTTGTCGTCAGGAGTGATGGAAGCTGTTCTGCAGTGGGGCAGGCAGTCACACTGTTTTGACTCTTCTCACAATAGACTCCAGTCCCTACAGCTGCATCTGTTATGTGGAAACCCACAAATCCACATTGATTGATATAAAGGCTGAAAAAGTGGTGTAAACATGCACAGCGCATGTTCTTTCTCTCCAGTGTAGATCTTGACAGAACTGTTTGAGGCACAGTTAGAAGAACATCATTTGTATTTGAAGTTACCAAATATTAAGCTTTGGTGGCCTCAGTTATTTGTAGAAGGGAAAATCTACATGGAAATCAGACAAGGCATGTGTGTAGAAGGAGATATTAAAAAATGTACTGGAGCAGTTGAACAGTCCGATGCTAGAAATAGTCTATGTGTCCATCAGTCAGATAATGGGATTTTAAAACTCTGGGATGAGTATTGGACTACTGCCATAACTTCATAAGGTCAGGAGTTAGTAAACTATAGCTCAAACATAGCCTAGTGTTTTTATACATAAAGTTTTATTGGAACCATGTTTCTTTGTTTACAGTGCCTATGGCTGCTGTCATGATACAGTTGCAGAGATGATTAGTTACAGCATAAGACATTATGGCTCTCAAAGTTGAAATAAAGTACTTACTATTTAGCCCTTTACAGGAAAGTTCACCAACCTTTGACCTAAGTTGAAGTATCATCCATTGTAAAATGCAATTACTTTATATGCCACTAATAAAGAAAACAATATACCGATTAAACCATAACAACCCATTAGTTCCAAGGAGCATTCTGGTTTTAGAAATTTAAGTTAAAATATGAAAAAAAGGAGATTCAATAAGTTGATGTAGATAGCACTTCAGATAAATGAATTATAGCCTTTGTACCAACCTGGATAAACCTTAGATGCTTAATATTGAGTAAAAAACCAGAAGGACAGAAAAAATGCAGAATGATGTGAACACCATGACATTTATGTGACTCTTACAAAACCCACATAATATTATGAATTTCTACAATTGCAGGTGTAGATAGGTAACACAATTTAACAGAATTGGAAAGATCTAAAGAAAACTGATGATAGAGCTTTTCCCCAGGAGCAGAAGAAAGGATCAGGGATGGTGAAAGACAAGGGGGAGAGTTGTCTTCATTTGTGACTTGTTAATACAAACTAATTTTTCAAAGCATCAAAACATGGGAAAACTGAAAGAAAATATGTCAGAATATTAATAGTGGTAAATTGTTATAGTAGAATTATGGGTGATTTTTTTATCATATTTCACTGTAATTTAAAAGAACTTCATGGATAACTTAAAAAAGATGAGTCATATTCTTTATTTCTCTTTCCATCAAAAGAGATTAAGTTTTTAAAAAGGTACATGTTAATCAATTATCTGACATTACAAACTAATCCTGTTTTTCTAGTAGGGCATTAAGATTAAACAACACACAAGTCAGGGCCAAGCTTCCTAGTTGAAACTTTTTTTTCATAATAGTAGTACAGCTAATCTTTAAATACAGTGCACTTTATTCCTCACCATGCAAAAGCACCAACTAGAAAAATTAAATGTCAGTGCACTTTACTGCTCAGAAATAGCTTGTCATGAGTCATGTTATTGATGTACTGATGTCATTTCTTTCAGCCTGACCTCACTTGTTTTGAAATGTGCATTGTGATTTTACACGACGTTATATGTGGTCACATGCAGCTCAGACCTGCTGGTACTTATTAAATGCATTCATCTTGTCATTTGTCTACAGCAGGGCTTCCTAAAATATTCCTTATAAAGGGTGCTCAGAAGTTCAGAGCTGCGAGTGTTCATTTACCACCACCAGATGGTTCCTTCTGATAAGAGGGATTTACTCTCCTCCCACTGCTTCACTTGGTTTTAGTTCATTGTTAGTATTGTTTTAAGTGTGTCTTTCTCTTCCTGGGAGCGTTCTGCCAGAAATCAGTTATGGTGCCTGCCTTTGGGGATTAGAAAATGAGACAGGTCCAAGACAGTGGTGGCAGGAAGTGCGGTTGTGGCGGCCAGGAGCCTGTGAGGCTGTGGAGCCTGAGCCCAGTTCTCAGGCCACGAGACCCCAGGTGGAGTGCAGTGCTTCTCACCATGTCACGCCCCTTTTTCTTTTTCCAGTTCAATTTCACCATTTAGTATTGAGAGCACAAGACGCCAGAGACGGTCCGAATCCCCAGACTCCAGGAAACGACGAATCCACAGATGTGATTTTGAGGGATGCAACAAAGTGTACACAAAAAGTTCTCACCTGAAGGCTCACCGGAGGACACATACAGGTACAGCGCCCAGGGCTTCCCACCTGAGGGCCGGTTGCTCCACTGCAGGGCGCCAGCATGCTGCTGGGGTATTACGTACTCACCTGTCGTACCTAACACCTTGAATTTACCTCCTTTCTTCTGGCCAGATTGCATTCTCTCTCGTAGTTGAAAAAAGGTGTAAGACTCAGTACACTTTAGAAACCAATGAGAGATTTCTTCGTTTCTCAAGGACTTTTAAAGCAGTGTGAACATAGTAATCTAGCCATCTTTCTTATAATCAACACCACCCTATATAATCAGTATATAGTTTATCAGGTTTAAAAATCAAACAACAAGCTGAGCAAAATTATTGTCTTTTTCAAGCTGACATCTTCCCTACCACCACCCTTCAATCATCTTTTTCTACTTTTAATCCTTTTCCTCCAAATAGCAAACACAAGTATACATAGGGCTGTGGGGAGTTTTTAAAACATTTCCATATAATTCTATTTGATTCTCACTGGTATTTTTCTATATAGGGAGAAGATTTTTAATACTCACAGATTACAGAGAATAAATTGAGATCACAAGTTATTCTCTGACTTTGCCCATCCTCCCTCTGCCTGCCCAGCTACCTGTCTAGGAAATGAGCTGATAAGTCTTTACTTAGACCCCTGCCCACCCATCCTTTTCCTTGAGTGCCCCTCAGTCAGCATCCCCTGGCTTCCTGTTCCTCTGGGTGTCCTTGGACCCCCCCAGTGGAGGGCACTGGCAAGAAAGAAGAGGAGGGCCATCCTTCCTAGGAAAAGTGGTGACTGGAGTATGTAATGCTCAAAGGAGCAGAAGGAACAGGGAAGTGCATGCACACACTTTCTGGATAAACAAGCAGGCTCAGTCCAGTTCCTGTTCTTGACAGCAATCAGACTTCAGCATCTGCCTTTAACTGGAAACTTCAAGTGCAACAGATTCCGGTGTGACCCGTGTAAATAGCTCCCATCTCAAACAGTAAAGTAACCACTTGCTGTCAACCATTCCCCAGCACAGGTAGCAAAATATTGTAAATAGGCCTTGTTGGCCTTTTACTTACCTCTGATCATCGAGGCCAGACTCCTTCCAAAGCTGCACTGCGGGATCATCACTGGGCACCATGTCTGTAGTGAAGTTATGGCATAGGAGGCTGCCTGAAGTCAAGAAGGCATTACAGAATCTGGAGTTTACTTTTGTTCAACTAATACGTTGTGTACTTTTAACATTTCAGTGATAGCTAACTGAATATGTTGTTCAAATTGCCTCTTCTACGTTTCCTCTCTGCTTCCCAAGACTTTTCTGCTTCGACTTCATTCTAGATTCTTCCCTCTCCTGTTGATTCTAGGCTTCCCCATGAGAGATATTCATGTGTTTCTTAGGTACTATTTTTAAATCAGTTTCTTTATCATGAAGGCAAAGAATGAATTTGAAGACTTTGAAGTCAAATAAGCTGATTCTATCCCGGCAGTAGATGGTGAACACAAGTCAGAGCAGAAAGGGTGATTAGGCCATACTACTGAATTTTTATGGGGTTATTTCTCTGTGTTTTTTTTTTTTTAATGATCCGTCCTCAATGAATCATCACATACTTTGAATTATTTCTACTCTCCTTGTGCTTTCTGGACTATATATAAGCTTTATCTCCACACAGACATTTCTGTTCCACTTATCCAAGTGATGGACAGTGAAAGAGGAAGATTTCCGATCTGGTACTATTAAACGATTTAACTCTGTAGCATTCATTATAGGATTACATCTTACAGTTTTTAACATACACTGTGAGAGTACAGGAGACATCATATATGCACCATAATTCAAAGCAACATCAACCTTGAATGCTGAACTTGAATTAACTAGCTTGGCTTATTAATGAAATAAAGTCATAGACATTGAGAGTCACAGTGGACTTCGTATGTCACAGTCTAGCATGTTTCCTAATTAGAGGAATCCCTTGCTTATCATCTCTCATAGAGAGCTGGTCAGTGCTAGGTGATTTTCTGCATGCTGCCCTGTATTTTCTTCTTTTTATTTTATTTTATTTTATTTTATTTTATTTTTTGTATTTGTAGATGGACAGAATGCCTTTATTTTATTTACTTTGATGTGGTGCTAAGGATTGAACCCAGGCCCTCACACATGCTAGGCAAGTGCTCTGCCACTGAGCTACAACCCCAGCCCCACCTGTATTTTCTCTTATTTGATCCTCACAACAACCTGGTGTTGCAGCTACTTGGTTCTCTTTTGCACAGTGTGGCTCTAGGCTGCACATTTTTCTCACCACTTTTTTTTCCACCTCCCTTCATATACTTCAAGTGACAACTTATTCTGCAAGACAAGGGTGAAATTTGAGGGCAGAGTCCCCTCTCTGACAGTGTGGAACTATCTCACATGGTACTATTTGGGTCTTAGAACCTTTCCTATGGATGGGATGCCCCAGATGAGCACACTGTAATCTCACTTGCTGGCCCTGGCTTTCGTGACCACCTCAGTAGACCACTGCCATCTCCATTTCCCCAAGTCACCTGCCCCCCAGTTCTCTCAGCCATGCTTTTCTATATCCACTTTGACTTCATCACTGTGCCTCTTAAAGTCTCCCTACCACACATTGAGGGAGGAGGTCCTGTTTATGGATTTCTCTTAAAACATTCAAGAGTAAGGTCAAGTCTTCAAGCAGTTGACACTGTCTTGTTAGGCCATCAAAATCAACTGCTGCCAACTAGGCCTAGTTTATCCCTTATACCTATAAACGATTTCTTTCAAACCTCAACAGGCAATGTTATACTGTAGTTGGAGCTTGCCCTCAAAGATGGCTTCTCTCGGAGCAGTGTGTTCCATATCTTTCAAAGTGGTTAGCGTGGGGCTGGAGTTGTGGCTCAGTGGTTGATCACTTACCTGGCATGTGTGAGACCCTGGGTTCTACACTTAGCACCACACATAAATAATTAAAATAAAAAAGATCCACTGACAACTAAAAAAATAAAATAAAATAAATGGTTAGCAATAGCTGGAGATACATAGGAACAGACTCATTGCAAAGGTTACGTGCATCTTTTCCATTCTTGGAAATAATTATTCTCTACCCATTGTTTTGAGTTGGACCCTTTATTCTAGTACATTGAAATAATTTGAAACCTCTCCTCCCTTTTTGCTTTTAGTATTTCAGCGCTGTCCTTCAGCTTCCCCCATCTTTGCAAGTCAAATGATGGATGTATCCAATAGGACAGGTTCAAGGAAAAGCCCCAAGACATGATCTTAGAGTCCCCATCCAGGTGCGTCTAAATCCTTTAACGGATAGCTCATTATCCTACCTCCAGCCTACGTGTCTCTATCTCACAGCTACATCAAAATGTCCTTGTGAAGTTCCTGACCAAAACCGAGATGTGCCAAATCCATTTATCTATTTACCAGAGAGATAAGTTATAGTCAGCCCTTTGTATCTGAGACTTTCACCTCTGCAGATTCAACTAACATTGGATCAAAGATATTTGGGGGGAAAAAGTCCCATCTGTTCTGAATATATACAGTCTTTTTTTTCTTGTTGTTATTCCCCGAGACACAAAATATAACATCTATTAACATAGCATTTATATACTGTGTTAGGTTGTACAAGTAATGTAGAGTTGATTTAAATGATACAGTAAGATGGGTGTAGGTTATAAGTAAATATGACAACATTTTATGTAGGATCTTTGAGCATCCGTGAGCTTTGATATGTACTTGGGGTTAGAGGTTCCAGGAAACCAGTCCCTCTCAGATACCAAGGGATGATTGTATTCTGTGCAGGTGTGATCTCCTGAACTATCAGTCTAATAACATTTTTAAATAGAAAGAAAGAATGAAATTTCATTTATTTGCTGTAACTGGTTCAAAGTGAGCATGTGCTGGCTTCTAATTTATAATTGTACACATGATTTCATAACTTGATGTTCAAAAATATAATCAACACTGGTTCTACAGAAATTCAGGTTGGATTGCTTGCCTTTAATGCACAGCTTGTCAACCTTACCTTTGCTTCAGGCAGATTGAGTAAGTTACTTGTGTGTGACCAATAATAATTCATGTGGAGCTTGGGATTATACCAGATGACTTTCAAAAGCCACGCACGCTATGGGAGGGGAACAAATGGCAATGGGAAACTTTCTCTGAGGCAGACACGTTCATTTTGCCTCTAACACTTTATCCTGCTGTGCTTTAATAGGACCTGATCGGTTATTTGTTTATTTAGGTCTTAGACAGGAATTTAACCGCATTGGTAGGAATGTGAAAGAGGGACTTTTTTTTTTTTTTTTTTTAGATACTAGCAAGGAATTTAGAAAAGAAAAGAAATGCCAAGGAGTGCCTACTTAAATCTAAGAATAATCAAATATATTTTGTTAATGTACAGTTTAGATAAGAACATGACAATGTGACCAAGAAGCTCAAACCTGCCAATACTAAATTGTTTAAAGCATGTTAAAAAGCAGCAAAAATAAAATTCAGCAGTCACATCATATTAGTGTCAGCAGGTTCATTGTTCATATTCATTCTTTTCTACCCAACATAGTGTATGCTCTGTTTAAGTGAATATGCAGTTTATTTTAATCAATAGGTGTTTAAAGCTGTGCTATCCATTACTATGTCCTAGGGATTTTCCTCATTTTAAGAATTGTGTAGCATTTCAAATGATGTGTATTTGCATTTTAGAAGACAATTTTGGTATTGCTATAGAATCCTCACTATTTTCTAAAAAAATTAGTGCCCTGGTAATTTTAAAATAGAGTACAAAGAACACTCACCCGTCACTGTGCTTCAGTCACTAGATGGAGCTCTAGACCCAAACGTTGGGTCTGCTCTTGAAGAGGCTTTGAGAAGCAGAAACTAGAACTCTCTGGTGGTGTGTATGACGCGGCATTAAAATGAAACGTGACTGTCAGTGTTCTGCAGAATGTTGCAATTTAATAATGAACAACAACAACAAAAAGACAAAAGTTAACTTAAAACCAGATTTTCTTCCAAAAAAGTAAGTGCAACATTTCCATTTTAAATGAATCTGGAAATATTTTATATTCCAAATTGATATTTGCCTCCTAATAAATCTGAGATTCAATAGTCTTGTTTAATATTAATTTTAATTCATTCGACAACTACACATATCTGAATCTAAAAAATTAGTGAACTTAAGGCAGTCACATTTTTTATGTGTCTGCTTTATCAAAAAATAATTCATATCAATTTTTTACGTAAGGGTAGTTTATTTGCATGGATGCTTAAAATATTAACCAATTCTGATTTAACAGTTTCTAAAATTTGTTCTTCCCTACCTTTGCAAATGAAGGAAACTATAAATTATTTAATAATCTTCCCTTGATGAATCAAACCTTTGCCATTAATATCAGATGCCATATGAACACATTATTACACATTAATTGCATTTCTATATTTGAAATGCACTTACACACATGCACACCCACTTCCACACACCTTGATCCTAAATGCCTGGGCATTCTGTACGTTTTCATTCTGCCCCTCTTACCTCATTCATTCTTACTGCTATTCATATGTTTCTTTTTTTTTTTTTTTTTTTTTTTTTTTCCCAGTGCTGGGGATCGAACCCAGGGCCTTGTGCTTGCAAGGCAAGCACTCTACCAACTGAGCTATCTCCCCAGCCCCCCTATATTTCTTGACATCTTTTTTCTGGATGAGATTCTAAAGTGGTTTGAGAAGATTCCTACAAAGAAAATTGTGGGCTTTGTGACAACTGTGCATCCTAGTGGCCTTGGTACACAGGTGCTTGTGACTGTTAGATCTTACCTGCAGATAAGTGGGCTGCTCTTGCTCATGATTTTGCATCTGCATCATTAAATAACTCATTCCACATAAAGCTGCACTTCTGACCTCCCCATCTAGATTTGTTGTTAGATAAAGTACAGGGCTCAGTGATGCAAGATAATGCATCATTTAAGAGCAAATTGATATTTTTCAAGGAAAAATTCTCTCCCAGTAAGTCCTGATCAAGCAGTCCACAAGTACAAGCTAGATGGTTATCTTACTCCATTTTATGTTGCTGATAACAATATCATGAATTGGGTAAGTTATAAAGAAAAGAGGTTTGTTTGGGTTCATGGTTTGGTCCAAAGTTGAAGGGCCACATGTGATGATGACCTTTCTGGTGACACAGTCCTGAGATTGCTGGTACAGGGCAGGAGCCAGGAAGTATGTGGGAGACCCAGCCAAACTGGCTTTTATAGCAGACACTCTTTAGAGATAAGCCATTAACCCATTAATTCATGAATTGCATAAATTGATTAGCCCAGTCCTGAGGGCAGAGCCCTAATCATCTCCAAATGATCCTGTCTACACCCGCCTCTTATCTTATAATGTGGATTAAATTTCAACGTAGGCTTTGGGGGGGGGCAAATTATATTTAAGCCTGGGTAATGAATAATTACTGAGAAATGAGAAACTATAATAAAAAGATCATATTTCAAGTTAGGAAACAAAAGCTTGGATCTGTCTTTGACCTCTACCCATTTGCTAAACTTTGAGAAGCTCTCTAACTTTTGAAAATCTCTTGTCTTCTTTTTAAACTTTGAAAAATAAACCTACCCAAGTCATTACATAATTGTTACATGAGACATCAGTTTTATATCCCACAAATATAGTAACCAACACATCATAGGGACATAATAATTATTTGTTGAATTGAAATTGTCTGTGTATGGATGTCGTCATAGGTATATTTTGTTACTGTGAGCAATAAGTTTAAAGCAAAAAAAAGGTCTGGATAATTTAGGATATACTACATGAGATATGATTATATAATCTCTTTACTTTGGATGTAACTAAATTTAACATTTATATAATATAGACATTTGGGAGTAAAGCTGTTTAATAAACCCATTTTGTTAGAATAATAATAAATAATCTTTTAAGGAATATATCTTATCTATTTATTTATGTAATTTATTTTGGTATCAGAGATTGAACCCAGGGATGCTTAGCCACTGAGTCACATCCTCAACCTCTTTTTTATATTTTTATTTTGGGACAGAGTCTTACTAAGTTGCATAGGGCCTCACTAAGTTGCTTAGGCTGGCTTTGAACTTGGGATCCTCCTGCTTCAGCTTCCTGAGCCACTGGGATTACAAGTATGTGCCACCACACGCAGCAAAGAATATATTTTAAGTACTCAGTCTTCCTTTTGATAGAGCCCATTCATAGACAGATTTAACTAAACAACTATTTATTGAGCATCTTCTATGTCACTATAATTTTTTTTCCCAAAAGGCATAGCCCCCATCCCCAGTGAACTGTCCATAAGTTGGATAAGACACACAAGTAGTCATAACAAAGGGCAAGCATGTGATGGTACAAGCTCCTGACCCCTCAGCCATGCCTGTGAATGAATCTCCAGGTGCGCCCAGCTCTGTGGATCTCATGCATGCATTATTCCCCAACCTGCCTAGTGGCCTCCTTTCTTCTTCTCCAGTTGGTAAACTACTTTTTCTTTTCCAAGCTGCCTCAGTGTCCTCTTGCCTTTTCACCTCTCTGACCATGCTCCTTCCCTAGGTGGGCAGACTTTCCATCCTTCAGGCTCTGTTGCAGTGGTTCGATGGCAGAAAGATGGAAGAAAGGAGAGTATATGCAAAACGAAGCAGTAGGAACAAGATGTGGCAGCTGATGGGACACGGGATGGGGTAGGGGAGAAGATATCTCTGAGGATGCCCAGAGTGTGTGGTTAGGATAAGAAATGCCATTAACAGACACGGAGATCATGAGCAGAGGGAGCTGGAATTTCCCGAGGACCGGCCAGGTCCAAGCATGGTGCCCAGCTCTACAAGTGCTTCACATGTTTTCATTGCGTGGAAAGAAGTGGTGGGGACTGGTACTGGAACCCCTGTCCATGGTCCAATATGGAAAAATAGTGGAGCTGGGACTCAGGCTCCATTTTCTCTGGGACCTGTTCACTTGTCATTACACAGAGTCTCAAGACAAATTTGCTCATAACCTCTAGGCTCCCCTCTTCACTGGGAGTACATTCCTCTCGGTGTATACCTAGCAATACACACCCATGTATTTAGCACCAGCCACTCAGATATGTTGAAGACAGGCAGAAGGAGTTCAGTTCAAGGATTTTCACTAGTATGAACTGGCCTTTGCTTGTTAGAAAGCCAGTGAGAAGACATGGGCCAGAAACATCAATCATTAAATAAAATTGGGCTGGGACCATAGATCAAGTGGCAGAGCGCTTACCTAGCGCATGTGAGGCACTGGGTTCAATCCTTAGCACCACATAAAAATAAACAAATGTAAAAATAAAGGCATGCAACTACATAAGGCATGTACATCTACAGCTACAAAAAATTTTTTTAAATAAATAGGCAGCTCTTGAGCACTGGCTCAGCACGTGACTCTTTGCATACTAATGGATGTGATGTAAAGATGCAGAGAGCAAGGAGTCCTGAATCTGATGGGGCAGACAGCCACATCCACAAGTATCCATCATGGAAAGCATGATGGGAAATGCAGGCATGAGCTTTATCTCTGCAGGTTGCCACAGTGGCACTGAAAAGGTCATTGGTCCTGTCTGGAGGGAACTTCCCAGTGAGCATCTCCTACGTATGCAAACCTCACAATGCTGACTCAAATACCAGTTTTCAGTCTAGGTTGGTAACATCATGCTATGAAAGTTTTGCAGGTGTTATAATTAAGTTCATTATTGGGGAGGGTGTTATTTTAACCTATCAGAGAGTTACCATTTAGAAATATGTTGGACCTAAGAAGTGGTGTCCATCCCAGTGTGGTGTGATGAGAGTTTTAATACAGGAATGTCCAGGTAATTATAGGGCTAAGGAGTGAAATGATCGCATTGTCTTTCAGGAAGACCGCCAATAAACTGGAGGAGGTAGGATATAAAATGTAAAATCATCATGGGCTGTACATATCTGACTCAATTTTGTTATAAAAGTCTTAACATTGTTTAATTGACTTTAAAAGTAAGTGGATCTTTGTTCATATACTTAGGAAAAGACTTCTAAAACAGTCTACCTTTATCTGTTAAATAAGTACATGACTACTTAAGTTTTATTTTTGAATTCTATTTCTGTTAGCACATAGATCATTAGTGAGAGTGAAGGGTTAAAATCACTTTAGAATTGTTATGGATCTTTCTTTGCTTTTGTCTTTAATGGAGATATATATATATATATATATATATATATATATATATATATATATATATATATCTCCATCAAAACTATGTGAAAAAGAAAGTGTTAGCAAACCCTCTCTCCAGCCAGGGCACTTCTTGTGTTCTGAGAATAACTAGGTTATGATTGTTGGTCATTTTATCCTGAATGACAAGATTAACTTCTACTAATATAAAATCGATGGTTTTGATGGAATCATTAAACATGATAAGGAGCTATATTTTGGTAGAATATATATTTACCCATTGTAGAATATATAAAATGATTCATAAAGTTTATTAATTTAATTAAAAACTTCATAACTAAGAATAAAAAGAATTATAAAGCACATATGTTAAAGATCAAATTAACTAATGTTCATTTGAGCAAGAGAATACAGGATATAATCATATATTCAGTTACTAATTTCATTTACATATTTTTTTGCGGTGCTGAGGATTGGACCCAGGGCCTCTTGCATACTAGGCTAGCACCTGCCATTGAGTATATATCCCCATTCCCCTCCTACTCTGTTACTTATTTTAAGGATTTGAAATAAAATATCGGTTTGAAGACTAGACCTCGATATACCACCACTCTGTTCGTCTGTTTGTTTTTGTGCTGGGAATCAAACCCCAAGCCTTGTACATGGGTTTAGGCAGGTGCTCTGCCACTGAGCTACACTTTCAGCCATTGTACCTGTTTTAAATAAAACCTCCCTAAACTATTTTCCTTTTCAAAAGTGTGCTAATTCATTACACTAGAAAAAAAAATCATAAAATGAATAGAACACAAGCAATAAACTCTAACAAAATATATTATTTTTATATGGAGTCTTATATGTTCTGTTTTAAAAAGAAAAGGAAGGAGTTTTTGGGTTGTTTTTATAGTGCTGGGGCTTGAACCAGGGCCTCATAGACACTGGGCAATTGCTCTACCACTGAGCTAAACCCCATAAGGAAGAACTTGAATTAAAGTGGTTTCATTCATTAAATCAACAGGTATTTGTTAGCACTAGGCACTGTGTTAGGCCCTGGGGACACAGTGATGAAGGGGCTCAGAGCCTTCCTCAGTTCCGCACTGCACCATGGGGCACACAGACAGGAAAACCTTCTATCCGTCCCAGTGTTTTGATGAGAGTTTTAATACAGGAATGTCCAGGATATAGGGCCAAGGAGTGAAATGATCACATTGTCTTTCAGAAAGACCTCCAATAAACTGGAGGTGGTAGGATATAAAATGTAAAAGCATCAGACATTGTTCCTAGTGAAAGATGGCAAGAGCATAAAAAGAGCCACTGTGCAGGTAAATTAGAAAGGACAGTTGAACAAATATTTGGAAGACAGAACCAGCACATGTAATAATCAGGGTGGGGCAGGTAGGGATTACCTATCCTACTTCTAGATGAAAAGTCTAAGAAATCTCTCCAACTAGAGAGTTTTGTGACTTGGTTCCTGTGTAGATGTGGTTACCTTTTTTTTTTTTTTTTTTTTTTTCCTGATAGCAAAACAGGAGGAGGGATATGTCTCCTTTAGCTGGTACATGCTGAGTAAGATTTTGGTCATGTTGAGGTTGCTTTTAGACCTCCAGTTGGGGCTGCACCGTACCCTTTCAGGTACTTAGTTACTTAGGGATCTTTGTCTTACACATTGTGGTGAAAGCTGTGGGAACTAAGGGCAACCCATGCAGCTGAGAAGAAAAAGTCAAAATCATAGGAAGCATTTATGTGACAGGTAGAAGAGACTTCTACGAAAGAAACTGATGAAGAAGTACCAGACACATAGGAAAATAAGAGTTGTCACCACAAGGAAATTTAAACTCAGAACAACCTAATATAATACCTTCTGACCTTGAACTTTTTACTTTCAGTAAAGTACATTTTTTTGTAGGATATTTTTATGCATTTTTATTTGATTCCTGGTTGAGAAGCACTAGGTGCAAGGTTCACAAGATTGCATGCCTTGAAAGGAGTGACTTAGGTTCTCAGTCTGCTTGTCCAGTTTTGACTGACTGTGCTGGTTTATTAAAACAGTAATTTAAAATGTTGAGAGGCAGCATGACTAGTGGTTAAGACACAACTGGATGACTGGTGAAATGGGGTTAGTAATTGCCACTGCTCCATTAGGAAATTGTCAACGTTAAATGAGTTAATATCCATAAAGCTCTTAGTACAACGTATAGTGCATGGAAAGTATTATATGTTTTAGCAAATAATATTTCTATCAAAGATACCCATTATATAGCTATATGGAGAAGAAAGCAGGGACCCACTTCATCTTGCTTACACTTAATGAAAAAGTTAGTTAATTCAGCCCAGACAATTCAGGAGAGTGAAGACTGGCACACTGATTATTCATTTGATTGAATGGACAAGCCCAAATAGAGCCAACATGTTAAAGAATGGATTGGCTCCTATGGTAGTTGAATACTTAGGATGTTTTAAAAAATCAAGATCAGGAGTAGCATCAATTACTTGAAAACCTATTTTTAAAATGGTAAACAAGATCTAATTTTAACTTCATATTATTTGTTTCTTTGCAAAAACAAAAATAATTTATTTCATAACTATAAAATAGCCCTTATTGAGCACCTGTTATTTGCCAAGCACATAGCACATACATTTTTGAGTTTCCCAATAGAGCTGTAGAAACAGGTACTATACCTGTTTTATAGATGGGGAAACTGTGTTTCAAGAAACTCTCCAGCCTAGGATCTAAGTGGAAATCTGTGATGGAGCCTGGTGTGGGCCATACATTCTCCCTGATTTTAAAGCTTGTGGTCATTTATGCTACCTTAACCCGTGAAGGAGGGCAGGCAGATAGCTTGGTCTATCTCCGGATGACTCAGAGGGCCTTGTAATCTCAGCTCACGCTTGGTCTCAAGTTTTCTATTTCCTCATTGAAAGTACCTAATTTCCTTCCAGATCTGAAATTCTGTGAACTTTCATGAACTAATGTAACAGAAACCAGAAGACAAGATAGGAATCTTGATTGTTTTTTTTTTTTTTTTCCTCATATGCAAATACCATTCCTCAAGTGAAACAGATTGTCACAGCAAATATGTTCAGCCTTGAATGTAATGAAGCTCATTTGTCAGTGTCTGGGCCCTGTAACTTTATAAAAGTTAAATAGGGACATATTTCAGAAATGCACTTCTGAACTTCAGAAAATGCCTATGTTTCCTGTTGCAAAAGGTATTCCTTTTCAGTTGCTTGAGAAAATAACAGAGAGGCACTGATTTGAGAACACGGGGTTTTGTTTAACACGGGCCTTTGAAACTGCACATTCCTCTGGAGTGTACCGTTCACCGTCCTTTTAATATGAAAGGGCACCTGCCTTTTGTCTCAGTGAACACTTTCCTTTCAGCCTTTCAGATGGTGAAGTGGGAGATGCGTGAAAAAGTTATTTTTGTTTGGTGGGTTTTGGGAATCCATTCAATACCTGGTGTTTTCTTTAGACTTTATTATGCCTTCTGCTGGGTAAATGTCATGGAAAAGCATTTAGTGACTCTTAATCCTTTTCTTTAACCAAAATTGAAAGAGACGGGCTTCTCATAATAAATCAGTTTGTGTTGACTATTTCAAGAAAAAAAAAAAAAAACCCTCTAATGTGAGTCTTTATTTCCCAGAACACTTAATTAATAAGCATCCCAGGACATGTATTCTATTTAAATAATACCTGTGACACAGACACAGTCACATGTTGGCAATGTATACATTTAAAGTTGTATTTGTTGTAAACTCCAAATGCGGAGTTTCAGAACAAAAAATAGCAAATGCTTTTTTTTTTTTGGTGAGCTCTCTTTTTCAGTCTTTAGAGGCCTATTCACTTTGATGAATAGAAGCTCCTGCTACTAGTTTTGGTTAACATGTTCCTCTACTGGAAGTTTTCAGAGTTCGTTTCAGGTTTTTTACAGAACTGGAGAAAGGTAGATTGTTCTGAAAATGATCAGATTCTTTCATTAAAATGCAAAAGGTGGAAATTACTTAAGAATTTCTCATGGAACACAGAGAATCACATCAGAATTGAAATCTGGAAGTTAATAAACTGTACCCCAAGGAGTGCCAAGGTGCCATTCAGCTGTCTACCAATCACTCAGCCAGGGTGTCCTTTGATTTTTCTTAGCTATCAATTTTATGTTTTAAACAAACAAACAAAAAATCAGGTTCTGAGACTTATTGCTAAAGAAATATCTTCTTCTATAATTTCACTATTGAATAGGATTAGCATCAGGAACCAGAATCATTGATGACTTGATGTTGAAATTCAAACATCAGGTTATTTGAAAAAATATTGAATATGTCTTCAAAGATTTCGCCAAAGGGGTATTGTATGTGTACTTGTGGGTTGAACAAAAGGGGCAAAGGAGGTAAGCAGGTTATTTTTACTTTTGGCTTGTTTCCAGGGAAAACAGTTCAGAATAACACATTTGCAAAATCCTCACTGGAATGAATTTAAGAAAATTGCTGAAGATATTAATGGAAATCCTATTTACATTACCATTGTTCATCCTGATGCAGAGCAGCTGTGTCTAGTAGCAGACCTGGGAGGTGCCCACTGCCCATTATTGTCCAGGTCCATAGGAACATTTTCATGGAAAATTCACCAGCCATTCTTTCTGTCCCTGCCACTTGACTTTTTAAAATTAAATTCAGCCTTCTACTCTCTCACAGGTTTTTAAGGAAAGAGACAAAAACGGAAGCAAGATTCTCTTCTTCATTAGAGCCTTTCTGGGAACATGTACATATCCTTCTGTGTATTATACAAACTTATTTATCATTTTAATTAGTGTTTCACTTACATCATGAAGTTAGTGCCTATTATTTTAATGTGTTTATAACATTGTACCCTATAAATTGTTTCAAAGCAGAAACATAAATGGAAAACAGTGCAGTAACTATAAATTTGTTTATCCATTTCTAAAACTTGACTATTCCAAAGAACATTGTGTGTGTGTGTGTGTGTGTGTGTGTGTGTGTGTGTGTATATACACTTTCTTTTTTCCCAAGAAAATGCTAGGCACTGGATCTCTTTTGAGTGAGTGGCACTGCCTGGTCAGTGGAGCCATCTCTTCCCTGCCAGCGTTTGTAGCTCAGCCTCAAAATTTGAATAGAAATTGGGAGAGCTTTTCTTTTTTTTTTTTTTTTCTCTTTCTCTTTTAATGGAGAGAGAATGCTTATTTAAGCTCTGATTTTATTCATGGGGCAGTGGGGAAAAGGAAATATTATACTTAATATTTTTGTTGTTTGGATAGTAAACAAGATAGTATATATATATATTTTTTATATTTATTTATTTTTTTTAATTGTATACAAATGGGATACATGTTGTTTCTCTATTTGTACATAGAGTCAAGGCATACCATTTGTGTAATCATACGATTACATAGGGCAATGATGTTTATTTTTTTTTCCCTTCCCCCCCACCCCTCCCACCCCTCTTTTCCCTCTATATAGTCCTTCTTTCCTTCATTCTTACCGCTGTCCTTATCCCTAACCCTAAACCTAACCCTAAACCTAATGCTAACCCCTCCCACCCCCCATTATATGTCCTCATCCGCTTATCAGCGAGATCATTCGTCCTTTAGTTTTTTGAGATTGGCTTATCTCGCTTAGCATGATATTCTCCAATTTCGTCCATTTGCCTACAAATGCCATAATTTTATCATTCTTCATTGCGGAGTAATATTCCATTGTATAAATATGCCACAGTTTCTTTATCCATTCATCAACTGAAGGGCATCTAGGTTGGTTCCACAATATGGCTATGGTGAATTGAGCACCAATGAACATTGATGTGGCTGTATCTCTGTAGTATGCTGATTTTAAGTCCTTTGGGTATAGGCCAAGGAGTGGGATAGCTGGGTCAAATGGTTTTTCCATTCCAAGCTTTCTGAGGAATCTCCACACTGCTTTCCAGAGTGGCTGCACTAATTTGCAACCCCACCAGCAATGTATGAGTGTTCCTTTTTCACCACATCCTCGCCAACACCTATTGTTGCTTGTATTCTTGATAATCGCCATTCTAATTGGGGTGAGATGAAATCTTAGGGTAGTTTTGATTTGCATTTCCCTTATTACTAGGGATGTTGAACATTTCTTCATATATCTGTTGATTACTTGTACATCTTCTTCTGTGAAGTGTCTGTTCATTTCCTTAGACCATTTGTTGATTGGATTATTTGTATTCTTCGTGTAGAGTTTTTTGAGTTCTTTATAGATTCTAGAAATTAGCGCTCTATCTGAGGTATGGTTGGCAAAGATATTCTCCCACTCCGTAGGCTCTCTCTTCACATTTCTGATAGTTTCCTTTGCTGAGAGAAAGCTTTTTAGTTTGAATCTATCCCAGTTGTTGATTCTTGCTTTTATTTCTTGTGCTATGGGAGTCCTGTTAAGGAAGTCTATAAATGTCATTCACCATATCAACAGACTTAAAGTTAAGAATCACATGATTATTTCAATAGATGCAGAAAAAGCATTCGATAAAATACAGCATCCCTTCATGCTCAAAACACTAGAAAAAATTGGGGTAGTGGGAACATTCCTTAACATTATAAAGGCAATCTACGCTAAGCCCATGGCTAATATCATTCTAAATGGTGAAAAACTGAAAGCGTTCCCCCTAAAAACGGGAACAAGGCAGGGATGCCCTCTTTCACCGCTTCTATTCAACATCGTCCTTGAGACTCTAGCCAGAGTAATCAGACAAACCAAAGAAATTAAAGGGATACGAATAGGAAAAGAAGAACTCAAACTATCCCTGTTCACTGATGACATGATTATATATTTAGAGGAACCTGGAAATTCCACCAGAAAACTTTTAGAACTCATAAGTGAATTCAGTAAAGTAGCAGGTTACAAGATCAATGCTCATAAATCCAATGCATTTTTATACATAAGTGATGAATCTTCAGAAAGAGAAATTAGGAAAACTACCCCATTCACAATAGCATCGAAAAAAATAAAATACTTGGGAATCAATCTCACAAAAGAGGTGAAAGACCTCTACAATGAGAACTACAGAACACTAAAGAAAGAAATTAAAGAAAACCTTAGAAAATGGAAAGATCTCCCATGTTCCTGGATAGGCAGAATTAATATTGTCAAAATGGCTATACTACCTAAAGTGCTACACAGATTCAATGCAATTCCAATTAAAATCCCAATGATGTACCTTGCAGAAATAGAGCAAGCAATTATGAAATTCATCTGGAAGAATAAAAAACCTAGAATAGCTAAAGCAATCCTCAGTAGCAAGAGCGAAGCAGGGGGTATTGCAATACCAGATCTTCAACTCTACTACAAAGCAATAATAACAAAAACGGCATGGTATTGGTACCAAAATAGACAGGTAGATCAATGGTACATAATAGAGGACATGGACACAAACCCAAATAAATACAATTTTCTCATACTAGACAAAGGTTCCAAAAATATGCAATGGAGGAAAGATAGCCTCTTCAACAAATGGTGCTGGGAAAACTGGAAAACCATATGCAATAGAATGAAATTAAACCCCTATCTCTCACCCTACACAAAACTCAACTCAAAATGGATCAAGGACCTCGGAATCAGACCAGAGACCCTGCATCTTATAGAAGAAAAAGTAGGTCCAAATCTTCAACTTGTTGGCTTAGGATCAGACTTCCTTAACAGGACTCCCATAGTATATATTTTTGTAAAGAAAATTCTAAGGGTGTGCTGGCATATGCCTGTAATCCCAGCAGCCTGGGAGGTCAAGGCAGGAGGATCTCCAGTTCAAAACCAGCCTCAGCAACTTAGGGAGGCCCTAAGCAACTCAGCGAGACCCTGGCTCTAAGTAAAATATAAAAAAGGGCTGGAGATCTGGCTCAGTGTTTGAGAGCCCCTGGGTTCCATCCCCAGTACCAGAAAAGAAAAAACAAATTCTAAGGGAAAGTCATTTATTACTCAGATAATTAAATTTGCTGTATTCTAACATACTTTGTCACACCTCACATTTGTGGGCTCAGACAAATCTTTGTTGCCAATTGCTATTTTCTTTGCCCCCAACCCTTTTAAAATATCTGTCTTTGAAATAATTTCCAATGTCTAATAAATTCCTTTACTTTCTGGTTCTTCCCATGTTATAGACCTCAAACTCCATTGAATAGCAGCTTATCCTTATTATCCATGGCCATTTTAACCCAAGTGTATTTAAAGGAAATGGAGGGCAGGACTCTGTCATTATGAAGAACCCTTGCTCTTGATTCCCCTGTAAAACTTAGAGAGACATTCCTAACCCTTAACCATTCTGACCCTCACCTTCACAGGTAAGGAGGTGGTTGTTGTTATTATTGGTATTGGGGATTGAACCCAGGGGTGCTTAACCAGTGAGCAACATCCCCAACCCTTCTTTAATATTTTATGTAGAGGCAGGGTCTCTCTGAATTACTTAGGGACTTTCTAAGTTGCTGAGGCTGGCTTTGAACTCACAAATCTTCCTGCCTCAGCCTCCCGAGTGACTGAGATTATAGGCATGTGTCACCGTGCCTGGTCTTTTTTCATGAGCATAAAAGATTGAAAAGATATTTTTATAAGTCTAATAGAACCGTGTGAACCTTTTAAGGTATTCATTTTCTGTTGTCCACAACTCTCCTATATAGACCTTTTGTTATGAAATAGCACATATGGTCAGGCAAAGAAAGACCAGGACCACATGGTCACATTCATATGTGGAATATATAAAGTCACCTCCTAAAAATTGAGAGTAGAATGGTGGTTACCAGAGGTGGGGGGCATAGGGGTGACCCTTGGAATGAGTTGCACATGCTTAGGAGTAGGAGGTTCAAGTGCATACAGTAGGATGGCTATAAATAATGATAACGTACTATTCATTTCAAAAAGCTAGAAGAAAGAATTTTGCAAGTTTTCACTGGAAAGAAATTATAAGTGTTTGAAGAGACAGATACGTTCAATCTGGTTTAAACATTACACAGTGTATAC
Organism: Sciurus carolinensis; assembly: GCF_902686445.1. Taxonomy (NCBI): domain Eukaryota; kingdom Metazoa; phylum Chordata; class Mammalia; order Rodentia; family Sciuridae; genus Sciurus; species Sciurus carolinensis. The sequence goes on along the minus strand of NC_062217.1, from coordinate 67,860,965 downwards.
ACATTGAAACCTCACATGGTAGCCCATAAATATGGACAGTTTTTATGTATTAGTTAAAAATTAATTTATATTTTAAAAAAGATAATTTCTAAATTTACCTATAACTCCCTCTCCCCTGAGGCTTGATGAAGAATGAGAACATATTTAGAATTAAATAAATAGTTGTTTCAAAAAGTAAAAAAAAAAAAAAGAGAGATCATATTATTTATTACTGAGAAAGCTCTTAAAATTTGAATTAAGGATCATAATTTGAGAATTTGGATGCTATATCCATAATATTTCCCTTGCCCCCCCCCACCATCCCAAAATAACACTGTCATGTATACTCCAATTCAATAAATTAAGGCTTTCAGGAAGACTACATAAAGCAGAAGTACCCACCCTTTTATCTGGGGTCACCAATTTCTGTAGAGGGCTACATACTAAATATCTTCGGCACTGAAGCCATAGGTTTTGTGTTGTAACTACTAAAATCCACCCTCACTGAAAAATAGCCAAAACAAAATGTAAACAACTTAATGCAGCTGTGTTTCAATAAAAACTTATTTATGGACATTAAAATTTAAATTCATATAATTTTCACATGTAAAAACAAGTTCCTCTTTTGATTTTTTTTTTCCCCAGCCTTTAAAAACTGAAAAATGAAGCCAGGTGCAGCAGTTCACAAATGTCATGCAGCTAGTAGGGAGACTGAGGCAGGAGGATGGCAAGTTTGAGGCCATCCTGGGAAACTTTGTGAGACCCTATCTCAAAATAAACTTATAAAGACTGGGGATGTAGCTCAGTGGTAGAGTGCTTGCCTAGCTGGGATCTGGGGTTCAATCCCCAGTGTGGCAAAAAGGAAAAAAAAAAAGTGAAAATCGAGACTGTATTGTACCACCCCCTGCTGTAGATTTTCAAGTGGAAAGGGCATAGCTCTAGTTATTGTCAAAATAAAAGTAAGTATATAATGATTTTCATTTTGAGTAATAAGCTTGAGAATATTACATGCCTACATGGAAAGCTAGACAGCACCTGAGTTGGTAAAAACAGTGTCTGTCATGTGGGCCATACCAACTGCTTTGAGGCCATTCAGGTACACAGCCCCTCTTCCATCTGCAGTGGCGAGGGTAGGGGGAGCAGCTTTTGTAAGACAAGCTCACTCGGAGAGAAACACATTCTCCTACATTCCACTGAGCTATGCTTTTCTCATTAAGAAGATCCTTTATTCTTTCCTTCTTCAACTTTAACACTATTCCATCCTGACACTAGACATAGCTGGGAGATGCCCACCAATGTCAACCAACCAGCTAACTGAGTTCATCCATCCAAAGATGGATGTGATTTTTTTGTGTGCGTGTAGTGCTGTGTTTGAACCCATGGAAGCTCTACCACTGCTACATCCCCAGCCCCTTTTTATTTTTTAAGACATGTATTTAAGTTGCCCCAGCTGGCCTCAAACTTGAGATCCTCCTGCCTCAGCTTAGCTAGTTACTGGGATTAGGGGCCACTATGTCTGGATGATGGATGTGATTTTGAAGAGTTGGTTTATTGCAAACTTGACATTAGACCCCATGCTCATAATATAATTTCAACCACATAGAGATGACATCCAGTATGAAAAAACATTAATATTTGCTGTGGGTAAATTGCATAGTAGATCTCCAGTCTTTGTAAGTTAGAGTTTTGGCTGAATTTGTTGAATATCAAACTCTAGTTAGTAGACACATGCAAATGCAGATTTTGTCTAGTAGAGTGAATTAGAAATTGAGGTTTGGGGTCATTGCAGTAGGCAGGCTTTTGCCTGAAAGGAACCCTTTCAGAGTAACCTGGGGCTTCCTATGGGCCACAATTAGTGTATCAGCATTTCTGCATTGAACAGGTCTGAAATATTTATTCACTCTCTTCTGAAAGAGCCACTTGATCCTGAAAGGACCCATATAAACAGCATTGATTTAACAGATGAATGAAAAATGTTCAGTCTAGCTTTCCCATGTGGGCATTACCTATACATCTCATTTATAGGGCTTAGTAGTTTCGTGTGTGTGTGTGTGTGTGTGTACACTTTCACCTTTCAGTTCTATTAGTTCATTCAAGTACTAGCTTGGGACCTATTCTAGGCCCTGGAGATGCCATGCATGACTTCTGACCTCTGAGAATTCAGTGATGGTGGAGGAGAAAGGCATCCAAACAAAAGCTTCATGGTATATTGTGTAGATTTCATAGAAATAGGAAAGGAACAGTGAAGTTTGGGAGTAGCTAAAGAAGTGAAATAACCCTGAGGATGCAACAGAGTTTAGACAGGGTAAGACCTCTCCATTCCTCTGTAGCAGAGGGCTGCAGCACTGGACTCAGAGCCACAGGCATCTTTTGACTCAACTTGAGTATTACCTTGTTATGTCCAACCTCACTTTCTCACCTATAAAGTGAGGTTTGCAGTACTCACTTTATACATAGGGACCAACAAATTACTCCTTCCCTATCTTTTCAGCATAGGCCCAGTGTGGCAAAGAAGCACATTTTAGACTATTAGGTGGAAGGAGAGGTCAGTTTTTTATGGGGTTGCATGGGGACAGGGCTTCCATTCTGAATGACAGCCAGGAAAACAGTGTACCTGGGTCAACTATTGTCGGGGCCCCCCTGGGAGCCCGTTTGGACAATGAATAGTGTATCTTTTCCCAGCACAGCCTTTGCATATTTTACTGTCCTTACAAGTTGACTGTGGAGTCTGGTCAAATTACACACTTCTTCAGACTGCTTTTTACAGGGACTTTCAGCACTTTATACTACTAAGGTATCTAGGATTCTTTCCCAGTGAACAAACAAAGTGTTGATGTTTATGAATAATACATGCCTAATTTCTTAGAGCATGGAGCACTTTACCTTTCCATAGCATTGTATGTATACCTGCAGCAAAGGATAAGTGGACCTTGTGTCCTAAAATAAGCTTAAACCTCCTAAGTGGTGCATATTTGGGAAGGGGAGTGTTAAAACTAGTCATCACTGATTTTTCTGTGTAATTCCTTGTGACTTTCGGTCTTAGAACCAAATCAAATTTGGTATAGAGCCCTCATTCTACCAGTGGTGATTTTACCCAGTGACCCTCAGTGTGTGTCTTGATATTTGGACCACAAGGTCACGCTTATAATTGATGCAGGTGTTAACTCACTTGCCTGATATCACAGCAGGAAAGACTAGATTGAAACCCTCACCTCTCTGACCCTAAACGCACTGGTAGATGGGAAGGTTTCCTGACAGATTTTCCAAATGGAAACCCCATTGAGAACCACAGTCCCTACACCCAGTGGTGGCTTGATTGTCATGGGAACGTGGCAGAGCACCAAAGCTTGTGTGCCTTTGTTTCTTCCAGGAGAGAAACCCTACAAGTGTACCTGGGAAGGCTGCACCTGGAAGTTTGCGCGTTCAGATGAACTGACTCGGCATTACCGCAAACACACGGGAGTGAAGCCATTCAAGTGCGCAGACTGTGATCGCAGCTTCTCCCGGTCAGACCACTTGGCCCTGCACCGCCGGAGGCACATGCTGGTGTGAGGACCGCTCCCTATCCAGCTGGGCTGAAGAGCTGAATCTCTTAGCGGCACCCAATTCAGCAGGGCTGAATCCCTTCACAGTGTTAACTCAAAAGGGCATCACCATCCCACGATGTCTGAAACTAGCGCAGGAACGAGAAGGAACCCTTCTTTCGGTCTGAAGGTAACCCCCACCTTGACTACAAGAGAGATGGCTTCACCCCGGCATGGGAGTTCAGCCACAAAAATGCTGAAGAGACAGGCATTGTTTTCCGTGCTGTGTCCTCTGCCATTTACAGATGTTTGTAGCTTGTACATTTTCTGAGCTGTCAGACGTTTTGTTATTGATATCTTAAAGGTCATCTACCACAAATTGTTGGCTAGAGCAAGACCTTTTCAATTTGGATGATTCTCTCAACATCCCCTCCACACCCCCCACCCCACCTTTAACCCCTTTTTACAAAAAGTTTAGTTCCTAGCTAAGTAAGCTAGAACCCACATCCAGTCTGTTACCAGCAAGCAGCATGAAAGTAGGAAGGAAGAAGTTGTTGGAGAGGTTCCATTACCTGAAAATAAAGGCGCTTGACTCAGCAGGCCCTTGCAATAGCGATGGCAGCAACTAGATGTCCCTCGCAACTTGTCATCATGCCATGCCCTGAAGAAAACCAACATTGAATCTCTCATTTGTTTGTCGTTGATTGTTTCTGTTTTGTTTCGATTCTGTTTTGTTCATCTGTTTGAGCAGAGGGGCAGCGACATTTCAGTTCAAGTCTAGTCCTGGTCTCTGCCCTGGCATGGACTGGCACCGAGGTGTTCTGTAGTTGAATAGGAAGAGCCTGTCTAAACCTACTGCCCCACTTCAAATTGCAGTGTTCTGTCACCTAGGCATCATCTCTTCCTGCCCCCAGTGTTTGATTACAAGGAATCAGGGGAAAAAACTTTCTTAGACATACTGGCACCAACGTAAGAGGTGGGGCTGCCCGGGCAAAGTCAGTGAACATGAAAAATCAGACAAAGCAGAGATGGAAATAATGCACCCCTTGAGGAGAAAAGCAATAATGAATAAAAGGACTTTCCTACAATAACTTCACTGAGGACTCACGTTACCAGTTTTCATACTTACTAAAGGGATTGTAAAAAACACCCCAGCATTTTAGGTGTCTTGGTTACATTTACAGCACTGAGGTAATCTTTCTGCTGTTTGTTGTGCTGCTCGGTTGAGTATCACAATTAAAGATTATGCTCCCCTTTTCTTGTTTGAAAACAGTTATTCGGTGACTAGAAAGGCGATGGAGGCATAGCTGGGAATTAGCTCTTGAGTTAATGGGTCCATTCTTGGGAATGAGTCGGTGGAAAGGGAGTGGTCCTGCCGAAGGCCTGCCATGGTGCTGTTTCCTCTGTTGGAGAGCCGAGGATAAGTCTCTCCAATAGGTTCTTCTATACATTGCATTTTCTAAACTGTACCAGGACCCAGTGGTCCTGCATTGGCATCTGCAGGGATAATGAACCTACTCATCCTACGATGAGGATGAGAGGAAAGTAGAGACCCACCCTACCCCAAAATTGTGAACCTTTTGCAACTAGCAAAGTACACAGGAAACAAAGCAATACATCACCACCAACCATTCTTTCAGAAAAATTATCATATTTTTGTCCCCACTATAAGACATTTTTCCCCCCAGCTTTATGTGGCTAAGGGGTTTGGTGAGATTTTTGTTGTTGTTGTTGTTGTTGTTATTGTGGTTAGGATTTTTTATAGCTTAGATATAAAAGGTCTCCAGCACAGACCTTTGCAATATATTTTAATTACAGACACTTGATTTGGGGAATTGCACAAATTAACCTCACAATATTTCTAGCTCATTTTTAAATGTTTGAACATTCTGAAATAGTTTCCGGTGACAGAATTATTCCTTTTAGGATCATCTTCTTATTCAAATAATCTTATTCTGCTGAAGCAAGAACTATGAACATTGTAACAAGGACAATTTGTGTTAGATGGTATTAAAAGAATTTTAACAAATGATTGAAGCAACATTTGTAAAGATTTTCAGGTCACATTCTGGCTTCAAAAATATGTGTTCTCTATTTTCTGCCAGACCTGAAAAATGCATCAGGCAATTTCCCTCCAACAAAAAGGGCTGCAATTCTATTGATAAATAGTTTCTTTAGCTACACAATCTGCTACCCACCAACCAGTGGGGTTCCTACCAACTGGAACATTTTTTTATCTGTACTGTATGCAACTCACTTCTCATTGCCTATGACCATTCAGAATAGAAATAGTTTTCTTGAATGCCAGCACTGGTCAGTGGCAAAGAACAGAGAGGAGCTAACACAGCCATGAACCCAGAACCTAGTTGGCAGGTCAGAGGATCACTCAAGTGAAGTGTAGATTGGAGTCATTTCTGCCTACTATCAGAAGAGCTAGACCTTTTTTTTTTTTCTTTCTTTCTTTCTTTTTTTCTGGCAAGCAATGTCTTGAGAGTACTGTAGGTAGACATGGTTTTTAAATTCATTGAACTGACAGTGGAAGCTTCCTGAATGACAGCTTGATTTAAATTTAGCAAAGAACTAAATGAGCTGCATTTCTCTAATGACATAGGAAAGATGTAGGGAAGTGAAGTGAGCTTCTTCTCCTTACCCTCTGGAAGTGGAAATCAGACTGCAATGGCGAGTTAACTGATAAAACCTGTCAGCCTCACACCATTTCTCCCTCTTGACAGAGCAGTACTTCTAAGAAGGGAGCCAAGGACAAGTAAGTCAATGAGTTCCTGATCTACCCCAGGAATTAAAACTTATTTGGGGCTTGTCTTGGGATATAGCAAATTCACCTTGGTGAGATTCCTAAAAGTGTTTCCCCATGTTAAGGAAAGTGGTTTGGGACAAAAGAAAATGGAATATGTATCGGTACAGAAAAGCCACCATACCATCTCTTGTGCATTTTTAGCCTCTTGAAAAGCACAGTGCATGATGAACTATAGAAAAGGGACAGAATCCTAAAGGACTTATCAGCTGTTCCCTAAGTAGAAACATTCTCTGGTTTTAAATTTGAAGCTGTTGGATTTGCAGCTAGGGATACGTGCATGGTTGGGAACTTTCATACGCATAGCTATAATTCTTAAGAAGCTGCAGGAGACCTTACATTCTTTTTGCAGTTTAGAGATTGATTATAAGGGAGTTAGGGGATTTGAAAAGTTATGATGTTTTAGTAGAGTCCTTTATATTCTGATCTTGTTTGGAGAGAGATTCACGCTTCCCCATCCACCTCCAGTCTCCTTCTGTCCATTTTATGTGGACTCTGCTTGATAACCTGTCTTAAGTTCTATTAAGGCATCTAGATGGAGATCCCTAATGGCTTTACCATAAAGATTCTACTACTGTCTTTACAAAACACAAAGGATTTTCCATTTGTTTTCAAAGACAGTTGAATACCAGTAACATAAACCACCTTTAAAAAAAAAAAAAAAAGCACTTTTTATTCACTTTAAAGTTTAAGTGGGAAATAGAAAGATGAATTGTCAGGTGAAAAAACTTTAAAAAATGCTACAGTGTTTACAAATGCCAGTTCTAGTTGATTAGAAGTGTTGTTTCCAGTATGGTTGAAATGTGGAATAGCTTATGCAAAGATTGTGTTCATTTTTATATAACTTGTTTTAACCTCAAATTGCCATTTGTGTTTTAAACAGAAATATAATTCTGCACTTTGAAATCAGTTCATTAGAATAACATGTATATGGATAAAGATGCAGTATTCCTTATTCTGTACTTTATTTATTATACTTACCAAAGCTGCAGTTGAATAAATCTGGTGAGGTGAGGCCTTCAAATGTATTAATACGCCTTTGTTATGCTGTTGTGACTGCTTAGAAATGTAGCCGTGGTGCTGTTTCGAAGCTGTCTTCACATTTATAGTGAGGGTGGATGGAATTCAAGCAGTGTTCGTGCCAGCATGCATGCTATGGTCTGCATCAAAGGGACTGAATGTGAGGTGACTCTGATGAACCATAATAGGCCCAAGAAGCCTTAATTTTCATAGTTCATTATCCACTCTTCAAATTTGCCCTTTACTAATGCCTGTCAATTTATTAGGTAAATGTATTCTGTTAAAACATCACTGACCAAATTTCTTCCTTTCATTTTTCTGAGGTAGTGCATCCCATGAAATGGTCTTCTCAATTTGACTTGGTTTCCTATAGGAAAGGGGTTTGGTAAGCCACATCTCCCATACTACACTTCCACTTCTCCCCCACACTGCCTTCCACTTACCTGGATAGACTCCCTAACACCTGCACATGTGTATACATACCGGTATATGCAGCTGCCAGTGAGCTAATAAATATCAACAAAGAACTTTTTTTAAAAGAAAAAATTTGTAATAATCCATACTATCTAGAAATATAAGTTATTTACCTTATTAGGGAATCAGCTTATAATACTATATATGACTTTGCCTGCATTTTATAGTTAAGAAATGTACATAAAAATTATAAATGCTATATTTTCACAGTTTCATTATAGAGTAATGTCTGTTTAGCAACCCATGTCCATTGGTATTTTAAATATGCTGAATATTGAGCAATTGCAATAGAAATTCAGATTTTCATAAGAAAATGAAATAGAAGGATACTGCATCTTTAAAAATAGAGTGAAGATATTTTACTGTATTCGTAACATATGCGATAGTGGGAAAAAGTATTTTCAAACATGCAAATTTTACAGAGGTTGTAAATAGTTTGATGAAGTATGTCGGGGGAAAGAACTTCTAGTTTTCATCACAATAAAAAAACAAAAAAAACCTTGTCCAGGTATGCCTTGTGTATCTTACACACAATTAATGATATTGCCATGGGAACTCTGTCCCACTTTGTCAGAGCATGTTCCTTATGTTCTGTCAAAGTGGAGTAGCCACTTGTCATGGTTCAGCCAGGATGATTTAAAACCCATTGAAATCATTTTAAGTTGCTGCAGACACACTGATTCCAAACTCACAGTGTCTTTTCCTGAAAAAGGGAAATAGCTGCACAGGATTTTCTTGTGCTAAAGAGCACCTGGCAATTGTTCTCTTCTCAGTTATCTTTCTCCTCAATTAAGTGGTTCTTGATCAAGAAAACCATATAAGTATTTATTCTTGTTGAATTCTGGAGGGATTGCTTTTCAGTGTAGCTCTTGTTGACAAGATTAAGTGCTGTGGAAATGGCCACATGCTAAATGAATTTATACTGGCATTAGAAATAAGCTAATGCCCATTTTCAGAAACGAACTAAATGCTGAAAGTGCCTGTCAATAATCATGACCAATGAGATATTCCTATACTTTTTACACAGCAATAATTCTTCATCAGACTGGGTTTTTACTGCACATTTTGAAAACATACACACAGAGTATATGTATGTATGTAATAAATTGAATCTGTTCACATACCCATGAGGGCGAGACTTTTGTGTCTTTTAAGTATACCTTATCTTCTTTGCAGTTAACATTTCTTAATTTGAGTTTGCATACTTGAAGAATGTACAAATGCAAATATGAACGTTAGGTTATCTTCAGTATATACTATGGCGTATGGCAATTATAATTTTCAGATTAAAAACTTGATTGTGATTTGCCCCAAATTTAAGAAATAATATGTATGACTCAAAAAAGTTTTGCTCAGTTAAAAATATCAATTTATTTAGAGCAAAACACTGAGAGATATTTGTCCGCTTTACTTTATCCACTTATATCAAATGCTCAAATCTGTCTTTACATTTCTTCACTCCTTTTCCCTAATGTTTCCTGTTTTCATTTAAGAACCATTTGGGGATGAATATTGACAAAATCATTTCTCCCCCAAAAGTCTACAGAAGTATTGTTGATATTTGGTAAGCCTACTCTTTAACCACTTTTTTCAGTTAGTCTTGAAAATTACCTGATCCACATCCAGAAGTTCACAAGTTTTTCCTAAAATTATTTTACTGCTAAAAGTGGAGTCATGGATATCAGTGTACAGTGAAACCTGGAAATTCTCCAACCTTGCCATCTCAGAGCACAAATTCATCCAAACAAGCTGTTGAGGCTATCAGCAAAATTATACTCTTTCAAAGCCAAACATGTGCTAAGAGCAATTAAAAGTATGAGTGATTAAACCCTCAGGCAGTGTAGACAACCGCGATGAACAGCCATCTCCAGGCCCAGACCACAGGCCTACAAAACCATCCGCTGTTTCCTCCTCCAAGTTTTAGACAGGGAAAGGAAAAAGGAAATGCACCAGGGTAGGGCATGAAATAACCAATAGAGTGTCAAAGAAGGCTGCCGAGTTCCTTAATCTCACTGAAGTCTTCTCATTGGGCTTTGTTCCACATGTTGTCTGCAAGTACTAAAATACCTTGAAAGTACAAAAACTCAGCAAACTATGACAATAATAACTACTTTCTTAAGTACTACATGTGGAGCACTGTGCTAGGTGATTTTTAGACATATTACCTCTAATCTGTTTGACAGTTTAACATATTATGAATGGGAAACTGAGGCACAAAGAGAATGGCTGAGATATCCATGGATACAGAAAAAGTAAATGGCAGAGTAGGAATGTGAAGCCACCTCTCTCTGACTCTGAAACCCCAGTCTTTCCACTGTATCTCACTGCACATGTTCCTGGCAACCACCTTTCCATACTCCCAACTAAGTTTTATTATAGATACTCTGCACGAGTTGTTATCATTTTGCAAGTAAAATATCAGATATGATATGACACATGGTTTGACAATGGTGTGGAGTGTTTGAAATCAGCCATCTCCTGGAAATGTGTTTGTGAAGGATCACTATAAACAAATAGCAGCCACCAGATGTCTCTCTGACTTGTCACTTTCCTCCCAAATGTTTGGCCTGGAGCTTCAGAATCATCAAAACTCCTCCCTACTTAGTAACATCGTAGCCCAAGTTGGTTTTTCTCAGTTCTACGCATTTCTTTGTATCTATAACAAATGCCTGCCAGAGTCTGCTTAAGGTGGGTTTGAGATGCTCACCTCCGTGGACTGGTAGTTAATACCAGAGCCTTCTCTTAACAGGTGTTAATGGGGTAGTGATCACAAACATTGAGATGATGATCAATGGGTAATTCCTTTTCAGTTTTCTTTCTTAACAGCACTGCCTTGGAATGTTTTAAATAGTCTTATAAATAATTTGTTTATAGTGTTGTTGTTAGCTTAATTGAGTTTTATGTGAGAAGCTGTCCAACATCAGAGAAATAAAATCCCTACCCTCTGTATAGAGCAAGGCCTCTGACAGTATTGATTCATGGAAGTACTAATGGACTTCAGAAACATTAAGAGAATGTCATTTCTCATAGTATTTCTGTTTCTGAAAATGAATCTCCTAAATTATGCTCTTTCTCCCTGTAAGTTGGCTGGGGGAAAAGATAAAACCTGTATAAACAAATTCTCTTCTTTGCTGAAAGCAAGTGTTCCATGCGCACAACCTATTGCAGACAGGGGCCTTTCTCAGTTAATTAGGTTTCACTAGCAATAATTTCTCAATGACAAAAATGACCTCTTACGTGAGTTGAAAGAGATGAAAAGTGGAAATAGTCACATGGATACTTTTTCTTTCTGGATTTCATCTCTAGAAATTTGCATCATTTCAGACAACAGAGTCTGCTCTTCGTATAAAGCAAGGACCAGTGCCTCCTGGTCTGAATTATTCTCTCACTTTCCCCAAAGAAGGTTAACCAAGACTTTCATAGAGATTTTTTTTTTTTTTTTTTTTTTTTTGTCAAGAATGAGGTGAATAGAAGGATAGCATTTGGGCCAAAATCTAGTAATAAAAGTGTCCAAGCAATCAAAAAGTAACATATTTTAGAGACCTCCTGACTTCTTCCCTTTCTGCTTATTTCTTATTCCAAAGATAAAACACAAAATGTTACAGAAAATGGTTCGACCCTACTCATGTTTCTAGTTTTCCATGGCAGAATTTTGTGATCACATCCAGACCGTAGGATATGTTTTGTTCCTCACACTTTATTACATTGGGTGGGTATTGTTGAACTGGGGCACTGGTGCCTATTTGCAAGGCTCTTTCCTATCAACTTGTCTGTCTACAGTTTGTTGTGTTTAAGGATTCATTTTTTAAAAAAATCACTGTCTCCCCCACAGGATGGTGGCTGTATTGTTTTGTTCATGTCTATGTGGGACATTTGCATCACATGGCAAACCAACTCTGTGGATGTGAGATAACCACTTAACAAAACCAGCTTGAAAACATCATCTTATGTATTATGTCATCCTGCATCATAATGCAATTATGTGTATCATGATCATTTTTTAAGAAGAGAAACCAGCAAATTCATGTTTGTCCATAAAAGAATGTACTCAGAACTTTCTGTGTTGTGAAACGATGAGAACAGACCACCTTTAAGATACCCACCTGCCACTTAAAATGACTTAGTTATAATTAGTAGTAGTCTAGACGTTGCTCTTGGTGTGTGGGGGTCAATTCAAATGTCATATTCTTTTAAATAAATCTCTCAAGTCATATTTGAAAAATTACACAGGAATAAAGACAACATCCTCTTTGGCCAAATCAAGCAGGCATTTCTTTTCTTTTCCTTGACACTTAGCTCATTATACATGGTGATTGGATCACAAGATCTTTCTGTGTAAAAATACAAAAACATCCTTTAGTTTACAAAACAGTTATTCTAGGCTTGAAGCCTCTGAACAGCAAATTAAATCGATGGGCTGTGTCTGATTCACTTGATGGATGTAATTTTACAAAGATTCTTGGGTCTCTGACCCCAGAGAGCTAGAGTGCCCAGGGGAGAACACACAATTAAAGAATAAGCCCCCCAATGATACTGGCAAACAAGTGTGTTGAGTTCTTAAATCTTTGTTTGGTTTTCTGTTCAGAGTTTTAATTGCAAATGAATTTATTTCTTTAGCTTAAAGATCTAATTTCCTAATAGTTTCCTCTGCATTTTATATACTCTGTAGTGTTTAGGCAACCCCTGTTATAAGTTTATTAATATTATGTAAGTGTTGTTCTTGTATTTATGTATAGTGTATGTATTGTAAATATACTCAGAGCTTTTTTCTTTTTACTGTAAAATGGTGAATTTTTTTTTTTTTTTTTGCCCTATGATAATGTAAAGGGAGACCCTCTTAATGAGATTCTCTCAAAGGACGATTATTCCAGTCTATTCTCAGAGATTTAAATGAACAAGTGTTATCGTTTTTAATGGTGTCTCAGACATATTCTGTTGGTGCATTGCTTTTCTGTATTCAACTTTCCTATGAATTGAGCTGTGAACCGAAATAGAGTTTAAACCTTTAACTGTATGCATTTGTATAATTATCTGAATGAAGGCATGAAGGTTAAATAAAGCATTTTGTATGGAACAAAACTTCCTAATTATTACTAAGGCTGACTCAGATACTTTGGAAATCATAGTTATTAACTGTTCTAATTAAACCTTTGTTATGAAAAGTTTTACTACTTGTGTATAGTAATTTGGAACATGGAACAAGATAGAATCTATACTTAAAAAAAATGAACAAGATTTTTATAAAAGCCAGCACCTCCCTAGAAGGGATTCTCAACTTAATGTTTTAATGAATATAAAATGAAAAAGTAGTTCAGAAGTTTCAAGCAATATGAAAGGAACATCTTTCAAAGTCCAGAGTCGAGTTCCCATGAACCATGATTTCTTCACTTTGTGTGTCATTGAAGTACAGAATGACACATGTAGCACATGGGAAAGCTTGCTTCTTTCTGTAGCTTTTTTTTAAAAAACTGGACTATAGCGGGATGTGATGGTGGGTGACTGTGATCCCAGCGGCTCAGGAGGCTGAGGCAGGAGGATCCAGAGTTCAAAGCCAGACTCAGCAAAAATGAGGTGCTAAGCCACTCAGTGAGACCCTGTCTCTAAGTAAAATTCAAAAAAGGGCTGGGGATGTGGCTCAGTGGTTGAGTACCCCTGAGTTCAATCCCCAGCACCCCCCGCCAAAAAGAAAACTGACCAATAGAAGCCTTTGAAAATAAAGCCATTAATGAGTAGACGATCTTTTTCAGCTATTCTGTTTGAAAACTCTTCAAGCTTCTTATTCTAGCATGTCTTTCAGTTGAAGATATAGGAAACCCTTCCACTACAGGAATGGTATCAGTGCTCCTGGGCAGGGTTCTCAGCATTGTATTTATTCCCTTTATTCATTACAAAATTCTTGAGTTAGAGTCTTGTCCGTTTCCTGATTTTTACAAACAAAACAGTGAAGCCCTGTGGTAGTCAATTTTCCCAGTCTGGTTGCAGGATGAATTTCTTTATCCACTAAAGGGACGTGGGCCCAAAAAAAAAAAAAAAAAAAAAAAAAAAAAAAATGGAGAAAGGATGGGAAGTGGCAACAAGGAATGAAGTGGGAGAGAATTCATCATGGTGAACCTCAGAGAAGCATCCAGTAAGACACCCTTGACTGTGTGTGTATATACAACTACATATAAACCCAGCCAAATAGTACCCTTTGTTTCATAGCAAAGAATAATCAGAGACTGAAATAGATTCTGGCTCACTGGACTACAGACTAAAATCCATTTCCAAATGAACACTGAGTTCTGTGACATTGTTCTGTTGCATTCAGAGAAATGAGAGAGCAGTGGGTCTATCCCTCCCAGTCAGCACCCAGCACAGCCACCCCTTCCCATCACGGGGAGACTGGGTGCATGGTTACTTTGCCTTTCCCAGGCCCAGTCCTGTTCCAACATTACAGAGGAGTCTTTTTTTGCTTTGTTTTTTCTTCGTACCTGGGATTGAACCCAGAGGCACTTAACCACTCAACCACATTCCCAGCCCTTTTTTGTATTTTATTTAGAGACAGGATCTTGTCTAATTGCTTAGGGCCTCACTAAGTTGCTGAGGTTGGCTTTGAACTCACCATCCTCCTGCCTCTGCCTCCCAAGCCACCATACAGAGGGGTCTTGAGGAAGACATTTCTTCCCAACCAACGCCTCCTAGGTATTCTAGTGATTATAACACAGGCCTGACAGTTGCAATGACTCACTAAAGGATTATTAATTTCTTCAACATGAGGCAAATAAACCATTGAAAGTCTATTTTTACTAAATCATTTGTATAGCTTTTAATTGTGCCTTTTTAGAAATATTCACTTAAGGAAAGGGGCCAATAAATTACGAGAGTCTATCTTGTTCTGTACTCTCGTGAGGTGACTCAAGGTTGCACCTAATCATTCAGTCACTTCATTTTGGATATGACTTTGTAGCAAAACGGCAAGTTAGATATTCAATTTATTTGTCTTTGGCCTATTTCCTGAGAGTTCTCTGCAGGCCACACAAGCAGCAAGTCAACTCTCCAGCTTAGTTTTTATTTATATTTCACTTCACCCCAGAGACTTTGTCATATAGTAGACCAATGAGACAAACCTTATGGAATATTGTCTCTTGACGTTGTTTTACTCTCAAGGTAATTTGTTGGTTGATATTTCTTCTACCCGATAATTCTGGGATGCTTCAACAATAGCTGGGATGATATAGGTACTCTATAATTCAGTAACTTTCTCAGGCCTCCCCTTTCCTCTGGATGTTTGACCATAACTCATATATTTCTCAACTAAATGTTGGTGCTTCCTTGCTTCTTGCTTGTTCCAGTTTTATAACTGGGAAACAATAGCATGAGATAGTTAAAACTACAGAACAGCAATGTGCTTAAGATTAGAATACCTTGGGGCTTTATCAAAAAAAAAACAAAAAAAAAAAACAAAAACACTTCAGTGCTAGAACAAAATCATATTCCCTAAAAAAAAAAATCATTTTAGTCCCAAATGACCACTGAGGGTTTTCATAATATATAGTGCATTGTCTTCCCACCAAAGTTACAAGACTTCCTTCAATACAATGAGCTTCTTGTGCTTTGTCCCTGTGCTGTCTGGATTTAATATATCTCTTTCCCAACAGTGTAATAAGTATAATTTACATCACTTCCTGTTTAGTCTAAATTCACCAATGAACACCCACACAGCATACACTTGAGTGATTGTGTATTCCTGAAATAAATTACATTCTCCTTATTCAGGAATAGCTTTTACATGATCTCTTCTTTTATAGTTTTGCCGTGTTTGTGTGTGTGTGTGTGTGTGTGTGTGTGTGTGTGTGTGCGTGCGCGTGTGTACACGTGAAAGAGAAAGAGAGAGATCCAGTTTTATGAAGCCATGATGACATCAGTAACATCAGGCTTAACCAAGTTTCTCCAAAGCAGATTGGCTCAGGAAACCCCCAACACAGTTTAAATGGGCCTATGGATCTCATGAGAGTCCCTTTGTGTTATCGAAGTTATTTTACATGCACATATAATTTGTTATCTTGAAGAGGACCAGAAGGCGCTGACAGTCCATGCCATGAGACACCAGGATGCCCGATCCCTTAGAGCTTTCAGTCTGTCCCAAAGATACAAATCAGTTCAGCATCAGGGGTGGCAGAGTCATGGCCTTGGAGGCCTCTGCAGTCAAGCTTGACTGTAGACCAGGCCACGAGTGGGATATGGTCATGGAGGTTAAGTGCCTGTTGCTCATTCTCAGGGCCCTGGACGCGTGAACTGGTGTGTCTGTGCATGTTCCCTTGCTGAATTAGAGCCTGTGGCCCCTGCATTGCCCTCTAGGGTTGACTTGGAACCATTGTTTTATAATATGTTCAGCATCAATACAAACAGTCATTTGATCACTAAAGTTTTGTAGTTCATGTGTTAATATTATCTATTTCAAATGAGCAGTGAAATTATATTTGATATATTTAAAAACGGGGGAAATGGTTAGGAAATTGCATAGTCTATTCTGTTCAACCACTCAGCATAAGTCCATATTATGATAGTTATTAATGGCAATTTTTAGATGCATCAAAGAAGGAAAAGGGCATACATGAGATGTTCCTTTGGGAAAACATTATTACTGATTGATAATGGGTAGAAAACTTTATTACTTAGACAAACTTCTTGACCTGAAGTATGCTACGGCCTATTAAAGTAAATAGATAAATACACAATTCCTATAAATTAAATGGATAGGCACCAACAGAACTGACTGAAGTAGTATGGAAGTTTAAAGAAAGGGAGAATACTTCTGTAACACAGGTAATGCACTGCGGCTCCAGGTCCAGAGACGTGCATCAGATGTAAGATGCTCTGATCTTAATTCTGTGCTCCATGTAGGGTCAAAGCCCTCCCTAGGATCTTGGTGAACTTTAACTGCAACACCAGGAATGAGGGAGGCAGGGGTGTTGGCATTGCCACAGTCACATCGCTCCTGGCTTATGGGTCACTTCAGGGTGTGAAGGGCATCATCTCTTCTCCCATCCTGTTGGCCTCTTCCTTGATTTATACAAGTATCAACATACACATAAATTATATATTCTGTTTGAAGACTGTAGTTTTGTGTCCTGAGAGGCGATGAAATCCATCTAGTGGGTAGAGATACGTATTTTCAAAAATTAAAGGATAAAATGAGATGCTTTGGAATGGAATGGAATGGAACGGAATGGAATGGAAGAGAACAGAAGATGAAAAGTAGCTTTCAGTTATGTCTGCATGTGCATGTGCATGACAGGAGAGAGGACCCAAATGTAAAAAACAAAGCTAGCAAGCCTCTGGTTCACTGGTCTATCCCTTCTCTTCCTCTAGCCAGCTTCTCCCGGGAAATGTCTTAAGAGTACTCATTTCTCACCCTAAGCAGTTTCTCCATTGTGATGGTTAATGTTATAAGTCAAGCTGAACGGACCACAATCCCTGTATTTTTTGTTAAACTTAATTCTAGATATTTCTATGAACATGTTTTTGTTCTTGTAGTCCTTTTTAAATTTTTTTCTTTTTTTTATTTGTTTTTTACATATATATGTGACAGTATAATATATTTGGAGTATACATACAATGGTTGAGATTAACACGGAAATTGGTGGATTTTGGAAAAAGTAAATTAGATGACCCTCTATAATGTGGATGGGCCTCATCAAATCATTTGAAGTCCTGAGAACAAAGATTGACCTTCCCTGAGCAAGAAAGAATTCTGCCAGCAAACTACCGTTGGACTTGTATTGCAACTACTCCCTGAGTCTCTGGCCTACCAGCCTATGCCATCAGACTTCAGACTTTACAAACTTCTACAATCACATAAGTCAAGTCTTTAAAATAAATATCAGTATATATATAATTATACATACACATCCTGTTGCTTTGTTTCTCAGAAAAACCCTGATTCATATGTTCGTCATCTATGTGGATACTGAAGTGCTGTCCCTCTTCCTGACCTCAGAGTCTTACCCTCTTCCCTATGTAACCAATCAATATATTTTGCTAAATGAAAATACTTTCTTCCTCATGAAAATCCCAGTGCCAGTTATGGTATGGAATGGAATATTAAGGTCAGCTTCGGGAGGAACGTGGAGCTTGAATATGAAGGCCGCCTCAACTCAGGGCTCAGAATAGAT
Source organism: Sciurus carolinensis (assembly GCF_902686445.1). Taxonomy (NCBI): domain Eukaryota; kingdom Metazoa; phylum Chordata; class Mammalia; order Rodentia; family Sciuridae; genus Sciurus; species Sciurus carolinensis. The sequence goes on along the minus strand of NC_062217.1, from coordinate 67,843,002 downwards.
GAACTATTTTGCTAAAGATACTTCAACTGGCTTACCCAACAAGAGAGTTCTCTAATTCCCAAAACTAGAAGAATTAAGGTAGCATAGTGTCTTGAGGACTGACGTATCCAATGGCTCCTCTTCTGCTTCCCTGCATTCCATTCTCTTCCAGAAGTTTCCAAAATTATCGAGCCATGCACATAGGTATAAGGATGACAAAGAAAGAGACACATGCTCCTAAGAACCTTCCCAGAAGTGAAAACCAAAAGGAAAACCCTTAGTTTCATTGGTCCAAATTTGAAAACAAGCACATTCCTGTGCCAGTCCTTGACAAGGAAATCCTTTGACCAGATCAGTTTCCCTGTGCCAGAAGTTGGGACCAAGTTCTGAAGCTCAGGAGTTGTGTTTTGTTATTGTTGCTGTTTCTTTTGACACTGAGCATTTAAACCAGGGAAGTGCTACCACTGAGCTACAGTCTCAGCCCGTATTGTTTATTTTGAGGCAGAGTATCACTAAGTTACTAAGGCTGGCTTTGAACTTATGATTCTCCTGCTTCAACCTCTCTAGTAGCTGGGATTACAGGTGTGTGCGCCACCATGCCAGTCTTCACGAGCTTCATAAGAAGAAAGCAAGAATCAGGATTCGATGTGAGTTGGAGTTTTGGGTATTTTTTTTTCCTTCAACTTTTTATTAATTTTTTTTAAACCTTCAGGAAAGGGCAAAAATAGGATATTGAACATCCTCAAACTGGATTCACAGTGCACTGCATACACATAATTTTTAACTATTCAAGTTTAAATATGGACATCTTTATAGGGTTCTGAAGACCCTATAAAGCAGCATCTATTACCTGAGAACAAGCACATTTTCCCACCAAAGTTGTGAAAATGTCTGAACTTTTCAACTGGAAAACTTATAGATTTTTAGTGTGGGGAGAGCAGAATCATTGTCCCTTTCCCCCCATTGCTTCGTCTTTGTTTGTTTTAGGGTCGGGGGTTGGTTGGTTGGTTTGATGCTGGCCTTTCATGATAATGGCAGTCTCTAAAAATCTTGACCATTTGCTTTTGAAGGCATCCCTCCACACAGATTCGTTTGTTTCCCTTATTACCAGGTTCAGATTAAACAATTTTTAGCAGGGACACTTACATGGGCAATGTGACCAGAAGGGATGCAATGCCTATTGGTCCCATTATTGGTGATGCTAACTCTGATCACCATTGTGAAGGTAACTACCTTACTCTTCAGTGTCGCTTTTTATGTCCTTGAGGTTTTATTATGTCCTTGCATAAGTTATTTTAAAATAAACATATGTTTATTAAGGCAAAAAATCCAAAGCTTAGTTCTTCCTTAAACTTTCTCTTCAATTTACAAATGTTATTATTTTATGAATCTAGCAAATACAATATTCGTTTGTAAAGCACTCATAACAAATTTCCTTCAACATTATAAATTCAACTTGTAAGTTTTATATATTTGCTTTTGAGATCTTATTTAAGAATTTTCATGGACTAACAGCAAGCAGTCCCAAGAGTTAAATATATTTGTAAATCTACTAAACTTAAAATAGGGTGATTCTTTCTTTCTTTCTTTTTTACAGACTTTATTTTGATTCATTGTACACAAATGGGGTATATCATTTCGTTTCTATGGTTATACATGATGCAGATTCATACCATTCATGTAATCATATGTACATGGGATAATGAGGTCTTTCTCATTCCACTTTCATATCCTTGCCCTCTCATTTCCCTCTAGGTAATCCAGAGTTCCTCCATTCTTCTCTCATCCCCCACCCACCTTGCCCCGATTATATAACATTATCCACTTATCAGGGAATTCTTAAGTTCTCTGAATTGTTCCAATTTTTCATGTAAACTTTGTAATATTTCAATTTAAAATTTTAAAAATTCAAATAATTGTTTAAATAACATATTTTAAGTTAGAATCACAAGAATAGCTTCTGACAAACCAAATTCTCTTAGTTATTACAAGTGTATCAAATATGCACACATTCCTTATATAAAATATTAACCCTATGATTTTCGTTCTCAAATATTTCTCTACTTAATTATCAATGATCTCGGGATCAAAAGAAAGCAATTATGAAATGTCATGTAATTTGGAGGTTATCTTCTCAAGTGACTAAAGTTGGGTAAGAACAGAGTTCTCATTGGAGATGCTGATGTAATGTTCTGAACACGGATGGAAAACTTAGGGAGTTGGAAACAAGGAACCCAGTTTACAACAAAGAATAGCAAATCTACAACAAAGCGAGAATGGTCATGGACACCACCCCAAACTGTGTTGAACTGGTTTTGTTTGTTGTTTGTTTTTGTTTATTTGTCTACCTAATTCTTCCATATCCTCAAGGGAGTCTAATTATGCACATATATTTCAGATTAGTTCTATTTTATTTTATTTGCACTTATTTGGTTATTAACACACTCAACTCTATCCATTTATTCCTAAATACTTTAAAACATAATGGAATGTTTTTCTTGTAATCCTCCTGCCTAATATCATAACCCCTACTGATATGAAAGTGTGGTCATACAGATCCAAGACAATGCTTTTTCACTGGAAGTGACTTCCCACCTCTTGGGATATTTGGCAATGACTATAGTCATAACTGGTAGTAGGATGCTTACTAGGAGGAGCCTCTAGGGTAGAAGCCCAGAATGCAATCAAACATTCTTCATTGCTCAGGACAGTCCCACACAACAAATAAGTCTCCTCTCCAAGCTGTCCATAGTGTCAGAGTTGAGAAATCTTGTTCATGTTTTATTTCTAAGCCATAGTTCCTGGCCAAGTGCTATTAAAGACATTAGATTTCCATAAACAACCAACATTATTCACTCTAGTCTGCAGAAATGGCAGAATGAACCTTAAACGAAGAAATTAAGAGATGAAATTTAGAAGATGCGAATCCTCGTAGTCTGTCCTGGCAATGGTCAATCATCTGTCTTTGAACAGACCCACATATCTGTCCCCAACTTTTGTGCCTGACACAAGCTGGTCCCTGCTTAGAACATCCTTTGCTGTGTGCCTGCTTGGAGAATTTTCATTTTTTCCTTACTTTCCCTGTGGTTTCTTCCCTGAATCATTTACCCATTTGTCCATGAAGTGGTTAGCATTTCCCTTTGGGCTTTGAACATACCTCAAATTTTGCATTTATAAGATTTAAGAAACAGGTTACATGTCTTCTTTACTAGATTGTGAGGTGTTTGAGAGCTGAGATTGTGCCCTATCCATCTGAGTCCACAGAGCCCGGTGCTTTGATAGCTAAGTGAATGATCTAATTTAGAGATTGAATTTTAATAAGGAGAAGAGACATGGTGGAGTGGAAACAATACTTAACTAGATCCCAGAGATCTAAAGACTAGATTCTGGAATTTGGACTTTGTTATTTAGGCAATTCGTAAAAATCAATATTCTGGCAATTTTTTTAAACACTAGGTCATATTTTAAGTGTACTCACACTCATACAAAGATATTGTTTTCCATTGACAGGGAGTGCTGGGGATTGAATTCAGGGATGCTTTACCACAGCCATTTTTGTTTTTTATCTTGAGACAGTATCTCACTAAGTTGCCCAGACTGGCCTAGAAGTTGCAATTCTCCTGCCTTAGGCTCACGAGTTGATATTACAGGCATCGTACCACCATACTTGGCCGAGTATATTGTTTTCTTAAAGAAGGATTGGAAGAAAATAATTAATAGTTTAAAATTTATTCAGAGTTGGGAATGGAGCTCAGTGGTAGGGTGTATGCTCAACAGGCCCTGGGTTTGGTTTCCAGCACTGCAAGGAAGAAAAAATCTTGTGCCATAATTACTGTCAGTGGGAAGTTTCTTAAAATGGATTCCATAATCTTTCACTGTAATTTCCTTACATATATACTTTATAATAAAGTTCAAAATTGCATGATTCAAAAATTAGAAAATAGGGTTTTTTTTTTTTTTAATCAAGATATCAAAGCACTTTATAGGAAAGTTGCAAGCACTATTAAAACACAAGGTGCCATTTTATCCAAGGGTCTGACTCTGTCACTGACCACACACACTTGGATGAGCCTTCGGTTTACCTTCTCATTCCTATTTCCATTGTCAAAGCCTTATGCCAATTAAGTAGTATTTATTTCTTTGGCTTTAGTACTTATGCATCTTTCAAAAGAAGATCTTTTAGATGTTTCGCAGTTAGAAAGCCTTGAATTGATAGCATACTTCATGTATAAGTACTTAGAAATGACTTTCATTTGATTATTTGAGTATGGATGGATTTTAAAAACATGAATTGTGAAACTTGGAATGGCAGCTGATATAGAGCATTCACTGCAATCAGAAAACAAATCATTTTCTTCAAGTGAAAAACAATGGATTGACTATAGCTCTTGCTGACTAAGTAGAACCATAGATGAGAAATCCAATGTTCTAATCAGACGTGTTTTCACTCAAGTCTCAGCATTCATGTGGGTGGGTGGTTCTCCCCTGTAACAGCAGGTACCCCAGGAGCAACAAGACTAGCAAAGAAAGTTCTCGTAGCTAGGGCAGGTGGAAACAGCCCACCACCTCATACCATTTATTGTTTTCTTTCTTCTTCCGACATTAATGTATTATATTATTATGTATATTATCATTGTCACTTCCTGTCTTTTGTGAAGGATTCTGTAATATTAGAATTTCTCAGGCCAGATGGTCCTAAAAGAATTTTGCACTTCCCCCCCTTTTCTTTTTCTTCTTCCATCATCTTCTATACTGATTTGACTGTCTCTAATTCCAATGAAACCAAAACAATAGTCTCTTTTTATGATAGATAATAGTGCCAAATTTATTCACCAATACTCTGACTGCATCCCACGAAGTATTTGTATTTTCTGTGTATCCAATGAACGCTAATGATGAGCTAGTTGTTTTCCCCCACAACCTTCAGAATAACTATTGGGTGTTTTCTTGTCTCTAACCTGGGGACTGTGATTTGTAAAATGCCCATCACACATGCAGGGGAAAGGGGTGGTTTTTTCCATGGATCTCTAACTGGTAGACGATAGAACTTCTATTTTAACCTTTAAGACATCAAAGATGACAGAGGAAAGCATTCGACTTTTTTTTTCACTGTTTAATTGCCTGGCAGTCTGCATATGTAAAGACTATCACTGGACAGAAACCAGTAATAAAATCCACAGTAGATAAAAGCACAAATAGTGAAACCAAAGTATTTGTAAAGCTCTATAAATCTGTTAACGAGAAGTTGCAGTTTTATCTTTACATACAGGTAAGTCTCAAGGTTAACTGCTCTATAAAGCTCCGTAGAGGTACTGGTGTTTGGCATCTCTTCACTTCCTTATCAACTAAAGTGGGGCTCCCCATTATATTTCCCACTTCTTTTGATTGTCTTCTTGTTGAGTTTCCTTTGCAGTCGATTTAGGAAAATGCCCTTGGTCTGTTGGCATCAGTTCACAAATACAACATTTTTTAAGGTAAATGTAAAGAAGATTGAGAACGGCCTCAGTCAGTGATAAATGTTGCGGTCATGACTTTTTTTTTTTTTTTTTTTTTTTGATTTGCTAATGATAGGGGAAAAAAGCCTTTCCACAAAAATTAGAAACATTCTTCTTCACATGAGCTAGATAAACTAGGTAGAATGTTGTAATTGTGTCTCTAGGATAGAGAACTTAAGAAAGAAGCTTTTGATAAAATATACTGATAGATCTACAGCCTTGGTCCTCATGACAGAAGGCTGAAGTCTGATATTTCACATGTCAAGTCAGTCACTCACTTTAAGACCAGAGGGAAGTGGTCTTAGATATCGGTTATTCCATTTATGAGCAGAGCGATGCCTGAAAGTCCCTTATCTCAGGAGACTTGTCTAACCCTGGAGGTAACACTGCTGCCCAGCGCATTGTTAGGAACTATACATGGAGTACCCAGCTCAACCTGGCACAAAGTCAGCCTTCAGGAAGGGCTCCTCAGGTTCATAGGAGGAGAAGAACTTTCCCCGCACAGGAGGGCAAGTTCAGAGGATCCATTTCTGCCATCCTCCACCCGACCTTGTTTCCTCCCCGCAGGAACAGGGATAACTTGTCAGTTTCTTTACCTTGAATGAAGGAGGGAGTACATGCTGATTCTGGCTACCTGCATCAGAACACCCTTAGGATACTCAGGTTCTTGATCTGATCTAAAGCAAAGATCATCATTGCCTTACAGAGGGTTGGGGCTATTTCTCCTTCCATCTCCTGGAAAGTGAAGATGTTTTTACTTGCTAGTATGGGCTGTAAGATTTTGAGACAAAGGAAATCAGACCTACTTAAATACAAGATGGTATTTGACTGAAGACTACACAGATCAGAAGCTACTTTGAGGCTCAGCTAAAAATCCTCCACCTAGCACCTCTGCTACCTAAAAACTATATTCCCTATTTCTTCACTTGGTGTTTGAAATTACACATTAGACTTCATTTGTCTGAGGCTTCTTATCATTTACTAAATAAGCTTTGAAGGGCAAAAGTCACACTGTAGTCAGAATGTATCCGTAGATGTATTTTGGAGAAGAGGTTTGAATTAAGAGAAAGACTAAAGATAGCACCAAACACTGGCCTCCTATTATTTTGCCCGTTTTGTGGTTATTGTGGTCGTTGGCAGTGACAGAAGTGACAAGAGACGAGGAAGAAGCTTGCAAAGGTACATAAATTAAGATAAGAGTGCTGGAAAATAATCTCTACCTTATTTATGGTTTTGCTCCGGGAAATTCTACCCAAGTAAAGAGCGTACTACTCAGCAAGGAATGCACATCAATAGAAGGAATTTTCCAAACACACATTCATACACAAAAGTTCACACAATCTAATACTCAGATGGACTATTCCACCCAGTACCCAGGTTGAAAATGTTTATAAAAGAAACTTCCCACAAATGCTGCTGTTGAAGACATGTGTCGTATGTAAGGACTCTGGGCTAATCAAACCTATTTAGTTTTCACTACTCAGTCTGCCACAGGTTACAAACTGCTATCACATGCCAAAATTTGAAAGTAAAAGAGGAGCAAATGAGAAGAAGACTAGAAATGAGAAAGTATGCTGTGGGGGAATTGTACTGCATTTCTTCAAATTGCTGTTTTTTGCTCTAGGAACATTTAGCATCCCTATGGGGCGTAGATAAGAGCTGATCAAGGCAAAAGAAAAAACTTGGTAATACCTTACCAAAAATATCTACATTGAGTATGTTGCATGACAAAATGGACCTTATATATCTGAAAACATTCCCTTAGTGTCCTTTATAGCTTCCTAAAACACGGTCATTTGAGGAGACATGTTTTCCCCGAACAAAATTCTGAGTGTAATAATACTAAAGTGCTGAAATCCAATAGGATGAATTTTCATGATGTAGAAATTCCACAGAAGGTGATGAGTACTTTCCAGGTTTCTAAAGCACTGATCTGTCACATAAAACCCAGTCCCACCAAATGTCTCTTTCCTGTTTTATTTATTTATTTATTTATTTGTTTATTTATTTATTTATTTTTGGTACTGGAGATTGAACCCAGAGGTGCTTAACCACTAAGTCACATCCCCAGCCCTTTTTATTTTTTATTTTGAAACAGAGTCTTGCTATGTTGCTTAGAACCTTGCTAAGTTGCTGAGGCTGGTCTTGAACTTGCGATCCTCCTGCTGGGAATACAGGTGTGTACCACCACTCCTTGTTCTTTCCTGTTTTAAACAAATTCTTCAAGGATATCAATGATGTCTTTTTAATTTTTGAATTTTGCATAAGCACCTTACCAAAGCCTTGAGCACACAATGCAATTGTGAACAGGAGTCCACACCTTAGGAGCATTTATCATATACCCATCTCTGTGTCTTGACCTTTACCCTCTTCTTACTTTTATCTGTTCAACAAGCATAGTACTAATATTAACACATTTTTTTCACTGGTGTCCACAGGTTTAATTAATTTTTCCAAGGTCATGTGATTAGTAAATAGTCCTAGAACCCAAGCCATATTTAACAACTATATGCTAATTAGCTCATCAATTACAGGTGTTCAGTTGTACAATAAATAAAGAAAATGCAAACAAAAAATATCTTTTTTCCCAAAACAAAAATAATTTATATTATACAGGAAAGCCCAGGATTCAACAAGGATGGTAATAAATCCAGGCTTGGCAACCAACCGTACAACTTACTGGCTGTGTTGATCTCAGATAAATGGATCAGCCTTGCTGATCCTCTGGTCCTTTACCCTTAAAATATGGACAATGCATGGTAGCTACTTCCTCAGGTGATAGATTATTTAAATAGATTATGGTGTCTAAAGTTTGAGACTCTGCTTATTTCTCTGTCTTTCACCCCATGCATCCACTAAGATACTTCTCTGTGAGTCTAATGGAAGCAGAGGACAATATTTGGAGGTGTTATTGTTGTTACTGTTTATATAATTAAAGTACCTGATCTTTTATTTGTAATACAAGAAGCTATTTCTTACTTCAGTCAATAGACTTTTTCCCCAGAAGTTTACAAATGCATTTAATTGACCAAAAATGCAAAGATTGATCATGTACATCACAATATGTTTACAAAAGATTTTTAAAATAACTATTGGAATACATTAATACATGTTTGATCAAACTGGCCATCTTTCTTGTTGTAGATTGTTCTTTTTATTCAACATAAGAATGAATAATCCCTGAACTTTCCCAGATTAAAAATACACATAAACCTGGAAGCAGTCACCACAAACATCACTGTGTAAACATGATAAAATGTAGAAGTAGATCATTTACATTCAATGAGTAACAAGGTGTTTGCAGGAATTAGCTGTCCTTGACCAGCCCAATTCTGTTTATACGGCTTATGCTTTCACTTTATTGATGCCTATAAATAAATATTTCTTGTCCTAATGTGTCCTGGTTCACAAAGGCCTGTATTTTATAGCTGTGGGCTCCAACTCAACCTCAAGGGAAGTTGAATCCTTGCCTCTTGCATGCAGACTTTCAATTAGGAACAGCAGTTTGTTGCTTGTGGGTCAGTTACCCACAAATTAGCCCTCCCATTCTTTTTTCCTTCTGGCCATCTTTGTGGGGGGCGGGGAGCGGGGTTCATTATATTGTTAAGCAGCCACAGCTCTGGATAAAGAAGCCAAGCAGATATCTAAAAGAGCAGAGGTTTGTATGTGTAGCAGAAAAGGAGGAAGTGTGGAGACAGTTTCTGTTTTTGCTCTTGGACAATCAGGAGTTAAGTATACAATGAGAGGGGCCTGAGTGTTCTGAACACTGAACATTTTAAATAGAATGTGATCAACAAAGATGGCGGCAAACTGTATCCACAAGTCTAAATGGAATTTGGAAATGCTTGAAGGGCTCTTAGTGCCCATACATGGAGAGCTTACTGTGTTCCCCTTTGCTATGCGCCTGATAAATACCGTCTTATATAATCCTCATATATCCCCGTGAGGTGAACATTACTACACTGATGTTAGATGTAAAGACCCTGAGGCTTAAAAAAGTCAGAGAGACAAACAATGAGTAAGTGGCAAAGTTAAACTGTTTATCCCCAAACCATGCTCTTAATCACATTGGTGCTGTCTATAGTCATCATGGTAATCCAGTCTTAGTCAGAATCCACATCCTGGCCTCAGTGAAGAATGGCTCAATTTACACAATGCACTGTCTTTATTCAGCAATAAGTCAATGGTGTTAACTAAGGTGAGGGGAAAAAACAAGTGAACAGGTCTAGAAAAAAAGAAAACTTTCTTGGTTTAGTAGAAACAGCAAAAAAATTCAGAATGGCTAGAGTATTTATCAGTGAGTTCAAATTTGCAGAGAATTAGAATAACCTAGGATGCTTCAAATCCACCCCCAAGGCCCAGGTTGCTTTCATGTCTGTCTGTCTATCTGTCAGTCTGTCCATCTACCTATCTGAATTCTCTTTGGGTAGGATGCAAACATCAGTAATTTCTTCTTTTGTGGGGGTTACTGGGGATTGAACTCAGGGATGTTTTATTTTTTATTTTGAAACACGGTCTTGCTAAGTTGCTGAGGCTGGCTTTGAACTTGCAATTCTCCTGAGTCGCTGGGATTACTAGTGTGTGCCGCCTTGCCCGGCAACATCAGTAATTTCTAAAACTCACTGGGTGATTTCATTATGCAGCCAAGTTCTCAAAGAGGAGTCTGTAAAAATGTAGTATCCATATCAACTAAAAATGCAAATTCTGTGTACAGTATCAGAGGAGAAGTAACAGAGCTACTAAAACAGACTGCTGGACCCCACTCCCAGTTTCTAATTTAGTGGATCTGAGCTGGGACCTGAACATTTGTAATCCTGTAAGTTTCCAGGCAGTACTTATCTGGGGCACACTTTAAGAACCATAGACCGAGAGCAATGATTCTCAAACTCTAATAAGGATACAATCACCTAGGGATATTATAAAAATGGAGACTCTGATTCAGTTATTCTAGGATGGGGTCTGAGTTTGAAAACGTCTAACCAATTCTTTAGTGAGGCAAGTGTTGTCATCCTTCAAGGATAGTTTGAGTTTAGGAAGACGAGGAAGAAGATATGAGGTTGGAAAGGTAATTAGGGACTATACCACGAAAAGCTTCACAATGTTTATGATTGCTGTAGGCTGGATTCTTAATGTCTCCCGAAGGCCTCTGTGTTAAAAGCTATCTTTCTTCTTTGGGCAAGTGTTAGAAACATTAAGAGGTGGTGGGAACTAGTTGAGATCTTTAAGTTGTTGGAGACATGCCCTCAAAGGGAATAATGGGACCCAGGCCTCTTCCTCTTTCTCTCTTTTGCTTTTCCACCATGTGGGCTGTGGTTTTGCTCCACCATGTGCTTTCTCCATGATATGCTGCCTCCCCACAGGTCCAAAGCAATGGCGCCAACTGGTGATGGAACAAAACCTCCAAAACCGTGAACCAAAACAAATTATTACTCTTTAGAAGTTGGTTTATTCTAGGTATTTGTTTTAATGACAGAAAGCTGACTAAGAGAATTATGATTTCCAATCAGCTTTAAAAATTAGGGGAAATTGCCAGGCGTGGTGGTGCTTGCTTATAATCCCAGCAACTCGGGAGGCTGAGGCAGGAGGATTAAGATACAAAGCCAGCTTCAGCAACTTAGTGAGGCCCTCTGCAACTCAGCATGATCCTGTTTCTAATAAAACATTAAAAAGGGGCTGGGGATGTGGCCCCTGGGTTCAATACCTGGTGCCACCCTCCCCCCCCAAAAAAATTAAGGGAAGTCTTAGTGTGTTCACTTTTGGTTTCTTATGTCATTTTGCTTTGCCTTCTGCAGCGTCCATTTTAACCTTTTAAAGTAGCAACCAAGAGTAATCAAGGCTACATTGTTTTCTGCTTACTTCCATATGGAAAGAGAGACAACTCTTATTCATAGAATAAAATGCCCTCACTTCTAAGATTGGCTCAACATAGTCACTGTATCCACAGCTTACCAATAAATAGCACCAGTCAGTGCCAGCATCAATTGTCTCACCCCTGGGTTCCCAAATCAAGCATTAACAAGGGGGAAGGGATCACCCTGTTTGGTTCCACCTCTGAAGCCAGGATCAATTCCTAAGACCACTTTACTGCTGTGCAGAAAGAGGAAAGGACTGGGAATAAATGTTGAGAGATAAATCAAAAGAAGCAAAATGGACTGTGAATGTCATTTTTCCCCTTGAAGACTTTTGGAAATCATTGAAGGATTTTTAAGAGAAAGGTGGCAACATCAGATGTACCCTTGAAAAGAGCACTTGAGTTTGGGGGTCATGACTTGTAGTGGAGCAATAAAGTCAATAAGGGTGGTACTGTATTCATCAGGAGTTAATGCTGGCTCCATTGGAGGCCATGGCATTGTAAAGGAAATGTATGAGACTAGGAGGTAACTTGATATGGTTAGAAAAAGGGAGAACTTGGAGATCATTCACATGTTTCTGGCTTTGCTAAGGAACATAGGAAAAAAGCCATTGTCTAGCAGTGGTGGAAAACAATGGGGGATTCAACCAGGAAGTAAGACAGGTGGAAGGTGATGGGTTCAGTTTTAAGCAAGTCCAGCTTGAAGTTTCCAGACAACATTGTCCTAAAGCACTACTTATATAGGTCTAGACCTCAGTTGACCTAGTGTTGAAAGAATAGGGATGGAGATTTAGAATAAGGAATCTCTGTTTTATACATGATGGTGTGGAGTGTGGAGAAAGATCAAGAAAGAGCTGCGAGGAACCCCAGCACTCAGGTGAGTTCAGAAAAAGGGACATTCATAAAAGAGATTGAGATGGACCATGCAGAGAGTCAGATAAACCACGGGAGAATAAGGTGTCGCAGATGCTAATAAAAGGGTTTCATGCAGGACACAGAACTTCAGAGCAGAGAAGGCTGTGGAGTACCATATGCACAGAAGGTGTTCAGGGAATTTAACCACTGGGACCTCATTAGGTAATACACATTGAAGTGGATGGACTTAGTGCAGAGAGGAGGAATTAATGACTTGAAGTGGGGAGCTAGCAGTCATGGACAATCTTTTCATGATGATCAGCTGTGAAGGGTTGTACCCAACAGGGAATGTGCAATTTCTTGTCATTTTTTTTAATAAAGGAGATATCAAACTTAGAACAATTGTCATATCTTGCAGTGGTAATTCAGGAGCGTCAGGAGCTCATGAGAGGGGACTGAGTTGTTTCCTTTCAACTTTGTGTTAAGAAACATCACACAGGCAGATTGAAATGAGCCATGGTGGGAGTATTTTCACCCTAGAAATTGGTAAATGACAAATCAATGTTTTATTCCCCTGAAGCGCCAGGTGTTCAGTGTTAAAGCACATTGCTGCCCATAAGTAAAACTTCAGATGCTACAAGGGACATTTTCCATGTTTTTAGTAACTTCCCAGTATCAAATCTCCTTGCAACTTGGGGAGCTCCTGACTTTACAAGTCCTGTTGAGAAGCAGAGTGCATCTTCTACTTACAAAAACAAGTAGATCCAAGGTCCTGGCAGCCAGGATAGGGACACATGCCACTCCTTTCTCAACTTTAATTCTAAAGAAAGTGGTATGAATGAAAAAAACAAAAAGACAGCACAGGATTCCTCTTGGCAAAGGAGGAACTAACTGCATGCAGTTTTAAGAGTCAGGGAACAAGGGAGATGCCATCGCAGCAGCAGTGTCCTCAGCATGTGTTTGGGTTTGTCCTGTTTTCCAAGTCTCCTTTCCCCGAACTCTGCTTTCCAAACCTCTGTCTTGGGCTTTCCCTGTCATTTCTAAGCTACCTAAATCCTTTCAATTTTTTTTTTTTTAGTACTGTTGATTGAACTCAGGGGCAATTGACCACTGAGTCACATCCACAGCCCTATTTTGCATTTTATTTAGAGACAGGGTCTCACTGAGTTGCTTAATGTCTCGCTTTTGCTGAGGCTGGCTTTGAACTCATGATCCTCCTATCCCAGTCTCCCAAGCTGCTGGGATTACAGGTGTGCACCACCGCGCTGGGCTCGAGATTTTTTTTGTTTTGTTTTGTTTAAATATAAGCATATAATACTTCAGTGAATAAAACAGATGAACATTCCCACATTCATGGAGCTTACATTCTACTTGTACAACCCAGAGACATTCCCTGCTGATTATAACCCCAAACTGATTGCTAGTGAGGCATTGCCTGCAAAACTCGAAGATGCCCACAACTATTAAGTCACAGTTGGTGCCTGTGGAAGCAGACTCTGAGAGGGAGTTTATCCTGTGGGATGTTTATGAATAAGTGTCCTTAGATCAACACCAGTCAGAAGGTTGAGAAGGAAGCAAGATTGGGCAAGGGAAGCGCTGAATGGTGAAGGAGACCCTACAACAGCCTCAGCCAACTCAGGGGAGCTGTAGAAGTAGAATCACTTGTTGGAGTTGTCTCAAAGGTGGGCCAAGATCCATAATCATCCAATGTGGGCCACTCCAAGACAGGTGTGACCTTGGGCCCTTTGCAGCATAGGTGATCCCTGAAGGAGGTTCACAGCTCAAGACTGCTGGCTGACAGTGTCCCCATCAGCCTGAGCAGCAAGTTCATCCTTAGAGGGGGATCTGAGCCACATATCAGTGTTGCTAGCCAACCTTCCAAAAAGTTAAACAAATAGGAAAAAGAAATGAGATATAAGGATTAGGTCAGTAAAACACACAACTATCATTTGTAGTTAATCAGATCATAGAGAAACCCAAGCACATTCTAGAAGCAGTAAGGCTTTTTGTGATGACTAGCTAAGTGTCAACATACAAAAACTAATAGCCTTCTTCAACATCGGTAGTAACTGAGTAAAAATCATAACGAAAAAAATCCACTTTACAATAGCAATAAAAGCTCTAAACAGAAAGGAATAGTTTAAAATAATACTAAAACAATACAAATGGAAACAAAAACCAAAATGATAGCTTCACAATGTGAAGAATCATGAAGAAATTTGAAAACATTATTCAAAGACATAAAAGAAGATCTACATAAATGGGAGCTACCCATTTTTAAGAAAGGGAAGACACAATAGCATAAGGGAGTCAATTAGTCTACACATTCAAGGCAATTACAAACAGAGTCCCAACATAACATTGTCATTAGGGTTCACAAGTTAAGACTGAGATTCACATGAGAGAGAAAAAAATCCAATAAAAGTCAATTTTAATTCTAGACAGAAGAACAATTTATCATGAGTAGTAGAGATAGAAAGTAAATCCAGGTAGTTGTGTTAAAAAAACTCACAAATTTAAAAGATTTAATAGACTGGGAGGAGTTATTTTCTACACAGAAAAAGAAGATTATCACACAGAATGTATTTTAAATACTACCAAAAAGTCAATAAGAAACATAGTGTTTGTCTATGAGAAAAAGACAAGTATACCAACAGAAAAATATGCAGATGATATGAATAGGTCATAGAGGAGAAAAAAAAATAACAGAATCGAAAAACACCTGCAAAGATGCTTCCCTTCACCACCAATTGGGGTAGATCAGATGCAAAAAAATGTTTGAAATAAAATTTCATACCTTCATTAGGAAGAATAAAAAGGTCTCATGAATATCAGTCAAGTAAGCAGACAACAAAATCTTCCTACCGTACTGACTGGATAAACAATAGGCAATGTTGGGAATAACGGTGTAAGATCTAGTAAAGTTCAAAATGTGCATACCCTCCATATTTTCCACATCTCACCCCAGAATTGTGGCTCACGACTGAAGCTGCTCATTAGAATTACCTATGAGACTTTTGAATATTACCTTCGGAGATTTTATTTTAATTGGACTTGGATAGGACCTTTGAGGACTGGTACCATGGAGCAACTGTCACACATATGTGTAAGACAAGGCATGGGCATAAGAGCAAGTAAAACAAATGGTTATTAACATCAGAATGTCTGAATAAATGGTGGCATCTGTGTATATAATAGTAGGTCTATATTTATGTGTGTGTGCACAGACATACACATGTATAAACGAGAGAAAAGAGAGCCGAAGCATGTTTGTTTGTTAAAAGAAAAACTGAAAGTTCCAGGAGAGATGGAAGTTCCATGAGAGAAGGACTGACTCATGGAGCTAGGTCTGAGACAAAGGAACATTCAAAAATTGCTTTGGAGAATGGAGTCTGGTCACATGGAGGACTTGGTCTCCAGAAGATTTACTTTCATGAGGGGAGTACTTGACAAGAGTCAAGAATAGAAATCTACATCCATTCAGCCATTCTTCCCAAGTCATTCTGGAGCACCTGCAGCAAATGTGTGGTGAAAGTTGGAGAAAGAAGTGGGAATTCTGCCTAGGGTGGTCTGTTTACTTAGTGAAGGGATGTAAATTAGCTGCTGAGGGGTGGTGAGGAGGAGGAAGGCAGTTAGCATAGCATTTCTAGAACTCAAAAGTGTTTTAAATTAATTTTATTGCCTTTCAATTTACTTGTTGGTTAATTCAATAAAAGTGTTTTCATTTTTAAAATTAACATTCTCTTTTTAATGATTTTTTCAAGTTCAGAACCAAGTTTGCTGTTTGTATTTTACTTAAGTAGCTGGCATTTTGTGAAGTATGGACAGGACAACCATTTGCAAAGGAATCCATTTCTGCATGTGTCTCACATCAGATGCACAGACGCACCTGGAAGAATGTTTCTTGACTGGACTTCATAGTTCCTAACACAATGACTTCACGATCACTCGTGGACAAAAATGAATTTATTTCTGGAACACTATCCATATCCTCAGTTCTATTGGCATATTAAAGAGGAATCAAAGGCACTGAATATAGGCAGAGGCAGAGGCAGGATAAGAAACTGTACTTCCTGACTCGAAACCAAGGACCAGGCACTTTATCCAGGAGTACACATAAGGACGTGAGCTCTCTGAATAGACCAGCCAGCAGCATATGGATAGAATATATTGAACAAAAGACCAAATAACATGACTGCAGTTTGTGAAGGACCCAAAAAGAGCAAATGAGCTATTTTTGGCATCAACAATTTTACAAGAAAAGCAACTATGAGAAAAGGGAGATGTAAAAATGTTCTTTTGCTGGAGACCGATTACAATGGTACATACAGTTACTCAAGTTGCTTTTACACTCTACACCTGCAGCATTGTGTGAGATAATTATTTTATTCTTTGCTCATTAGAACAAACAGACCTCCCAGAGAGTAATGTGCATTCTTATTTTTTTAAATGGATTTATGGACTCAAAGTATTGAATACCAAATATTCTGTGGGTTACTGAAAAGGCACAGAGGGATTCTAGAACAGACTGGTTGTCAGAGTCCAGGCGCCTTGTAGCCAAGGAAATGGACTTAATTTAATCCAGGTGACTGGCTATTCAACAGAATCTTTTCTTAATTAGTGGTACCTTGACCTCTTCTTGTGGAGTCTCTTTCATGATCTACATTTCTTGCAACTAACTAGTCTTATTTTCCCACACAACTCCCCACAGCTTAATTGTGATAGAAACCCTATTTAAAAAAACAAGTTCCTTCCATTTGAAGCATTTCCAAGTGGCCAGGAAGAAGTCACTGTTCTCTGCTCCAGTTTTATGAAGATCATTTTCCCCCAAAATTAAGATTGTGAAAGGCAATTCTTAGCTTCTCCAGAATCTCAGCAGCAACACAGTAGTGACAAATATTAAAACACAAAAATGTGTTCCATCTCAAGTGTGGAAGGTACAATTCTAAGCTGCCCCCAAGGTTCTCTTACCCCTGGTATATGTATTATCCCAGTTGTTCAAACAATAATCTAGATGAGGTTTTGTGAAGGAATTCTCCAGACATAAAGTCTCTAATCAGTTGACTTTTGGATGAGGGGATTACGCAGGCTAGGCCTAACCAGTTGGTGAGCCCTTACAATAACTCAAAGACATTCTCACTTTGGACTTGAAGCATCAAACTGCCATGCTGCAGAGAGGGCCCAGAAGCAGGGGAGAATGGAGAACTCTAGCTGCCGAATGCTTCAGTTCTACAACTGAAGTCAGCCATTAACCAGCGAGCTCAGAAGAGGAACTTGAACCTCAACAACCTCATAACAAAGGACCCCGTTGAACCATATGCAGACTCCTGTTCCCCATAAACTGTAAAGTGATTCGTTTATGGTGTTTTGATCCACTGTGTTTGTGGGATTTTGTTATGTAGCAAAAGAAAAACAATATGCTAAGGGAATGCTGATTTAGCTTTTGATTAAAGGCAAGATTAACTTTTTATGTGTTCTTATCATTCCCAAAGCACACGGAGTCAGCCTCAGAAGGAAACATCCTTTGGAGAGGAATTTCAACAGTCCTCTGCATGGTAGTGTCAAATTGCTGAGTGAGAAAAATGATAGAAAAGATAATGTAAGTCAGAATTCTTTTTTTTCTATCCTGATGCAAGATGGATGAGGTTCACCTTCATGACAGGCTCCCAGAACAGCATACAGTTCATTTTCCACATGAAGTCTATAACCACACCCTGTTCTTTCCCTGATTAGTGGAGCAAATGATTGAAAGCAATATTTTAATAAGGGATACTCAAAAGGGATACTCTTGAATCCATTCTGATTTATTAAAAAAAATATTTGTTTTCAATTTTTGGAACTTTAGTTATAAGTATACAACACAGAATATTTCTTTTTTACAGCTGCTGCTTCACCTCTTCCTCTTCTTCCTCCTCCTCTTCTAGACTCAATGAAGAATGAGAATTTATTGTGTAAAGAACTATAGTAGAAACTGTAAAAGTGACTTCTTATGTTTCCTACCCCAAAACATTCCTACTAATTGGATCAAGAAAATGTGTGATTATCAAGTCCTTTTCCACCTGTAAATTCCCTCCCCTACAGCTTCCTTAACTTTCTAGATATTTCTTGATCTATCAAAACCTAACTTGGGGCAAGTTTGAGTTCTAAGTTTTTTAAAGTTTCTCTTTTTTGTCACTAGAGCATAGTGGTATTGATAAATGATTTTGAATGAAGGAGTGATAGAGTGGCCAATGGAAAGTACTCTTCACCAGGAGAGTCTGTACAGAAATTTCTAAACAAGGAAGGAAGCTGGTTATAATCTCTTCATATTTTTCTTGTGGACGCAGAGTTACAAATGAAAGAAATGTGGATAGCAGATTAGTCTCAGAGTACAGAGCTGCAATCAAAGCATTGGTTTGAGTGTGCTGTCACTAGACAGCAAGAGAGCACTGGGTGTCTAAGAAGGGTCATTGGGAGAAAATATCAGAAAGTCCAGTGTACTTTCTCCACACTTCTTCCTAGCATTTTAGGTCACTGGGGAGCAGGAAGGTCTGCAGGTTTGTTAGAGAACCTAAAACCTGGATGGAATAAACACCAGTTTGGTGAATATGAAAATTGAAAGGAACATGGTTCCATGACTCATCTACTGCTGTTTCCCCCCTCAACACTGGGTCACTTCTCAAGTCCCTGTGTTTGGATTTGAAAGAAACCTGAAGAAGGTTATTTTTTTAGAGTCATAGATCTAGGAGTTTCCTTTCACTCTACAAATGCCACTGGAGCCAAGCTCTGGGTCCTGAGAGGGTTTAACCTCCTTCCCAACCCATTCTCAACCTCTGCAGGAACCTCTTGGGTTGGGGGAGAGGGGAAATAGCTTACCTGTAGTGAAAGAACTGGGACAGGGAACATCCAGCTGGGCTGGAATGGGATGGGTTGGCCATGGCAGATTTCAGGGAAATGGCATTGGTAGAGTGCCTGGGAGATGGGGAGAGAAAGGGATGGCCCAGACGAAAGAGGCATGGAAGAGACTGAAAATGGAAGGAATATGGCAGGATAGGAGAAGCAACACCAGTCTGAGTGAACGGGGTGAAGCTATGGAAAGAAGGAAGTGACCACAGAGCAGCACAGGGGTAAGCCAGGAAAATGACCTTGCGGGGCGGGGGGTGGGGGGATGGGGGATGCAGGAGGGAATGTGCTAAGGTCAGCACACATTTGCTATAGTCTAGCTGGTAGGGACAGGGGAGTGAGCTCAGATGGAGTACAAGGCTGTGTCCTCTATTGAAAGAGCGTGAAAGGGCACGGTGAACAGGGAAGGCCTGGTTATGATGGAGCAAGGAAACTCAGACTTAGGGACATGGAAGTGACACAGAGGAGCCTAGAGGACCCAGGCTGACCACAACAAGAGGATAGAGGTAGGTGGGGAGAAGCAGGGAAACAAAAGCAGTGTGTGAGGTACCAAGCCAAGGGCAGAAATTCATTTATTTATACCTACCACAATTCTTTATCTCTTTCAAAACTTCCTGGTTCTTCCTCTATTCTTTGCTTTTACAATTCTCAGGTCTCTCCCTGACTCTCTGTTCTCTGTCATAATTCCATGTCTCTGCCATAATCTTCAGTGATACTTTCAGAATAAAAGGTTAGGGTCATTGAGAACTAGTGTGTGGTTCCAGCAAAGCAGGGGACATGGGAACAGGAGGAGTCTTTGTCATGAAGGACCAAAGATGTGTGGTCATAAAGAGAGGGGCATGACTGAGACATACCTGTGGGTATGGCTAGAACCTGGCAGCGATGGATCCTATGGAAGAGGTAGGTAGAAGAGCACAGACTTGTCTGTCTTACCCACAATTCTGTTCTTTTCCTCACGCCCTTGTGCTCCTCCACAATTCTGTTTTATCCTACCATCTTGCGTTCTTCCATGATCATTTTCCCCTTACGATTCAGTTTACTGCCAGCATCCTCCATGCTCATCCATGATCCTCCATGCTCTCCTATAATTCTGCATACTCTCCCACAATCCTCCATGTTATACCACAATTCTCTTTTCTTTCCAAGAATTCTCTGTTATCTCCCACAGTGCTCCATTCTTCCCACAATTCCCTTTATCTTCAAAATTTTTGTTATCTCTGTAATTGTATGTCTCCCACATTCTCTGTGGCATCTCACCAGGGATTGCGGTTCTGGATGGAAATTATGACCATAGCAATGGCTAGAAGAGTGGTCTTAGCCATTGTAAAAGTGTCCAAGGCTGAAAGCTTCTAATTCAGGAATCCATTTTCTCTCCTTCCATCTCTCTGAAAACATCTATTCAGGAATTAATCAATCACGCATTCTTTCTTTCCATCCAACCTTCCATCTATCCATCCATATACAGTTGTCCCTCAGTCCCAAGGAGACAGGGAGGGAATCAGTTCCAGGAACACCTGAGGATATCAAAATATATGGATAATCAAAATATATGGATAATCAAATGCCTTATTCAAAAGAGACTAGTATTTGCATATAACCTACACACATCCTCCTACTTCAAATCATCTCCAGATTACTTGTAATACCTAATGCTATGCAAGGGCTGTGCAGATGGTTGTTATATTGTTTAGGGAATAATGATAAGAAAAAAAGAGTCTGCATGTACTCTGTACATACACAACTATCACAAGTCTAAGTTCATAGTACATGTCCACAACAACATAGAGTTTTTATTGAATCTGTTTGTGGGTGCAGAACTGGATGTGAAGGGTTGATTATACTTTAAAGTCTATTTTTTTGTATTCGATCTTGAAAGCCTATTATTTTGAAATAATAGGATCATTTAGGTCATAAATAAGTACAAAGTTTATTGAAGAATGGAGGTTGTTCTTCACATCAGGTCTATGAAGACTGCTGCATTTGGTGAGAATACTACTGTTGAAGAAAATTCACTCATCCTTTGAATAAATATGTATTAAATGACTCTGTCAGGCACTGGGTTAAGTGCTAGGAATAAAGACATACTGCTTCCTCAAGAAAGAATGATGTGACACTTAATATGAACTTTAATAGAGGCACATCCATGGTGCCCAGTGGGTGGTTTAAATCAGCTAGGAAGTTCAGGGACATTTGATCTGTCTTGAAGAAGTAGCAGCAAGTGGAAAGGTGTGATGGGTGTGGATAGTGAGAAAATGATAAAGGGAAATCGGAATGCAGAGCAGGAAGGCACCCAGACGCTAACTGCTCAGGGACTAGTTTGTGGGTCAGTATGGTGGAAGAATAGAGAAGACCTCATAGTGGATGGTGGGAAGTGGGACTCCAGACGTACCCATAAGTCTGAACTCTTAATGTAATGGGTAGGCTGGTAAGGTGTGAAAACATTATTCAGAAGCTGGACACAATTTTATTTTAATTATACAAAGGTCATTTCTGAGGATAGAAATTAAGATTAGATTAGATTAGATTTAGAAAAACTGGTTATACGGTGAGCCTAACAATTTATATAGGAAATGACAACATCCTGAATTAAAGTAGTAGTGAATTGTGTGAAGAGAAAAGACATTTAGAAAGTTCAATGTATATTCTTCATTGTCCTCAATTCTAGAAAATAGTTTTTCTGTCTTGAGTTGGAAAGAGCATGGATTTTAGAATCAGACAATTCTCAGTTTCAACTTCAGCTACCTACATAATGACTGAGTAGAGAAATATTTTAAGTCCACAACCAGGAAGAAAGCCCTCACCAGAGCTCCACCATGCTGGCACCCTGCTCTCATACTACCAGCCTCCCCAAGAAACTGTTGTAGCACAATTGTTAAAAATTGTGCACAATTGTTTGAAATTGTTTAAGGTCCTTTGTTATAATAGTCCAAATTGACTAAGGCAGCATAGGAGCTTGAACTTCATAGTTGACATATTTTACTTTTGGTGTTTAGATTCCAGAAAGTTAAATGTAATACTATTCAACAAAAATCATATAGGTATCCTGAGCAATATATATGCTTTCTCTGTCTTTTAATATTTCTATTATTTGACTTTATTGAGTATTCAGTTCTTTGCTATAAACCACTTCATATTCCTTTAGAAAAAAAGATAAATAAGGAATGAGTGAATGCATAAATGAACAAACTGGTATCAAGCCAGTATAACCTTGATTATAAACCAACTCCAAGATAAGTTGTTTAAGACAACCCTTTTTTAGCTCACATTTTAGTGGGTCAGCTTTCTATTACCGTAACTGATACTTGAGATAACCAACTTGTAACGGGAATGGTTTGTTCTGGCTCACGATTTTAGAGGTGTCAGTCTAAAGTGAGTTGGTTCCATTCCTTTGGACCCATAGTGGCACATTATGGCAATTTGTGTGATAAAACTCACCTCACTGCCAGGAAATGAAGAAGAGGAAGAGGAATAAGCTGGGATCCCTTATCACTTTCAAGAACACTCCCTTAATAACCTAAATTCTCCCACTAGGCTCCACCTCTTATAGTTTCTACTACTTTCCAATAGTACCAAGCTGGGGCCCAAGCCTGTAACACAGGTCTTTGGGAGAGATTACTACCCAAATGATAGCAGTCAGCAATATATGCTGTGCCAAGTTCAGCTAGGACAACTCAGCTCTCCTTCATTTAGTATTGGCTGGAATCAATAACGTTTTGCAGTCAATTGGCAGCCAATATCCTCACTCACACTTCTGCTTCTGTTTGTTACTGGCAGGAGCAAGGAGGGCAGAGCTGAGCTAGTGTAGCTCTTCTAGCTGGTGGCCGTTGCAGGTTCCCTAGAGCAAGAGAGGGATACTCCTACTATAAGCACTTCTCAAGTCCCTCCATCACATTTGATGATGTGCCACTGGCCAAAGCAGGTAACATGGCTGATCCAAAACTCAAGAAATGAAGAAAATAAATTCCATCTTTGATGGGAGGACATGAAAAGTTGTATTACAAATGAATAAGCAAAATTTGTGGCCTTTTTTATTTGCAATCCACCATCATCTGGGCTAGCTTAGGCTCTTTCACATGGTGGTTGTTGCAGAGCTTGCTAGATTATATTTCCCTGGCTACTATCCAATAACATTTTGCCCTTCATACTCCCACTATATGAGAATTTCCAACTTCCCGCAAAGCCCTAAGAGCCCATCTCTGAGAGTCTCTAAAGAGACTCTCATTGTTCTTAGCTGCCTCCTACTATTTCTCTTTTGCAGTAGCCTTCTTTCCTCTCATTGGTTAGTCAGATTGGCCAGATGTTGCTCTCTTCATGGGCATTTAATTTCCTTGGTAACACTAGCTCCTTTGCCACCCATGCAGTGGAGTCATTGAGGCACTAAAGTTACCGAATGTGTCATGGCCCTGCTAGGAGAGCTACACATCCATCTTCATATTACTTTGGTTAGTGGAATACTAATACCACTCGTGCCTCACTATCTTATTGTTTTGAAAACATATTTTTAGATTTTCTATATAGCTCACCTCCATTCCAATCAATCACAAGTCCATTGGCTGCAAGTTGAAAGTTGTAAAGGACACTGAGTCAGAAGATGAAACCAAGATTATAATTCATTCATCTTCAGTTCACCCTATCCAATGACTAAGGCTTATCCATGCGACTCATTCTTTATTGTGAGTTTTCCCCTTATAGGTATCTCAGGAGAACATCATCAATTTACCGAATATGGATATATGAATCCCAGAAAAAAAGATTCCTGATTCCAGATAATTTCCTTACTTCATGTTATAGTTTGAATATAAAGCATCCCCCAAAAGCTGTTACAATGCAGGAGGTGAAATGATTAGATTATGAAAGCTATATCCCAATCAGTGGATTAATCTGTTCGATGGGATAAATAATTTCAATGAACCAACTGGGTGATAACTCTAGGCAGATGGGATGTGGTTGGAGGAAGTGGGTCACTGGGGGCATGCTTTAAGGATTGTATATTTTATCCCTGACTCCTTTCTCTCTTCTTCTGAGCTGCCATGACCTGAGAAACTTTCCTCTGCCAACCCCTTTAGCCATAAGGTCCTGCCTCATCTCTGACCCAAAGCAATGGAATCAACTGACCATGGACTGAACCTCTGAAACCATGAGCCAAGATAAACTCTTTCTCCTCTATGCTGTTCTCATCAGGTATTTTGATCACAGTGAGTAAAAGCTAACACACTCCATTGGTTCTACAGGAGTGCTACCAATATTGCCATTGTAATTACTTGTACCAAGAGCCAGTATTGAAGCCTCCCCACAATCTGATGAGATAAGGATTATTATGGGACCTAATTTTTAGATAAAGAAACTAAAGCTTGAAAAGAAATAAATAAAATTGGCCTGGGTCTCAAAGCAAGTAGACGGCACAGTTGGGATTTGAACCCAGACATCCTGACTCCAAAGTCCTCATTGTATCTTGTCCCCTAAATTTAAACTATTCCACTAGGTATGTACTTCAGAATTTTTGTTGTAAAATTTAGGTATTTATAAATGAAACAGTAAAAAACTTATTTCTTTCTGCTAAAAAAGAACAAAACCAACTCCTTTAAAAAAAAAAAAAAAAAGAGACTTAAAAGGAGAAATTTATAGTTATAGTAAAATTGGTAACTGTCTTACATTGAGACTCTGTCTTTTGGAATAGTATGGCATAGTACTTTTAAGTGTGCTGTGTGTGTGGCCATGGATGTGATGGCTTTGACATAAAAGAGAAGGTATGAAAAGGAACTACTCAGAATACCTCTCCAAATGTTGAGGGTGTCAGGTGATGTGATAAAAAGAGCTTGAGACCCATGTCTCAGATTTTCCTGGGACCATAAGCTGATTTCCTTATTTCCTGTCTTAAACAAGTCATTGAAATGTCACTTTTCTCCCCTGAAAGATGAGTTCCCTCACCTTCCTTCTCAAGTTGTGAATACTGAATAAGTTAATACATACAAGATATTTTAGGCCAGGACCTGAACCAGAATATGTTCTGCTCAAGAAGCCTGCAGCCATTATTATAAACCTCCAGCCTTTTGAAACAAAGTGGAAAAATTAAACCATTCTTCCAAAACCAAATAAAACAAGATCGGTTTGAGCCAGCAAGCATGGCTTTCTTTCTATTTCACTCCTTTTCTAATTACTATGTTCCTACTTCCTTTTCCATATTTTCTTCCGATCCTCACTGCACACCCAGATGAGTTTTCATTTGCCTTAATATCAGTCACTTATTCTTTTCCTCCCTTTCTTTAAATACAATCCTATAAGCCATTCTTTTGGTGGTATCACTTGTACTGGTTCTTAAAAGTATTTCAATAGGTAGAGAATTTTAAAAAATCAAAATATCACAGTTGTGATACTTGCAGAGACTGGTGAGCTGCTTGGGGTGTCTGGAACACAGGATATTACTGGGGGAATGTTTTGTAAAGGTAATTAGAGGCAAAGTGATAAAGGACTATGAATCCTGTTTTAAGAAATGCAGATTTTTACCGTAGGCAGGGGATGCTTTTGAAGGACTCCGAAGAGGTAAACAACACAACAGATAAATATGAGAAAGTAGTTTGTGTATCAGTGTAAAAGTTAGATAAGAATAAATACTGAATTCAAGTAAACAGATAGAAATTTGAAGTCATGGCAATATTTCTGGTAAGCTGTGGTGATGACCAGAGCCACCACAGAATAATGGGAATGGGGGAGACGGGATGGATTCAAGAAGCATCTGCCAGGTTGAATGTGCATTAGTCAAGTGTTTATTAATTGTCCATCCCATTGCAATAAATGTTCTAGGTACTAGACATACAGAGTGAGCAGAGTCCTGTGCTCAGGATAGATAGACTTTAGCTGGTGAAGAATGCGACAGAGAATACTATAGCTGAGAGGGGGAAGGGAGCTGCAGGTGGGAGCTGTTTTCTTACAGGGACCATTGTGAGTTGGCATGCCCAGTGCAGTGCCACAAAGAGAAAACATGAATAAGCAGCCTTGGGGACATAGCAGGGAGACATTTCCTGGAAGAGGGGCTGCAGGTAGCAAGCCTGGAACTTTGGTGTGAATTCCTGGGCAGCAGAACAGAGAGCAGAAGGGTTGGAGTGGTAGGGGACAAGTGAGGAGGAGTGTCAGAGGCTAGTTTCTTCTTTAAAGGACATTGTGACTTCTACTCTGAGTGTGATGGAAGCTGTTTTGCCTGTCTTGCAATTCATTTGTCACTAACTAGCTCAGCTGAACTTAGACATGTAACTTGAACTTTTCTAGGCTTCAAGTTTATCATCTTTAAAATGGGCACCAAATGATATCCTTGCATTAAAAGACTTTTGAAAAGAAGTTGGGTGTTGACTAGCTGCAGAGAGTAAACAGTTTGTGAAGTGACTGTTCCTATGGTCCCACCTTATAAAAATAGAAAACGACAATCTTTTCTAAGAGGAAGCATAGGAAGAGAACTATGTTGAAGGAGAGAAGGAAACAATGAGATCGCTTTGGATTCTCAGAATGCTGGGTGACATCCAGATGAGGTCTCTGGTCATTGTAGGTTCTGTGAGTCAGGAAGGGTTTTACCAGGAGACATCGATTTCAGGGAACCAAGATAGAGAAGTCAAGGACTCTCTATTTTCACGTGGGCAGCTCTGAGGTACTAAAAAATCTTTTTTTACACTAGGGCCACACAGTTGTCAAAGTTTCCCTAAAGCTGAAAGAGATGCTCATTAAACCATAAAACAATTCTATATTCATCATTCCTAATTCTCCTTCCTCTGCTGCAAGCACACGTCTGCTTCTAACTGCCTCTCACTCCAAAGGGTTGTAAAACAGGTGTCCTGGTGGATGCCTGGAAACAGAAAAGGCTTGCTGGACTTTGCTCTATTTTCTACAGCAACTTCCAAGACCCTCCCCCTGCTCCCCCCACCCCCACGTTGCCATTTGTTTATGACTGTTTTCCCAACTCGCTTTTTTTTAAAGCCTGCTCCCAGGAATTATATACCTCCCCCATTCTTTCACTTGTTTTACAATTATCCGTTGTTTTGAGGGACATGCCTAGGTTTTAATTAACTCTGGACCTTGTAAGTCACCATCATTCAAATACACATCCATTGGTATCTAAACATAACTGCATAATGGCATCACCTGCCAAAGACTTGGGGCAGGGGTTGTCCAAGAAAAAGTCCCTCTCCTCATCTTTCCCAGGCCCTGCTCTCTGAATGTCTTTGGGGCAGATCCCTGGAGCCCAGAGTCAGGAGTCTAGTGGGCAACTGCACACTCCTACCCTGCCTACTTTGGGAGGGCAGATAGATGCCACACGTCCTGCAAGCATCCCACACGCCTGTAACTTTCAACCCTCCATGAAGAAAACCTTAGTTTATTAACTAAGCCATTGTCTTGCTTGAATTTTAACAATTATCCACATCCCCTTTCAACTTGGGTCCCAAGACTTTCCCTAATCCGCCATCCCTTGAAGTCACATGTTATGTCCAGTCCCCTGGAATTCCAAGATGGATTACTAAACAATATCTCTTTCCACCACATTCCTTCTGTCTTTTTGAACCCTTCATGCCACTCACCCTTGTGTCAGAGATCTACTGGCCTTTTTCATTTTTCCCCCAGTTGCCTCTGAAAGTGGAGCCGGGGGTATGGATAAGCAGAAAGAATTCAGTCATGGAGTCAGACAACCCGGAAGACCACTTCTCTACTGTAATTTCTACTCCCAAATCATTTCATTTCTCACATCTAAGTGTTTTGTACCAGTTCCAATATTGTGGACTACTTTCTTCTACTCCAGCCTGCCTCAACCACCCCCTTTCATTAGGCCAACCCCTGCTTGTCCTCAGGTGTTGTAACCTCTGGGGAGATTTGCTGTCAAGGTCCACAGCCATTTTCCCCAAGGCTGAGGCAGATGTTCTGTCTATGTATAATATAAAACCTCCAAGGTGGCTTGATATTGTATGTCATTGTCTGTGGGCCTGACTACCTTCCCAAAGACATCCCCTAGGACCACTTTGATTTCCTCATCTCCGGCCCCACTGCTGAGTCTGAGCAGATGCTGAATAAATTATTATTAAATGAATCTGTAAATTTCTTTATTCTTTGATCACCATGCTAAGATTAAATAAGACATTGTATATTAAAACATCATCCCTATACAACATTTATCTTTCATTTACCTTATTTTGATGTCTTTTTCCTTCCTAAAGTCATTACATAAAGGAATTATCTATTATGTGAAATTTCTTGCTTAGGGTCATCCTAATTTGTCTACTTTTATTTCTTAAAACCAGCACTATTTTACTTATTGTTTTGTTTTGCACATTTTAAATATATAATTCTTATCTGGGTTCCTAATTACGTGAAACCAGTGCCCTCAAAGAACTTAGCAAGTTGATTTTCACTTGAAAATCACTTTTTTTTTTCTACTACACATTTTCATGAAGAACTCTTAGAGTCTCTATGGGATTCCTACATCTTCTCAATCCAATTTTATTTTAGAAATGCCACCATTTCAGATGAAGGTTTGTTGAGACTAGGTATGTTGCAACTAACAAACTGAAACGTTGAGGACTATTCTGTACTATGTATTTCCCAAATAAACCTTAATTTTCTTTGGGTTATGAAGCTACAACTTCAAATTTACCAGAGAACTAACTTTGTTTCTTTAATTCTAATACAAATTCCTTTTCACTAGAAATAGTAAAGAATCAATTATAATCTATCTGTTATTCCATCCCATTTGGATGAGGAGGACTTTGAGTCCTCCTGACATTCTTTCATTAATTGAGTCAAGAAATATTTATTGAGCACTTACTATGTGACAGGCACTGTTTGAGGTTCTGGTCTATAGGATGAATAAAACAAAATTTGTGCTTTTACAAAAAAATCTATATTTATGTAAATATGTATGTACATGCGATTAGGTTATGAAGGAGCGTAAGGACAGGAAATCCCAGGTGAGAGCTACTGTTTCAGATTGTACTACTGTTGTACTGTTTCAGTTTGAACAGGCCTCTCTGAGAGGGTGGCATTTGAACTATAGGAATGGATGAATGCATAGAATACGTGTGGATATGCAGATAGAAAAGGGGAGGGAGACTAGGACTGAACCCTTGGGTTTTCTGGATGGAATATAAGAGGAGTAAAGAAATCTGCAAAGAAAACAAAAGGAAGGTATGAGGAGAACCTGGACAAGCAGAGGAATAGGAAGCTGGCGGAAAAATTGGTGGATAGGATCTGCAGTTACTCAGGACTGTAAGGGATATGTTCCCTGAGAAACCTGTAGCCCCCTCTGGCCCTCTATCATTGGTCTACACAGGTCCCTCTCCATGATGTCCCCTTTTCTACTGGCCTTTAGAGCCACCTATGTACTGTGCCTAGAACAAACCAAATTCTTTCAGGCCATGGTGGGGCTTGGGGTACACTGAGGCTAAGATCCTAACTTCCAAGAGTGGGAGGAAGTCGTTTCTGGAGTTCTCAGGCATCTTCCAGAGTAAACCAGTACAATAGAGCTCAGGTCTTTTCCAGGTTGTCTAAACACCTTTTTGAAGTCTGTCATTTTCCATCTGACACAAAAATGAAGGGGTAATACTCAGGATTACCAATTTGTGCCCTTTTCCTTCCGATTCTTCTCCTTCCCTACAACTCACAAAGTTTTTAGTGAAAGAACAATGATGCAGAGTGGAGACCTATAATGTATTCTTTCTGATACATGGTATATACCCTGAATTCTATCATTTTCTATAGGTGACTAGACTTACATTCTACACCAGGCTTTCTTAAGTTTTCTGTTAACAACTTTCCCTGATATGAGTGATTCTGAATATTGAGGAGGATTAGTGGATAACATAAAATACTGGAAGTGGGTTTTGTTTTTGTTCCAGTTTCTTGACCCTTCTTTCTTCCATGGGTATTCTTCAATTGTCTGGTCTACAGACCAGACATGCATTTTGGCTCAGAGGAAAGGAAGTCATAGCTTCCCTCCACTTCCTTGTATTCTCCACTGAGAGGAAGCTTGGATTTGGAACTGTCTTCTAAGGCAGTGGAGAGAATTACCTTTCATGAGACAGGCACTTCCAGACACATCTGTGCACCCTCCCTCTGTCCCTTCCAGGTAAGGGCCAGGCCTGCTCACTCACAGGACAGTGTGGTGCTTGTGATCTCCCTTGAGTTCTGGTCTCTCTTCTTTGATGTCTTCTCTCCTCCCATTTGGCAGCCAAGCTGAGATGAGCTAGCCCAGGCCAGCATGGTCTTGGACCCCAGAAGCAAACATACTCTTTTTTTTATTCCACTTTCTTTCTGTTGTTTATTTTCTTTCTGATTTCATTTTCCCCTGATGTTTGTGGAAGGACATGATCCTAACCTTTCCTTCTATTACCAGAGTAACAGTGAATTTTGGCTGAGTTTGGGGGTGGGTGGAAGAGAGAAGAAAACAAAATCACTTTTATAACCTGCTTTAAACCAAAGGCTTTTATTTTGAAAAGAATTATTAAAATATAATTCACATAATATAAAATCTATCATTTTTAAAAATACATGATTCAGTGGCTTTTTATATACCACTACGTTGCACAACCATTGCCACTATCTAATTCTAGAATGTCTTAGCACTCCAGGAATAAGCCCCATAACCACCAGCAGTCATTTCTCAATTCTCCCTCCTCCTAATGCAGGACAATAACAAGTCTATAGCTCTATACACCTGCCTATTTTGTACATTTCATTGAATTGGAATCTTATGGGATATGACCGTTTATGTTTGACTTCTTTCTCTTGGCAAAAATGTTTATGCTTTACTAGTTTAGGGAAGAGAAGCCCTTAGCACTGCTCTGTCCAGCTCATCAGAGGTCAGTACTGGAGCCCAGAGCCGGGAGTTAGCCTGCCAGGTACTGTACTGGGTCTTCCACAGCCCTGTCTACCTTTGCTCCATCAGCACCAGGGCACCTGCAGGAGAAGACAGCTGGGACCCACTGGGTATTTGGGTACTGAAGGATATTCTGGCCATAATGCTTAGTAATAGTGCCCAAAGGACACCCTCATCTCATAGAAATAAAGTGCTTTATGCCTCTTGTGGAAAATACACTTTAACTCTTACTACCTAAAACAGGAGCAAAGGTACCTAGTCTTGAAACATTGTGCTCATTTGTATCTATTTTGTGTCATCCTGTCCCAGTAGGATTTTCTCCTAAATCTTCCCATATATCTTCCTAAATCTTGGTCAAGTCTCCCAATGTTAAAAATAAAATAGTACATTTTAATGTACTATTTAAAAAATTGCATTGCATGATTGGACAGTATGGTCATTATCACTTTTATTTTATATAACTTTTTTTTCTTGTACCTCAGTTCTCCATGATGTTTGTGAAATGACAAAATTGCCTAACAATGTAGCATGTGGTTCTGCCATCAAGTGATGTATGACTGCATACAGTGGTTAAGACTAATTGTTTAAATTCATGGGCTACTTTTCTGGACTACTTCCACCAATGGACCTAATAAAACTCCCAAAAAGATCACTTATAAGAGCAGTAACTCAAATAACCGAGGAAGTCCAGTCTTGCTCAAGGGTCTCATGTAGCTTGAGGAGGTAGCAATGTTTCCTAAAATTCTCTATATTCCTCTCTCCCTCCACCATTCTCAGAGGCAGCATCTGCTAGAAAGGAAAAACAAAACCAGAGTCAGAGAAAGTTGAGTAGTTCCATCACTTACTGATTTGTGATCTTGGGCAAGTTAATTAATATTTCTGAAGTTCATTGTTCCAATGAGGAATATAATGCCACCTCCTAGGTATTTTGGGAACTTCAGCTGGAGCACTATCTATAAAATGAGCAAAAAAGACTTTGCATGCGAGGCGCTCAGTCAATAATGGTTCTCTACTCTTTCCCACTGCCATCTGCTGGGCCCCTCAAAGAGACCACCCTGACTGGTGTTGAAAAGGCAAGTCCCCAAGAGAGCTCTCGGAGAGGGCCCATGGCAGCCAGCCCCAGTGAGCACAGCTTTTCTTTGGGAACTCTATTAGCTGTTGCCTCTGACAATGATCCATCTGCTGCCTTCCCTGCCTCTTCATGCCAAGTACAGGCACATTTCTCCTCCAACTTCCGGTTTCCGCTATAGAAAGAAAGTTCTCCCCAGGCCTCACTGCAGTTCCAGCTCCAGTGTCTACCTCCTATCTCTGCTTCGCTCTTTGCCATGAGACTCTAAGGGGGTCTCAGCCCACCTTCCCACTCCTGATTCCTCACATGTGACACTTCCTACACCAATGACCAAAGACAGGACAAAACCCCAATACCCTACTTCCGTCCTTCTCCTTTTACACATTCTTTTTAATTCGCCTCCCTAACAACCCACCTCAACCTACTCCTTTCTACCATTTTCTGGTTCTCTTTTGAGGTTGTTGTGGGAGAAGATAAATATCAAGAAACAACGGATACCATTGTCTAAGTATTTCCAGAAATGAGTGATTAGTGTTAAGTCTGCCAAACTGAAAATAATCACAGATTTTGGCACTCACTGAAGTTTATGTAGACAACACTAAACAATTTCATCCTCGCCTGAGAGAAGTTCCAAAGATAATTCTTACAGAAAAATCTGACTTCAACATCAAGCACCCCGTGACCAGTCTCTTGGGAAGGTGCTTCCCTTTTCCTCTGAATGTGGAATCTTGTCGGCTTTATTAACTTCTTTGTGCATTTTCCTCATTATAGAACTGGAATACAAAATTTAAGGGGGGAGGGTCTACCTTCAGCCAGAAGCATGACAAGGAATCCATGCTGTGATCGTTAAAAGCCCAGATCTGTACAACCAGAAGAAAATGAGAAATTATACTCCATCTATATATGATGAATCAAAGTGCATTCCACTGTCATGTATAACTAAATAGAACAAACAAACAAACAAACAAAAAAAGCCCAGCTCTGGCACCAGGCTACTGAGATTTGAAGCACTAGCTTACTGACCAAGTGAAAATTTAATAAAATCTTAGATTTGAGATACATTTAACAGAATAATATTTGTTACCTCAACAGTTTCTATTAGACTTAGGTGTTGCAATCAAAGTCTACAGCTGGGTGTAGTGGCACATGCCTGTAATTCCAGCAGCTAGGGAGGCTGAGGCAGGAGGATCTTGAGTTCAAAGTCAGCCTCAGAAAAAGTGAGGCACTAAGCAACTCACTGATACAAAATAGGGCTGGGGATGTTGCTCAATGGTCATGTGTCCCTGAATTCAATCTCTGGAGTCTACAGCATAGTAAAGCACTCAAAAAGCATCAGTTATTACTATTGTTGTTGTTGATGTAATTGCCGTTGTTTTCTTAGATAAAGCTAAAGAATTTAATTATGAGCTGAGAAGTAAAAGAATATGTAATACATAAGAATGTGTGTGAAGAATATTGAGGCAGGGGTTCTGAGACTTTCATGTACATTTGAATCAGTTATAGAGCTTGCTGAGAGGCTGATTGCTGGTCCCCGCCCCCAAGAGAGTTTCTGTCAGTAAACCTTGGGTAGGGAAAGAAAATTTGCATATCTCACCAGACCCCAGCTGATGCTGCTGGGGCTGGTCTTGCTCCATACTTTCTCTTCTAGAAAAGGAGTTTTTAGCTATGAGTGGTGCAAAAAATGGCCACATTAAAAAAAAAAAAATGGCCACATGTTTCTATAACTTTTTTCTGAGAAAGCAGGGTTGAGATGTTGCTCACTTATTTTCAGTTGTCTATATATGGGTGATTCTTCTCATTGGAAAGACTAATAAATTGAGGCGCCAGGAACTCTACTACATCAATAATACATAGCAGTGTGTCACACAGACATTTCCTCTGCCTCCTAGAGCTAATGGCTTATTGGGGTAATTGGCATTAGGCAAATAATCACATAAGTGCAAAATCACAGATTCTATTGACTAAAAGAACTTTGATGCTCATATCAACTCTGTGAGATAGTTCAAATATTATTAGAGCTGAGGAAAAAGGTAAAGCATCAAACACTTCCCAGGCTGGCAGAATTTTTAGAAATCCCTTCCTAATTCAATACAAATAGAGTTAAAGAAATTCCTCAAGGTCACAGGAATAACTGGCATCCAAGCTGAAAGTAGAGTCTGACTTGAATTTTCTTTTTATACTGTCTGAAAGCTGAAAACATGGCCTTGGTGTTTTATAGTATACATGCTACATATAATATGCCAATTATATTAGTAAGAAAAAAGTAATAACATGAGAGCTAGCAGGCAATATAAATAGACTTACTGCCACACTGATTTAGAGCATTATATGATATTTATAATATAACTTAATTTCTATTTCTCTTGGTGGCCTGGAAGTCAGCCATTATTCTTTTTTATTATATTACTTGGTGAGTGTTTTTCTCTCTGAATCTTGGGATACGTTGTCAAAAGGACATATGACCCTATTTCATAGAGTTTTACTATAAATTGTTTATTTTTATAATTGGAAATTTTATTTTTAATTTGAAATTTTATAATTTGTGAAAACAACTTATTTTTCATTTTTTTATGAGAATATAATTTTAATTCTTTTATAAAATACTTCTTAATCAAGGACATATTGACCTTGTCAAAATTTTTTCTAGTTTTAATAACAAGGACACTTAAAAGTTTATAGGAAATAAATAAGGAATGATTCTACTATTTAGAAAAAATTTAAAAAGAGTGATGAGAAAGAAGCCCATATAAATTTAAGGTCAGGAATTTTAGTAAACTAAACTTTTAAATTACATCAGACAAATCCATTACTTGATTTTTATTAACAATGAAAATTAGAAATTAGGCTCAATTAAATAATTCTGAACCTAGTGATAAGGACCTTATGTTTATGTAATGCAAACAGGTCAGAGTTGGGATGTAAATCATGGTGGTCCACATTACTTACCATTAATATATGACCTCAGAGTTTCAAAGGCACCAGACCTAGATGAAAAAAATAATAAAAAAATCAGATAAAATAGCATTTCCATAACCAAAGAGGACTTGGAAAGTTGTCCACTCTTACTTCTCATGGTACTGATGAAGAAACCAAGCCCCTGAGGGAAATGACCTGCTCACTATCACAGGGTCAAACTTCATTCTCTTAATTCTCTGACTCCTGCTTTTCTCTGAACTAGGGCAGTTTTGAGGTGTTTTGTAGATTTTATCATATCCTTCTCCTCCTGCTTCATAGATGCTCCTTGAGACCAGGGAAGTTGGGAATTTCTTGTCTGTGGTGTGAAGGGAGAGGAGAAATTACAAAGTCAAAAAGTTGTATTCCTGGCTTCCGTAAGCCTAGATCCTGGATGAGAAGAAAGATTGGGAACAGTGCGTGATAATGTTAGAGTAAGACTTCCTGCCCCAGGCCACATAAAGATGATCTGGATGAGGAAGAAGTTCAAAATGCAGGGGCAGATTTTATTTTATTTTGCGGTGCTGGGGATTGAACCCAGGGCCTTGTGCTTGCAAGGCAAGCCTTCTATCAACTGAGCTATATCCCCAGCCCAAGGGGAAGATTTTAGACATTGTTGCTTTCTGGGAAGGGGGCTCATCACCTGCTGCTTCTCACAAGCCTAAGGGATGCACTTGGAAGGTCCAAAAGCAAAGTGGATCTGAGACCCTAATCCTCTGAGTAGGAGTGAGCCTCTAGCATTCCCAGACTTGATGGCAGGGAACAGAAGCAGTGCTGGCCAGACGGGCCCCAGAGAGCATCACCAAATTCTCTGTCCTATTCTGCTCAAAAAAAAATGTAATGATCTTTTGCAACCCAATGGAGTAGAGGCTCCAGAAGAGGCCTGAAGTTGCAAACAGGGATGGAAGCAGCAAGGACCTACAAGGGTATGCTAGTGTGGAGTCCTCCCTCTCTCCCAGCCTTTGCCTGAGCCTCAACACTCTGGAGGCCTCCCCAAATTTAGACCTAATCCTGAGGAATGAAAAGAGTAATTACAAAGGGGGGTAGGAGACCACACTGTATGAACTAAGATCAAATTTCCAGCCATTTGGCCAGATGAGGAATAAAGATAAATGTGAATTTCAGTTATAGCAAAATAGAGTACTTTATTGTACAAAAGAGTTTGTGGGTGAGTTTGGTTTTTTTCTTTTTCCTGTTACACATATTACTGCTTATTTGGCATAAATGTAGTTTTCCCAAATGGTGAGATAGTTGCTTTTCTGAATTCAACTTAAAAAAAAATCATAATTTAGTCTAATTAGCTGGCATGTAAAGTGCCCTTAAACAACATTTTAGGAAACATGGTCTCTTCTTTTAAATGAAAAACTGTTGTGAAGAACAATTTATATCTTAAAATATTTTAATGTAAAACTTGTGTTGGTATTACACTTTGGATTTGAAGACCAACTCAGCCCCCATACATTCCCCTCACATCCTGTGTTAGGAAGTTTCCAGGATCTCCACTTCAGTGAGGGCCTCCAGAGAAGACCTCCCAGTTTCCTTTGGGACACATTCCCCACTGACAGTCAGCAGAGTACATTATAATTTTTTTATTGTAATCCAAATTATCCTTCCCACTTTTCAATCTTATTATTTACACATTTCAGATATCCCAATATTTATTCCTGAGTGTATGCAGTTCACTTTCGGCTAACATTTATTCATGCCCTTGCCAGTTGCCATTTGTATCTTCCCTTTTTTGAAAAATAGATGTGGGTCTACTTTCCTTTTTATGTCTGGGAGATATCAGGAAGTAACATGCATTGATGATCAGACATTTGGGAATTCCTGTAGTTTCTGTTGCCTACTGGTTTGGGGTTTTCCTCATCTACAAAATGAAGATGTTTATGGTTCCTACCTCCAATAGTTGGGAAGATTAAAATGTAACCCATGTAAAATTGTTATTGCAACTTCTGGTAAATAGTGGTCAAGAAATGTTAACTATTAGTATTATTTGACCTGTAACAAGATATTGCCGCATCTCCTCTTCCTCCTCAATAATTTTCTTCTTTTTCCCATTTGTACTATTATTCTGTAAATGTTTGTTAAATAAATGCTGAATGAAGCATTTACCATTTGCTTTCAGTTTTTGGTTCTATAAACTTTAATTAAACCCATACCATGTGCCAGACGCCACAGTAGTGAGACAGAATGAATAGAGTGTGGTCTCTGTTCTTCATCGTTCAGTGTAGGAGAGACTTAATCAATAATTTTACATTATCACCTGTTGAAAGATAGTTATTGAGGCTTCCTGAAAGAGGTAACCACACAGTAAGTCCTGAACCACATGGGAGAGTCAGAGGAAGAAGTCGTTGGGTCCTTCCGGACAGTGGAAGAAACTGGAACATAGGAAGAAACAACACGAAGTTATGGTGTGTGGGGGAAACTCTCCCACAACATTTGTGAGGATCAAGGCAAGAATGCAGAAGGAGGGTGCATACCTTATATCTAAATAGAAGTTATAATCAAGTTAGCAAACTGCTATATAAAACAAGTTTTACCTTCTTAACTTGATAAATATACCTTCATAAAATCTTGGCAGACTGGGTTATAATTTGGAGTTCTGGAAATTATTGGAATTCCAGGCTAGAAAAGTAATGGGAAGAGAGAGCCAGTCTTTAGCTTCTGGCCACTGCTATCAGCTGCATGTTTGTGTCCCTCTAAGACTCGTAAATTGAAACTCTAGTCCCCAATGTGAAGGAGAGAGGACCTTGAAAGTGGAGCTCTCATAATGGGGTTAATTCCCTTATCTTAGTTTACACCCCTACTCATGTGAAGAAACCAGGAAAAGAACTCTCAGCAGATACCAGATCTCCAATGCCTTGATTTTGGAATTCTGTCTCCAGAACTGTGAGAAAGAAATTTCTGCTGTTTCAGTCACCCAGTCTGTGGTATTTTGTTATAGCACCTCAAACAGACCAAGTCAACTACCTTCCTTTTTCTGCTAGCTTCACAGCTCACCCCCATTTCTGTGTAAATGATGTTATAAATTTGCCTCTCAGTCATCCCATCTCAGACCTATCCAGAAGTATGGCCTATCTTTCAGAGAAAAAACTCGGGGAGGAAATACATACAAACTCTGTATATAATTTTGGGCCATTAGTCCAAGGGATTTGGGATGCCAGACATCTGTAGCATGGACCATAAGAAGGAAACTTGGGTTATGAGTGAGTTCAGCTCATCTACATAGATTCTTCATCTGTGACGAATACCAAAGAGCACCAGAACCTAGACCTCTAAGGAGCAACACTGCACAGATAACCTGCATGCCTGGATCTAAGAATGGTACTGAAGGAAAGTTAGACTTCTACATCATGAAAACATAAACAATAAGATAGAGAGAGTGAAGTAAATGGCTGGAGGGTTAAATAGGAGACATGCCATGAACATCTTTGTATTAAGGGGAGTTATGCTTTAATCTATTGGATATTTGGAATTAAAAGCTTGTATGCAAAAGATGTCATGATTCCATTTTTAAAAAATAACTTATAGACTATAGTTTGGAGGACAGATAGATGGTCAAAAGTCAAAATAAAATGGCAGTAGAGGAATGAGTTTGGAAATAGTTAAGTAAGAGATGAAGTTGAGTTCTGTGCAGATGAGAAGATGGAATCAGCACATGTTCTGCTGGTAAAGCTAGGAATTACTGATTGTTTGAAGATGAGGGTAGGAGATTATGCAGCATGGAAGACAGGAAGGACCAGAGCACAATATTCATGTTTTGGTTCAGTGGCTGTTTATTAGTTTTCTATTGTTGTTGTAAGAAATTACCACAAGTTTAGTTGCTTAAAACAACACCAATTTGTTTCTCACAGCTCATCTCAGTTGGATCCCCTGCTTAGAGCCTCAGAAAGTTGAACTCAAGGTGTTGGCAGCGTTCCATCCCCTTCTGGAAAATCTGAGAATGAATTTGCTTCCAAGCTCATTCAGGTTGTGGGTTAAATTCAATTCGTTGAGGTTGGAGTTCTAAGGTCCCATTTCCTTGGTAGTTGCTAGCCAGGGGCAAGTCTTTGTTCTTAGAGGCAGCACACATCTCTTTTCATTCTTTCCATGTGGGTCCCTTCCAACAATGGAAGGGTGAGTCCTCTCACACGTTGAATCTCTCCTTTCTGTTGGATCTTTCCGCTTCACCTCTCTTTGGCCTCCCTCTTCTATGCTTAAAAGAGAACATATTCTGCTTTTAAGGACTCATGTGGTTTGGTTGGGCCTACCAGCTAATCCATTCCCATCTCAAGGTACTTAATCTTAATATCACATCTGGAAAGTTCCTTATGCCATGTAACACAATATATTCACAGGTTTTAAGGGCTAGGGCATCAGACATCTTCAGGAGGGTGTTCTGCCTACCATAGACTGTTAAAAGTTTCTGTAATTGTCTAAACTAATCAACCTGCTCAGTTCGCAGATATCTCTTGTCTAAGCTCAATCAACTGTTTTATGGCAGAAGTTGGATGAAAATCCAGCCTTCCTGATTTCTGATCCAGACCATCTACAATGGACTCTACCTTCCAACTCTACCCCCGCCCAATTGCTCTCTATCAGAGCCTTTGTTTTCTTCATTGAATACATGATATCCTAAAATAATGTTATTAGTTTACTTATTTATTGACTGTGTTTCCTCACAAGTAAATAAATTCTCAATGAAGGTACGAGTCTGAAATAGAGTTTTGGTCTGATTTGTTCATCACTGAGTTTCCAGCACTGCAAATAATGTTGGGTACATAGTAAATATCAGTAAATATTTAGTGAATGAGTGATAAGATTTGGCTTTAATATGTTGCTCTTCAGAAAAAGAAGCAACATCACAATCCAACATTTTTTCAGTCTTCATATTCAAATCATGTTTAGTTATCCACTGATTCTTCTGGCAAACTCTTCACACTGATTTTTTTGTTTGTTTGTTTTGGTGGTGGTGATGGGGATTGAACCCAGCACTTAACCCAACTGAGCTATCTCCCCAATTCTTCTTGCAAACTCTTGATTTCAGATGTGCATTTGTATGTAGCATAGCTACTCAAATGATGTTAACATCTATACTAGTTGAATGGACTGTGGTTAGATTTCCCCTAGAAAGTGGTGTTAAATTGTGCATTGAAAGCAAGCCAGTTTAACCACCTATAGGAATGTATTTCTCATTAGTTTTCCTATTAAAATAAATCAGCAATATTAAAGCATAATTTTGTTTTATTTTTAATATACTAATAAGAGTTACCAGGGCCATCTGGACATTTGCATATGTTCATATCTTCTACGGTGTGTGTTATAAATTTTACCTCTGTTTAAATCTTTCTTGACATATGGTGTTGGAAATAACTCAAGAGGTTATCTTGTTTATCCTCCCTTAGAAATACATAAAATTCATTCATAAAAATCAGCTGAATACATATTTTTTAAATAACCTCCAAAAAATATAGGTCCTTTACTGAAGGCCCAAAGTTTCACAAGTATTAAAGTCAATATGTTCTTTCTAAAGGTTACTCATTCTTTCCAATACCATTTAAATTGCTTTGGTTAATTATCTTCTCATATCCCAGTGAAGAGACGAACACTAAAAATAATTTATATCCATCACTCTTCTTCAGGATTCTATCACAGATGATGGCTATAAGTTAGGTTTTATTCCCCGGGATATTTTTTCTTAGTGATTAATATAATAGTAACTATTATTATTATTTGTGTACTGGGGATTGAACCGATGGCCTCAAATATGTTAGGCAAGCTCTCTAGTGCTGAGCTACATCCCATCCCCAACCCTACTTTAAATTTTGATTTTGAGACACTGTCTCACTAAGTTGCCTAGGCTGGCCTCCAATTTGTGATTCTCCTGCCTCAGCTTCCTGAGTATATTAGGCATGTGCCACAGTGCTTGGGCCCTGGAATTTTTTCTCCCTGAATAGTTGACTATACAGTCTCCCAAGTTACATCTCATTTATGAGATCTCAAAGTGAACATAGTGTTTTGTCAGAGTCCCAAATAATGACGTATGTAGCAAGTGGGTGCCTTCTCTTCCATGCATACTATACTTCTTAAGAAATACAAGCATTTACAAGCATTTCCTTTTGATCTCTTGCTCATCTTGGGGCTCATTGTGGCTTATCAACTCAGGTGCCATCTATGGAATTTATGTGTTCTCTGAGCATTTTGGTAGGAATTAATTTAAAATAAACTGTAAGAGATAGTAAAATAATCAGCTCATTCGTTTTTCAATATTTCTTTGAATTTTTGATCTCCATGATTTTTTTTTTTTTTTTGGTCACAGGTCAATTTTTCAAATCACAAAAATTTTTTTAAAGAAGTTTCCTACTTTTGCAATGTTTTTCATTCCATTTTAGTGGGTGTGTGCTTAGACATGGG
Source organism: Sciurus carolinensis (assembly GCF_902686445.1). NCBI lineage: Eukaryota > Metazoa > Chordata > Mammalia > Rodentia > Sciuridae > Sciurus > Sciurus carolinensis. The sequence continues at coordinate 67,801,678 of NC_062217.1, read as the reverse complement.
AACTCATTTTGTTATAGAAATGTGCAGTTTCATGTAGAGTGGGCTCTCATTAGTGAGGAACTGCTCAGGTTTAGCAAGTATAGGCATTAACACTAGGGTTTGCAGGTGGTGTTCCCTGAAAACTTCATTGTCTTTTTTAAAAAAAAAAAATTATTTTCTTAATTTTTATTTATTTTTTTCAGCTATACATGACAGTAGAGTCTATTTTGATATATTTATACAAACATGGACTCTTAATGGACTTTAAAAAAAAAACATGTTCTGTTGCTCCAAGGACTGTTTTCCAAGCAGAGTTTACTTCTATTTAAAAAAAATTTTTTTAGTTGTTGATGGACCTTTATTTTATTTATTTTAATGTGGTGCTGAGAATTGAACCCAGTGTTCCTACCACTGAGCCATGACCCCAGTCCTAGTTTCTGTTTTTTAAAATTAATTATTTAAAAAATAATTTTAGGTTTTCCTGGGACTAGTTCCTAGAAATCTTTCTTTTTGGGTTTAAATTTTCTTCTTGTAGTTTCTTGTCCTATAGAGTGCCTGTGGATATATTCCTCTAAAGATAACACTAAAATGCTAGGTTTGCCATTAGTGATCCATAGAAATAGTCCTCTGAACAGTTTTATTGTAAGTTGCTGCATTAATTAGCTTTGTATTATTATAATGAAATACCTGAAGGCAATTACTCAAAGTAAAAAGGTTTATTTAGCTCACAGCTTTGGTGGTTCAAAGTTCAAGATTGGCAGGCCCCACTGGATTGGCCTCTGGTGAGGGTGGAGGATGGTGTATATCATGGCGGGAGTATGCAGGAGCAAATGGTTATATCTCAAACAGGAACAGAGAGATAGAAGGACAGGTGAGACCAGGTTTGTTCCTTTTTTAAACAATCCTCTTGTAAGAGCTCAAGGGGTTGCACCTGAACTATCAGGGGTTGTACATAAACTCCCTTGCACCCCCAAGGACTAAGGGGCTCCTACAAGGTCCTCCCTCCCAAAGGTTCCACTGCATCCCAGCAGCACCACTCTGAGACCCAATTCTTAATCGACACGACCCATTAGTGGACATGCAAACCACATCCAAACCATAGTACCTGGTTTAGAAATCATGTGTAAAGGAAAACATTTATATCCTTAAGATTCTTTCACTATTTTGTTGTTCTTGCTCTCAGATTTCCCTGAAGTATTGACTGTGGTCACGATGTAAATGAGTAGAAAGTGGGATTTATTCTCACTTTTCATGTGGAACTGATTCAGATTTTATTGGATTTGGTAATTTTTAAAAATAAAAAATATTATGGCTTCTTTAATTTTTGTGTTACTCTTTTGAGTATCAACATGCAGTGGCTATCATTATATAATAAGGAGGGCATTATTTGACCCGAAATATAAGGAAATCTGTGGATCAAAATTTTTCTGCCTTTGTAAATCTTCTGGGTGATATATATGCTACTTCAATAGAAATTGCTCATTCAAAAGACATTCAAAATAGTATATCAATTTTTTTCCCCAAATCTTTATATTTTTCCTGTGGGAAATTAGTGAAACTTTTCCTACATTTTGTATATTGTTGAAAAGTTACTACTTGGAAATTTTACTTTTGTCCAATATTTACAGCTCATCACAACTTATGCCAAGACTGAGTTCTTTCAGTCCGTCTTCAGGGCTGTGGGCCCAGATCTGCAGTGGGATTTTTTTTTTAATCAAAAATTCCCTTTGGGAAATCTAATATATAGTTTTTTTTTATGAATAATACGATCCTCTTCAATACTAAGTTCTTTTTTATTGGACAGATAACATACACATAAAAAGATACACATGTATTCTTTTTACACGCTTAATAGGGTACTTTCCTTAATGCATAATAAATCATAGTCCCTAACCTCTCCAGAACCTGCGTAAGGAGACAAGGCAGATAAACTTATTATGGGTACAGAAACACGTCATAAAACCCCCATGAAACACAATTTAACATATTATCAGTTATATGTCACTGTTTCTCGTACTGTATTTGTTCTATACCTCTATAGCTTTCTTATACTCTCATGCCTTATCAGAAATTCTTGAGAAAATTAGATTAGATAGAAAAAGCCATTTAAACCTGAAGAACTGGTTAAATAGCAAAATACTTTCACCCTGTTGATAAGAAAATTGGACAGTATATGTCTTTCTGAATCAATTCATACTTTAGGAGTGAATTCAAATATTTTAAAACAGAATATGGTAAAATTATTATTAGAAAGCAGTTAGTTATAGAAAGAGGAATTTATGTTTGAAGAGGGAATTATGCATTAATATGTGTTGTCTAAAAAGAAGATATACTTATTTCCTTATTTGAATTCATTGTATTAAACAGTTGGATGGAGTACCCACATCTTGCACTTTCTTATGCAATTGTAAAAAGTTAGATTTGAAAGTGAGCTGCTTTACTAGTGGAGAGGGCTGGAGTGAGAGAAGAGTTTGGGTTCTCTTTTGGCAAATAAGAGTTTGCTGGTTTGTATCTTCTGGAAATTACTGACAGACATGGATGATCAGGAGATGGAAGAATGAGGGCAAAACAGGCACTAATGTCCAGTCCATTGAGTCCTGTTAGTCATCAGCATCTGACCCAGGAACTTTCCCATCCAAATCTCAACATACTGCTCTGCCTCCCAAGGCAGTTAGCAGACCTTGTACCCTAAGATTCATGGGAGAAAAAAACAAACAGGTACAATCTATGTTAGAAACAACATTATGGATGGAATAAAGAACACCAAGACAGTGGAGTATCAGTATACCCATGACTAACAGTGTACATTCCTCCTGTGAAGGTGGAGGTGACTGTATTGTGTTCTGACATGGTTTTTCATTGAGAACGTACAAAGAAAAAAAACCTTACCATTTTCCAGGAATGGATCTCACATCAAAGATAAGACTTTTTTTTCTGTCCATCACTAGGAAGAGATGATCTCAGATAGGATCCCCAGTCCAAAAAAGTGATTGGTTAATGAGAGAGTTCAGAATTTAGGAATCTGTGTGTATGTCATCACTGCCATGAAGTCCCCTATATTTAATAACTGTGGTTCTTTAGAGTAAACGTAAAAAAGAGATCCTCCTAGGTTTCATATTCTTGGGAAACTGTGTTAATTATACCTTTGTGTGTTAAGGACAGGTCACAAATGTCTCAACAATACTTCCAAAAGGCCTCTATTCTTTCACTCTCCATCCCCCCAACATGCACATGTGGACCTGTGTGTTTTACACACTCACTTTACCATTTTCTGATCTACCGTCTTTATCACTCACCCCATTGCCATTTTAGCCTACATCCTGCAATAAGCACCAAGTGTCTTATTAACTGAGATAGCAAAATGACATTTGTCACCAATTTGATCTCAGAGGTCTTTCTTATCTCTTTTCTTATGATTTTTTCAGATCTTATTAAATAGAACACATGACCTTGAACATTGAATATAATTCCAGAGAAATCTGTACCCAAAAGTATTTATACTAAAATTGCATTTCTCTTATGTGCTAAGTAGGTGAAATGTGAAGACCAACATTATAAAAAAAAAAAAAAAAAAGCAGAGTGTGCAGTTTATCCTCGCTCAAAAGATATGGAGCAATTTTGAAACTACTTACAGTGAGAGATCTGTCTGAAGAAAATAAGGAAAGAAGCAAGTTCAGATCTTCCCATTGACTTTCTTTCTTTTTATTATTTTTTCTAATTAGTGATACATGACAGCAGAATTTATTTTGATTCATTGTACACAAATGGAGTGCAACTTTTCATTTGTCTGGTTGTCCATGATGTACAGTCACACCATTCGAATAATCGTACATGTACATAGGGTAATGATGTTTGTCTATTCCACCATTTTTCCTTCCCCCATCCCTTTCCTCCCCTCATTTCCCTCTACACAATCCAACATTCCTTTATTCTTCCCTCACACCCCGCCCCTGTTATGTATCAGCATCCACTCATCAGATAAAATGTTCCACCTTTGGTTTTTGGGATTGGCTTATTTCATTTAGCACGATATTCTCCAACTCCATCCATTTACCTGCAAAAGTCAATATTTTATTCTTCTTTATGGCTGATGGTTTGCTTTTTAAGAATGCCAGAGCTCCAGTATCCAGAGTCAGGGTACTGTGCCACAGTAGGGAAGGTTGTTGACTAGCATGTCAAGAGGACTTGAAGCTCAGGAGGCAAAGACCCAGGAAGATGTACAGGAGGGATGTAGCATACCCTCCTGGTTAGCTGAAGCACCTGGAGTCAGTCACACCTCTGGGTATTTTCCTCTTGTCACTGTTTATCCACTAGTAGTTGGTTCTCAACCAAGCCTGAACATTAGCATTAAATACCAAGTGAGATGTTTCCCTACCAGAGGCCTCATATATCGCATTTCCTGAAGAGTCTGAAATTAAATTCCACTGTGGGTTGAACTATGTCCTCTCCCTAAAAAGAGATGTGTTGGAGTCCTAACACCCAATACCTTGGAATGTGACCTTATTTCTAAATAATCAAGTTAAAATGAGGCCATTAAGACTGACTCTAATCCAATATCACGGTTGTCCTTACAAAAAAGTGGAAATCTGGACACACATGTAAGGAAACCAGTATGAAGAGTCAAAGGCAGAAAATGACCATCTACAAGCTGAAGAGAGAGGCCTTTAAGAGATATTTCCCTCACAGTCCCTCAGATTGAACTCACCTTTTCATATTGGACATCTGGACTCCAAAACTGTGAGAAAATAAATTTCTGTGGTGTGCTGGTACTACTCAGTTTGTGATACACTGTTAGAACAGCCCTAGAAAACAAATACAAATTCCATTTAAGTTTACTCTCTATTCAGAAATTGGTGAGAGGAGAAATTCATGATCATAAACATGATCTTTTCCTATAGAAACAGTAATGACTCACGGATACCCACGTCCGTCATACCACAGATGCTTTCTTTCTTTTCTTTTTATGGGTGGGTGAAATTACACAGAGAACACTTGGGGCAGGACTGCTAATTGGATCCCTCATTTATCTTGAATAAGTAGATTCTGAAGAATCCCAGATTTCTCCCTTGTTACTTTCATTTTCTTTCTAAGTATATTTAGGAAACTATTTATTTCTTGGGAATCTAGTCTTCCTGCCCAAAGTCAAGTCATAATTTCTTCCTTTTTTGGTTTAAATTAATCAGTGTGTGCAATGTGCCAAGCATCAGACCTAGCTACACGTTGTTATGTTTCCTTTCAGTTCCATTTTCTCCATTGACCAAATTAAACAAGCACACCAGACTTTTATAGGGGAGGAGTGAGTTCTGTGACTCAAACTCGTCTATAAATGGGGATCATAATAGAACTCTTTGTATGGTGGTTGGAAGGATCTGATGAGTGAGAACATGAAAATCATGTAGCACTTGATTGACCATGCTGGAGTACCCAGTAACGATAGCCAGCACTGTGCTATTTTAGCATTGCCACAGACTTATTAGTTACCAATAGGAACAAACAATAACAACCACTGCCTAACAACACAATTATCCACCTGAGAATAAAAATGCCAACAGGTCAAAGCTAACAAATTAATGATTATTGCTCTGGGGGTTTTAAGTCATCCCCTATTTATGCAACTATTCAACTAACCTTTGTTTTCTTGTGTCAGGGTCTGAACCCAGCATATAATGCAATTCAAAATAAACAAAGGAACCAATATCCCACCTGAGCAGCCCACAAGGGTACTTTATGCAAATGTGTCTTGCAGAGAAGGAAAAGTGTCTCTGGTGTAACAAACAGACTTGGAGATCGAGGAGTTTTTCCTGATTTCTACTGAAGTAGGCTGTGCTAATGAGGGAAGTTTCTCCTAGGTTTGGAACCACGTTGGCTGTAGAAATGAAGATTAAATGAAATTCACTGCATCCTGTGAATCTGAGTGTCCGGTACCCAAAGCAAGACCCTCCACATTACATTTATGTCTCAAGTTAGATTTCAGGTAAGTCTTTTAGAAAACAAATAAATGTAAACATTTATCTGCCAAATCTCAAAAACTGCCGGGTAAAATCTCTCCTTGATTGAATTTTATTAAATGGTGTAGTTCAGAATATTCATGTTTACGCTAATTTCCATAATAAAATTGAAATGGGAAAGATAAAAGCTAAGCAATTTTGAATAAAGATAGAGAAAAGAAGCTTTGACAACTTTCATCTCAGGTGTAACTTCAGATGCAGTTCCATGGCTTTGAAGAAATTGTTCTTGAAAAAAAAATTGTTTAAAGCCTACTCACTTTGTTTTGAAAATGGAAATATTTACCATAATTATTAGGTAACCAACTTAATTTGTAATATAGTTTCATGTATATAAGGACAGCTTATATTTAGGAAAGAATCAGTACAAGAGGAAATTATTTCCTAAGTACAGCAAAGTATGCTGTCCACCCAGTCATGAATGAGAATCTTTGCCAAGGGATGGAAATCCCTCATGGGCAATGTTCTCTGGGAAGTTCTATTGCCATGGGGACAAAATGGATGGTGGTGGGTATCCTCACGTGAGGGAAGGAAACTTGCTGACGTCCCTGACAAAAAACAAGAAGAAAAGAATGAGGAGGAGGAGGAGGAGGAGTGGAAAAAGGGGAATAGGATGAGGAAGAAGAAGTTGTTGAAATATTACTTGCACTGGTCAATCATGGACACAAGAGTTTTATTCTTTTATAAAGTCTACAGGCAGCCTCTATGCCTGAGTTCCTCCATACATCACTCAGTAACTTCAACATAAAACTTTGCTTCCTCATGGAAACTTCTCCTCAGGTTACAAAGTACATGAAAACAAGAGGGAGGGAGCCGGGGGAAATTCCACTCTATAGTTGGTTCACTTGTATAATTTCAACAACAGCGACATTGATCAGATTTACTCCTATGGGAAAGTTACAGGAGGTGGAATGATTGCCCTGTAGTGTAGGAGACTTCCACATCTCTATTTTGGGAATAAATACTCTTTAAGAAATCCTTGAGGTGAATGATTAACACACACAGAAAGTCAAACAAGCCAGAAGGTTTGCAGACCTGGGCAGTAGAGTCGAGGCGTTTTCCTTCTGGCTCAGGCTAAAGAGGGCAGCAGGCCTCTTTGAGTCCCACAATGCATAATTTCCCCCATGGAACTCCAGAGCATGGCAACTCAGGGTGTCCTGGGGTTTTTCCTAATAACCCAGAGAGAAATAATGCTTTACTATGAGCCTCGGTTTTTCTGTGATTTTTTAAAAGGGCAATTTCATTCCAGCTAAGAGAGCATTTTCTAGCATATTTAATGAAAAATGGGGACAAGTTGAATATTAAAGTCTAGAAAGATTATATCTTATATAATTTTACTGGGTGAGCTGCCTCATGAAATATTTTAACAAAATTTTGTTCTACAAAAGAACATAAGTTGAGAAACAATGTGAGAGAGACTAAGCTGTGACTTGGAAAAGGTAGTTAGACACAATGTTACCAAAGTAAATGAAATATATTTAAAATGAAATTAAAAACTCTGAAGGATCTCCTCACAGACTTCATATATAGCTATAATAATATACATCCTTTGATGGCATGAGAGAGGGCAATGATGGATACCACATTTCTGGAGGCAGACAGCTGGACTTAGAAACTCAGCTCTGGTTCTCAGTGTATGATCCCAGGTGGGTAGTCATTTCTTGGGACATCAGTTTTCTTCATCTGTAAAATGGGACCAATAAGGATACCTTCTAGCTGGCGTTATTGAAAGTATCAAATGAGATGACATTTGTAAAGTACTGACTATAGTGCCTGGTGTATTAGTGTATAGGAGGAGTTAAATAAACAATACTAGCTACTACGATTATTCAACAATGTAGGAAACAAATCTATCAGCACTATTACTGCCTGCCCTAACAGAAATGTGAAATGTAGTTAACTTGGTGAGAATATATGCACAAATAAAATAATAAATGATTGTAGATAGAATATAATGATATATTCTATATATAAAATAAAATTTATACATAATATATAAAAATATATAAAATAAGTGACCAATGTGTTTGAAGTCATAAATTCAATAGTCTAATATCTGAGATGAAACTGCTAAGTATCTTTTGTTTAAAAATTTTTATAGTTAATGTCACTGTAGGTATAACGTGTCTGAAAAAATTCCTTCATTAAAGTAATGTTAATTAAAAAATAAAAACTTCATTAACTCTATGCCTATATCTATCTATACATGTAGATAGAGCTATATATCTCCAGTGATGGTGTCTGCCCTCTGAATTCATTAAATCTGTACACATGTCTGCAGGAACATAGAGGTAAGTCCTTTAAGGTTGAGTGAGGATCAAGAGGAAACACATGAAAAATTCATCCTAAGTAATAAAAAAAGACTTGAGCCTGGGACGGAGGTTGGAGAGGGAGAAGAGGTTATGAGACCACACCATGACTTCCACTCAGGTATTTGATCCAGCTTCTTAGAGTCTTTGGCCAAAGGCCTGGTGTGTCAACAAACATGATAGAAGAAAGAAAGAGAGGAAAAAAAAAAAAAAAAAAAAAGGAAGGAAGGAAGGAAGGAGAAAAGGCAGGGGGCTCACTAAAATTGATCTATACGTGAAAACCACAGCAGTGGAACTCTTTTCTAGCAGCACTGGCAATGATGAAAGACTTTGTCTAGAGCTTTAGAAGATGGAGCCAGTCTTCCAGAGGAATTAGCACCTGGTAGCTTTAACAGATCCTTTGGGTGGTCGCCACTGCAGTGTGGGCATGATTAGTGGGAACACAGAAGGGAGACTTCTGAGGACACCAGCAATACAAATGGCATGGTTGATGGTAGGTAGCAGCATCAAAGGATTTCTCCATGGAGACTCAGAGCAGGAAGTAAAGGCTCTCATGTGGCAAAAATAAAGGATCAATCAACTCAATACAGATAAACCCACCCGGGAATTCGGAATTCTCTGTACTGATTGCTTCAGTGAGCCCTAGAAGAGGTACTCCATCAGAGGTCGGACCAGCCCTGGAAACCCAGAGCATCGCCAGTGAAAATCAGATTCAAAATTAGCATGGTTGCAAGGTCCTTTTCTTTTCTTGTGGTTAGGTCTACAAGAGAGTATGGTCCCATTTATAGCAAGAGAGGCATTTATGGAGGATGGGAAAACTTTTGAAAGGAAAATGCAGATCAAGATCTATTTCTACAATAACCCACCTGTGTAACCTTAAACAGACCTTAGCCTCCTCAGTCTCAGTTTCCTAAACAAAAACTCCCATTTAAGCAGAAGATTGTTTTGAGAAGTTATATGAAACAGTGATTGCTTTTTTGTGGGGTGTACCAGGATTGAACTCAGGGGCACTTGACCACTGAGCCACATCCCCAACCCTACTTTGTATTTTATCTAGAGACAAGGTCTCACTAAGTGCTTAATGCCTCGCTTTTGCTGAGTTTGGCTTTGAACTGAGAGATCCTTCTGCATCAGCCTCCCGAGCTGCTGAGATTACAGATGGGTGTCACCACTTCTGAGCAGTGATTGCTTTTCAGGGAACAAAATATTGTCTTCACCATTGCTTAAAAAGACAGATAGGTTCTTTCCCATCCTTTATAAACTCACTCCTGTCTCCACCAATTATTGGAATCAATGCCCCAACATGTGCTACACTTTTGAGAACAAATTCTAGCTGAAAACTTTTACCATTTTATAAAAGGCAAATGCTTCTAATTTTAAAGAGTCTCATAACACTGTAATAGAAACTTTCACATGAAGCAATATGTTTGTAGATTTTACCTGATTGAGCAACAGTATTCTTGTGGAAGAAATAAAAGCATGTATTTCTGCCTCGATTTTTCAAATGGAAAAACAACTACAAAAGTAAAAGAAAACAAACACGTTATTCAAAATCACAAATTGAATTGTCTAACGTCTGAGATGAAAATGCTAAATATCTTTTGTTTAAAAAGTTTTACTGTTATTATCACTGTAGGTATAACGTGAAATTTTTTATTGTGTTAAAGTAATGCTAACTAAAAATAAAAAACGTGATTTTTTAAAAATAGAAATTTATAAATGAAACTCTACTACAAGGAAAATGGAAACTTGGGAGTAGCCCTTTCTTTTCCTTCCTCCTTAATTGGTCTCTGTTTAAATGCCTCTTCGTCACATCCATCTGGTCTTCTACATCTTGAGTGGCTCAGCCCAACCCATATTCATCACTTCATGCTTGGCTATTTTAACAACATCCTATTGGCCAAATTTCCTCCAGGACCTCTCCTTCTTAATTCTTTTTTTATAGTATAATATAAAAGAGAACAATCCCCAAGTATTGGATCAGAGACTCTGACTGCCTTTGTTTCAAACAATCTTTTCAAGGATATTTGTGTAGCAAACAGCCTGGGAAGACAGATGGTGCCTCTTTTCCTAGTAGAAGTAGGTAGATTTGTTGCTCCTTACGAAAGGTTTAGATTCTCTACGTTCAGGGTTCCTCTCCTATAACTCGATCAGTTGCATATGGAGGTATCTCTTCACATAACCCTGTGGAAATGGAGTTTAGGGAATTCATGCCTATACTGATATTCCTGGCATTGCTACTCCGCTAAGCAACTGTCCTTTACCTCTGATCCAGGAATCTCTGTCTTATGTTAGCATTCACAAAACTGTATTAGGCTAACTCGTTAGCATATAAGTATGCCAACCCTTCATGATCCTTGATAATATTCAATATAACCATTAATAAAAAACAAATTGAAACAAAGAGTTACCACCACGAATCTGTTAGAATGACTAAATTAAAAAAAAAATCTGACATTAGCAAATACTAGTAAGGATGCAGAACAACTAGAACTGGTGGGAATGTGAAATGGAATACCCTGAAAATAGTTTGCAATTTCTCACAAAGTTAAACATATACTTACATAAGATTCTACAAGGTCACACCTATGTATTTAAAGAAATAAAGTCACAGGGCCACACAAAAATGTTTAAAAAAGTGATAATAGCTTTATTCATAATTACTTCAAACTCTAAAAAAACTAAATTCCCATCAATAGCTAAATAGATAAACAAATCATGAAACATCCATAGAATGGAATATTATTTGGCAATATAGAAGAATGAACTACATTGACATGGAAAACCTTGATGAATCTCACAAGCATTATGCTGAATGAAAGAAGTGAGTCTCAAAAGGTTACATATAGTATGAGTCCATTTATATGATGTTTTCCAAAGGACAAAACTAAAGAATCAAGAGAACAGCCTAGTGATTGACAAGGGCTAAAGTTGTAGACAGAGTGTCTATAGATGGAGAACATGAGGGAAATTGGAGGGTGATAAAACTGTCCACACATTAAGGGCCATATAACTGCTATATATTTTTTAAGATAAAATTTAAAACTTTCAATAACATGCTCACCAATGTGCTTCCACTAGCCACTATGTAAGTTTCTAAACGAAGTATATTTTTTGAGGAATAATCAACAGATAGTACAATGTACAGCTCTTAATTGCATAGGTCAACACATTTTTTTTAAAAAGTATTGCTATTTTTAGTTGTAGATGGGCACAGTACCTTTATTTTATTTATTTATTTTTATGTTGTGCTGAGGATCGAACCCAGTGCCTCACACGTGCTAGGCAAGTGCTCTACCACTGAGCTACAACCCCAGCCCCAGTTTATCAACACATTTTTTTTTTCAGTAGTACAATTTTTTTTCCTTTTTTTTTATTATTGTAAACAAATGGGATACATGTTGTTTTCTGTACATGGAGTAAAGGCATACCATTTGTATCAACACATTTTGACAAATGTAATAGATGTATAACTTTTGGTATATGGTTCTGGATCTATTTTTCTTTTTCTTTGTTTTTTTTTTTTAGACAAGCATACCTTTTTATTTTTATGTTCTCATCATCAATGCTATAATAGCACATCTCATTGATGCTATAATGGCATATTTTTAAAAATTATTTAATATGTTTACTTGTGCCATAAATCTTATAGTATACTTGAGAGTAAAAGGAAATAGTTTTTAGTATCAGTTAAATCTTCTTACCTGAATGAATACTTTAAGGCAGTATTTTATTTTTTTGTATCATCCATAGTAAGACTCCACGTTTCACTTTTTTTTTTTTTTTTTTTTTTTTTTTTCAGTACTGGGGATTGAACCCAGGGCCTTGTGCTTGCGAGGCAAACACTCTACCAACTGAGCTATATCCCCAGCCCTCACATTTCACTTTTTAATATCATAAATATATCCATGTTATATTAATTTATAAAATCTTTAGGAGGTTGCATTAAAACTTTATAAACTCAGTGTTCAGACATGAGGCTATAAAGCCAGCTGTAGTTAAATATAAAGAAACATAAAAAATGTCTCACAAATAAGTATGTGGCAAAAATAAACATCTCAAAAATATTTCATCTTCTCTCTGTATATCTAGGTTGTTTCAAATATATCAATAGAGAACTATTAAGTTTTTTAGCCAACATAATTATAAAAACACACACAACTTTAAAAACTTGCAGCATGACATATATTTAAAGCATGACCAAAACAATCTAATTCATAGGGCAAGAAAATCAGAAATAAAAGTTGGAGCTTATTTCAGTGAATTTCAAATGGATTTGTAGTTGGAGGGGAGAAAGGTAATAAGTGGTTTAAGAAGAACACAAATGGCATGTAATACATTTCATTTAGAGACAATGAGAATGAAATAGGAGCCCATTCACATAAGCAGGGTTTTTTCAATTCTTTCACTTTTTAACCCTGATGAAATCTAGTGACAGGACTGAACCTGTTCTTTAACCAGTCAAGCAGGTACAAAATATGATCGATACTGTAAAGAGCAAACCTAACCCAGCCGTCTTGCCCTTGAGAATGACTGTACCTCTTAGACAACAGGAAGGATGTCGCTGTGATCAGTGACTTAACACTTCCCCATGCCTACTTGGGCACTTTCTGAGAGCTACTGTCAACATGAGCAATTAACCTGTTTGCCTGTTCACTCCTTTCCAGATTCCTAATGGTCTAAAAAATAATGAGTATCTTAAAGTCACTGCTGGCAGTCACTTCCAGAGGTGTGTCCTCTCCCGAATCTACGGGGAGCATAGTGTGATTTGGGCCTCTTTTGGTTTCCTACTTTTAATTTATTATCAAAATGATATGCAGTACACATGACATGGAGGAGGCTGGTTTGATTCAATTCTGTAAGAAGTGTGGATTTCCTGTCCGCTCACTCTGTGAGCCAGAGCCCTGGTGGCAGCCATTGGGTGGGGGCACCTTACCTGCTTAGGCTTCTTCTTTAATGATACTGGAAGGATTTTATAAATAGAGCAAAACAGTTTAGTCCATATGGGTGTACCTCTTCCATGGTATCAACACAGGTACATTAAGCAGTTAAGGTAAGCATTAGCACTGTACATTGCAAATGAAACCCAAGTCACATAGAGGGCTCTTCTTATTTTAACCCCTGTACTTCTTTTTTTTTTTTAATTTTTAGTTGTAGATGGATACAATATCCTTGGTGTTGTGGTGCTGAGGATGAACCCAGTGACTCATGCATGCCAGGCAAGTGTTCTACCACTGAGCTATGACCCCAGCCCCAACCTCTGTACTTCTTTACAAAATAATTGGTGTCATAGGTACTTAACACAGGCACAGCTAAGAGAAAATTCTTTGTTTTAATCCTGTCCAATCCCTCTTTATTTTCAGGTATACAGGTTTTATGATATGCATTAATCATCTTCCGGGGACTATATTGTTTAGTTTACAACTTGGTCCTCTCTCAGGACTTCTCTCCTAAGGACTGAGCATTGTCAAGCTCTTTGACTGCAAATTACCAAGACTTGGACTTCAGATTCTCCACACACTGTGTGATGATCACCCTGTGCCTCAGTTTCCTTCTATATAAAATGGAGATAATAATATCTGCTGTATAGATTTATTGTGAGGATTATAAGAGTTGACATGGGTAGGAGTTACATCAGAGCCTGGTGCCAGGCAGGTACTAAATAAATATTAGATATTATTTATTTACCAAACTGAAGCAAATAAAGCCTGTTAATGACAACAGGTTGCATAGCATGATCCCAAAGAGGAAAAAATAGAAAGGGAAAGACTGGCAAAGACTGTGGGCTGGAACACTACAGCTCAAGTTTTAACTCCTATGGAATTTCTTTCTGTGTAGAAATTCTTTTATGGGTGGAAAGATGTTTCTGAATTCTCCTACTTTGACCCCTAAAAGTGACAACAAGAGGTCTTTTTCAACTTTGTGTTCTTTGAGCTTAGGACAGGGATGAATATTTAAATTTTTATCCTTTTTATTGGCATATTATAACTATGTACAACAGTGGGATTTGTTGGTACATATTCAAACATGAACATTCTAGATGTTTCTTGAGCAAAAGTTGCTAACACTATGGTGGGGTGCATAGGAACAATTATCCTAATCTTTTACCTAACTCTAATTTTTTTCTATAATCTGGGGAATATTAAACTCAATAGAAGAGATCAAACCAAATGTTTGGAAAACACTTCTTGAACAATCCTAGAGAGGCAGAAGTCTACAGGTATAATTCTAACAAACTGCCTGAACTAGAATGTCACCAAAAGCGATCAACACAGGACTCAGCTTGAGAAGCAGTTGACATTCTGTATAATTACTCCAAGTGCACCCTGGGTAGTCCCCATTATTGTGAACTGTATTTCCAACACTGCGTGTCATTAAATTAAAAAAGAAAGAAAGAAAGCAAGAAAGAAAAGCAAGCAGTGAGCAATGAAGTTATAGCTATTAGCAAAGCTGAGTTGGAACTCCTAGAAATGTCAAGGAGATCTTAATTGTACTTTATATAATGGTCTCCTAGGCTAATAAGATATGATCTAAAACCATTAGGTATGAGAAGGTAAACATTTTAAGAGCACTTTTTTTGCCAAAAGCCTCTTCATCTTTATTTGACAACTCTCGCTTGGCCTTGAGGTAGAGCATTCAGTGTTCTAAAATAACAGATATTGTTTGTGACGGAGCAATGAGGCCCTGCGGGGTGTGAGTATATTCAAAGATTGCGTTCAGGGAGCAAGGAAGTCAGTAAATCTGATTCTTAGAGTCTCATATCACTGCTGTCCACCATTCCCAGTCTCCAGCAGAGGGGGTGGGCAGGTCTTCTCCAAGAATTGTTAGCATGTCACGTAGCAAGTAATTCCAAATTGCTGGGAAACACCCATTGCTCTGACAAGTTTCAGAACACATAAATTTATTTAACCTTAGAAATCATTGAGATGCATTCTCTCAAGGTCGAAATCTTGCCAACAGAGAGCTATATATTCATGTCTTCGTTTGTTTGTTTGTTTGTTTTTTGCCCCAATGAACTAAGTCCTTAGATCCCTGAATGGCTATGACTGTTGGAGATTATACAGAGTCTGCTCTCAGTTACTGATGGAAGTCACCCACAATTCAATGATAAGTCAATGTTCTGTTCTCTAGGAGTTCCAAAGTCTGCTCCTCTGTTTCTGGATCAAGAAGTGTTCTTTTCCCCTTAGTTCTTAAATGGATGCCCCAGTTAGGAATGGCCAGCGACTGCAGTTTGCAATTTGGTTCTGTTTGTAAACACAGCTTGGAAATCATTGTTAGGACTTGTGGGGTTTGGTTCCAGTTTGTCTCGATCTCTTGTGTATTCTGGCAAGCAACCTAATGCTTCTTTGTACCTTTACTTCTTTATTTGTACAAGGGCGGGGGAATATCACCACTAAATGAAATTTGTATGGTGCTCTGGGACACCTGCACAAATTGGGCTGTTTCAAACAGATATTAAGACTATATTTGTTTAATCTGCTGCAAAGTCAGAATAATACTTTCCTCCATGCTGGTTGGGTTAGTGTTTACCAAAGTGTGCTTGTTTTATTAAACATTAGCTCTTCAGGATTAGATGTTACATAAAACGGCCTACTTTTGTCAAATAAATTTATAAAACCCTAAGGCAAACAGGATTGAACAAAGGCCTTTGCTACGGGACTTCTCAGAGCCTTTAATATGTTAATGAGCATTATGAATCTACTAGATAGATATGATATCTGGTGTTTCCCAAACTTATTCACATGGCCTTGGCGGGTGTGGGGTTTCTTCTTTTGGGATTAGAAGGAAGCTTTTTTTTTTTTTTTTTTTGAAACATTGGCAGAAGAATAAGTGGCATTAACAAGTGCAGTTCACAACCCTTAAAGAGGAAGCAGTGTTGAAAAGTCTCTCTGTTCTTTGAATATTATAATGGAAGCTGCCTTAGTTGACCTGCACTTCACCAACTCACCAGGCCAACTTTTTCTCATTATGTAAAACACACTAGTTGAACCATATTAAATTGTTGGTTTTGTGGGTCCAAAAATGGTGGAATTCCAACATGTTCACATATTTCTACTTAATACAAATGTCCCTGCTAGATTAAACCCTTGGGGCTACCAAGTAAATTCTAGTTTAAATGACTGCAAACTTCCATTCCCACCACTTGAATTCTATTTATCAGGATGAGTTATGTTTGTTTCCAAACATTTTATGACAGTTGTACTAGTTTTCATAATTACATAATTTCATTTTACATGGTACAAACCCATAGAATATAAAAATGAGTATGAAAAGCAAATTGCTGATGCTGTGAGGACTGCATGGAATGCTTGTCAAGATTCATTATGGTGACCTTCAAAAACTGCCATAAAATGAGGTATGGGTGGAATATTCTAGAAGATTAGGCTCAGACTTTAAACTGTGGACTTCTCTAGTCTATTTCAAGTGATTTCTAATTTTCCCAGCACAATAAAGACACTGTAACTGGAACTTAAAGAGAATATATTATGCGTGCGAATTATATAAGAAAGAGTTAGAATTCCTGCTGGAAGACCCACACTGAAAGAAATAACCTGATGGTGTGTCAAAAGCTTGATGAATACAGAGGGATGTAGCCAAAGACTTTAATAACTGGTTTGTTTGTGACACTGACCAGAAGAACACATGCTCCTGTTGAGTAGGACGTGAAATTTAAACACTTGTACAGCCTTGCTAGTGGGTCCTGGCTGAATGCCAATTCTGTCAACCAATGTTTTAGGCTAAAATGCTTCATTTGATAGTATACATCATTTGTAAGTGATTTGTCATTTTAGACACATGTTTTGATTCTCTGACCAAATGCTATTGCTGATCCTCTCAAAGGAAGTCTTCTTTTAGGCCATTTCTACCATCAGTGAGAAGTGGGCCTAGGGCAACAGGGTTCACACAATCCTCCCCCTTCATAACCAGGAACTGCAGGCAAGAAAACTGGTTCCCGTAAGCAAATGTCCTTTAAAGAAAAACCCTTTTGAAGCTACCACAAAAGCAAGTGGGGGGGGGGTAACATAAATCATTTCCTTGTTCATCATTTACTGAAAGAAAAAATGAACAGAGGTGAGAAGAAAAGGGGAAAAAGGGATTTAATACATAAATTTGGGTTTGGGTAGAACAAATACTGACTATCTGCAGCCAGAAGGTAGTTCTGGACCACAGATGAATACTTGGTTGGGGGAATTTGAAAGAAATTGGCAGGTAATTGTGGTGGGAATGAGATTGCCCCCACGTGTTCTATATTATAACCATTGTTAACCTACAGGAGCACCCTGAGAACTGTCTAGCTATGTCTCTGAACCTCTACCCAGCAGCTGATAAATCTGGAATAAATGCAGCCACAATGGAGAAAATACCAAAATAAACTGATTCTCAAATAACGAAAACATGATCTTATAGATTAGATACTAGGTGTCCCCCAAAAGCTCATGTGTGAGACAATGCAATTAAGTTTAGAAGTAAAATGATTGGGTTATGAGAACCATAACTTCATCAGTGACTTAGACTACTTAAATGGATCAACTGGGTGGTAACTGTAGGCAGGCGTGTGGTGTGGCTGGAGAAGACAGGTCTTTAGGGGCATGCCTTTGGGGTTTATATTTTGTCCCTGGTCAGTAGAGCTCTCTTTGCTTCCTGGGTGCCATGTCCTGAGCTGCTTTTCTCCTCCACACCCTTCTGCCATGATGTTCTGCCTTAACTGGTGCCCACAGAATGAATTTGACCATCTCTGAACTGAGAGTTATGAAACTGTGAGCACCAAATAAACTTTCCCTCCTCTGTAATTGTTCTTGTCATGTGTTTTGATTACAGTGGTGACAAAGCTTACTAAAATACATAAGGACAACCCACAATATCAGTTTTTAACTAACTAGAAATAATAAAGAATAATTCAAATGTCCTTTGAGGCAGATAAAAACAAATGATCACAAAATAATGATTTGTTGCATAGAAAATATCATAGTTATATGGAGGTTTAATATTTCTCAAATTTCATGTTTTTAAAGTCAGTCAACTCTTCTTTTGAGCTATGAGTTACTGTTAACCTGTGCCAGGAGGGAGCCCATGAGTTAAAAGTTATTGTTGCTACCCAGAAGTGGTGCTGAGTACCTTACTGTGGTTTCCAGTCATCTAGGAAGCATTAACGACATACTGATGCAGGTACCACCCAGAGATTCTGCATGTACTGGTCTGTAATGCTCCTGGGTCACCTGGATTAAAAAAAAAAAAAAAAATCCCCACCTCAAGTGTTACCAGTGGACCAACTGTGTCCACTTTGCTTGGGAACCTGTTTGTAACGCTGGAACTCAAGGATCTACATTTGAATAAGATGCCACATGAATTGCCAGAAAAATAATTCTCAAAGAATTGTTAGAGAACCTACATTAGAATCACCTGAGAGTTTTAAAAATCATTATTTAGTTTAAAATGTGCCTATATTTTGGGCCCCAACTTAACTCCTGTGTGAGAATTTCTGGGAGTTGGGATGGGAAATGAGCCTGAGGATCAACAGTTGAACAAACCACCAGGTAGATCTTATGAGCATCTAAATTGTAAACCACTGTTCCTGAGAACGGAACTCTTTCTGAGATGGCTGAGGTCCTAGATCTGAAAGGCTTTGGAAGGGGTTGTAAGAGGGGAGAGAGGACCTGTTGTGCTCAGCCATGGAGCAGAACCCTCTGCTTCCTTCTTCAAATTAATACTAAAGACGATGCTCAGAAACACAGGGCCATTTGTGTCCACCCTTTCTATGAAGGAGTCAGATGTAAGGGTACAATGTGAGTTGCTTGCTTGTCTTTCTTCAAGTGCCAACTATTGAATGAGGGTTGAGACCAAGTTCAGTATTTTTGTTTCTTATCACAATTTAAAATATCCATCTCAGAAATAAAGGTCATTCAATGGAAAATGGAGGGAAGGGAGGAGGGATAGGCAAAGGAAAGACAGTGGAATGAATCTGACATAATTTTCCTATGTACATATATGAAAACAACATGGAGAATCCCTCCACCATGTATATCCATAAGAATGGGACTCTAAGTAGAAAAAGATGTATTCCATGCTTGTATAATTATATCAAAATGGATTTTGCTGTCATACATAACTAAAAAGAACCAATAAGTAAAGAAAGAAAAAAGAAATAGAAGTTATTGATAGGGACCCAAGAACCTCTCATCTTATAGGGGTGACTGACACAAAGTTGTCTAAATACTTTTTCTACCGAAACCCTGATTAAGTTCAGGCTGTTTCTAAATGCAGAAGGAGGTGCTCCCTTTAATGACAAATTGTAGCCTGGTAAAGAACAAAGCTACACAGCACAGGACCTTGATGGCAAGGGGCTGGCTTCTCAATTGGGTGTTAAGATTGCCCTCTGCTACCTTGGGACCATGCCCACCTTCCCAATTTCATATGCTGAAATCTGATACCAAATGTAATGGTATTTGGAGATGAGGACTTTGGAAGGTAATTAGGTTAAAAGGATGGAACTCTCAAGAATAAGATTAGCGCCCTTGTAAGAAAAGACCAGAGAGCTAGTTGTCCTCTTTCCAAAATGTGAGAATATAAAAAGAATTAATAGTTCGAGGCCTGTAAAAGAGCTGTTGCCAGAACTCAACCATGCTGGCACCCTGATCTAAAACTCCTAGCATCCAGAACTATGAGAAATAAATGTCTGTGGTTTAAGCCACTAGTCTATCACAATTGGTTATAGCAACCCCAATTTCCCCAATATTCCCCAAATTCAGTATAAAAAAAGCATTCCACTGTAACTTTTGTTCTAGTAATTCAGGTTACACCAACTCATGGCCATTATCAGGAACCTAAGTAGGACCTGGTTTTGGATTCATTTTCTAGGCCTCCCATAATGAAGTACCACAAAGTAAATCTCTTATTATAACAGAAATTTATTGTCTTACAGTTCTGGAGGCAAGACACCTGAACTCAAGGATGTCTTCCTGGGCTCCGGGGCCGAAAGTTGCCCCGTTGGGTTCTAGCCATCTTGATCATTTAAAGTCTTATAGTGGTTGTATTACATAACATATCTTGAGCATCCTGGACAGACTCTTGGCTGTTTATCAATGGCAACTATTTACTGGCTAAAAATGGGAAGCAATAATATTCATTTGACCAGTTTTCTCTTAAAGCTATTTCCATGA
Organism: Sciurus carolinensis; assembly: GCF_902686445.1. NCBI lineage: Eukaryota > Metazoa > Chordata > Mammalia > Rodentia > Sciuridae > Sciurus > Sciurus carolinensis. Next base: position 67,781,227 of record NC_062217.1, on the reverse strand, counting down.
TGATGATGACAATAATGATGGCATTCAATAATATTTTTTATTTTAATCATTCCTGAAATTCAAAGAAATAAAAGTACCTAAAAAAAAAAAAAGAAAAAGAAAAAGAAAAAAGAAACCCAAAACAAAACAAATAAAACCTCTTACAGTGGAGCTGCCTTGGTCTATTCTGTTTCTACCACCAGTGTTATGGTTTAGACATAAGGGAACCCACAGAGTTCATGTGGGGGTTCAAAGACGTTTTAGAGGTGGAACAATTAAATTATAAGAGCCTTAGCCTAATCAGTGGATTAATCCATGGATACAGATTGACTGGGCAGTAATTATAGGCAAATAGGGTATGGCTGGAGGAAGTAGGTCACTAGGGGTGTGCCTTTAGGTTTTAGGTTTTATATTTTTTCCTTGGTGAGTAGAGCTCCCTTTTTCTCTCTGCTTTCTGGTTGCCATGTTCTGAGCTGCTTTTCACCTCCATACCCTTCCACCATGATATTCTGCCTCACCTCAGGCCCAGAGCTAGGGCATTAGCTCACCGTAGACTGAGACTTCTGATACTGTGAGACAAAATAAACTTTTCCTCCTCTAAGTTGTTCTTGTTGGGTATTTTGGTCACAGTGACAAAAAGATGACTTAAACAATGAAATTAAAATCTCTTCCAGGGAATGAACCAGACTGGGTGTTATCCATCATTTAACCCACAATGCCTAATCTATTTCTTAGAACATTGAAAGACTTCATGAATGATTAATAAAAGATTATAAAGATTTAAGAAATGATTTTTCAGAGTCAGAAAATTTGGTTCACATTTTCTCTTTGGGCAGAACTGTATTGCCACTTTAGAAAATGCTCATGAATAGACTTACACTTATGCCAAGTCACCTTTTCTGTCACAAATGCCAAGTCACCTTTTCTGTCACAATGAAGACAACACCTTAGGGATGTTCAACATTACTCATCTCTCTAGTCACTACTCCCTGGTTCCTAATGTTTTGCCGCTAGATCAGTAACCAGCTTCCACCATAACATGAACAGGCTTTACTTCCTGTGAGGTTTCCAACATTGAAAGAGCTCTGGAAACTCAGGAAATGGACTCTCTGCTCTCTCTATCCCAGGAGTCAGTGAGAAAAAGGAGGACAGAGGTGGAGACATAAACAGTCAGTTACCATTGCTTCCCCCCAGGACCAAAATCTTGAGGGATTTATTAATTATCTAAACTTAGTGACATAAAAAAACAAGCTTTTATTTCTGTGGGTTTGGTATCTGGGCATTCCCTAGCTGGGTTCTATATTCAAGATCTCTGTTATAGTGTGGATCTAGAATGTCCCCCACAAGCCCATGTGTTAAAATCTTGGTCCTTTTTAAGGTTTAGATAGAACTATCCCCCCCAAACTCACATATATACATATCATATGATATATAGATATATGTATGCACACATGATACTTAAGATACATATACATATATAATAGAGAAAACCAGCATTTGGCATAGAATCTAGAACTTCTCTATTGCTAGCAGCCCTGCCAAAGGCCTTCCATGAGGGACCGTGTGGCTGTGGTGCTGGCAGATCATCTAGAGGCCATATGGAAAATTTGGGTGAGATTCATAGAAATGGTCCAATCACTTGGGGCCAAAGTGGGGACCACAAGTGCAAGGGACCAGACTTTGATCAAAAGTGAATAGAACTTAAGTTTCTCTTCTGAAGACTTCAACATTGATTGCCAACAGGTCAACCAGTCATTAGAAAGGCCTGGCACAATGGTGTCTAAGCCAGAGACTCTAATGGTGGTCCACCGCTTGCATGGACAGATTTTTGACCTTTGTCCTCTGTTGCCACACTTGTCTCCCATACGGCCAGCACTGCCTGGAGAAGAAGTGGATGGAGTTGAAGGGCCTGAGGAAGATCAGGAGGTCACCATGAGCTGAGCAGCTTTCCTCTGCCATGACCTTCAGCCATGATGCTCTGACTTACCACAGGTCCAGAGTAATGTAACTGGGCATCCGTGGACTGAACCTCTGAAATCATGAATCAAAATAAACTTTCCTTCCTCTGAGTTGTTCTTGGACACAGCAACAAAAAACTATCACAATTTCTTAGAATAGGTTAAATAAGGCCACATTAACAAATAAATCTTAAAAACCTCAATACCTTATTGTAAAGACATAACAAAACATAACAAAAAAATCAGCATTCCTTCTTCATATGAAGAAGTAGCTCCATTTCCCCCGAAGAGCTCCCTTCAAATGTACTTCTGGGATTCAGGCTGTCTTTATCTCCTAATAGTGCCATCTTGACATGGAGCTTCCATGATGAGCAGGGCAAGGGGAGAGAGAGAAAACTCACCTGTCCTTCTATCCTGTGCCCAGAAACAACTCAGGTCACTTATGCTTCAGATCATTGGACAGAACCAGTCACGTGCCTCAACCTAACTGCGAGGGAGTTGAGAAATGCAATCTTTCTGTGTACTCAGGAAAAGAAAATGGAAAAAAAAAAAAAAAAGGGACTTGGAAAAACATAATGTTCCCTCTGATAGAGAAAAGAATAAGTCAGACTGCATTTGAGTTTATGGTTCTGCCAGGGAGGTTAATCTTGATTGGGTCCTGAATGAAAACTATTTGAACTAGCTTGAAAGAAGTAGGCTTCAATAACAGGGTTGGTAGTAAAGTGGGGTTTTGTTTTGTTTTCTGTCTTAAATTTTCTAGACTACTTGCTTCCCTCCTCCTCTAGCTCTGTCCTTTGACCTGTCATTGCTCATATTCTCTCCTCCCCATTTGTGCTGAACCCACACTGCACAATCAACAAGCACATAAACTTATTGAGTTTCAGGGATAAACTCGATCGGTCCTGACAGTTGTTAGTTTTATTAAGGATTTAATGAGGAAAGAGATTTTTAAAATGCGTAGAAAGTTCCTCTAATAACTAACCACTTAATTTATCCATGTCTTTCATCTTCCCCCAGTAGCCATAATTAAGGTTTGATGACGTCACCGTGTATAATAATACTTCCATTTGTATCTCTCTTTCATCTCACAAAGTCTAGTACTGTCATCTACCGTGTCCTCACAACCACCTTGAGAACATGGTAAAGCAGACCTCATCCCTGCTTTGAAGATCAGGAAGTTAGAACACCAGGATGTGAAGTGAGCAGCCTGGGGGGCCAGCCTTGGCATTGTTGCTAGAGACCGGATCTCTCTACTTCTTGTGCTGTTCTTTCCCCCACTAGAATGTGGACACAGAGATCATCCTTAGAAGCAAGATAACCAAGTCTACTTTTAACTCTTTAACATGGAGCAATCCAAGTTGGCTCTAATCCTGTAATAAGAACATGATTTTCAAAAACATTTTCATCCTAGTGGCTGAGTCTTTATCAGCTAGCTGCTCTGGATGCCAGTGGCCCGTAAGGCTTAGCTGTACAGAGAGGGCCTGTTTTTCTGTGAAGGGTCAGATAATAATTTGGCTCTCACAACCCTTTTGCCTGCTTGTCTTTTTTTTGTTGTTGCTAATGTTGTTTCACAATATTTTTAAATGTAAAAATCATTTTCACTCATAGACTATTCAAAAATAGGTTGAAGGCTGGCTTTATACAGGCCATAATTTTCCAGACATGATATCCACATCGTTGACTGTGCTGTAGTATAAACTGGTTCTCACAGCTTTCCTGCAGACACCCAACCTGCCTTGGGACCTGTGTGGTAATTTTCTTATAAAGTCACAAATTGTCCCCTTCAGGTGAAGTGTGCCACATTTTGTCTCTGAATTTCTGGCCCTACCAGGCTGATGTAGTCTCTTCCTTCTGGTATTTCTGGATTTCTGACTTGCTTTGTGAAATGTTTTGAGGTTCCCTGGCATTTGGGAGCTCTAAGCATGAGGATCCTCTTCTCTAGAAAGTAGAACCTCTGTTGCCCTGCTGATCTTGGGTTTCTCACTTTCTTTTGTAAACTTGTCCCCTCCCCCACTTTTATTTTCTTCACTGTATCCTATTATCCTGGGAGTGGAGGCTGGGATACCTAGGATGTCAATCAAAGGCATTGAATATGATGTAGGTGAAGATAACAGGCTGGGGAGGCTCCTGAGGGCTCATTTGTTTCTTCCCTTCTGGAGTCCCCAGCAGAGCTGAAGTGTGAAGAGGTCACCAACCTCAGGTGATGTGGGTACTATGGTTTAGATCTAAAATGTTCCCCAAAGGGACCTGTGCTAAGGTTTGGTTGCCCGTCTGTGGTGCTATTTGGAAGTGGTGGAAAATTTGGGAGGTTGGACCTGGTTGGAAAAGGTGGGTAACCTGGGGCATGTCCTTGAAGAGTATATCTTGTCCCTGGGTCCTTCCTTTCTTGCTCTGCTTCCTAGGAGCCAAAAGGTGAGCAGTTTTGCTCCACCACACTCTCCCCACCATGATGTGATGTTCTGCCCCACACAAGCCCACAGTGATGGAGCCAATTAACTATAGACTGAAACCTCTGCAACTATGAGCCAAAATAATTTTTTCCTCCTCTAAGGTGATTTTCTAGGGTATTTTGTTACAGCAATGAAAAACCAACTAACATAGTAAACATGACTGAACAGATGTATGAATTATATCTCCGATACTCTGCAACAAAAAGATCAATCGATCACTTTTCATAAGCTTCTCCTAGGGATTTTTTTATTGATTGGCTCCTCCCCACCCCCATGCACAACATATTTTATTCATTCAGTGTTTATTTGCAATCCACTGTAGGTCTGATGTATGTAAGTTGTCAAAGTATAAAGATCATTTGTACATGGAAGCTCCTTAAGTAGCTTACATCTTTTAAGGAGATAAATTATATGTGGACAATTAGATGATACAGAATGATGAGTACAGATATAGAGTTTTACACAGGGTGTCACAGGAGCAAGAAAGGAAATCCCAGTTCTTTAGGGGAAGGGGATAACTAGGTAAGATGTCAGAAAGAAAGTGACATCAGAGTAAAGTCCAGTAAAAATGGTCAACAGATGGGGTGGGGGACAATATGAAATCAGAACTCTCCAGAGCCTAATGTGACTTGCTAGACAGAACGTGGAATTTAGGAAGGAGGGGTGAGTGGCAAGCTTTACAAGGAGGAAACGTGCCAGAATGCACTCTGTGCCAAGGCTAAGAGTTTGTTTGTTTATCCTGAAGGCAGTGGTGAGCGACAGTGGCAGGGCAGTGACATCACAAGGATCATGCTTTTGAAATATCTCTCAGGCTGTGATGTGGAGGTCGGACTGATGAAATCTTTGCAGCAGATCATTAACAGCAGTCCAGCAAAACATAATAAATATCAGAGCTACAGCTATGACAGAGGGATGGCAAATGGGAACATGTTCAAGAGATGATTAGGAAATCACAGGACTTGGTGACTGACTATGAGTGTAAAATACAGAAAATCCAGAATAATCTCCAGGTTAATGGCTTGAAAGTTGGGAAACAATGTTGTCATCAAACAACACTATAAACACTGGGAGAAGAGCAAAGAGGAAATTAGGGAGCCGGATGATTCATTCCATTTTAGACACGCCGGATCTGAAAATCCTCAGGGATGTCTAATTGAAGACATTAAATATGCAGTTGGAACAACTGGTTTGAAGGTCAGAAGCAGTGACTTGGATGGAGATTGTTTGAAATATTGGTAAATAGTTATTTGTTGAGGCCATGGATTTAGATGTGACTCCAGGGAGAATATGGAGCTTGAGAAGTAAATAGGAGCAAGGATAAAACCCCAGAAAACTGACTTTTTAGCATGCAAGAAAAAGAGCCTGCAAATGGCAATAGGAGGTGGAGAGGAAAGATGAGAGGGATAGGAACAGAATTAGAAATGTGTAGCATCACATTAGGCAGGAGTGGAAACAGTTTGAATCCAGTATGATAAGGAGGGGAAAAAACACTGACTTAATGTTGGAAAATAAGAGGTCACTTATTAAAAACAACTCATTAGAGTGTTAGAAATAGAAGCTAGTCTGGAGTGATTTGACCTGTGAATAATTAAAGAAGATAATGATGTAAATATTGAATGTAAAGTCTGAGAAACACTGTGTCGTGTAAAGAGCTACACAACACACAATATTCTTTTATCAATGTATAATCTCAGGTACAGCCTCTAAACCTAAACCTGTCTTTTGAGATACTCCATCTGAAGTATATGTAATTTCCATATCTCAATGGTAATAGAAGCATGAATAATAGAATCAATAGATTTATAATAGAATGTAGATCAACCTCTATTTCAAATCCCCTTTCTAACTCTATCCAATACAGGGAACTCACTATCTTAAAAAGACTCCTGTCCATTTACCGAATCACTCTGGTAATTAAAAGCCCCATTAGGATTTTCTGGCTTTGTGTCCTTTGGCCTTTCCCTAGTTCTGGACAATTCTAGCACCTTCCTCTCTTGCTGGCAGGAAGATGTCAGACTCTAGTCTCTGTCACGAGTAACTCTGATCACTGGGATCTTCCTGTTGCCCCTCTCCTGAAGCTTGAGCAGCAGGAAACCGTACCCTTGACTATCCTTTACTGACTCTTTTTAAATGTTTGTGTTTCAAGAATTTGGGGAAGAATATGTAATAATCAGAATCTCCATGGGTTGTGGAGAAGAGACAGAGGCTATAATTTGCCAGAACGCTCCAGTTGATTCCAACACACCAGATCTCCATGTTAGTTAAGAATGGCATTGAGTTTTCTCTTTTCAGTTGTATCAGCTTTAGAAATAAAATCAGACTCCATCTGTTATGGGCTGAATCATATCCTCTCCAAATTCCTATATTGAAGTTCTTATCCCCATGACCTTGAAATGCACGCACATTTGTAGATCATCTTTTAAGAGTCAATTCAGTTCAAATGAGCTGGTTAAGGTGGGCTAAAGCAATATGACTGGTGTCTTTCTAGAAGAGGAAATTTGAACACAGGTACAATGGGAAGACCATACATAGACACAGGTAGAGACAACCATTTATAAATCCCGGAGAAAGACCTCAGAAGACACTAACCTGGCCACTACCTGATCGCAGACTTCTAACCTCCAGAATTATTATTTTTATTGTTTCTAATTAGTTATACATGACAGAACAATGCATTTTGATTCATTGTACACGAATGGAGCACAACTTTTCATTTCTCCGGTTGTACATGATGTGGAGTCATACCATTCTTGTGATCATACATGTACCTGGGGTAATGATATCCATCGCATTCCACAATCTTTCCCACTCCCTTGCCCCTCCCCTCCCCTCACTCCTCTCTGCCCAATCCAAAGTTCCTCCATTCTTCCCTTACCCATCTGCCCCCGCTCCTTGTTATGTATTCACATCCACATATCAGAGAAAATATTTGGCCTTTGGTTTTTTGGGGATTGGCTTATTTCGCTTATATTCTCCAATCCCATCCATTTACCTGCAAATGTCATAACTTCATTCTCCTTTAAGGCTGAGTAATGTTTCATTGTGTATATATACCACAGTTTTTTAAATCCATTTATCTATTGAAGGACATCTAGGTTGGTTCCACAGTTTAGTTATTGGGAATTAAACTGCTATAAACATTGATGTGGCTGCATTGATGTTTATATAGTATGCTGACTTTAAGTCTTTTGGGTATAAACCGAGGAGTGGGATACCTGGGTCAAATGGTGAACCTCTAGAATTATGAGAAAAGACATTGATGTTTAAACCTGCCAATTTTGTGATATTTTGTCATAGCAACCTTTGCAAACTAATACAAAATTTAATGATACCATTGATTCCACTTTGTAACTAGATCATTTTAAAGGGGTTCTAAGTGATTTCTTTCTTAATCTTGTCTAGAATTGTGTCTAGAATCAACAGTAACCTCCATTTATTGCATGTGGTTTGCAAGATCTCTTTTCTTTGTCCCTTAAAAGATTAGATACATACATAGAATCAGACTCATGGCTCTTCTCTCCTTCTCTTGTCCTCCACAGATCACTAACACAGGTTCTTTTTGTATCCCAGATGTCATCTGTGTGGGTAATGGGATTCAAGCTCATTAGAGTAATTACACACTTTCTTTTCATCCCTTAACCAATCTCAGGCTTCAGTTGCCTCTTCTTAAGTGTGTTCCTTCTTTCTAGCCAATCACGTTGACAGAGACGATAAAAGGAAATTAGAAGATGACCAAGTCCATCTTCTCCCTGCTCAGTCTGTCGCAAATAATGGGTTTATGAAATATTTTTACTTACTTTGGATGCATTCAAATTTGCAATCTTTTGAGTTTTTTGTTAATTTTATCTTGATTTGGGCTTTACTCAATCTACCCCATTCTAACAGGTTAGAGGCATGCATTTTTCTGAACTGTCTCTTCTGCTATCTTTTTTTTGTGTTTTAACTTGGTGTTTTGCAGTTTGAGGATTCAAACTTAGGGCCTTGTGCATGCTAGGCAAGTGCCCTACCCCTGAACCATAACCTGGCCCTTCTGCTGCCTTTTGCTTGGTGGAAGTATTAAACATGGAGTCAAAACATTAGCATGCCATCAACTAACTGTGTGACCTGGGTGAAGCTGATCACTCTAGGTTTCTTTATTTGTGAAACAGAGCTAAAAAACAACCCCATTTCATAAGGCAAATCATTACAGAATTAACATATGCAAAATGCTTTGTAAATGATGTATTTCTGATATAAAAAGCCTTACTATTGCTGTCACTGTTATTATTAGATCTTCTGTTTTAGTTCTGAGTTCAAGTGGTTCTGAAACCACTTCAGTCTGTCTCTTCATTCATTTTTCACTTTTTATTCCTTAAAGAAATTCACAGGTTACAAAAGTCAAAGCATAAAAGAAAGAACGTAGTGAAAAGACTCCTCCCTATTTCTCAGCCTCTCAGAACTCAGTGCCTCTCTTTGAAAGCAGACAATATTCCTTATGGAAGCTTCCAGAAATATTCTGTGTGTATTCATATGTAACCTTCCCTCTCTCCCCTTCTTTTTTTACCCAACTAGTAACAGAATACCAGTTCCATTCTACATGGTTGTCTCTTCTTCCTCACAGTTTCTTCCACAGAGGGCCATAATGTCTGTCCTGGGAATTTCCTGTTCTCATGGAGTCAGCTCCCATTTAAATTCTCTGATTTGGATTCAGGGGTTTCTTTCCTCAGTTCTTAACATCTATCCTTTAATAGTCTATATTGTGCATATAACTTATATATTTTGGTGACAAGTTGCTTTTCTCTCTAACCTTCAATGGAAGGAAAAACCACCACCTTTGACAACAAGAAACCTTGGTTCTTACAGACCAAAGGAAAGATGTAGTTCTTCATAGAGGTGATGCCATAGTTCATTTTCTGTTGCTGTAACAGAACACTTGAGACTGGGTAATTTATAAAGAAAAGAGGGTTATTTGGATCATGGTTCTAGAGGCTAGGAAGTTGACAAGCACAGTGCCAGTATCTTCTATCCATTCAGGTGAGAAAGGCACTAATTCATTTATGAGAGCTCCACCCCCACCACCCAATCTCCTGCTAGGTCCCACCTCCCAACACAGCTGCGTTGAAGAATTAAGGTTCCAACACATGAATTCTGGGTGACAGATCCAACCCACAGCAGGTAATGTTTAAATGTGTTCATGAATGGCATCATGGCGTAATGGAAAGAGGTTGTGCTTCGGAGTCAGCCAGGTCTAAGCCTGATTGCACCTCTGAAAGAGGCACAGGCTCATTCCTGAGCCTTGCTCCCCTGAGTCTCTGTTTTCACAATTGAAAAGTGGCACTGATAAATAACCACCATCAAGGTGTCATTACACAAGGTCTGGTATATCACACCTTTCAAAAACACCGACCCTCTTTGTTCTAATACAATCCTAATACAGTGGTATTACATTACCATTTTCTCATTTAAAAATACTTTTCATTGAACAAGTTCCAAATCATAATGATAAACACTTCTTCCTCATCTACTGAGTTTCCAGAACTGAGCTAGATGGTAAAAGTGCAAAGAGGGAAAGACATGTTCCCCATTCTGCAAGAAGATTATAATCTAATTGGGGAGACAAAATATCCAAAAAAAGAGTCAGTGGCACAACATGGCTATACTTAGGAAAAGGGATGAAATTATATAGTGACAAAAATAGAAAGAAAAGACTTTTGCATGAAGAAATAAGAGATGAAGACATGCTATATACAAAATGCTGTTTTGCAATGCCTAGTGATTTTATTCCAAAATTACGAGTAGTCCGGTATTTAGAGAACACAACAAATATCAGATCAATGCAACAAAAGGAATAATTTGTACACATGTTTTATCCTGTTTTTCTTAAATGAGGAAGGTGCTCTGAAGACTTGTCATTGTGGGACAAAATTAACTTTCTTTCGACATGAACTTAAGCTATCCATTTTATTCTTGGATGGCATATATGATGTACCAGGCAGTTTATATACCTATAGAAGGCAGAAAGGCTACTAAAGGTGCAGCCTGAATTTGCAGACTTTGTTCCCTTTCATTAGAGTTCAATGGAGTAAATAAATATGAGACACAATTAGACTAACAGTCAATGGAAACTCATTTCTTGTTGACACAGCTACATTTCTTTCTACTCTTTGTTGTTATTGAAGTTATTTGTCCAGGGTCTTTATAAAAACACACACATACACACAACTCATGACTAAGACAGTACTTACTAAAACAGGAACCAAATAAACCTGCCCTGATCACATTCATGAGGTAATTCAATTGAACTATTCCACATGAAACCTCGAACACAATAGCCCAAACCTCTGAATGTAGCGGCATAATCAGGGTGGAGAATTTATCGTGGGGGCGATTAAAAATTGCATCAGAGAAATAATGATCCGTCCTTTAATTACTTTCCTTTGTAGTGAGCTTAGATCAATATCAACTGTTTGTTTTATTCAAGCCCTTTTATTTTTCCCTTTTAAAGAAGACATTGCGTGACTGTGCAAGTACAAGAACTAAGAGAAACTCATAAGCCCTTGGCAGGGAGGGTACAAAGCATGATACAACTGACAGACGTTGGTCCTTGCAAAGAAAAACTTGTGCTGAAAAACTCCTAACAGTCCACCAGAACAGGACTATCATCATTTGTCAAACGGTTATGAAGGTATGGCGAACGGGTGAAAGATATAGGAAAAAAAGAAAAAGTTGGAGGTTATGTACAGATTGGTGTTTTTAAGTGTCCCCCTGAATGCAGCTATCCAGTGTCGTAGCTTAATTAGTTGCCACTTTTAATCTTTCCCTGGGCTCTCATTGTTAGTGCCAAGTGTCATTACTATTATTATTGTTTTATTTTTTGCCAAGGAAAATGAGGAAATGAATATTGGCTTTTTAAAAACAAAAGATACTCTAGGAGCAAACCCAAAGTTCCCATGCCAACTTGGAAAGAACATATGGAAGAGAAAGAAAACATCCTTTGAGGGTGGCCTGTGTTGAGGGCGCGTATTGTGATCTGCTGGGGACATTGCACCTGGTTCCCAACACAGGTACCAGAAGCAAATAAAACCACACACTTCTGTGGGGTGTGGCATCATCCTGAGGTCAGAGGTCCTGAAACTGGATTCTGTCGAGTTTGAAAACTTAAGGAGGACTTGGGAGATAATTTAGAGAGAGTCTAAGTGTTAAAGTTGATGTGTAATGGACATCATTTCTCCTTGGGTTGGCAGGGGAAGTGTCACAGGCCTTCTTTAAGGGATTGTTTCTTTGTGCAGGGGGAGCCGCTCTGGTATGCACGGTGGTGAGGGAGTGAAGAGTTGGGCGGCCATATTGCTGGGTCAAGTCTTCCTGCCTTATCTTGGTCAGTGGTATATTTAGGAGGGGGATTTCTCTTGTGGTTTTGTGGTCTTTCATGTTCAACCCATTAGTGGCCAGTGCAGTGTGAATTAATAAGCTGGGCTCTGGGAGCTGCTTGGGTTTGAGTCCTTACCACCCACTCACTGGCTGTGTGACTTGGCCACCCTGGGTCCCGGGGTCACAATCATTGTTTTCTCATCATGTTGTTTCGAAGAATAAGAGGATGTGCCAGGAGGAGTAGAATTATTTGCACATTGTATATGTTCAGTAAATGTAGGCATAATTAGTATTGATATATGATAATGACTATACAACCACGTTTGATTTGAATGTTCAGAGAAAGAAGTATTTTATAAATGCTTAAGAATTAAATGGGAACTTGTTTTTGTTGAAAAAAAAAAAAAAAAAAAAAAACCCTTATAGGGACTGGAGATATAGCTCAGTTGGTAGAGTGCTTGCCTTGCAAGCATAAGGCCCTGGGTTCAATCTCCAGCACCACAAAAACAAAACAAAACAAAAATCCTTGTAAATGTTACTATAATACTTTTTAAAATAAATACACTCACGGCATTTCCTACCACTAGTATAGTAAAAATGTAACTTCTGATGATAATCTTGCAGGGCATCCTTCTGAACACAAACAATTGTTATAATGCACTAAAATAAAGGTATGTACCAACCCAGATAATCCCTTGGAGGTCTTTTTAATTGTGATGTGTATCTTAGGTAAAAGATTTTTCTCCTTATAATTTACCATTAAGTGCAGAAAACAGCATATAAATCCTACGGGATGGGTCCAGTTTGTTGGTTACAGATAATTGAAATTTGGTAAATGAGAAAATATAAAATTAAATACATTTAAATTTAGACTCAAGAAACTAGAAAAGTTGTAATAAAAAAATCTAAAAGAAGCAGGAGGGAGGAATTCATAAATGTAAAAGCAGAAAATAATAAATTGAAAAGTGGAAATAATTAGGATTAATAAGTAATCTAAAATCAACCTCAGTAAAAAGTACAGTCTGACCGTTTAAATCAAGGAAAGCAGAAAAAAATTAAATATACGAGATTGTAAATAAGAAAGCTGATATAACTACAGAACACCAAGAAATTATAAATAATAAGAGAACACCATTCATAATTCTTTGCTAATCTATTTGAAAAACTTTATTAAATACATAATATTTCAGAAAATACATAAATTTTAAAAATGGAAATAGGGAAAAGCTAAAAGAACTACAACAAAGGAACAAATAACCAGAAAAGAAATAGCAAAGTTGTCAAAGAATTGCTCTCTCTCCCATACCTACCATAGGTCTCAGAGTAAATTTTTAGAAAATCTTTTTAGAATAAATTAAGCTTATGTTAATGAAGTCTTTATTAAGCACATAAAATGATGGATATTAAGTCTTTCACTACATGTGACCATCATAATCTGCTACTAAAACTTGACAAAGGTAGTAAGAGCAGAAGTAGGATTAAAGGATATAAAACCATAAGGAAAAATTAACAAATTCACCAGAGCATTAAAAAGTATACAAGATTCCAAAAGAGAACTTATGTTAGAATTGGAGTAACAACTCAACATTAGGAAATCTATTGATGCAATTTACTGCATTGATAAGACAAAAGAAACAAGAATAGCTATGATAATAAATGTTAAAAATGGTTTCAATAAAATTAAATGCTTTTTAATTTAAAAATTTCAATAAACTAGAAATAGAAAGATACGTAATTAAAGTAGTATGCTTGTCACAAATCAAAGCCAGCATTATTGTATGAGTAGTAAAAATATAGAAGCTTACAATGTATTTATGCTTATTATTTCCAAATATTATTCTGGAGGACAACCCAATGGTAGGGGGAAGAGAAAGCAAATGAAAGAAATAAAAAGTGTTTTTCTTAGTTACCCCAAATTATCATTTCTTAAGGATTATATTCATTACCTAGATAACATGAGAGAATCAACTGAAAACCAGACTAAGAACTGAGCTCAGGAAAGAAGAAAAAATAAAGACAGTTATCCTGTGCATAGCTGCTCTTCATACTAATAATAATCAGTTCATAACAAAAATAACATTATGAGCACCTAAGATTTCCCAGATGTAAGGACACTTGAGTGGATTAACCTGATATGGTATGAAAAAAAGTCCATATTAGCAATCAAAGAACTATAAATTGAGATGACAATACATCTAAATAAGCAAAAGTCAGAATATGGTAATTATCTGTACTAGTCAATGCAACAAAGCAAGTACTCACATATCATTATTGTTGGGATGCAAACATTATAACTTTACTAAGGATATTCTGAAATTTATTTCAAAAATCCCTAATACAAAAAAGAGAAAGAAGAAAGAAAAAAGAAAAAATAACTAATAAGAAATGGCCTGAAGATATATAATTAATAATGATAATTAGTTTAAGTTCAATAAAGATATGGTAACATAAATGGCAGTGAATATATTACTATTCGGTCATCAAAAATGTGTGCTGTAGAAGACTCTTTGGTGACTTGGAAAGACATACACACATGCATACACAAGCATATCTTGAAAGCAGAAGGAACTGGTGACCATTTCTCCCTCCCTCCTTCTTGTATGTTGGCCTTTATTGGTGTCTTTGAGAACTATGGAACTGGATGGATAAGAGCCAAAATTGTAGAGATACCTGAAGGTGAGAAGTAAAAGGAATAGAGATGATAACATTTGGAACTTTCCTGAGTATTTTTGAGTCCCAGTGGAGAAAGGGGTAAAGTTAGTCTTAACGAAGCCTTATTAATGAAAAGTCTTATGCAGCTGTACACTATTACTTAAAGACCCTGGTGACAAAGAAAAGAACAAATATTGGTCTATTACCATTTCCCTCATTATTATATGAAATCTTATATTCTAGAAGAAAACAAAGATAGGAACCAGTGACAGCAGAAGCATTAATTGGTTCTGGAATTAAAGACCTGAATGGCACTGTACTTTATGGAACTAAAGAATGGAAAAATGCATGTTCCAAATATAAATCATCTATTTCTCAATCTCCCACAAGTACTTCAACAGGGTACTTTGGAATGGGGTAGAATTACTGTGATAGCACTTAGGACTTTGGCTAAGGGAAATGTGGGTTTAACTGTTAATATATTACTCTAGTTTGTCTGAAACTATATTTCACTTTTTTTTTAAAGGATATTTTCTTTAGGTGTAGAATTGTAGACTGGCAGTCATTTGATTTCAACAAAGTTGCAATTCCACTGTCTTCTGGCTTCCATTATTTCTATTGAAAAATTAGATGTCACCTTATTCTTTTAATGTTGACTCTTTATGGCTAACGTTTCCTTTTTCTCTGACTAATTTCTCAATGTTTTGGGTGTTTTGTTAATTTTACTTTGCTGTGACTCAGTATAGTTTTATGTATATAATTTTTGAGGTTATGGTGTTTCTTGAATCAGTGACTTGAGGGCTTTGTCAGTGTTAGAAAATTCAACACCATTGTTTTTGCCTCGATCTCTTTTTCTTGCATTCTTCTCATTTTAGGAGTCCAGTTATACACAGGTTAGATATTTTAACCATGTACACCATGTGATTCACATTCTTTACTCCATTCTCTCTCCCCAACCCTCACACTTGCTTTCTTTTCCAGGACTCTAGTCTCTCTTTATCTGTATTTAATATTATATTAAATCTATCCTTTAAGTTCTTTATTAAGTTTGTTACATTTTAAAATTGAGAATTTCTTTTTTTAATGGACTTAATTTCTCTATTGGAATTTCCTGTCTGACATCAGTGATCTTGAATACATTAAGCCTAGTTTTTTAAAGTCTGTTTCTGAGAAATCGACCTTAATCACCATGCAGTTCTATTTATATTGTATGTTTTTTCTTGATCCTCTTTGTCAGTATACCTGACAACTTTTGATTGAATTGTGGACATTATTTATGAGAAATTGTAGAGGGGCTGCATTATATCTAAAGAGTGCATTTTCTCTTCTGGTAGGCAATTAGAATAGGAGTATACCACCCTAATCAGGCCCAGTATGAAGATGATTATATGCTGAGTAAAGCTTTCTTTGTGAAGAATAATATATTATTATTCTTCCAGGTCCTTATTGTAAGTCTGGGGTGTTTATCAAGGTCTCTCACCCTTGGAAATCTTTGTGAAGAATAATATATTATTATTCTTCCAGGTTCTTATTGTAAGTCTGGGGTGTTTATCAAGGTCTCTCACCCTTGGAAATCTCTGGATCTCAGATTTTGCCCACCCATACTGAGAGACCATCTAAAACTCTCTTTAACTTCTTTGCTAATTAGTTACTTTTATTTTCCTAGAATACAGGCCTTTTGGAAGACCTCACTCTCCAAAGGAAAAGTAGCACCAAATTTTTAAATTTTTTTTGTACCTTTTTTGCACTTTTCTGCTATCTGGAATCTTGTCCCTTCTATTCTTGGCCACCTTCATAACCTGGAACTCCAATTTTTTCTCTTTAGTTTACTATAAACTCTGTTCACCTTCTTTGCAGTTAGCCTCATATTTCTGATTGGTTCTCAGTTCTCAAACACACCTCACTTATAAAACAGCAAGTATCTCAAAGGAAAAGAGCATGAAATGTTAGGCTTCCCTTTAGGTATTTCCCTTTCTTTTGATATCTTGAATTCTCAAGTTAAGTCTGTATAGGGAACTTTCTGATTCCTTCTAACAGGTTTTACTTTTGTATGTTATTCAATTTTCTAATTATTTTTTGGAGAAGGGCTTGTCTGATAAAACCTAATCATTTACAGCAGAAAGGGGTTATCCTCTGAAGGACAGTCAAGGAATAATTCTTGATTCTCAAAGATGTCTTCCCCGTGAACCTGGTCAGCATGTCAGTTTGAAAATCAGTAGTGTATTTCAGAAGTAATACTCTTTGACTTCTCAGCCTAGGTCACTTCAGTGCCATGCATTCCTTCCTTAATCTCTTAGGAACCTCATACTTGGAAATCATGTTTCATTCTATAAGAAATCTCAAGACCCTTGTTGAGATCACTGGGGTCCATAGCCAACAGCTTTAACTGAGATACCAGATTACAGAGAGTACCAACTGCCAAGCATGTGGCTAAGTCATCATTTGAATGGATGCTCCAGTCCCTGATCAAACTGCTTCATGTGAAGCTATATGGTGCCAACGTGAGCCATAAATCCCTGAATGATTTGAAGACTTGTAAGCCAAATAAATGACTATTAATATTCTGAGCCACTAGGTTTGGAGACAGGTTGTTATACAGTAAGAAGCAACTGCTTTAGAAGATCTTTCATAAGTATGATTCTCTGTTTCCTTTGTAACCTCACTTCTGCATTTTCTCTTATCTATGTTACTCTGGACTTTTGTTTGAATGTGCTTAGAATATTTTCCCCTATACCTCACTCCCTTACCTTATTCAAATGAGAACTTAAGTATGACTTTATCAGAGGGAACTTTCTGACTATTTTGGTTTTCTCCATAACTCTTATCATCAACTTACATAATTGTATTATTTTGGTTCCTTATTTGTATTTCCCCTTAAGAACATAAACCACATGAAGGAACAGGATTTTTCTGAGTCCCAAGGGCTTATAATAGACATGTAGTAGGCAATCAATAATTTACTTATAAATAAGCAAATTTATTTTAAATTTGGCCCATTGAATGTTTCCTCTCTTTCCAATTCTCATGTACTCATAAGTGGGGAGATTCCATGCAAGCATTAAGGATTCCCAAGAAATCTCAATCTGCAAGATGTATTCACCATTCTCAAAGACATTCTTTTTTTCCAAACCAGTATATGACCCTGGATACGTTTACTTCTCTGTTCTGTCTTTCAGTTTCCAAAGACCAAGCTGCATCCACTAAGTCTTAGGAATGGCCAGAGATCTTTCCACTCCCTTCTTAACTTTCCTCGCTGGTGCTATTTCTCTTTCCTTTCCATTCAGGTCCTGGGAGAGATTTGTTTCCTGTCTTTTGGGAAGGCATAGATTACACAGTGACTCTTGCCTATTAGTATACCTTCCATCAAAGACCAACGTTTTTAAGTTGCCAAAGTGAAGGGAAATGTAAACCCTATCTCAATTGTTCTCCATATTTTCTCCATTTTTCAATCTACATTTTCTATCTGGAATAGAGTGTCTCTCTTTTCAATGGATCCTGAAAGTATCATTCTATTTAGCACTAACACCTACTCTCTGTGTCTTACAACCAAGCATATTATGCAATCTTGTTGCCATAAGTAGTAAGAATAGATAAACAATGTTCTTAATTTCTTCCTTGAACATTTAGGTGCCAAATATCAAAAGATGTCATTTGGTTGGATTAAGCGCACTTCCTTTCTACATACAATTCATAGATGGTTATGCAAATGGAAAAGTAACAGGGACCTTGCATGAAAAATGAACATCTATTTGCTCTTTTCAAAAATGACATATCTAGAAACTATTTGCCTTTGGCAATAGGTTATGAAGATCACTGTTTATAGGGCTTAAGAGACAATATAATCATAGATTTCAACCACTCAAGAATTTCTAAGCATCATAGCTAAAAAGAGCTTTTGTTCCAAATTTCTTTATTTTTCATAAAAAAAATATGCATAAGAGTTGCTGGGCATGGTGGCACATGCCTGTAATCCCACCTCCTCAGGAGGTTGAGGCAGGAGGATTGCAAATTTAAGGTCAGCCTAGGCAACTCAGAAAGACCCTATATCAGAATAAAATTAAAAAAAAAAAAAAAAAAAAAGGACTGGGGATATAGCTCAATGGTGGAGTCCTTACTTAGCTTGTGGGAAGTCTTAGTTCAATCCCTAGCACTCCTCACTCTGCATTACATATATGAATTTATTTGACTAAAGAGCTCTGAAATAGAAATAAAGAAATCCTCCATATTTAATTATGATTCTTTGCTTACTCTGTGTTTACGGCACTCTAAAAGGGAATTTGCTCTTTTTCTAGATTTCTTCTTAAGTTGAGTTTTCATTCTGAAACCTATCTGCTAGGTCAAAAGATAGTTAATACAAAGAAGAAGAAGGAGGAGGAGGAGGAGGAGGAGGAGGAGGAGGAGGAGGAGGAGGAGGAGGAGGAGAAGAAAAAGAAGAGAGGTTGGCCAAGTGGGTTGAACAGTTTATCAAGGAATGAAAGAATTTAGCATGAACATGTCCTCTTCTTATCTAGTTGTAAGTAAATAGCACTGGAAATATGTGTGTCTAAAATAATGAATTTTGGGGCATAACTAACAACATTTAATGTAAAAAGATTTTAAAAAAATAGCAAAATGGTTAAATTAGAGAACAGAGATTCAGTATAACTGAACAGTTCTCATTATACCTAAGAACAAAATCAATGACACAGAGAGTATTTACAGTAGAAGCATTTCATACCTACTTAAACCTCAGAAACAAGGTATGACCCAACAGATTAAGTTATATGCTGTTTTTAAAATGTTTTATTTTATTTTATTATTTTCACAATTACTGGTGCTTCTTAAAAGATTAAGGTAGCTGCTGTTCTTTAGCTTTGTTTCAGGATTTTAAAAAATTTTTACTGGTTCTTTCCAGTTATACATGATAATAGAATCCATTTTGATATAATTATACAAGCATGGAATATCTTATTCTATTTAGGACTCCATTCTCATGGATGTAGATGATGGTGGGATTCATTGTGATGTTTTCATATATGTACATAGGAAAATTATGTCAGATTCATTCCATTGTCTTTCCTTTTTCTATTATCTTTCCTCCCTTCCCTCCATTCCCCATTGTCTAATATACTGAATTTCTATTCTTTCCCTCCACCCCCCTGATTTGTAGATTTATTTCCACATATCAGAGAAAACATTTGACCTTTGGCTTTTGGGGACTGGCTTATTTCAATCAGCATGATAATCTCCAGATCCATCCATTTACTGGCAAATGTCATAAAGTCATTCTTCTTTATGGCCAAGTAATACTCCACTGTGTATGTATACTACAATTTTTTTTTTTTTTTTATCATTCATCTGTTGAAGGGCACAGGTGCCAGCAATTTGTTCAAAATAAACTCAACAGTTTTCCAGTGTATATCTCAAATGATGAAGAAAAGAACTGTTGACTGAAACTCTGTTGGTTTTAGTATAAGGTACAGCAGCAATCATTTGCTCCCTACCACTCACCACCTTGTATTTCTGCAGCACTCTTTCCCTCAGTCAGCTCTCCAGGCTAAGAGGCTGTGGGCAGTCTCTGTTGACATAAACTCTAATTTGAGCTTCCAAGTCTACTAATTATTTAATAAGAAACTTCATCCCCTCTCATACAGATAATAAATAGAAAATAGATTAACTTCCTTTTCAATTATGAACAGCCCCCTCTGAAAGAACTGTGGAGAAGAAGTCCTCTCTAGGAACCCCTTTTTGCAATGTTCCTTAGTCACTCCCTCTGGCGCCCCCTGGCAGCTCCTGTAGCTGCTGCTCCCTTCTGTGCTTGATTAGTAATGGCCGATAAGGGCACTTCCTTCCCTATAGTCAAATCTTCTGTAAGATCACCACTGTTTATCTCTTCCTCACACAGCCAAGAACTGTTGGAACCCTCTCTGGCAGCACCACATAAACAGAGCCACCTTCACTGTTGAGCCCACCAGGACCATATAATTCTTACAAAGAAGGTCCATGGACTTACAGTTAATGGGGGGAAGCTAATCTACATGTGCTGCATATTAGCCTATTTTTAACAGCTATTTTACATTCATTTGCTATCCCCAGAGGTAGGTCATAGTTCCTCCAACTCTTTTGGAATGGAGCAAGCTTTTAGGTTCCCCAACGTGTCCCAGCAAGGGCAAGGTATTGCAGAGTCCTTCACTTCCTCCTGCAAGTGGCGGACCCCATGTGACTTGAGTTTTTGCCAAACAAGGCACAGTCCTCTTCAGACATTCCTTTGTAGGGCACAGGAACAACAAGTACTCGGAGCCTAACAAAAATCATCAGGTATCCATACCCAGGTATTCAAAATGAATTCTTGTGACAAAACTCTGCATACACATAAATACTCAGCTATGTTTGCCTATGTGTGTAAACACACAGAAAGTATTTACTGTTCAGCTTTTGTGATTCTGTGTATGTGTGTGTCATAGTAAACTTCTAGAAATATCATTTACTCTTTCTCTTCCTCTCCAACTCATTATATCTGGCTCTCAAAACTAAGTTTAGGGGTTACTTCTGAGATCTGTCTGAGTCACAAGCAGGATGATAAATATAGACTATGGGGTAGGAGACAGCAGAGTGTACAGAACAAACTCACTGGCTTGCGACTGAAAAGAGGTTTAGTGTCTGTTGTGTTGTGCCTATAATTCTGACTCTGATGACTTGGTTTGCTCCATCTAGAAAATAAAAGCAACGACATATACACCCAATGGTGTAGCAAATGCACCTAAATTATACTCCATAGTCTTTAACTGGCCTACTATCCTTCCTAACTCCCTACAATACTACTCACATGATATTATAGACCAATTTAGTGTTTTCTGATCAAATAATTTAAAATCTCTTTTAAAAAATTCTGAATCTCATCTGAATAAAATGCATAAACTCTTTTTTCGATCTTTTCTCTTTTTTCTCTCAAGAATAGTGTTGGGACCCAGGGAAGTGTGGTTCAAGTGACTTCATGGCGGCAGAGTGGACACTGGGTCCTCGTTTGCTCTGGACTATGTAGGAGACAGTTGTTGCCTGAAAGGTCCTGGCCCTGAGTCCCTGCAGAGGTCTGTGCTTGTGCAATTTATGGTCTGGCTCTCAGTATGGCAGGGCCTGACCATGCTCTCCAGAGCACTGGCTCCTCTCACTTTTTTAATGGATATGGTTATGACTCCAAGTTTGCACCTATTAGCTCTCCAACTGTTCACTTCCATCCATATTTTCCCTACCAGAGTCACTCTAGTCAAATTTCTCCATCCTGATTCTTGACTAACTGTACCCAACTCCATTCCAAAGATGTGTGGAAACTTAAGGGCTCTGCATAGTCCACTGGTGACTTGAGGCTCTCTTGTGTGCATAAAGGCTCTCTTCCTGCTCTCTGTATAATGCTCTGACTCAGGCGGCAGGTCAATCTGCAAGTAGACTTCCTCTCAGATAGTAATGTAAAGCGTGGCAGGAGCCCTTTTTCCCTAGGAGCTTTCTGAAGTGTATTTTGAGAGCTTTTCCTCAGCTTTTGTACTGTAACCCAGAGGGGAGACCAGGAAATTTACCTCTCTCTGTCTCCTCTTGGTTTCTCTAATTTTCTCATGATACTTGTGCTAGAAGAGGAAGATATACCTCTCCTTTCTGAAATGACGATTAAACATAAACAGGTTCAAAATAATAGAAAGTTTCTTCTGGTGTTGGGATGGAGGTGAGGTAGTGTTTTGGTTTTATATTGATACATAATAAATCATCCCCAAATTTAGCAGCTTAAAACAATATCTACTTTTATTATGTTTCAGGACTTTGAGGACTCAGAATTTGGAAATGTATCCACTGGGCAGTTCTCTCTTCTACATGATATCAGCTGAAGCAGCTCAAAAAGGACTGGAGAATAACCTTCCAGGAAAATTCACACATACTCCTGGCAAGTCCACATGGGTTTTCTTGGGGACATGTACACAACAGATCTCCTTAGGCTTCCTAATAGAGTAGCGACTGGGTTACAAGAAGCCTATCTGGGGCCTTCTTTCTTAGAATGGCACTTCATTCTTTAGAATAACCTGTTCAACAAGGTGAGCCTAGCTTTAAAGTGTGTGTGTCGGGGTAGACTCTATCTCTTGATGGGAAATAGGTGAGAAAGGAATTGATGTCGGCCATCTTGGAAAATCAACTACTATAGACTCCATGTAGTCATTCAGGAACACAGTCTGGTAGTTGCTTTGCTAGGCTTAATAGGTAGCTTCAAGGTCAACCTGAGGATTTCCTTCATCCCAGACATCTGGAAGGAGGGAACATGTATGGGACATTTTTAAATTTAATCTGTCAGCATTTCAACTTACTTTCCACTGAATAGAATTTAGCTACATGGTTATATCTGAGTGTAAGACAGGGGGAGATAGTGACAGTGGCTTCTCTGTGGATCTAGGAGAGAGAGAGGGAGGGAGGAAGAGAGGAAGAAGAAGAAGGAGGAGGAGGAGGAGGATGAAAAGAAAGGAAGGGAAGGGAAGAGAAACAAGTGTGGCGATTTCTATAGCAACTAGTTTACAAGGTACAGAAATGCCTCTGAAAAGACTTGAAGTTTGCCTGTCTTCATCACATATGTTTTACATAATAAAATCAAATGTGCACTTATTATTAGACAACTGTTTAAAGCAACATTTTTTGTTGTTGTTTAAAAAACATAGATCAAATCTGGGCATAGTGGTGCATGCCTGTAATCCCGGTAACTTGTGAGACTGAGGCAGGAGGATCACTAGTTCAAGTCCAGCCTTGGCAAACTAGTGAAACCCTGTCTCAAAATAAAAAAATGAGGGCTGGGGAGATAGCTCAGTTGGTAAAGCACCCCTGCTTTTAATCCCCAGTACCAGCAACAAAAAAAGATATTTATTCTTTCTTTTTACTTCTGACATTCCAGGCTTATCCATCACTACTGCTATCACTTATTCCCAGAATTCTGCCTTTAAGGTAATTGCTTCTCTGCTGTGGAAACCTGATTCATTTATTATGTAGAATTTTCACATATGTTTTTGAAATTGAATATTTAAGAGAAAGTCATATTGACTATTTTTTTCCCCATAAAGCTGTATAACAAGTACTTTGTTTTTTTTTTTTTTTTTCAGAATGGTAAGTATCACTTGCTATTAAAGAGTTATGCCAATCTTGTGGGGCACAATTGGCCACACCTGCAATCCCAGGAACTTGGAGAGCTTGGGAGTCTGACGCAGAAGGATCACTAGTTTGAGGCCTGCCTGGGCAATGTAGTGAGAACTTTTCTCAAACTAAAAATAAAAAAGGGCTGGAAATGCAGGTCAAGAATTTGCATAGCAAATGAAGGCCTAGGTTCTGTTTCCAGCACTGAAAAAAAAAAGTAGAACAAAATATATTTTAAAAATTGTTTTGCTCTTCCTACAAGAGTGGGAGAAAATCTTTGCCACTCATACTTCAGATAGAGCACTAATTTCCAGAATATATAAAGAACTCAAAAAACTCTACACCAAGAATGCAAATAACCCAATCAACAAATGGGCTAAGGAAATGAACAGACACTTCACAGAAGAAGATCTACAAGCAATCAACAGATATATGAAAAAATGTTCAACATCTCTAGTAATAAGAGAAATGCAAATCAAAACCACCCTAAGATTCCATCTCACCCCAATTAGAATGGCGATTATCAAGAACACAAGCAACAATAGGTATTGGCGAGGATGTGGGGAAAAAGGTACACTCATACATTGCTGGTGGGGTTGCAAATTAGTGCAGCCACTCTGGAAAGCAGTATGGAGATTCCTCAGAAAACTTGGAATGGAACCACCATTTGACCCAGCTATCCCACTTCTTGGCCTATACCCAAAGGACTTAAAATCAGCATACTACAGAGATACAGCCACATCAATGTTCATAACTGCTCAGTTCACAATAGCCAGATTGTGGAACCAACCTAGATGTCTTTCAATTGATGAATGGATAAAGAAACTGTGGCATATATATATATATATATATATATATATATATATATATATATATATAATGGAATATTACTCCGCCATAAAGAATGATAAAATGATGGCATTTGCAGGCAAATGGATGAAATTGGAGAATATCATGCTAAGTGAGATAAGCCAATCTCAAAAAAACCAAAGGACAAATGATCTCACTGATAAGTAGATGATGACACACAATGGGGGGTGGGAGAGGTTAGTGTTAGGGTTAGAGTTAGGTTTAGGATTAGGGTTAGGGAGGGTGGCAAGAATGGAGGAAGGAAGGACTGTATAGAGGGAAAAGAGGGTGGGAGGGGTGGGGGGAAGGGAAAAATAACAGAATGAATCAAACAACATTACCCTATGTAAATTTATGATTACACAAATGGTATGCCTTTACTCCATGTACAAACAGAGAAACAACATGTATCCCATTTGTTTACAATAAAAAAAATAAATAAAATAAAAAAACTAGAATAGGATAATTTATCTTGAAGATCATACACATTTAACTGAGCAACAGTAATGGCAACATTTTGGTGGCTAATATGAGTAGTTTTTAAGGCTTAATTAATTTGATTTTCAAAATATCTTTCATCAGAAGTTTAAGGCAAACTCACTTCTTTCAAACTCAAAATATGGTTAAAAAAACAAGGCATAAATTCTGGAAAAAAACATGTCATGAAATATTGAAAACCTGTTTTAAAGGTGGTACAGTTTAGGGAGGTAACAAAAATTTCATAGTATGTGTGAAATAGATGATTTTTAACAACACAAAACTATCTTTTTCTAGAAAACAGTGTTCATATGTATTTGAGCAGAATGTAATTTTTCACATTGAAAGATGATTTTCTAAAACTTAGTTTCTCAAATAATATAATTTTGCTGATTAACTATGTCTAGTTTATTTCTGGTATCTTTCTCTCTGATCCTATCATATATTCATGGTTTGTATTCACTTTTTGCTATCACTCCTAAAATGTATACTGTCACTAAAATGCTTCTTTTTTATTGCTAAAATTCATCACAAAATAACTATATTATTGGAACATTCACAAAATGATACTGTCATAATATGTTGTTTTGGCACAGTGGGAAAAGAAAGTATTGGTGAAAAATAAAATAAAATAAGACTTGAAAAAAAATTGTTTTGCTCTTGAATATCAATAGTAGATCCATTTCCAAATGCTCCTCAGATACCCTGGATGCCAAAGAAAGCTTTGTGTCCAGTTTTGTAGACCTCTCTCCCTCCCCATGGCAAATATTTATTCAGTACCCACTATATTCTAGGCACTTACTTAGATATTGGGGATCCATCAATAATCACCTAATCCATTTGTTGATGGAGGCTACATTGTTATGGAATTTATATTCTGATGTGTTTAGGCTCCAATATCTAGCCGAGTGATCAAACTTTACAAGTACTTACAGATTAAGGAAAGCATTGAATTACTATAAACTCTAAGATGCAAGGTGATTTTAGACTCTTTAAGCTTCTAAAAAAGAAGTGTATTGGATCTATAAAGTAAAATTTATTAAAAAAGTAAAAAAATTAGAACTTACTATGTACTTTTGTCTTATGCTTAAAGTATTAATATGCTTAATAGTTATCAGAAATATGAAAATAACCCAGATTGGACATTTTCTCCCTTCGTCCATCTAGCTGCTACTAAATAAAAAAAATATATATACTTGTTATATTTGTTAATAAAAGGTAGAGTGTATCACTGAAAAGAACACAAACATTCTAGGAAAAGAGCTTTTCCATATTTTTAAATTAAAAAAGTTAAAATGTGTCCAAAATTAATTTGGGAATTTACATAATTTTTGGGAAAATATTGACAACATTATGTACATAATTACACCGATGATTGTAACTGATTTCAGAATCAAGTAATGGTTTCATAAATATGTGAATAATATCCAGACCTGGTAAAAAAACAACAATAGAATGAGCATATAACTCTCTAGAGGCCACTTTTAACTCTAGTTCCTGCGTTCAAATGCACGTCCTTATTTTATCTATTCAATGGTTTGGAAGAAAAGTAAGTCAACTGTAAATAAGTTTAAACTTGGGCAATATTATGAGGTTTTGCAGACTGAACTATTGGAAATGAACAATCCTCAGTATTATTCCACCACGAAATTGCCCTGTCACCTTGAGTAGGTTGGTTCTTTAACTGTCTACTCCTTAATCATTTACCGTCTGTTAGATGAGAAAACTTCCTCTATGGTTTTGTAAAGATTAGATAATAACTATAAAGTCATTTCTGGAAAAAAAAAACAACTCTTGGCAGAAGTATAGCAGGGATAGATAATTGTTTATTATTAACTGACAAAAATGGAACCAAACCATCCCAGTCATGGCAAGTAGTAATGACTAAGACGTCCAGAATATTAACATCCTGCATAATGGCGTGAATCAGTGAAAATTAGGATAAGCAAAGAAAATGTCACGCACAACCCTGACCTCGAGATGTTGCCTACTTCAATCTGATTCATGAGTCCTGTGGCAGTCACAAAAAATTGAAAATGCACAAGCACTTAAACTTCTTTGGGAAACAGATTAATTGAAGGTACTCATAGGAAAATGGAAGGTTTATGAAGAATTATCTTCCTACTTCTAGCCAGTATTTCCAAGACCAATCTACAGCCAGGAAGGAGGCGTTGAGAACAATACACAGTGGGGCCACTATACTTTAGATCTGGAAAATTTGCCTCTGTAGTAGGTAGGTCTGCCACATGATTTTCCAGTAGCAGCCCTTTGAAAGAAGGGTAGCTCCCTTGAAGGAGATGAGGTCATTGAATCAGAAACAAACTGGGGACATCTGACCTGCCAGTGAACTTAGATTAGGGAGTGAGACTATAGATTAGATCACCTCACTGAGAGCCAACCAGGAAGTCTCCATTGGAAAAATGAAGATATCATATTCTTATAGGGCCGGTCTATTAATTGGTTTTTATATTTATTTTAAGAGAATCCCAACACAAACATGATAATATCCCAAGTCAGAATTCTGGGAAGGTTGGTGAATACAGGTGTGTGTTGTAGGTGTATTTTATAAAATTTCCATGTGATTATGTTTTTATTTTAAGATGCTGGCTCCCTTCCTTATTAAAGGAACACCGTTTGAATTCTTTTGTAAAGAAAGAAATTTTGGCGAGGAGAGAATTACCAATCAATTGACACTTTTAGGTCTAATATTTGCTTAAGGTGTGATATATGCTAGTGGTTTTAAGAAGCTCTCTATATAGACAAAGGTAGTCAATAAACATTTATATGAACTCCTACTATATGTCAGGTATTGTGTTTGGTTTGTGAAACATAAAAGAACAGATAGAACATCACCCTTCGGTGAGCTCACAATTTAAAATGGCCGACAGGTTCTATAATGAATTGTGAGATACATGGCAAATTGGGCATGGTGGTGTGTGCCTGTAATCCCAGTAACTCAGAAGGTTGAGGCAGGAGGATTGCAAGTTTGAGGCCAGCCTCAGTGACTTAGAGAGACCCTCAGAACTTAACAAGACCCTATCTCAAAATAAAAAAATAAAAATAAGGGGAGATGTGACTCAGTGGTAAAGTACCCCTGGGTTCAATCCCCAGTACCCCCCCAAATACATATGTGTGTATGTATGTGTGTATATATATGTATGTGCACATGTGTATACACAGATATGTATACTGTTCTAAGTACATGTATATACATATATAATATGTTATATGTTATATACATATAATCAGGAAAAGAATGCTCATTGCATAAAATTGAGAAATATTTCACAAAGCAGGTGAAATCTAAGGTGGACCTTAAGGAATGAGTAGGAATTTTAACCAGTGGAAGAAAGAAGTAAGGGCCTTCAAGGCAAAGCACAAAACAGTACCAGCAAAAACAGGAGGACTTCAGGTCCACCACGTGTTCTGTACTGGAGAAGTGTCACAGAGTGGCTGGGTTGCAAGGCTGTCTAGTATAAGCTAGGGTGTGACCATCATGATGAGGGGCTGCTACTTTCCTTTTTTTACATAAATAATGGAGCATCATTACATTTATGTTTAAAAACAATTAAATGGCAGTGTGGCAAATGAATTGCAAAGTAAAAAGTTTATGAACACAGTAAGTGAAGTATTTATTAGGTTAATTGAATAATGTACAAGAAAACACAGTGAATTTTGTAACAACCAAGGAAGCATAAATTGCTATTATTGTTATAGTCCAGGGAAGAAATAATGAACACCTAAACCATGAAGGGCTTTAAGAAAACAGAAAAGAGTTGAAAGATATTTTGGAGGTAACAAGGACAGTAATAAAATTGAACATTCATTGGGTAAATATTATGTTCTGAATATTGTTCTAAATACATTGAACTTAGTACTTCATTTAATCCTTCCAGTCCTTTAAGGACGATCAGCCATTTTAAAGATCTAGAAACCGAGCAGAGACATGATGTAGCTTGTTTAGATCTCACAACTGATAAGTGGTTAAGTGTGGAGATGAATTCAGGCAGCCTGCCTAGACATACTCTCAGGTATAACTGCACAAGGAAACGATGGATTTCATACAGTAGCTGATAGATAAGAGGAAGAAAATGTGATCTACAGTCATTGTCTAAAAGTGTCTTTTCTGAACACTTGTTTTTCAGAATGTTAACAGATGTTGTGCAAGGAATCTAATATCAAATAAAATACTGGGATAAACAAAATAAACAAGTTTTTGTCTGCAGGAGTCCTAAAAGCCTTTAGAAGTTTAGTTTTCATCACAAATCCTCAAGAAAGTGTTTTAGGATATGTTAAATTTCCTAGACTTGGTTGACCATAAAATCTCTTTTATATAGTCTTTTTTTTTGGGGGGGGGAGGAGGAGTGGTCAGTGTTCCTAGGACATAATCTGGCAACTGCTGATGTAGACATCCCACTTTGGGCACCAGATACAGAAGCAGCTGTGTTGTGGTTAAACCAGTAAATTTGGACTGGACATCTTGTAAGTCAGGTGCCTGACAAGAAGATACGTAATAGAAAGTTGTGCATTTGAGTCTGAAGAGACGGGTCAGAATTGGAGGTGTAGGTGTGCAAGTCCCTCAAGTGTGAGACAATGAAAATTTGATGTTAGTGTCAGTGGTTGAGTTTGCTACGGGGAGGAGTAAAAGAGAGGAAGACCAAGGGGTGCATTTTAGATGCTGCTTATGTGCACTGTCAGTTTGCGCAGGACTCAGCTGGTGTTTAGTTAGTATTCAAATTTGATAATATTTTGTTAAATGTTTCTAATGGAGATTTACTAAATTTCAGCCTATCTATATGTAAAATTTAAATCATAGATAGTCTAACAATAGCTGTATTTCTCCAGTACAGCTGACCAAGTAAGAGCATGAATTTCTTAGTTCATAAAATGTTGGCCTGGTTGATCTGAGGAGAAATGGTCTTTAATATGAACATGGCATAACTCAATCTTAGTTGCAATGAGGTAGACCCATGGTTAGTGTTCCAAATGTCACTTGTCCCCATGACTGTCTTATATAAATTTAATGAAATACCATTATTTCTTAAAAGTATATCAGTCTTAAATTTTAAACAAGAGGTCTCCTATTAATTTAATCCATGGCAACAGAGATTTTCTCAAACCAAATAGTTCCAGGAGGATCTATTTTAGCTGCAACATCTGTGAACCATTCTAAAGGCCTGCAATAAAAAAAATAAAATCATATAATATCCCACCAGAAACAACAAAAGCCAAATTGGATTCCTCCTTGGAAAATGAGCTTCAAATTATGTTTTAAATCTACAGACTTTTAAGGGGAGAGGTAAAAAAATATCTTATTTAAATCATTTAAAAACAAGTAGTGTTAGGTAAATACCCTACTAAATCCTAGATTTTGTTGAGGGCATATTTCCAATGTTAAAGGCAATGTTAACTAAAAAGAGATAGAATTAAGGGGAGTGAAGTAATTTAGCTAGCTTTGGTTTTTCAACATTCTTCCAATCTCTACACAGTTCATTTTATAAGCCTCATACTCCTTTGCTAGATGAACATATCTAAAGCATAGCTCTTCACCTCTGAGTGAAAAATCTTAATTGTTCTCTACTACTGGACATCAGGGTCCTGCAGGTCCAGGTCCCAAGTAGCTTTCCCATCCCATCTATTGCTGTACATCTTGATTAGAAGATTCCAGCCAACTCTACCGCTTGTTTACTGCGCCCAAACCCCTTGTTCCTCATTCTGCTCCTTGCTTATGTTATTTCTCCTTCCTAGATCCTTTACCTACCAGACTAGCTCCACATGTAGGTAGATCTCTTCTTTTCTCTCTGGCATTATTTCATTTGGCATTCTTTACACATTCAGCCATTTTCCACCTTGTGTAACTGTTACGTGGGAAGACTGTGTAGCATGGCAAAAGAGTGTGCTGCTTTGAATCAGAATCAGCCAGACACCAGTTTCAAATATGACCTCAGTGTCTTATTAGATAGGTGGTCTTTGGCACTTCTTTTTAACCTGGATGAGCCTTGATTTTCTTATCTTTAAAGTGGAGAGAAACAGCTTCATATAAGATTCTTCCACACTCTGCTTGGCATACGGACATTAATACATACTAATCGCATTTTCAGCTGAACTTAATTCCAGTTTTGCTTTCTAAGGAGGTACTTTCTTCATTCAATAGTTGAAACAATAAAAGAAATAAGGTATACAAAACATAGTAGAATTCCTGGCACAGAATAACCCTTGTAAATGGTAGATCTATTATTGTTATAGTTTAGGGGTATAAACTTCACTAAAAAATGGCTTGTTTACATTCTCTTTTAAACTTCTGCTAGTGTTTGGCCATGTTTGGCAGGGTTCAGTTGGTCTTCAACTATTATTTGTGGACTTTATACTTCCATATTGCTGGGACCAGGTTTGTGAAGGAAGAAATGATATGGGCCTTGTTGTAGGTTTTATTTCTGAATGAATAAGTATTTGTAAATTTGGTACCCACTTCAACAACACAGCAAAAAAGCATGAAGAGCAAAGCACAGGAAAAACCATTTTTAAAAAATTTCCTTTTTAAAAAAATTGTGATTTAAACACACACACACACAAACATACACACTTTGCTTCTTGATCTTTTGGCCAACGTCAAGTGTAGTATCTGTTCTAACCATTTAATATATGATACATCCTCCATTTGAGGACAATATATTTTTTAAAATATTTTGATTATATTTATTTTTAAATTCTTTATACCAAGCAGACAGGTATTTTGTATGCACTAGGTGCTCATGATGCATAGACAGCTTAATTCAAAAAGCAATAAGACACATCAAGTTTATAAAAACTATAAGAGGAAAAACTTGTATGCATGAGTTTTACATAAAATATTTAACTTCCTATCTAGAATCACATATACATAGGCAAGTCCAGTTTGAAAGCAGTTAATCATTCACCTGTTATTTTAATTGAGCTATTATTTATTTAGGTAGATGCTATAATAAAAAAAAAGATATTCAAGAATATTTTATCCTCTTTGCAAACAGCATGTAGACATTATATTTCAAGTCATTGAAAGGTGAATATTGATTAAGAGCCTGCAAAGCATAGAAGACATTTCTGGGCTACAAAGTATGCCTTACTCACTCCCTGAGCAAAATTTGGATTTGTGACATGAGGACAATATATTAAATGGACTTTTGGAGCACAGAGATTAGGAGCTGCTCTGTCCTCTCCAGGCACAGACCTGGTGTTGCAGTATCTTCAGAAATGGTGCACGCCTTCAGAGGACATAAAACATAAGTAAATAAACAAAAAAGGACACATGAAATAAAATTAACCATACGAACCATTTGCAAGTGTGTAGTCCAGTAGTGTTAAGTATATTCACATTGTTGTGACTGTAGTTCTACCATCAGTCTGAAACTCTACCCATTAAACCACAATTCCTCTCGGCACTCTCCCCCAGCACTTGGCCACCACCATTCTGTTTTCTGCCCCTAAGAAGAAAACATTTTTTTTAAGGAAAGAAAAAAGAAGCATTCTGTCATGAATACTTTACCCATTAATTATCATGGGAGGTGAAAAATAAAACAACAAAAAAGAGATGTCCCTAGCAAAGGCAAGTCGGTCACATGCTGAGTTAATGAGACTGAAACTTGGAGAAACCCGATTCTTGGCTGGAAAGTCAGGGATGAATATCAAGCCCATCTAGGAAGCAAGAGGTGGAGTAGCTCAGCAAGGCCAGAGTCAGTTTCTGGATACTAGACAGAGAAAGGCCAAGAGCTGAATTAGGGGAGATACCAGAACCACATTCTCAGGGCAAATATAAGACACCAAGAAGACAGGAAGAAATAGAGAAAAGAGATGAAGTGAAGGGCAATAAACTTATCCCTGTGGGTGGATCTGATTATCATGGGCTTCTTTTAAAGGACCTATCCTGGGCCTCGTGAGCCATGCTGCCAAGGGTCTATGGCTTGTGTCCTAAGTTGGCTAAAGCAGCAGCAGATGAAGGAGGGACCCTTCCCACTTCTCCCTTGATGGGTTGATGCTTGTAAGAACTGAGGTTCATAAATTTTTTCACCTGATTTCACCAGTATAAATGTATTTTTTAGAAAAGTGAAGGATAGGTATTGAAAAACATGAAACCAAACAGGATTTGTCTAGGTCCCACCCACTTTTAGATGGGCCTGCTGGGAAAAGAAGGTGCATAAGGAAAAAAAGGAAACTCAAAATCCTCTAAACTGAAAATCATGAGCCCTAGATTTTTTTCCAGCTCCACCCAGTCTTTTTATATATGACCTTTGGCTGGTCCAATCTACTAGCCTTTGTTTCCCCTTAGGATCAATTTCCTGGTAATTTTCAAGGACTTTGTACATCAAGCTGATTTGTTGAATGAAACCAGATATTTTCTTATTGTTCTATGGTGACGATGTTAGTGTTTCAATTTTCAGAATTGTTCCATGATATTTTTAAAAGTTAACACTCAATGGTGCTCATATCTGCAAACTAAGGTTAATCCAAAAAACAACACAAAATGAACTTTAATAAATCATTTAGCTACTGTAAATAAATCAATCCCTGAACTATGAATTACTGAAGGGCAAATTCCCTCCTTTGGAAAGTCCATGTGGGCTGAGAGGACAGGAGAGACTTAGAGCAGATGATAACTCAACAGATAGAGGAGAAATGCACCATTCATTATGCGGTAAGTGAACCTTTGAAATAGGATGACAAATAGACACTCACAGTCTCTTTGTTCCTGGAGCTTAATGAGGGATAAGTGAATTTGTATTCTAATCTGAAATAAAGTCTTAAAAATAATCCCCAAATGAAACAAGATGGTGACAACCCATGAAAAGTTATAGGAAGGTAATAAACTGCAGCAATGATACTCAAATGAGAGAAAAGAAATGCCCCAGAATGAAGAAACAAGTTTTATGTAATGAGCAAAAATGTGTACAGGATTTACAGATGTTGGCACCAGCTTCTGCTTTTGTGCATAGTCAGCACCATGGTGTTCAAGGTGTATAGTCTCTGTATCAGGGAAAGGGATTGAGTCCAGCCACCTTCCCATGGCTCTGCCTTGACCCATTTTCTTCCCACCTTGCCTGAAGTTCCCACTTTAGTTTTCTATTTCTGCTGTAACAATCCCCACAGATTAATTAGCTTACAACAACACAAGTTTATTACTTTACTGTTCCAGAATTTGAATACAGGTCTCCATGGGATAAAATCAAAGTGTCCTCATAGCTATACCCTTTCTGAGGCTCTAGTGAAGAATCTATCTTCTTTTCTTTTCTAGCTTCTGGAGACACACATTCTCTGGCTCATGGCCCCCTTTCTCCATCTTCAAGGTAAGTAATGTAGCTCCTCCTTGACTCTGCTTACTAATTGTGCCTCTTTTTCACCCAGCTGAGAAAGTTTCTTTGTTTTTAAAGACTCAAGTGATTAGATTGGATACAATTGCATAATCTGGGGTGCTCTCCCCATCTCAAAATCATGTTTGCAAAATCACTTTTGCATGTAAGGTGACATAGTTACTGGGGATTAGGACATGGACATCTATAAGAGCCATTTTTCTGCCTACACTTGGAAGTAATGAGAGCTTTTGGGTTCCTCATGGAAGAATTAAATCCTATCATGCCTGACAAACTTTCATTCCCTCAGCTGTTGACTGGGGGAATTTGGGAGAAAGTCGTGAAATGAATTCATTCACAGTAGGATTGTAATGACTGACACAGTCTAGAGTCTCTTCTGGTCTTAGATTATATAACTTAACCAAAAAGAAACCTTTAATGAGTTGGACTTCTGGCTGTGTTAGGTATAAACTTCTTGATTTCAATAAGACTGTGGTATTTTGAGTAATCTCATAATGGGATGGAGAGGAAAGAAGATAAAATTTAGAGACTTTCTTCTTTAGGGAAGGAATGGAAATTAAAGGGTTTTGCCTTCCCTCCTTCAGCCAGTCCATTTTGTTTAGAACTGAGGTACAAGCCACCTTAGTAGGGGCCTTGCCTTAACATCTAAATAAAGTTTAAAATAGAGAAACTATGAATGAAATGGAAATGCCCATTTTTTTTTTTTTTTTTTTTTTTTTTTTTTGCGGTGCTGGGGATTGAACCCTGGGCCTTTTGCTTGCAAGGCAAGCACTCTACCAACTGAGCTATATCCCCAGCCCTGGAAATGCCTATTTTGACCTTGCCTGATCTTAGATTTCTTAACTTTACAAACTCTCCAATTTTTGATAATTTATCCTGTAGTAGCAAGAACATCTGATGTTCTCTGTTCAGAAACACAGAGTAACTTCAATTCCTTGTCTTTCCCTCTATTCCAGTTTCCAGACCACTTCTACCCACATCAGTAGCAGTCTATAGCCCATTTCAGGACACTGGAGTTGGCTCACGGTGCGTGTGCACTAAGTACTGTTGATTGAAGGAAAGATTTCTTGTTTGGGTGGCTGAGTTGTGATTACTTGGTAGCAGCAGCTACCATTTATTGAACCCCTGCTCACTCTATTAGGTCAGTTGTCACATATTTTCTAGGTCACATGTTTTATCTCTTTCTTCTTCCCAACAATTGGTAAGGTTGGTATTATTGACTCTATTTTAAGACCAGAGACTTTCGGAAACTTGCTCATTTTTACAAATCTACTAAGAGAGGCAGAACTCAAAGAAAGGTCTGTCTTACACCTAAGCCCATGGTTCCTCTTGTTCTGCTCTTCCTCCTGACTTTTCTGGTCCAGTGAGAAACCAGGATTTGCTCGAGGTAACACACCCATAGTCTCAAGACTATAATGGTGGAGCGGAGAGGAGAAAGCTAAAGGTCAGGAATGGTCCAGGGCATATTTATAGGCAAGGTTTGTTTTGGAATCCACTCCATCATGCTTTCTATGTTAATACCTTAACCATGCAGCAATGACCGGGTGTAGTATACAAAAGGGCAAGATGAAGACTTAGCTGTTTGGATTAGTCTTTTTATAGATATTCATTTTTGCTCATGTGTATAATTGTCTGACTAGCCCTGCCTGGGTTGGTCTTTTAGAGACCCTGCATTGTCATTTGCCATAGCTACCTCAACTCCTGTTAAAAATAATTCAGAATTTTTAAAACCTTAAACTCTAACAGAAAAGATAACCAAAAATTTTTGGAGTTCCTGAGATACCACTCTGAAATTCCTTCTGAAATATTAATTTAAAAATGATTTTTGTGCTTCTGCTTTTCTGGTGCTCCCAGCATGTGTTAGCGGCATCAGTGGGCTTAGCACTTTGGTTCCTGGGTTTTCAGGTATCTAGAGGGACGCTGGGAGAGAGCTGAATGGTCAAGCCCATCCAGAGACCTCTCGAGCTCATGTGGAGCTGTGTCCCTATTTCTTCTTGCCTATACCACACGTTCATGTCATTTCTTAGAAAAGTTAGGTTTGTATTACATGTCATGATACATTTTCTCTTATTCTGTTTAGTATTTGTGTTAAACTCTGGGGAAAACTGCCCCTTGTGAGGAGCTATGTTTTCGTCTTTGGGTTTTCTATTAGTATATTCAGAAAGATCCCTTTTCCATAGAGTTTATTTTTTTATTATAGCATTATAGTTATACATACTAGTTGGGTTCATTTTGAAAAAACTCATACATGCAAGGAATTTAATTTCACTACCCACCCCCCTTTATTCCCCTCCTCCTGCCCCCTATTCTTTCTCTACTCTTCTGATCTTCCTTTTGCACCTTTATTTACTTATTTTTGATTGGAACTTTTCTACAGAAAGGTGACATTCCCTGTGGTACATTCATATATGCATATAACACGATTGTATTAAATTCATGCCATATTTCCTCCCCTTTCCTGTCCTCCCTCTCTTCCTCCCTCCCTTTCATTCTCTGCCTTCTACTCCACTCATTTTCCCTATATCTTTATGATGGTCTGATCCCCTATTACCACCTTCTTTCCTTTGTTTTGCTCTAGCTTCCACATATGAGAGAAAACATTTGACCCTTGATTTACTGAGTCTGGCTTATTTCCCTTAGCATGATTTTCTCCATTTCCATCAATTTATATGGCAAATGCTATTATTCCATTCTTATTTATGGCTGAGTAAAACTCCATCGTGCATAAACACCACATTTTCTTGATCTATTCATCTATTGATGGCATCTGGGCTGAGTATAATTTGGCTATTGTGAACTGTGCTGCTATAAAAATAGTATCACTATACTATGATGATGTTAGTTCTTTTGACTAAATAGCAAGGAGTGAGATAGCTGGGTCATATGGTTGTTACACTACTAGTGTTTTGAGGAACCTCCATATTGCTTTCAAGAGTGGTTGTGCTAATTTGCAGTCCCATCAGCAATATCCTGTAGTGTTTTTATGACAAATAGTCACTTGGTTCATACAAAATGACTTGTTAAAGAAATAATTCAGTCTTGTTAATTTTTTATGTGTGATTTATGTACTTTGTTGTAGGAGTGGCAATACATAGTTATAGGAACCCTTTTAGTTATGTATTTAAGGATCCCAAGAAGATACACTGGATGGAAACCAATATTTGTTTCCATAAGCACTTAGTGAAATTCTTTTATACACTAGAAATCATGTTAGGCACTAAAGATACAAATGAAAACTGTTTTCCAAAGTGATCAGCCAGGACACTATTTGTTTCTCTACAAAATCAACAAATGATGGGCCTTTAATTTCTTGAGGCACGCACAAGCAATCACAATTTTCATAAGCACACATGACTATCGGTTGTTTGTGTAATAGTCTTATTGATACAAAAACTTAGAGAGCTCTGGTGATAGTTTCTGAATTCATAGCTAAGCCAATATTTAACTATAAAATAATCAAAAACATAGCAGTAAAAACTGAACTGGGCTAATTCATGATAATTAATCTCTAGGGTGTTTTCTGAAATGTTATCTGCCTACACAGAAAAAGAAAATAAAGAAACATTTGCCAAGGGAGGAGGAGTTTTGAAGATAGATGGAGCACAGACCCCTCATCTGGATGCTGCTTTCCTCTGTTCACATCCATCTGCTGCTTGCTACTTCTTCATCTTAGAAGGATGGCTTATATGTTGCCATGATAAGTAGAAAAGTTTTAGCAGAGTGAACACTAGAAGAGCTAGGGAGTGGGGCAAAGGAAGATGGAAATCTAGGAAAATTAGTGGAGGCCTTGAAACTGGAGAAAATGGGGGTAACAGAGGCTTGGAAATGAGCAAATGGAGATAAGGAGAGAGAAGTGAACCAAAATAAATACAGTGATAATGACAAGGACTGTGTTTTACAGATAAGAATGAGAGGGAAAAGGGAAGCAGTCGGAGGAAAAAGGAAAAAGGAAAGACATTTAAAAAGTGTAAGAGCAGCTTCAACAAGAGAAACAGTCAAATGCCTACAACTCTCTCTCCCAGTGTTAGTTTCTGGGATCAAATATCTATTGTTGCCATAGCCAATTGACAACCTAGACATGGGCCCATTAATAAAGGGTCTGTTAATAAAATACCAGTTCTGAGCAAGGGCACTGCCTCTCAGCTATGTCTGTGGGCCAAGCCAAACAACTTCATTTCATCAGCCTTCCAGGAAGCCCATCTCTGTCCTGCCGCCATCTTAGCCTTGACTTATGGCTTCACTGGAGAAGTTGAAGCAACAAGACCTGGTTCTTTAGGCTGATAGAATTGAAGCTAAGGTGGATCATGCCTGGCTAGAAGTTCCTCCGCCTCTTACCGGGTAGAATCCAGACCCATCTACAGAAATGAATCATGTTCAGCTTCCCTGACTACCCATTACAGAAACAAATGGTCCTCTGCCTATTCCTTTGAGAACAGAGGTGGAGTGGGTACTCAGCAAATCAGAGTAGGAGAATGAACAAAAGCAAATTTTATCATCCCATTTAGCCACTGAGTCTCTTCTCGGACTCATAAAAATCCCCCAATAAAAATTGCCTAAAAGATGTTACATATTGTCTTTAGACCTCATTAGACTGTCAGTGTTGGAGACACAGTGTTACCTGTAGGGCTGAGTAGTATCTGACAAAAAAAATGACCCTCAATTTTGTTTCTGCTTAAAAGATTTTACTTTTATTAATACTATTTGAAATATAAAATAGAACAAAGTAAGTGTTTGGCACATTGGTTGTTTTTAATATAATGAATCATTTCATGGGTCAAGCTTTGCATAAGAGTGTGGCTGAATTATGAGAGAATTGACATCATTCTTAATACTGAATTTTCCCACCACTGGACACTCATACATCTCTCCTTGTAGTGAGAACTTCTGAAAGGTTCTGTATACTTCTGTTATAGGTATTCCTAAGTACCTTATATTTTTGTTGCTAATATTTCATTTATAAAACTACCTTTTCTGATTTTGGATAATGTAAGGGCAAATTATTGCTTTTTGAGTAATGATGATTTTCCTATAGCCTCTTTGAATCCCTTATTCTGAGCTTTTGCAGATTTCTTGCATTCTGTGTACTTTGAACCATATTATCCATTGTAATGACAGATTCTTTCTTTTTCTTTTTCTTTTTTTTCCTTATTGTGCTGGATAAGATTCCAGTTTAAGTGGTTTATATTTTCTTGCTTTGCATTTCCATATTTTAACCAAATGCTTTAAAATTTTCCTGTAATATCTCATGCTTATTATGGGTTAGCTGAAGGACACTATCAAGATAAGGAAATCACTCTCACTCCTAGTTTTCCAAGAGTATTTATCAAATCAGAAATTGCTAAATTTGATCCATTTTCCCTGCATCCATTAAGATAATCATGATTTTTCTTCTGTAATGTGGAAAATAGATTTAAATCTGAATTGTGGAAAATATATTTAAATAAGTGCATTGCTAGATTTGGTTTACTCTGTTTAAAATAAAGTTTATGTTTATGAAAATGAAGGAGGTTGAAGGATAATTTTTCTTTCATATATTTTACTTTTCTGATTTAGGGGTCAAGTTTTATGAACCAATAACTAAGAGTTGGGGGGCTTTGTCTCTTTAGTGTTACCTGGAGCAGGTAGATATGAAAGAGATTATCCAATTCATGGATGTTTGATAGAAAAAGTTGTGAAATAACCTGGGTAGTGCTGTGTGTGTGTGTGTGTGTGTGTGTGTGTGTGTGTGTAGAGGTGTACTATTCAAGTGTATATAATTTCCATGAGTCAGTTTTCATAAGTTATTTTCTTCCAGGAAATTGCCATTCACTCAGGCATGCATATTTATTAGCAACATTATTGATAGTACCTTCTTATTATTTTCTATCTAGGCTGCATTTACAGATATGTCCCTCTTTTAAGCTTCTAATATTGTTCATTGTTTCTTCTCTATTTTTTTGAGGAAGTTCACCAAAGATTTATCTATTTTGTTAGCTTTTAAAATATGCTATTGATTTGGTGTTTTTTTCCTAAGGCCCTAAATATTTTTTCAATAATTTCTGCTCTTTTGCTTCTTTCAATTTTTTTGGTTGTCTTTTTTCTAACTTCTTGAATTGGCCACATAACTCATTACTTCCCATAATTAGTTCATTTTAATGTAATACTTAAACCTAAAACTTTCATTATAATTTTGGTTGCTTCCCACAAATTTTAATGTGAGATATTTTTAAAATACATTTCTGTTCAGAGCATTTTATAATTTTATTATATATACATATTTATGTATTCTACATAGTAATTTCCAAATGTATGTTTTTTTAAAAAAATTCAGGTGTACTTTCATTTCCGATTAGTAATTTGTGTTGTAATCAGAAAACATAGTTATCCAGAACAGGTCATGGTTTTCAATTTGGATGAAGCTGAAATGCTAGCTACTTTGATTCTAATCCAAACTTTATATATCTGTTATATTTCTGAAAGGTAATAGAAGGGTCCTGCATTCTTCTAGGAAGTATAGAATAAGGGAGAACCATGAAGTGGCCTGATAACTATCCCTATAAGAAAATCACCCCTTTAAGTAACCTTCCATGAAAACTCCCCTCTTTCCCTTCTCATGCTGGTCCTAACTTCTCGCTTATTAGGGTCAGCAATTACAAGTTTTAAAATATTCATCTTTGCACACTAACTTCTTGGATTTTTCTTACCCAGATGAAAGTTGCTTTCCCTCTGTAAGCAAGCAGAACCCTTTCTCTTCAGATCCTACATCAGATTGTCAGTGTGTGAAAAATGGTGTTACAACAGGGTCAGTGGGTGACAAAAACAAAGCGCCCTAATTTTTCAGTACCTATTTTAAAATGGACAAAACTTGATTTGCACTCAACGAAGGGATGAAAACCCCAAAGTCTCTTAATTTTGAAAACTATAAAAGCCTTTTTGCATTTCTCCTCCCCTGGAAGGAAACACTACAGTCAGTAATTGGATAGGTATTGCTTGTGTTTTTTATTTTAGGATTGGAAGTGATTTCAGAGATCAGCCATGGCTTTTGTTTAACAGATGAGGAAACCGAGTCCCAGAAAAATGTAGGAATTTATCCCTGGTCAATCTCCCTTGTTCCTGGAAAAGGAAAACAGGATCCACTATAGTGGGATTCAGTGTTTTACTCCCTCACCACACTGCCTTATTTGGATGCTCTTTGTAAAACTTCTAACTAAAGATGTGAGGATTTCTTTTTTTCCTCAGCTCAAAATTTAACTTGTAAATATACTGATGAACTTCAAATTTGGCAGGGTTATGAATCCTGCAAAAGAATGGGGGGATGTGGGAATTTTCCATACTTTTTACATTACCAAAGGCTTAAATTAATGACATGTGCTATTGCTAGAGATCCGCAGATCCCGGCAATATGATGTTCAATGTTTCCATTTTTTGTTGGAACATGAAGCAGATTTCTTTACTCAGGGGAGCAACTATCAGATGTAATGCAAGATCAACAGTTGGGCCCACAACAGCTGGTATAAATAAAATAGAACCCTATCTAAAAAAATCCAATAAGACAAAATTCAATGTACCAATACATCAATATAAAAATCATAGTGTATGCTGATGGTGGCAAATGAAATATCAAGCTTAATTAATCTTAGCCATCTGACTATCTTTAGAGACATGATAAAAGCCTACAGGACCTTTTACTTGAATTGTTCAGTTTGTGACTTCTTTCCTGGGTCCCTGCTGGACCACAGACTATGGCAGGAGGAGCAAGAAAGGTTGGGAGTCAGGCAGGGAGTTGGCTACTTTGGGCAGCTACAGCATGCTGTGTATATCCAAGAGCCCTTAAGCAATGAGAAACCACTAACATGTTTTAAGTAGAAAGGTAATTCTACTAGATTTAAATTTTCAAACAATTTCTCTGGCTGAGCATGGTAGCAAACCCCTGTAATCCCAGCAGCTTGAGACTGAGGCAGGAAGATTGGGAGTTCAAAACCAGTCTCTGCAATTGAATAAGGCCTTAAGCAACTCAGTGAGACTCTGTCTGTAAATAAAAAATACAAAAGTGGGCTGGGATAAGGCTCAGGGGTTAAGTGCCCCTGTATTCAACCCCCAGTACCAAAAAAAAAAAAAATTACTTTGGTCAAAGTGTAGATAATCAATCAGTGGCATGCCAGAATACTGGAAGGACAATCAATTGGGAAACTATTAAAACTCTCCAAAATGAAAAGGTGAAGAGAATTTAAATTAAAGCACAGAAATGAGGATGGAATTAAGAAGAGAGTTTTAGGGAATGTTATGGAGGTAAATGTTTGAAAATGATAGGTAAAAGAGAGAAATGAGTCTAAGGAAACCTGGGTTTCTTGGTGAATGGGTATGCTACTCTAAAAAAGATGGTAGGAGCCTGCTTGGAAGGAAGAACCAGGGTTTGTTCTCAGACATGCTAAGTTTTGCTTACTTTGGTCTGTAGTGATGGATGTAGGAGAAACTTACCTGGAGACATGTATTTGAGAGTGCTCAGCAGGGAAGGTATGAGATTTCCCAGTGACAGTGTTTGGAGAAGAGGGCCAGGACAGAGCCCTGGCAAACACTGAGCGGGAAGGTGAGGGAATGCAGTCCACTGTGGGAAATAGGAATCTGACAGGAAAGGGGAGAAACAGGATGGTATTCTAGAAACCAAATAATGAGAGCATTTCAGGAACAATAGTATTACATCTTTAGAAAAGTCAGGCAAATTGCGTACTAAAGACTGAGACCTTCTGTGCTGGGCTAAGAAATTAGAGGGTGTGTTCCCAAATAGAGAAGATGGGTGACTCGGCATCAGAGGGAGTAGGAGGAATAAACTTGATGAAGATGGTGAGGATAGTGTGCTTTTGTGATGAACTAGAAAGAACAGGGGAAAAAAACTGTCAAGGAACACTGAGCAGATGTTGAACAATCCAAATTTGTTGTGTGACAAGAGGAAACTGAATACAACTGGCCATCAGGATATGAAGATGTAGACAGCTAGCTAGATGATAGATAGGTGATAAATAGATGATAGACAATGATGATAAGTAGATAGATGATAGATAGTCTTTGTCCTAAGTACCAAGTTCACCCTTGTAATGGTTGGGATGAAAAGTTTTGTCAGATAGCATCCTTCTTTTCCCATGAACTAGGCTGGATATACATTGACTAACTGTGCTTGCAAATTCTGAACTGTTCTGTTACTGTTTTCTTCTTAACCAAGATCATGCTTATCATATGGTGAACATATTGTAATACAATGGTTTCTTTTATGCTGAGAAACACACAAATCCCATCAGAGACTCAGTTACACACCACTGCACACTGAGGGTTACTACACACGGAGGAAACCACCCAATTGTTTTTCTAGAGTCACTTTTATAGAGTGATCTTTCCAGAATCTTGGCATCAACTCTTGGGATTGTGTCCTATCTAGAGCTTCTGATCACTGGGTCTGGGCAGGAACTTCTCTTGAGGGTGAAGGATGGAGTGAAACAGGGAGGGTGGCTCGTGCCACAAGCACTACTGAGTCACACTTGGGTGGGATGCGCAGGGGGACTTGGGGAGCTCTCTGCCCTTCCACTGAGAGTCCACTTTTCTTTCTCCTCTCACATTTACTCTCCTCTTCCATCTTGTTCTGATCATCTCCAATATAATCTTTCCTTATTCCCCACTCATTCTTCTCTTTCAATTGTATCTTTGCCTACCTGTGTGTGGGCATTTTGTTTTGCAAAAAGACACACTACACTGTACTTGTATGCTAAATGATCTCATGGAATCACTATAATTCTCTTTGATGATGGATTTTCTTCCCAGGATCTCATCGAGGTTGACCTCTTGGTGGGAAGTGAACATCTTCTTGTTTCATGTATAATTTGGGAGTGTGATGCCTCCCTTTTTACTGCTCTACTCAGACAGGGCTGCTGTTCAGAACCGTCTCATGATCCTCTCAAGATTACTCATTCTTCCACAGGGTGAGTTTCTACCACTTCAAACACACAAAGATAAGTCTCTGTGCACACAGACTTGCCATACAGGGATCTATTTTGAGTTGGGAAGGAGGTCTCTTGATGCTCATTATACCATAAGAAGCTTTTTTATGAAGGGGAAACTATCAAATCATCAAAAAATATTTATGATAAACTATTTAAATCTTGGCTTATATGTAGTTCTGGCACATATATGCACTCAAAAGATATTTATGAGATGATTGAATAAATGATTGTTTTGGATTGTTATTATTAGAAATATTAAAAACATATTAAAGTTATTTCATAGAGCACATCAGTTCTCTAAAGTATTTATTACATCTTTTAATATAATCTTAAAACTGGATGCTCTGTGGGATAATTTGTTGCCTTTAGTTCTCAGTAATTCTTTTTAGAAATGTTCGAGATATTAATTCAGTGCTTTAAAACTTGAGTGTAGTTCATGGATTTTTCTTCAGTCTTTTGGCCAAATCAGGGAGTAGCTTGGAATTTCAGTTTATTACTCTGAGTGCTCAGCTGTGGTTCCCCTCTTACCTCTAACATGCAACCCCAAAGTCACATAACCTCATCATTTATCCCCAGGACACAGTTTAGCGTGTGTTTGTTTGTGAATTGATCTGTAATAAGCCCACAGGAGCACAGCAGTATAAAATTTGAACTAAAAAACACCCATGGCCAAGAGTTGTCCACAGAATGAACTTCACCCTGCTATTTTCATAAACCTCCAACCCCCACCTGCTGACTTCAGATCTCTTTCGGCTGCAGGAGAGCCAGATGTTCTTCACCCGGTGTGCTCCAAACCACCACT
This sequence comes from Sciurus carolinensis, assembly GCF_902686445.1. Lineage (NCBI taxonomy): Eukaryota > Metazoa > Chordata > Mammalia > Rodentia > Sciuridae > Sciurus > Sciurus carolinensis. The sequence goes on along the minus strand of NC_062217.1, from coordinate 67,736,269 downwards.
TTGAGCCCCAGGGAAGTGAGAAGGGAACATGCTTCAGTGTTCACTGCCAAGGGCGCTTCACCAGGATCCAGAAGCCTGGGAATTCCACCCTGGGGAAAGAAAGCAGGAGCTTCCCAGCCAGATTCACCTCCCACCATGGGAGGTTGTTTTTAATTGTTCTTTGAAGAGCCTTTCCAAGTATTTAAAGCCTTCTCCACCCACTCAGGGCAGGCTCTGCTGGACCCTGGGAGTGATCATGGTTTCTTTCCTGCTCTGTGTTAAGGGTTGCTGAAGCTTTGAGCAGAGCCTCTCCTTTCTACTCTCTTTTCTAGGGACAGTACCCAACCTACTCCAGATGTGGTGGTGACAACAGGGAGGTTGTCCATGGCAAACTTTTAACTTCAATTCACATATTTTCAAAACATCACTGGGAATTGTTGTAACTGACACCTTTCCCTTCTGTATTAGCAGTGAGCATGCAAATTTACGCAGCTTTTGAATAAACGTGTCTATTTAAATGGATTGAAATATTGACCCAAGTAATCATTTGACCAAAAAAAAACCAAGTAACTGGTCCATAAAAACTATATTTTCTCACCCTTTAATTTACATATTCAATTAGGGTTCAAAAACTGCAATCTGTACCTTAAGGGCTCAGTATGTATGGATGCCATCAATCTCATAACGATGCTAAGATACCATTATTTGTCATCATTTTCTGGCAGGGACACTGAGGTTCAGATAGGTAGAAAATGAAAGGACTGAGATTTAAAATCTAATCTGTCCAAGGCCTGTAGTCTTTACCTCCCCTGAATTCCAAGTTAGAACATAGAAGATCCTGGTTGGAGTATCAATGGGTCTACTATTTAGATTAATGGATACTTTATCTAAAAAAAAAAAACAAATAAAGGCTTATGGATTTAATTTAGTAGTTGAATTTTGAAGCTTACATAAATTGTAATTGAGCATGATAATGATATGTTTCACAAGACAAAACATTTATTATTTATTTTAGATTCATTTTGAGATAATTTGTCTTACCAAAAATGTTTTTTAAAAAAGTACAAGAGTTCCTCCTGTATACCTTTCTCCCAGTTTCCCAAACATTAACGTCGTACATAGCTATAGCACAATAAAAAAATCACAAATCAACATTAAGAACTAATCTCCAGATACTATTCAAATTTCACTAGTTGTCCCATTAATGTCTTTTTCCAAAGGCAGGATTCAGGATTCCAAACTGTGTTTGGTCATCATGATTCCATAGTCTCCTATAATCTGGGATAGTTCTGTAGTCTTTTTGTCCTTTATGGTCTTGACACTTTTTTGAATGGTGTTAGCCAATTATTTCATAGAAAATCCCTCAGTTAGAATTTGCCTAATGTTCTCTCGTGATTCAGTCCTACAGAAGTGATGTGTGCATAGTATCAGGAGGTACATGATGTTGATATGTTTCCTTTTGGTGATGCTAAACTTGATCATTTGGTTAGTGAGGTCTGTAAGTTCCTGCACCATAAAGTTTCTACTTATAATTCATAAGTATTTATTCTTGAAATTTAATCCCTCTTGCAACCATTTATAATTATGTCATTTAATCACCACAAACCCTATGTGTGTCTCTGTGTTATGAGGCACAAATAACAGTATGTGTAAAGTTGTTTGGTAATTTGTGAAGTTACACAACAAATATATTTTATATTGAATCAAATATAAAATAAGAAATGACAGATTGACAGATTACCCAGCATTCATATATATATATATACATATATATATATTTTTAATTTTATATTATATATAAAATATATATTTTATTTTATATTATATATAAAATATATATTTTATTTTATATTATATATAAAATATTATTATTTTTTATTTTATATTATATATAAAATATATATTTTATTTTATTTTATATTCATATATATATATTTTTTAATTTCCATTGAAATCACTTAAAAAGGAGATCTAGGAAATAGTCTGTGGTCAACCATGCAAGAGAATTTCTATGCAGAAGAATTTCTCTTCTGGTTACTCCCAGAAAACACCAAATCTTTTTTAAGGATTCCAGGGTTTCTGCAAATCTGAGGTTCCCTAGACCTCTCATTCAAACTAATAGACATAAGTGAGAAATCACAATATGTATTGTGATTTGGGATTACTCTACATAATATAATATTGTGATTTCTCTTTAATTTTCAATGCAATAAGCATGTCCCCATTCATTAACACAGTGGTACCAGAAGTCATATCCTTTTAGATTTCCAATGAACGAACATATAACTTGTTAGTGGGAAGTCTAGCATGTCACTCTTGAGACCTCCCCCGGAAAACACTCGCCTCCCACACACATACAGACCTGTCTTTAAGTTTAAATCCAAGAAACTCGAAGCTTATTCAATTTCTTAGGGGAAGGAATTTGATCCTGCATTACTTCTCTGCTCTTTGCATCAGTGAATATCATTATTAAAACTAACTGTGCACTGTACCATAAATGTATGTCTATCCTTCAATGACTGACTCATACCTTCATCAGAGTGCTCCATGTTCAAATGCTCAGCCTTTACTCCCAAACCACCATGTGCCATTTTCTTACCAAAAACAACCTTCTGTGATGTAGACCAAGGATCATCACCCCACGTACCCCATTCTTGTCGGTATATTTTTATTAGAAGCTCTTGATATCTTTCCTGCAGAATTTGGTCTTTTTAGTGTGTGTGTGTGTGTGTGTGTGTGTGTGTGTGTGTGTGGTGCTATGGATTGAACCCAGGGCCTTGCGTATGTAAGGCAAGCACTCTACCAACTGAGCTATATTCCCAGCCCAAATTTGGTCTTTTCATCTTGGTCTACTCCAAGGGGTAAGCAGGAACTAGAGTCCCTTTTTCTCAAAAGCTTTTACGTTCCTTATGCAAATTCATTAGAGTCCTCTATAATGACCAATCATGCTACTTAAGAGATAAGGTGAGGAGGTAGTATTTGTCAGGCCACAGAAAATTCCCATTATATTTTTTCCCTAGGTGAATACTTCATACATATTTATCTAAGAAAATCATCCTTGAGGTTCTGGGAATGCTAGAACCTAAAAAAGGAAGGAGCAATCTCTAGTACTTGTTGCATAAATATGTATAATTAAATGCTCAAGTCTCCAATATTTGTGGATACAAAATAAAGTCACATTGTCTTTTAAAGTTCTGGAGATGAGATTTTGAGTCCTATCTACTTGTTTTCCATAAACTAGTCAACTTCAAAGTGTCTTTGTTCTATCTCTGAGAGAGATCATGGTGCTCTCTCACATATTCGCTCAGGTCCCACATTTTCCTTCTTCATGCATTGACCCATGTGGTTGACGTGTTGCTGCCTTTGTTCTGGTGACCCTTCAGATGCTCTCTGGAGTGGATGCAGCTATTCTCTACAGATGACCACTAACACCACCAGCCTTACAACCTCTGAGAGTGGACAATGCTCTTTCCCTCAAACTGAGACCAAGGGGTAGCTTCTAATTCAACTTTATGGACTGTTTAAGGAAAATAAGGGACTTTCTAAATACAGATTAAATTACAAGTTATCCTATAGAACCTTCAGTCCTAAGGCCAGGAGAGTATTCTTTAGGGAGTCTCCAAATAAAACTTCTCTGTCTTCTTCCCAGTCTGGCAGCATCTGGAAGCCATCCACCTTCAAAAGGTATGTCCTCTAGCATGTCTGCTTTACTTAGACCCCATGAAATTTCAGAGAGAGAAGAAAATACCCCCTCCCCTTCTCCCAGATCTAATATTCTAAAGGTCACAATCCTTAATTCTCCCTTGCCATCCCAAGGTTCAACTCTTCCCAGGAGGATGGACAGGGGATCATCCACCACTTTTAGGAGGAACCACAGCTGCCCCCTTTAAGAGGTGTGGTCTGGTCCAATGGTCTTAACCAGATCAGTTTTAATAGATGTCTCCAAATCTGGATTTAGTTCTATGTAGTCAGCAATCTCTGAATTCAGATTGATCCACCAAAGTTTTTGTATTTTCCAGGACAAGGTGAGTTAATTCCAAATCTCCTGAAGGAAGGTGAGAAAGAACCTCAGACAAAATATCTTTCATCAAGTCACTCAGTAATAAACCTGCTAGAAGAGTCTAATTCAGCAGAGAGAAAAAAAAAAAACAGTGTCCCCAAGTAGCAACTTCTAGAGCACTAAATTTACATTAACAAAGAACATCACTTTTCAGTTTAAAACATCTGATTCTAATTTAATTCCTATTTTTAAGTTTCCCCTTAAGAACTAAGATGAACTTCTCTGTTGTCTTTTACATGGCAAACATGCCTATTATGGGGTTTTACTCAGTTCTATGTAAACTTGAACTTCTGTCTGTACAGAGAGAACATGGTTTAAACTTTTATATAATACTTTCCCCACATCTGTATCATGAAGAATTTTTTAAAATCTAAATTTTTATCAAGGGGATGGAATTTCACATAGAAAGGAAGTAAAGCAGGGCCTTCCTCTTTCATTCACCTTCGTTTTTGCATTGCTTAAGTGGTCACCTTTGGGAAACTCTGTGGTCTACACTCTGCATATCATTAAGTATACTGAAGGCCCCCAGGGCCCAAGGAGTCCTGCCACACCTTGGCGGATTCCAAAGGACTTCAAGGGTTAGGGTACAGACTGAAGGATGTCCACAGTGGAGGAACTGCAGTAGGGGTCAGGTATAGTCAGAGTCTACAGCAAAGCAGAGATGAGGGGCTACTTCTTTACTTTCTCCATTATAATTAGACAGGATTGGATGGTGATCTCTATGGTTCCTTCAGACTCCCAAACTATAACACTATAATATCCTTAGCAACATTTTGTGGAAACTTGCAATCCTGAAAAAACTTTGAGAAGCCAGGCTGCTTTGCTTATTTGGGAACCACTCTTAATATCATATTTTCCAAATATTGGAAAATACTGGAAAACTCATCATAGAGATATACAACCTACATTATCTGATTTTTAGTAGCTCAGAGGGAGCTACTGGTATGTATAATTTCCTAGACTATCTTGTTATTTCAGTAGTGTCAAAATACATCCTCAATCATAAAGAGATGCCATCTGAGGAAGGCACCTAGCCTATCACCAGTGCAAAAGACTGATTTCTGGCCAAAGGAAGGTAGCCATGCTTTACCATACCTAGGATGTGTTAACATATTGTCATGTGGATACATGATAAACCCTGTGAGGCTAACTGGGCTTCAACTATATCAGATCCCTGAGCTGCTTATAGTACTTTCAAAGTGGTTTATTTCGAATAATTAATAAGAAGTATAATTTCCTTTTTGCCATGGTATTTAAAATTTGTGCAGTAAGTTACATATATATGTATGTATATATATATATGTATATATATATATATATATATACACACACACATATAAAACATATAAATATGTATTTTATGTATGTATATTTGTTGTTGTTGTTGTTGCTGTTGTTTCTGGAAAGTTCCCATACTGCTACTTAAGTTAGCCAAAACCTGTTTAAAAACCTTAGGTCCATTTTGGAGGATAGTTTTAATTGAAGATCTCCAGATCACTCTTGAAATGTAGGCTGATTCAAAAATACTGAGCTTCTTTTTCAGCTCAAAACAACTTCAGGGATGAGGGCAAGGCACATAAGTGGCATTCAGAGTTTCTGAAAAATATATGAAGCTAAGAGAACTTGCTGGTGTTACTGTGGGCTTTCTGACTTAACTTGGTTCTAAAGCTTTACAGGGTAAGTGTAGAATCCAGAGACCAGGGTGAGTCCTGACCAGTAAATGTATATGCAAAGAGAGGGATCTGGAAAAATAAAGGGGTTTGAAGTCTTCTGAAATTTGAGGACAGAGGATCTGATAAGTGCCTTCCTCAGATGGCATCTCCATGTGAACAAGGATGTACTTTAGGGCACTGCAGAAGTAGCAAGACAGTCTAGGAAATCATATATACTGATAGCTCCATATGAACTACCAAAAGTCATGCAGAAAATGTAGGTTGTCTCTCTCTATCTATGATGAGTTTTCCAGTATCCCCCAATAGATGGAGAATATCACAATAATGGATGTATGAAAAAAAAATGTTGCCATAATTGGTTGCAAACCCATTCCTAGAATTATCACCATGTGCCTGTTTCAATTTACTACCGCATTCTCTGGACTCTGAGAGGTGAAACTTGAAAATTATTTCAGGCATCCGCTTCATACAGCAGTGCTTTCAATAAGATCATTTTTGTGTTTCCAAAGTAAATGACTTGAACCAAAAAGATCTTTCTTTCAGATTTCCATATAGTACTGGTAGTTTGTTCCTGCTTCATGTTTTAAACATGAGGCTGCTGCATAAAAAATTTTCTGTCAACTGAACAAGTTCAATAGGAAATTAAAGACTTATTTTCTTTAGAGAGAAAAATGTATGACAGTTGTTATAAATAAATATGCAAATGCACTTCCCATTGCCAAGATTTTCCAAAGAAAGCTTTAGTTTGCTCAAACAATAGGCTAGCTCCTAGATCTTCCAGCTACAGGAACTTGTGGTCCTTTGTAAATATTAGTAGAATAGGCCAATTCTCAAAAGCTGCACACCTGACCATCTGATCTCAAATATACAATGTACCCTCACCGCTTCTGGGAAAGAGCAGCCTGATTTTTTTTTTCTTTTTTTACTGTTTGGACATAATGAAAATGAGCAGAGGTTTCATTTGTATTTGTCTACATTTTCACCAGCAAGTTGTTTAGTGAATTCTATTCATTACCAAAGCATGGTAGGTACCAGTTAATAAGAAAGAAAATCCAAAGTTGTTTTCCTATGCATTCTTAATGTAAGCTGATAATTATTACCATAATAATGATTTCATTTATTTTGCCATTAGTACCTCCCCCAAAAGGCTAATTTTTTGAAATTATTTGACCATGTAGATATCAATCAGGGCTAATTACTTTTTCCTTATTACTGAAAGCCATATTTCATTTCTTGCTGTGTAAACAAGTTTTATTGTTTCTTACATATGTATGTGCCATGTGTTCAATAAGAAACTTTGATATTTATGTACTAAAACTTTGACATTTATCATCAAAAAAGATCAAGAATGTACCAGATGCCTTCCTAAGGATAAATTATGGTGATTACACAAATTTAACTAAACTTTTTCTGATTTATGTTTTGAAACACAACCAATAGTTATTACAAATCTTATTAGCCCAGCTACAGAGAAGGTGACAAACAGCATTTTAACCACCTGTCTGGAGAAACAAGGGTAGGCCACTTAACAGATATGCATGTGTGTGTGTCCATGCCTTCCAGTAGGTTTCACGCAAGTGTGTTTTGTTATTTTTCTTGGCCACATGTGTGCTTTACATCCTCCACATTTATCATTTATGGGTAAACTTCTCAATTTGTAAAATGAAGATATCATCCAGTAATAGTTATTTGGCAAAGAAACAAACCCAGCGAATGTTTGATTGGCAGACCCATTCAGTTATACTCTTGGTAGTTCAAACTTCACATGGTGGATTCTGTGTACATCCAACATTTAAGAGAACAATGCATCCAGACTTGCTCATGGTTTTTCTTGGACTCTGAGAAAACAAGTCTGTATCTTCCAGACAGTAGAGCTCATAACAGTGAGAGGAAGTGTGATTCAGGTCAATGAGGTAATTGAGGAAATGTCATGACAACCAACATTTAAAAGGAACAGGCTCACATTTGTATGTGCAGCTCCTCCTCAGGAAACCTTTCTGGTTGCTTTTTGTTCTTATTAGACTGGATAATGTGGCTGCAAATTATGTCCCACTGAAAGAGCTTTGACTCACCCACAGCAGGAATTGTGGGAGCAGACAAGGTCTGGAAGAAGAACATTCAAAGGAGCAGCGAGAACCAGGCAAAACACACTCAGGAGTGCACACATGTACGCACTGACTTTTTTATCCCATTTCTGGTGTGATGATGCTTGGAATTCATTTTAAAACGTTTAAAATGAGAAGTTTCTTCCATTTACTAGCAAATGATATAATCTCATTCTTCCTTATGACTCAGTACAACTCCTTTATGTATATATATCACATTTTCTTTGTCCATTTATCTGTTGACAGGCACCTAGGCTGGTTCCATAACTTGGCTATTGTGAAATGCACTGCTATAAACATCATTGTGCCTGTGTCACTATAATATGATGATTTTGGTTTATTTGGGTAAATATCAGGGAGCAGAATAGCTGGTCATAGGGTGGTTTCATGTCTTAGTATAGAACTGGAGAACATCATGCTAAGTAAAATAAGCTGGAGGTTGAATGTTTTCTCTCAAAGGCGAAAGCTAGAGAGAAATAAGGAACTTAAATAGGGGGATCTTGTGAAAATAGAAGAGAGAACAGTAGAGTACGGGAAAGAGATTCTGGGAGAAGGGAAGAAAAAGGGAAGGAACTGTGGAATGAAATTAACCAAATCATGCTCTGCGCATGTATGAATATATCACAATGAGCTCCACTTTTATGTATAGTTATAATACACCAATTACAAATAAATAAATAAATAAACAGATGGGAGACCAGTAGAGTAGAGGAAAGAGTTCAGGTAGAGGGAGGAAAGGAAAGAAAGGGGAAGTACTCTGGAATGTGTTATGTGCGTATATGAATATGTCACAATGAATCCTGCTATTATGCAAAATTATAATGCTCTAATAACATAATAAAAACTTAAAAGTTACTTCATATTAATTTCATATTCCTCTAAATCACTTGATGATTTATTTTTATATATATTTATCAGACTTTGCTGAGTCTCCATAGATCTGATATATATAATAGGTAGTCTGTCCTTCATCTTTCCACCTGTCCTACTGTGCCTCAGAGATCTGGAGACCCACTGCAATAAGCTGTCTGTATCACATGTCCCAAAGAACTGGGAAATAAAACAATAGCTCTGGAAGATATTTATAAGCGACTTTCAAGGTGAATGTTCAGGACCTGTGTTAATGTGGGAATTGTGTTCTTCTCTCAGTTGTTGTTATCTCACATGGACACTCATTTGCTCAAAACAGAGAAAGTCACCACACAACTGATGCAGTTTCCTCCTTGTCTGGTTGTGACCCAAGCACAGTAGATCTGCATATTCCATGACTTGATGGGGCAAAGCTCTGCAAAAACAAAACAACTTTTCACCAGTGCAAAAATATTCCAGAAGATACTCATTCTGTTCAGTGCACTTTTAAGTTCATTCTAAAAATGTAAGAGAGTATTTAAAAAAAAAAAAAACTCCAGTGAAATATAATCTCCCAACATATAATATTTTTATGTAAGACAGTTTTCTCTAGTCATAAATGGCAAAATCTCCTGAAAATCTTAGGGAAAATTATACTTAAGAACCTCTATATTGTTATGTTTCTATAGTAATAAAATCTCAACCTACTAAGATTACTTTCTAAATGGGTCAGAGCTTGAAATTCTATGTTGTAAACTTCTAAATACACAGAAAATAATGTTTATTTATTGGAATTCAAACCATAGAAATCTGACAACTTTGAGGACTTTAGAAGATACCGAATCAAATGCTGTAAAAATAAAAGAGTTTTGACAATTTTAATTCACACAGCAGAGACTATTTGTGATTTATGAAGGGCATGTTTGTGGACTGGGTTTGGGAATTTTTGCATGAAAGGTGAATTTGTGCTCAAAATGCTCACATCTTCAAAGACCCCTGAGTTTGGCTGTAGGTACATGCAGCATTTGGTTTGGAAATGTATGAAAGAAACACTGCTCTGCCTTAAAGAACATCATTTAACTGTCAAGTTTTTTGATACGTAGATTTAATGTTTTAATTCATTTTGTATGTTCATGTATATATGCACTGGAGTCATCTGTCTTAAGGCTTCAGGAGCTCCTGAAGAACTGAGATTACCTCCATGTAGTGGTCACCAAGTAACAGATACCAAGGCTCCTAAGCTCTTAACTCTTTAAATGCTGAACTGCTTAATTCAGGATGTTTTCTCAACTCTATTCAAGTATATTGAAAACAGAATAAAGAAAAGACTGAATGAAGTCAAATGTAGTATATACAATATTTTTGAAATGGTTGCCTAAATCATCCTCTTCAATGGATAGATTCCAGAGACAGAGAGGAGAGAGAGAGAGAGAGAGAGAGAGAGAGAGAGAGAGAGAGAGAGAGAAGTGATTCCCAAAATCAAAAAGTGCATTCTAGTTAGAGAAGACAAATAGGCACTAGTGATTCATCCAGAGACTCATTACAAAGCAGTTTGTGAGCAAGTAGAAGACTGCTTAGCATATACTGACTGTGCAGTTGCTAAAGATAAGATGAGCAGATAACTATCAGCCCTGGGCAAGTGGTGTCCCTCTTCCCTTCTCTAGGCTCCTCCCTCCATTCCCACACTCCTCTTGCCTGGGAACTTGCGCTCCTTGAGGGTCATCTCCTACTAAGCCAATCAAGACAGACCTGTGAATCCAAGCCTTTCCCGGAGCCCCCTTTGAAACCTAAATGCATTTTATTTCCTCTTGGTCAAAGAATCCACTCTGTCTAAAGCATAACCCAAAGCTGATGGAGAAGATGTGTTTGATAGATCAGGTGACCTTTCTTGGTGCCTCTTAGATCATATACTGTCAAGTTTCTTTCCTCCCAGCTGGCTCCATCTGTGACCAGCAAGACTTTTGAGGAGTAAGAGATGCCTTTCTGAAGAACTGGGTTGGTGTGTAAGTGGTAGGAGAAAATTTTAAGCTCTAACTTGCAGATTTGGTATAGAGAATGACAACTTGCCTCCAACACAAAATTAAAATGAGTAGCAAAACCCACAAGAATGGAGGTAAACAATATTTTAAAGAAATGCTTTTGAAAACAAAATTGCATGCAAAATATCCTATGGAAAAATATTCAAAAAACTTTCTTTTAAGTACTGGGGATCAAACCAGTGTCTTATGTGTACTAGGCAAAGCATTCTTATTACTGAACTATACCCCAACCCTCAAAAATTTTAAATAAAGACAGGATCAGTATTACTGATTGTCCCTTTTTGCCTTGATAGCCAATATTACTTGGCATAGCAAGGCAACTGTGGTATTTTTTTAAAATTTGTTTTGTTAATCACAGATTTTCTAGCACTAATTTTAACTTAAAAATGTCTCATTAAAGTATTACTTATCTTGATTATTGACACTTTGTTGCCCCCTTAAACTCCGCCCCTGAGGTAAACGACTCATCCAACTTACCTTGGGCCCAGTGCAACATCATTGATGATAAAGAAGGAAAAGGGACAAATGGACACATGATAATGTTATATCATAAAGATTGAGTTTTCCTGGAAAGATATAAGTGATAAAAATCTAGGAAAAAAATAACAGGTCAAGGATATAGTTAAATATTTGGGAAATCTTATAGCCACAAGAGGGCATCAATTAAGAATTTAAGATAATATGCATTTTGAGAGACCATATTTGAAAAAGTATATGTAAACAAAATACAGAAGACAAATTATAAGACTAATCTGAGGAGTTATGGATTCTAAATGACAACTCTTTCTCTTGTGGATTATCACACCCAAAGCATGATAGAATCTAGAACAGTGGTCCTCTAACATCCCTGGAAGATCTTTTGAAATGCAGGTGATGGAGTCCTCTACCAGAACTCTGTATTAGTAAGTTTGGGGTGAGCATGCAAATTTGCATGTTTAACTAGTTCCACATACTGCTGTTTCTGATTCAAGCACCATATGTAGTTACTGGACTAGAATAGACTCTTCACAAGAGCAACTTAAAATTTTATGTAGTAAGATAGGTTATGGGCAAATTGTCTCATTTTTCTAGTACTCTGAACTCTTCAGGAAGAAACATAAGTAATTATTCCACCTCCCCTCCAAGACCAGATAGCAATAGCAATGAATAAAGCTGGTTGGAGAAAGATACTAGGAGAGCGGTGGGGATTATGTGCTGGAGATTACCCACTCAATCCAAAGGTATTAAACTTCAATTAAAACAAAATAAATCAGTGTGGGAAATAAACGATGTGCACCTTTGACATTCTGGGCTCAAGGAAAATATTAATTAACCTGGATCACCTTGCAAAGAAAGGGTTTGGAGTCCTGGTAATTTAAAGTTTGATAAGGGAATAACCAGGTTCTTGAGAAATTGGTTTGATTCTTAGAACTGAGAAGAAAATAAAAACTCCATTGGTACAAGTGACACAGATCAGTAACCCATTCCTGCTGGAAGGACTGAGAGCTACGTCCCATGATTAGGAAGCTTTGGAGAAGGTCACCAAGTCATTTGTAGTTGGAAAAATTGAAACTGCCTGAGAGATGCTCATTTTTAAAGAAGTCATCAAAATGTGGCTATAGCAGCCACAAAGAAACAGAGACTGAGGAATGGTGCTATCCTTTGTCATTCTGTACTCCACACATCTTGGGATCTTTATAAGGCCTAAGATTGAACAGGGGAACCCTACAAAGTACTCGATTTGGAATTATCAGTCCTGATAAATATAAAGCTCAAGCTACATTAATTTAACTTAGTAAAATGAGGAAATGTGACATTTCTTGCATTCCAAGTGTTGTGAAAGATCCCCACTTTTTTTCAGGTAGAGTATACAACTTAATAGAGAATCCGCCTAATCCGTAGCACCAGCTAGAACACCTGTTGGTTTGCAGAATGGTATATGTAAACCAATCTCTCCACCCTGCCACTACCACAAGGATTCACTGAACAGCCTCAATTCTATTCCTGCTGCCTCTAGCACCATGCAGTACAACCTGTTTTCCACGTTGCAAAGGGTGAATCAGCTGAGAATTATATAACAGCTTGGAGTTTGCCAAGCAAGTTACCAACAAGAGACACGGCTCCTGGTTAGACATGTGTGCCTGATTGGATCTCAGCTAAATAAGCTTGCAAGCCTGCTGCCTGTACTCCATTTATAGCCTTACAAATTATGGAACAAGGAGACATTCATGGGATGATAAAATGACTAATAAGCTGAAATACTTTAGCAGAAGCAGACTCAAAACCAGACTTGTGCCAGGGTACTGGTCTGAATGTTTGTATCCCCTCATTCCTCAACCAACAAGCTCAATCAATCCCCTCTTCATATTGAGTAAAGTTTGGAAATCTTTGCACTGGGTATACTCTGTGCAAATGTCCATTGCTGTGATCACTCAGTTTGGAATTATCAGTCCTGGGAAATAGAAAGTTGGTGTCTTGAAGAGCAGCGATAATAGGTTGGCCAGGTTCCAGGATCTCACTTTGCTCAGTCCGATTGGTGGTTAATGGTCCCCTGAGTTTTCAGTAAGCTGATGAATTTCTCACATCTCTCTCTGATGGGGACTTGTCTTTGTGTAATGTTTCAGCACACAAGGCATGTTTACATTTATTTTTACATTAACTGCACAGAGAAATGTTGCAAAGTAATTATTAGTGTGTTTCAGGAAAGTTACTCACTTTTTTAAATTGTAAAATGAGGATTTAAATAAGGCCTTTATCAAAAGTTTGTGAGAATTAATTGATTATGTACTTAAAGTATATAACATGCAGGAAGTAGATAATAAACATCAATAATTGTTCATTTTAGATGAGAAAATTAAAACCCATAAGCTTTATCCAACAAATTAGTTATATACCTTATAAGATGATGAGAGCAAGGTTTAGAATCCAATACTTTTTGGACTGATTAATCATGGAGCAAATGAAGCTTAAATTTCAGAGCTCCTTATTTGCATGAACCTCTTCCAAGTCTCAGTAATTATGCTCACATAGTAAGAAGTTTTACTATATTTGCAGAAGTTAGACAATTTAATTGCAAGTGGTATAGAAAACTCTTTCCAGTCCTACTCTGTGAGGTGTTCTCATTTTTTGTTGACCTTGGAGTAGCCACATTATTTTAGGGTACTAACCAAGGGAAAATTGAGTTGGAGATACTTTTGGCTTGGATTTAATATAACATCTTATGTATGACTTATGATCACTATTGTGTATAGCTACATTATTACTAGCAGTCTCAAAGTAGGATTGCTCCAGGAATAATCCTCCTGACCATTTTCCCACTTTACATGGTATCATGACATAATGCAGACTAGAGTTCATTTCAAGTGAAGGTGTGTCATAGCGTACAGGGCTGGAGGTGTAGAGACAGTGGAAGTGAAACTAGTTGTGAATTACATGGAACCAGAAGCTAGGCTCTGGAAAATTCTTACCTGCAGCAAACAAATAAAATTATGAACAGAATTTCTACTGGGGCAAAATAAGAGTAATTTCTTGTCAGAAACATAGTCATAGAGTGTATACAGTGTGTATAATTTAAAATGTTCCATATTTTTTCCTTTTTTGATGAGAATTGCACAAAATAGAATTTATGAAGATTCCTCAATTTATAACTCACAAATATATGATAGTACTGTAACAGGTAAGTAGGGACTGTGTGTGAGTCAAATGCTTTGTATCCCACCAAGAATGGAATATCAAAATAGACTTTGTTAAACTTTGGATGTTTAGTGTTCCAAAAAGGCCCATCCATGTGTTAAAGGATTGATTCCCAGGGTGGGATCATTTGGAGGTAGTAGAAATTTTGAGAGGCGGGGCCTAGTGGAAGGCATTGAAGGTATTTTCCCAAAAGAGGATTGTGAGACCCCAGTCCCTTCCTCTCTCATTTTCTTTCTTTCTTTTTTTTTTTTTTTTTTTTTTCTTCCTGGTCATGAGGTCAGCAGTTTTGCTCTGCTATGCCTTCCTGTCATGTGCTCCTGCCATGAAGTATATAATCTTGCTGCAGGTTCAAAGCAATGGGGCTAATCAACCATGGACTGGAACCACCAAAACTGAGATACAAAATGAACATTTTTTCTTTATAAGTTAATTGTATCAGGTATTTCATTATAATGCTGGAAAACTAACACAGATTTATTTTAAAAACTCAGAAACTGAATTAGTAATTCCTCAAAGAAAAGTCCAAGTCTAAATGACTTTACTGGTGAATTTTCTCAAATATTTAACAGAGAAGTAATATCACTTGCACTCAAACTCATTCAGAAAATAGAGGCAGAAGGAAAATTTTCTATGAAGTCATTATTATCCAAAGAAATCATAAAATGAAAATTATAGGACAATGTTC
The DNA here is from genome assembly GCF_902686445.1 of Sciurus carolinensis. NCBI lineage: Eukaryota > Metazoa > Chordata > Mammalia > Rodentia > Sciuridae > Sciurus > Sciurus carolinensis. Next base: position 67,721,207 of record NC_062217.1, on the reverse strand, counting down.
CTCATACATATAGATGCAAAAAATCTTTAACAAAATAATAAAACACCAAATTCAGCATCACAAAAAAAAAAGGAGTATATACTTTTCCAAGGAATGCAAGGTTGGTTTAATGTCTGAAATTCAATTAAAGTGATAAATCATATTCATTGAATAATGGACAAATCTACATGATCATATCAGTAAATGCAACAAAAGCATCTGACAAGATCCAATGTTAATTCATGATAAAAACTCTCAACAAACTAAGAAGAGAAGGGAGTTTCCTTAATTAATGGATATTAAAACAGACAACAATAACAAAAAGTCACAGCACTAGCATCATATGGTGAAATACTGATTGCTTTTTTCCTAAGATAAGGAACAAGTTGAATTTCCATTCTCACTCTCTATTCATCATCATATAGGAGCTTCCAGCCAGTGCAATAAAGCAGGCATGAAAAAATGAAAGCATGTAAATTGCAAAGGAGAAAGTAAAATTGTTCTTGTTAGTAGACAACATGATCCTAAATGTAGAAAATCATAAGAAATACATAAATACACACACACACACACAAATTCCAAAACAAAACAAAACATATCTGCAAGGTTGCAGGATACAAGATCAAGAAAAATAATCAACCATATATGAAAATATTATCAACAAGCAAACAGCAAATAAAATTCAGATGATTCAACTCACAATAGCATTATAAAGAATAAAATGTTTAGGAATAAATTTTACAAAATAAGCACAAACAGTCATAACAGAATTTTCTGGGTTGATGGAAAGACTTTAAAACATATTGCACAACTATAAACTTACTTAAAGATTGTGAAACTGCCCACTTACAAATGATAATTTTTATGATATATTAATAATGTTTCTATAATATGGATTAAAAATATATAGAGAAAACTGAATTATCTTTGTATTCTCACAGAAGAAAAGATTATTATAGAATTATTGTCCCACAATGAGGCAATCCAAGATTATGCAACAAAAAATATGGGAAAGTGTTTCAGAGGTTTATTCACCAATTAATAAATAAGATACGATTTTATATTTTCTGGACTATGTAGTATTTGTGAATACTAAAATGTTTTCTTTCTAAATAAACACTTACTTTATTTTTTACTTGTATTATTTTTCTTAAAAGTGTTCCTAAAATTGTGTAAATTTCTCACAAAATCCACTTCTATTACAACCAGTGTTTCCTCATCCCTTTTTCCAGAGTGAATCACTTTTACTAGTTTATTATAGAGTTTTCCTGAGATAATCTAATTAAATAATAATAATGTGAATTAGTAATACATAATAGGTAATATGGCTTTCCTAAGAACCAAAAAGCACTCTAAGTATTTTCCATTTCTTAAATCATTAATTCTTACAGCCACACTATAAGGTAGGTACTATTTTTACTTCATTTCACAGATAAGAACACTGAGGCCCCTGAAAGGTATAATAACTTTCCTATGAAGGTTTCAAATCAAGGCAATCTAGATCTAGAGTCTGTGCTCTTATTTAATGTTTATAAAAACTACTTATCGATACAGATATAGAGGGGTGTGTGTGTGTGTGTGTGTGTGTTTTGTGGGGTGGTTAAAATATAGAGCTCTGTTTTTTAGTACATACTATATACAGTTTTCTGCATTGCTTTTTCATGATTAATTAAAAAAATACATCTTGGAGTCAGACTGGCTGCATAAGTTTCAATGCAGAATAAAAATGTGAGTTTCTTTGCTCAAAAAATTTTAAGAATATCAGGAGGGCTACCTCAGGGTACTAAGCCAAGCACAAGACTTTTAAATGTAAGGCCCTGTCCAAAGAAAACCCATCTCCGAGTGCCCATGGTCACAGGCTTAGGAAGCCAGCCTTCCTGAAGATCAGAGAACCAGAACTTTTACCTCTAACTCCTGTTAACTACTGCTTCCCCCTGACTGATCTGTAGCCAACTATAGACACAGATGCCACCTTCTTGCAGTCAGTTTGGGGACATGCTAACTTTTTTGTTAGGGCTGTCCACTTATGGGGTGGGGGAAGGCCACAAGTACACCCACGCAGCTCCTGTTGTTGACTAAGAGAGAAAACCAGAGTCTGGCTGCTTAAATACTGGGGCAGAGATCTGGAGATTAGAAGTCTTTCGTTGGTAGCTACCTTGCCTCTTATCTTTCACTTTATTTTTAGCAAGGTAATTTAGGTCACCAATATTGATGAGATTCACAAAGCTAGCACTAAACTCTTCCCCTGCACCAATCCCTCCCCTCACCAAAACCAAATTATTGCAACCACAGTTGTGCTATATACTTCTAAGCAAAATTTATTAAGCTCTTTTACTCAAACAGTGTAGAAAAATGGAATGACGGACTCTTGCCTTTGCGGGGAAAGCAGGAACTGTCTTATGAGCTCTTGCTCTGCTGACTGCCACTGTTAATGTCTCAAGCTGTTCCCTGAGTTAGGGGCCTCTACAAGGTCTTCTGACCTGCCCATGCAAATTTGCTTTGTTCTTATCTCTTCTGCATTTCCCAGCTGATGACCTATATATAGTGACTTGGGAAATTAATTTGACACCCTGCCCACAAGCTGATTGAACAAATAGGGTTAACTGTGTAACTAGAGTGTCTACAGAGCACAAGGCACTGGCCAGGCAAAGAAAATCTAATTCCAAGTCGTCCAAAACATTGCAGGCAAGAAAATCAGGAGCCAAGAGAAAAATTTCCAGAACATTTCCATTTAGAAGCATGATGAAACTTGTTGACTAAGGTGGCAACGTTATCTAGGGCATGCATTTGACAATCTGGCCCAGGTGACGAAACTGACAAACACACGCAAGAAACTAGCACAACATTATCTGTAAATTGGTTGTGATTGAACACTTCATGTCATCAAGGGAATAGAGGCAATGAAAGAAAAGCCTCATTTCTCTGCAAAGAAAAGAACTGCTGTCAGAAAGGGACTAGGAAATAAAGGAGAGAAATGTCTTAGGAGAGATCACTCTGCATCCCGTAAAGTGCATATTGTAAAAGAAAAGGGAAAAGCAGCTTGATTCTGAAACGCTATTCAGTGTAATTTTGTGTAAGCTGTTCTCCAAGGAAAGACTGAACCCTAATCAGCCCGCGTCTTCCTCCAGATGGCTCTAAGTGCGCTTCAATCTGTTTTTTGAGAGAGGGTGGGGATGGTTCCTTACCGGGAGGAAAGACACATATTGAGATTTGATCAAAGGATTTTGCCAATACATATTTATAACTTAAAGCATGCTCTGGGAATGATTTATAAGGGTTTTCCCTTTACCCATTCTCTGTCTGGCATTTGTTGGGCATGATTATTGAGTTGATGACCTTCTTCAGTGGAATTCTGATTTTGACTGGCTAAATGGCAAGTTTGCGGTTTTTCTTATAAAAGAAAAAGATTATTATTATAAGATACTCTTAATCAATGCTTGTTGGATGCATGAAAATACAGAGACTACATGTCCATAGTCAGGACATAACAACCAACAGTGGAGAAGGTGATCACTGAAGGAGGGCCAGGTGGGTTTCAGCCCCTAACAGGAGTCAGAGTTCCACCTTCGTCTACACAGAACAGGATGTTGGGAATACTGCTGCAAGAGTAAATCCTGGGCACTTCTAGATTTGTGAGCAAGTTCAGCAATTTTCTTTTTTTTTTAATACACACAGTTACAGGGATTTACCTAACACAATGCTTCTGTGCCAACAACGAAGTTGTAATTGCTGAGGAAATGCTGACAGAAAAGATTCTTGAGAAAGGATTCCTGGTAATTGTGCTTATTCATTCATGCAGTTGTTTATTCATCCACGTATTTATTGAGCACCTACTAACTCTCAGACCCTGAGGATATACAGGTGAATAAAACAACATACCCTGCCTGCCACCTCAAGTTTTCAATTTAGTGGGGATAATTCAATTACAACAGCATTTGATGAGAGCTGTGATGTCATTGTTACGGGAACGCATTTTGAAGAATACTTATCGCAAGCTTGGAGAGTTATCGAGTATTCCCATTCAAGAGGCAAAAAACCATACAACTTGTAAAATGAGTATGTCCCAGTGAGCAAAGGGTGGGGAAGAACATTCTAGACAGAGGGAATAGCATTTGTAAAAGGCCACTGGCAAATCCAGGTGGAGACCTGGGTGGAATTAAGGAGAGAGAATTTATGATGACAGGGGGAGAGTAGGCCATGGGGGGATGCAGGGGTGGGGGTGGAGGTTGGAGAAGACAGCAAGAAATCATTCCTCTTTTATAGTTGGATAGGGACCTACTCAGACTGTGCTTTGTCAGAAATCAAGGATTGGCAGGAAGTTGTCTCTGCCCTCAAGGATCTCAAATCACTAGCAAATTCTCAGGGTTCAGGATGTATGTCACATCACCAAGCAGATAATCCATGAGCTGAGAGACATCCCATAGTGATACTGAGTGCTGATTCAGAGGTGCTGGCTTGTGAAGGAGGAAAATCTTGTTCCTTCCCATACATGATTTTAGCTGTGATATGTTGAGCATGTGTATATGCTTAGAATACACTGAGATAATTGAACTCTCTGCATTCCACCAACATTAAGAAATGAAGGAGAGCTAAAGACATTATTAATAAAAATTCTATCTGGATATTTAAATGACTATGCCAATGCTAATATTAAACACCAAGCTACTTATCATCATGCAGGAAAACTAGTGATATTTAATTATATTTTCTCTTTAGTATAATTTTGGTGGGAGGATAACAGACTTTATGATTAGGTTTTCTCCTGACCTCCAGAAGATAGGCTTCAGTAACAAACTTCATCAGAGCTCTGCTTTGCTGATTTTGAGATCATGAGTTCTTTGAACAAAGAGCTACAACCAACTGCAACTAAGCAAATAGATTACAATAACAACTTTGAAAACCAACTAACTTAGGATAGAGGTTCCCCATCTTCCATTGGTGACTGCAAAACATTTCAAACAGGTGTCTCCAAAGCAGTGCTTCTGTACTAAACAAGTGAGTTTATGCAGATCTTAATGCCTTCTCTTAAAATAATATTCATTTAATTTCTGTTTTAATAAACAGAAAAAATAATAGTTCTTGAAGTTCTGGTAACTTTTTTGGTTATGTGTTCTCCAGCAATTTTTCCTAAAAGCACAAATATGAGATAGTGTGAAAAAAGTTGATCTTCTAAAGAGTCCTCATTTCAGGGGAAGAGGCTTCTTGAGCTTTCTTTGCTTTAGTACTAATTCACAGATCACTTTTAAGGACACTACAGAGAGCTTTGCAGACAAACAGTCTGAAAGAATGAAGTCTAGCAAAATTTTAGCATGTCTGTCAAGAGCCTATGTGTTGTCATCCACCTACACAAAGTCCCACAGAACCCCAAGGGCTTTTCAAAAAAATAAAAACCATATCGCCTAGTCTGCTAAGAAGTGCAAAACTGTATCTTAATCTCAGTTTCAGCAACTTTCCTTGGTTCAATTTATCAGATAACGTTATCACCTTTCTCAAAAGCATGATGTTCCTTTTAAAGATGTAATTATTCAAGTGACTCATTGCAAGCTCTCGCAGATTCTTTTGGGAAGTGGGTGTGGCATGAATAATAAACTAATTATCTTGCAATATTATACAAAATAATAGATTCCATTGTAAACCAAGGGTTTTTAAACACTTACTGATATTTTTTTCTGAATCATGTATATATCACTAGGCCTAAATCTTTGTCAGAATGAGGAACAAGTTTTGCAATGTCAAGTGAACAAAATCAATTCAACAGTTATTGGCCCTTTCAAAGGTGCTACTTGATGCTAGGAAACAAAGGTATAATAGAATCACCTTCCATGTCCCTGCTCTATTAGTAGAGAAAATGGGGAGGGGTGGCAAGATGTTGCCATGTTCACAATTTTTTTTTTAATATGCTGGGGATCCAACCCAGAGCCTCATGCAAACTAGTCAATGACTCCACCACTGAGCTACACTCCCTACCCCTAAATTACATTTTTTTTTTTTTTGCTTATGTTTGAAGTACTATAGAAGCAGAGAATAGAGAGGAATAAAATTTTAATTAATTTCTATTGGTGTGTTATATATAATCATGACTTCATTGTGACATATTCCTACATGCATGTAATTCAGTCAATTTCCTTCCGCAGTATTTTCCCTATCCCTTCTCTCTCCCCTCCCCCTTCTTCTACTCTACCTGGTTCTATTCCCTTTTCCCAGACCCCCCTTCCCACCTCACCTCCGTTTTCTCTCCAGCTTCCACATATGCTAGAAAACATACGACCCTTGACTTTCTGAGTCTGGCTTATTTTGCTTAACATAATGGAGAGTGATGGAATTTTTACGTGCCATGCTGAAGGGAAGTGGAGGATGAGTCAAGAAAGTTTGCTTCTCCAAAGAGACATTTGAGATGTCTTGAAGGATTAGTTGTATTTTACTGTGTGAAGAGGAGAGGGAGGTTACTCCAGGAAAGGGATCATTCTGAACAAAGGCACTGTCCCAATTTTCCTTCACCCTCTGTGGCTATTTTATTAGCTCTTCCTCTTTGACCCAACCCTGAAAAAAATCAGGTTACTCAGGACTCAAGTTGGGGCCTACTTATCACATACTACAAACAAGTGTTAAGCAATCCTGTCCACACCCATGAATGGCTGGATTCCCATCTTTATGTTAATGACAACTGAATATGTATCTGCTACCCCAATCTCTTTGCATAATTTCAGATGACTATTACTAAGCACTTCATGAGATCTCTCTTTGGTATCTCTCAGATACCTCAGACAACATGTTCAGAACTGAATCACTGAATCTCTCTTCTTCTCATACTATTCCTGTTTTTTTTTGTTTTTTTTTTTTAACTAGTTCATGAATTTGTCCTTTCCCCTTGTCCCTGTTGCTTCCACCTTACTCTCAGCCACAATTTCTATGTCCTAAGTTACTGAGTAGTGCCTGGCCAGCAGATGAAGTGGAGCTATTAAAAGGTGAAGTCCAGAGGTTAAAGAATGGTACCAGGTATGGGCAGTTGTACTGAGTCTAACAGTAGCTGAAAGCTATAAACTAAGCAAGCATAGCACATGACACTTTCAGGCAGTGAGGAGGTATCACAAGTGCTCCTAGCAAATCTACTTATTTTAGGTTAAAGTGATGCTCTTGATGATCAGAAAACCAGGAATAATGATGAATGTTTCTAATATACAGGAGGTGGGGTCCTCTCTTGCTGGTTTCCAAAATCGGCTAATCTCACTTAGATACCTTGTGACAAATATATGATGCTCCTGTCTCAGTTAATGAAAATTGTATGAGATTGGGAATTTATTTCCCCATTTGAGAATTTGTTCATTTATCTTCGCATTTGCAAAAACTTGTTTTATAATAAAAAAATAATGCTATATATGTCACATTTGCTACAAAATGATTTTTTCCTAGTTTTTTATGTGGGTGCATTTGTGCTAGAAAATTTGTCTAATGTTCCCTGGGTATCTTTTCTCCTCCAGACATAGAGATTATCCTGCTTTGGCATATGCCCTGAGCCCTGGGAAATCACCGACTGATTAGGGCAGAAGAGTCAGGTCCAGAAGGCCACTTGAGATCACAGGAAGACCAGGACTAAAAACTAAATGCTGTCATTCAGGGAGAACTTTTCACTTCAACATACAACAGTTCCACACTTAAAAAGAAAAAAAGCGTTTTCAAACAGCATACACTCGGTTAACTGAACATTGGAATAAGTTTTCAGAATAACTCATTTCACTTGAGTATGTCTATTTTCAGAATGGCCATTGTGCCAAGGACAAGTTGATCAAGTGACTTCCCCTAAGTGTTCTGGCAATCCACCCTGATGACACACTGCCAGTTATCAGAAGCACAATCAAGTTCTGTAGGACTGAAGCCCAAGTCTGCAAGGCTGAGACCGTTCTGTCTTGAAAACAGGCCCCCAGTGTGTGAACCCTGTCTAGCTATCAATCTGGATTCCCTTTAATTCAGTTAAAGTTACTTATTATTACTATTAAAGTTAATCATAATAAAGAATGTTAATGCTAAAAAAGGAGGCAATGAATATTAACTTTCTTCTATAGTCCCTCTACTTATCCCACTCCCATACTTTTTAATCCAAGTAATATAATACTGTTTTCATTTTGCTTGTTTCACTTAAAAACATGTTTTTTATCTATGATATATAACAGTGATCTGTGTATATAAGATAATTTTTATGCTGATAAACACTACAGTATATTAATAAGCCTCTACCAAATAAAATTATAAGGCGAGTTAACACAAAATCCAAGAAATAGATCACTGAAATAAGTGGTACTACAGATAGAAACAAAATGTAAAAAATTGCAACATGGGACAAACTAAATTCGTAAAAATAAAGTTGAATGCTAAAATAAGTGGATGATTTTCCAAAAAGCTTTCAAATAATTTATAAGGTTGCCAGAGGATCAGGGATGCAGAGGTTGTTTTAAATTCAGGGTACACTAAGTCCAGCTGATCCACTTGCCCAGAGTTGCCAGGCTTGCCTAACAAGATATTGCACCTCCAATAAACTCACTGTGCTGGGTCAAATAAGTGCTTGGCACCTAATAAATATCTGTGGAATGAAGGAATCCACTATGCAGAGTAAACTAGTAATTAACTTTGAAAGTTCACTTTCTGATGTGAGCTCCTTTATGGGGATAACCACCACGGTGCCCACCGCAGCCTCGATCTGAAAGTTAGATGTTAAAAGTGTCTTCCTTTGTTTACTCCACAGTCACCAGCTAGGTTCTGATTTAGTAGGATCTTATTTTTATAACCATTCTTATGCTTTTCTACTCAAATTAACTGGAGGAAATCCAGCCCATTTGGGTTCCATTGGACCTCCATGGGTTATCAATGTTCTCCCTGATGATTAATATTAATATCTTTGGGGAGAGTAATATAAAGACAGTGAAGCCCTATGACTTTGACTTGGTATTAGTTGATTAAATGAATCTTTTCCTTACGTTGTTTGCATAAAAATGGAAACAGTTCTTAAGTTATTTCCTAACTATATAAAAATTTCAGGACAGACATTGTTCTACACTATTAAAACGCCTCACATTACCATTTGCCCAGCCTGAAACTGTTCACTAAGAAGAGTAGGGACCATTCCCACAGTATCTAGCAAAAGAACTTTCAGTTTATTTGGGGCTGTAAATAGACAAGAATGAAAGTAGAAATTAGATTTTATTAGGTGAAAAGGATTTTCTCAGAGGACACCACGAATAAATGTCATTACAACTGGTCAGAGATCTTCATCAGTAAAAGAAAGAAGAAAAACACGTATTTCACCATTTTCAGGAGAGGAGTAGCCTTCTCTTATTATGTGGTTTGATTAATAGAGAGGACTGGAAATCAAGACAGCCTGCTTCTCTTCCCATCATTTGAATGCTTTCACACTGCTTTCTGACTTGGGCTTTTTAAGACAATTGACTGCAACTTGATCAAAATATCTTCGGTGTGCAGTGGTTTAAGAGCACAGCTCTGTAACCACCATTAGAGAACAAGCGATCTAAGTAAGTCATTACATTCTAAGTACTTCTTAATTCAGAAATCAGGAAACTAAATGTAGGCAGAAGATTTAAAAATCCAAAATGATATCAGCTTAAATGAGGCTTCTTGAGTTATGTTGTAAAAAAATCTGCAGTATTCTGTTATTCAACAGCTATTTAGAAAACCGAAACCCATGGGTAGGTAGGCAAGAAAAGGCTCTTTATCAATGCCTGGGAACTGCTCCAGGTGGAACTAATTTTATTCTTTTTGGAAGAAGTCATCACCTCAATCCCTTCTCTCTGCTCTTGTCTCAATGACTGAAGCATCTGAGAAAGGGAGGGTTCTTCAGGATCAGGTCATCAGATACCTCAAACTATAACCTGGACTTTTTAACATCTCTAGGTGACATACCTGCAATGTCTAGACCAGTGAATCTCAGTTCTGACTGCACATTGAGATCAGTTGGAGTATTTAAAATATTAGTGTTGCCCGGTCCCTAACCCACATCGTATGAATCAAAATCTCTGGGGTGAAAACCTCACTATCAGTATTTTTTCAAAGTTCCATATGTGCATTGGTGCATGCCTGTAATCTCAACTATTTGGGAGGCTAAAGCTGGAGGATCACAAGTTTGAGGTCAGCCTGGGCAATGGAGTGAGCCCTGTCTCAAAATAAAATTTCTTTTTAAAGGGTCTAGGATGTAGCTCAGTATTATAGCACTTACCCCAGCATGTTTGTGTAAGGCCCTGGGTTTAATCGCCAGCACTGTGGGGGTTTTTTGCGGGGGCACATATAAAACCTTAACATGCAGTGGGAGTAGAGATTGGGTCCTAATGAGGAAACAGAAGCATCCCAAGACTGATCTTGACCCAGGCTTTGCTTCTGAGATAGTAGGTGTCCAGAATGGTAGAATGTACCCTGTATGGATTCCTCGCTCCCCAGGGAAGCCTGGCTTGCTACTACAACTTTGAGATGAGACTAAATTTAGAGGCCAGTCCTACTTTATCTCTTTTCTACCTCAAGATGAGGGTATAAAGGTGTTTTTATGTCTGACATTTCATGGCAAGGTAGAGGCCTAAGGAATATCTTAAAGAAACTAAAACCTAGCATCATCCATTTAATTTTATACTACTACTTACAGATGCAATTCTATGTGCTCAAACACTTTCAAAGCTCATTTGGCACATCAGCATCTTTGAGTAGGGTTAATAGTTCATTTTACAGATGAGGAAGCAGAGACAATTCAGGGAACTTCAGTAATCAAGACAAAATCACCCATCTGGGAAGTAGCCAAAAGTCAGGATTCAAATGCAAGTTTTTCAGATTCTTAGTCTGTTTTTTCTGTTAGACATACAGCTATTCTCACAATGACATTTCTGGTCTTCTATATCAATGAGCGGCAAGCATCAGTTATAAAAGGGAGCTAAGCTAGTTTGTCTTCATGATATTAAAATCATTGTATCTATTCTTGAACATGGAGCTGAGATTTCAGGCATTTGATGTTTTTAGCTCAAAATTAATCTTCCCAAGACAATTTAATAAGGGATAAAAGAACCACTTCTTATCAAACTTAAATTTTCATAATTGAACTACCTTTGCCAATACACACTACTCTTTCAAACTGGTGACTCTTTTCTTCCCAAACTTGGGAAGAAAGAAAATTCCAGAGAGTAAGAGGAAAGATTGCTTATAGGATTCTTTGGCACAGAAAACTTTCTTCCCTATATCCACTCTCTAAAAAAGGAGATAAATAAAAAGAGGAAGTCCTAGAGAGTTTGTGAGAAAATTAAGAATGCCTGCTGCTTCACTGTACTTCTAATAATTAAACATTGATTTATAGTCACAAACTCTCGTAAATGGATGGAGTTAAACATTATTCTCCTCTTAACCTAAATTACTTTAATGATCTGAAAATGGAAGTTTTAACTGGGGACAATAAAGGGATGATTTCAGAATGGTGGCAATCCTGAGTAAGTTATACAGACAGCCAGAACATGATAAAATATCTGGAGTAAAGACGACGACTAATTCATTTTTTCTTAGATGCACATTTAAAATAACAATAAACTCAGATATTCAAATGCCAGATTTTTATTTCATGTCTTCAACAGCTCTGATCACTACATGTAGGGCATTTTAGAACCCAGTAACGGTGTGTTTTGGAGTTTTATTAAATATTTATGTCTTGAATGAAATTGATCAAGATAGGGAGAAATGTGGAAGCTAACCTGCTTTGAGCCTCCCAGAGCTAGGGCTGTTGCACTAGGTTTTGGATCTATCTGGTGTGCTGAGAGATAAGGATGCTCTGGGTCTTGGTCAGCCAGGTGGCGCCAGAGGTGACATAGTCCTTGATCGAGTCACTTGCAGCAACTATATTCCAAATACTTGTTTCCCCTCCATGTCGGGACTGAACCCAGGGCCTCATGCACTCTACCATTCAGTGACACTCCGAATACTTTTAAGCTTACCCCACTTTTATGATATAAATTTTTTTATTTTCTGAGTAACATCATATGGAATCCTTTGGGAAGTGCTTTAGACACAAAGCAATAAGAAATATAAATCAAACATTTCTAGTTCTCATAGCCTAACCCAGAGTTAAAGTATCTATTTTGGTTAGCAGAACTCAAGTCTGTAGTTCTCCTTGTTCACTTGATGATCCCTGCCTCAGAGTAAAGAAATTCTTCTACTCTTTCAACCAAACATTTCCCAATAGGAGAAATATGAACATATATGTCACTGTCTTTCCCCAATAGATGTTTATAGGCAGGTAAGAAAGGGTTACTACACAAAATCCATGGAATTCCTATGTTTGGTACCATACTCATGGAATATTTAATATTCATAGAATTGTACTTAATAAGTGAATAACAATGATATGATATCATGTTTGTATTTGAGCTTGATCTAAAAGAAAACATGAGAAAAATCTGAGTTTTGAAAGCAGAATGTGTTTCAGAGAGACATCTATATAGTAATTAAATATAAATGTTTGACAGTTAAGTATATATGTTTACTAAAACTATATGTATATTTGGCAATTAAGTAAGTACTTGCAAAGTAAGTAAATACAAATATTGGAGATTTTCAAACATCAGCTCTTTGAAGATACAAGGCCATAGAATGTTCACCCTATTATATACCCTGGCAAATAAACATAAAGGCAACTATTGAAGAATAAGCATTAGAACCTAGGCTGAGTAGAAAGTACAGCATTCTAGGATTACAATTATAATTCCACTTTTACAAAATTGAACCGTATAGCATTGTTAGCTCTAAGTGCCTTTCCCTTGGAGGTTATATAAAAGAATGACGGTATATTGAATGACCTTTAATTATTCAGTTTCCTTCTAAGGATAGTGATCTGTATTCTAGCTCCAACTGTGGGTCTGAGCCTAAATAAGAGAAATTCAGAGAATAGAAGCCAAGAAACAAATAAATTGAACAACACAAACCCCTAATCCGTTTCCTTTTGACAATTTCTTTTACTCTTCAGAAAAAAGTAAAAAATAAAAAGTAAACATATATATATATCCATTGCCCTCCCCCTCCCCACCCCACTTTTGAAATAAACAAGTCTAATAACACCAGATGTGAACAGCAAATTTGAATTTCAAATTTCGACGGGCTCTGAACACTGTAGGTAAGAGCAGACAGCAAGCAAATAGAGAGCCAAGTATCACCTTCCCAAAACAGAACCCACCCCTCTCACACTGCAAACTTCGGGTCTTGCCAACAGAGGCAGCGACGTGGCCGCCTGGAGCTGCGGTACCGCAGCTTTCTAGACTGGGCGGAAATGGACGTGAGTGCAGCTCAGCACTCCAGGCTGCCCGGCACAGTGAACCCTGCACTGGGACTCCTCAATCAGACTCCAGAAGGCGTGAACTGTAGGATCAACCAAGTAAAACAACACCTTGGCATAAAAAGTGGCTGCCAAGATGGCCTTCGCTTTGTCTAACGCAGTGTTAAATGGAATTGTCTGGCCTAAAGTTGCCTCCCTACGTATTTTAACTTTTCCCTAAAGGTTTCTCGGTACATCGTGAACTGCAGCCCAACTTGATGTGTAGACAGACTGGAACCTACTCTTGGAATGAGTAGCTGGCCAATCACAGTGGTCAACTGTTCCAACTGCGGGAGCAGCAACCAATCAGGCTGTCTGATTGCCTTACTTCCGTTTCCTAAATGTCATTTCCTTTTCTCTGGTTATAAACCTGTGCTTGAAGTGGGGCAAAGCATTCATAATCCCTTTTCGGTTCAAACTGGTGTGTAGATTCTAGGATTGCAGATGAAGTCAGTTAGGTAGGACCTGCAAAACTAGCTTTGTTGTGATTTTTTTTTTCTTTTAACACCAGCAGGTAGGGCACAGTCTGCATCCACAGAGGTTTGTGGGGAGGCCCCTCAGCCTGCTCTGCTTGCACATGCCCCACTTCACACCCAGGCATTTATGCCAGAAGAATTTCTATCTCACTGCCCCCCCTCAAATAAGACAAAAATGCATTTTTTTTTTTTTTTAAGAGGGAGGTACTACAGAAGATACTTCTCTAAGACCACGGACAGATGGTAAAGAAAGTCAAGTTTGGAATTTATAAAGAATCTGTACTAGAACAATGTTTTCAAGTTCAATCTAAGGTCAATAGAGTTTGCTAGATATGAGAAACATGGAAATAAATGTTCTTTCTCTTTTCCAAGTGATTTGAGGAAAATATTCTCTCTGAGAAAGCACTTCCTTATGCTTCTCAAGATGAAAAGAAGGTTTCTATTTATGTAGCATCCAAATGTCCTGGTGAGAAGCAAAACTTATTTGTCAAACATACTGAACCTACCCACCCATATTGACTCATCCACTGTCTCAGATGCTCTGCGATCCAGAATCTTTAAAAAGGAAAATCACATATTTTGTTGGTGTTTCTTCCCAAATAGTTACTTATTCTGACTTTTGTAGCTTTGCATTCTTTTTCCTACTTCAATATGCTACTTTTAAAAGCTTTTGGTTTATTGCTAATTTCCCCCTTTTCAGGCTCAGTTGTACAATATGGTATGTGTGTTGGCTTATAATTTTGGAGCTGAATTTATGGGCCTGCTATAGTTCAAATGATATTCTATTTTTGCTTGTTTTATTTTTGCCTGGGCTTGATATGTTTTATGAGGTTCTTTCCTATAGTACTGGCATTCATATCTGGTATAACCAAAATTCTGTCTCTTATTTAATATTCCTTCAGTTTCAAATCTGAGTATTTCTTTTCCTTTGTGTGATGTTAAAGCTTGTTGTGTTTTTTGTTTGTTTATTTTTTTAATATCTGGAAGTATTTCCTTCCACATTGGAGACTCAATTTTGCAAGAAATCCCTTTGGGAGTCTTTAAATGTGTATTTGGAGGGCAGAGAGGAGAGACAGTCAACATTGGGCCTCCTGTCCACTGAGTCCCTCTGTGCAGCTGTGGGTGAGGGGCAAGGTTGGAGTGAGGAAACAGGGTCTGATTCTCCATGCCTACCCTCCAAAACTGTTACCTGCCTCATTTCCTCATTTTACTCTAGTGAGGCACTACTTCATTGCTCCCATTAGTAAACACACTGCTCTTTTCTAGGTTTTGCATTTTCACAGTAAAAGGAACCAGCTGCTAGTGCTAGGATATCTTAACACAGGCTGACTTGACCTTCTCAGGAATATTGGGGGAAAAAGGACAAAATTGTAAAGAGGTTTGTGCAAACAAAGCATCTCAGAAAGATGCATTAGGCCATACAATAAACATTTTCAAACACCATTCCACCCAAAGGAAGCTATAAAAAACCTTTATGATTTCTCAGGAGACCCTCCAACTAATCTGGCCCCACCTCTAACTTTGTGACTTTTCACAAATAACTTCTCTAGGACAGATTTTTGGGTAAGTCAGAGCTGAAAGGGACAATGGAATCTTCAACTCCAACTCCTGCTTTTTCTAGTATGAAAATGGGAAGCTGTAGCAGTCTAGTGATCTACCAAGGTCAGAAGGCAGATTGACTGACTCACAATAAAATCCATTTTTTTTAAACCACATCATATAGTTTCTCTCACCTGTAAAACTTGGTTAAGAAGGGAGAAAGAAGTTGGGAAGATTATTGCTGAAGTTTCTTGAACTTTTAATACTCTATGAATCTACAGCTGTGGAAAGCTGCGTTGAAGCATGTCCAGGGCAGTAATTTCTAATTCTTCTGTTTCTTCTTCATTTGTCTCCTCTCTCCTCTCCCGTTTCTCCACACCCTATCACAATTTTCTTTAAAATCCCTTATTTTCCTTCTATTCTTCATGACTCTGACCTTGGGAATATCTTCTGAGGAGTTATAGATTATTTTGCATAGTTTATTTCCTTTGGAAGAAATGTACTAGAGATAATCGATCGCTAAACAAAAATCATGTCCCTTTAAAGAGGAGTGTTTTCAAAAAAAAATTCTTTTTAGAGAGGTAGAATTGGGGGGGAAAGATTTTGTGTTATATGTTGGATTTCAGAGTTCTATTTCTATAAAAGGGTGCTAGAAAGAAAAGTTGGGAGGCTTTCTTCTGGAAAATGCAGCCTTCTAATTCAAGTGTTGTCGGAGAAGATAAAGCAGAGAGTACTCATTGTACTAATGTGAAAAAGATGAATGACACCCAAATGGGTTTTCTTTGCATCACAGACCATGGTTAAGTGTTTTACATGCATTTGTCACTGCTATTAATGTAATCACATAAAACTTTCTCTGTTCTCAAGTGCTTTTAAAGTGAGCTATTTGAGCTTTCAATTCTGCAGGTTTTCCTTCTCTTTCAAAATTAGCAAAGGTAATATGTGAGCTCTGAACCTTTTTTTTTTAATGTAAGAGCAGAAGTAAAGACAAGAATATGGTAGTTGCTCAAGTAAATTGAGCGCCTCAGGCATATCTTTCAAGGGCTGTTGCTCATAATTGTAGTAAAAATATCTTGAGAGGATCATAAAGAATGCTGCAAGTGTTGCAAGTGTTTTCTGTATTATATAATATTAATGCCAGATCTTCGACACAAGCTTTCCACACAAGTATTTTTCCCCAACTGTGTTTTCCCTCTGACTCAGAAACTCACAGCTAGCTTCTAAAGAGACCCCAAGTCCCAGCTGCATCCTGGCCAGCAGGGAAGTCTTGGGATGGACACAGGAGAATCAGTGGCCTTGCCATGGTGTCAGATTTTAGAGCCCACAGAGTTATAACTAGAGTGAGATCTTTAAAGGATAATGAAAATCTCCCTCTTACTCCTTTGTTGCATTCCTGCCCCTGCCCTTAGGAGTGGACAGGGAATGTGCCTCTTTTCTTCCTTTCACCATAAAGACCTGATTCGGAATTTGGCTCTTCTGTTTCCTGGCACTGTGGTTTTGGGAAAATTGCTTAATCTTTCTAAGCTTCAGTGCCTCCTATAATACCCATCTTATAGGGCTCCACTGAGCTAATGCATGGGAAGCACCTAAAAAGATACTGGCACCAGGCACACCTGCTGATGCATGCTCATTCTGCCCCCGTTCTACCTAGAACCAGGAAGTTACCCAAAGTGCCCTTGAAAGCCCTTTAGACTTTCTTATTGCTATAGTTGAGAAGAAGTGAACTCAGTTTTGTCCTGTTTTGCTTTGTTTTAAATTAAAATACCTTTTCAGAGTGATCTAAGGTTTATAGATAAATGAGCTGAAAGCACAGAGGAATCCCACATATCCCCTGCCTTGCCCCAACCTTCCACCCAAATTTTCCTGCTGCTATTATTTTGCATTAGTGAGGTACATTTGTGATAACTGATGAATGAATATTGATACATTATTCTTAACTCATATTCAAAGTTTACACTGGGCTCACTCTTTTGGTTGTACTTTCTATGGATTTGGACTAATGAATGACATGTGTCCAGTACTGCAGTATCATGCAGAATACTTTCACTACAGTAAAAATCCCCCGTGCTTCTCCTTTTCATCTCTCTTCTATTCCCACCTCATCCCTTGAATCCTTTGCAGCCACTGATCTTTTATTATCTCCATAGTTTTGTCTTTTCCAGTATGCTATATGGATGGAATAATACATTATGTAGCCTTTTCACATTGACTTCTTTCACTTAACAATATGCATTTATTTCCTATTATGTATTTTGGGGACTTGATAGATCACTTCTTATCATTCAATAATATTCCATTGTAGACACCACAGACTGTTTATCCATTCATCTATTGAAGAACATCTTTGTTGCTTACAAATTTTGACAATAATTAATAAATCAGCTATCAATATTTGTGTCCAGGTTTTTGTGTGTACCTAGTTGTAAGTTCATTTAGGTAAATGCTTATGAGTAGTATTACTGGATGGTATGATAGAAGTATGTCTAGTTTTCTAAGAAATTGCAAAACTGTCTTGCGAAGCAACTGTGCCATTTTGCTTTCTCACCAGCATTTTTCAAACACTGAAAAATTCCTTGGATGAAAGTTCACATTTCTATTACTAGGCACAAACATTTGCAAGTCTCTGTATTTCGTTTGCATTCAAAAGTTGGGGTTATTTGAATTTCTAAAAGATTCAAACTTACATTCCAAGAGCTCCCTACATCTGAAAGTTATTTCTTCCTATTATAAAGAGTATAATGACCCATGTGGGAAAAAAATTATTACAGGCATGATAAGGTCAAAAATGTATTAGGAACAAAATTTTAGATAATTTTTATTTTTTTTTAAATTGGAATCCAACATACACCAAAAAATGGTAAGTCATTCACAGAATGTGGGAACCATAAAACCTACAAGGAAAAAAATACTTCAGCTGAAATGGTACTGTGATATGGATAAATCTAAGAAGAAATCAAAACAGAAAAGGGAAAATATTGCTCATGGAACTAGCTATATTTTCTTGTTTAGGTTATTTTAAGGTATGATGCTTATTTGTGCATTGTTATATTTTACTGTAACCCTAAGTCAAGATTATATTGTAAGAAATGTCACATTTGCCAGTAAATGGATGGATCTGGAGACTGTTATGCTAAGAGAAATAAGCCAATCCTAAAAAACGAAAGGTCCACTTATGTGTGGAAACTAAATCACAATAAAGGGGTGTGGAGAATAGAAGTTCAAGGGGAATGAAGGGAAGGGAAGGAGGATAGAAATAGGAACAACAGTGGAATGACTAACATAATTTTCCTATGTACATATATGAAACTACCTAAGTGAATCCCACTCTCATGCATATCCTCAAGAATGGGGTCCTAATTAGAATAAGATCTATTCCATGCTTTATAATTATATCACAATGGATTCTACTGTCATATATAACTAAAACGAACCAATAAAAATGTCTAATTTTCACAAGGCAATTTCATGAGACAGGTTAAAGTAGGAAAGAAGAAAGAAGGTTGAGTTATAATTCTTTAGGAGTTTTAGTCTTGACAGGAGGGATTGTCTTTGAGAGATTTTTCCACAAGTTGACTAATAAAAAGGCTATAGTGGAATGTTTTTGCATAAAGTTCAGTGGTTGCCCATACAGAACTCTGGAGAAATCCCAGTTTATGGTTGATCAAGCAAGAACCAGGCAAACCTTTTGATGGGTGTCCAGTTAGCCAAGAGGCCTATAATTTGGCAAGAGTAATGAACCGCTGTATTAAAAGAAAAAAAAAAAGTGGTCACGTACCCTCTGAGTCAGACTTCAAGTATGTATACTTTCTGTGGCCATGAAACCAAATGTATTGAGGTAAGTCTGGAAGAGGATCCAGTGATAATTGCGTGGACAAAGGGGCCAATGCTCAAGGCAGACTCTAGGAAAGAGAAGAAAGGCCTCAGAGCAGCTACAATGAAGGACAAGGTGTGGCCATGACCTCAACAGAGAAACACCCCAAAGTATGGTGGATCCATTGGTCTTCCATTCTCCTTTTCTTAGGCAATACCTCTTTCTGTTCTCTACTGGCTTTTCCTCATTGACCAGTCTTCTGAAATTCCTTCAGCCATGTGACCTGGAAGATGTCCAGAGATGTCATCCCATCAGGGTCAAATGTGGGGATAGACCAGTGAACTAGAAGTTTGAGCAGAACAGAATTGACAAAGCAAAATATATCAGGATAAAGAGAAACTGAGGATAAAAATTCAAGGAGTAACTGATTTGTGAAGGCAGAGATGGGGAAATAGGAAGAAAAACTGAGAAAATGATTTTAGTTGAGTCCATGACAAAAACAAAAGTTACTTATCACCCTAGTATTTATCATTTTCAAAAGTAGCACAAATATTGATAGACTGGTAAAAATGGAATTGAAAAATTTTAACCCCTGTCTACTTGAGATAATGTTTCCAGGTGGTTAGTGGGAGAGAATAAAAGTCATGCTGGCTGGGTCTGTTCCCAGCTTTGGAACTTGGCAGCTCTTTCAGTTTCACTCAAGTTCTCAGGTCAAAGAAATCAAGTAGAAGAGGTATTCATGTAAACATACCTTTTTTTTTTTTTTTTTTTTTTTGTGAGTAACAAATCTACTCCACTTATTTATTTTAGATTTGCAAAAATTTTCTTTTTCCCAGTAGCTCCAGGGTATGTCACCATATACAAACTGAGATTCATTAGAGAAAATTTCCATTTATTTTGGTCTTATACAACAGCTTCCACAAAATCTGTCAGAAATGTTAAGAATTCTGTAACTATGTTTTGCTTTGTTTCCAAATTGTCAATGAATTTAAAATCATCTTAGGACACATCTGCCATTGAAGTCTCATTAGAAGGGGATGATTTTTTTTTTTTATTGTAGATTTTAAAGTAGAATTTAAAAATTTGCCCCCTGTACTTTTTACAATTTTTCAAAAGTTATGATAAGTCATTCTCTCAATAACTTTGGTGTTTTCTCTGCAAGTTTGTGCTCTTTCAACAAATTTCAGCATCCACTGCATCTATTGATGAGTTAAACCAGGGAAATCTAATCCAAGGCACTGGACTTTTAGGAAAGCTGCACTTTGCTTTGCTTCATTTAGAAAAAAGGACCTCTGTGGTCAGTCAGCCAGATACATTATACATAAAAGAATTTGCTTAGAACTCTGACACCACTTCTCTTTCAGAAATGGAAATCCATGAGTGAAATAATGTATCATAGGTAAACTTTAGATGGTTAACATTTTGGCCTGTCCAGATGTCATCACTGCCTTATTTTAAGTCAACTTTTCAAATATTTGTTTCTAGCCTTAAAAAATTGGGATTTTCATGACTTGCACAAGATATGCAAAAGACATTTAAAATATGTTTATGGGGCACTGTGCAATACATAGTACTAGGGAATAAAATAAAGCAGAGTAAAATATTACATCCTTTTTGTCAAATAATTTATTGCCTCTTTTGGAGAAAAAAATAAAAGCAAATAAAACAATTTTAAAATGGTTGTTAAGCTACACTTAAACACATGCAAAATAATATAATATGATCTCAGAACTGTGAAGAAATACTAAAACAGAATTAAGAAGAAGCCAGAATTGGTTGGGTTAAGTTTTGATGCTTTCCTAGAATATCTGAGTTTTGACCTGGATTTTGATGGTTAGGAATTATAGGCAGAGGAATTATAGGCAGAAGGAAGTCCGTGCTAATGCAAGAAGACCACCTAACAAGTCTAGGGTGTGAGTTACCCACAAGTGTGCATTACATGAACAGAAAAAATGGACACAGCTAATGAATATCTAATGTAAACATACTTCAAATTATGTTTGAGGATTAAATTTTCTTCTTAGTTAGAACTTCTGGGTTCAAATAATACAAATCAACTTGAGATAGTTAAAGTGAATATTAAAATAGGATTTGCTATATGGATACTGGGAAACCCATAGAACCCTAAGGGGTCTGAGGGAATTTTAAAAATCACATTATGGGCATTCTTTGTAACACAGAAGTCACTCCCCCAGAAATAGAGAAGTCATTGGAAAGATCCACAAAGCCCCCTCAACCCCCACGAAAGCTTTTCCCACACCTATATGTTCTATCTTTGCATGTATTTCTCTATTCATCTTTCCTCTATCTTTCCAGACTGTTTTCTCAGCTCCCTAATCTATGCTGCAGAAAACATGATCTAAGTGTTTACATCATCTTTTAAATAAAATTTGAATGTCTTGAACCCCTTCAACATTGACAAGAAAAGGGCCATGAAAGGCTTAGCTGATTGCAGGTGCCTGCCCCCATGGATAAGACTAGTCTGCTGGGCATTGTCACAATGCATAAAGATGACAGCTGGAAACCTGTTCCTGTGACTGAGTGGAGGGTGAATCCCAGAGAAAGAGACCTCAGATAACCCACTCATGTATTGAGGTTCTTATTTTTTTAAAAATTTCTCATTTGTAATTCCACTGGATTAGCACATATGAAAGCTGTGAAATATTTTATGAATTACATTGTCCTAATGAACTATTAGGAAACCTGGAAATAGAGTCCCCCATCTTAGGATGGTAGAACCTGTGGCCCCAGTCGTGGCAGTAAGGCAGGTTGAGGTGGCCTGAGCTCTGAAACTGGAGGATAAAAGGTTGAGGGATCTGGCAGCGTTTTGTAGGAGGGCTCCTCACTCATCTTTTGTTGCCTTTACTGAATAATGGATTTACCATTTGATCAGGTCAAATTGACTAAACCAAGTTGATTTTTTAAAAAAGATCCTAGACAGAAAAGAGGAAATAATTTCCACCCCACAAAAGAAATTAAAACACCCTTGTCTGAGTTAACATTCAGAAGGTGTTAAATGTTCCACTTCTATACATTTTATTCTGGATTTGTTCTTGATTTATAGCAGAAACTATCCTTTTTTGAAAAATAAGAATACAAACTGAATGTAATTTTTCATTGTCATAAATCTTTTTGTTTGCATGTTTACTATTACTAAGAATATTTTTATAGACCTTGTTAGGCGTTTTAGACCAAATTGACACATTTACATGCTTGTTTCTTTTTACCATGATACCTTCTTTGCTACTACTATAGTAATTGAAAATCTGCTGTAAACTGAGTCTATGAATACCACATGAATTAATTTTATCAATATGTCAGAAAGACCAAAGGAGAGGTATTGAAATGTCTAGAATTGTGGGTATCAGATAAAACTGATCCCTAAACATCAAACTAGCAATAAACAGAGTTCACAAGTCATAAGTCACCGGCTCTGCTTAGAGCATTAACTCACTCTATTTACTCATAGATTCTCTGGACACTGTACATATAGGTCACTTATATGCCAAAATACTAGGAGATCAACTTATTCATGATAGATTCTACTGTTTTGGGAATCTATCTTGAACTAGTGTCATGTGGTATCACAAAAAGTAATTCAACCTCAAGGCTTTATTTATTTATTTATTTATTTATTTATGCTGCAGGTTGAATCTTAGGGCCTGAACTTGTGCTTTACCATTGAGATACATTCTCAGCCTGGAGATATAATCTAATTCTTTTCAGGACAGGGAACATTAGAATTCACTTTAATACTATTTATTCCTCCTACAAAAGAGCAATAAATAATAAAATTTCATGATGGAGCTATGGTTGTTGTTTTATTTAAAAAAAAAAAGTTAAAATGAAAGAGGAGACTCTCAATCAACTGACTGAAGGAAAAGTCTGTAGGGAATTTTGCTATATATACTGTAAAAATAAACCCTTACTATAATCTTCAAATAAAATCTAATCCGCATCCTCACTGATTTGTTCTAACTGAAGTAGGTAGATTTCCAGCTCTGTTTCCCAACATCTAAAAAGTCTTTGAGCATGGGTCCCACTTAGGAGGCTGAGACTAACTTGGGATTGTTCTTTGGATAGGCTGGGATGTCAAAGCAGCAGCTCTTGAAGCCTATGTCTTACGCTGGAAGTTCTCCAAGATAGTATGAAACTAAGAAGAAAAGACAGAGAAGATTGGGAAGTTGAGTTTCAAACCAAAATAGGCTAGACTGTGTATAGACCAGATGGAATGAGACTGGACAGAAAAGCTGTGACCTCAGTAGACAGGGGAATGGGTAAGGAACAAGCTTAGAGAACAGTTTCCATGGACTTGGCCACTGTAGTCCCAGTGCCTTGTACATTGTAGGTATTCAATTAATATTTGCTGAATGCTAAATGATTGAATGAATGAATGAATGATTGAATGAATGAATGAATGAAACATAAATCTGTACAATTCAGTACCCAAAATAGATATCCCTCTTAGATTGACTTCAGTATGTTCTGCATAAAATAGCTTTTAAAAGTCTCTGGGAAAATAAAATAAAATAAAATGAAAAGTAATACATAAGTGTCTGGCTACACCACAGTGGGAATACATTTCTAAACGAGGTAAATGCATGCAGGAGAAGCTAGGCTGTGCAAAAGAACTTTCTCTTCCTATTTCATCATAATTATCTCCATTATTATTGTAATAACTGAGCTCCATTAAGTGTAGAATCTGTTCCAACATTTTTTCTCTGCTGCTTGAATGTATTGTTTTCTTTATGAAGAAAAAATTTAGAAATATTACAAAGTAAAATATATATATCAGAATAACAAGTATGCTTTCCCCATTAAACATATTTCTTGAAGCACACTATTTTCCACTTACTATTGTCAAGACTTGGGAAATGCACCATCGCCAAGATCACTTTGCTTCCTGTTGACTCTCTCTACCTTCTCTGACCCAACCCTATAACTCAGGCTCGTGTGTGTACCACCCCAATTAGACTGACCTCTTTTTTGTCTTGACCATACACCATTTTATTTCCTAGATTTGGTTACATTTATCCCCATCTCTGGGGATAATCTACTCCCCTTTCTTATTGCTACTTTTATTTTTCACATTCTAGTTAAAGTTGCAGGTCTTCCTAAATCTTTTGTCTGTCTAACCATCCTTCACAGTTTCTATTAAGTTCACATTTTTAAAACAAAGTCAGTGTTTCAGGTGTTCCACATAGCTTCTTTCATGACTGGCATTAGATAAATATTGATTGACTGGGCTTTTGTTTTCCAGTTGTGGTTTTGTAAGTCTGTATTTATTTCCTAGTTGTATTTTAAGGCAACTACAGTCTCAACCACTACGTACGATGCCAAGAGTGGGTAATGTCACACATTTTATATAAGCACATTATGAGACATAATTTTCTCCAAACTTGTGAAGTAGGAGCATATGAGCATAATCCATAGCCAATGAGTTTTGTTGATTCCAATGCAGAAAATTATTTCTAAATTCCTTAAGCCTTGTGTTTTTCTTTGATTTCTCTTTCTGCCGAACATTAGTCTGGTAGTAAGACCAGGTCAAGACTGAAAGTCTTTGCTCTGAGTTTATGAACTTTGTGATGTCTTTTTCAGAAGTAACATCTGGCTATAAGAAGGACTTCAGAGACAGCTGCAGTGACTGCTGTACAAGTGACAGTGGGTTATCATGAGTTCAAACTGCTGTAGGGCTCCGTATTGTGATTTTCTTGTCTCTAATTTTCTGTTCCTCTGCTACTGTCCTTCTGGTAAACTCTAAGACCTTCCTCTAATAATGACGGTTTGTAATTAAAAAGTACTTTCCATGCCAGATGTGGTCCCAGGCCAATAATTTAACATCCATAGCACCTAGTTGATAAAAAGATGATTCATATTGAGAACATGATTTATGAATATGTACATTTCTGGCTTTGGGTTACAGGAGAGCAACAGATATTGGAATAATCCTTCTGCCATTATCAATTATGAACTCTGGACAAAATAGAAAACAAAACTGCCTGAGTTACTGAAGACAAACCAAAGGCAGGCAAAAAGAAAACGGGGGTGACATGATCCTTAAAATAAAGGGAGCAACTGGTGAGATAAACTTTTTTCCTGCCTTCCTTTTTGGGGCAATCTCTAGTCTAGGCAGCCTATGAGGTCTAGAGCAGTCAGGGCAGGAATCCTCGTGCTGAGAAGCGCCAAAGTCAGAGTGCAGGGCTGCAGAGCACCTGCAAACTGGTGGAAGAAATTTTTCAAAGGAAGCAGTCATAGATGTGAGGAGATCCTCCTGTGTGAATACAAACTGCCTTCAGACTCAGCCATATTCTGATCTGCACAACTGGGAAGAAAGGCTACGGTAGCCTCTTTGGAAATCAAATGCATAAAGGTCAAAAGAGCCATGCTGAGATTTCAGACCTAGAGAAGTAGAATTTGGCATTCACGTACTACTCCTAGAAACGGGCTGAGTGAATGAACATCTTGGACTTTCCATGAAAATCCCAGAAGGCCACACCTTAGAAGTGAGAATCACATCCCAGAATAAAGATCAAAACTGAAGTAAACTCATCCCAACAAAGCCTAAAATAAAAAGCCAACTATGGATAGGCTCAAGAAAATATGCCAGTAATTTAACTGCTTGCTTAAAAATAAATAAATAAATAAATAAATAAATAATCCCTTTAAAGTTCTTCAGAGGAAACTGCAGAATACGGAATCTCTATAATGCATCATCATACACAATCTCATTGTAAATTTCTTTTACATGGTGCTGAGGAGCAAACCCAGGGGCCTCCCACATGCTAGGCAAGCACTCTACCACTGAGTTATGCCCCCAGCTCTATAAAAATTATTAACATGAAGAAAATCAGGAAAATGTGATCAATGGAAACAGACTCACAGATCTCTCAGATGATAAAATTGGTAGCCAAGGACTTTAAAATAACTATAATGAATATATTTAAAAATCTTCAGGAAAATGGAGGAAGAGATAGGTGATTTCAGGAGAGACAGGGAAACTCTAAAAAGGGAAAAAAATGGCACACCTAGAATAATAAAATAAATACAATATCTGAAGTTTAAAAAGCATCTTGGATTCCTCACACTCCAATAAGTAAATAAATATATAAAAATAAAAGCATTTTGAGATCAGATCAAACAATGCAAAGTGAAGGCTCAGTATGCTTAGGGACAGGCCAAGAGAAATTATTAAAACTCAGGAGAGCAAAAAGATTCCAAAAAATCTGAGCAAAGCTTTAATACAGTATGTGACATTATCAAATAGTCAAAAGGAGATGCTTTTTTTAAAAACCCCATAAGAAGAAAAGAGAGAGATGAGGAAAGAAAAACTATCTGAAGGAATTTTTCCAAATTTGATGAAAAACAGCAACACACAGATCAAAGGACACATCAAACCTTAAATAGAATAAATTATATAGCAAGGTGCATACACGAAAAAACAAGGATAAAGTCTTAAAAGCAGCCAAAGTGGGAGAATGGCATATACACAGAAAGGAACCATGAAAAGAGAACATTAGATTCATTTTCAGAATCAAAGGAGACAGGAAAGTAACAGAATGACATTTTCCAAGTGCCGAAACTTGAAAAAAAAGAGTAATCTTGTAAGCTTAAAATTCTATATTGAGTAAAACTATCTTTCAAAAATGAAGACTAAATAAAGAAAATTCGAGTAAGCAAAAGGAGAGAGAATTTGTTGCCAGCAAATTCATCCCATAAGAAAGGCTAAAGGAGTTCTTCAGAATGAAGGGAAATACCTATGGAAACTTAGAACTACAGAATGGAATGAAATAAATTATGGATTAATTATTCATGGTGTCCTTATACAATAGAATCCTATACAGGGATGAAAATGAGAAAATTATGCCTATATAGAATAGCATAGATGAATCTTATAAGACTAATTTTGAGCAAAGGAAAACACACACACAATCATATGGTATTTTTTAAAATAAATTCCAAACTGTGGCAAAATTAAGCTATACTATTTAGAAATATATGCTTAGATAGTAAGTTTATTTCATTTTTTTTAAATACGTAAAAAGTGGAATGAAGTATTCATGGAATATAAATACATGGATAAATAAAAAAGATTATTTTCCTTCTTTTTGAATTGTCTAACAGATAATTGACTGTTTATAGCAAAAATAAAAGCTATTTTAAGGTTATAGTTTGTTGAAAGCTTACTTTCCACTTACCAGCTGAATGTTCTTGGTAAATTTAATAATACTTTAAACATTAGTTTCCTTGTCTAAAAACTATGCATAATGTGTCCCAAATTGTGAAAGTCAAAAGAATTAATTCATGTAAAGAAAATCATCCAAAACTGTACACCTAATAAACTCTTCACACACCTTCGCTGTTGTTACTGTATGATCTAGGATTGGAACTCAGTCCTTCCTGGTCTCACACAAACCAGCAGAGATATCCAGTGCCCCATACCCTCTATGTCTCATGGAGGGAAACTCTAAATCACAAAAAGCATAAGAGAAAAAGCAAAAACCAAACCAAACTTCTCCTGAGAGCAGAGAATACAAATGTCTCTGCCAAGTTGAAGAAGAAGAAAAAAATTGTGACTTTATTTGATAGAAGACATCTGTCTTGAAAATTGCTAAACTGGAGGGTGAAAATATTTATTTTAAATACCTTTAGATACTCCAGATTCCATCTCACGCAGCCTTTTATGGTTTTATTACAGTAGCACATTTTCTCTCTCAACAAAAACAAACAAGCCATCACCAAAGACATGCGTCTCAGAATGAGAACAATGATAGCAAACATTTAAAATTGTGAGGGGAAGAAGTACTTTTCTTGTGCCAGCTAGTTATGTTGTGTTTAGAAATTTTTTTAAACCCAAATCAATCCATCTGATAACTCAATAAAATCCCTGTTATGGTTTTTAGGTTAGTATTTTGCTTTCTTTTGGCAGAGCAGCAAAGGAGCTTCTTGTCTATGAAATGCATATCTCTAGTAGAAAATGCATGTGTACTCTCATTAAATTAAAATATGTGCTACTGAATTTTAGTAGATGCTACAAAAATTTAGTGTGTTTTGCTATTTTGGGGATTTAAAAATTCACTTGAGTCTAAAGTCTTTAAATAATAAAGGCAGTAATTAGTTCACTCATTTGTTCACTGAAAAATTTTAGCTTCTTCCATGTGCCAGGCCACATGCAAGGCATTATGGGGCACATGTGAGAGAACAGGCAACCTGAAACGATAACCAGGGGATGTCAGAAGACTCCAAGAAACCATATGTATTTAGTGTAACATCCGATGTGGTGTAAAGATTTGGGGAAAAGTAAATAGGAGGATAGAGAATTCTGGAATGGATTCGCAATGAATTGAGTATTAAAGGATGAGAAGAGTTAATTAGATCTTTGTTCAAAAAATGGTTAGGAAATGCACAATGTAAACACTAAGATCCTTAAGGAGGACAAACAGGTACTGTTTTGAAAGTAAAACAACATTACATTAGGTATTGAATGTGCCAGACTTAAAATTTAGTTTTTCTGGGTTTATATTATCTACTACAACATTCCTATAAATAAATAAGCCAAAAACTAAAATAACATTGATATGTTTAAAATATGGTTTCTGTCTGAATTTTTTCCAATTTTGAAAAAAAAAAATGGAGTACACCATGAGGTAGGTTTTGGCATTATCTCAGGAACATACACTTAATGAGAGTAAATCAAACAACTTTAGATACATAGAGATAACAAGAATTAACAACACGGGGTCATTAGTAGACAAACCTGTCACATATTTCTGTTTTTGTTTGGCTTAACTTAGGAGGTACTTTCTGGTTTTACCTTAGGCACAAATTATAAAATGGTCTCGTGTCCTTTTTATTTACTTTAAATTTGTTTCTCACAGAGGACATGCTGCTTAAGAAAACATGTGTTTAGCACAGTCCCTGGGAGGGTTACTTTAGGTTTAATGTGATTTGCTTAAAGAATCAAGGAAGGTATGAACATCTTGTTTTGAAACAGTTTCACAGATGATATTTACTTGGATTTAAATAAATGACGATCTGTCATAAAAAATACCCATGACTCTTACACCAATCTGTTTAAACTTGCCAACACTTTGAAACCACTAATGATGTCAAGCTTTCTGCTTTGGAGTTGGAGGACTTTAGTAATGTAGAATAAAATCTAAAGAAAATCATCTTACCACTTTAGCACGTCGTTGGATCTCTCCTTAGTGAGTATAATCTGTTTTTCACATAACAGCAGTAATCATCATCGTAAATGCCATGGACATTCTGAATTTGTGTGTGTGTGTGTGTGTGTGTGTGTGTGTGTGTGTGTGGTGCTGGGGATCAAACCCAGGGCCTTGTACATAGCTAGGCAAGTGCTCTGTCTCTGAACTCTACTCCCAGGTTTGAATGCATTTTTTCAAAAGGAAGAACGAGAAGAAAAGAGAAAGCAATGTCTTGGTAGTATTTTTGTCCCTTGCAAAAGGGTTAAAAAGCATTGGTAGTGTGCACAGCCTGAATGTTCTACTTCGTTCATCTTGCTGTGGACAGAACTAGGAAGCAAGACATTGTCATTTAGACCTCTGGATCATCCAGTAAGGAGCCTAATTTAGG
Source organism: Sciurus carolinensis (assembly GCF_902686445.1). NCBI lineage: Eukaryota > Metazoa > Chordata > Mammalia > Rodentia > Sciuridae > Sciurus > Sciurus carolinensis. The sequence goes on along the minus strand of NC_062217.1, from coordinate 67,691,470 downwards.
GTGACACCCAGGAAGAATGGGTCCTCCTTGCCTTTATTAACAAATAAATAAATATCAAGCAACTTCCTAGGATTAGAGTTAAATGCTAGGTAACAATTTAACAGGTTTAAAGATCCTTGAACAGATCATGGCAAGTTCAGGCCACCGATGGCTCACACTTGTGGTGAAGGACTGGCCATGCTTCATGCTTTTTTCTGGGTAGTAGAAGTATTAAACTTAATTGCAAATTCTGATGACTTGAAAGATTATGTTTCTTTGGACATCTTCTCAACCAATGTGACTGATAGACCCTGTCCATTCTTGTGACCCTCTGGTAAACACATCCCTGTCAGTTCTGAAATACACTCATTCTGAGAATACATCTAATCAGTCATCACATTCACTATCAAGCTTTATTCTCTCCTTTGTTGCATTTTTACTAAAGTTAAGATCTTTAAAACTGTATGTTCTAGTACCTATACATATGAGGAACAATTGGGTGCAGCCTTACAAATAGGATGGATAACAGTAATAATGATTTGTCTGCAGGGGAAAATGTGAAATAATTTTATTTGCTCTGAGTATAACTGTCTGATGTTAGGATTTGGCCTTTCCTTGTGAGAAACCTATTATGGGGATGTTCTGCCAAGATAAAGGAAGGAGGAAGTAAGCACCACACCCCAGTAAGACTATATGGAGGTTTTAAAAAACATTTTTAAAAATAGCTTGTTTGATGATAGAATCAATTGACCTTAAGGAATATTTCCTAATCTTACTGCCATGAGGAGTTAGTTTCCGAATTTATATGGCCATCATTCTGACAGTCATCCCATTTCTCTCTTCTAGGATTTCCCAAAGCCTGCTCCCAGCTCTGCTGTGGGATAGAGGAGAGTTTTCCAAGCTTTCCACACAAGGCACTTTGAATCAGCATCAGTTATGTAAAGGGCGCCAGTTCTTGCCTTTCTGCGCTCCAAACCAGTCTAGAAAAGTCTCTCTTATTTGAGTTTCATGATTTTTCTTCAGCTTTGCCACCAGGAGAGATTGTTCTTTCTAGGGAAGCCTCATTTATAATTTTGAGATGATGTTGCAATTAAAGGCACAGTTACTGTTCTCTAAATTGGCAGTGAAGTGATATCCTAAATCTCAACTGAAAATAACCCATCTTCTAACCTATGTACAGCACAGACAAAGGGCAGGGGAAAATGGATTTCTGAACTTTCCTTTAGCAGTTTACCTTGGTTGATAGATTCAAAACTATATTCTAAAATTCTAGTCTGTTTGGCCTGCTCTGCCAAAATACTACAGATTGAGTAGTTCTTAACAGAAATGTATATTCACAGTTCTGGAGGCTGAGAAGTTCAAGGTCAAGGCACCATTAAGCAGATTTAAGTCTAGTAAGGGCACATTTCCTGGTTCACCAATGGTACCTTCCCTCTGTGTCTTCACATGGAGGAAAAAGAACCCTGGTCTCTTAAACTCCTTGTAAGTGACCTCACTCATGAGGTCTCCACCTGCGTGACCTCATCACCTCCTCCTAATCACCTATACTGTCACATAGATGATTAGGTTTCAATGTACAAATTCTGGAGGGGACACAATTGTTCAGACCATCGTAGTCTCCAGGGATTGCCTTGCAGTTTCCTATTCTCAGATATACACCTTTATTAATATAAAAGACCAGAGAGCCGTAAGTAGTTGCGATGAATGTTGTTTATCCAGGACAGCATGCATCTCTCTCTCTCTCTTTTATTTGTTCTTTTTAGATATACATGACAGCAGAGTGTATTTTGACATATTATACATACACGGAGTATTCTACTTAGCATCCCATTCCTGCGATTGTACATGATGTGGAGTTTCGCTAGTTGTGTATTCATGCACGAATACAGGAAAGTTAAGGACAACATGCATCTCTTTTGAAAAATATTTATTGTAATTCTCTGTGAATAGAGTGAAAAAATATAATAAGATACAAGAAAGAAGTAGAAGAAAAGGGTTAAATATTTCTCTTTTATATAAGTAGAGATGAAGGCCTGTCTTGTCCATTGGGCCCTGATAGTAAGTCATTATCAGGCCTCTTTTACTTAACTAGGCTCAACATGTAGGTCAGCACAGAGCCTTTCCTGTGGTGGAGCTGTGTATATTCACTTAACAGAAGCTTTGAACACTGTATAACTGTGTGACTTCTCTAGAATAAGGAACACAAAGATCCCTATTCCAGTAATAACTCCAAAAATCTGTATCAAAGTTAAACAGTAAATAATGATTAAAGATTTCCATCCTAACACAGGACCAAGTCTGTATTCCTGCTTCAATTTTCATAAACTAATCCTTTAAAGAAATAAATACATTAATCAGGCAACATTTTTAGAGATAGAGTATTATTATTGTATTAATCATCCAGAAGAGGAAATTAATTTTGCATGAAATAAACACGAGCTAATTCAGCATCTCATGTATAAGTGTAAGGGCTAAAAATAGTTTAAAAGCAGGGGAAATTCTAGAGTTCTGAATGCACTAAAGTAGCATAATGATGGATTCATGAAATTATTTTTTTCTAGTGAAGTAAACATTAGTTGAAATGTGTGACTTTATTTCTAGTGACTCTGATGTAGATGTCTATAATTTTGTTATACATTTGTTGATGATGATTATCTACTAGACAAGCTTTATATCAAATTGATACTAGTTTTTCTGCTCATATAATGTGCCAGCACTCTGCTAGGTGCTTCAGAGGATAGAAAGGCAAGTAAAATGTGGCCTTTTACCACTAGGACTGGGACAACAACAGGAAAGGACAGCACTGAAAGAGATTGCACGTTAGAGGAGGAAGTTTGGAAGTAAAAACTGAACCTTGACCAAGATTTCTGCAGGTGATGGTGAAGGCAAAGAGCACTGAGCTTTATTTAGCTGTCTTGGAGGAAGGGGAAAGTGTCCAGTTAGAATTAAGAGATTTAGAAATCTAAGTCCACTTGTAATTAACCAAAATGTTTGTACCCTGCTTGTCATTATAATGACTTGACTAACTAGTCTTTCACAGACAATAATATATGAGGACCAAGTTACTCTGCATTCTCTTTGGAATTTACAACAACATCTCTAAGACTTTGAACAATATTTATAAGGCATATTATTTATTTAGATGTAGAGATGTACCTGGATTCTTGGAGGTATTGGCATCATAATTTGGTTCCCAAGGGCAAGGGTCTTGGCCCACTGATGTAAGGTATGACAGTAACTGGGAAGCAAAGCTATTAGGATATTTATAAGAGGGCATGCAGTGAAAGATTATAAAGATTTTTCTTAATTTAGAAGAAGACATTAAAAGTATTTGAGCACATAGTGGTAGGATCCAAAATGTGGCTTAGGAAAATGAAATCAGTTTGACAGTAGCTCCACAAGGGCAGAGAGCTTCTCTATCTTGTTCACCGTTGGGCACATAATGCCTACCAGAGTCCCCAGCCCATACCAGGTGCTCAACAAATAAATATTTATTCAATAAACAAAGACAGATAAATGAAACCAATTAGGAGGAGTTTCAAAAAATACAAAGGGGTTAAAAAAGGTGTCTAGCGCTTTAGAGAAACCATGATGGATGAGGTTAGGAATTAAGAACATTCGATTATAAACTCTAAGGAGTCACAGACTTCAATGAGGGACAGGAATAGAGGCACCCATTGGGGTTAACCCAAAATTCAATTATGAATTCAGAAAGGCCACAGGATGATTTCAGAAAGTCTATCACTTCAGAGAATACTTCAGCATTGTCTAGAAAGTTGAGAGATATACATCTTAAGACTCAGAGATTCCAATGATACAACTATGGATTTGGTGGTGTGATTTTTGACTCTGGGAAAGACAGGATGAGACAATATTGAGGACTCTGTTTCCAATAACAAATATTTAGGGGTGACAGGGCATCATACTGGTAATTTACTCTCAATTGGTTCCAGGAGAAAAGTATTTTTTTCTTTTGTACATTTGCTGAAAGTCTGGGATGGTTTCAAAATGAATAATTAAGTAATTAAGAGTGCTTTTAAATTTAAAAAAGGAAGATTTGTTTATAAAACTATGAAAGCATCAATAAAATAGCTGGAGGTAAGGCAAGAATTTGGTTGATTTTTTTTTTTTAAGAAACATGGGTTTTTTTTCTGTTTTTTGTTTTTTGATTTTTTTAAATTTTAAAGCAATTTTAATCCTTTATATGTGTATACAAATATCTTTGATACAGTGCTGTTCTTAGATAAAGTTCATGAAATTACTACAATTTTGAAGCACTTGTTTATTGAAGTGTCCCGGAACTCCTTTAGTACCCGCAGAACAAATCCTTAAGAGAAGTCCCCAGCTTCACTGTTCTGCATGCCGCTTGAGACTGCACAAGCAGTGAGCCTGTTGCACAACCCAGCTATCAACCTAGTAGTTCGGTCTGAATGCCTATGTTTTCACTTCCTCTTATGATTATTTTAATATTTCTTCAGAGATCGTTTTTGTTTCTGTGCTACGTTGCGTTTACAACTCAGAACACACAAGACTTTTCAGCAAAAGGGGAATCCTCCCAAAATTTATGCTTTTAACATAAATGGTCCAGTTTCATTTGGTCTGTGTTATTTTTTTATTGGTTCTTTTCAGTTATATATGACAATAGGATTCATTTTGACATAATTATAAAATCATGGAATACAATTTGTTCTAATTCAGTCCCCAGTACTTTCCCTTCTCTTCCCCTCCTCCCTCCCTCTGTTCCCTCTCCTCTACTCTACTGGTCTTTGTGCTATTTACTTACAGTTTTTGTTTGTTTGTTTGTTTGTTATTGTGTCCTGTGGATCTACCTGTCTTGCTATGTTGCCCAGGGTGGCCCCGAACTCCTAGACCAAAGAAATCCTCCTGCCTCAGCCTACAAAGTAGATTATACTACGGGCACCATACCCAGTTAGGGTAAGAATTTGACTAAGAAGCTATGTTAAAGAAATACAGTTTTTTTTCTTAGGATTTTGGGTTGTTTTGTTTTGTTCTTTACAGATCAGGAGACTATTGATATGTTTGAAATGATAGAGGAAAATAACATATTAGAGAAACACAACTAGAATCTGTTCTAATAAATGTTTTGATCCAGATCCAGCTTGAAAATTTTTGTGGGATGGTAGAAAGTAATTAGCACCTAGGCCAAGAGTCTCCACTTTTGCCTGTAGGAATATGGATTGCAAATGCCCAAGATCACAAGTGACTCTAGCATGTGATAACAGGTGGACTGTATGTCAGTCCTGATAAGAATAGACATAACAGTTGCTCCGATTTTCAGTGTCCTGGTTCTCGATGTTCCTGGCCATCCACTGCTACAGGAGGTTATCATTGTTATGTGTAATCAACGGTATTGTATATATGCTCATCTGTGTGTCCTTTCCCCTTGTCACACCTGTGTTCATGTGCACAGTTTTCATAGCAATTGGGGCCCCTTACTTCTAGGTATCCACATGAGACTCAAGGAGATGAGACATTGCAGCTGTGGGGTAAGATAGATGGGACTAGGTACTGAGTCTCTGAAACTGGGTCCTGAGGCAGATGGTCTTCTAGAGAGATTAAACAATCAGAGCTGCAGTCTGTTTTTTTAGTCCATTATAACATCCAAAACTTTGTAATTAAGTAAATATCATCATTTCTGTCTCTGGCATAGAAAACTCTCATAACTCTGTGTGATTAAACATGTTGGTAAAACAAGCTTAACAGGTAGATGAAGAAGCCCCCTCTACAGGCAACATAAATAACAGATTTGTTTTTGCTGGAAAAGATACATAATATTATATTGTAATTATAGGTCTTTAATCATGAGATGATGGTGGTGATTAGATGAGAACACAACCCCCAAGACTTTCTTAAAAGAGAAATAATATGTGTCGTAGGGTTTGGGATTCAGAAAATGGCCGTGCTTTCTCCCAGCTCTGTGACCATCATCAGGCCAGTGAGTCTCACCTTCATCTGTAAAATGAGGCTAATGATACATTACAGTATTTTTATAAGAATTAAAAACCATATATATGGAATGACTTATTATTTCTGCTTACTCACATACCCTGGTATATACTGCTCATTAGTTATTACTAGTTTATCTATTTACTGTATAAAAACTACATTCTCATCCAATAAATCTTCAACAAGAGCCTTACAAACATTTTTCAATGATCAAAACCAAGAAAATATGTAGACTATGAAAAGCATAAACATGGGCTTTAAAAGCCTTTCCAAATGGAGATATATTCCCATTAATCTTCCATGGTTTTCCTTAGCTGCTTATTCCTCAACCTCTGGAAAACAGAAAAGAAACTACATCTCAGGAAGCTTTCAATTAATTGAAAGAAAGCTGGATCAAAGAGTTGAGTTTACTACCTATGATCTCCAACTTCTTTGAGCTATCAGAACACTTAAAAGTGATCTATCTAAATAAACAATCTCAAGAAGAGTTTATGCTTAATTATTATAATATATCTACCTGATATCTTAAAATATTTCTCTAAATACTGTTTATTCTTGTTACTCTGGCATAACTAATAATAGGCTTTACCATCCTTCACTTTCAAAGGCATCCTGGTTTGTTTAATAAATACAGTCACACTACATAAGTGTTTCACACTTATATTTTCCTGAGAACCCAGGTTAGATGCAATGCACAAGAAGATATTGCATATTTTACTTGCAAACTGAATATATTAGTGAAAATTTTCAAGGGAAAATTTCAAGTTAACATTTTATTAATGGATCATAGTTAGTAAAAGACATAAAACAAGAAAGAAAGGTTTGTAGGACCAAGAGGTGACCAAAGCAAATGAAAACCTGTACCAAGTCACTGGTGAGCAGACCCTGGTGCACAGGAACACTGGTGAACAATCAACAGTGGCCAAGGCAATATGAATAACTTTGATACTAAATATGCTTATGTTATGCCTTAAGAATAGGAAATGTTTGTAGACCTCTAGTTGGAGATTTCCTGGATTAGGAATCCAGTAAATTTTAGAAGCTCCTTCCAAAATATATTTAAAAATAAAAAATGATGGGAGGAACTTATGTTGGTTGACTAGGAAGTGATTTTTGAAGAATATAAATAATATGCTTTCTCTCCCCCAGAATTGCTATCAGAGTTCCACAGTTAGCTCATTTTGAATATTTTAAATTCTAATGTCCTGTATCCTGGAGATGAGTTCATTGCACAGAATTAAAGAAAGATGTGACATGGAGAACATCCAGGGTCTAAACTGTTCTTTCTTTTCCTTCCCATCACATCTCTTTTCTCCTGCTTTTCTATCTAGAGTACCTACACAATTTATAATATTTCTAAGAGAGAGAGAAACTGAGATTATGCCTTCTGTTAGTTAGAAACTGAGATTTCTGAATTAATTCTAGTTTGTGAATAAATTCAATGTAATAAAAAGTAGTAACTACATAAGTTATGGAAACAATAATTAAGTTAATTTAAACATTAGTTTATTATATTAGGTTTATTAACTTATTAAGTATAAATATAGTTACGATGCCAGTTCATCACCTTATTTAGATCTGTAAGCATTGTACTTTTTAATATTATTTATTTACTCAGACTTACCTCCATTGAATTTAGTACAACCAAGGAAAAAAAAAATGAATATCTTGGCATGGAATAAAAACAGACAGAAAGAATATGTGGTCGTCAGTGCCAAATACTAGACTGAAGATAATTTTAAGTCTAATGAGTCCTAGAAAACTGTGATCACAAATAATTGTGAGTCATAGATATTTTTGTCTTACATAGACTTTTCGCAAATAAATTCCTACAAGTAAAAAACTTCTGTTTAAAGTCTTTAGTTGGAAGTTCTCTAATAATCCAAAGACCCGTTTCTCATTATTCTACACATTTTCTATTCCTGAGTGTCAAAGGAGAATTATGCCTGCTTGTATTTCTTTTTAAAAATTAGAAGGTCTATCTGAGCATATCACCCAAAGGTGGAAATCATGATGGAAAAGATTTATAGATCTTCACAACACAAGAATGGAAACTTCTGAAGAGTAAACCCACCTAGAAGCAAAATCTAGAAAGATAATATGTAAAATGCATTACAAAGAATTGCTATGCTTAATACTTTATATGAATTCTGACGAGTCAGTTAAAAAAAAATGTCTCCCATAGAAAAATGGGCATATTTGAAAAGAGAATTTACATTATAAGATAAATGAATGGAAAATAAAAAAAATATATTCGATCTCATGAATAATCAAAGAAATTCAAAACAATATGCAAAACAGGAGAGAGCTTTCAGCCAGTATGTTGAGGTAGGGTTTTTAGAGTGATAATGCCCATACCGTGAGGATGAAAAGAACAAGTCACTTTTGTGCATTCTTGGTGGGTTTAAGTCAGTAGGGTTACCTGGAGAGAAATACTTCAATATCTACTAAAGGCCTTAGCACTGGATTGCCCTGTGGGAATGAAAAAGGTTATAATGTTGGCATATAACCTTAAAAACAGAAAAATGAATATGAATTTTTTTGTAATTAATTTACTGGAGATGGGGTACGTTAAAGATATTTGTCACAAGGACTAGCTGATTTATGAAAAATGGAAAGAGTTCAACTGTATCAATACTAAATTAATTAAATAAATATGGTACAGTCATACATGGAATGTTGTTCATTTATTAAAAATGCAAATTTTTAAAACTTGGAATGGAACCACCACTGACCCAGTTATCCCATTCCTTGGTTTATACCTAAGGGACTTAAAATCAGCATGCTACAGTTACACAGTCACATCAATGTTTATAGCTGCTCACTTCACAATAGCTAAATTATGGAACCAACTGAGGTGCCCTTCAACAGATGAATGGGTAAAGAAGTTGTGGTACACATACACAATGGAATAATAGTGAGCCTTAAAGAACAAAGAAATCATGGCATTTACTGGTAAATGGATAGAGCTGGAGAATATCATGCTAAGCAAAATAAGTCAATCCCAAAGAACCAAAGAACAAATGTTTTCTCCTCTGATATGCAGATGCTAATTCACAATATTGGGGAAGCCTAGGGAAGAAAAGAGGTACTTTGAATTTGACAGAGGGGAGTGAAAGGAGGGGAGGGGGTTTGAGGGAGGTAGGAATGATAGTAGAACGAATCGGACATTATTACGCTATGTGCATATGACTACTGACCAGTGTAACTCTACATCAGTACAACCAGAAGAATGAGAAGTTATACTCCATCTATGTATGATGTGTCAAAATGCATTCTATTGTCATGTATAACTAATTAGAACAAATACCAAAAAATTAAGAAAACATGCAAATTTATATGCAGTAACACACAAAAAGGCCAGTATATATATTTAGCTGAAAAAAATTAATTACAAAAAATTCATATTCATTTTTTCTGTTTTTAAGGATATATGCCAACATGATAGCCAGTTATACACCCAAATTATATTCACAGTCATCTTTCAATGATGGAATTATTAGCTATTTTAAATTTCTCCTTTATATGGGAAATATCATGGTAGATAATTTTAAATGTTCAGTTAGGTGGATATGAAATTCAATTCTCTGTGCAGAAAATAGACATTTACGTATTCTAATGAAAACCTAAGTGGAGAGTGTGCACTGTAACCTGAAGCTTTCAGGCAAGGACAATGGTTCCTCTAGAGGTTCTGTAGGTCTCCGTGAAGAGAAGTGTTACTCACAATGAGGGGTCACACATGTCATGGTGTAAAACACCTTTGTGGACTGACAATCCATTTGGAGGGGAGATCTGTTAACATGAGAGTGCTTCTGTCCTAAAGGCTTGCACATCTTGAGCATTTTCTCAAACTGTTCCTTCTCACTCACCAGCACAGAGTGAGCCAGTTGTAAGAAGCCAAGAGAAAGAGTAATTGAAGGGAACTGGGAGAGAAGGGGATGGTGACAACCACAGAAAATCTTCCAGGCCACAGCTTGGAGAACAATGCCACCAGGCCTATAAATTTGGTGCTAATTTTATCTGTGCAAAATCATAAAAATGAGCCCAAATGCTTCCTCCTGTTCCACGTACAAATATTTAAGTCAAAACTTAACCCAGAGGGGAGAAAAAAATGAGCCAAATAAATACATGCAGCTAGCTAGGCCCCTCACAAAGGGGCCTTCAGTGTTTCTACCCAGCCTAAGAACATAACTCCTGGCTCTTCTACTGAAATGATTCATGAAAAAAAAGCTAAATATGTTTTCTTAAGAAGCAAGTCAATGTGTCAGAAAAATATGATTGTCCTAATCCAGTTTAACTTTTAACCTCAATAAATAAGCAAGAGAAGTTTGCAACCTGAACCTTTCTTAGCAGTGAATGTTTCTCTTCCTTCTTGCTCCTGAAGGGTTTTTCTTTTTTTATCCTGAGGATAAAGGGATATTATAATTCATCAAAATTTCTTCCCTACAGGAATCTGGACAACCCCAAAACACAAGCTAGTGAAAGAAATCATGAAACCTACTTTCACAAATATTTTCTGAAAAGAGCCAGGCACCCATCTGGCTTCAGCCTGGGGAGAGAGCAGAGAGATAATGTGGGGCCTTCTGTGAGCCCTTCCATCTCAGGATGAGCAGAGTGGATGGGGTCAGGACATGGTGTTCCCCGTGTGCCACCCAGTTATGCAATACCAAGCTGGTCCCTTCACTGCTCCAGGATACTAGAAGGAAAGCAGAGGACAGGTGATCTCACTTGTGCCTTAGAGTCCTAATATTTGTTTATTTTTGATATACAACTAAATAGAGGTGGGGAGGGAAAGGGTATAAACTGACGCCGTCCAGCGGAGTCAATATGGCAGGGGAGACAAACAAGTAGTGAGGTTCTTGAATTCAGAAAACCCGGGAACCAGGAGGTGAAGGGTAGGGTTGAGGACAATTATGAGAAGATTAGGTGAGGAGCTAGCTGTCCAGTCACAGTAAAGGTCGAACCGAGCAGGCATGATCAGGAGCACTCAGGAACACCTGTGCTCGCGTTGTGTGCGTGGACTTAATTGAATACCGCCAATGATAAATCACCTGGGTGTGCTTATGTTAATCAACCTCCTCACCGCCGATGTGATCAAAACAACCTCTAGCTGGCTGCCCGGTGCCATCTTAGCATAGTCCGAGTGGCATAGACCCCAACAATAAACCAACACGGATAGTATGATCCCATCTTTTAAAAAACAAAGTAGAAATACTGTAATAAAATAGAAACCAATGCACAAGGCATAGGCTGAATGAAACCCAACAAAAATCATACAGGTTGCAGTGATTCTTCATCCCGGTCCTCTGTTGCTACAATATTGCTAGTGAAATCTTCTCCCAGTTTCTGGCTCGAGTTTTTTACTAAGTGTCTTCGGATGAAATTATTAAATTTAATATGTCAATTATTCTTCCCCCTTAAATCTGCACTTTTTCTATCCTGCTTAAGAAATTTTGCCTACACTGACATGAAGCTGGCAATGGTTCATTTTTACTTTTACCTTTTTTGGATCAAGGGAACTGCTACCCTTGAGAAAGTGTCAGAAGTGCCACACTTTGTTTGAAATTGGAACTTCCCGGGAGGAAGCCACAGAGAAGTCTCAAAGATCTGCGATCTACTTTTTCTCTGTAGATAGTAACTGTATGTGCCCTGGGAAGTTGATTCCTTACATCTTTCTAGCAGGTTCCCTGAATCTCACCATGCATCCCTGGCAAATTCCTCTACCTTAACCTTTTCTCTGAATGCTCATTTGACTCTCTTAAAGTAACTGAAACCATCTGCACTCCCATCCTTCCCAACCCTCCAAGCAAAGGTAGATCCAGGTGGTATTTTGGGGGGAGGGCCTGAGACATACACAATTTAGAGAGCACTCTTAAAGAAAATAAAATATCAAAATTCAATATACCTAGGACAATGCCCCCAACTGCTCAGGAGAGACCAGTGCAAGTAAAGGGTCCTGTCCTCAGGTCACAGTGTACTCTGCATCCTTCTCAGGAGGAGGCTGCTTTATCCGCATACATCTCCCAACCACACAGCCTATTTCTACTAACCTCCCCTTGCCCACCAACGTTCTTTCATTGAGATCTCTGGCTCACTTTGGACTGCTCTTCACCTCCTCCTGTCACTCAACATCCAGGAAGATGATCCATCAACACCATCATCCTTCATCTTCTAAAATTGCTCCTTTGACCCATGTCTCCCTCTGACCAGCACTTCAGTTCTGGTCTCCTCTATAGCAGATCTTCTCACAAGAGCTTCCATAGTGACTGTTCTCACCTCCTCACTCCCCATCCTTATCCACAATCTTCTTCAAATAGAAAAAGAAATGTGTTCTCAAGTCAATGATGAGTCTCCTGTTTCCAAAAGCAGTCATCCCTTTTTGCCTTTATCTTGCTTATCAACTTGTCAGCTGTTTACTCCTGCCTAAAAAAATTAATCAAACTTTATTTACTTACTTATTTATTTATTATTTATTTATTTATTTAATCTGCATGACACTGTACTTTCCTGGCTTCTTTCCACCCCCTGGGCACATATTCTCTCACTCTGCTTGGGGAGTCTTTCCCCTTTGCACAGTCTCTAAATAGGGAAGCACCTGGTCTCAATTCTAATTCCTGAATCTTATCCCCTGATCCCCTTCTCCGACTGGCTCACCAGGAGATGACTGTCTCCAGTCACATGGCTCTAAATGCCACTTAAAAGCACATGATTCCAAAATGTGTTTATACCTTTTTCTCTTTCCAAATCTCCAGGCATATTAATTTCCTAAGGCTGCAGTATCCCAGAGTACCATGAACTAGGTGACTTAAATAACATAAATTTCTTACCTCATTGTTCTGGAAGCCCTAAGACCAAAATTAAGGTGCCGGCAGGGATATTCTTTCTGAGGGTTGTGCAGGAGAATCTGTTCCATTCCTTTGCATAACTTCTGGTATCTTCAGGCATTCCTTGACTCGTAGATGACTCTCCTGTATCTTCCCATCCTTTTCCCTCTATGCAAGTTTGTTGCTATGTCCAAATTTCACCTTTTTCTGTGGACAAAATCACATTAAATTAGGACTTACCCCAATAGCCTCATCTTAACTTGATCATCTGCAAAGACCCAATTTCTAAATGAGATCACATTTGCAATTACAGGGAGTTAGGACTTCAACATCTTTTGGAGTGGAGGAAGAAGGAGATACAATCCAACTCATTATACCATCAAACTCCTTCCCCAACACCCCTTTTGAATGGCAATAGCCAAGTTAATATGTACAGAACAGAAATCTTGATGGATGCTTTCTCTGTCTGAGTGTTTCTTTGGACTTTTTTACCACAAGGTGCTACCCCCTAATATCCTTGGTATCATCCTTGATGATTTCCTTTCTCTTAAACCCAGTAAATTACCCCAGCTCCTTTATACACTTGGAATCGGTTCCCTCTCTTTCTCCCCACTACTACCTGCCACTTTGATCCAAGCTACTATCATTTCTCACCTGGACCATTAAAATAGCTGCCTATTTCTATTCTTGTCCCTCTGCAACCTAGTCTCCATTCTGTCACCAGAAACTTTTACCTTAAATTGTGTTTATTCTGGGTCAAAATAATATCTATGCATCATTTTTAGATATAAGATAGTGTTGAAAAACTTTAGTAAAAATAGCCGTTCCTTAATCCCACTCCTCCTTACCCTTTATTTCCTCACTTCTTGATATTTATTTCTCCATTGCTAAGTCATGTGATTAAGCTACTATTTCTTCATTGATGAATTTTAGATATTATCTATTGACTTCTTTTTATAATTGGTGGAGACTTAGTTCTATGCCATCATTCACTACTTCTTCTCCCCCATTTATCTCAAAATAATATCATTTTTATTTAACTAAATAAATGATCAGTTTCATTCTGTTATTCATTTGTTTATTTTTTCACTCTGGAGCCAAGTACTTTTCTTCTTGTATGTATTTTTTGTGTGTTTTGCTTATGGATGTGCATAACATTGAGGGACATTAGATGACCCAAATGTGTAAAAGTAACTTCATTTCATCATTAAACTTGATGATAATTTGACTGGGTATAAAATTTAAGGTGGAAAATTACTTTCTGTGGTATGTTGCAAGTATTCTTCCACTGCCTTTTTTCAATGGCATTGTTACTATTGAAAAGTTCAATGATATGTTAAATCTTGTTCCTTTTTAACCTTTTAGAAAGTTTAAAGAAACCTCTCTTAGCATGATGCTTTTTTATTTCATGTTGTTATGTCTTTTTCAACTTTTTGAGAAAAGTGGAAAGATCAATTTGTTGCATTTCCCCTATTCTTGTTTTTAAAAGAACAACAAATCCCAAGTCTTACAAATGACTTGTATTGAACTTTTACATTTGAATTAAAAATTGATAAACATGAAAAAAAAATTCTAATTGGAGGAAATGTTGTTGTGCTTTTAAAATTTCGTTCCAGGGATTGAACCCAGGGACACTTACCACTGAGACACATCCCCAGTCTTTTTAATTTTTTTTTTTTTTCATTTTGAGACAGGTTCTTGCTAAGATACATAGGGCCTTGCTAAATTGCTGAGTCTGGTTTTGAATTTGAGATTCTCCTGCCTCAGCCTCCTGAGCTGCTGGGATTACAGGCTTGTGCTAGGGCACCCAGCTACCTGTACTTTTTTTTTTTTTCATAATTTCTTTTCCTATCTTGTCTTAGCTGTCTGAAATCTTCTGAGTTAGATATTCAATACCCTGATTTCTCAAGTCTTGTCTTTTTTCCTTCTTTTCCTATCATTTTCTTTTTGTTCTACTTTCTGCAAAAATTTCCACTTTTTTTATTACTTTGCTTATGTTTTTCATTTTGAAAAAAATTCCCTTCTTCCTTTGTCTCTTTCATATGGTTTTCTTATCTTGTATTAGATGTTGTCTTATCTTTCTAATGACATTAAGGATTTTTTAAAAAATTATGTTGTTCTTTAATTTTCTCTGTTTCCTCCAAGATAATTTTTCTGTTTGCTCTGAGCTATCTTTCTTTGTACTGGAGGGTTTTCTCAAATGTTTGACTGTTCTTATCTATCTGCTTATATTCAATAGTGCTTGGAAACTAGGTCTATTCTACTATAAGGACTGGTTAGGTGGTGGGCTTCATGGTAGGCTGGACTGTCAGGGAATTATGTGAAAATATCTTTTGGGGGGGCCAGCCTATCCATTTCTTTTGAGGAGAACTTTCCCTCAGTGTGGAGTATAAACCAAAATTCATGCAACAGGCATGTAGACTGAGAATTCTCCTACTCCATGTGCAAGGTTTTTCATACTCAAGCTGCACACACCATCCTTTTTTTTTATTTGTTCTCTTTTAGGTACACATGACAGTAGAGTGTATTTTGATATACTATGCATATATGGAGTATAACTTATTCTAATTCAGATCCCATTCTTGTGGTTGAATATGATGTCATATATTCATATATGAACATAGGAAAGTTAAGTCTTCATTCTGCTATCCTTCCTACTCTCATCCCTATCCTTCATTCCCCTTTGTCTAATTGCACACACCCATGCTTGACTCTGACACGTGCCCTGATTCATCAGCCACTCAATGCTAAATTCTCCCTAGAACCTATGCTCCTCTTTTACCTTAAAAAGCATCATCTTCAAGCATAACATGGGCAGGACATCTGGAAACTAACAGTTTCATGTACAAACTTTAATTCAATCCCTCTGTTTTCAGACTCTTGCCCCAATCCACTCTGCATGACACCTCAGGCCTTCAAGCTAGGTACCCACTACTATCTAAATCAGTATCATTCCTCTATCCACCAATTTTCATTTTCCAACAATATGTGATAATTTAGTTCCTGCCATTTCCTCATCTTTTCTTCTTATTGTTAAATGTTGGTGACTTTTTAATTTATTTACAATTATTTAAACATCATCCCTGATAAAAGTTCAAAAATTCATGTGTGAACCAGCCATCCTTAATATTATCCTTAACAAGAATGATTACTTAAAAAAGGAAAATAGACCACATCACTTCCTATTTAAAATTCCCTAATGGATTTTCATCACATTAACACCCAAATGTGTTTCCATAGACTCCAAACTCCATGTGATCTGGTCCTATTTCCTTATGTAACATCTTTCTGTTCGCTTCACTTACTACACTTGAATATCTTGTTGCTGAAAGATTTTGTCTTCAAGTCTTCACATTGAATTTTTTTTTTAAATTCATATCTAAGTTTAAATATCACCTCCTCAGAGAAACCTCTCTGACTTCCCCAACACAAAGAAGTATCCCTTCCAGGTACTGTCTGCTACACTCATTTGTTTTAATGTTTTTAGAGTATTGTTTTTACCAGCTATAATGTTCTCATGTATTTCCTGGATGACCAGCTTATTTCCTATATCTTTCATACTAGAATTTCAGCATCATAAGTTCAAAGCATTGCTAACTTGCTTACTGCAATGTCCCTGATGCATGGCACAACACGATGCTCAATAAATAAGTATTAAATAATAAATACTGGGTGATTCTGTCTTCTCTGAACAACCTATTGCTCTTTGGTACAACAAATGAATCTTGGAGAACCTTAGAAGAATTTATTCTTAAAACTTTACTCTAAAAGACAAGATATTGTGACTTTAAAGCATTTAACTTTCAATTCAGGTTTAGGAGTCCACTTCATAGAGAACTGAGGCCACCTGAAGTCCTTCTGAACTACCACACTTGGCCACCACTGCCACTTCTATAATTTATTCATTTAATCCACAAGTATCTATGACCTCCTTCCACGTGTCAGGCACTGGGTTAAATGTGAATATCAGCATTTGACACAGATACCATTCCTGAAACTTCCCTATTGGTGGGATAGGTAGAATAATAATAAGAAGAAGAAGAAGAAGAAGAAGTCAAAGAAATAAAACCATCGAAAATATATTGGTAAGTCTCAGGAAAGATGCAAACAAGTAGCTGAGATAGGTAGTTACAGGTAGGGATCTACTTTGGATACCTTAGTCAACCTATCTTAGAGAAGATATTAAAGTTTATTCCTGTTATGGTTTGGGAATGAGGTGTCCCTCCAAGCCTCCTGTTAATGTAGGAATATTCAGAGGTGGAATGATTGGGTTGTGAGTGCTCTAACCTAATCAGTCCATCCTAGTTTGAATAGACTTGAGTGATAACTGTAGGCAGGTGGGGTGTGGTTAGAGAAAGTGGGTCACTGGAGGCTGCATCTTCCCTGAGGCCCTTTCCCTGACCTCTTTCTCTATGCTTGCTTGCTGCCAAGAGGGGAGCAGCCTCCTTCTGCTGGGCCCTTCCCTCATGATGTGCTGCCTCACTTGGGCCCAGAATAATGGAGTTTGCCGTCCATGGATTGAGTCCTCTGAAACTATTTTTCCTCCTCTTCATTGTTCTCATCAAATATTTTGGTCATGGTGATACAAAAACTGACTAAAACAATTCCCATAAAAAAGGAGGAAAAAAATATCACCTGTCATTAACTCCATTTCTGGGAGTTATCCGCTTGTTTTTTCTAGTCTATTTACATGCACCTTTGATTTCTTGTAACTGAAAGGAAAATTGCAAGTTCTACCACCAGCACCTCTTCGAAGGCATAGGAGTTGGGCGGGGGGTAGGAATGAGTGAATGCATGCAGATGTGCACATAATAAAGTTCGAAGAGCCCAGGCATGGCGCCTCCAGACCTCGTTTCTGCAACTTGTTGCAAAGTCATACACTTGCCTCTTTTGCCACTTGTTTCAGGTCTCCTTTGTCCTCAGCTAATATCTTGGCCCTTCTTGGTTGTTTGGTGCTTTACTTGGCAGGATGATCTATACTTTCTTTCCCAAAATGACTGAACAAGTTGTGTTCCTGCCTGTACTGGACTACTTCTCCTCCCATTAACTTTTTTTTTATTATTATTTATTATTTTTTAAATTTTTTAAATGCTGCATGTTGATTCATTGTACACAAACGAGGTACATCATTTCGTTTCTATGGTTGTAATGATGTAGATTCATACCATTGGTGTAATCATACATGTACATAGGGTAATGATGTCTGTCTCATTCCACCATTTTTCATACCCCCTCCTTCTCATTTCCTTCTACATAATCAAAAGTTCCCCCATTCTTCTCTCACTCCTGTCCCCCCATCCCCATTATATATCATTCTCCACTTATCAGGGAAAACATTTGGCTTTTAGTTTTTGGGATTGGCTTATTTCACTTAGCATGATATTCTCCAATTCCATTCACATATTTGCAAATGCCATAATATTATTCTTCTTTATGACTGAATAATATTCCATTGTGTATATATACCACAGTTTCTTTATCCATTCATCTGTTGAAGGACATCTAGGTTGGTTCCACAATCTAGCTATTGTGAACTGAGCTGCTATACACGTTGATGTGGCTGTGTTACTGTAGTATGATGATTTTAAGTCCTTTGGGTATAGGCCAAGGAGTGGGATAACTGGGTCAAAAGGTAGGTCCATTCCAAGTTTTCTGAGGATTCTCCACACTGCCTTCCAGAGTGGCTGCACTTTACACCAAAAATACAAAGAGCCCAATCAATAAATGGGCCAAGGAACTGGACAGACACTTTACAGAAGAAGTCACTAACTTTTACTAAGAAGCACCTCTGAGAATACCTGGGGCTCCAAATACAATCATTTTTGTACCTATTTTATAGAAAAGGCCTTATTTGTCCCTTGGTAATTAAAATCAGTCACTCCATTCCTCTTAATATAGTCAAGTTCTTTGCCTATTGCAAACAAAAAGAAAGCAGGAAATGCAGTTCAGGGACTCCAAATTTGAAAAAATAACCAGGTAGATGTGTGCCATGAAAACCAAAGGAGGAGTGAACAGAACAATTAAACACTCTCAATGTGTCAAAGATACAGGACTGACAATAAATCTATAGATTTGGTGATTTAAGGAAATCATTCCAATGGAGCCATGAAGGGAGGACATAGACTTTGGTGAGTTAAGGAAAGTAAAGTAGTTAGAGGTGAACACAGAGGGAGAGGGCAAGCTGGAGTAGACTATTAATCATTCAGACCAATAGTAATTGACAGTAAAGGGAAGGAAGAGGGAAGAGGCAGGTGAGAGGATGATGATCATAAATTTAGAGTAAAACTAGTCTGTCTTATTCTGTAATAGTTTCTAATGTCTCTCAGCCGCCCTGACTGGATGTTCTCTGGTGAGAAGAAAAATTTCCCTTTTTATTGCAGCTTCCTTAAATCCATCCCTTCCTTTCTCCTTCTCCCTTTCTTTCTTTCCCTTTATCCCCTCCTTTTCTCCTCTGTTGATTCCATTGTACTTCCTGCTTTCAGCTGTTGTATCTGCAGATGATTCTACAAACCAGTGGTTCCTCAAGGGTGGGCTCCAGATAAGAAGCATCAGCATCACCTGAAAACCTCTTAGAAAGGTGGGCAGTGGGCTTCAGTTCAAATCTACCCAGCAATCTGTGTTAACAAGCTCTGAAGTGATTTTGATATGCACCTTAAAGTTTGAAAGCCACTGTGATAAACCTGATCCTACTTTCTGAGCCTTCTTCTAAGCTCCACATCTGGCGTTCCAATGAGCAGATGTGGTTATCTAGTTTAGCATCATCTGCTACTTTCCAAGGCCCCTGACTCCCCTTCCCTCAGTAACCTCCCTGCTAACTGTTGCTCATTTGAAATTACTTGAAATATCTTTTTTAGTCTAACTACTCTTTCAGGCACACTTAATTTTTTCTTTATCTCTTTAATAATTAACAGCTTAAATAAAGATGTGTCATATTCTATATGTGGCTTAACAGGTACAGCTGTATTATTTGTTTCTGCTTGTGAATCTCTGCCAATTTGGCTGTTCAGGATCTTGATATTTTTATAAATATTAAAGCTATACATTGGAGATATGATTTCTGCTGCTTGTAATTATTATAAATATTTTCTCAAGCTATTGGTTTTTAAAGTTTTTAAAAATTGTTTTAATGGTAATGAGTTTAAAAGTCAGTAGTGTAACATGTAATCCATTGTAGACATTGTAGACATTGTGACTCTCTATAATATTTCCTATTGCTCAACAACTAGAAAATTATCATTTCTACAGAGCTGAAATGAATTCTATGTTGTGGTTTCTAGTATTTTTTTCATTGCTTAAAAATACATAACACTTTTCCTGGTTTCTTTTGTCTGTAGTATAAAACAACATATGACTAATTATACCCCAAATGCTTATTAGTTAATAATTATTTTCCCAACTGCTTTATGAAACCTCCTTTTTCAGAGGCAGGAGAGGGTAAAGGTTAAGATGTGGCTCTGGAGCCCAGTGACCTGGATTTGATGTTAGCTGCAGCTCCAGTTGATAAAAATGGCTTGAGAAAGCATTTCAACCTTCATGTCTGATGACATCGCATCCAGTCACAGAGGAAAAAGGAGTGAATGCAAGGTCCAACATAATGGTAACTGATTCGTAAATGCCAGCTATATTACATTTCAAGATTCATTAGGTTCCCCTTCTGGTCTGCTTCGCCATCAACACAGACACCTATTTTTGGACCATGATCATATTATTTTCATTGTTCTTTTCCAGGTGTAGGCTATTTTAGAGTGGTCTTGTCCCACCACCTTCTCCAAAAATCATATATAAAATGCAGATGCGTTACCTCCCTGACTTGACCAAGTAACAAAGGAACTTAGAAGGCAAAACATAAGGCAACTTGCAGGAGGAAATAAGAGAATTTGGGAGCTGGTCCAGTCAGGGGGCCTCAGCAGGTGGTCACAATGAATGAGTTTCAGAGTGCTGGGAACAGAGGTAAGGTTTTAGATGGGAAGAGGAGGAAAAGGGGTGAAACATCTCTGAAGATGTGTAACAGCAGAGTATTCACATGAGAAGAAAGCAAAAAAGCAAGATGCAAAGTAAGAACGGTAAGTCATAGGAAAGAACCCAGCATATTTCAACCCACACAGCTCCTTCTCTCTGTGACTGGAAATAGATCCAGTTAAATCCCTCAGCACTCAAATAAGTAGGTTTTGCTCTCACATGGCCACTGATGTGAGAGCGAGAGAGCAAAATATGCATCTCTGCATTTACTATTCTATGGCAATTACTATTCTATTTTGCTAAGTTTTTAAGTGTGATGTTACTGATTTTATTGGCTAGATAGACAAGGTATTTTGTTTTGCTCTCAAACTTTGCAACTGCTTTTTATTGGTGCCTCCAAATAATTCTCAGTATACATTTTCATGAATTTTTAAAATCATTTATATCATTTCAAACTTAGCTAGAGCCCCTTAACCATTATTTTAGCGTGCGCAACCATTTTGGCCTTATTCCACATTTAAAACTATGAATCGTGTTTCCCAATAGATTTCTGCTCAAATTACCTCTCGACTCCTAACCTTTGTTTTACATTACCTAAGAGCACATAGAGCTACCTTCAGAGAGGGCAGATGCATATTGCATTGGAAAGCTATGCTGGGCCTGATCTGAGAGTCTGCCTTAAGGCCGATTTATGCCACTTAAAGTAATCCAGTGTGCGCTTTGGTAATTGAAACCCTTCCATTACCCTTACTCCAGCCCATTTAAATATTTCTCTTTCAGATGCAATTACGTCAGGAGGTAAGCCAAATGGTTTGGGAAAGACATGGGCATTTCCAACAAGAAGGTTACTGGCTGCCCATCAAAAGCTGGTTGGTGTTCACAGTTCCAAGTCTAACTCTTTTCTCTGCTAGGTTTCCGTTTTACAGAGCATGACCAACCTTTCTCTCCATTCTAAAGAATGTTCAAGAATTGGGTTGACCAATACACGTAGTGGAAATCACCGAGAAAAGTTATCTTGCATTTCTTTATTGTTCGATTTCTTTCTAAATAATAATTCAGCTTTGTTTCTTGTCCGCCCTAAACCAAATGTTTTCACATCACTGAGCAGCATCACATATTTTGAAATATCTTAAGCCTCATATTTGCAATTTTATCTTAAGCAGAAGCTCTCCCCATAATCACAATTTGGAAAAGGAAGGTTTTGGTTATTAGCAAAACTAGCAAATTTCTATGCTAAAGCAGTAATAATGCCCTCTTAATGTGCTTAGATGGACATTTATTCTGTATTTATGTATGAGAATACTGCCGATCCACAGCATGCAAACTAAATAATTCAATGGCATGCATGGAGAAAACTAATGATTCTATATTCTAACAACTGTTTTATGAAAAGTTTTTCATTTAACTCTCAAAACTAAGTCATAAATCCACACTTGGATAATGCAATGAAGTTATATTTAACTCTAGAATTCTCCTTGCATGCCAGGTTTCAAATCTGCTTCTAAGTAAATGTCCTTTTGGGGACTCATTATGACTATTCCTGTCTTCCCTCAAAACAAACCTATTATGGATGCTCATTTCCTTTCTTCTCTTGACTTCTGGCTGTCAGATTTACACCTCTTCCAATCCATGCTGCCTTGGCCAATAGTAGCAATATCACAGCCAAAGACAGGGAGCTTAAGCTTGATAGAAGTTGCCAGAGTACCTAACAAATGTTTTCTTATGGGATCCACTCAAGAAACAGCCCCAAATCGTGTCACAGGTGAGGTTTACAATGGGCCACTGAAAGAATTATCAGTAAGTCACTGATTGTGATCTATGATTAATAATAGTCCAACTTTATTGAAATAAGGAAGAAGGTTCATATGGCCAAGTCAGACAGAAAGATATACCCCAGTGCCTGCCAGGGATTTGAGATGAGAGAGGTGAGGCTGGGTTGTTTCTCTGCAAAGCTTAAAGGTTATGCAACAAGCAGTCTCATCATACATGAAAATATTGTTACAACCGTTATTATGGTTTCTGTGCTTCAGGAAAATCTAACTAGAAATTCTACTGAAAATGAATTAATTTATTAGTTCAAATCCCAAGAGAAGTCAGTACCTTTTTGAGACACAAGTCATTCCCAGAGAGTCCCAAAACTTGTCAGGTGACCTCAAATTTACCAGAAAGATATGTGCTACTAGGAACTGAACAGCTATTCTGTGCATAAAGGAAAGAAATGGGGCATTTCATCTGTTTATCTGATGCCTTTCAAGTTTGCTGACATCTGTATTAAAACTACCCTTTAGTAGAAAAACAGACACTTAAATGTTCTGTGGGTTTCACATTCCTGAGGACTTTGACACTTAAAAACAGAAAGAGAGCATTTTTTTTTTGGTTAAGTTTATAATAGGTAATGAAATATGTCCCTACTGCATTTACTAGTCCCCCATTATCCATGGTGTCCCATAGTCTGAAAATGTGATATGGAAAACTAGAGAAATAAACAATTTAGAAGCTTTAAATCATTTGCTGTTCTGAACAGCAGGATGAAACCTTGTGCTGGTCCAGTCTGGAATGTGACTCAACCCTTTGTCCAGGGTATCCACATTGTATATACTCCCTTCCAACTAGTCACTTAGTAACCATCCCACTTATCTCACCAATGGTCACAGTATTTCAATTCTGTGTTCAAATAACCTTCATTTTACTGAATAATGACACAAATTGCAAATGGAACAATGCTGGTGATTTGGTTATGCCAAAGAAAAGACATAAAGTGTCATTCCAAGAAGAATACAACACAATAAGATATTTTGTGAGAGAAAGAGAAAACCACACTTAACTTTTATTAAAGTATATTACAATAATTATAATATAATATAATAATAATTATTTAATCTCCTTTATCTAATTTATAAATTAAACTTCAGCATAGGTTTGCTCATATAGGAAAAATATGCTAAATATAGGATTCAGTACTATTCAGTTTCAGGCATCCATTGAGCATCTTGGATAAGCAGAGACTACTGTACAATATAGTGTGTGTGTGTGTGTGTGTGTGTGTGTGGAGAGAGAGAGAGAGAGAGAGAGAGAGAGAGAGAGAGAGGGAGGTTTCTGAGTTTGTATGCAACATTAAGGAGTACAGAAATCTCAATACAAAACTTTAAAACACCTGGTGACCTTGGGCAAGTTATTTAATTTGGGGTACCTCCACCACAAGTTGGAAATCCTAATCCTTAACCCATCTTTCAGAGCGCATGTTCTCTAATTCTGCTTTAAATGTTTCTAAAAATATATCCTAATCAAATTCTTTTACTTCTCTACAAAACAGTAGTGGGCAAAGTATGAGACTTCACCTAAAATACTGAAACCAAGCAGTTGGGGACCAGAGGATAATTTTATCAGTGATGTCCATTAACAGAATTCCTTTTAAATATCAACTTTTTAAATGAACTTTTATTCATTTTATGGGTCCAGGGTCCAAATAAGTGGAAGAACATCAAAATAGAAAACTTTTCCCCTAAAATCAGATTGTTGGAAAAGAAAGCCAGTGCCCCAGGCTTTAGTCCTTTGGGCTTTTTTCCAGCAGGAGACCAGAGCAGCAACCAGTTGTCAGGGCCCTGGGGCAGCCCCAGGGCAAGGGGCTGCAGCTGCCTGGGAGCAGATGAGGGGGATGGGCTTTGCTCAATTCCAGGTTAACCCGCTGCTCCCATGTGCACCTGGTTACTTAGAACCTGCCTGAAAAAGTTGGGGCCAATCTCTTTTAATTAATTAATTAATTAATTATCAAAGTGTTAAAACCTGGGAATTAACTGTGATCTCTTTTACCTTAGATTTTGCTAATCAAAATTCATTTTTTGGCCTTACTTAAAGAGATCATGTCTTCCCAAGGATGTTCATTCCAATAATGATTAAAGTACATTTTTTAAATTAAAAAAAAAAAATCCCCAGGATCACAAAGAAAGGGAAAAAAAAAAAAAACTTTTTAAATTGATCTTTTTAGATGGTTACTTGTTCTGTGAACTATGGAATGATTTAAATCTCAATTCCCAGAATGATGAACTGCCCTCCTCTTCTCTTTGGCAGCTTTAGTTAAAGAATGAAATACTGTGTTTGATCATTACACATGAGCATTATTTATGAAGAAAGCCCACAATATTTTTGTTTCTTATTCTGTCTTCTCATTCCAGGCTGATCTCTGTGACCAAGGTGGGAGTTTTATAATTTCAACAGAAATTGCTCCAGGGAGTATTTGGAGGGATCACTGGGGAAATTGACTCTTTCTCAGAATGCTGAAGTGAAATAAAAACATAAAGCTGAACTCTTCAGGTCAGGGCAGAAGATACTTGGAACCAATTTTAAAGGGTGATTCTGATTTAGATATGAGAATTAGCAACATCCTGGATTAGGTTGTAGATGCACTTGAAGCAAGACTGCAAGTCAGGTAGCCAAACAGGTGCAAAGCAACATCCTTCTCTCATGTGCTTGATCCAGAACCACAACAAGGTCCTGCAGGGGAGAAGAATGCATTGCCGATATCCTTATCCTTCACTTGCTCACTCACTAGCTCACTCACTCATCCATTTAGTCTATATTTAAAAAAAAATTTGGTACTGGGGATTTAACCCAAGGGCACTTTACCACTGAGATACACCCCCAATCCATTTTCTTTGTTTGTTTGTTTTGAGAAAGAATCTCACTAAATTTCTGAGGGACTTGCTAAGTTGCTGAGCCTGGTCTCGAACTTGCAATCCTCCTGCATCAGCCTCCGAAGTTGCTGGGATTACAGATGTGTTGCCACCAGGCCCAGTTCTATTAATTTATTCTTTCATTCATTTTCCATATACAGGTTCATTTAATTGGTCTCAAGGCAGGCCTTTTGCTGTATACTTCAGATTCAGAGATGAATATGAGAGAGTTTGCATCTTTAATGGGTCCACAGCCTAGATCAGAAATAAATCCATAATCAAAGGGAAATACAGTAATATAGAAAGGTGAGGAATGACTAAGCAGGAAGGAAGAAGATTGCTTGCTTCAACTTAGTAGAAAAAATAACTTTGAGAAAAGTCTTGAAGACTGAGGTGGGGTGACCAGACAGACCAAGTTGGGCAGGATGGGGATTCCAAATTGTAGAAACACATGGACTGTGATATGTGACATGGATGATCATGACATTTAATTATAGGCACAGTATGAGACATACAGGGTGTGAAGAGATGTGACTGCACAAATGGAAAAAGTCCACATCCTTAAGGGATTTCTGTCACTCTAAATGGTCTTTGCTTAGTGCTGAAGGTAATGATGGACCCAAGAAATAGTTTGGATAAAGAAATAGCATGATTAGGTATGTAAAAATTTTTTTGAATTTTTCACTCTTTAACTTTTCCTTTTAATTATTATGTACCATTACATATAATAACTATATGATAGTACACAATAATATAATGGTTTTAAATGTTAAATGCTTTGAGTTTTAACTTTTGAACCTAATACTTCACATTTTTAAAAACTCAAAGCAGAGGGAATACAATAAATTATCTCAAATCCTTCCTTAACCCAAAACACTCATTGCCAACACCTCTGTTTAAACAGATAGCCTTCTTATTAGTTTCCTAAAATACAAATATAAATAGGCACCTTAATTTTTCCTTTTTTTCTTATATAAAATATAACTCTTCCCAGTTCTGCACTCCACTTTTTTTTCTTAATAATGTAACATGAAGATTTCTCTGTATCAATATAGTCTTTTTTATAACTACCTAGTATTTATAAATAAAAACTTTCAGGGTTAGCGGTGTAGCTCAGTGTAGAGTACAAGTTGAGTTCAATCTTCACACCTAAATAGATACATAATCTGCTTGCAATGGAAAAGAAAAAGATTGGGGGGGGGAAGATACAAAAATCTAGACAAGAAATAAGAGTCTAAAAAAAGGAAAAATCCAAGAGAGACAAGGTATACCAAGGAGACAGAGTGAAAAAAAAAAAAAAATGGAGAAATATTGGGGAGGAGGTGAGGTCAAGAGAAGAAGCAAGGATAACTCTGGGGTTATGGGCAATTGGTGAGATAGGATTAGATAATGAAGCATTTACTGAGAGAAGGAACTCTCTAAAGGAGCAGATTGAGATATAGCAAGGACCTGAGCAAGATGATGAGTTGATTTTTCGACATTCGGAACTTCCTGGCCATTTGTCTACCCAGGTGGAGAAGCCCAGTAGCGAATATGGAGCTAAGGAAAGAGACGAGAGATGTAGAGTTTGGAATCATTGGTATGGAGATAATATTAAAGCCTTATATATGGACAAATTCATCTAGCCAGAATTTAGAACAAGAAACAAAAATAGGTGAAGGTAGAATTTCCTTCATTGAACAGAGATTTGGAGGAAGAGGAATAAACACTACTTGGTTAGAGATTAGAACATCTTTTGCTAAATCCTGACCTGTGGAGCTGATCAGCACCTGTACACACGTGTGTGAACACACACACATCCATGGTCAGAGGTCTATGGGACTTCCAAACTACCTTACCATAAGAAAGGTTAGTAACTTCTTTGGAGTTCATTTTTTAAAAAATATGATACCTATTTTTTTTGATGAGTACTAGAAAATATTGCCTTTAGATCTGGAGAGAAAAGGCCACAGCATTGGGTCTCTGTCTTGGAGAATCCTTCTAGAACTGTTTCCTTTTCCACAGAATGAAAATATTGAGTATTGAGGAGGACATATGCATGAGGAACCTGGTCCATCTGCCCTCCCCTGTATACCATGCTTTAGATATCTGGGGTCCTAGAATTGGCTCCTGTGATGTCCTTAAATCTGCACCCAGTGTCTATATATCCCTTTTTCTGGTCTGTTCTCCTGAGGACAAAGTGTACCTACCCTCTAGTGTCAACATTAGGCCCAACTGGTGGTCAAGAGGTGACTGTTTACAAGAAGTATGGAAGCAACTAGGAAGGGTGAACTAGGGTATCCACACAGAGATACCTTCCTGGTATGGGTGGGAGCTGGGGGTGGGAGAAAAAGCTGACCCTCCAAGGGCCAGAGGCTGGGACCAGCTCTCTTCTCCCCACCCCATCATGCAAAGAATGTGAGAATTCTGAATCTGAAATGAACGTCCAGGCCATTGTGAAAGTAGACTTTCAAAGTTGGAAGACTGCATGTATTTAATTTAGCCATGCATCAGCCTGATTTATAACTTGTAAATATCTTGACATATGGCATGTGGACCTCCATTTTTGTTCTTATGCTGGACCCAAAGGTTTATGGGTTGGCTCAGATGGAATAATTGACAGCCAATAAGGATGGGTGGAGTAACACTTATAGGAAGGAAATATTTATAAACAAATTTGAGGAAATGTTGATCATTCAGTCAACAGCATGTTCTTGCTCTTAGAACCACATGCTCTGCATGAGCTCCTTTCATCTTTGTAATATTTGAGTTTATAAAAGAATAAAGATCCAAAGAGATCACTAACATTTTCACATTCACACAGTTAGCTAGCAAAAATTTTTCCTTTCTTTAATTTTAATGCCACTTCAAGGTAAATGCCTACTATATGTGTACCCATAAGACAGTCATTCAACATAGTTTTAACTGACTTCCACCTGTTGGACACTATACAAAGCCTGTGTAAGTCAAATATGGTCCCTACCCTTGTTTACCTTATAATCAAGATCCACTCCAAATATAGTTTCCACTCAGAATGTTTCATCAAAACCCCAGTGCAAAGTATGTGGGCTTCTGCCTATTAATTTTACATATGTAAGAGGAGCTATTTCTATGTTTGACTGCAGCAAAACATACCATACAGGAATCAAAGATAAGAACAGAGTCAGTTTCTTGGACACATGACCTGTGTCACCAAGAGCCCATGCTTAGAAGGGCCTCATGCTTACTTTGATGCTTTGCTGTCATCACCTTAAAATCTTTTATAATTTTTGAACAAGATGACCCCACATTTTCATTTTGCAATGGTCCCTACAAATTATGTAGCAAGTTTGGGGTCAGAAACGCTTTTACTGCTTTGTGTATAAAGAGTATGTTGCTTATATAAGTAACTGAAAAGTTCATGGGTAGGTGTTTTAGTCAGCTATTTCGCTGCTATGACTAAATGATCTGACCAGCACAATTATAGAGGAGGAAAGTTTTATTTGAGGGTTCACGGTTTCAGAGGTCTTAGTTCATAGAAGGCCAGCTCCATTCCTTGGGGCTCCAGGTGGGGTAGAACATCATGGCGGAAGAGCATGACAGAGGGAAGCAGCTGGCATCATCAGGAAGCAGAGAGAGAGAAAGGCTCCACTCTCTAGGTACAAAATATATACCCCAAAGCCATGTCCCAATTCCAGTTTCCTCCAGCCACACCCTACCACTTCAATTAATCCCATTAGGGATTAATTCACTGATTGGGTTAAGATTCTTACAACGCAATCATTTCTCCTCTGAACCTTCCTGCATTGTCTCACATGTGAGCTTTTGGGGGACATCTCACATCCAAACCATAACAGTGAGGTTGCCAGATTTATCATATAAATGTGCAATTTCGAATATTGCATGGGAAGACTTTTAAGTACGTCCCAAGTATTAAGGAGGATATACTTATAGTGAAATATTACCTGTATTTTATTTTATTTATTTATTTTTATTGTTTGTTCTATTTAGTTATACATGACAGCAGAATGCATTTGATTCCTTGTACACAATTACCTGTATTTTAAATCTTGCATTATAATCAGGTATCCTGTATCTAGGGTGCCTTCTCATGGTGTAAAGGTGGACAAAGCCTTCAGACTCAGCATAATTACTAGTGCATACTCTTTCACTCTCCAAAGCATCTTAGTATTAAACTAGACCTTATGGTCTTTAGTTCCAGGACCTAAAAACACCTGGAGATCTTGTGGAAGGCTGAGGTTTCTGTGCTCTGGCTTTTAGAGACAAGCCATGGTGAATGGCTGAGGAGGGAGTGGGGAACCCGGTAGGCAGTTTCACATGGGCAGCACCAAAGAGCTTGTGAGAGTTAAGTGGACTTTTCAAATTTGAAAACTCTTTTCCAATGAGAGACTCGACCAAAAAAATTAAAAATAAATAAATAAACAAAAAACTTCATGTTACATGTAATTACTCACAGATAAGCTTTAAAGACGCTTTCTTTGAATGCTCAAATTCAAGAAATGGAGGAGAATGTGAAGTCACTGTAGCACCACAAACCAGTTGAGTCATGGAGAGTTTGCCAAAATCTTTGTCGTGGGATTTTTTTTATCTTTGCCTTTTTGGACTAATTTGTATGCTTATGTTAATTCCTTATTCAGTTTTTCCTTTAGATAGTAGAATCGTTTGAATATAACCCAATGATGGATGCTAATAAACATAAACTCATAGGCCATCGACTCAGTTCTTCATCCCGCATGTTTTAACTTTGACCCTGCCATATTCTGAAAGTTGTTCTCCTAAAATCCTCAAATTTCTTTTCATTTCCCTCTTTAGCAGCATTTCTTCAGTTTTGGCTTCTCTGACTCTTGCTCACCTTGAGCTCCTATTTTCCTAACTTCTAGCTCCTCTCCTTGTCTGTCACCATGCTGCCCTCGCTATTCTTGGAGGCAGACAATCCATGGGTGCTGTGTGGGCCTGTTTGTTAGCTTTCTTTTTTTCTGTCCTCTCCCTTGGCAATTTCATCCCTTTCTGACCTTTCAAATGACACCTCTCCACTGGTGTTCTGGAGCCAACTCGTACCAGCTCCTGAGAGCTGACGGACTGCATCTCTTCCCAATTCCACATTCAATGGCCTAATTGTAGGAGCAGAAGATCAGCTAGTCTGAATCCAGCCCGCCTTTCCCCCACCCCCAGATCTGATCACTCCATTTTTAGCAGGATGCCACTGCCCGTATTCAGTATTCAGGTCCTTCACAGCCTGGATCCAACCTATCCTGCATCCTGTCTTCCAACTGCTCTCTTTATGTGGCTTCTTCTCTATTCAAATATTCTCCCAGTGACCATCAGCCATCCTACCACCCTGCCTTAATGTCATGTCCTTCACTTCTCTCCCTGAGGTATCCCCTGCAGCGTTAGCCTCACCATCTGCTAATCTTCTGTCTCAATGTTTGGGGGTGGGGGTGTCTCTCGTCTGATATTTTTCATGTTCCTGCTTATATCACAGTTATTTGTATACTTGTCTTTTCTCATCAATAAAGTCGAAAGCATATCAAATCATGACCCCAAATTTTTCTGTTTGATTTTGTGTTTTTTGTGGTGCTGGGGATAGAACCCAGGGTCATGAACAGGATAAGCAAGAATTCTACCACTGAGCCACATCCCAGTCCCTCTTTTCTTCTTTTAATACAAAGGTTGTCTGCTACTTTTCTGCCCCTAACTTAAATAGTTCATGTATTAAATAAATGTTTTTCAAATCACCAGATTTATTCAAATAGAAAAATTTCATATCTTGTATAGTATATAGGATGTCAGAATGCTTTGATTTAGAACAATTGGCTTTGAATTCTTTGATTGCACAAGTCTCGGAGACAGGTGCCAAAATATTCTTACCCACCCAAAGAAAATGCACTGGGTTTGTGGCTCAGTGGTAGACTGCTTGCCTAGCATGTATGAGGCACTGGGTTTGATTCTCAGTACTGTATATAAATAAATGAATAAAAATAAAGGTCTATCAACATCTAAAAAAATATTTTAAAAAACCTTTGCTTTGGGGTTTTTTTTTTTTTTTTTTTTTTGAGAATCATTGTTTTGTTTGGCAATAAAATTTGTTTGAATGGCAATAAAATAATTCTTTCAAGCTGGAAATACAGGAAGTCATTTACCTGCTCATAGTCCATCCTAGTTGACATCACACTGAAATTGCTTCACCAAAAACTGAGCCCCTCCCCTATGGAAGATGCAATATTATGTGCTATCTCTCATAAAATATTTGGAATTACCAGAAAATATAATCCCTTCCTCAATTTTTGTGTGCTAATGGTATTGAAAACAAAGAGGGTGATTCATGTAGAGTAATCCATATTAAAATTTAAAATGCATTAAAATTAAATAAAGGGCATACTTCAAGAGCACATATAATTTACATTTGGGTAATGAGTGAATAGATACTTCCTTTGCAGAATTTTCCCTTGGTATGCTATGAGCAATGTCAACTATTGATGCCTTCAGCTTATAAATGGAGTGTAGTCATAGAAGCAGAATTTTAAAATCCATTTGCCTGGCCTCTTTCTCTCCAAAAAAAGTCTCTATTATGTGCCTCTTTATCTATTTCCTGATTGCTTCTCCCATTTAATTTTACCGTTACTGATAGTAGCCATGTGTATGCCTGTGTGCACACGTATGTTTGAGCTAGGAAACGCAGAGTGGAGCAATATGGTAATTCTTGTGTTTTTACACTTTCATATCACATACAAACATAAGAGGATTTCTTCAAGATATGGGACCTCCCACAAATTAATGAGAACCAAGTTCATTTCATGGAAGCAGTATTTGCTATTCCACACTGAAAACCTAGGATTTCTGACAAGCCAGTATGTTCACATTGTACAGACAGCAGCTGTAAGTCTCAGCTTTTGGACTGGGCTTTTCAACTCTTGCCCTGATCCAGGTGGCAAGATGCAGGAGACATGGCTTTGAGGGGAAATTTACTCAGTAATTATGCTAGCTCTGGGGACGTCCTGGAT
Source organism: Sciurus carolinensis (assembly GCF_902686445.1). NCBI lineage: Eukaryota > Metazoa > Chordata > Mammalia > Rodentia > Sciuridae > Sciurus > Sciurus carolinensis. The sequence goes on along the minus strand of NC_062217.1, from coordinate 67,659,091 downwards.
CTTGACAATTCAAAAAGGGAAAGGGAGGTGGGAGGAGCAACAATGCTCTTCAAACTTCAAAACTGCCTAGGAACTGGAAATCACTGGAGTGTACCCAACTTACTTGGGGAAACAACATCAAACCTAGCTGGCATTGTCTGAGTCCTTCCCAAATCTTAGTCGATTGGGCCAATCACTTTCTCCACTGGCCTAGAGTAGTTCCAGAAACCTGTCTTGGGAAGATGAGGGTGCTATTGTCAGAGCCACCCCGTACAGAACTTTTGGGCAAATAGGAAAATGGCACCCTTCTGGATAGATGCAGCCTCCCCTCAGGGGCCATGGCTGCTGGATGACCATGGTATAACTGGGTTCCACCTCCACCAAACTTCTTAGCCTCCAGGTGCTCTTATGCAGGCACATCCTACATATATGATAGCTGTGACTTACATGGTTCATTTGCTGTTCTCACTCCAAATATTATGGACAAAAGAGCAGCCGTAGAGTATTTCGAGCTCAGTATTTGCAGTTTTCAGCAGTTCCTTGATAACATTCCATTAAGTGAGATCTGCTGATAATAAGCCCCCTGATTACACTTTTGGCTTCCCAGTTTGCCATATCCTGTCTGCTTCGGACACGTCATTGCCTAGGTTATAAGCAGATGTGTTCAAGATAAAACCTGACTTTAAGATGACTCTTGTAGTGGTTTATCTGTTAGACATGTCAGATAATTTCTGCATTGTATCAAATTATTTTAAGCCTGCTTTGGGTGACCGCATGTTATAATCCCTACCTATTATAGACATGAGGTCCTTAAATAACCTTGTAAAAGAATTGTTAACACACTGTAACATGCTCGTAGGAAATTTCTCCTGAATTCTATGGGAATTAGAAGAAATAAAAATAATATATAAAACATATATGTATGTATATATGTGTTATATATATATATATATATATATATATATATATATATATATATATATAAATTAAAAGGTTAGTTTAGCACCACACTGGAATTATATTCCTTTTCAGCTAATCCTACATAGCCTACTTCTCACTCATTTCTCCATGATAGAAGTGTCCTTTGCAAGGGCATCCTTGAAGCCACAAGGTCCAGAAAACTTTCTCATAGGAGAGAGAAGAAGGAAGAGGAAGAGGAGGAGCAGGAGGAAGAGGAGAAGGAGCAAGAGCCAGGGTATCTTCTTGTTAACTAGAAAGGGTTAAACAATCAGCAGAGAAGTGGAAATAGATTAGTAAGATTCTTTTCTATGCTGCAGCCTAGCACTGTGCCTGCGACACAACTGATGTTTGTTTAATGACTATTTGTGTGTGTGTGTGTGGGGGGGTCTGATTCACAATGACCTTGTGACATACACCATCAACCAGGGACTCAGGTCTTTAAGACACGGAAGATCACTCCAGGCTTCTGGCTCAGTTTTGGTCCATGCTTTTAGAGACTGAGGTGCTGGCACTGTTTTACAAATCCCCAAATGGGTTATGCTTTTCTGCATTTTAGACACAATAAAAACACCAATGATCACATGTGCCTTGCTGCATAAACATATCCTGACAGGTTTTTTTTTTTTTTTAAATAGCTATTTAATTTACAAAGAATGTTGCTATTATTAAGGACATGTTGGTTCCAATGGATTAAGGCAGATCATCACATTTTATAAACTGCCAACATGTAGTGACACTTTCCTCTTTAGGATGAGTTTCACCCAATTGAAGTGCTGGTTTCTGGTTTACAATTCAATCCATTTCACTGACTCACAGAGGGTGGAGTGAAATGGCAAAGCCTCTGGCCCTTCAGTCAGAGGATTTCACGTTACTGGGTGATTATGCATGCATTTTCTGACCACAGGAGGTGCTGTGGAGAACCACGGTCAATAATTATCACCCTGCAACTGACTTTCATGTATTTCTAGACCTGCTCTCACATAAACATGTTGGATCAGAGGAAACAAATAAAACTTAAGTCTGTTATTAAGCTAGGGAAGTTTGGAGGGATAGGGAGGGAGGACGTGTCATGATCGTGCCAGCTAGAATGCTGCCCAAAGGGAGACTCTGACAACCAGCAGCTCCTCACTCCCAGGGACAGGATGTACCAGCTGCAATTACTGCCTGTCGTAAAGGGATGCAAAACACTGGCCAGCCACAGCACAACAAAGCTTCCATTGTACGCACAAGTGTATAGGAATATAAATATAGGAAACTAAATATTACTGCTGTTGAAAGAAGATGTGATCCTTCTGTGCTGGCAACTTTCTGAATTGGGCAACTGGAAACCTCAAAGAGCACCAAACCCTTTATGTTATGTGTTTTCTTGCACATACATACTTATGAAGTTTCATTCATAAAATAGGCACAGTAAGAGACTAATAACAAAAACAATGAAAAAAGGCAATTATAGTGGTACACTATAATAAAGTTGCCAGTGTCAACACTCTTGCTCTTGGGGACATTGTTAAGTAAAATAGGGTTACTTGAACCCCCAGCGCTATGATACCACAATGTTCCATGATCTGATAACCCAGGGATACCAGGCAGGATGGAGTGGGATAGCACCCAATTTAAAACTTGAAGGTTGTTTATTTCTGGAATTTTCCATTTCATATTTTAACTGAAGTCTTAAAAAACAGAACTGCGATAAAGGGTGAACTCGTATACTTTTGACCAAGTGTGTTTGTCCAGCCATTGAAGTGTGATAAAAACTTAATGTCCCTTCTGGAACAGCTGAGGGAATACAGATAGCACTGGGGTTATGTGGCAATTGAGAATTTAGAATCAGGTACAAAAATTCAACTAAATTATGCAGTCCTGGTAGTGCTTTTGAATTTAATAGGTTTCTTTCTAGGTAAGCCCATTCAGAATTCAGAGCAGTTTAATTTTGGAAAGATTGGTGTTAACGGATCATTGATTTAATTCCTGGACGTACACGCAAATCAAATACAACCAATTCTTGTGTATCTGTGTCAACATAAGAGAATGGAAGCACAGGATTCAAAATGAAGGCAATGAAAAAATGCATAATTCTCCTTCAAGCGTGTTTCTGGATTGATATCTCACTATCAATATGCCTGAATTCTGGTGATTTTAAATATTTCAAGTAAAATAGCAAAGCCCAATTCTTTTTTAAAAATATCCTTTTTAGATATACATGACAGTAGAGTGTATTTTGACATATGAAACATACATGGAATCTAACTTCCCATTCTTGTGATTGTACATGATGTGGAGTTACACTGGTTGTGTATTCATATATGAACATAGGAAAGTTATGTCCAGGTTCTTCTACTGTCTTTTCTATTCCTATCCCACCTCCCTTCCCTTCATTCCCCTTTATCTAATCCAACGACCTTCTATTCTTCCCTTCTCTACCCTTCCTTGTTGTGGTTTAGCATCCACATATCAGAGAGGACATTTGGCCTTTGGTTTTTTAGGATTGGCTTGTTTCACTTAGCATGATATTCTCCAGTTCCATCCATTTACTGGCAAATGCCATAACTTCATTCTTCTTTATGGCTGAGGAATATTCCATTGTATAAATATGTACCATATTCCCATCAAAGTCTGATTCTGAAGAAGATGGAGGAGGACCAACCATCTTCCCATTTCTTCCTGCCCCTCCCTCCACCCAAAGAAACTGACAATGTTGCCAGTTGACACTGCACATGCTCTAGCCTGAGCAAAGCCATACAAGAACGTGGTCATGGGCAGTCACCAACAAAACTACTTATACACACACACACAAACACACACACACACACACACACACACACACACACACACACATATGCACACCACAACAAGAGCATTCTCTTTTTTGAAAGCAAAGCTCCCTCTTGTCTGTTCTTTTTCACCCTGGGTGTGAGAGAGAAGGAAGAATGTAATTTGTTCTCTGACACCCTCCTACCTCAGCTATCCTGACTTGAGCTCTATTGTCAAGCTCCAGAATTTTAAACCCAATAGTCCTGGAAAAATGTTATGGACAAATCCAGTCTTTGTGTCCATTAAGGCAGCATTTCTCAAGCTCTTTTGCTGAGTACTAGTTCTACAAGATGCTAATAGACTCACTGTGAAACTAATATTTTCAAACCAAATAAGTTTGAGTATATTTCCTTTGGGATAACTTTGGAATTTCTTGACGAATATTATCATGTCAAAAGCTCAAAAACGGGTGATTGTAAAGCAATTTCTTTGTTGAATCCATGGTTTTCCTAATTTCTTTAATAATAAAATATTTTAGGGGAATATCAATAAGTACCTATAGAACTAATGTCAACACACTTATTTTTGTTGGAATATACTGCCGTCTAAAAACTCAAAGAAGTGGGAAAATTATTATCTGTATATAAAAGAAAAATGTTAATGAAAGCATAGATATTTTATAATATTTCAATGTTTCCTATTGAAAACAAAAGCTTTACAAGCGACTGTAGCAGGAAATTTCTGAAATTAGGCAATACTATAGTTTTAAATAAAAATGGTTATATGAATATACCTTCACATACTTTATTTCTGTCAAGTACCTGTTTACTGGAATAATAATGATAGTACCAGTTTCCTTTTTTAAAAAATGGAATTAGCATATTGAGCACAAATTGTACATAAAATTAAGAAATCACAATGCTGAATACAATACTGTGAATTGTATATCAGTCCAAATTTTTTCTATTGTTTTTCACACTTTGATCTGTTTAAAGAGGTGAGGTTTTTTTTTTTTTTTTTAAGTTGCTTTTCTTCTGAATTCTTTGATTGAAATGAAGATGTCTCATGAGTACATTTTCCTCAACTCTTTTGGAGTTTGAAATTTTCACAGGATTGTCACTACAGCAAATGTTGGATCCACATTTACCTTTATCCCTGTGAAGGACATTTTTGCTTTCCCAAGGTGAGCCCTTCTACCCAGCACACATCATGTCTGGTCTCATGCATATGCAGGAGGGACAGCTGGTTGCCTCTATGCTGTGCTGATCTAGCCTCTTGTCCTGGCCTGGGACTCCTCTTCCATCCCATTACCTCTTACAGCTGCACCCCTGGTTCCAGCCCCCGCTCAGCATAGCTCATAAGAACCCTGGTCACCTCCTTCACCCTCAGGCCAGAGCTGGCCTCTTGTTCAAATCCCTGCTCCTACAATGTGGGGAGTGAAAGCTTTCACTAAATTGGGTCATCTAGAATCACAAGTGCATCAGTAAATTAGTAATATTAACAGGGGTGGATTTTCAGCAGAAGTTGATTTTAAACAGGTAATAGAAAAATAGCAAAAGGAAAAGAAATAAAAAGCCGGAACTAAAGGGGAAAATATATTATTCTAGTCTGCCAATGTGTTCAGTTTTTCTGAAAATCATCACCACGTATTTTAATTTTTCTTCCCTTAGCAACTATTTCTCATTCGTCAGCTGCCTACCATGACACATTCTACCTAAGGATTTTGGTAAAAATACTCAAAGAAGGACAACTCAACTCAATTTCCCCTTTCTTTTTCATTGTACTACTTCTCTCAGGGCTTCTCCCTGACCAACAGGTTGGAATACTTAATCTAGTGGTTTTCAAAGGGTGATCTGAGGAACTCTAGGAAGCTGCGATTCTTTCAGGGAGACCATGAGGTCAAAACTACCTCCATAATAGTATTAAGATGTTCATTATTATTTGCTTTTTTCACTCCCATTCTCTCAGGAGGGTGCATATTTGGCAACTCACCATAGGTTTCTATGAATATAAATCTCTAAGATAGTATGGAACGGTTGTCCAGACTTAATTAATGTCAGTTGCCAGACAATATGCTACATAATTGCACATACAATTGACCCTCAGGACCCACGGCTCCTGCATCTGCAGAGTCAACCAACCAAATCCAAAATAGTCAGAAAAAAGTTTTGTGTCTGTACTAAACATGCACAGGCTTTTCTCTCGTTTTTATTCCCTAAACAATACAGTATCACAACCATTTACAGAGCACTTCCATTCTATGAAGGGTTATAAGGAATCTAGATATGATCCGAAGTGTACAGAAGGATGAGTGTGGATTACATGCAAATTCTCCACCATTTAATATCAGGTACGTGAGCATCTGATTTTGGTATAGCTGTTGGGGGTGGGGCGGGGGACTGGAATCAATTCCCCCTGAAAAGGAGGGAGAACTATACACAAGTACTTCGTTGTTGTTACAACCCCACGGAACAGATACTGTATCAGTTTTGTTAATGAGTAAACTGAAGTTCAAAGAAGTTAATTTATTCATCTTTGGGCTTCATAGTTCCACATGGCCCATAGTCAGAATTGGAATCTGAATTTATCACCAATGGTTTTACCTCTACATCTTCATAGTAACTTCTGCCTGAATAATCACATTGTTTTCCTTTTGAGAAAATGCTACTTATATATAAAAAACTTTAGTTATATAAAACAAACTTTCTCTTTAGCCATTCTTTCAATCTCAATTGTATGATGACAAGTTTTGATTTAGATGGAGATTTGGGTTGATGTTCTATTTGAGCGTCAATGGAAGCAATAATTGCCTACTAATTTGTGTATAAGCCTTCAGTTAGAATGGTATATACATATATATATATACACATATATATGTATATATATATATATATATATTTTTTTTTTTTTTTTTAACCAAGTCATAATCTCCAAGAGTGAATGCTCTCACATTATGAAGTTCAGTCTGCCTTGCTGGTTACTTGGTATGATGTGCAAAAGAGGGGCATCTTTCTGAATGAGGTTTGTTTTATGTGGTCTTTGACATTTTAAAAAAGAATGACAGAATTGTCCTTTTCTATTACACTTATAAATGCAACCAGAGGACACTGAACAATGGGACACCCAAAAAATAAATAAAAGTTTCAAAAGGACATCTGAGCATCTCATTAAGATCAAAGAGCTCAGTGGTATTCTTGCAGGGCTTGTGTTTTACATATCATAGTGTTTCTGCTTTATTGATCGTTTGTCTGGACTTGCCAATAGAACTATGCTGGTCAGATGTCTGTAAGATTCCCCAGCCTCCGCCTCCTGCCCTGTCAGAAAGGGGAAAAAAGAAAAAACTGGTTTTAAAAGGGCATTTACTAACTGTGGGACCAACCCACGGGCAAAAGTCATTTTACTGCTCTTATGCCTGGCTGTCATGGACTTCATTGCATTTATTAGTTTGTTAATTAGTCCTTTAATTAGCTTTGTCTGCATGAATAAGTGTTCCCTCATGACAATGGTGACAGGTGGCACTTGTTCTCTGACCATTGCTTCCATTGGCAATAAAATCTGCCATATAGATAATTTTAGTCAGGTAGCGTAGATGTCATCTTCTAGTTCTAAGTCATGGTTCTGATCTAATAATAGGCACATTTCAAAGTCTTTATTTGGTACTAGAAGCAGCTACTTTGAAAACTGCTTTTTCTAAAGTTGCATTGCTGAGTTCGACTGAGTCCACTTGAGTAAGTCGTCTATGGCCTCCCTAAGAGAGTTCACTGGGGCCCATTGTTTGTGATATTATTGACTTAACATTCATTAAGGGACTCATAAAATCTTACTTCCTGCATGTTCAGGGCATAGTGTTTAAGCTGTAAATATGGCAATATGGGTGTAAATATTGGCTTAAAACTCTTCTTTGAGTCATTTATTTCCTTTATCTTATTGACTCTAAATTGCCATTCTCTTTTGTTTAGCCTGGCCCTTTCCCAGTCTCCCAATGTGCTTTCCGAATTCCCAGTGGCAGTTTTGTTGGGATTCTTCCCGAAAGAGTCAGGGGGCACTGAACTAGGATCATTTTTGTTCTCACTCTGTTCCAGACACTCCGTAGTGGCTGAACATGAAGACGGCGCTCCGCTGAGATGACCTTTGAATCTTGGCTAAGGACAGCGGTTTCACTAAGGGAATTCGCTCCGGTGGACGGGTCTCTAGTGTTTGTCGAGATCTCTGTGGAAACAAACACTCAGAGGGTCTTTGTAGAAAAGTCCAGAAATAATTAAGTCAGGAGATCCCTACCCCCCAAAAAATGTCAGGTTACACTTAAGGACTTCATAATTGATGCACTTGTAATAATTACTGCTTTTCTCCACTTTTCCTTTTCCCTTTAACTGAGAAAAATACAAAAGAAAAGTCAACTGAATCAAGACATAAAATCATTTTTACAGCTGAATAAGCTTTGTCTTTGGTTGTTTTAAAAAATGAAATAAATGGAAAAATATTTGTTGGAGAATAATAAACACACCCAGGTATTTGCTGCTATTCTAAGGCCAGGCTAAGACTGAAGTGGCTCGGTAAGACCACCTGTGTTTCTTGGTTCGAGCCCAGCAGAGTTTCAGAATTTGTATAGTTGGTTTCGGTCCAGCGACCTGGCTACATTCTTAAATCTCTTACTCAACATGAGGCATGGAGATCACTGGAAACTTGAACAAAAACATCAACAACTGGAAGAGCCAGTGAGCCTATGGTTTGACCCCCAGCCTGCACACCCTTACATCAATCTCTTTCTAATCTTCTGGGAAATTAGTTCACCCTCCAAGGCAGGAGAAGGGGCAACCTGAGGGTACAGCTGCTCAGTTCCCCTGAGGAGATGAAGAATCTGCAATCACCCCAAAGCTCACATTTAGATGCTTGCTTTTTAATCTACTTTCCACTTGGCCAAGCGGACGCCTCCATAATAATTCTAAAAGCCTCAAACGAAAAGCTGTGCAACTCTCCCAGCATACCGCTATGGAATCCAATAAAGGAAATATAACTCCAAATTGTTTCAGAAGCGATTAATACACTGCTACTCAAGCAGTTGCTCAAGGAAGCTTGATCTTGAGCCCAATAATCTAAAACACATCTTTGAAAACGGTAGCTGAGGAGGAAGGCAGAAAATAACACATCCTATTTTCCACTTGTCTTTTGGTGTATTTCAAAGTAATTTGGATACTTGCTGAAGTAATCTTTTGGATGGTTTATTCAAGTTTCCAAATGTCTACTAAATTTAACTACCTTGACCTAAGGAAGATCATAAAGTGGCCATATCTGCTTCAATAGGAAGGAAAGCAAATTGCAGGTATAGTAAGTACAATGACTGAGCTGGGCACCCTGGCCCTTGCAGCCTAACTAGTCTTCTAGTGTTCATCTGTGTGAACTTAGATGGGTCATTTAAGCCCCTGGAGTTCTCAGTTGAAGTGAAAAGATAGAATAAGATTCTGATCTTCCACGGTACATTTTATAAACACACTGTGAAGAAAGAGTCTTATGCTTTTTTATGTTTTATAAATGTTGTACTAAACAAATCTAAATGGAGATTTAAAACAGAGTTGCTCAAATATTTTAATATACTAATTATCATTGTATATGGGGAATTATAATATGAAGCTATATCTGAGTTTATTTAACCATGGAACTTTTGTTATAGAGCACTATAGTAATATATAATCTAAGGTGCTTCTAGCTCTAAAATCATATTTCTCAGTCTGAAGTAATGCCAGGTGTGGTGGCACATTCCTGTAGCCTCAGCACTCAGAAGGCTGAGGTGGCAAGACCTCTTGAGCTCAGGAGTTCAACACCAGCCTAGGCAAGAAAGTGAAATTGTCTCAAAAAAACAAAAAAACCTAAAAACTAAAAAAAAAAAAAAGAGGTAGTTAATTACAAATTGCCGCATATACAAAGGTCATCATCACACCAATCATTAATCATCATTGAATAATGTACTTCACAGACAAATTGCAGGAACATGGAAAGAGCAGGCACATACATATAAATCCTACCTCAGTGGGAAGGGTTTCCTATTCTCCATCCTCCACCTATCCTCCTGTTCCTTATGTGTGTGTGTGGGGGGGGGGAGGTTGTCTCCTATGTATACATGGCATTGATTGGAAAGATAAGGCTCCAGACTTATAACGTAAACTGGCATTACCCATTGCACCCTGTTAGCCTCCTTGCCTTCCCTATGCAGTTATAAATGATCAACAAAGTACTTTCCACTCAGCATTTATTCAGCACAAATCTATCATTTATTTTGCGTAAAATAAAATAAATTTCATTTTTTACAAATTGTCAAGAAGTAGCTGGGTGGGATAGCAGCGTAGGCTTATAATCCCAGTAACTCAGGAGGCTGAGGCAGGAGAATCACAAGATTGAGATCAGCCTCAGCAACTTGGCAGAACCCTCAGCAACTAAAAGAGATCTTTCTCAAAATAACAAATAAAAAGGACTGGAATGTAGCTTAGAAATAAAGCATACCTGGGTTCCATCCCGAGCACTTCTCAAAAAAAAAAAAAAAAAAAAAAAACAACTTCCTTAGTACCTTATATTTTAACTAGAACAGTTTCCTCATCCAGATATGCATGTGTGACTAACCCATGCTCTAATTGGATTTTATAAGTTTCTTTCACTTTTTTTTAAAAAAAATATAATGTAAGCATTACGGGACAGGAAAGTAAAAATAATGGCAAATATGAAGAAAAAGTAAATAATAATTATTTTTTCTTGTCAACAATTATTCATGTGATTCAATCCCTGTTTGAAGTTGGGCTGTAACTTATTTAATATGTGGGGCTATGAAAATGCACCACTTAATCCCCTACTGCATAGAGCACAGTTAACTGATAGCTTTTGCTGCTACTGAGTTTGAGCAAAGAGTTTGAGCAAAGGTCACACTTCCCATGGGTATTCCTGAGAGACAGAGGATTTCTGTGAGAGACAACTTTGTCTGGAGGACTCTATCAATTTTGCCAAAACTGCACTCCTAAGACCATTCCCCCACAACTTCATCCCTCCCTCCTTCACTTACCAGAGAGACCTGCATTGTGGTCTGTTGGTTCTCCCTTCCCATTTTCTCTCACTCATATTTATTCCAATAAATTTCTTTCATCACTGTTTTTTCGGTTTTTGTTTTTCTGGAGGATCTAGCTAACTTGAACCAGTTCCCTATTTTGGACATTTAGGTTTATTTCAGGTTTTTTGGTTTGTAAGTAAATTGCATTGTGATGAAATTTCTTGTAAGATCTGATACATGGCCATTATTAATTAATTCCTTAGTATATAATCTTGGAAGTATAATTGTTGGCTGCATGAAAAGTATATTTGAATATTTTATTGCTTCTCAACACACATTGGAAAACTACCTTCTAAAAATTATCCCAATTTACATAACCGGGGCAAATTCCTTCTTTTCTTTTGAGTAATTTATTCTTTATCTTAGTGACTTTTAAGAGAGTTTTATATAGTAAAGTCAACAAATTTAGGAAAATAATTTCAAATTTTAACAACTAATGATATAGTCAATCCCAAATTGAAAAACCTTAAGAAATAAATTCCAAGCTGGTGTGGAGGTAGAGGCCTGTAATTCCAGCAACTCTGGGGCAGGCTGAGGCAGGAGGATTACAAGTTCAAGGTCAGTCTGGGCACTTTAGCAAGACCCTGTCTCAAAATTTAAAAAAAGCAAAGGCCTAGGAATGTAGTTCAATCATAGAGTGCTTGCCTTGCATGCATAAGGCCCTAAATTCAATCCCTAGCACTGAAAAAAAAAAAGTGAATTTTACCTACTGTCATAACACTTAAACCTCCCCCACAGTCACAGATACACACAAACTCACAGTATCTCAAAAATATTGTACATGGCATTATTAAATTGAACAAAGCAAAATAGAAAAATGTGTCTTTTGGAAGAATTCCTTTGGAGCCAATAATGTTGCTGGTAAGTGCTCTTGGTGAGCAGCTAACAATCTGGCTAGAGATAGCAGAGGAATTTTGTGTGGGCATGTGCATTAGTTTACTTTCCAAAATAATCCCATCTGGATGCATGAGAAATGTTCTATCTGTTTCAGCTCATTAGGAGATGAGATTCAAGCAAACATGCTCATTGATTTAACATGCTGGATCCTCCAGAAATGAGTCATCATTTCAATTTGCTCTACCAAGTTTGGAGATAGAAGATGACCCACAAGTGTTTTCTGAGTTGCCCATTAATTTACAGCTTAGAAAACCAGAATATTTTATTGACTGTCTCTAAATCAGGTCACAATTGGAAACTTGGAGAGTTGCGGGAGGTGGGGGGTGGGGAGGACTAGTTTAAAACTCAACTCTAATTTGTTTTCATTGATTCTTCAACCTTTAGAGTCAAGGAGACAATTTTACTTATTTTAAGTAAAGTGATCCTGTAAAAAAATACCTTATAGGACTTCCAGTTTTCTACTGTAAGTCTCAAGTCAAAAATAGGCCTCAAAAGTGCACTTTACTTAACTCTAAATAGTTTAGAATTTGCACCATTTTCCCATGTAAACAATGTTTATTTTCCATTCATTTCTATAGACAACTGCTGTCCAACTACTGGATTCCCTAGTTAATAACAAAAATCCTACTAAGCCCATAATGGACTATATAGAAGTTGTGCGGGGTTACAAAAAAGAAATGGCTCCCCACCCTTAGGGTCTCCCTGGCTAGTGGAAAACAGAAATGAAAATGCCTGAAAACCATTTAGGTCCATTTAAAAGCTCCAAAGTATCAACTTACTTTTAAAGGGCACTAATAGAGGGAGCTTAACATTTGCATTACTGCCTTGAACAAAACAAAGGAAATGAAACGATGAGCCTATTAGAAGGACCAAGGAAAGATGCCGACTTTCAGAAGATTACATATTAATTTTCCCAGAAAATGCATCTTATTTTAACTTTTGATGTATCTCTTTGAAGCAATTTTCTATGAAGATTAGTGTGTTAATATCTTTACAACCAAATCTTCCATTTTGACTCTGACATCTAGACCATTAGCAATAGGGAGGTGTGTGTGTATGTGTGTGTGTGTGTGTGTGTGTGTGTGTGTGTGTGTGTGTGTTTGTGTGGTCATTTTATTTGGGTAGAGGATTACTGCTAAGATTCTCTTCAGTACTGAGAAAAATGGCACTAACTGCATGAAATAAAGCAAGACTATGTGAAGCAGCACAAGAACGCATAAACATATATTTGTTTGTAATCAACCAAAACATTTATATTGAGATTTTTAGGACCAAATGATTTAAAAGAATGTTTTCTGCATTTAAATTGTGATGGCAGAAATGTATCTGTTTTTACCAAAACCCAAAGGAGTTTTGGTAAAACTGAAACCAGGAAACCTGCTACCTGTTTGTCTCTTGAGTATGAACTGGATGAGTTATTGTTCAGGTTCTGTCCTAAACTGTCAAATTGATACTTTTCAGTGTGCAAAATTAAAGATCATCACATTTCATCCAAAACTGAGTACCTTTCAGAGGGAGGAAAAGATCCTGTTTTATGGTGGCAGAATAATGGTCACTGAAAAATGTTCACGGTTGAAACCCCAGAACCTGTGAAGATGACCTATGACGTGGCTATTGGAGTGGAGTTAAAGTTACCGGTTGACTGACCTTAGAATGAGATTACCCTGGATTTTCTGAGTGGGGTCGAAGTAATCACCAATGTCCTTAACCAACAGAAGGATTCCAGGAGAAGGCCCTTTGTGACTCCACTGGCAATCGCTGGTTTTGAAGATGGAGGTGGACCATGAGCTAAGCAAAGAACACAGGCTGCTTCTAGAAGCTGGAAGAGCCTGAAAATGGATTCTCCCTTCAGGCCTTATGAAGGAAAGTCAGCAGTACCTACATCTTGATGTTAAACCAGTGAAAGCTACTTCCAACTTCTGACCTCCAGAACTGTAAGATAAATTTGTATTGGTTTAAGTCACTAAATTTATGGCAATTTATTACAGCTGCAATAAGAAGATAAGACACTATGTAATTAGTTCATTCATTTGGAATTTTCCAGGGTGAAGATGTATGTGTGTGTGTGTGCACATGTATATGTATGTGTATTAAATGTGTACATACAATATATAAATATACACATGTACATTTATTTGGGTTATATATAACCATATGTGCATTTGTAGTGCTTTTATATCTAAGTTTTTAATCATAATGGCATGTTTAACTTTAAATTCAGTTCTTATGGACAAGTCTTTGTAGGCGAGTATAACCCAGAAGTAGTACTACAGAATTACTTGGAAAAGTCTCAACTCTTAAAAAAGTAACTTGCTCATGTTATTTTTGAGGGATGTTATATGACTAGAGACTCATCTCTGGGAAATAAGGGTTACTGGTTGCCAGGTCTTTCAGAACTGCTGTTCTGCAACCAAGCTGCCTGGGTTCCTCTTATTCAGCCACTTAGCAGACCTGTGAAGATGGTGCCTTATTTAAACCCTATTGGCCTTAATTCTGCTCATCTGTCAAATACTAATAGCTCTAGTACTTAATTTACAGGATGATTATGAGGATTAAATGAGCTAAATCAGCCACCGTATAGAACAATGCCTAGCACAGTAAGCACATCATAAATGGTATCTGTTATTATTTGTTTGGTCTCTTTTTCCAAATACCTCTTTTGAAACATTAGCTTCATTATATTTTAGAAATATGTCTATGTTTTCAGTAGATAAATTGGTTCAACATGTTGATAAAAAGGCAGTGTCTTTATAATATGCATTTTATTTTCCTTATAGGGTTTGTCACTGTGCCTTGCAAAAATTTTTGTTCAATAAACATCTAACTTGCTCCATCTAAAAACTCTTAGTAAAAATGTGACTCATGACATCACTAGGTATAGCAATGTGTCCAGGTTTTCCAAAATTATTAAAGAAAAAGAAAACAGAGTTAGAAGCCCTTCCCCCAAGCTCCAATGAACTCAACAAACTTAGAAAAGACATTTGGTCCATTTTCTTAATTCCTACTTAATTTCCTAGCCAAATTATAGAGGCAATTTTTTTTTTCAATTTCTATTTCTTCTACCACGATATTAATGCCTTAAACTCTGCTAAAATATATTCCACAGTGTAGGAGTCTCACAGAAGAGATAAACTCAACTTTTGTGCCTACGGAGTAGCCTTTGAGAAATTAAGAAAAAAGTCAGTTAAGTATGAAAATACCACTTTTCTTCTTCCAAGACAGGATTGAAGAACACGGCTTGAGGTTTCAGCCCCATTGAAGCTTTCCCCTAATTTAGATCTTAGGATCTGCCTAAGGAAAGAGTTTATGAATCAGACTTTGCTCAGCCAAGCAGCACAGCAAATCCCAATGGGCCTCTCCCATGTCCAGCCTCAAGAAAGAAAATGAAGGGTAATGGGTCTCCAGAATGAAACACACAAAAGCAAGAAGACTCAGCAAAATCAAGAAGAGCTAAAAGACACTGGGCTCTGAGTTCTCTCCTGGGATACATTGGACCAAGTGAAGTACCCCAGTGCTTTTACAATGGATGAGTGCCTGCCATTTTCCAGGCACCAGACAGACATTCTCATGTCCTCACAAGAACCTTGCTAAGGGAGCTCTTTCATCCTTCTATCCCTTTTTGCATTTGTAAAACGCTGATGCTAGTTAAACAACTTGTCTAAGGTCTCTAGCTGTTACATACCAGAACCAATATCTGAACCTCAACCCATTATATTCCAAAGCTGTTTTCCTCCATATCATTGCAAACTACTTACTAGTATGTTAAATTTTTAAAAAAGTGATAATGTGTTAAGTTGCAAAAATGTTTGTCAAACTAATGAATAACTGTGAGAAGGAATAGGAAGAAAGGATGCTCAAATATAAGAGGCAACTATCAGAAAATAATGTCAGGTGAGAATTTTGCATTTTTTGAAGATATATATACTGCCAGGAAGATTTATTTGATAGATAAAGGTATAATTCTGTATGCTGTACTACAGAAATTCATGTGACTCTTAAATAACTCAAGGCTATAAAATATAAGATTCACATATTCGCTGAGCTTTACCCAGGCAAAGCAATAGAATATGTATTTCGGCATCTTAAATGAAATTAACAAATGATAAAGATACTTATCTCTGGGGTATTAGAAACTAATAACATTGCTTCTTCATGTAAATGCTAAATGCTACATTTCTACTTAATACTATCCATTAATTCTACCTTATGACACTGTTTTCTACAGGTTAATTATATAGCATGGGTTGTTTCCTTATTACCAGTTTTACTTGTCCTTAATTGGGTCTTCTTTTGTTTGGAAAAGGCCTAATTACCCTCATTAAATTCATTGGTTCCTTTAATTAGTTTAGTTAACCATTAAATCTAGTGAATTATCAATTCCATGATCTCCCCTGTGCTTTATTCCATCTTTGATGCTGCATTCCTCCAGTAGAGTTAGGATAGATTTTCACCAATGATGTGACATAAGAAAAATGTAGGTTTTCAATTCCATCTGCCTTTCCTGCTGAGTGCACTCTTTCTTCTCTGTCATAATGACCATTACTTCTCTCTCATCACTACTACCACCATCACCACTGTCACTACTACCAGCACTATACCACCAAGTATATATTTCTAGCATTTTGATCTGTTCTTGTGGGTTGTGAAGGGTGAGTATCACCCCAGGTGCAGACTGAGCACTCATAAAGCAGTCTTGTCAGACCTTGGTCTCTATTCTGGAAGGAGCTTAAACATTCCTAGCCTCATTCCTCACCTTTTTCTCCCAATTTCCTCCATTTACAGTGGCTGACTTGTTTCCCCCCTCTCATCACCTGCTCCCCTTTCCTGACATTTGAATGAACGCTTCTACTTAGGATGTCATCCTTTCCAAAACCCAAGAGCCAGTGCAGACCCCAAACCCTCCAGGAAACGCTCATGGTCTCTTCTCCAACTATAATTTCTATCTCTTCTAAACTCTATATCTGCATGTCCTTTAAATGATCAATCTGTCTTTATTCTAATATTTTATATTTTCCTCATTATAGAGCTTAGTAAACGTTTGTTGATGGAGTGAATGAATAAACCAATGTGTAGTGCTGATCAGAGTTTAACTTGCATGAGTTATGTGTTCTTCTCCACTAGAAAGGGAATAGAGGTGTCAAGATGCCCATTTATAGCCTCTCAGCTTTATTTCTCAAAATAGGCACTCAGAATATGTCTCCTAAAATTCAAAGTAAAGGTAACAGTATTCTAAAGGAAATTAAGGAAATAATTGCTAAGAAAAGGGAGAAGTATGAGAATGTGTTATAGCAGCAATGTTAAAGAGTAGGTAGATGTTTATAGACTGTCACAGGCCACTTGCCCTGAACTGTTAATCTCAACCTAGGATTCTGCATTAAACTAAGAAAAAAATGAAGTGTCCCTGTGGCTGTGGGAGAAGATTAATAAGCCTAGGTTCTGAGAGATGAGAGAAGGTCTGAGATATGAGAAGGACCTTGGTGACCTTGGTGACACTGTAAATTGGTCTGAGAGACACAGCAAGAGAACTTCTTTTACCGCTATTTTCTCACTTGTCTCTGTGACTATCCAGGGCCTAGAGTCCTGACAGGACAACAGAGAGGAAGCTTTTTGCCTTGTTAGTGGCGAGTTAGTGGCCACTCAGAAGTCAGTTTGTGCGTTCGTTCTTTCTTTCTTTTTTTTTCTTTCTTTTTTTTTGATACTGGAGATTTAACCCAGGGGCACTTTACCACTGAGCCACATCCCCAGCCCTTTTTACATTTTATTTTGAGACAGGGTTTTGCTAAGTGCATAGAGCCTCACTAAGTTGCTGAGACTGGCTTTGAACTTGTGATCCTCCCGCCTCAGCTTCCCAAGTTGCTGGGATTACAGGCATGCACCATCATGCCTGGATCAGAAGTCAGTTCTTCATGGTCCTGGTGCCTTTATTCTTTAGGTTGACTTAGATTTCTTTTTTTTTAAGTTCTTTTACTTTTATTTGTGTAAGCATTAAAATAGATCTGATTTATGCCTGTTTTTATAAAGTGATGAAACCAAAATGAAAATAGTTTTAAATTTTTAAACAAAATGAAAACTCCAAATAAAAAATCCTAATGAAGACTTCGAAGACATTTTGTGCTCCCTGTTTGCCTATCACAATCTACCTACTCCTTAGAATTTGAACAAAATACTCCCTCTTCTAAGAAATCTTTCTTAATCATTCTAAATATAACTAATGATCCCTCTCCACTAGACCCTATGAATATCACAGATTTTCTCTTTGGTACTTATCATATACTATTTGATGGACCTAATTATCCTATTCAGTCAAATGTTCCTTGAGAATAATAGCCATGTCTTATACCATAATGCTTTGAATGATTACTTTTTAATTTATTTTCTTGACCATAATAAAATAGATGTTCATTTTTGAAAATTAGAAAATAAAATGTTTAAAAGGAAAGTTAATCATCCATTACTTCAGAGACAGTCACTGCTAATATACTAGAGTGTATCTTTCAAGTTCTTTAATCGTTTTATTCATTAATAAGACCTCATTCCCAGTGTGGCACTGGAGAGCTTGCTCCCCTGGTGCCTTTCAGTCACCTCTTCTATTTTGGGGAAGAAAGAAGGGAATATATCACATGGTGCAAAGAAATTAGTCTGAAAAGTCAGATCAATCTCAATTGGAATTATGGCTCTGGTACTTTCTAAAAGTCACTTCATTTCTTGAAGTCTCAGTTTTATCATCTGGAAAGAAAAATCTTCTACCCCATAAAATTATCAGAAATAATTGAGGATAAGAAGATAAACAGATAGACAGACAGATGGGCATTGTCTAGAGCAATATTTAGCATCCCAGAAGAAAAAATAAAGAAACAATGTTTTCAACTTTGTAGGTAACCTTAATTGGAATGGATCCATATTTACCAAATTTAGAACACAAAGTAATTTGGGAACTTAGACAAATAGTAAGACAAGTATATGTACCAAAAGTCTAAAGCAATTGTGTTAATATTAAATGAATAAAAGATCAGGGCAGTAAATATTTATAGCAAATACAAGCCACTAAACACTCTTTGTGTCTTAGGAGTGAACAATGACTCATGTGTTGCTACATGTTCAGACAAAGTGGAGATGAGGAAGAAATCACCATTTTTCCAGTTACTCAGCAAAGTTTTGGGGAAAAGGTGAATATGGGGGATGGAAGGGGCCTAGTCCAGCTAAGAACAGGTTGCGCTTCCAGGAATAGGGTTTAAGGATTGAAAGAAGAGTAGGAGTTGATTAACTCATCTGCAAAGAGGGACTAGAATATAGAAAGAAAAGGAAGAAACACCTGGGATTCTTTTCCTGGTGTGGGCTTGCACAATCTTTCTGAGACTCATTTTATCATTTACTCACCCATTCATCTATTCAGTCACTTAGCAAATATTTAATTAGGAGCCATAAGCTGGGCAACAAGTTCTGAGAAGACTGTGGAACCCACGCCACAGTGCAGTAGACAATCTCTTTAGTGTGTAACTATGAAAGAATACATTTGTTCTCATTTGAAAATGTTCAGCTCACTACTTTACTTAATGAGGGATTTGACTAGTTATATATCTCTTCCATCTACAAAACTCTGATTCTGAGTGACAAAATTCACTTTGCCAGTTTGCACTTTGCAATTTAGCAAAGGTCATCAAACATGGAACATCGCCCATTTCCAGCATTCAGAATGTCTGGCCTCCCTGCAGAGCTGTCCTGAGCATGTATTTGTGCATACAGTTGTCCCTGCAGGCCTGCAGACCCAGTCACACACAAATAAAACTGGGAGTGGCGTTAGGCACTCAGGGAAAGGTGGACTTTAGAAAACTACCTGGGGAAATTATCATGGATTAAAATCACACATGGTAGTCAACATACAAATAATTACATCAAGTATTTGCCCTTAATTAATGTGAAAAATATGAAGATGTTACCCTTTAGGGACTAGATATTCTGTTTCTGTCCAATGGTTGATTTCTTTTTAAATCTTTGAAATAATTAAATTTCCCCACATTTCAAATGTGAACACAATGTTGCTATGATTTTTTGTATTAAAAAGCTTAAGTGTCTTCCCCCTTGTAGTGTTTTGAGTCACCCATTTCAGATGTATTAGTCACATTCCTTAAGGCTGAACCTCATTTTATTAATTTCTGAAAACGTCTCCTCATATAAGGAGATCTGGAGCTCTGCAAGAGTGTTAGAACAAGATCAGTCTGTTCTCAACGTGACAAATTATACGGTTTCTATGTGAACATTGCCCTCTTCATTCAGAGTCAGAAAGCATGAGCACCGAGATGACTCACAGATTCCCAGCACTGGTGGAACCAGTTCACTTCTTTCTGTAGCCCCTGAAGTCCCATCAGAGAAAAACCTGACTCTTCCCAAGTACAAGTGACTTCTAGAAGATTGTGTCCTAGATTCAGGGGATACCCTTAACCTCAGTGTAATGAACAAGGGAACTGGATGAGTCGAAACCAGAAATGGAGCTGAGGAAGCCTTTTCATTGGCCACCATGTCACCTTAGACAAGTCAATATTTGAACTTTCTTAGACATTGAGAAATCAACATGGATTGGTAATGTTAATTTTGGTGAGGAACACCAACCTTTTGATATGCCTCCATAACCAAATCACAGAAGAAGTCAGAAAGAGATGCATCAATAAAACGTGCCAATACCTGGAGCCTCCTGAGAAGCCCATACACTGACCTTTATTTCTCTTCTGGGTTGAATTATTGTCATTGTCCTCAGCAGCTTCAAATTCTTAAACTATACTATGTAGACTTCTTTTTTTTAAAGACCATGAATGTCAGAACCATAATCCACGTATCTAAATATTTGCAGATGTAGAAGTGAGGACATAAGTCATAGAAAGAAAATGACTTTAAAGTCCAGTAGAATTATGTATGGACCCTAGCACATAAATAACTTCATTTTCCTCTGTCTAAATTTCTGCATCTCTTAAGAAAAAAAAAAAAAAAAAGATAATGGGATCTATCTTCAGAGGTTTGCGAAGATTTTTTTAAATACATTTAAAGTGACATTCTACATGTTTGTTACCATCCTCCTCACTTCTTGAAATTAATGAACTTTCCATCACAAAATAGATTGAATAAGGATGTACTTAACATCAAAAAAAATTAATTGACAAAAAATTACCAAAGGACTAATAAAAGTTTCAAAGACTGCTTATTGGTATAGTAGCTACCCAACTATACTCACCAACCTAAACCAGGGATCATCCTATAGCGAACACCCCCAACTCTGCCCTTGGTTGGGCTATACTTGATTCTGTTGCAAGTTCACCCCTCTTGGTAGTTGACACTAAGAAGAAGAATTGCAACACAACGAGCCTCCCATTCTACCACAGTCCACCTCCAGCCCACCCCATCCTCCCCAACCTCTAGGCTTCGGAATATGGAGGCAGAAGACAGCTTAGTATTAACAATAGTGTCATCTCCTTCAAATCCTTTCTGAAAAGAGGGAGTGGATAAGTGTAGAAGTAAACAAACAAACAAGTTGCAGAATTGGCAGGAAACCATAGATTATTACGAAAAGTAGGAAGAGTGTGGACTTTGGAGTCAGGTTGACTCTCAGGCACTTACTAGCTGTGTTCTTCCCATTGAGTTTCTGAGATGCTCAGTCTCGGTTTCTTCACTGTCCTGTTGAGTAATAATGCCTGCAAAGAGAGTTATTCTGAGGATGAAATCTTTCAATATATGAAAGATGACTTGGCTAGGTTCCCAGGATCTAGGCTGCCCTAGAGATGTTCTTTTTCTTCTAATGTGAAGATACAATGACCTCAGAGTAGGATTTGCTGTATTGGAAGAAACAGAGGAAGATAGAAAGGTGAAGGTCACACAGAGAAAAAATAATTGAAGTAGCAGTAGTAGTACTGGTAGTCGTAGCATCAGGAACAGGAGCAGAAGAGAGGAAAGGGTGGGCAAAGAGCTAACCCACCAGCCTAATACTGATGCAGACTCAGAAACTGGGGAAAACTCCACATTTTCAATAATATCATGAGAAAGAAAATGAGACTTAGGGAAAAGCAAAGAACTTTGTTCTTTATGAGGGTGATTTGTACTTCATAGGTGCTATACCAAGATTGAACCCATTCAGTTCACACTTTAATACCAGAAACTTATCTGATGAATAAGCCAGGCACTGTTCTAGGTAATGGAGATCCATCGGTGAACCAAGAGGAAAGGTTCCCAGTTCTCAGAGAGCTTGTATTCTACTGGGGAGAGTGTGAATAAGAACAATATAAATAAGTCACCTGGTCATAAGTGCTATTTTAAAAGCCATAGCTGTGTCAGGGTAATGGAAATTGGGGTAAGGCTGGGATGTGTCTTCACAGGGAAATACCACGGGGATACGGCACTCTCAAAGCCCTTCAGATGGGACAGCACCAGCCCAGCAGATCATTCCAGGTGGATGGAAGAGTAGGTCCAGAGGAAAGGGAGGGTGCTGGCTGGAAATTAGGACACAAGGGATAAGGTTGGCTGAACCCAAAAGTTTGAGTAGAGTTCAGTGAGAGCAGAAATGCCAATCAGGAAGGCCTTTGCAGCTCTTTGTGGCCTATACACAGATCTCAATTTGATTCTGGAGGCTTTTGAAGAGACAAGTGTTGGGGCCTGACAGATTTTTAAGGCTCACTCTGACTCTGGTCGTTGTACTGAGAAGAGTATGGGGCAGCACGGAGAGCTAATGCAAGGATCCTTGTTAAGAGTTCACTGCAATCAGTTAGGCAGGAACTGATGGAGGCTGAGCCAGAGATAGCAGTTAGAGGAGGTGGGAGGTAGCCAGGCTGTAGATAGTGCAAAAGGAAAAGTGAATGGATTAGCCACTGGATTGGTTGTGGATATGGAAAAAAGAAGCCAATAAAGACTCCCAGATTTATTTGACCTGAACAAGTGGAAGGATGGCATTTCCATTTATTAAGACAAAGAAGACTAGAGGAGGAACAGTTAGGGATTGGTGGCTGGGAACAAAAACATTTCGCTGTAGACAGGTCAAGCTTGAGGTGACTACTGGCCATCTACCTGGAGATAGCTAGAAGGCATCACTGATGGGTGTATATCATACACATAAACCATGTTGTGTGCACATGTCAGCAAAGTGGGATGATATACTTTATTTAGTTTTCTAATATTATAGAAAGATTTTTCCCCTCATTTTAAATGTACTTTGAGAACACTATTTTAAAACTTTATAATATTCCCTTGGTATATTTTAATATTCATCTACTTTCACACATTAGTTTCACATTTATTATTATTATATAATGCCTTAATAAAAATCTTTGACAGCTTCAATGATTATCTCCTTAAGGGACACAACCTATTTTAGGGTCAAATAATGTGAAATCTTTTAAAACTCTTGATACATATTGAGTTGCACTCCCAAAAGGTTAATTCACACTTAGATTCTGAGAGTACCCATCTGTTTGACTGTATTTTTTCCAACATAGAAGATTATAATTTTCAATAGCTTTTTCTAATTATATATGTAAAAATGAATTATCAGTGTTTTATTTCCAGCAGTCTAATTTTGAGCGAATTTAAACTTCTCTTTATAAGTTTACATGCCCTTTGGATTTTTTTCATAAATGAGACTCTCATATCTTTTGAATTAATTACTTTTTCAAAGCTAACACTGAAATAATAATACCTATAATAATAGTCACTAACATTAGTTTTATGTGCTAAGAATTACACTAATCCATTGATATATATTAATCTTCACAGCCTTATTATTAATACTCAGTTTACAGATGGGAAAATTTAGAATTAAAAACTGAGAAGATCTGCTGAATTATACAACTAGTCAGTATTGTGCCAAGATCAGAACACAGCCTGCCCACCAAAAGTATTTATAGCCAGCTAATTTGAGAAGACCAGTTCAGAGACTTTAGAAAAGTTTGAAACATAAGATCTGAGTTTACTCAGGTAAAGAATTTACTAGGACAAATGCACCCTGTTCAGTGATGTGATTTAAGCAATTCACCTACTCTACCTAATTGAAAACCTATGAGGAGTGAAGGTTCACAAAAGATGCTGGGGAGATTTGACAGGCCACTTGACAAGCTCATTTCTAGAATGAGAACTGAGCTGTGACTCCAAATAATGCTATTTTCAGAAGGAAAGTCCTACTAGCTTTGTGTTGACCTAACTTATATGTAAACTTTAATCCCTATACTTTGAGAAGTGATAGAAGGGGAGAAAAAAAGAATCCCGAAAAAGATGCTTTTGAAGGGTATTTTCCTGATAGTAGATGCTTCCTAGAAATTAGTAATGCTTAGAATTAGACTTTAATTTTTCTTTCCCCCAATGTCCTAAAATATTTTTAGAAAGGACAGCAAAGTGCCCTCCCTTCTTTCCTACAACCATACCTGGACCTCCCTGGTTGTACCTTCCTTGGCACATTTTTATTTTCCAGTATCTACAGTGAGCCATGAACCTGCCCAGGGCAGCTGCAATTTCATTAAGATGAATCTGGCACTGTAGGATCCAAGTTTTCCTCCAGTAAGTAGGTGGTTGTACCTATGGCAGTGAATCAGGAAGAGCTCCTCATAGACGAACAGACTGAGGAATTAAGTGAGGAACCCTGCAGGGTGTAAAAGGGCTTTGTCACAGCCTTGGGAAGATCCCATTTTCTCCAGGCCCTGGTCAGTGAGGGGCAGCCAAGGCAAGTAGATCTGCTGATCACCCAGAGGGAAGGTGAGCCAGGAAACCTCATTGCTTAAGCAATTCGTGCATGTATTGTTGACACACTCCTGTGCTGGCCATTGAAGCCTTTAGCAGACACACACAGCACCCTTGAAAAATGGAATGTGGTGAAAGTAAAGGAGCCTGAGGTCTCACAGGACCCCAGAGATGGCCCTGAAGGCAGATCAGCAAGTCGTGAGGGATCCTGCTCTGCAGCTTGGGAAGAAAATGGACATGAATGATGTTAGATACTTCAAGGCCTGCTAGACTCAGGCCCCTTCTAAAGTTCAAAGGGACTTGTGTCTTTAAAAGGCAACTGTGACTCAATAAAGTTGTTTTTTAGATCCTATTTGATCAAAAATTTAGGAGAATTCCAATAAAAAGAAGAAAGTAAACAAATTTTTAAGAATTAATATAATAATAATTCTTATAATAGGGCTGGGGTGTAGCTCAAGGGTAAAGCAAGTGCTCAGCATAGCTCAGTGGTATAATGTGTGCTCAGTGTATGCAAGGCCCTGGGTTCAATCCCCAGCACCACAAAAAAAGATTAATAATAAAAATTCTTATAATAAAAATAGTTGCCAATTGATAACCCTTACTATGTCCTAGACATCATGTTAGTAATTTCACATGGGCTATCTCCTTTAATACTAATAACTCTTGGGGGTGGATACTATCCTTACCTCCATTTCACAGTATTCACACACACACACACACACACACACACACACACACAATTAATGTTCCCAAGATGACATAAATAGTAAATGATAGACCTGAGAGGCAAATCCAGTTCTATCTCATGGCAAACAGCAGAGCCTAATTATTATGCTTTCTCCTCTGAGTTAGGCAAAAGAGTTCTGCTATAGCTGTGCTTTGTAGATTACCTAAAACATGCTACAGATACTTCCACATATACAGCTTTCTCACTTCTATCCTGCCTCACTTTATTAGTCATATTTTCTTCTTGCTAAAGTTTTCCTATTTAGTAATTCATTGTATTTATTTTGGTAGTCTTTTATAAAACCTGTAGGGTGAAGATGAATAAATAAAAGCAGCAAGTTGTCTTATGTACACATTTCTTTAAAGTCCAAAGATTTAACAAACTAAAAGCAAAACACTGAGAGATGAGATTGATCAAATTATGTTTTGTACATGTACAAATCTGGCATAATGAATTCTACTATTATGCATAATTACAATGCACCCATAAAAAGTTTTAAGACAATACACTCACTGCCAAATGCAAAACTAGCTCTGAAGTAAAATGCCTTGGGTACTTAGTAACATATATCCCACATTGCACTATTGAGTAAAGATAGGAAGTAGAGCATATAGAATACCTAAAATGGTATTACTAATAACCTAGAATTGATTCCTCTATTTTGAAATTCTAAAGGCATTAGATAGAACAATTTCTGTGAAAGCTCTTCAGTCAGCAAACGTGATTAAGACCTTTACTCCCCATCTTATTCACAAGCACCCCTGAGAATGGAGTGCCCACTCACAATGATTAGTTAGTGGGTCAGCCTGAATCATAAGAAAGAATACACCTGACTGAATCATCAGTTCCACTTCCTGCAGCACCTGGTTTTTCTTGGATAGCTGCCATTCACAAACTGCCCCAGTCGAGGCCCGCTTAGCTTGTGAAATCTGATAAGGTCACAACCAGAGGTAGCAAGGCAGTGAGATTCACCAAGGTCCTTGTGCAAGGGTCGGGGAATCCATTCCTATCTAGAAGTCGCGCACATATATGCACACATTTATGTGATAGAACTCCCTGTTGTCGAGTCAAAGCCCCTATATTGGGGCACTGGAGAGCAATGCAGGAAACTACTAGTCTGTGTCTAAGTGAGTACCAGGGTCATTACGTTTCAAAACTATTGACGTACAAAGTGTCTGATAAATGTGGTTATTGAATTTGTGAGTCATCAGTCCTACCACTGATCTTGTATGAGAATTATACTGCTCGCTAGACAGCCAAAGAGCCTCTTGGCACCTTCTTCCCCCAAAGATTGACCAAGTCTGCTTGCTTCTATCCTTTAGCTGAACACCTTGGAAAGTCCAGGTTAGGCATTCATTTTTTATTTTAAGCCTTTCTGTTAGGGTCAACTTGCATAGCAAAGGACATAATCACCACCTTCCTTTTGTGGGGTAATTTGTGGCTCTCATCTGTGTGAGCTGGGAAGAAAATTACTTGAATGAATATATTTTAAAATTGTATTTTTGTTTTAGTTTGAAGAAGATGAGAGAGAGAGAGAGAGAGAGAAAATCACACAGATAAACCAACTTGTTTGCATTCGTCATAATGACTGTCCCAGGATGTGAAACCTATAGATTCAGGTCCCTAATGGCGATGCACCATTGAGTGAGCCATCTCCTGTGAATCAGCTTACACTAAGTCAACTTACAGGGACTGATCTCTCAGTCATTTACAGTGAGAAAGTCAACCATGGCGAAGGTTGGTAGATCAATAAGCTTCCTCCCATCATTGAGCCCCGTGCAGAGGAAGTTATCTTAAGTTTGCTTTACGAGGAGCATGGATGAAATCAGAACACAGGTCTAAGCTGATCTTCAATAGCAGCCAAGAGAGGAGAGTCTTGCCAACTCTCCTTTCATCACTGTGGCTTTTGTGACTCGGCCTTTTCTGACTCCAGAGTTGATGAACCTCATCAAAGAGGCTTCTCCAAAACAAGAAAGGAAGCAATATTTGAGATTCGATATACTGAGTTACGAATCACATGCTAGTCCTTCTTTCTGATACTCTTCCTCAGAGTACATTCACTGAAGTATTCATTGTTCCCAAATTCTCCATTAGCCATGTATAGATGGCTCATCTTATCCATTGTATAAGAATTTTCCAATGTAACATTAAGGAAAATTAATTTTTAAAAATTGAACATTTTATTTTCAAAATCATGGGAGGTACTTCAGCAACATTCCCATATACTCTCATTACCTTTAATTTCAATTTTTGAGATCCACATCAGAAAACTACTAAAAAGTAATTGACTAGATTGTACTAAGTTCAGACAAGTCCATCTAATATATTTACTATACCATAAATTATTATTTTGTACACACACACACACACACACACACACTAGCCACAAATTCTCCCACAAAAGGAAGGTGGTGATTATGTCCTTTGCTACGCAAGTTGACCCTAACAGAAAGGCTTAAAATAAAATATGAATGCCTAACCTGGGCTTTCCAAGGTGTTCACAAGGCTCTGGCTATGACATTCTAACTGCTTCAAAGGACAGATTTCCAAAATCTTCACTCAGGTACAATAACTGCATTGCTAAATGGGTCCTGCCTAATTGTGCTGTCTGCTCCTTTTCCTGCTTTGTGGACAAATTCTTATTTATGTAATCACAACATTTAAGTACTAGATGAGACCTAAAGAAATTCCAGTTAAGCCTTCTGCTTCAACCCAACACCACATCAGATTACCCAGGGTTTACCTCTTCAATTCTTAAAGATTTCCTGGAGCAAAGACCCACAATTTCCTTCCCTAGTAAGTTCTAGAGTTTAATCAAGAAACTCTTTCTTGTGTGTGAATATAAGCTTTCTTGTGGCAATTGAAGCCCATTTCCACTTCTGATCTCTATGGAAATAGAGAACAAATACTTATTTCTTTAATAAATAACATTCCATAGACTTAAAAACACTTACGTTATCCTTAATTGCTTTTTTTCCAAATTAAATTCCCCACAGTCCTTTAACTTTTTTTTTTCATCTATTCTATTTCCAAACATTTTAATTATCTTTGTTTCTCTCCAGGTGCTTAACAAATTTTGTAAATCCCATGTAAAATATAGATAGATTCAACCATACTTAAAATATCATCATTATCCAGTCATGTTTCCAAATATTTTTTCCCATCTCCCATATCATTAAGTTGTGACTACACGTAATAATGTGTTCACATTAGGAGGGAAAGGAGCAGTATGTCCTGGGCCACCCCTATGGCTCTGTTTCCAGTTCAACTTTAGTTTGGGGTTGCTGATGCTCAGAAATTATATCTAGTATTTCCCCTTCCGTTTTGGTTCTCAGTTTTTATGAAGTAGGAATCATCAGTCCACCTAAAGCAGGGTGTTCCATCCTTCAATCCAAATTCAAAATTCTTCCAAAGAGTCCAAAGTCATTGCTTCAGCCCTTGGGGCCAATTCAATATTATGCCAAACACCAAGTCTCTTTTCTATGGTTTCTCTGGAAAGTGAACCCTCCCAAGAACAACTTCAACATAGTGAAGAGATTCTCCCTCCTGGTGTGTGGCTTGATATAGGAGTTAAGCAAATGCTTTTAACAATTCAGTTGAGACAGAACCTGTAAGTGAGAAATTTATAAGTATAAATAGCAAAGATGTGCTGAGGAAGGACCCCCCCAAAATAACAATGAAAATAAAAGGAGAAGTGTTTTATGATATATATCATCTGGGTCGCTATCGTTATTTTTCATGAAAATTCCTGTAGGGATAAAAGAATGAAGCTAAGGATTGGAGAAGCAATGATTAGGAATCTGAGATAAGAATTACAGTGAGGAGAAGCTAAACTTCATTTCATTCATTTAAACCATCATTCCTATAAGGAATGTCTTCATTCCTGTAACTTATATTTCATTCTTTAGTCATGTACTAAAATCTGCACAGCTTGGTGCTGAGGAGCCCAGGCATTGGGGTCAGGTTCTGTTTAACTCCTGACTTTGCCACTTTGACTTCTGTGATAAACTTTTGAAATATCTGGCGTCTTTTTTTTTTTCTTTTTAAAATCTATCTCACATATACTTAATATATATCAAGTATTTATGTAAATTCTTTACAAATACTGATTCATGAACTCATGAAAGCCCAGTGAGGCTGCAGTTATTAAAATCCCTGGTTAATGAAGACCCAGGGGTACTAAGTAAATTGCCCAAAGTCACACACCCAGAAAACAGAAGATTCAGGCTCTGGGCCCAGATGGTCTGTATTCAGGTTCTACTTTCAATGGCCATTGCTGGGGTTGTCATTGGGAATAACAGAAATAACTTTTAGTTACCTGGTAAACAACAAATACTCAACACACAGCAGAGCTTCTGTGTGTGTGTATTTAGGGTGGTGGTGATAATTATAACCCTAATGTCATTTTCCAAGTTGCAGTGTGTGTGGATTTCCAAGGGTGTGGGTAGGAAGTGACATTGCTGATCAGTAGGTGGAGCTCTTTCCTCTGATTGTATATTTACCCCCCCACCAACAACTACCACCATCGCCCCCACCTCTGCATTGTGAGGTAGTGGAATAATGCTAGATATGTCAAATATTAAACTGAAATTCCATCCACCTCCATCATAAAGCTATATAGAAGGTCTATAGCAACATTAGAAGTTTCTGTATTTTATCACACAACATCTCGACAGAATCAATTGTTTAATAAGGCTTACTTTGTGCTTCTATTCAGTTGAATAAAGTAAAATATATGTGTTCTGTGAAGATCTGTTGAGAATAACATAAAATATGCTGTGCCACACATGTAAGAGCTATCAAAACATTTAGCTTATATGGTCATAGCACTTCATACTTGATTGCTTTCCAATGGTGCTCACAGAAATATACAACTCTGTGTAAAGCAGGTCTAGAATAATCAAACCCATCTATCAGATTAGAAAAGTGAGGCTGGAGAATCAGATGAAGTTAAATGACTAGGGAATAATTATTATTGGGATAGAGGAATTTTAGATCTTTCTCTTGTGCTTTCTCCATTGTCATATGCTGGCAGTCACCTATGCTCCATCAGTAACCATTGCTTCCTTCTTTTCTCCTTTTCTGCTGTGCTTTACTGAAACTCCTTGTGGCTGTGTCAAGAGGCAGTGCCATGCGGTGATAAGAACACTGAATTCAAACTCTGCCTTTAGTATTTATTAGCTATGTGAGTTTGGACAGACTGTTTACTCAGACTGTGTTTTGGTTTTGTTTACTGGGGATACTGATTGGACCTACTTAATAGTATTGTCGAGGGACATAAATGACTTGATCCAGATAGAGTATTGAGAGTATTCCCAGCCCTTAGACAGAATGCAACAATTGTGAAAAGTTATTAGCCAATTTTTCTCCCTTCCTCCCTTTCTTGCTCC
The DNA here is from genome assembly GCF_902686445.1 of Sciurus carolinensis. Lineage (NCBI taxonomy): Eukaryota > Metazoa > Chordata > Mammalia > Rodentia > Sciuridae > Sciurus > Sciurus carolinensis. The sequence goes on along the minus strand of NC_062217.1, from coordinate 67,628,592 downwards.
TTTCATCCCACAAACATTTATGGAGTACTCATGTGGAACAAGGAAGTCACTGAGGGAGACTTTAGAAATATGAGACCAAGATTTAGAGTTCAGCTTTCAATTACCAGCTATGCAACTAGAAACAGAAAAGATCCAGTCACAGCTTTAGGGAACTCAACAGAAGGAAGGAAGGACAGCAGGTGAGCAGAGTCCACCATTACCAATGCATTTGTATTGTATTTTCCCCAGGGGAAGAAACCATCCATTCATTCAGCAAGCGCTTATCAAGCATATATTCTGTTCAGTGCATAGTGTTAAATGTTAGGAAATTAAAAATGAAAGTGGGTCAGATATGGATTCTACTCTCTGATAACCAAAACCTAATTCAGAAAATAAGAAAAGTAATAAGTAAATGACAGAAACAGAGAATATGTATCATAAAGAGGTAGCAAAATTCTTTTATAGTAATTCACACTGTTAATACAGCAATCTCAACATTTATCAAACACAGAGCTATTGATGTATTAGGCTCTCATTTGAAAAATTTGCATTCGCATAGAAAATTACCAAGAAAGATAAACTGTCCACGTGTGGGGTGTGCCTATAATCCAATGACTCAGGAGGCTAAGGTGGGAGGATCACAAGTTTGAGGCCAGCCTCAGCAACTTAGCAAGCCTCTCAAAATAAAAAGTGAAAAGGGCAGTGGTAGAGCACCCCTGGGTCCAATTCCAGTACTGCAAAAAGGAGAGAGAGAGAGAGAGAGAGAAACTGTGAGTGGAATAATGTGTATTCACATATTTTTATTTTTGCCTTTTTTTGCAATTTTATTATAATAAAATATTTTAATCAGAGAAATCTTACTGAAGAAAAAAATTTATTAAGCACCTTCCAACTTCCTACTAGAAAGTTCAAATATCCTGTCTTTAGACAGGGCACTTTAGTGAAAGAAAGAAAGAAAGAAAGAAAGAAAGAAAGAAAGAAAGAAGAAAGAAAGAAAGAAAGAAAGAAGCAGATAGGAGGCAGAGGTCTTATCCTTGCTCTTGCTTTAACTTGAACAATCCATTTAACTTCAGCTCATTGTCTACAAGATGGGGATCAAAATAACTATTGCTAAGACTTCAAGAATACTAAAGAGATATAAGGAAATAATAAAGAGGAATGCTGTAATATAAATCCTCCTGAAAACAAGAGACTGTATAACCAAAGCAATAGAGTAGATAATGCAGAAAAATTGACCTGCTTCTTCAATATTGGTAAAAAAAGAAATCATTGCCCCATGTAAGCACATACTCCACATTAGCTGATCTGTGCCCGGGCAAGCCCTTTACATGCTTATTCCCGGCTCCCTGCAGCACCTGGGACCATGCTTTGCATATGATAGAGATTTGGCTGATTTCATTGATAGACTGATTCCTAGAGTTATAATAATTTTAAGGAACTTTGGCAAATAAACTTCTCAATTTGTTTATTATATTGAAGTCAATTTGAATCCCATTCCATTTATAACAGTTACCAACTATTCACTCCATGCCCATATCTGAGAATTTATTGAGCACCACATTGCTGTCCACACTTTTCTTGCAAACACAGAATGTGATATATAGGAAACTGTGTTGTCACTCTAAGTAATGAAGTCAGTGGCCTGAACATTAAACTTGCCCTGTTCTCTTTTCTCACTTACGTTATCATCTGTTTGGCAATCTCATGCTCCGAATGTGGTAGAAACTGCTTCCTGGGAGTTGAACTGATATGAATTCAGATTCTTAGGGAAAGAATTTGGACATAGGTTGTCAGTTGCTCATATTTGGAGGTTCTGGTAATTCACATCAACTTCCCCATTTTCTTTTCTAACAAATGAGACCGATAATTCAGGCCATCTATTTAATTTGAATAGATGTTATGAGGATTCTATTCCAATGCTGTTAAGCACTTTGGTATCCCAGATAGTAGAAGATGTAAGAGCACATGGAACAACCACAGATTAAAAAGGTGCCTCTGGGCTTACCCATCAATCAGCTATAAGAAAGAATAAAAAGAAATTGCACAATCTCAACTTTTTCATCTCAACTTTCTCTTTCTTAACATTTTAAATTTTTTTCAGCTTTCTCTTTTTAAGTCTCATTTACATACAAACCGAGAATACCCTTCTATAGATCTTTTGCCTGTTTTACATTGAAGTTAGGAGCCTTGACAAGGAGAGGAAGGTAAGAGCCCACCAGAGGAAAATTCCATAGAAATAAGCATCAGTACCTAGAAAATAAAGGAACAAAATAGCTTATTAATGTATCTCTTGAAGGAGTCCTAAATCTAAATGTTTTTTGTCTTGTGCTAAATGTCATTGCTCATCCTGATTCCACTTCAAAAAAAGGTATAAAAAGGAGTAAAAAGCTAAAATTTCATAGTTCTAGTAAAACAAAGCAGGCAGCTAATGTAAAGGATGCTGACTTCTTGAAAGTTTTACTTAAAAAATCTAAGCTGTGATCTAAAAAAATCTAAACGTGATTCCTTCAGTTATCATGAGGTAGTAACAAGATACTATGTGCAGAACTGGCACACTTGATTTTCCTCTTCACGGTGCCAATTTGAGGCTTTAAAGGAACAGAGAAACTTGTTTCTTCTCCTTATCTTATTAATATTCAACTCACAGTGCAAATTCCACAGCACAAACTTTTGAAGATCCTGGTAGCACAGAGAGATAAACACGAGGTAATGGCAACCTCCATGGTTAATTTCCTATACAAATGGTAACAGGGAGTCATTTTCGTAAGTGAGCTTATGTGTGTTAAGGATGCGGGATGTAAAGGCAGTAGGGCAAATATTAGCAATAGCAAGCGAGTCTAGAGGTAAGTAAATTTTAGAATCAGAGCCCAATACAAACTCCCCAGACCTAGTCTGCCATTAAAGTTGAGGATATAACCGGAATGTTCGACAACTTGATAACTATGACTCATGAAAAGTCTTTAACCAGTACTTCCCCCTCCCAGCCCCACCGAAGCCCTCAACTTCTCCACTCCTATAATCGCAGGAGTCTGTTTTACTAGCTTACAGGGATATCCAAAGAACCGCCCATTTTCATTACCTGCTTCAGTTAAAAACTATACAAATGGCAAGTCCAATTATACAGCAATATTTATCTGAAATGGACGCTTTTATTTTATAACTTTTGTAAAGTAGGCTAGATGATCAAAAGTGTATATTTGTGTGTGCTAACTTCTACAGGAAGGAAGGATATATAAAATAAGAGGAAAAACTGTCTTGAAAACTGATTCAAGCGTTCTGCTTAATTTGGTGATTGGAGAATAGGTTGATGCAAACTCTAAATAGATAAAAATGCTAAAAATCTCAGATTATCGGTGATAGTTTAAAAAAAATCAGTTTGTTATTTAGTTAGATGTTATTGTTCAATGAGGGTTACCATACATTTTAATTGTGATTGCCAATTTCCTTGCTTTCTCTCTCTCTCCCCCTCTCTCTCTTTCTTCTTTCTTTGAGGCATAGTCTTCCTATGTTGCCTAGATAGCCCCTGACCTCCCAGATTCAAGCAATCCCCCTGCCTCAGGCTCCTGAGAAACGGATTATAGGAGCATGCTACCACACTCAGCTGCCAATTTTCATTGCAAATAAAAACACATAGCCTTGAAACCTTGATGGAGTTAGTTCATTCTCTGAAAAGTCAATATGCACTTTAGAAGCTTACAATACCTCAGTTCCTTGTGATAAATTATAGTCATCATTGTCTGGAGTCTGAGGTTTAGAAGATATCAAATAATTACTACTGCCCTGATTACCTGCCCTGGACTCTTCTTTAAAATCATTTTTAATTCCTTAATATTACCTTGTTTATTTTCCATTTGCTTTTAGTAAAAGCAGATTTCAGAAAAGCCAGGTTAAAATTGTATTGGTGGTTTTGGTTTCTGGAATCCTAATTAATAGATGAAAGTTCCAGATTCTTGGAAAGGAAAGTATGAGTGTTGGAGGTCTCTGCATGCCAGTAACCAACCAAGGGGGCCTTGCAGGCTGCCCTTCAACTTCCTGAATATTAAATTCTCCATCAATTAAAGAAAAGGATAACAGAAGTGACCTCCTGACAACTCTCACATCCTATTTTTTTTTTAATGATACTTAGGGTGGATAAAGATACTTGTGAAAGTTTTTAGAAATGTAATTTAGTGTGAAGATGGGCCAATTAGGATCAGGAACCTGGACTGTAGTTATCTATGCCACTAACCAACTGAGTGACCAAGCCATATTAAACCCTTTCTCAAATAGGAGGGAATACATAGAAATTAAATTAAGGTTTTAAAAGCCGAGTGATTTCATACAAGCCACTTATTAACCTTTCCGGATCTCAATTTTCTCATCTAAAATACAAAAGTGCTTGATTTAATAATCTCTGGAATCTTTTAGCTCTAAGTTTCAATGTTTCTACATCATGTTACAAAAAAAAATGACCTTTTCTATTTTCTAGATTTACCATATCACTATGATGATCAAATAGTAACTTTCTACACTAATCATTGTAAAAATTGACTAACTAGCAGCAGATAGCTTCTGATAGAGTCACCTGTCGTTCTTCAAAATAGTTAATATTATGCAGGTATTCTTTGCCAGGAAAACCAAATATTGCTGATGAGATATTTCATTCATATTCATTTAGTAAGTGCTCATTGAGAGTTTCTGCTTTGGGAAATGATGACTAAAACTTTTGACGAAAATATATTCCTCTTTAAAAAACAAAACACTTAACTTTCTTTGTGCTCCTGTAGCTATAAAAATTGTGACCATAGATACTTACCTCCATTATAGAAGAGCTTGGATGACTCATAGCAGTTGTTAGGTGCATTGAGGTCCTTGATGGAAGGTGCTCCATCTGCTGCAGAGTGTAATTAACATTATGAGTTTACCAAAAGAAACACAAGAGTCATTGTTAAAGAGCATCATGGGGGCTGTCTCAACCTTTAGTCATAAGACACCTCTGATGTAGAGGAAGGTAATGGTTTCTAATAGCTCCTGAAAGTAACTTGGATATGAAAAGAGTTAGTTGTTTTAAACTCAGCACAGTTTTTTCATTAATTAGAAGAGTAGCCATGGTAATGTATTCAACATGCTTTATTTTTGAACTAATAAGAAAAACAATGAAGTACCATGCTCCAGAGGAAGTGCTGGATTCTGTGAAGGCTGGCGAGAGTAATATATGAATTAGGCAAACTACTCTTTAGGGAGTTCAGTAGCTGTAGAGCTGGGAGAGTCTCATCCTTTTGGTCAAGTTGACACTCTATGGCAAAGTTGGGGGAAGGGCGTCCACTCCAAGAATCTAAGCCTGCCTGCTTGACAATGCCAAGTAAAAGTTTTCCCTAATCCCAATACCCTGTCTGGGAGGCAAGGAAAACTCTGGGCAAGTCTCAGGGATCCAGAGAATGACTGTCAAGTGGTTCCCATGGGTCATACCTAACAGTGCTGTTCAGGTTTAGGTACTTAGTGATGATTCTGGATGTTGCTGCTGCTGCTGCAAATGGTGTAACTGACCAGGGTATGTGATTATATTGACGACTTAGAAACCAGGGGTGAATATACTCACAAATAAGCTGTAGTGGAAAGTTGCATTACCTCCAATAGTAGAGGAAGAAAAATAAGGAAGAAAATCCCCATTCTTATTCCAGACATATCATTTTTTTTTTTTTGAGGGGTGGAGTAAGTAAGGGGTTTCCAATACTAGAGACAAAAAATAACTGATGAAAAGAATTAATTGATAAGCTTTCCAAGTACTTATACAAATTCATGTTTATAAAATGTATTGTTCAAAAGTAGAGCTTGAAGTAATAAGAAGATGAAAATAATAATAGAATGAAAATTAAATATTATACATGGCCCATTAACTTTTAATTGTGTTTCTGGCATTATTCAATTCACTATTAGAATAATAAAATTCAACTTTCTGTAAAATTATTTTACTGAGGGGTTTTGTGAGACAAAAAAAAAAAAGAAGGATGAATAAATGGAGCACAAGAAATTTGTATGGCAGTGAAACTCTTCTATATGTTACAGTAATGATGGGTATGTGTCATTTTGCATTTATTAAAAGCCACAGAACTGGAGAGTACAAAGAGTGAAATCTGATGTCTATCCTGGCCTTTAGTTAATAATAATATGCCAATATTGATTCACCAATTGTAAAAATGTGCCACAATAAAGCAAATGTTAATAGGAGAAACTGGAGTTTGGGGAGAGGGGAGGTAATGGAAACTCTTTCTGCTTGGTTTTTCTGATAAAACTCCTAAATTAAAGTCTATTTTAAAAACTCCAATTATTATCTACTCTAAAAAAGAAGGAAAAACTTTCATGTTGCTACTTACATACACAGTTTGAACAAAGGAAGCTAGGGAGGTCATATTTTTTAAAAATACTAATGAATACCTCCTTATTATAGAAACAATATTCCAAAATCAAACTGTACCTTTGACCTAGTCATACTTGTGACATGTTCCAAAGGAACAATAGTATCATAGAACTCTTAGTATATTCTGAACCAAAAAAATGACTTGAAGTATACCAATTTTTAACATCAATGATGAAATTTATACCTCTATATTAACCCCAGAACAAAAGATAAAATATTTAAATCATAACATTTCTATGTTTGGGCTAATGTAGATATAGTTATAAGGTAAACAGGGAAGAGAGTTAGTTAGATCAAACAGACCACTGAATCATGTGTTCTGGATTTTTGTACTTCCTATTCTGGGACTCTCATAAACCAAGTTTTAGATATCATGTGAAAGTGGTAGAAATACTTTGTTCCCTAAGGTAATTCATCTAGAATCAAACAGTTACGGTGTAGTAATACTATTTCATATTTATGCAATGCCTTTATTCCTAAGCCATCTCAAGAATAGGTAGTTTAATTATGTTATAAAAGATAATGCCAGTTACAATAAACCCTTGTGTGAAAATTTTAAGGATTACCAGGATCCAAAACTTGCAAATTCTATACTGACTACATTTACATTTAAAGAGATGGTCCTTCTTTAGATACTATTGTCCTTTGAAGTTGTGGAGTGACGTTGCAATATCACTCAGATCATTCTCATATTATCAACCCAGGAAAAATTAAGAAATATGATGAATTTGACTTTGCACCACCTCCAACGATAACTTATTTCCTTTATTCTCAGAAAGTTCCTTGGTTCCCTCTCTGCCCAGGGATTTCTCCTTCCTGACCCTAAAATATTTGGTGCTCCTATCCCCGTCTGAAGTTAATGAGTTGAAGAACAGAAGAGCCCTACCTGTGACATCCTTTCACAGATCTACCCTCCTCATTGACCTTCCTGGGCCTCCTCATATACCACCCACTGATTTACTTATTCTTCATTCATTCATTCATTCATCTACTCATTTCATCATATACATTCAACAAGTACATGCTGAACACTTACTATAAACTAGACAGCAGTCTAGGCTCCAGGATATTGCAAACAATGAAGGAGATGTGGTCCCTAGACTCATGGAGTCTATAGTCTATCTAGAAGACAAAACCACAACAAAAACAAAAACACAAATCACACAAATTGGTAGTTAATTAAAATATCCATAAATCTAACAAAGGACAACTTAAGGTCCTAAGAACATGCAAAATAGAAGGAACTAACCTGGTGATGCCTGAGTGGGAGGTGATCAAGAGAAGTTTAAGTCTTTGATTTTTTTTTTCTTAATTTAGTCTAGCCTGTCATCAACATGCTGAAGCCTGCAGTCTTCTATCTCACTTATTGAGGATAAAGTTCCCTATTCCTTGGAAGATGCAATTAGCTAGTCTAGTAAATTCACTGCAGTATTGATATGCTGTGGAAGAAAAGCTTCTGATGATACTTTCAGAAGAACTTCTTTTCTGAACAGTCCCATGTGTTCATGTCAAAGGAAGCGTCAAGCTCCTCTGGCATCTGAAGACGCATATCTCTTACTGGAGAGGCATGTGAGGTCACTTATGATGGGAAAGTTATGGATGAGCTGATTTAGACAGAGTGGTTCATGCTACTTTATCTTAACCAGTGTTATATCTGACAGTGATCCTCAGATCCATGTAGACAAGGCAAAGATGAATGCTAGTGGTGCATACCAGATCTCACAACTTGAGTATAATCAGAAGAAAAGTCCCTGAGAAAAAGTCACAGTGACTCACCTTAGTGGCAGTGATTTTAGATCACCTTTTGTAGATCTTCATAAAAGGTCCTCATAGTTATCTCTTAGCCTTGGGTCATCTAACTAGATAGTCTTTATTGGAGCCATAAAAGGTGGAGGGATTCAGCATGATATTGATCAGCCAACAAGCACCCAGCAGGCACAATGGTAGAATATCAGCAATTTACTGCAATGTCCGCCATGAATGCCTCCATTCTGAATACACTGTATCATAAGAAACAGCACATCTGGTGTTACTTTTTGTATGCCTAAAAGTCTGCATTAGTCACAACAACATCCTTACCTCCTAATCAAAATTCACTTATCCTCTTTAACATTCTCTCAAAAATCTGTCTCTACAGTACAGTTATATCACCTAAGCAGTCAACAGTATAAATACATAGAATGACTTGATTATGCTTATCCCAATATCCACATACAAAATCCCTCTCTCCTCTTTACATTTCAATTTTTCTGGGCTTTTTTTTCTTTTAAATGACTAATAAGAAAGGGTTGGCCCAGATGAACTTTGAGTAATTTTTTAGCTTCTATAATCTATTGCTGTAAATGGGTTAGAAAGGATTAATCTAAAATCATTTCTCCCACTGATACATTTCTCCTTCTAGGAATTTTAATGTTTACAGGCCTCTAATTCCTCCCGACACTAATCAGCTAGCAAAGTATCTCATGACCAGTCTTTGTTTACTTTCTTTCCTTTTCTTATTTTCCCCCACTAGAAACTTCCCCTGACAGATACTGGAACTCTTTCCTCCATCTGTAAGTTCCTCAAATGTATCCTGTTTTCCCAGACCTCAGAGATGCACATAGTCTATCATTTCTGCCTGGAAGAAGATTCTGGCATACCTTGCTCACCACTTTTTCCTTATTCCAAAAGTATTTCAAGCACTCACAAAGAATAGATAATAATATCCCAATCATCCATTTACCCACAGCTCAAATCTAAAACATTAATATTTTGCCATTACCCCACAAATCTCTTTTAAAGAAGAAACATCACAGACCCAGTTGAATGTCCTATCTTAATCCTGCCTTCTGCCCAGATGAAAGCAGTGTTCTGCAGTGTTATGTCCTTTGCTTTTATCCTATATGTATTTACTCATAAACATTATTAGAATGTTTCTTGGGATTTTCAAACTTGGGCCTATGAAAAACTGTGTGTATTGAATTTTCTGGCACCATCTTTATTGATAACATGTAGAGCCAATTCATTCATCGAAGCTCCTATTTCCATTATATGAACACATCATAATTTAATGACTTATTCAGGAGTAGATGACAAATGAGGAGGTAAACGTGCATGTAGGTAGTTTCAATTTTGTGCTTTTATGAAAAGCACCACAGGAAACATGCTCTCAAATATTTCCCTGGGCATGTGGATGAATGTCTCTCGATGGTATATGTTTACTCATAGAGTCATTGGGTCACAGGTAGGATGTATCTTCAAATTTACTGGATGTTTAAAAGTCCTAGAAACGATAGAGTATAGAAGGAGTTCCTAAAAACAAATAAGAAAAAACAAATGATCCAATCAAAAATGGGCAAAGGCGATACACAGGCAACTGAGTACAAAGAAACTGCAGTTGGCTCTAAGTACTAGAAATATGTTCAACTCAGTAGTAATCCATGGGGGATCAAATGAAAGCAAACAAACAAAAAAACTGAACCACTGTTTTTATCCATATCAAAGTGGCAAAATTTCAAAGGCCTGGAAAAAGAGGCTCCTAGGACAGGAGTTTCAGGAGTCCTCAATGGGAGGATAGGGAAGTGATGGAGTCTCCCTGGGCTTTTGTAATTTCATCTGTAAAATGAAGATGATCTTTAGAGATGGTGCAAATCCTAACCGTTCTTTGATGCCCTTTTTCCGTTGGATTATATATGATTCTACCAGCATTGGATTTAGGAATAAAGAATGAAGGAGATACAGAATTTGTTTCAGCCAGCAAGAGAGGCCCTGCTTATATTGATGGGCCCTGTTTTGAGGTATTCATTGATTCTTTTTTTTCTCCCAAATATGTATTATTTATGTACTAGATAGTAGACATCTGGCAAATCACTTTCTCCAAAGGACTTATGGAAGAATAAAAAATAGAAACTCCTAAAGAGACCATCTGATCCACAGAGATGATAGGTGGATGTGCAGCTTGGGGGTAATAGTGGGCACCCTTAACTCAGAGTTGAAGCACTAGAGGGTTCCTAAAAACAGTCAGGTCTAAAAGAGACTCTAAAGCTGAGTAGCATCATCCAGGTGTTTGGAGGAGCAAACGTCACTAAGCAAAAAGCAACAAACAACCCCAGGGAGGATCCAGAAGGAAAAGAGTCTGAAAGAACTGAAAGCCATTCAGTCACTGAAGGTGGCATTCAAGAAATTCAAAGAAAGAGTAAGGGAAAACCAATCCAAGAACACTCAGGACAAGGAGCCCAGCTAATGATCCAGGCAGGAGATGATACAAAGCTCTGTGCCACATGCGCCAAAGAGGATGAAATGGGTATATCTAAGAGATTGTGGAAGGACAGAATCAATGGGACCTGGTTAGACATGGGAAGTAAGGAAAGGAGAGGAATCTGAACGGTTCAAGGTTTATGCCTTGACTCATGTGGCAAGGAAGCAATGTTCTCTCAGAAGCAGGTCACAGATCACAGAGCAGAATGAGGCGTGCATCTGATGAGTGTTGGACAGTTGAGTTTGAGGTATCTAGTAGACACCTGAGTGCAGATATGTAGTAATTCATTGGATAAAGAACACTGAAATCTTAAGAAGAGTGTTGACTCAGGATTTAGACTATGAGGAACAAAACTGACCAAAATTTATTATTCTCTTGTGTGCATGTACCAATAGTTAACAACAAATCCCACTATTATGTATAATTATAATGCACCAATGAGAATTTAAAAAAAAAACAAAGTTTGCTAAAACTTAGCAGCTTAAAAAAAATAAAACTTAAAAAAAGATTTAGACTTGAGCATCCTCACCATAGTGCTGGCAATTAAAACCCCACTAGTGAGCAATGTTTTCTAGCTAGATAGAGACTTAAGAGCCAAATAAACTAAGAAGTTGTCAGAGGGGTAGAAGAAGAAAACCGAGACAGTGCGGTTTTACACATAACACACATGTACAGGTGAACATAGATTCAGAAAGGGTCAAATCTGCTGAGATCTACAAGAATTTTCTCTTCCTAAATATAGTTATCTACTCTTCTTTTTTAAAAAAAAATTAGTTGTAGAAGGACACAATAACTTTTTTTTTTTTAATTTTTATGTGATGCTAAGAATCAAACCCAGTGCCTCACTTGTGCAAGGTGAGCACTCTACCACTGAGCCACAACCTCAGCCCCAGCTGTAAGAGATTAGTTTAGGGCTACCCCAGGCCATTGGGGTGGCCCGTGGAGAATCTGGCTCACAATTTTTGCAGTTTCTTAAAAGCATCTACCCTACTAGAAGGTGTCATTTTCGGATTCACCTTGTTCATTACTCACACCTGTCTGGTCTTAGTGTAAGAGGCAACCCCCAGTGAACTTGCTCTGCAGTGCCTAATGAGAACTGCTGGCTTCTGCCCTACAGAGAGGTAAGGAAAGTTTCCTTGTTAACATCTGTGGAAACTTCCAAGATGCAGAATGCATCCTAAATGCATTCCTAAATGGCACATTTAGGAATTGAGCCAGTTTTAGAAGAAAAATTAAGTCAGCCAGAAATTGTGCAGGGACCTGGTTCAGGATGTACCAAGAACTCTTTCCTCTAAAGGGGCACTTTCCCTGAGTCTCTGTCAACCTTCAACTGAACTGCTCACAAAGAAAAGCAAGGCTGAGAAACTGTCCCTCTGCTTCTTTAACCTCCTTCCCCTCCACCATGTGTTCTCAAACCATTTATACTCCGCTAGTCCGAGAGTTAATTACTAACCAAGCAGACACTTTGCTGTTCAAAGAAAGACTTTGACATCACAGCTTCAATTTTTAAAAAACAAAACAGAAAAAGAAGTCTCTGATTTTCATTTGTTCCCTTATATGGCATAGGTTACAAAGGTGGCCTTGGATGGCATTTTCACATAATTCAGCCTCCATGAAACCAAGGGAAAGGCCACATCAACAAAGCAAGAAATAGATGAAGGGGTGATGAAGAATGTGGGCTCCCAGGGAAAAGGAAATCGAGCTCTTGATCCCCCGTAAATATTTCTAAGGTAATGAGAGAGAACAAGACGACGTGTGTCAAAGCATTGTCATCTGAAAGGTATGTCTTAAAGGTTAAGAGGAAGAAGACAGCAGGCACCGTATACAGAAATGTTCAGTCATGTTTTCAGATCACTCATGGGTTTGAGGTGCTGAAAGGTCTGTAGACCGGGGATTTATGCATAATCGGATCATTCAAAAACATACAAATGGCTGCCAGAGCGTAGTACAATGTTCACTTTTGAAATCACAAAAAAAGCTTTGTTTTAAGGAGGCTGAATTGACTGAAGTTTAGTTTCAGTGAAGCATGTTTTTGCTTTGGGTGTCATTATTTAGCTTGGCACCCATGCCAAGGAAACCTTTTTCTTACTTTGACTGTTGTTTTTCTTCTGCTGCTACAACTGTGAAAGTCAAGGCAAGATCCCGATGCTACATATTTAAATGAGAACTGGTTCCCTGTTTACCTCTGATTCTGATAAACCGAGTGGGGAGCATAGGGTCTTGATTGCTTGCCAGGACTTGTAAAGCTGATAGTTGTGTGCCTTGTCTCTCGAATAATCTGGAAAATCAAGTTTAGCTGGTTTGATCAAAGAGTTTGCAAGTCAGATGAGAGCACTTGCGTGCAATAACTATAGATACTGTATACATCGACCAGCCAAAGGCCAAGAAGCTAATAGCTCTGCCAGAGATAAAGGATTATGTATGTTATGCTTGTGAATACCAAAGGAAGGAATTCTCCATCTTAATATTGGTGGCTAAGGTTAGTACTGATTAGACATTCAGAAAAACAAAATACATTAAATCTGAGGGACTTAAGTCATGACGAAAAAGTTTTTTAGATCCTGCTGCAATCTGCCCATTTAAATCCAGCATGGAGGGAGGGAATGAACTACATGCTTACTATCAAGGGTTTATCAAGAGTAAAGGAGAGCAGTTTTAAATAGTTGTGAGGTGAGAGTGCTTCATTTTTTTGGAGTCCTTTTTCATCTGAAGCTTCTCACCACAACACCTGTAGAGACAAGATGATTTTGATTGAGATTGATGTATGAGGGTCTGGCATACATGCTTTTTCGGACATCCTCCTCTTGGGCAAGTCGCTCATGTGGGGAAAAACATCTTGGTTTCTCTGCCAAAAACTGATTCCCCAGATCAGAAAACTGTATGTCTCGACGTGAGTAATTAGAAAAATTAAAACTGAAAAGGATGCATCAGATTATCTACATCTGGTCTTTCTCACGAATTAGCCATCTGACTGGGTCTCACAGGTCTATTTCAAGTCCCATATTTTGGTTTTGATTTAACTTGCTCAGAAGACATTATCTTTCTTGTCAAAACCATACACAGTTGGTTTTCCTTTTTAAATTAATATTAAATAATGCCCTCAAAACGTGAGTTCTTAGTGAGCCACTGGATGACGGAGTGTGAGAAAAGAATATTGCGGATACCTGCAAGGAATAGTCACTTTGACTGATTAGGAGTACCTGAGATGGACCCCAATTCAGTTAAGAAGTCCCATGAAACTACTGTGGGGAAATATTCATGCGTGCACACACACACACACACACACACACACACACACAAAGAGCACACTGACTTGGCATTAAATTAAATGACAGGTACAGCGGTGACATATGTAAACGAATCTGCCAGCGCTGGGCCCAACAATGGTGATGCATTATTCAAGTTTTGTACTAATTAAAGAACTACTTTGTTGCTAAGAATCAGTGTATTAAAAACATACGTTCTTATTAAGTGCATTCCCAAGAGTCAGAAAGACGAGAGGTGGATCTCAGGTTTCAGGGACTATTATTAGGTTCGCAAAGTATTTTCTGAATCGCATGCATTTTTGAAGAGAAAGCTCGGAGGGAGTCCATATCACATAAACAAGGTCTGATTGTGTTTTAAATGGCTATCCTGGGCCTTTCTTCTTTCCACATTGTTTTTCCTTCTCAGTCCACCAAATTTCCCTTCTTGGAATCAGAACCTGAACCAAAGTTAAACATCATAAAGAAATTTACTCAGTAAAAATGGACTTTTATGGACTGAAAAGCATTTTTACAGTGTAATCTGCATTTTTGTAAGTCCTTGTGGAAAATCCCCTGTGATTGAGCGGTACTTAAAGACTTAAAAATACACATTACCCACGAAGCTTTCAAAAGTTGAAGGGGACAAAGGGGAAAAAAAATGCAAGTATCTGACCCATCGTCAGGGTGTGTTGCCTCCAGGAGAACAAAAGATTGCTTTTGTGGGCTGCGGGCTCCTTACCCCGTCACCTGTCCTGGCCTCCTGTTCTCTCTGCCCTATGTGAAACAACAGAGCACGTCTGCTCCTAGAACCCTCTCACATCCTCTCCCCCATCACTTCTTCCCTGTCTCTACACCCATCCTCTGCATCTGGTCTCCCACCCCAGGTTTTTCTTTTTAGCACATTTTTTTTTTTTTTTTAATTTCCAAAGGCTCATTTATTTGAACAACATCTCATCAGACGTTCAGAGGGGCCTGAGGTTTCACAAGAGCTTCTTCTCTTAACCTGCAGTGGCTGACACATAAAAACCCCTCTGTCTGCTCCCCTGAGAGCACATTAAACTTGTATTAATCCAGAACTCTGGAGCTTCCCTTTCTCTTGTCTTCCGGCTCATGTGTGGGACTGATGTGTGCAAATGAGAGGGGATTCAGTGTCACTCTTCCTCATTTGCACCTCCACAGGCTTTAATTTTGAATGAGGAAGAATGAGGGGGAATTACAGATAATTTGCCAGAAATGTTATGTTCCCATGATAACATAGAACATTTGAATTTTTTTTTCCTTGTGTGTGGACAGTGGAAAAACTTTGAGAGCTATGGCCAAGCGGAGGCAGGCTCACTGACTTATTTTCACGAAAGCTGTTCCACATTCCCATCTTCTTAGTTTTTGACAAGAAGGGTTCATTTCCAAGTCCCTGTCCTCACTCTGCCATCCTCCCTTCCCCACATGTAGAATCCCTGCACTTTCTTCCTCTCTCCTGACCTGGAAAAAGCCAACCAACTACCCATCTGTCAGTGCTTGGGCCAGCAGGTGATAAAGTGAAAACCTAACTTCTTTTTCCCTTTAGAACAAAAATCCTTTCTAAACCTCTTTCTCAATATAGTTGGCCACAAAAGAATTCCATATTTTTCTTATAATGATAACTTAAGTTCTGAGGTCTTGCAATTTTTTTTTTCTCAGACTCACCAATGATGCCTCTTTCTGAGCCTTGTTCTACAGATATCTGACAACAACTGTGTTCAGCACA
Organism: Sciurus carolinensis; assembly: GCF_902686445.1. Classification (NCBI taxonomy): domain Eukaryota; kingdom Metazoa; phylum Chordata; class Mammalia; order Rodentia; family Sciuridae; genus Sciurus; species Sciurus carolinensis. The sequence goes on along the minus strand of NC_062217.1, from coordinate 67,612,990 downwards.
CACCAGGGTTTGTTCTTACAACAGGATTTATTTCAGTGATGAATTGACTTACATTTGGGAGCTAATTGTTGACCCTGTCACAAGCAGCACCCTTGTGCTCATGGTTGTGCCCAGTGGTTCCTCAAGCAGTGCACGCCCCAGGTAAGCATTCAATTTCCTCATTAAGATACTGACATTTGGGGCTGAGATGGTGGCTCAGTAATAAAGTGCTTGCCTCCCACGTGTGAGGCATGGGGTTCAATTCTCAGTACCACATTAAATAGTCATGTACAACTAAAAGTGTTTTTTAATAAAAGATACTGACACTTAGAATTGTTCAGAAAAGATTTTTCTACACTTTATTTTTTTAAATTCACTTTTATTGTAGACAAATGGGATACATCTTGTTTCTCTATTTGTACATGAAGTAGAGGCATACCATTTGTGTAATCATACATTTACCTAGGGTAATAGTTTTTGATTCATTCTGTTATTGTTATTTTTTTCTCCCCCCACCCCTCCCACCCTACACTTTATTTTGATAATAGTTTCTATTACTTTATTATAAATTTCTTCAATTAAAAAAATTGGTGAGGGGCTAGGGAGATAGCTCAGTCAGTAGAGTGCTTGCCTTGCAAGCACAAGGCCCAGGGTTCGATCCCCAGCACCATAAAAAAAAAAAAAAAAAAAAAAAAAAAAAATTGTTGAGCTGAGCACCAAATGCTATCCTTTATTTTAGACCATGCATTTCTAGATTATAAGTTTAGCAAAGATATCCATAGCTAGTTCTTCACTTAAACAATAAAATATGATTTTCTTAGAAACTTTTGAAACTCAATCTGTACTGAACTGAGTCATTATTTTTTTCCTTAAGTTTTATATAATCCTATAGCCATATCTATGCAGGTTTTTCACAAGTCTTTACCTTAAAACCAATGTTCTTCCCGAGTCACAGATGGGATTATAGCTGCCTGCTGCCCACCTCCATCTCTACTACCCACCCTGCAAACAGAGAATCCAAAATGATTCTCTTCTACACCTGCTGCTCACAGGGACTGCAGCCTGGAGAGTTCTAAGCATAATGGATCCAAATGCTACAGAGACACCAAGAGCGGAGAGGCAGATACCACCTAAGGGTCGGGGAAGCCTTCACCCACAGGAGTTTAGTGGAGCTGAATTTTTTTTTTTTTTTGGTACTAAACATTGAACTCAGGGTTTTTTTTTTGTTTGTTTGTTTTTTTACCACTGAGCTACATCCCCACCCTTTTTTATTTTTTATTTTAATACAGGATAAAATAAGTGGCACTTTCTTTTATATCATTGGACCTGGTACCTGTCTCAGCCAAGCCTATGCTAGACGTGGTTGTGTACTCGTCTGCCTCCCACACCAGACTATAAGGCAGATCGCATCCTACTTAGCTGTGCTTCTCTAGTGCTGTCTAACAGTGTCCTTTGTTTGTACTGGGTTCTTCATTAGCACCTATTGAATGACCTGAATAAATGGTTACGGAGCAAAAAAAAAATTACACATAATTTTATCTACATAATTATAGCTAAGCTGATACAGGTGGATACTCTGCAATTCTTTTTGTTTCCAAGTCTCAACTTGCTGTTGAATCATTTGTAGATTTCCTGACAGATTATTTTCCATATTACTGGGATTTAGTGGTGTAAAAATATGATCTAGTGATTTGGCTTACTGTAAAAGTAGTTCCCTAGTTTTGTAATCCGTGTACAGGAAAGGCTATAGCTACGCGTTATTCTTCTATTAGCGAGTAAGGTAATTTCAGTATTAGGGTGAAATTTTTCCTTTTGCTTCTTGATACCTTTAAACTCAAAAAGGAATTATTTTATTCCCACATAAGGCAGGAAAAAAATACACTCTAGCCGAAAGAATTTTGTTTTGTATTCTATGTCTCATACTAAACTCAAATTTTCATAATCTCTGTGTATCAGCTGAATGATTTGATACAGATGGTTTTATCTTATACTAAATGGTTAATAACTTTAAACTTTTCTGCAATTAATAATGGTATCATGGTAATGTTATTTTTCAAGGCAGCAGCTGGTCGGAAAAAAAATGATATTTTAGGGAATTTTTATTTACTTTGGCCCATTTCCTCAGTGGAAATGATAGAGACTGGGTCTTCTCAATTCTCTAATTAGAGATTTTTCAATAAATTGAGACCACTTAGGCCTGTGGAACATTTTCAGTCACTAACTCTCTGATATCAGCCTTATGGCTAATTCTGTGTTATTTCTAAGCCACTTAGATCACAAGTTCACTTGGATCAGCCCTGTGCCTCTGTGATGTTGACATTCATCTTCACAGTTGATTGTACAGTCAATGCATGCTTTTTAGATTTCAGAACAATACCATATGCAACTAATTCCAAACAGAAACCTAAATAATTAATATGTGAGTCTTCCTTAACTATACATTGATTAAAATATGCACTTTATTTGCGAAGTACTTTCTCTGTCTCAGGGATTTAAGAGGGTTCTCTTGCTTGTTGAATTATGCCAAAAACTAATGGTCAAAATAGCTGACAAATTAACATGAAAATAGAATAGACTCAAGTGAAGAACTGTGCTATAGGCTTTTAAAACAAAATTAGTATGATTCAATCACAAGTCTCATTGATTTTAATCAAATATATGGGTCTCTAGTAACCCAGTCTTATATAGTTGACATAATTCTTAATCCAATCTGGTTAAAATGTCAAATTTTTTTCATTTACCAATAAAAGTAAGTTTCTCACTTAAGATGAATGTTTTCAATTGTAGCTCATAGAGAAATTGGTTCTCAAACAGTCTATAAATTTAAAGAGCTTCTCTTTTTGGTACAAGCAAGTGTTCCAGAGTCTTATAGAACATTGCTTTTATCACACGTGGTACCTTCAAGTAGGTCCAGAGCTACTTCTACCAGAAGTTCTGAAATAGCGTTCACTGCGATTATTTCATGACCTTATCAAGAACACATAGATAGGTGAGGGATTTCATAGCTCCAAATGAAAACAAGCTTTCCTTTGGAACATATTGCTTCATTTCCTGAAGAGTATGTTACTCTGTATTCTGTGCCTAATAAGATTGATCAAAAGGAATACAAGACAAGCAAGGTCCTTGGCCTCCAGAAATAATTACAACCATATAAAATGAGGACAATAACCAGCAATAACTGTAGGAGTTCAGGGTAAGAAGTAATGGAGAAGTTGGAAAGCAGGGAGCAGGCCATCTGACCCTTTGGGTGGGTGACAGAAGGCAACAAATTGCAAAATGCTTGGTACTAATTCTGATGTGTTCAAGAATCAAAGAAAAGACCTATTGGACAACAGCCCTGGAGTGTGTTTGCTGAGGTGTGACCATGACAGGGAATGGGAGGATGGACAAGTAGTAAGAATAGCAGACCAGGGTGCTGGGAAATGATCACCGACTGTGAGTGGTGAAACTGGGTTTTGAGTCCATTCTCTGCACTTACCACTGAGCTCAATGCCTGAGTCTGTGCTAACACCTCAAGCAAATGATCTGAACAACACAAGCCTCTATTTATGAGATTAGCACTCATAAACCATAAAGTACTTTGAAAATGTAAGATGATAAAATTGTTATTAGCAATGTTATTAATGATCATATTAAAACATTCTCCTGTTTAAATCCCTGCAGGCACTTCCCTTTGCACTTCCAATAAAATCTAAACTTATCATGATCTACAAACAAGGACAAGATCGGGGACCTGCCTGGTCTTCAGCTTCACCTGTCTTGCTCACTTTTCTTCAGCAGCACTGGCCTCCTTACACACACCCCAAAAGTTCCAAGGTAACCCAACCTGCCCCCAACCCATTCTCCCATCTTCTTTCCCCTGACTGGTGGAAAAACTCTTCAGATCACCACTCAAACATCTCAGAAAGGGCTTCTCTAGCCACTTTATCTAAAGTAAGATCCCAACATTTCTCTAGATCTCACATCTTATTTGGTTTCTTCACAGCATTTACTACGTATAATCTGAAATCACTTTGCTTAGTTATTTGTTTCTCTGCTGCTGATTGACTTCTGCATCATCAATTTTCTTTCTACTGCAATATTCTCATTCCCATTGAGCAACAGAAAAGAAACTTCTTGAGCCTCCCTATATCTCTGTTCAGATTTGGTTTCCCTTTACTACCAAAGTCATTGAAAGGGTTTTTGTGCTTCCTATCTCTATTTTCTGCTCTCCATTCTCTCCTGAACTCCAGGCAGGCCCTGTGTTAGTCAGCTTTCTCTTTCCGTGACAAAGTACCTGAGACAAGTAACTTTAAATGAAAAAGATTTATTTTGACTCACTGTTTCAGAGGTTTCAATTCATGATCTGTTGACTCCATTGCTTCTGGGCCTGTGGAGAGGCAGCACATGATGAGAATTGTGTGGTGGAACAAAACTGCTTACCTCATGGCAGCCAGGAAGCAAAAAGAGAGAGAAGGGGCCTGGGGTCTTAATTCACCTTCATTGACCTAGCTTTTATCCACTAGGTCCCACCTCCTAAAGGTTCTACCACCTCCCAACAGTGACATCAACTGGAAACCAAGCCTTCAACACTTGAACTTTTGGGGGATACTTGAGACCCAAATCATAACAGGTCCCTTGGTCCCCACTCCATGAAACTGCTCTTAATCAATGTCACTAACAACCCCACACTGCAAAATTCAGTGGATGATTCTCAGCCCTCACCTGCCTTTGAACTACAGCATCTGACAACATTGAGTGTTACAGTCTCCATAGCATGTTTCCTTTTCTTGGCCACCTGGAATCTATTTCCTCTTGGTTCTCCTGTGACCTCTTGATTTCCATTGTTAGGACTCATCATCTTCCAGTCAAGAAGTTAGGCTCAGTCTTTGGTCTTCTCCTCAATCTATATTCATTCCCCTAGTAAGTCAGTTATTCAGTCCTGTGGCCTTAGAATCCTCTATACACTGGTGGTTCTCAAATACTTATTTTCAACTCAGAGATGGAACACCTAGGTGTCTCAACTTGACTGTCACAGGGACAACTCAATCTTATGATTTCTAATCATTTTACCTACTGCTATATAACAAATGGTTATACAAAAACAATGATTTATATAAACAACTGTATTATTATATGTCACAAATTTGGCTAAGCAGGGTGATCCTTCTGCTTCTCATGGCATGAAGTAGGACACTTCGGGGTCTTACCTGGTGAATGTGCAGATCTAGAAGACCACGATGGCTTCACTCACATATTCGTGGGCCTAGTTACATTATCTGTAGGCTCCAGTGCTAAATAAAAAATTCAGGATGCCTTCTTCAAAAAGCATTAAGAATTTTAAGAAGATAATATCAGGGACCTAGCTATGCAATTGCATGGCTGTGTTACCTGGATCACATGCTCTGGATCATGTAGTAAGCAATCTAAAATACAAATGACTGACTCCATTACAGAATGACCGAGTCAGAATCTCTGACATTTGACCTTGAAATTGATATTTTTGACATTCTCCAGGGTAGTTTAAAATTGACATCTTATGCCCAAGCATGCCACATAAGGCATACTGCTGCCAGACATCTTTCCTTCTCCTTTTCCCATTTCAAGAGCTTGATTTGGCCTATCCTTATCCTTGAACTTCAAACTTAAGTCCTGGTTAGATATTAATGAGTGCTAATACATTACCCCTTTAATAGATCTTCTAAAAATAAATGTATTTGACCAGAAAATAGTGTCTAAAAGTGGAATTCTGGGTATCCCACATTATCCATGTGATGATCACTTGTAAGCTATCCAGGGGGTGCTACTTTCAGGAGGAAAATAAGTCATTCTAACACTCCCACTTCCTATGAATCAGACAAGAACTGATTAGTATTCTAGTATTTCATTCATGCACTGATTTATTTCATCAAAATATATGCAGTGAATATCAACTATGAACTAGGTAGAATGAAATTGTTCCCCTTTATGATAATTAAGAAGAGGCCCTTGAATATGAAGCTCCAAGGATCTGGAGTTTAGTAAGCATAAAATAGCTGAACCTAGATGAAAACTTCTTTGAATTTTAACTTCAGAGTTTATGTGAATTTGTATCCTATATTATATTTTTATTTGTTTTAATAGAATAATAATGTCTATGTAATAGTTATCAGTTGTTGTTAGAAGGCTTCATTGCTTCTCTCCAAACTTATTTTCTTCTATTTGTGTACAGAGTCTCATTCCCAGTCTTCACTTCAGTTACGTGTGACAACTTAAATGCTACTCAACAGCATATGAGCCTTTTCTAGACCTTTTTTTATATACCCAATTTTCTAGGTCTTTTCCCCTTTGGCTGACTTTATTCAAAACAGCACAGAGACTTCTGAAGTCACATTTTATAGATGACAGAGCCACAATATAGAAGGGGCCTGCGTCCTTGAATGGTACAATGAAGGAAACCTATATGACAATCCCACCACTACATTAGTGGGGAAGAAAAATGACTGAGTCATTAAATATAGTGGGTTTGTTATAGCAGCTACCCTTACCTTAATAATATAACTATTTGATTCATCCTTAAAATCTTTGAGGAATCATTGATATGCCAGGAAGATGTGATGTGTTTTTCATAGCTTCAGGCAACCAGGCCTAGATGGTATGCATATGGCCTCCTTTTTGAGAAGTGCGGCATATCACCATGATGCCACTCTGGTATGCGTAATAATTCTGACCAGCTGTAGGTAGTAAATAAAAGTTCATTCTCTTATATGTGACCACAATGTTAGTCCCAGAGCCCATGGAGTCTCCTCAGATTTTCAACAACAGATCCCCTGTGACCTAGTTTAAGAAACCATGAGGAAACAGCCTGGAAGCCAGCCCAACAAAGCCAACAACAGGCCCTCCTCAGGAATGACAAGGCCCTGTTATTGCCACTACCAGCTGCCATGCTTCAGTGCTAGATGTTAGGGCCCCTCCCTTTGTACTACCTTTCTATAAGGTAATATAGATTCTTTCATTCACAGCATAGTTGTTTCTGTAGCTAATGTTATTTGGCCAAAAACCAATGTGATTATTTAGACAGTCAATAGTGCAATGTCCCACCCTCATAGAAACATAGATTTTTAGACATAATAAAAGATCTTAGGGAGTACTTAGCCTCTCTGTTATTGTACATAAAGAACATGAGATACTGAGAAGTCCAATGACTTGTCATAAGCCACTTAGTTATTGGCAGAGTTGACACTAGAACCCAAGGGTTCTGGTAGATTCTAAAGCAATGTTCTTTCTGATATCCCATGATGTCTGCATTCTTGCATAAAAATATCTGCCTGAACATCATATATCCCCAGAACTTCAAACAAGACATAACTGTAAGCATCATTATTTCAGCCCAATCCTTTGGTAAAAGGGAAAGTAAATAGAGCCCCCCTTCCACTCAAGGCAGAGGAAATATTACCAAATGCCAGTTATGGATTTAGATGTTCTGGTGGAAAAGACTGATGGTATGACAGGTTCCTTGAAACACAGTTCATGCTCTTAAACCACTATTGATCTAAGTTCTGCCTTCTCTTTTATTTTTCTTTCTTCAATGTCCCCAGGTATTTCACTCCTCATTCATTATTACTGAGGGTTTCTTCTTCTGCTATTCTTTTGAAGCCTCATCATTCTGAAATGTCACCTATACCAGTATTTACTTTGGCTTGCAAGCAGTTTCCCTTCACAATGGCCTATCCTGCTCTGTAACAGTTTGTTCAGTTGGTTGGTTTGTCAACTGAGCTGTTTGATGATAAAATACTGATATGTCACCTGTTTATATGTTGCCATGTCACTTTCTAAGTGGGTGACTTGAAAATAAGAGTTTATTATTCTCTGGATCACTTCTATTGTCTGTGTAAAGTTCTTTCTGGGCAATCCCACTGGTTGTTGATTGACGTCAAAAGACTCTAAGCTCTTGTATCCTACTGTTTTTTGTTTCTTCTTAATTTCTCATAGTTCCACCTGATCAGGAAATACCAGTTTTTCTGCCTTCATAATGTGGGATAGTTCATCACTGAAAGCTGCCCTTTTCTTTAGCACCACTTTACCTTGAATTTGTCATTACCCCTTGTTAATTTATTTTAAAATTTTTTAAAGAGATGCTAATGCTTTCAGAAATGACATGGTATGGTAGTATGTCATATTGAATATTATAATTGACCATGCTTTGTCCCATACTACTCTACTAGACATGAGGCTTCACTGTACTGGACATGAGACTTGTTCTTTTGCAAAAGATAGCCAAAACACCATGATACTTTCTAGAACCCACTTCATTTTCCTTTTATTGCTTTTTGACTGCTCATTTCTCAATTTAGGGAAAATTTCAAATTTCACTTTTCCAAGGTCAATGAAAGTCCCCGTTGAAAACAACCTGCTTTTACATCCATTGGGGTTTACCGCCCTCCTTCTTATTTAACAAGTAGAGATGTGCCAGTTCCTTGTCTTCTTTCCATTTTGTCCTCTTACTGCTCCTGCTAGTCACTGCCTCTGCTACTTGTCCAGGTTTCCCCACAGAATGTCCTGTCCCTTCTGATGGCCAAAAGGCTCCTGTCTCATCTTGAAAGCTCGCCTGCTTTTCTCTTGCCTGCAATTTGCTCTTCTCCTGATTGTCCAGTTCTCCTCACTGCTCTCTATCCCCACTACCTCTCTCTGGTTTCTCTCCCATCCGGCCACCATGTTTCCAAACATGGAAACAGACTTTCAAAGATTAGCAATGTCTACGGACAAAACAGTGGCTCAGGCACATTCCTCGGGCTCCTGACATTGCGCCCTGTGCTGGAAGCTCTAGTGTATTTGTACTACAACCCAGGGATTCTCTCCTACTCTTGCCTACTCTTGACCTGCCTTCTTTGCAGGCTCCTCTGTCCCTTCTCACACCAACTTTGAGATTCCCCTGGTACAGCTTCTGCCCTCTGAATCTCTCTAAATATACCTGGGCAACTTCGTTTACATTATCGCTACACAGTAGAATATCTAATGTTAAGGCCCACCTTGGCCCCCCCAAAAAACTGGCTGCCCCTGGACATTTCTCTGTTAATGGGGTCACCACTTCCTAAATCAGAGAATCTCAAAATTTCAGAATTATCTTACTTTTACTCTCTTTCTTGTGTTCAGTCATGAAGTTCTATGTTTCTTCTGTACAACATCTCTTAGCTCCACTCCTGTTGTTTTTATTTGTATTATCACAATTATAATCTGGACATGTAGCTGCTCCTGTGAGATTTAATGTGACATCTTCTGAAGTACTGTTCTTGCCCGTAACTCTACCTGCTCCTCCATACATCCTACACATTATTATGCTTTCATCCTTTCTTATGACAGTTTTTCATTAGGTCGCTGTATATATCAAGAACCATCCCTGAGCTGGGAGTGGTGGCACACATGTATTCCCAGCTGCTTGGGAGGTTGAGGCAGGAGGATCGCAAATTTAAAGTCAGCTCAGCAATTTAGTGAGGCCCTATGCAACTTAGTGAGACCCTGTCTCGAAACAAAAAATTTAAAAAGAACTGGGGGTGTGGTTCAATGGTTAAGCACCCTGGTACCAAAAAAATAAATAAATAAAAGAAAACCATCCCTGATAACCTGATAACCTAGGGATATAAGTCATTCACTGAAGTTTCCTAATTTGCCATTTACTAAACAACACTGTACTGAACAATTTATTCACGTATTTTATCAGTTAATTCTCGCAAACTCACAACTCCAAGGAATAATTATAATTAGTCACATTTTATAGAAGAAGAAATTGAAGATTAGAAAGATACTCTAATTGAACCTGGGCCTTGCATATGTTGGCAGGAGCTCTATCACTGAACTGAACTGCATACCCAGCACCACCCTCATTTATTTATTTATTTATTTATTTTTGAGACAAGGTCTTACTGAGTGACCCTAGCTAGCCTTGAACTAGCCTCAAACTCCGGAGTAACTTGTAATTTTGTAATTTTTCTGCCTCAAACTCTAGAATAGCTAGGAACAGGCATGTGCCAAAATGCCCAGCCAGAGAGATACTTTCTTACCCAAGTATCCATTTGATTCCAGTCTACTTTTCATAGGACAACTCTTCATTGTTCCCTTTCCACAAAAACATACCTGGCATGTCCTCATCTTTGTGTTTGCCACTTCTTTATCTCCACCTATATGAAAATCTTTGGGGATCCATTCTAGACCACTAGAGTCCACATGCCTTTCCCTCCTTCTTGGACCTTTATTATCTGCATCACTCATTTGGTTCTCAAGCAAGTGCTTCTTGTCAATGTATCTTGTAATGTCATCCTGCATTGACATTCCACTTGAGGCAATAAAGCAATGCGCATTTGTGTATATCATCTCATTAACTAAATTGCAAGGAAAGAAACTTTGCTTACATCTTCTACTACTGTAACTCAGTACATGCTTATTAAGCACATACTTATTCTATGATGGCAACATGAGTTTATTTACTGCCTACCTATGAACAGCAACGTATGTTCTCTTAGATAATATGAATCCTGCAATTGTGATCTAGCTGCCTCAAGAGGATGGAAATTAAGAGGGGTAAATATTTCCTAAAGAGGTTTCAAGATAAAAAAAAAAAATCCAGATGATGACTAATTACACACTAAGTATACATCTGTTTTAAAGTTCTGTAATTCAAAAATGAATGACTACTATTATATTGCTCAGTTTAAATTCCCTCCTTGCCTTCCTAACATGAAAGTAACCAATGAGATGGACCATTTTTCAGGCATTAAAAACTTACTGGGGCTCAAAAGAAACCACAGTAGACATTCAAAGAATCCAAAAGCAGAAGTAAAATAAATATAGAATATTTAACCTCTCTTTCAATTTCCCTTTGGTGGGTTTTAGTAAAATTTGGTATTTCAGGAGTAGAATCTCTGATTGACGATAAAGCAGTGTTTTGAAGGTGAGGGAAAAGCAGCTTCGTCCAAAGTCTACAGCGTCTTCATAAGCTAAACACCCCTAATAAATATTACATGAAAATATTCTTTCAACACATTGTAATATATTGATTTGTTAGGAAATTGGCCAAAAGAGTGAATTAATCATGTCATTTAATTGCCACTATTTTGTTGCCACTCTTCCTTCCTTCCTTCACCCAAGTTTGTCCCTGTCTTTCCTCCTTACTGTCATGGCCTCAATTGAAGACTTCTTTCTTCACTTAGGTTTCTCTATAAACATCCACCTAGTCTAGGCTTCACCCTTCAAATCAAACCTCCTCAGAGCCCCCAAGGAAAGACCTTCTTAATTTCAAGTTTAAAATTCTCCACTCCTGTCATACTAAACTCCTATGGTTTTCACTTAGCTTCCTGAAGTTTCTTCAGGATGAAGTTCAAACCGTTGAGCTGGCACATGAAGCCCTTAGCCACCTGGCTCTTGCTTTTCTCTCCAGCCTTATCTCTTTGCATTTCAAGTCTTCCTCCTCGTATCTGAGCCTCTCATGTTTAGAATACCAAGTCTTTTTATTCTCTTGCCCTGTAAGATACCCTAGTTTGGAACCGAAATGCAAAAATATATGCAAACCTTAAATCGCAAATGAATGCAAAAGCATGCAAGAATTTCCCTGTGCCGGTGGATGAACCTCCAGTGTGTGGGGTTGCTTGCTGAAGCCAGTTATCTAAGTTTGATATTTCCCATGAACCTTTTCCCCCCTCTATAAATCTTTTCCTTAGAAAGGAAAGGCGCCTGGCTCACAGCAAAGTGGTTAACATGAAATCAACAAGCTCTTTAGGGATTTTCCCATCTCTATGGTACAGAGAACAAATTCCTACTGTTTGTCAGGTTTCTGTGAACTTATATAAACAAGTTTCCCAGACATTAAGGTACAAAACTCAGATGTAGTGATAGAAAAACATCATAGTACAAAAAGGCATTCAATTCTCTTGGAAACACTGCGCTTATTAAAGGCCTAAACACTAGGTACAGAAAGTTCAGTAATCCTTTTCCTAAGGGCAATAATAGTTTTTACATTACAAAATAAAATGGTTGCTCTTTATTTGAGAGCTGAAAATAAAGTACCATTTTGGAGAGGAAACAAAATGTAACTGAGTCAAACACTGAAGGGAGGTCAGTCCTTTTCACTTCTCAGCAACCTCAATCCAAAAGTATTCACAACACAGCCAGCTTTGACTTTTAATTTTCCAGGTCAAATGTTTTTCCCATTGGTTGAGATTCTGACTTAATCACAGAAACCCATCAACTCACTTCATTCTTGGCTACTTTAGCTATCCCTGCAGGTCCTACAGGGGAACCAGGCCTCTGTACCCAGTTCAGCGTCATGACCAGCCTTTGCCTCAGAATCCATCACTCACCATGTCCTTGTCACACAGCCATACCGATAAGCAATAAAATATACCTGAGAGCTGTGTCCTTCCTTGGGAAGGAAACAGGGAAGGAAACAAAAAGACCATGCTTTAATTTACTTCATATAAGGCATCTCACATATAAATCACACTTAAAAGTAGTTATTGTTGAAAGTAGTACATTCTACTACCATATTGCAGCCGAAAACACTGAGCCCCACAATGAAGTGTTCTACCCAAGCTCTTAAAATTAGTAAGTGGCAGAACCAGGATATAAACTGATATTTGAAAAACAGGTTCTTTGCCTTCCATGCCAGTTGCTTCCCAGAAAAAAAGCATGGGCCTGTTGTGACACAATTAATTTCTAGGGAACATCACATATAAATAGGGACACTGATTCTCTTTGAGTCTTATGGCCTCCTTACACCTTGAGTAATGAAATGGGTTGTGCAAAGAATAGGGTCCATGTCTCAGTGTTTCCATTTCTGTTCCCTGGTGAGCATTATTGCAATGATACTCTAAGTTCTAGGTTTAGATTTTTAGAAATTAGACCTTAACAAATACCACCAGGGCAAGGCCAGGCAGTAATGTGAAGTATCAAGGTATCAAAATCAAAGCACCCCTGATCCCCCATTGCACAATATCTCTAACCTCAGATGAAACCCTTTCTTCCAGCATTGCATTGTGATGAGCAAGAAAGTTCCAAGGAATTACCCTTGTATTATCTCTAGCAATATCACAAGATCAGATGACAATCCATGATGGCCTTCTCCAACTACTCATTTATTAACTACTGGTAAATTAAAAAGTTATTATTTCTTGGCACCAAAGGCCAATATGTCATGGGCCTTTTGTTGTTGTTTAGAGATCTCATCCCAAATGGCCCTCCGAAGACATTCATTCATTCCACAAGGCATCTACTGCATATGCCACACTGTGGTAAAAATAAAAAAGATATACACACTGGGCTTCACCTTCAAATCTTGCCACAGGTACATCTGTATTGTTCTCGCCATACTATACACACACATGATCGCCCATCTAGAACACTGTAATCATCTCCTAATTGAACTCTGACATCTTTTGAAACTGGAAATCAAACTACTGCATGCCTCTACTTAAGATCTTCCAAAGACTGCCCATTGCAATTACAACAGAAATCAATGGCAGGACCTTGCTGTGTAATACCTGCACGGTCCAACTCCTGCTCTCCTGCCCTCTGCTCCAGTGATATTGGGACTTCATCCTAGATGTTCCCTCTGCTTGGAGAACGCTTGTCCTGAATCTTCACACCTCAGTCTTCCCTCATCATTCAGTTTAATGATTCCATGTTGAACTCTAAAATAGTTTTCCTCTTTTAGAGAATTCAGAGAAAATGTTTAGAGAAAACTTACTTCATTTGTTTTGCTGATTACAATGTCGGTGCTTTGAAGATAGGGAATTTATTGGCTTTGTTTATCACTGATGCCATAGCTGAGGCAGAGTCTGGCTTATCAAGGTGCTCCATAAATATCTGCTGAATGAATCAGAGTAGTATACCTAAACACATGAAAACATAAACACATGAAAGGTTAAATAAAAACAGAAAGTACCAATAGAATGTATGTCACAAAATATTTTTTTTTATGATTCAAGTAAGAGACAAAGGATAAGCCAAGTGTGGTGGTAACACCTGTAATCCCAGAAACTCAGGAGGTGAAGGCAGGAGCATAGAGTGTTCAAAGCCAACCTCAGCAACTTAGCAAGGCCCTAAGCAACTCAGCAAGACCCTGTCTCTAAATAAAAATTAAAAAGGGGTGTGGGTCACTGATAAAGCACCCCTGTGTTTAATCCCTGGCACCAAAAATAACAAAGAGAGAGATAATAAATTTTGAGGACTGAAGAGGATGTAATAATGCTATTACAGGAAAGAAAGAAGAAACTCAGGCAACATTTTAAATGCTCTTATCAAAACCTTTAATGTAAATATTATTTATTCCAACAATTCCACTTTTAGGTCTTCATACCAAAGATATGCTTCTACGTGTTCACAAAGGAGGAACCACAGAGTTCTTCATGGTAGCATTGTTTGTTATAGCAACAAGTTACAAAATCTAAATGGCTTTTACAGGAGAATGGTTAAAAGAAATAATAGGGGACTGGAGGTGTAGCTCAGTGGTAGAGGGCTTGCCTTGCTTGCACAAGGCTCTGGATTCAATTCCCAGCACTGCAAAGAAAGAAAAAAAAAAAGAAAGAAAGAAAAAAAGGAAAGAAAAAGAAGTAATGGTATTTTCTCCACCATGAAATGTAATGCAGATGTTAAATGAATGATCTCCTGCACAATTTCAAGATATATTTTCCATCAAATAAGTAAACAACAAAAACAAATTAAAAGGCAGTGATCCAATTTTTCACATAGGATGATCAAAACAAAATAGCATACATCTGTGTATTCACTCATTTGTTTTTAGTAAAAGATCCAGGAGATGATTCACTGAATTGCTAATGATGGTTACTTCTGAGTGGAGAGAGTATGAAGCAGAACTGTTATTTTAATATGTTGTTTGAAGTACTGTTATTTTGATATGTGATTTTAAACACTTGTATTGATTGAATCTGGACTTTTATCATCTTAGCTTAGGAACAAATTTGATTCAGACAAGGAAGGATTATTATCTTACTTACACTCAAATTAGAATTTAAAAAAGGATCACTGAACACGGTGCTGCATACCTGTAATCCCAGTGATTCAGGAGGCTGAGGCAAGAGGGTCGCAAGTTTGAGGCCAGCCTCAGCAACTTGGCAAGACTCTGTCTCAAAATAAAAAATAAGAAAAGAGTTGGGGGTGTGACTCCGTGGTAAAGCACACCTGGGTTCAATCCCCAGTAACAAAAATAAATAAATAAATAAAAATTCAAATTAAAAAGTTTAAGTCACATGACATCCTAATTATCTACTAGCAAAGTCAAATAAGTTGAAGTTAAATATTTTTTTCTACACTATAGCTCTGCCTATCAAAGCTAGGAATATTTAGTAATTTGGGAAGAAATGGGTTGGAAAAACACATCAGATGTTCTATGAAGTGGTTAAACTTGAGCTAGGCATTGAAAAAGATGTTGTATTTGAAGAGTTGCCGATGAAGTAACCCTGGGAAAAGGCAGCTACCTCATCAGATTCATGGGAATATGAATATGCACAACAGATTCAGTTATTTTTTAACAGAAGTAGTATATGTGGGTAAAGTCAAAGAAGAAAATGCCCAAGACTTTCAATATTATATTTATAAATCTGTTTTTTAGATTATAATGAAAGAAATTATTAAATCAATAGGTAAAATCAAATCTAAATAAGGCAAATTGTTGAAAAATGCTAAGGTAAACCATGATCTTTCTTCCTGGTGGGTAATATTTCTCAAGTCATTGACTTAAACTAGTCACCAGTTGGCCTCAGCCAAGGCTTAACAGAACATGTCTAGCTTGGAGGTGGTTGGAATCAATCTCATTTCTTGAGGTTCTGAACATAGCAGTGAGGAGAAGCTGAGTTGGATATATAAAAAGAAGCAATGTCTTCCAGAAAATGTCTTACGTTTGAAGATCTGAAAAATGCAATTTTTAAAAATTTTAACATTATTGAGAGATAATTCACATACCATACAATTCACATATTTAAAGTGAAAAAAAAATGTGCTTTTTTTCTATTTATTTATTTATTTAATTATTTATTTTGGTGATTTTATATATAGTAGTACCCCCTACTCATGGGGAATATGTTCTAAACCCTGACAGATACCTAAACTGAGGATGGCACCAAACACTACATAAACTATGTTTTCTCCAATACATACATACTTATCGTTATGGTTTAGATGTGGTGTCCCCCAAAAGCTCATTGTGAGACAATGCAAGAAGGTCCAGAGAGGAAATGTTGGGTTATAAAAACCTTAACCCAATCAGTAAATTAATCCCCTGATAGGGATTAACTTAGTGGTAACTGAAGTGGTAGGATAAGGCTGGAGGAGGTGGGAATTGGGGAGTGGCTTTGTGTTATATATTTGTATCTGGCAAGTGGAGACCTCTCTCTTTGCTTCTGGATCGTATGAGCTAGTTCCCTCTGCCATACTCTTCCACCATGATGTTCTGCCTCATCTTGAGCCCCAAAGAATGGAGCCTGCTATCTGTGGATTGAGACCTCTGAAACCATAAGCCCCTTAATAAAATTTTCTTCCTTTAAAATCGTTCTGGTCAGATCTTTTAGTCACAGCAGCAAAAACACTGACTAAAACAGAAATTGGTGCTGAGAAGTGGGGTTGTTATTGTGACTAACCTGACCATGTGGACCAGAAGCTTTTTGAGTTTTTTGGAATTGGTGGGAGGAATTTTGAGGCATTTAGCAGTGCAACCTGGAAATACTTTAGATTGTTGTAAGTTGATCTTAATGGCTGATTCTGGTGGGAGCTCAGAAGACCAGCAAAGTCACAGGGGATAGAGAAAAATAATTAGAAAGGTTGTTCACTCCAAATCCATATTTCAGTAAGTATCTTAGTGAGCCAATATGGGCTCATTTCCCAAACTGATAGTCCTAGTCTTAAAAGGAGGGGAAATGCAGAGACAATTTTTAAGTAATACAATACCAGGACCTGTTTAACATAACTTGCCAGAAAATGATACAAATGAAGTTAAATTACCAGACTGTTGACCACAATTCTGTTTATTGAAGCCTAGAATATTTCATTAGTTAATATGTCACAGAACCGGGTGCAGTGGCACACACTTGTAATCTCAGCTACTCAGGAAACTGAGGCTGGAGGATTGAAAGTTTGAGGCCAGTCTCAATAAGACTTGGAAAGACCTTCTCTCAAAATAAAAAATAAAAACGACTGAGGATGTTGCTCAGAGGCAGAACATCCCTGGGTTCAATTTTCAGAACCACACACACACACACACAAATGTTACTGAGATGTCAAAACTTAAGTTGAGAATTTTTTATAGCCCCCAAAGAGTCTCCAGTCCTGACTTTCTGAAGTATTCAAAAGAATTACACTGTGTTTTCCATCATATGGTCAGAAGTAATATTTTGTACAATTCAAACATTTTCACCTGGGAAGACTTCTTATTTTTACACTATTTTTTCCCCTCATCAGATTTGATAATTCAAGAAAGGTCACTTTTGGACAAAGGGTCACGGAAAACTGTTCCGGCATCTTGGCCTTCCAACCTCACATGTTTAGGAAACACGCTGAAGTTAATGTTAGCCCGCCCAAGTTGAAGTTCTGACTCAAATGTTGCCAGCTGCAAAGAAAGTCTCCTTCATCTAAACTTTTGCACCTTTCAGGACAACAGAAGTCTAACTCTTTGGAGATAAGACAAGGAAAAACACCTAGAAGTAACTTTTCCATGAGCCTGATTTTCCCTGGGGAGAAAGACAAGGTGATCCTCTTTCTCAATTCTGTAGATAAATTGCCATTGGCTTGAAAGGAAGAGAGGTTTGTGTGTCACTGGAAAAATCTACACAATATGGCAGATAGGCATGCAGGGTGCCCATTGTTAAGAAGGGCTCCCTCTGTCAAAGACTGTGTTGCTAGGTGGTTAATAAATAAAAACAAACAAGATTCTCTGCAGAGGAACCGAGTCTGAACATGACTTCTTGAACAGGGAAATCAATAAAATGCCAGTTAGTGAGGTAAGAAGAATGAGATTAAACATGCAAAGTTTACTTGTATTTTTTTTTTTTTAAAAGAAGTAATTACACAAAGACGGGCACAGTGAGAAGTCAGTGGTGTAGAAAATGGGAGACCGGGAAGATGAGAGGAAGTTTGCTTTAAAGGTGGAGTTGGAAGACTTGAAACTGTGACACCACCATGCACGTATTTGTTCCTCGGCAATCTGTTCTGGGGAATGGCCCTAGGGCCTTGGTACACAAATCAGCTATTTGTAGAAAAACCAAACTTTGCAGATCAAATCAGATTTCTCACAACTTCCTGCAAGAGACCAGGACAACAGCTCCATGAATGAGCTGTGACTACGATCACTCTGGAAGTCTCACACGGGTATGCAAAGGTGTCGCCTTAGACAGCTCCCCATTGGCTGCAGAGGAGAAGCCAATTCCTTGGCAACCTGGTATTCAAGACTTCCATCAATCACACTCCAACCATCTCTCCCAAGGGAATTCCTGCTACCCTCTGATGCAAACCAATTGCTTCATCTATCCAAGCTGGTGGGTTCAATCTTAAGACACCTGCTGCACCTGCCCATCTGAAACACTATCCTTGCATGTCTCCATCTTTCCCAATCTGCTTGATCCTTGAGAAATTTCTCAAGTCTTGCCTCCTTCCTGAGACTTCCTAACTCACTCTTTAGCCTAAAGGCATCTTTCCATCCTAGTGAGTATCCTCTATGCTCCAAGTGATGGCCAGCCCTGTGTGGTTCATTTTATGGTTATGTGTTTTATCTGTCCAATCTGACTCTATGTTCCTTAGGAAAGAGAATAAGAGACATTCATTCATGTTTTTATCTCCCTCAGGGCTTAACATGTAATCAGTGCTCAATAAACGTTTACTGATGGCTTCATAAAGATTGAAAAAGAAAAGACACTGTATTAGGAAGATGCAACTGCTGAGAAAAATGCAAAACAATAGCTGAGCATCCCAGTTTCAATAGGAGACCCTTTCACACAAATGTGCAGAGAGCCAGATTGACACAGTTCTGCCACCTTCAACAAGTGGCTTCCAAGGTCAATTCAGGACTTCCAGCCCAGCCAGTCAGAAGAGGGGAGAGTGAGTTCCTGCACCAGACACTTTCCTCTGGGATGTAAGTGTGAAGGTGCACACATCCCTCTTGAGCACATTTTCTTATCTAAGGCCTAGCTGCAAGGGAGGCTGGGCATTGAAGTCTCAAGTTAGGCAAACACATCCCTGCTGTTACTTTGTTACAGGAATAAAAGGGGGAAAGTGGTTTTAAACAACCAGGATGCCTCTTGTAATCTAGGGATGAATCTCAACTCTCCCTGCCCAGATCTCACTTCAGAGTAGCTGTGAACCACATTTTGAGGATATGAATCCAACAGAATCAGCGTTCCCTCTCTCCATCCCTTGGTAGAGAAAGAAACCCCTGTCCCTAACCTTTTCATGTTAGCCCAAGTGACAGATGACTCCTGCCACTAGTTCACATTCATGATCTGAAACAAGTGAGGACCACACCTGGTGCAACGTATCAGAGATGATGAAAAGTCCTGTGCCTTTTGCTTTCCAGAACTCTTATGTCACCAGAGCCACACAAGCTCACTCATCTCTGTACTAGATGTGTCTAGACCAATGGCCCCAGATCAGTCACCCATATTCAAAGACAACCCTTCTATTACTCAACTTTGATTCAATTGTAAAATGCTTACAGATTGTGCACTATGAGCAAGGCACAATGTGGATACTGGGATTTTTAAAAGGTCACAATTCTTGCCCAAAGCGTGGGTGAGAAGCCCATGAAGAAGACAAATATGAGTAACTAACTCTACTGCCAAACACATCTGGGCACAGCTAACTGAAGGCAGAGTGCTCTGAGACTGTAGCCAGAAAAGGAGTCAGTTCTAAGTATTTAGTCAGGGAAGACTTCAACAGGTATTTAGATAAAAATGTTTCCTGGGGGAGGTGGCATTTGAACAGAATCTCCAAGGAGGATGAGCAGAATTTTAACAAGTGGTAAAGAAAGAAATCAAAGATGTGGACGTGCAAGCATGGATCAGACAGCACAGAGGTCTATTGGGATGGATGCAGGGTGCAGACACAGACTCAGGCATGAAGCAGGTTCCGCAGGAAGGGATTTGAATGAAGGAAAGATCTCAACGGCACAAGGGGACTGGGAATACCTGAAGACTGCAGGGACTGAATCAATTCCGTAGAAGGAAGACAACTCTTCTGATGGTGGGAAGATAAAAGGGAGAGGCAGAAAGATCAGTGGATGCTCATAATAACACAGTTACCAGGTGCTAACTAGTCAAGCACCATAAGTCGTTTATTTGCATGTTCTTATTTAAGAAGAAAGTCTTATTACTGTCCCCATGTTACAGATGGTTAATGACAGAACTCATACACTAAACCCGAAGGTAGGAGTTGACCCTGTTCTATTCTAACTGCAGAGCAACAAGTGCTTTGCCAGGGCACCACTGTTCAGTAACCCTTCTGACAAGGCAGTAGTTCATTAGAGAGAGACAGAGGGCACTGAATAGATGTACCAGTGAGGGATCAAAACAAGACTTGAAGGACAACAACTTGAAGGAGTTTGAAAAGAATAATAAACTATGCTTAGACCCACTGAGTTTTAAATGACTGGAAAAGAAAACTACAGGAACTGCAAACCATCCATGGGAGATTTGGGGTCCAGGAATTAAGGAGAAACACAGAGTGGCAACTTATGGTGTTCCCATTTGCTGATGCCATACCTTTCCACTAAGCACAAGGAAACGGCAGCATCTGACCTACCAAGGCAGGAAAGCAAGTAGCTGCCTGAACTAGCTCTAATCAACCGATTTGGAAGAAAAATTCGACTTGATTGACTGACCTGCATTATACTGACAGCAATAAATCCTTTTGGCCAAACAGTATTTGGTTCGAGTTTAAAGGTTTGCTCTGTATTATCACTTTGCCTACCAAAATATCCATATATCTTGGGAAAGTATCAGAAATTATGTTTTTCCTTTCACAGAATGGAATGTAAAATACCCACTGAATCCTCCTGGATGGCGCCTGGGTGAATGTTCTCCTTGTTATTTCATGTAAGCTGCTAAATATCTAGTACAGTAAAATTATGGGCTCTTTGCACAGAGAGTTTCCACTTGGAGCTTCCTGAGCACCAAGGCAATAAATGTGATGCAGAGCCCTCTGTTTTACAAGGCAGGTCCAATTCATGCTAGCATTTTCCCGGTCAGTGGTCAACAGTCCCTAAGAGAAACTTCTTTCTATGCCCCAAACTAGGAGGACTCAATCGAAACAGAAAGGCAGCCCCAAATTCAGATAGACAAAATGACAAACCAAAAGCATCTGTACATGTGAGACTTTTCTTTATAAAACCTCCAAAGCACTGGCAATTAAAACTATTTCAGGCTGTCACTCCATGACCTTCACTGACCCAGGGACTGCTTTCTCCTGCAATGAGCCACCCACATTACAAAGTCAGAACGACTCCTTTCTCTTTAAACTCTTTCCACTTACCTCCAGTGTGTATTTCAAGTTTTTCAGGTAAGCCATCTGGGTCCTCAGCTAAGCGATGAATGGAAGTGGGAGGGTGGGGGCAGACCTCAAATGCTTTAAAAATAAAAGACACACACACACACAAAAAAGCAACTGTTCCTTTATTCATCTGTACTAACTTTCTCACCAGATATAATGAACAAATACAAGTAAGACGTTAAGGTCAATAGCTTTATCAAAGTGCAGAGCTGTCAGGTTATAGAGGGAGGATATTTGCCAAATCAGAATGCATGAACTCTCAGTATAGAAACTAGAACATGAATTAAGCTCATATCACTCAAAAAGAGCTGAATGCATCTGAAACCAAAGTACACTGTCAGCCACCTCCTCTCGCTCCAGGCGCTGATGCCTTGATTAGCTATGCAAGAAGCTACCTGCTATTTTAGAATTATATGAAGTCACCTCAGGGTATCTACAAGCTTCTCACGCACAAGATACTGAATTTTTTTTCCTCCTTCTTGGCTTAGAGAACAGTTGTTGCTACATCCAGGTAAGTCCTATATCATGGATTGTTATTGCATAAGATGTCATTAAAGCTTCTAACCTGCTCGCAGAAGAATCGGTCTGCAAACAATAATGGTTTGTTGTTAAGCCCCCCAAAGACTGTAAGACATCTTGCTTTTTCTTTTTCCCCCCGGTAGTATTTCCCTAAAAGATTAAGGGACTGAAAGTTAAAATTTATAAAAAGAAATAATTTATTTTTCTAATACAAGTTCCTCCTTGCCCCGTTTTTTTAAAATAAATTACCTTCTCTCCTAAAAATAGCAACTAAATTCATAAGAACAAAAGAATAGCTCACATGATAGGTATCTACGAATGACGCTGCCAGTGTACACAGTATTATAGGTGCTGTGCAGTTCGACATGTTTCTACCTGAGGTTCACAGATTCTGTTTTGATACTAAACTGCTTAAAAACATTTTTCCATGAAAATGTGATCACGAACGTGAGGGACTGACAGCTCAGTCTTCCAAAGCCAAGGTTAACAAGGGCTTTTGTATATTTTCCCAAGTAAATACATTAACGTGGCTAACCTTTGACCTCTGTCGTCCTTGATCTTCCAGCCCCACGCTTCTCCTGGAAAGGGTGGAACAATTCTTGGCAAATCGAGCTGTGCCAAAAGGAGGTTTGAACACTCACTGTGGTTTAGACCGAAACCGCCTTAAATCACCCACCTTTCATCTTCCAGATTTCCAGAGTGTAACTTTGCAAACTGTTCGTAGACTTCTCAGGCTTAACCTTCCCCCCACAAGTCTTGACTACTCATATAAAAGAGAAAAGCACCAGATTTCTGCTTCTGCTCATTTAGCTCAGAGGCATTTCCCAGCCCTCACTCCTGGTCCTAACCATTAAAAAGGACTTCTCGGAAGCTGAGTGTCGTCCTTTCCATTTGTGCCCCCCCCCCTTGCCCCTTCCTAGTGCTAGCAGCATAAATGGCCTCGAAATTCAATCTGCCTTGAGGCTCACAACTTCCTTTACTTCATTTGTAATTATTAAGCATGCAATTTATATTTTCAGGTGCAAAAGTTTCTCATGCAAATCTCTTTGACCTGAAGCAACTATCTTCAACCAATGTGCCTTAGAAACACCTTAGAAACAAGTCTACTGCTTACTCAAGAGATCCACAGTAAACACCACCACTGCTCCAAATCATCAGGCTGATTAGACATAGCAGAATCCAAGGCAAATCTCTCAGGGCCTATCATGGATGGATTGAACCGTGACCATACAGTAGGATTCACTTCTGTCTTTGGGGCTTATACACATAAAGTAGGAGACTAAAATCCTATGAGTCCCACTCCTATTTACACCTGACTAGTTACTGGTTCTGACTTTAGGCCATTCTAATCACATAAGTTGTGCAAAATGGATAGGAAATACTTTTGCTACATATATTTCAGCACATACATTTCATATATTTAACCAGATGCTCTGAAGCACAAATCTGAAATCAAATTTTTGCTTGGCTTGATTAGTGAAAGTTTGGGAGAGGGACATTTGAAACTGGAGACTTCTTTTGTGAAGTTACTGAGTTCCTGGGTGAGGCCAATGGTCCAGGACAGGAAGTTTAGTAGCCCAGGAAGATTACCCAGTTACAGCCCTTAACCTTTCCTTTTCAGTAGTGCATAGAAAAATATAAAATGCTAATGCTGAGGTAGAGAAGCCTCTAGTAGTCAGTTGGTACTTCCTTGGTTAATATGAGCTCAACTTCAGGGAACAATAAGTAAATGTGCTTGAAAGGCTCCCTTGCCCCTGGAATCAAAGAGAACACTTTGCTATGGCCTAGTTGCTTATTTATTCATTCAACAAATATTTATTTGCAATATACTAAGTTCTTGGGTATATGCATCATTACACTGGAAATGTTACGCTGTTATGCAGGAAACCCTAGCTAAATAAATGTTTGTTTCCTCTTTCTTCTCTCTG
This sequence comes from Sciurus carolinensis, assembly GCF_902686445.1. Lineage (NCBI taxonomy): Eukaryota > Metazoa > Chordata > Mammalia > Rodentia > Sciuridae > Sciurus > Sciurus carolinensis. Next base: position 67,589,069 of record NC_062217.1, on the reverse strand, counting down.
GGCAAATGTAACAACTAACTGACAATCATTTGAAGACTGACTAATTATATTCAAGTTATAACACAAATGGTTCTGGGAGGCTCCAAAACATTAATTTCTTTTTCAGGTTCCTTTACAAAGAACACTGACACTGAATTCAGGTCAAGATACCCTTCTGCACCTCAGAAGGGAAGCTCGTTACACTGCCTGAACATTTTCTTTACAGCACTTCTTGACACAGAGTATTATTCTTTTTAAAAAATTATAATAAATGTTTTTTCTCTTCAGTCTTCAGGAGTACTTGGTGCGTATAAATTGTTTTCTCTTTGCACTATACAAAGGGACATGACAGATTTGATCGGTTGCATTTTATTACAAAATCAACAGGTAATAATTACCTGGTGATTCATGATGAGGTGGAGAGCAGTTTTGGGGCTATCTAAAAAGGAAGAAAAGTTCATTGAAGTTCAGTTGTAGAAAACACAAATCCGAATGCTTAGGTTTTTAGAAATTGCTCAATTTCATGAAGTGTACATTACATTGCCCTAAAATGATTCTCACCGAGACTGTGAATTCAGACTGAATTAGTCATGTGAAGAGAGTAGATGAGATATAAAATGGGAATTCCACCATTCTTTGTTTACTACAGACCAGCAGGGATTGGGTTACAAGCGTTTATTATTTCTGAAGATGTACTCTTCTATCAATGTGACCAGGGTCTCCTCAAATTGGATACTACCTAAGAACAAGGATCCACTGGGTCACTGAGGAGTAAGCCTCAGGCGTCTGTGTGGAGCCTTGTCCTCCCTGGCTGCAGCCTCACTGTGAGATGTCACTTAGCTCAAACTGAGTAGGTGGGGCCAGAGGCTGAAAGGAGAAAGGATGGTTGGTGGGTCATCAGGTAAACACATGCTAGAAGTCCTTTCAAAAATGGATCGAGTATCTTTAATCCTGTATTCTGGCCTCCAGAAGATTTATGGCTCTTATTTTCTTTTCTCTCTTTCCTTGTAAGGTTTGCCAAAGTAGACTTCAACTCTGCCTCCAAGCATGCAAACACAGAGCTTTATCTTCCCTGATGAATCAGACGTGTGCCAAGTGAGAGCTTAAATGACAAAATTATGCTCCAAGAAAGGGAGAAGGTGATGGTCCAAAAGGCTGCAAGAAGCACCACTGTGCCCCCTCAAAAGTTAGGGTGTACACAATTAACATCTCGACCCTCCCTCCACACCTTACTCCTGATCCCTACCCTGCCCCCATTCTGCCCCGTTTCCATCAAAAATGGCACCTAGGCTGAGACTGATTTGATTTGTTTTGGATATGCCATCAGGAGTTGTACCCCACCACCACTGGTTCTGCTTTATCGTATTTCATGTTCATTGTTAGATCTTGTTTGGGTTTGTTTTTATTTTAATTTTGTTGTAAATAGATAATTGGCAATTATATGTATTTACAGGATACAAAGTGATATTATGATTTATGAATACAACACAGGATAATTAAATCAATCCATTTACATATCCATCACTACAAATACTTACAATATTTGTGTGTGTGTGCTGTGAGCATTTGACATCTACTCTTGGCAACTTTGAAATATACAATACACTATTATTAACTGTATTGATCACGCTGTGCAGTAGATCTAAAAAAAAAAAAAAAATTTCTCCTGCCTGAGATTTTTGTACCTTTTGACCAACAGCCTCTGGAACCGTCACCCTGTCCTGCTTCTGTGAGTTGAATTATTTCAGCTTCCACAAAGAAGTGAGACTATACCGTATTTTTTTTTTTCTGGGCCTGACTTATTTTACTTAACATATGTCCTCTGAGTTCATCCATGCTGTCCCAAATGACAGGGCTTTCGGGTCTGCTTTATTTTAAATGACAAAGAATTGTTCTGTCCACATGCTGTAGGCCTTCCCCTCCTTTAACCATAAACGGGTCAGCCTTCTACCAAACCATGAAGTAGATCAAGTGTGTCTCTGTTTCCCAGTCACCTTCATTTCTGAGTTGTTCTCCATCCCACCCACCACCAGCCTTCCAGAACTTCATACCACCCAGGCTTTCTCCAGTTATGGACATGGATGTCTGGATCACAGGAGACCTTCCTTTTCCCCTTCTTGGACCAACAATTATAAGAAAAGACATCCAAATTTCTCCTTCAATCCCAGATCTTTACCCTGGGTTGCAGAAATGCAGGTTGAACAGTTTGTTGGAAATCCTCACAGGAATGTCCAGCACACAGCTTCCGTTACAGCTGAGTCCCTTGGTATGGAGGAGCGGTGTGTCTCCTTCCCAGGGCACGACGCCAGTACCTCAGAGCTGCACTCTACCTTTCTCTTTCACTGCCAAGGTTAATTTTCAATTCCTGTCTATTCTACCACTTATTCAACCCATTCACAAGTATTTATGAAGTGTCTACTCTGTGCCAGGAATGTTTTTAGGCTCTTGGAATGTATCAACAAGAAAAATGAGAAAAGCTCCCTGCCATTGGAGTTTTAGAAGACCATTCCTAGTGAGAGTGATGATGGCCATGATAACGATGATAAACAAGTACTGTAAATAATGTCCTAGAACATGAGAAATGCAATGGAAATGCAACTTAAGTAGAACAGAAGTAAGAGGATGGGGAATGCCAGGGAGGATGAGCAGTGGTTGGTGACATTTTAAACAAAGAGTCAGGGAAGTAAGCTCATTGAGACATGGTGTTCAAGGGCAAGGGCATTAGCAAGATGGTATCTGGGGAAGACTTCCTGGTGGAGGGAAGAGCCTGTGCACAGGATCTACAATGGGGTTGTTTCTGATGTATTCAGGGAAGAGCACAGAAGCCAGTGTGGCAGGGCAGTGAATAATTAGGAGAGTGGCATAAGAGGAAACCAGAGAAGAACTAAGGCTGGTTGGTGCCAGGTCCTTTGCAAAACCTAAGAACTTGGCCCTTACCCTAAGTCTTATTGTAGATTTTGTTTTTGTTTTTGTTTTTGTACTGGGTATTGAACCTAGGGATGCTCAGCCACTGAGGCACATTCCCCAGCCCTTTTGATTTTTTTAATTTTGAAACAGGGTCTTGCTAAGTTACTTAGGGCCTCACTAAGTTGCTGGGGCTGGCCTTAAACATATAATCCTCCTACCTTAGCCTCTGGAACCTCTGGGATTACAGGCATGTGCCACCATGCCTGGTCACCTTAAGACTAATTGTAGGGGAAATGAGTTTTATAGGATTTAATATTTAACTTATAAAAATTATTCTTGGTATGATATTGAAAACTTACTTTAAAGGAGCAAGAATAAAAACAAAAAGACCAATTAGGAGGTTATTACAATAATCCAGTTAAAAGATAAGGCTAACATACATCCAAGTGGTTTTTATAGAGGTTTTAAATAGCCAAATGCTTCATAATCTTTGAAGGAATTCCAAGAAGATTTCTTCTTCCTATTTTTTTTTTTTTTTTTTTTTTTTTTGGCCCTGGGGATTGATCCCAGGGGTGATGTATCACTGAGCTACATCCCCAATCCTTTATTTTTATTTTGAGACAGGGTCTCCTTAAGTAGCTGAGGCTGGCCTCAAACTTGTGATCCTCCTGCTTCAACCTTTCAAGTTGCTGGATCACAGGCATGTTCCACTGCACCTAACTCTCTTTCCTTCTTGTGTTTTCTTTTTGTATTGAAATAGTTTTAAACTTACAAAAGAATTGCAAAAAAAGGAGAGAGTTCCCATATATCCTTCCTGTAGTTTCTCTCAATATTAATTTATGTAACCATCATGTAATATTCAAATCAAGGTGTTAACACTGATAAAATATTATTAACTAAAGGATGGACTTTATTCAATTTCTCCCATTTTTTTTTCCCCAACATCCTTTTTATGTACCAGTTTCCACTACAGGATCTCACACTGATTTTAGTAGTTGTATCTCCTTAGTTTCCTCTAATCTGTTCAATATTACCTGAAATCTTAAAACCTGGACACTTTTGAAGACTAATGGTCATTTATTTCAACCAAACAAGCCCACAGTTTGAACTTGTCTGATGTTTTCTCATGATTGGATTATGTTTTGGGCAAGAATATGTATATGATTTGTGTCTTAGATACATCCCATCAGAATACGTTCATTGTGTTTTATTGACTGATGGTATTAAATTCCAATGAGATTTCTTGACCATTTAAAATTTGAGGAATAAGAGGAGTTCAAAATGACTCCAAGGTCTTTGTTATGTGAAGTTGGAATGATAAGAGTTATCACCCAGGATGGGTAGAATAGGTTTAGGGGAAGATCAGTGTTCAGTTTTGAACATGTTAGGATGGCCGCTGAAGTGTCTATAAGATAGCCAAATGGAGGTCCCAAGTAGGTAATGGGATACACAAGTTTGGTGTTCAGCAGAGAGGTCTAGCAAGAGAGATAAATTTAGGAATTGTTAGCATAATTGGTTTATATAATTCTAAGATTAAATGAGTTTACTAAAGGAGAAAATAAAAATAGAGAAGTGAAGAATAAGAACTGGGCCCTGGGACATTCCAACATCAGAAAGTTGCAAGGGGGAGGTGGCAAATGATTTCTAAAAATAGTATCCAGAAAGGTAGCAGGAAACCCTCTTAACTGATGTTTTAATATTCTCCTCTCCATCTTTACTCAGTCATGGCTAAATATAGATCAATTTCCTGAAAATACTGTTCCACTCCTTTGGGTTTCAGTTTCCAGACTGAAAATGGAGTTTAAATTTACTTCTAATTTATAAATTTGTTATGAATAATTAGGGGAAACAAGACCTGTAAATTGTTTTGCATAGGGTGTAGCATGCGGTAAATGTCGGCTATTATTGTCACTGTTAGTTTTCTGTCTCTAGTAGACTGTGAACTTCTTAGTAACTGAGACAGTTTTGCTTTCTACTGCTGCATTTGGGCATCATTAATGCCAAATAAATAATTTTTGAATGAAAAGAAAGAAGAAAAAAATTAAGGGTACTGCTGAACCCAAAAGATTGGCTTCTTATGCAATTTCAAACACACTGACACCTAAGATAAAAGATAAATTTTGTCAAGGGTCCTTCAGTGCCTTTCAAAGCATGCTACCTGAATGACCACCGTGGTGTCAATATTCACACTATGTCTTGAATGGAGAGGAGCTGCCAGAGTTGGGGCCTGCCATCCTCTGAAACTTCCTCTCAATGCATTAATGTAAGAATTCACAGGCCAAATCCATCTCTAACATTGACAAGAGCTCTCTCAGGATTAGCTTTCAACTACTGACCTCCAGGAGAGAAGAACATGGTTGATCTTGCACAGATTTTTTTTTCCCTATGTGGTTGCATTTATGAACATAGAGATGAGGCCTCTTCTAATGCAATGGTGGAACAAGACCATCTCTTGAGGTCCTTTCTTAACAGACAACAAAGTGATGAAAAATGTAAATCGGTGTTATGTTTATGGTTCTACAATTAGATAGCTAAGTCAACAGGTAGAAGGAACACATTCCTACAGACCCTAAACCTGTCCTCCATCTGTGCAGGTCCTATTCAATGTGTATAGTATTAAATCTCATTGCTGTTGTATGAAGTATTAATATCAGCATATGTTTAAGAATTCATAGAACAAACATAGGGAGCCAAATCCTTCTGATCTAGATGAGTGTTTTTCCATTGTACCATGCTGAAAAATAAGATAGAAAATCTACTGCAAGTAGAAGAGAGAAAATCACTGTGGTGAGCTATGGGTAGGAAAAAAACCACAAGACTCCATGCTTTGGCCACATGGAGGGACTTCTAGATGGTTCCACTATTATACTCTTCTGAGTATCCATTTTGTCACTTGAATGTAATGATCTTCAACTAGATCGTTAATCCAGATATTCACGCCATAGATACTTATGATTTTTATCCTTAGGTCCATGTTACAAAACTTGCTTATTTTCAATGTTTTCTCTTTGACCAATATTGCAGCTTAAACTCCCTTATGAGAGGAGATGGGAGAAAGATTGAAACAATAAAAAACAGTGTTTTTCAGGGTTCCCTATATTGGCAGCAAGAGAACTAGAATCCAACTAATAAGGACCTTTTATTAATTAGTTTTATTTTCTCTTGTTTGGGGTTCCTCTTCACCATTTTACAGAGAGTACAGAGAAAAGCAAATGTATGTCATAGATTTAATCTCTGCCTCAAAAATACTGTTTCTAGAGTAACCACAGTGTAGATGTATTTGGGGTTTGATTAGCTCCATCTTCATTTACTTGGCTACACAATGAGAATTCTTATTTTTAATTATGACCTGGGGACACTGCAAGATAATCATTAAATATATTCACTAAACTGTACTTACTTGGGTAGAAAATTGGAATAACACACTTCAGAAAGTTTTTTAAGCAAGGGTTGAAATTAAAAAAAAGATTTTCCATTTAATCTTCAATTAATTAAAACTTGTATACCGTACCACACCGCTGCAGTTTGTGAAGGGAGATACCATAAAATGATAAGTATTTGTCTCCATATAATTCATGGGAGCAAACTTTCATTCAGTGCCATGTATGTTGTTGGTTGCCACTGGTATATGAAAAGAAATATGAAATAGCCCTACCATTTGGAACAGGGTGATCAGAATACAGAACATAGGGCAAGCCTGTGTTTCCATAGCTAAGAATAGTTTTTCATGTTTTTAAATGGTTGACTGAAAAGCAAAAGGAGGAAACCATTTTGAGACACATGAACGGTATATGAAATTCAATTCTCTGTGTTCACAAGTGAATTGTGGGAACACACCACACTAAGTTTTTGACATTTGTCTGTGGATCCTTTACACTGTAATGACTGAGTTGGGAAGGTGACAGAGAGGCCATTTGGCCTGGAAAACCCTTTACAGAAAAAGAGTGACAACCCATGATTTAGAAGCTGATAATCCATAGTGAGATAAAGGTATACATATATACTTAGTTTTCATAATAACATACAGTTAGTGCTGAAATAAAGGTATAGTAACAGCAGGAAAAGTTGTGTCTTCTACCTGGAAAATTCTGAATTGAGTGAGTGTTTTTAATGACAATGAGGGTGACGAAAGTGATTCTAAGCCAGGACATGGCAAGTGGGAGCATGCATGGCACAGGGACAGAGAAGGAGAGGTATGTAAGTGTATCCAGGAGAAATTCCACAAGGAGTGTAGAAAGAAGTGGAAAATGAGATTAAGAAAGTCCATGAAATCAGATTAGGGGTTCAAATCCATCCAAAGATCAAATATCTCCCTAATCAATGATCATTAAAGGTTTGAAAGGAAAAGTACTTGATCAGATTAGCGTTTTAGAACGATGAGTCTAGGAGGAAGGTAGAGGCAAGACATGGCTGTCGGAAGGACAGAAGTAAAGGCAGAGAAACCAGATGACGCGCACTGCAATAGCTGGTGGTAGAGACAGTGATGGGAGGGAGGACAGTCCATCTCAGAGGAGTCGGGAGTAGCTGAGCTGGTACAAACGCAATTGGGACTGACTGAATTGGTAACCGACTGGATTTTTTAAAAGAGAGAAGCATCAAGGTGACACTACACTGGACTGAATTTCCAGATAGAGGAAGACACCATCTGAATATGAGTTCCCTGATGCAGGGGGGTGGGGACTCCTTGTTAAAAATGAGTGCATCTTTCCCACAGTGCTCTTCAGTGGGGATAACAAGCTCACCAGGTGCAGAGGCACATGCCTGTAATCCCAGCAGCTCTGGAGGCTGAGGTAGGAGGATCATGAGTTCGAAGCCAGCCTCAGCAAAACCAAGGTGCTAAGCAACTCGGTGAGACCCTGTCTGTAAATAAAATACAAAATAGGACTGGGAATGTGACTCAGTGGCCAAGTGCCCCTGAGTTCAATCCCTGGTACACACCACCCCCCAAAATAAAAAAGATAACAAGCTCTGTTTTGGATGTCAGGTTTGGGTGCCTGCAGACACAGGGTAAAATAAAGATATTTCAAAATATGGGTCCAACGCTTAGCTGAGAGACCCTGATGACATTAAAATTCCACAGCATAGGGGCACAAGAGGAACCAGTGGAAATGAGGAGAACATTACAGTTGAGTTATTTTAATACTGCATCTGGATGCCTTTTCTCTTGTTTAACTACAAATAATCCTGTTTACTTGAACAGACATCACATATCTTCACAGCCTAAGTTCTTCATTCTGTTTGAAAGATTTAGCAATCACCTTGCTGCCACAATCTTTTACTTTTTAAATGAATGAATATTTATTGAGCACCTACTACATGCCAGGTAATTTTCTTTTTTTAAAAAAAAAGAGTTGTAGGTGGATACAAAACCTTTTATTTCATTTATTTTTTTAATGTGGTGATGAGGATCAAATCTAGTGCCTCATACTTGCTAGGCAAGTGCTCTACCACTAAGCTACAACCCTAGCCCCTGCCTCAGTCTTTTAAAGCTATATGTATGGTGGGTCAAAGGGAAAGAAAAGAGAATATGAACTATTTCCAAAGCACCACTAACTGAAGTGTGGTCTTCTTACATAATACTACAGTAAAACAAAAGTATAGTTTCTTAGCACCCAACTATAGCAACATCAAATTTTAAACTGAATTTAGAAAATAAAACAAGTGCAATATCTAAGGCATTGTGCCTAGAATTTGCTTTAAATATGAGGTTAAGAATTCAGCAAACAAAAACACTTGGTTGTAGTGCAACCTTATGCACAGACTTGTTGCTTCTTACTACTTTGGAAAGTAAACTAGAACTTCAGTTGCCCAGGGCCAAGTTAGTTGGGTGTGTGTAATCCACAAATTGAACTGTGTGACAGAAGACTGGTAGGATTTGATTTTCTTCTCCCACAGTGTGACAACTGTGGGTGTTTGGAAAACAGTGTTATGAAAAATGAAATACAAGGGCTGGGGTTGTAGCTTAGTGGTAACTAGCAACTGCCTAACTGGCCATACAGGTCATTAATTCAACAGGAGAGCATTATTTGATGCATTTCCTAAACTACTTGACCACAAAGTAATTTCATTCAAAGCATCTCACAGAACTAGTCTACTATGGAACCCAACTTAGGAAACAAAAAATTAATTATCTCTAAGAATTACACACCTCTGTAGACAATCTCACCCATTGCCATTTCCAGTTATTGGCCAATGAAGGCCAAATTTGTATCACTGGTCAAGTTCTTTCTCTCTTGAGCTCCCCATATGTGTCTTTTGGACATTACAACTTGAATGTCTTGCACCTGAAAAAAAAATCTGTATGTCAAAAATTGAAGTAATATTTCCCTTCTCACTGCATACAGTCACATGGACACTTTCATATGACTTTTTCCTTAAGTATTTCCTGACTCAGGAAATAGTACTACCAAATGGCCAGTTGCTCAGGTAAGATATCTGGGTAAAAATCTTTGAGTTATTTTTCTTCCTCCTCAAGCATACCCATTCACCAAAACCTGATGCAATTTACCTGTGAAATAGTTAATTCAATTTCCTTCTCACAAGTCGTACCATCCTCGTTCAATCAATGGCCTCTAAAATGTCTCCAGTTTTGCTTCTGTCCAGTCCCTTCTCCATGACATAGGAGGATTTTCTGTGATTCATAATAACCCACTCAAAACCCTTCAGTGGCCTCCTTTGATTCCAGAAGGATTTCAAAATTCCTAACCTGGCTCAGAGGCTGATGCTACTTTTACCATTTTCCTCCTTGACCACTTTGAGTCATAACTGAGCTTTCATCAGCTTCTCATAGGTACCTTATAGGTACCATGCTGTCACATCCCTACCACTGCTTATGTTGGTCTCTGGATTAACCCTCTCCTTCTGCTCTATCTTTACCACTTGTCTCTGCCTGACTTACTTCTGCTTATCCTTCCTATTCTCTGAACATCAATTTTTCAGGAGTACCTTCTGTGATCCTCTGACCAGGCTAGATTAACATAACTGCCTTCATACCACTTAGCATATGTCATTACCATTATCGTCTATGTTCTATCTCTCCGCTCTGGTATAGATTCCATGAAGGCACAGAGTCTTTATGGTTCCCCACTCTATCTTTAAGGTCTGTCTGGCATAATGGTTGGTTGAGGAAAGCAACTCAGTGACCATTTGTTGATTAGTTAGGTGACTCCTGAAAGCCCTTCCAGCTCTAAGTTCATGAGTTAACCTGCCCAATTGCATGTTGCAGTCACTCAACATAAACAGAGACGATCAACAAGTTTCCTGACTTTGGGTGGTAAATGTGACCCAATGTGATTTACCATATGCCTCTATCTTCATATTCCAAACTTTATCTATACACCATGAAATAAGGCAAACACCACACTAAAAACAAAGCACTTAGGGGTTGTTTCTGAAAGAGTTTTTATGATATCAAATATTAAAAAGGAAAAATATTTCTAAAATAGAGAATATTTAAATATCAATGGCTAGACACAAAAGAATAATGAATGATCCCATTGATATAAAGTTCAAGAATGGGCCATGAAGGTACAGTCAGAAATCAGAAAGTGGTTGCTTCAGAAGGGGGAAGGAGGTTGCTAGAAAGGGGCATAAAGAGGTTTCCAGGGTGATACGAGTGCTGTCCTGGGTGACCATTACGCAGATTTACCCGTGGCATGGAAACACCTAATGTTATATGCCTTCTATTTTATGTAAATTGCATTTCTTTTTTTTTTTTTTTTTTTTTCCTTTTCGGTGCTGTGGATTGAACCCAGAACCTTGTGCTTGCAAGGCAAGCACTCTACCAACTAAGCTATATCCCCAGCCCTGTAAATTGTAAATGGTATTTCAACAGATATCACATTTCAGAAGCTTGATACTAAAGTAACCCAGGTATCTTTAAATAAAAAAGATAAGTTATTTATTGATTCTCCAATTTAAATCTTTGCTGAACTAATCATTTTGATTAATGAATCCAGTGAATCACCTAAAATTCTGCTGTCATGAATCAGTAATCTTCTCATGGTTGAAAGTGCCAATAAAACTCAAGCAAGTCAGATCAGCACATGCCTAATAAAAAGTAAACACACATGTAAATCTCAACACTGTTAGGTAAGATTATCCAGAACAAATATTTTATCTCCAAGGCAAAGCCTAGTTTTGTTCAAGGACCACAACATGATGCTACTAGAGCTGCCTTTTCTCAAGGACAAGAAGCAAGGATCCAGAATGAGAGACAGAATTTCATGTGGACACCTCTGCATCCCATCCCATTTCATGTGTACACCCCTGCATCCCATCCCCTGCAAAATATCCTTATTTTTTTTAGTTAGTCTTTCAACCAGTATCACAATTACATTTGGCCTTTTCAATTTTTGAATATGTTGGCGTTGGTTGGAAGAATTCAAAGTAAGGGGAAAAACCAAGTGCTCTTGGAAATACTGTAGATTTTTTTCCTGAATGTGTGACAGTAGTGACGTTGAAGATGTGGATTTAAAAAGAAGAAGATTTGGTGGGGAGGACACTTTTCTCTACATCATTCGGAACAGTCTGGAAGTGGCATGTTCCTCATCAGGCCTGCGCAAACCCTGAAGGCACAAGTGGGTTATTACATGAAATGATCAGATTGCCCACTGTCCCCACTCCTTCTACACTGCCTTCTCTCACCAAGACTGCACCTGCGGTCTCGTGGAGAGCTCCCTGTGATCAGTTCACAGGGAAAGAGAAGATTCAAGCTTGATTGACAGACAGTTCCGCACCATACACAGGCACCACCCAAAAGGGCCCAGTGGAAGGATTGGAACCCCTGCCCAGGATATTACTGACATACAGTAGTGAAGTCCTCTCAGTGGACACTGCTTCAGGCAGTGAACCTGGTGTTCACTATGCTTGGAAGAAGAAATGTCCATGTAGGTTGGATACAAGGTATGGGCTCTGGACAGTAGTTTGGCTGGACGATCAGGATCTTGAAAGGAACATGATTAGAAAATGGGTGACAAGAAAAATTGGGGAAAAGATTTGTGATGGATCTCTTTGAATGGGTAAAAAATATATGAAAATGTGTATGTTCCATGTGAACCCTCACCAAAGGATGGCCTTGGAGAGGAAGATTTTAATAATCAAGTGGTTAGGAGGCCATTTTCAATGGATACCAATCAGCCTGTTTCCTCCAGACAATCTCGTCAGCACCCAATGGCTCTTTGAAAAGGTGGCCATAGTTTCAGGAATGGAGGCTGTGCATACGGGCAGGAACAGGGACTTCCACTCACCCTGGCTGGTCTGACTAAGGTCACTTCTAAGTGTTCAATCTACACTAACAGCAGAGACTAACACTGACCCCCAAATCGAGCACCATATCCCAGGTTGCCAGGCCGGGAACGGGCTACCTAGAGGTAGGTCAGTTACACTGGACATCATGGATGGGCAGTGTTTGTTCTTCCTGGAAAAGACACTCTGGCTACTGGCTTATCTTCCTTGCACATAATGCTTCTATTAAAATCACCATCCTTCTACGTACCTGGCTTGATACTCTATAAGCAACCACTTCCAATTAAGAAACTCACTTCACAGCAAAATAAGTGTGGCAATAAAGCCACGCTCATAGAATTCACTAGATTAACTAAGTTCCCAACCATTCTGAAGCAGATGGTTTGCTAGAATGGCAAAATAGCCTTTTGAAGACTCAGTTACAATGCTAACTAGGTGTCAGTATCTTACAGGTCTGGGTCAAGGTTCTCCAGAAGGCTGTATATGCTGAATTAATTAATGTCCAACATATGGGGCTATTTCTCTCAGATTTAAGGGTCCAGGAATCAAGGTTTAGAAATGGGAATGCCACCACTTACAATTATTCCTTGCTATGATTTGGATGTAGTTTGTTCCTGCCAAAACTCATGCTAAATCTAATTGTTATTGTGGTAGTGCTGAGAGGTGGGACCTTTAAGAAGTCATTAGGTCATTAAGAGGGATTATACCTTTCTCACGGGACTATATTAGTTACCATGGGAGAGTGTTTTTATAAAGCAAGACTTCCCCTTCTGTTCTACCTCTTCTGCATGTGCCCACTTGCCTTTCCACTTTCCATAATGAGTTGAAGTTGCACCAGACCCTACTCAGTACCATTCTCTTAAAGATTTCTGGCCTTCTGAACCATGACCTAAAATAAATCTCTGTTCTTTATAAATTACCCAGTCTTAGGTATTTTGTTATAGCAACAGAAAATGGACTGACACCCCTAATTATCCACTAGCAAAAATTCTCACACACTTACACTATGGCAGTCTGGAAGTCTTGACTCCAAAGAGAGGAATACTTCCACCAAGAGAAACAACAATGATTCCATTGAACTAAAGATGGCCACCCAACCACTTTGAGATCCTCATGCCTCTGAATCAACAGGTCAAGAAGAGAGTTACAGTATGGATTGTGGTCATTTACCCTGACTCTCAAAGGGAAATTGAGGTACTTTTCCACAATGTAGGTAAGGAAGAGTATGTCTAGAACATAGGAGACTCTTAAGACATCTTTTAGTATTACCATACCCTGTAATCAAATTCAGTTTAAAACTCCTACTTGATTCAGGCAGAACTGTTAATGACCTAGAACCTCCATGGTTGAACCAAGTTGGAGTCAGACAGGACTACTTCTAAACTTTTCAGTGGGTTCTTTCCCTAAGTTTAATTAGTTTTCTAGCCAGTACTCAGCTGGATCCTCAAGAGAGGTCCTTTGCAGATCTCCAAAATTTTCTTTTTGTGTAGCTTCCTCATTTCTGGTCCTGAGAACTTCAGTTACCTTGGAGCCCCCAGTTCTCAGCTGTGTATTCTCAATTCATGGAATTCCCTGGGCTACACCTTCGTTCTTTCTTTTTAATGCAAGAGCTTGGAACTATTTTCTAGGCAGTAAGCAGGGACGATCATAGGACTTACCCAATTTATTTCATGTATCTCAGGATTGTTCACTGTTCTTTGTTGCCCAATGTCCAGTTTCCTGAAATTGGTTGTTTCATGTCTTGTGTCCCTTGTTTGTTTGTGTTGTGTAGGCAATTAAATCTGATACGGATGACAGTAAATCTAAATAGATGTTATTTCACCTAGACTACAAGCACAAATTCCTATTATGTCATCTCTCAATATCATGGAGGAATTGTTTCCCAGACCCCTAGTGGATACCAAAACCTAGGAATGCGCAAGTCCTTTATATTAAATGATGAATATTTGCATACAATCTATGCAATCCTCCCACATACTTTAAATTATCTTAATTACTTAACAATATATAATACAATGAAGTTATTATATTATTTAGGGAATAATGGCAAGAAAACAGTCTGTGTATGTTCAGTACAGAAGCAACTTTCTTTACTGAATACTTCTGATGAACAGTTGGTTGAATCCAGGGGTGTGAAATCCATAGATATGGAAGACTGACTGTATATGGATTTGAATAAACTGTTATGGATCATGAAAATAGGGAAAATGTACAACCTGGAAAATTTGGTAACACTTGGAAAATGAAATAAAATTGAATTATTTATGGATCAGCAAGTAGGACTTTCCAAGGTGGAATAATGGAAGAATGTGGCTGTTCCTGGAAAAGTTGAGTAGCTCAGAAGGCAGAGTAGAGGTGTGGGTTAGGATGCGGGTGATTGCTTGGAAAAGAAGACTGAGTCTACAGTGTCAAAAGTTTGTGTGCCTAGTTAAGGTATTTGGAGTTTTACCTTGTAACAATAAATAGGATAGTAATGTATTTTGGTGATTGGCATGGTAACCGGCACCTATTGGGTTTAATGAATAGAGGCTATACCTTGCCATACAATCCTTGGCAACAGATTTTTTTTTTTAATTTTGGTGGTATTCCACTTTAAGTATACTAGATATTAAAATCCACAAAGATAGCAATGGTTTCTTTCATATTCAACAATGTATGTTTAGGACTCACCAGAGAGTCTAGCATATTGGTATGCAGTGATGCTAATTTTACTATTGAATAAATGAATAAACAACAGTAAATCAATGACCATCTTTACATACTAAGCTGATATAATAACCTTTGTGTTCTAAAGAGAATGGAGATAATACCTTGGTATTTTGAAGATAAAGTGTTCTCAATGTACTTATAACGGGATAAAATAAGGCTAAGCCAATATTTAAAAAATAGTGGCTGAAATTTTCCATAATTGACAAAAGACTCAAACATTCAGATAAAAGAAGTTCAATAAATCCCATATGTGGTAGAAATACATATCTTGACTCAGCAGAATTAAACTACAAAATACCAAGGACAATGAGCAAATCTTAAAATGAACAAAACAATAAACATAAAAACCATAAAAAATAGATTACATTATCTACAAAAGAACAGCAATTATATTAACTGCTGACTTATCAAAGCAATAATGGAAGCAAGAAAATAGGGTAATAACTGTTACACTAGATTTCCCAGCGAGGAATTCAAGAGATTTTCAAACACAGGAAAATATTTAAAAGTAACATGATAAATCTACTGTAGTAGAAATCTTAAAGATGTTCTTCAAGAATAAAAACAATTATCCCAAAAGGAAGGTGTGAGATACAAGAAGAAATAGTACTAAACAAAGATAATACCAAATATGCTGGAAATTTTGAACAAATTTTGCCTATATAGCAGTAATAGTACCTGTTTTATGAAGAGGATAAGAATACTGAACCCAGAAGAGGAGTGGGTAGAGTCAATCTTTCAAAAATCTTTGTATTCTTTTGAGGATTTTTACAAGTTACTGATTGCACATTTTTAAAAATATCTTGTTAGCCACTAAAATAATAAAGATAAGTTCATAAATGTAAAAGAGAGAAAAAGAGAGAGAGAGAATGATACAACTTTAGGAAGGAAAGAAAAAGGAAACTTTAGACAACATAAAGGAAACCAAGAAGTCAGCAGAAAGTAAAAAGAAAAATAGAAAATAATGGAAAAATTGATATGAGATAAGAGAGGAATTTAAAACACATCAGTCATCACAGTGAACACAAGTGAACTGAAATCCAAAGCAAATAAGAGCAGACTCAATTCTTTAAAAGTTCTATTGTATGTCATTTACAAGAGAAATATCTAATATGCTTGACTACAACACTGATAAAGTTATGTCAAATATTAACTGAAAGAAAACACATACATCAGAGAAAGAAGACTGGCAAAAAAAAAAAGAACGAAAGAAACATTACTAGAGATAAAAATGATGAAAAGCTCAATTCACCAAAATAAAGAATTTTAAACTGATAAACATTCTCTCCAAAATAAATGAGGAGCTAGGTGTGGTGGCACATGCTTATAATACCAGCAGCCTGGGGACTGAGGTAGGAGGATCTCAAGTTTGAGGACAGTTTCAGCCTCTTAGTGAGACTCTCAGCAACTTAGCAAGACCCTGTCTCAGAATGAAAAAATTAAAAAGGGCTGGTGATGTTGCTCAGTGGTTAGCGCCCCTGGGTTCAATCCCTAGAACCAAATGGCCAGGGTAGGTTGGGGGAGAATGGAAGAAAAGAAAAAAGGAAAGAAAAGAAAAAAGAATCCAAAAAGCAAATCTGCATTATTTTAGGAGATTTAACATAATTTTCAGCAATCAACATGTCAAAAACACAAAATAACTCCTGACATGGAGATTTGAAGAGAATTAAGTTTGATCTAATGAACTTAAACAGAAAACAGTGGCCATCAAATGGAGTAGGCACTATCTTTAACTACATAAGCATATCTCCAAAAAATGACCATGCGACCTGAATTTTACAAAGCAAATCTCATTGGATTTCAAAGAATTAGAAAAATAAATAAATAAGCATGCATTTGGGAATTTTAAAATAAGTTAAAGGAGAGAAGATGATGAAAATTAGATACTGCTTAAAGCCAAATGGTTAGAAAAAATACTGTATATGAAAATGCATCAGATACGGTTAAGGTCACCTGTAACATTGAGTATATTAGAAAAGGAGAACTAAAAATTAAAAGGCACAAAAGCAATCTTCAGCAAAAAGAACAAAACTGGAGGCATTATACTATTTGACTTCAAAATATCCACAAAGCTGAAGTAACCTAAAAAGGTTGGAGTTGGCATGAAAATAGAG
This sequence comes from Sciurus carolinensis, assembly GCF_902686445.1. Taxonomy (NCBI): domain Eukaryota; kingdom Metazoa; phylum Chordata; class Mammalia; order Rodentia; family Sciuridae; genus Sciurus; species Sciurus carolinensis. The sequence continues at coordinate 67,572,114 of NC_062217.1, read as the reverse complement.
GCGAAGATCAACGGGACAGAATAGGGAACACAGAAAGGAAGCCACACTGACAGCCAACTGCTTTTCAACAAGGGTGCCAAGAACGCACACCAGGGAAAGGAGAGTCTCTTTAAAAAACGGTGCTGGGAAAACCAAGTATCTACATGCACAGGAATGAAACTGGACCTCTATTCTTCGCCATTCACAAGAATCAAGTCCAAATGGGTTAAAGACTTCAGTGGAAGACATGAAATTATGGAAGTACTATGGAACATTGTAAATAAAACATAGGCTGAACCACTAAGGGAAAACACAGGACACAGATGTGGGTATAGACAAGAATTTGGAAGGAGGGGTGAGAACTCAAATCCACAGGCAACAAAAACAAATTTTGGCAAAGAGTGGGTGTGAGGGTCGTGGCTCTGTGTAGAGCACTAGCCTGGCATGTGCAAGGCCCTGGGTTTGTTCCCCAGCGCCACCCCTCAAACCCTCTCCCCCAAAGGAAAAGACAAATAGGATTACATCAAACTCAAATGCTCCTGCACAGCAAGGGAAATAACCAACAGAGTATGAAGAAAAAAACTGGAAAAAAGTATTTACAACCTATGCATTTTAAAATGGGTTAATATCCAGAATATACAAGGAATTCAAACAATTCAATGGCTAAATTTTAAAAATAGTAATATTTTTACTTTAAAATAGGCAAAAGACATGAATAAACTTTTTTCAAAAGAAGACACACAAAGGGCAAAAAGGTACATGAAAAATGTTCAACATCACCAATCATTAAGAAAATGCAAATGAAATCTATAGGGAAATATCACCTCATATCAATCAGAATTATCAAAAAGACAAAAACAGCAAATGCTGGAGAAGATGTTGAGAAATGGGAACTGTCATATATGCAGCCATCTAAAATAGTATGCCCACAATAGAAATAGTATGGAGGTTCTCCAGAAACTTAGCAACAGTGCTGCCATATAATCCAACTATTGCCCTACTGGACATTTATCTAAAGGAAATGAAAACGGTATGTTGAAGAGACATCTGCACTTCAGGTTCATTGCTACATGATTCACAATAGCCAAGAAATGGAAACAACCTAAGAGTCTATGAGCTGAAGAACTGGTAAAGAAAATACAGTACATATGCACAATGGAATACTATTCACCTATAAAAAATGATGAAAGTCTGTCATTTGTGGCAACATGGATGAACCTGGAAGGCATTGTTAAGTGAAATAAGCCAGATAGAGAAAGACAAATACTACTGGGATCTAAAAAAGCTTATCTCATATAAGCGCAGAGCAGTAGAGCTGTTACCAAAAGTTTGGAAAAGAAGAGAAAGGTGCGAGGGAGAGATTAGTCAATGCATACAAATTTAGTTAGATTGCATGAATAAATTCTGGTGTTCTGCAACTCAGTAGGGTGACTATAGCTAAGAATTATGTTGACTATTTCAAAATAACAAAGAGAATTTTCAGTGCCCTCATTACAAAGAAATGATAAATGTTTGAGGTAATGAGTATGCAAAATACCTTGATTTGATCATTATACAACAAATACATGTATCAAAACATCACACTGTTCTCCACAAATATATATAATCATTATGTGTCAATTAAAAATAAAATAGAAAATATTAAAGGGCTAAAAATTCAATAAAAGACATGTTTAAAACATCAATAAGACATACCAAAAATAATAAAATTTAGGAGTTAATCAAAATTTAATGCCAATAATAAATTTAAAATAATTAAATATCAATAAGCCCGAATTAAACAAAATGTTATAAATTGACAATGTCAGAGTTTGATCTTGAATAAAAGAAAGAGGTATATGAAGATTCTGGAAGAGGACTACTATTAAAGATGAATAGAAATTTCTTTAACAGATTAAGGAAAAATCTATTACCAGTTTAATTCTAAAGGATCCCAAATCCTACTGAGGAGCAGAGGGGTTCCAGATGTACTTCTCCCTTCCAATACCTTTGAGAAGATGACATGTCTGTTGTTCATCCAACCCAAGAACCAACAATCAGATAGCAGGTCTTTTCCTACCTTTGCATTAGGAACTGTTCTTTTTTTTTTTTTTTAAGTAAAATTTTCTGTAATTTTTATTTCTTGAATGGTCTTTGATTATAGTAGTTTTAAAATCTGAGTCGAAGCACTTGTACTTATTTCAAACTCCTGGGAAATTTTGGATACTATAGTAATCTTTGATGTTTGGGGAAAACACTTGAATTGTGTTGCTATTTTTGTTAATGATTATTATAATGTTCTTATGAGGAAGAGTGAATATTTAAATGGCATATTTAGTTTCTTTAATGGTCTATTTCTTCTGAAATCAGTTTTTAAATTCAATAATGTCAAGGGATTTTCTTAAAGGCCTCTCCACCCTTCCCTATCTTATCAATGTCGAAACTCAAAAATAAATAAATAAAAACAATCCTAGGAAAACATTCCCTTCTCCTGAGAGCGATCAGATTGAGCGACAAGGTAGTGACATTACATTGATGGTCATCATCCTGCTGATTGACCCAGTCATAGAGATGGAAATGGAGATAGAGAGACAATTAGTGAGATTTGTTTCTGTTCTTTCTGCCAGGTTTTTTCCCCCTCATCTAACAAATGTACTGGTAAGCCAAAATAAATTTATAATTAGTATGATTTCATTCTACTGGAAATTGTTAAAATTACAACTCAATTTTAACATTTATTCTGCTGAAAAAATAGGTTACGGTTTAAACTATTTTTTATTTCCTTCCAAACAAAGTATTGTGAAGTTGCTTGATTGACTTTTTATTAGGTGAAAAGCACATTATCCTGTTTAAAAAAAATACATGACTAAGTTCTTTTGTAAAAAATCTAATAAACTTTAAATATTGAAAATTGAGGGGAAAAAGTCAGTGGATTTTCATCAAACCTTTCATGGAATGAACTTATTTTAGTTTATGTACATTCATCCTGAGGTGGCAAACATCTAACCTTCTTCCTTTCAGATGAAAGTCTGCCATTGCAGCCATGGGGTTTTCACAGGCAGGAGCGTTTCTGGGGATTTCTGACATCAGCCAGGTCAGACTTAGCTCCTCTTAAAGATCACAGTGATCTAGACTCTTTGTCCCACGATGTGGGATAAAGAGGGATGGGCGCTGTAGCCCAGGTGTGCCTGGGAGACAGTAGATGAAGTCCCATTCTAAAGTCAAGGTTCAAGACCCAGTTCCGCTTCTTACTAGTTGCTGGATCAGGGACATCATCCTTCACCTCACTAAGCCTCAGTCTCCTCATTTTGAAAGAGAGGTGTGAATATCTACTGAATAATTTGGAAGGATCAAATGAAATAGATGTAAATCTTTTAGCATAGGGGATGAGAATAGGGCAGCATTCAAAGAGGGTGACATTCAAAGAGCTGTTGTCATTGTTATCATTGTCAGTCGCCTCACATGGTGAATACCACAGAAATGGGCCATATCATATTAGCTGTGTCTTCTTTCTATTTTTTTTTTTTTTTTTTTTTTTGTGGTACTGGGGACTGAACCCAGGGCCTTTGCATGCGAGGCAGGCACTGACCCACTGAGCTGTATCCCCAGCCTCCTTAGCTATGTCTTTTACCATCTAAACAAAATACACCTGGAGCCATTAACTATATTTTGTTAAAATGTCTACAAGGACATACCTAAACTGCAGCACATTCGAATGACATGGTATTTTCATGCTATTACTTCTCTAAAGACGGTTCTTTGGGAGTTACATTCTTCTTCACATAACCTAATCTAGAAGGTGATGATTTCTCAACTCAGGGTCCTTCTGCTGAGGCTGCCTCCTGGATCACCATAGTGCAGGGGCAGCTGGAAAATTCACATGGATACAAGAATTCAGGAAATAAATGCATCATGTCTAACCACCTTTACAGAGGTACAGTACAGAATTGCAAAGAATCCCAAAGTAAGATTTCAGCAAAGGCAAATTATATTTGAAGAAATGTAGATGATAAGGCTTACAAACTCTAGAGGCAATTATAATTCAAGAATTTCTTCCTTTCTACACAGAGAAAATATTCCAGTGTTGAAGAACCTTCTTCCCCACCTTCATCACTAACACACACACACACACAATTTTCTCCAGAAAATTAATTGGCTCCAAGATTATGAGGTGGGATGAGCAGTGGCAGTGGGCATTGTATTGAAGACATTGTCCCAAATTTTGAACCCAACAGGGAAGGTACCCCAGTAGTAGAGCACATGCCTCTCACACAGGAGGCCCTGAGTTTGATTCCTCATACAACTAAAAAGAAAAAAGACTGAACATGGGGAATTGGCCCAGCCCTGACCCTGCTGGGAGTAGGAGATCAAGAGAGCTGGGAGTGAAACATGATATAAGTATCTAGCTCACAATGTCTGAAAATGCTAAAAAATTATCAAGAATCAAGTCTTCCATCTACTAATTGGTTACATTACCAAAATAAAACTCAGCTGCAATTTTAAAATTATGCATCCTCATACATGACTCCCCAAGTCTCCATCTATTCATTTTCTATCATTTTAAACTTCGGCTTTTACAAATATTCCACACCAACCAGAGGAAATCAGCAAACACTTTGGGTTCAGTGTCTGTGCCTGGGCTGGTCACAACCTTGAATGTATCCAACATGTCTACCCTCCTCAAAATCAGTTCGCTTTAGCCACTGAGCCACAGGATTGGGAAACCTTGCAATAGACACACAGTTACTTCTGGAGGTAACTCAGCCCTGCCAGGCCCTTCCTAGAGAGCAGCGGACTAAATGCCATGCCAGAGAAGTTGCAGGTAGGAGAGAGAAACCAAGCGGGGGAGCGGCAAGTCAGACCAGAAGAGGAAATTGCAGTATTGGTAGGTCTGGAGAAATTGATCAAGACGAGAAAAAGTCTGGCGAGGCCCTGCCCAACCTTGATCCTGCAAAAAGCTCCTATTAACCACCCCCTTCTCTCCAGTTTTAAGGAATCTGCCCAATTCCAGAACCTTCCCTAAATACTGTCCACTGACACCAGAGTGTGAAAAATGTCATTTTCCCTCCCTAAACTTCTGGATCTAAACTAAGAAGTTTCTTACTTCACATATGTACTATTACCATGCTCTGGAATGAGGACAAAATCCTATTAAAGGCATACTTGATGTACATCCATAGACACTGACCAATGATAGTTCCGCTTGGGATTTTTTTATAATGGCGCAAAAATGACATTCATTCAGTAGAAATAATACTTTGGCTTTTGGATTTCAATTTTTTCCCAGGCCAGTGATTTCTTTTGGGCGGGGGGAGCTATTGGGGATTGAATCCAGGACCTCGTACATGAGAGGCAAGCACTCTACCAACTGAGCTATATCCCCAGCCCCATGAGATTAGTCACACTCTCTCAGGATGCTGGGCAGACTCAGCAAGACGCAGTTCCCAATCAACCACATGATCATGAAGGTCAACAACCCATACTGAACAGTGTCTGTATTCAGTGAGTTACTTGAGATAGTCAACACTTCAGCACAAAATAATTTTTGTGATAGATTATTTTGCTCAACCATAGACTAACCATTTATAAGTAGGTTTTTTACATTAAGAACATGAGCATGACCAGGTACAGAGGTGCATGCTTGTATTCCCAGCTACTTGGGAGACTGAGGCAGGAGGACCACAAATTTAAGGTCAACCTGAGCAATTTAGTGAGACCCTATCTCAAAATACTAAATAAAAAGAGTTGGAGATGGAGCTCAGTGGAAGATTATTTGCCTAGCATGTTTAAGGCCTTGTACCACAATAGTAGTACCCAATACCCAGTACCACAATAGTAGTAATAATAATAATATAATAATAGTAACATGAGCATGTTTAAGGTAGGAGAGGCTAAGCTCTAATATTCAGTAGGTTAAGTATATTAAATGCATTTTCAACTTATAGTATTTTAAACTTAAATGGATTTTTGGGGATGTAACTCCATTGTAAGTCAAAGGCATCAATACTTTAATTTTAATTATTGGAGGAAACAAGATAATACCTTACAGTTTAAAGTTCTGTCTTTATTGCAGATCACTTGCTAAGACAGAAGTTATACTTCAGAAATATCAAAAGCATAAATCAAAATGGATTACATATTCTCTAATATAACCAACCTCAGCCCAACACGTGACCATCTACCTAAGCATTTGAGCCTACTCCAAGTTTTTGTTTTAATATCCTCTTGCAGGTAAGTCAGACAAGAATTTATTTTCACTCTAACCTTTTAATACTTTTAAGGAAGTATTTTTAAATGCAATTTAGTTTTTTAAAAAAAAGATAAAGGACCATAAATATTTTCAGCTAAAAACTCTATTTTCTCAAAACATACTTTATGGTGAAAACACCATGACTGTAAGTAGGTCCTAGAACATTTTTCTTAACACAGTTTCTTAAAGCCTAGATGTAATGAGAAAAAAAAAATCTTTATTAAGTTTGATTTGCTTTGGACATTTTACTGAAAACATAGATTTATTTTTCCCCATTAGCAAATTCCACCAGCTGGAAGGGATGGAGGAGGGGCAGAGTATCAATAGGAATATTGGTATCACCAGCTCTCCTGCCATCTAATGCCTACTCCTTCTAGCAGGGTGAGGATAGGTGACATTCTTTGCCTTAAGTCTGTGCATAAATGATGATGGCTGTTGCTAATTGTTTTTAGGACCTTCCATATCTGGTTTGTATTTTAAGCAGAAAGAAAAGAAGGTGTGATTAACTTGGGAAAAAAAGAAAATCAGCAGTTTCTGTCTCTCTGATTCACCCCAGAATTTTACCCTGCAAATGCCACTGCTATTTTTGGTTCTCAGAATGAGTTCTAACTTCACACCTAATACCCAGGCACAGACCAAGATTAGATTGTCATAAACTATATAAATTAACTTCAGGTGCTGAGGGTTGTATTTGACTCTAAGGAGTACTATTGGATAGACTCACTGTTTTGAAACTTAGCCAGAAAATTCTAGCAATGATACGCCCTTAGAACTATCCTCAGAAGCAAAGATTCAAATTGGAGATTGCATTATTTTATGCCCAGAAATATGTGGGCATAATTGAATTTTAATTCATAGAAAGTATTTTATGAAAAATTTATAGACATACCCGTTAAGATGACTATTATTTATAGGGAAAAAAGAAACAGAAAATAAGTTTTGGCAAGGACACGGAGAAATTGGAACCTTCGTCCATTATTGATGGAACTGTAAGATGGTGCAGTTGCTATGGAAAAAAATTTAGTGGTTCCTCCAAAAATTACACATAGAAGTACCATATAATCCAAGCATTTCTACTTCTAGATATATACACCAAAGAATTAAAAGTGGGGACTCAACTAGATATTTGTACACCAGTATTTATCACAGCATTATAACCTTAGCTAAAAGATGGAAACTGCTCAAATGCAACAGATGGATAAATAAGCAAAATGTGTAATCTATATATAATGGGAGTGTTATTCAACCTTAGAAAGGAATGGAATTCTACACGTGACAACATGGATGAACCTTGAAAACATTCTGCTAAGTGAAATAACCAAACACAGTTAGGGCAAATATCATATGATTCCACTTATATGACGTACCAAGAGTAGTCAAATGGATAGAGCAGAAAACAGAATAGAGGTTATCAGATGCTGGGGGTAAAGAAGAATGAGGAGCTCTTATAGAGTGGGTACAAAATTTCTGCTTTTGACAGTGAAAAATTTCTAGAACTAGAGAGTGGTTTGGTTGCACGACATTGTGAATGTATTATGACCCTAAATTACATATTTAAAATGGTAAATTTTAATTTTATATATAGTTTGCCACCATTAAAAATAAAATTTATGACTTTCAAAAATCTAAAGACATCCAATGCAACTTACTCAAAATAAAATGCAAGAGCCAGGCGTGGTGGCACACGCCAATAATCCCAGTGGCTCAAGAGGCTAAGGCAGGAGGATTGCAAGTTCAAAGCCAACCTCTCAACAACTCAGCAAGGCCCAAAGTAACTCAGCAAGACCCTGTCTCTAAACAAAATATTAAAACCTGGGGATGTGGCTCAGTGGTTAGGTACCCCCTGAATTCAATACCTGGTACCAATAAAAAAAAAAAAACTAAAAAAAAGTTTTAAATGCTATGTACAAACTAATCTCTTTATTTGCGCATAGAGAAAGGAATGGAAAGGAAATGGGAGTACCTCACTGCTAGATAGGCTAGCCAAGGGCTGCGGACTTTGGAAGGTCAAAACAATCTCTCGAAAGATTAGTCAAAACCACAAAATGTCACACTGAAAAGAATTTCTTGATTGACTAAATATTTCACTTTTCAGGCAATACTTGTCTTAAATATATAGTCTAATAATGGAAACATTGGTGCTCTTACTCTGAAACACAGCCAATTCCTTCACCCTTACAGTTTTGCCTCACAGTGATTCAGTTAACATTATAATTAGTGCATTAAACTAAGTTATTTTCAACAAACACAACCACCTAAATGAACAAATGAACACATTTTGCAGAAATTATCACACTATAGAGCTATATTTACTAGCTATGTAATTTTGGATCAATCCCTTTCCCTAGAAACTCAGTTTCCTAATCTGGAAAATGGGAATAAATATGATGAAACCACAGAAGCAACCTAAGAAGGAAATAACATGCAAGTACCACTCCTCACATATTCTGAGAATCCAAATAGTGAACAAATGAATGAACAAATGAATAAAGAAAAAGAAGTCATTGGGAGAAAAGAGGAAAAGAAGAATGTTAGAATTTTATTCAGGTACCCATATTTAACACATGATTTTATCTAATCTGTGAAAACTTTTATGCAAAATGGGGGTGGAAATTCACAAGATAGGGCCTGAAATTAACTGATACACTTAGATCTACTATATGTTGTACTAATTCTAAAATAATCAGAGCAAAAATAAACAAAGCGACACCTATAAAAGAGACAAGCAAGAAGATACAGGGGAAGCCACGTATACTTGGAAAATCACAATACTGCAAATAGCATGCAATTGTGTATCACAAAACATTTGTTTGCCATAGTTTCTTTTCTTCTTTTTCTTTTTTTTTTTTTCTCCCCTTTCAAGGAAACAAAAGAGTTTGTTTTTATTTGGAAGAAAAACACCGGTTTGTGGATTTGAATTGATTTTGTTTTTTACTCTTTGTGTAAAAAGGTCATAATGACTATCACCCCAAGTATGAAACGATAATAGTTTCCGGCATGGGAAATTTGATTGTTTAACAAAGGAGAAAAAAAAGAGACCACCTTGTATCACAGAAGGCAAAACAAAACAAAACAAAACAAAATAAAAGTTTCCAACTTGTGTGTCATTAGGGAGTTTAATCACTTTGGCATTAGCCTTGGAGAAAACATTATGTGAATATTTACTTTCCTGACACTTTGAAAGTTATTTCTTATGTCCAAATAAAAAAGGAACATACCTTCCCTGACATCAATTTTAATAGAAGGTAAATGATTCATGGGATTGCATTACAGTGACTTGACTAAACTGTCGGTTCTCTAATTCAAACTCTCTGAAAATTAAGATTGCATAATGGTAATGATAACATGAGCCATGCCAAAGAAACAATATTTTGCTGGGATCCATGGCAATGTCACAGTCGTCACACGTATGGAACAAGCCTCTAGAACATTAGGTCATGTTTACCTCATCAGGTAAAATTCAGGAAGGATAACTACAGATTCTCATAGTCAAGTAGTTAATGAATTTATTTTAAACTCATTTCTCACTCTTCTACATAAAAAATGTAATCCTGACCTCCAAATTACATTTTTTCAAGAATCTATGTGTGGTTTTTCATTTTAATGTAGTGGCAGTGATAGATGATGTCAGTTATTTTGAAGTGATGGAACACTTTCATTTTCTCTGTATAATCATCATCCACCTTAGATTAGACTCTGTGCTGCTGATGTTTCTTGCCTAATTTTGACAAGATACCTAAAATCAATTCACCTGTATCTGCTGAAGATAAATATTAAAAGATAATGTCTACTTATCAGAAAGTGCACATACCATTGGGTTCAACAATATTATCTAGATGGCTAAAATTATGATTCTGTTAACTTATCTAAAAATGAACTCATAGATCTTTTTTTTTTTTAGATATCAGCTTAAAGTTAGTTTCTCTTCTAAGCCACTTCTTTGTTTTCAAAGTACTTGGAAAAGACATTCAAGAATATATATACATATATATATATAAGGTTTTGTCATTAAATGAAAATTAAATGTGAAAAAAGTAATTGCAATATAATTATACTGCTAGGGTAATACTCAGAGAAACAGAAGCAACAGAAGAGTTTAGGAAGGGAAGGACTCACATCTCCAGAAACAGATGTTCCTCTAAGTGGAATCTGCAGGCAGATCTTTCTCATTCACTTTTTCTTTTTTTTTTTTTTTTTTTTTTTTTTTGTACCAGGGGCACTTAATCACTGAGTCACATCCCCAACCCTTTTTTTCATATTTTATTAATACAGTGTCTCACCGAGTTGCTTAGGGCCTCCCTAAGTTGCTGAGTCTGGCTTTGAACTCAGGATTCGCCTGCCTCATTCCCCAGAGCCACTAGGATTACAGGCATGCAAGCTCATTCACTTACTTTCTTTTTTTTTTTTTTTTTTTTTTTTTTTAATTTTCTTTTTTTTTAATTGTAAACAAATGGGATACATGTTGTTTCTCTGTTTGTACATGGCATAAAGGCATACCATTTGTGTAACCATAAATTTACATAGGGTAATGTTGTTTGATTCATTCTGTTATTTTTTCCCTTCCCCCTACCCCTCCCATCACTTACTTTCTTAATGGAGGTAGTTCTACACAAGAGTCTCAAGTTAAATCAGAGGAGGAACCACAATAGTGAGAATAGCTTGCATTTTCACAACTGCTACTTTTACTGTAGTAGAAAATCCAAATTATTTCCTTTTTCTGGGCTTGCAGTGATGGTGGTACTTAAGGAGGGAAGGGAAGACTTCTTAACAGGTGCAAAATTTCTGAAAGTATGTTTGTTCAAGCAGTGGAGAACAGCACTGTTATGCCATTTTAAAGCTGAAAGATAAATGAATCGACATCACAACAGAAAATATTTTCTTCTTTGAAATTAAGAATGCTGGGTGGAGTCACTGGGTAGGGAAGGGGGGTCCCCAACAAGAGTGTCCAGCCCCAAAGGCAATAGTGCTGAAATTGAGAAATGTTTAATTAGAATGATGTTGGACAGAGATAGGCACATTTTTCTATAAAAGACTAGACAATAAATATTTTAGACTTTGCTGCTATGTGGTCTCTGTCACAGCTGCTCAACTCTGCCTTTGTAGCACAAAGGGCAACACCAGATAGGTGAAGCCTATTTCCAGGAAAATTGTATTTCCAAAGTCAGGTGGCAGGACTCATTTGACCCTCCCACCTTGGTTTGCTGTCTCCTGATATATGTCATTTCTCTTCTTAGAGAATCCTCTGATTTTTGTTTTTGGAACTAGAAAGGATTCCAATGATCATCGTGACTCTTTAGTAGTGGAAGTCTAGTTTTAGGAATTACAACCAAAATCGAATAAAACTTATAAGTTATAGCAGGAAAAAGATATCTGTAGAACTATGTTCAAAAATTAAAATATATATTATATATATGTACTCTGTACTTTAAAAGTTAATACTTTTCCACTAGTATTTCATAAAATAAACTTAAAAATTTCACATGCCCTCTCTCCCCCCCAAAAAAAGATAAGTGAACAAACCAGGGTACATACACTGGTTCTCTAAACCAAAGATTCTTGTTCTATAGGTCTTGGTGTCATGAGAGTCAACAAATAACTTCAGTGGCATTATAAGCTTTTTGAAATTGTATGTAAAATTTCACATATATATGCATTCTCATGATTTCCTTCATTTAAACATTTAAAATCAGCTGTTAAACCGCATAAAGTCATACAGAGAGTATGTTTTTAGAACAACTATTTCTCTGAGGCTGCCAGCATAATCGAAAAGTGCAGCTTGGTTAGTAATTCAGTTCTTTATCTTTGACAGATTGAACTGGCTGTCACAGATGACCACATCATTTCTGACCAACTGCATGAAACCTGACCTCCAAGACCTGCTATCTCCAGTTTGGTCAATTGCAAAGACACATTTCCGAATCTGAAGTTTCAGTGTCTGCTCAGCATTTATTCTTTTTTACTGCCTTGTTCCAAGGCACTGGCTAAGGTAAGTGTATATAGTAACATGATGTAAAATTTTAAAAGGTAAGCAAGATGGAGGTCAAAGTCATCATGTAAGGACATAAAATAAAGCCACTAATGGGAGTGTTTCTAGTAAAAGATCCTTCACTCACCGTATCAGATATGTCATTTAATTTCTTGGTGTTTCTATTTCCTAATCTTTAGAACTTAAATAGATGATTTCTACATGATATTTTCTTTAGACTCAGGATTTATCAGTGGTGTAGTAATCAGTCCACAAACATTGACTAAATCTCCATTGTGAACAGAGCATTTTATTAGGTGGTATGGTGAGTCAGAAATAAGAGTTTCACCATCTGAATCATTAGCCTTGTTTCCTGTATTAAGTGTGCCCTTTTGAGAGGTTCTTCTGTCATCTGGCCCCACAGTAATCAGCTTATGAAATCACACTTAAATTATAGCCTAACTAAAGAAGGGCCACATGTACCTCCTCCGATTGAGAAAGCAAAGAATGAGAGAAAGAATTGTACACAGAGAGAATAGGAGACACGGTAAATACCTTGATGAGAAGAGAAATAATGACTATTTCATTTAGTCATTATGAAACACAAGATTTGGGAAATAGAAATAGACCTAAAGTGGGAATAAAATCTGCAAAGCTTCAGCAAGGTCATTGAAGTCACCAAAGTGGGCAAAAATAAGTGACATCATTTTCCAAGTGGAAGGAGTATAAAGGATATCAGGCAAGAAGAAAGCGTGAAGGATTTCTCTTTGAAGACTTAGTGCTGTCAAGATAAAACAATACCGATCCTGCTGAAACACATTCTTTAAATATTGTATAACTCTTCCTAAAGGTACTCCATTGAGTGTAACCTTTAATTTACCTGGTTAAGTTGTTCCCCCCCCACTGACACACACACACACACACACACACACACACACACACACACACACACCCCTAAGTCAGAATCTGAATATTCTACTTTTCTTCTTTTTGATTTCATTGCATAAGGTTAGCTTGCTGAATCATCGTGATTCTCATGGAGGATATAGGTATTCTTTAAATTATGGAACACAACTACATCTTGCTGCTATATGACAGGAAAATAGAACTGCTCCAAGCAATGAACACTTAGTCTCTATTTTTATGGTTGTTACCATGTAGTCACAAACAAAATTGATGATGAAAGAATTAAGTTAATCTATCTCGTGCAATATCATTAGTCACTTCCTAGGTTCTGGAGCTCCCTACAGCAAAGAGAGAATAGAATTTCAAAATATTACAGTGCTAGCCAGTTTATAGATATCAAGTTTGTACAGGCACATAAATCAGAATCTATTCAAAGTAAGGAGCAGATGTTTAAATTATTCCAACAAAGTAAAATCATCTTCTCTCTTATATGCTACAAATCCTCAGCCTTTTCATAAGCATGAAAGCTGTAAAATAGTTGAGATTCAACATCTAGGTAATTTATATTTGCTTTGAATTCTTAGCACCAAAGTGGTGGAACCTGAGGGCATCATACTATTTCCAGAGTCATAAAAATCTGTGGCAAGCGGTCCCCTACATATGGAGGCAGAAACTAACTCTACTAAGTTTTTAAAGTAATGTTGATAATCTTATTTTAAACATTTATTCTAAGCCAAAATTAAGACTATGGTAGGAGAAAATTAAGAACGTACAAGAATTAAGACACCACAGAAGAGCTCCTTATTTGAGATTATTTTTAACAAATCGTATTCTGTTTGTTCTTGATTTTTACTTATTTTCTCAGTACTGGGGATTGACCCAGGGGTGCTCTATCACTGAGCTACATCCCCAGCCCTTTTGATTTTTTATTTTAAGACAGGATCTCATCAAGTTGCTGAGGCTGGCCTCAAATTTGTAATTCTTCTGTCTCAATCTCCAGAATCTCTGGGATTACAGGTGCGCACCACCACACCTAGCTCATACACATTTTAGCTTTATACTCATTCTCTTTACAAAAGGTGATTTATCCACTTTCACACCATTTGGGCACATTAAGATACATGATTGTAAGATTAAACTGAGTCTGTCTGAAAGATACAGAATGAATAGATGCGATGCTATTGCTGAAGTTGTTTTCCAACGCTGCTTCTAGCTTAATGTTTATCTGTTCCATACACACCCTGTGATGAGATATCACAGATGGCAGAACCTGTATCTATTATTTTTTTTAACATGGTGCACAATTCTTAATACACTTTGTATGCAGCAGTGCTTTTTAGTTAATAATAATGAACTTGGGCTTTCTTACCATGGAATCTGCAGGTATATTTCACCAGAGCAGCACATCAGTGAAGCTCTCATATTCTAAGTTACTTTTGGATTTAAGGAGATTATCACTCTCAAACAGAATGCAAAATGGATCTATCTTACAATGAATTGCCATAAAAAAAATCTTAATCAAAAACATCCACTATCACTTAACAGTAATGTAGACTCTCTTAACAGCTGTGTTCTAATAAAATGTTGCAATTATACTCCAGTTAAATTTCAAATGTAAACTAACATGTAATAAAGTAGAAATAAAAATAAGGATATTTTGTTTTGAGAAATGTCTATTTGGGTCTTTTGTCCATTTCCTTTTTGCTATTGAGCTGAGTTCCTTATGTATTCTGGCTATTAACCTCATGTAAGATGTGTAATTTACAAATATTTTCTCCAATTTCTGTAGGGACATTCTGTAGTTGATTATTTCCTTTGCTGTGCAGAAGCCTTTAGTTTGATGTAATTCCATGTGTCCATTTTTGCTCTTGTTGCCTGTACTGTTTGAGTTTTATCCAAAAGATCTTTGCTTATAGCAAAGTCATAGTGCGTTTCCCCTATGTTTTCTTCTAGTAGTTTTACTGTTTCTGATTTTACATTTAAGTCTTTAACCCATTTTGCGTTGATTTTTGTTTATGGTGAAAGACAAAGGTCTAGCCGCAATCTTTTTCAAGAGAATGTCCAGTTTTCCCAGTACCATTTATTAAAGGGCCTGTCCTTTCTCCATTGTGTGTTCTTGGTACCTCTGTTGAAGATTAGTTGACTGCAAGCATGAGAATTTATTTCTATTTCTCTACTCCATTAAGGATATTTTGGAAACCAACTTGAATAATTACCTTGGGATATCATCAAAATAATAAATCAGTAAATTTGAGCAATGGGAAAGATTCTCTGCCATTTCATAATTATTATCTCAGTAAAACTTAAACTTATAAGGAGAAAAAAAATCATCTTTGTTTGTTTATAACACCAAGACTATGACTCTGAAAATATTGTTTAAAATATAATGGTTGAAGAAATCATTGGAGAATTTTTAAAGTCATAAAAGCTTTTCTGAATTTTGATAAAAATCCCCCAAAAAAGTAAAAATTTCACTATAAATTGATTAACACTGATAATTTTTTTCTTTATGAAATAAATGCATGGCAAAAATATATAAGAGAATTATAAACTTATCAATTTATCAACTGGAATAGTTTCAGAAAATAAATAAGCTCTGTCCCATTAACTGTGTGCATCAGGAGAATTGGAATTATCTTTTTAGAATCTTTATATCTTTATATCCCTCCTGTCACCTAAATATCAGACACCTACTACCTCTTCAAAAATCACTGAATGAAAAAGTAATAAGTGGATGAATAACTGGGGCATCAACTAAAGTCATATCCTTCATGACAATGTTGTAGTCATCGTGACTACACCCTTTGACGTTCCCTTTCAACCTCAGGTATAATAACTAATTTAGTTGGTTCCATCTGGACTCTTGGGTCAAGGTCATGCTTGTCAAGTTGACCAGATGGGAGAGGGATGCAATTTGTGGCCAAAACTAACTAGATCAGTGTCTTACAATCTTTGTCTCTCCTGAAGATTTGGAGTATTGCCTTACACTTTATTAGAGTAAATCTAGAATTGGTCTTATTCTGAGTGTTGTCCTCTCTGGGTTCCCAGGGTGTTAAGGAAGTGTTGTGATCTCTCCTCTCTGGTGGAGCTGGAACTTCAGTGTTGTTCTGTATGCTCTTTTCTTAGCATGCTTAGCCTTTGCTATTCTGCTCTCCATACTATAATTATGACTCTCTAAAGTTTCAGAGTCTCAACCTGTACACAGATAGTCCATTCCTCAACTGTAGAGTGTTAAGCAAACCCAACATGGACTCCTGATCTTCTTGCTGGAAAGCTTTCTCATTTCCGATGCCCTGATCACAGATTGCATCCATTCAACCATCTCAAAATCGGATGTCTACCTCCTCAGTTCAGTGCAATCACATGCTCAGTTCAGACTCCAATTCTCAGCACCACAGTAGGGAAATTATCCCTAAGCACAATGTTGGGTAACTGTAGGATGCATCTCATTAAGCTTTCTTCTCTAAGAACTAGCTGCCTAAAAACAATTGTCTCATATATTTCAGTCAATTCTATGTTTGTTCATAGTGGGAAAGCTAGGTCAGTACCAAACACTCTCTCATAGCTATAAATAGCATTGGATATCTTTAGCTTTTCTTTTCTTATTAGTGCATTATAGATATACATAATATTTGGATTCATTTTGCTCCAGTTCAGTCCCTTGTACTTCCCCCTTTCCTCTCCTCCTTTCCCCTGTACCCTTTCCTCTAGTTTACTGGTCTTCCTTCTATTTATTTATAGTTTATTTTTTAATTAGTGAAATTAGCATTGAATTTAATGGGATGGAATAGGAGAGGACAAGAGAAGACAGAATAGAATAAATGGCAGCATGTCTCCAGTAAAAGTGAACACTGTTTTGTGAAACTTTTACTTCAATTAAATATATCCATGAGTGTGCTAGGTATTGAAGTAAGATACATTTCTTTCTTTGGTCCATATCAAAAGTAGTTTGAAAATTTATTGAATCAGATCATAATGCTTGCCTCAATTTCTTTTAATATAGGGTTGAATGCATCTCAGAATTTCAATTCAGATGATGGTTTTTGGAGATTATTATCTTAAAAAATCTAATATTTTTCTATCCTCTTAGCAAAAATTATACAAAATACTTCAATAATGTGACTTACAGTTTTCATACAGAATAAACCCACCACTCTTCCCCTTATATTATCTTTTGATAAATCTCTTTCATCTAGACTAGTGTCTCGTATATTTTAATATGTATGTGAATCACCTGGGGATCTTGTTGAAATGCAGTTTCTAATTCAGTCTGTCTAGGTTAGAGTTTCAAGTTTTGCATATGTAATAAGCTCCCAAATGATGTCAATACTGCTGGTCCATGGAAAATGGTTTGAGTAGCAAGAATCTAGAGCAGAGGTCAGCAGACTCATGTGTAAGAGCCAAGGCACTGAAATGTAAATTATAGTCTACTGACACCTGATCTTGAGCAGTCCTGGCCACCAGAACTGTAACACGAGATGTATGTATAATGTTTTCATTTTAATTTTTAAATTTTTATTTGTTTAGTGGTTCTAGGGACTGAATATTCAGGGTCTCACACATTCAAGGCAAGTACCCTACAACTGAGCCACATTCCCTAGACTTTTAAAAAAATTTTATTTATTTTAAGACAGGGACTTGCTCAGGCTGGCCTCAAACTTTTGATCTTCCTGCCTCAGCCTTCTGAGAAGTTGTGATTACAAGTGTACACCACCACACCCAGCTATATGTGTAATTTTAAATTTGCAGGTATTAAAGGATGTTAAGGAAATAGATAAAAATATTTTAACAATATGTTTTATTTAATCAAATATTTCTAAACTATTGTTTTTGACATATATTCAATACAAAAATTAATGTTTTTTCATATAGTTCTTCAAAATCAATGTATGTCTTACCTTACAGTATATTTGAATTTTGATTTATCGAATCTCCAGTTCTCAATAGCCACAGGCTTCTAGTAGCTACTGTATTAGACATTGCAGATCTAGAAGGAAAAGTTTCTTTGGCATGTGATACCCTTCATGAACTGCACCGCTGACTTTTCTAGCTTCATGTCCTCCCTCTCATCCACCACCTTTGATATTCTAGTCCCACCGTACCAGTTCCATTCCTTGACTATTTTCCCATCTGTTTGACATGCTCTTATCTTACATATTCCCTACCTGAAAACTTTACCCACCCTTTCCCTAAACTGAAGATACTCATTGAGACACTAGAAAATTTTCTAGAAAATTGTATAATATTACAAAAATGAAAGCTAGTGCTGCCAGATGTGGTGGTACACACCTATAATCCCAGCTACTCAGGAGGCTAAGGCAGGAAGACAGCAAGTTCAAGGTCAGCATAGACAATTGAGTGAAACTCTTTCTCAAAAAATAAAAAGGGCTGGGGAGAGAGCTCAGAGATAGGGAATACCTGGGTTCAATCCTCTGTACCTAAAGAAAAGGAACAACTGTAGTATTATTATTTCATTTGTTTTGGGATTCCTGGGGATTGAACTAGGGATGCTCTGCCACCAAGCTACATCCTCAGCCCTTTTTATTTTGAGACAAGTTCTGGCAATGTACCCAGACTGGCCTCAAACTTGCAATCCTTCTGACTCAGCCTCTCAAGTAGCTGGGATTATAGGGGTGTGCCACTGTGCCAAGCTAATGTTATTATTTCATATTCCTAATTTTAAAATAAGCTGAAAATTTGGCAAGTTGATTACCTAATACTTGTAATATTGCCTAATAACTTCTGAGGTAAAAAGAGTGGTGTATTCCAAGAATTTAATATACTTCAAAGTCTCTCCTGAGTTTAATTCCAACTTTTGTCAGTGAGAATTTGAGAAAATGACAGAATCCCAAGACCTCAGTCTCCTCACTGTAAGGATGACCATAGCAATAACATTGACCTCTCAGGTTAGACCTCTCGGATCATACGAATCACCAAATAATGTAAGTTTTATTATCAATAATTTCCTCATAATATTTTGTTTCTCTGATCTGAGCACATTTTTAACAAAGTCAAATAAACCTTCAGATAATAAGGATTATTGTGTGCTAGACCATAATTTGTTCCCAGAATGAGTCTAAGGCAGTATATCATGACCCAAAGGAGGTACGATGAGATTGGGCATCATTTTAATCCTGTGAACTTGGACTAATGTCAGTGGTGCTCACTGTCACTGAACTTCAGTATCTCCAGGACACTTTTAGAGGTACAAATGTCCAACCAATAGCATGCAATCTCAGGAAATACGGGCCAGGCTGAGATCATTTTTCTGTCTCCCTACCACCTTCCAAGTGAGTCTAATGTATGGTCAGACTGAGAACTACTGAGTCTATCGCCTCAGTCTTTGCAAAAGACTAATTTTTTGGCTCGCAGTTTGCTGTAAGGATTAAAAGAGAAAATTTATTATACAAGTACCAACCCATCTTAGAAATTTAAGAACTCTTTTGCATCTTTGTCCTCTTCCAATTAATTTCCTCGTTTTCTACTAATCAGTTGGACGCTAGAGCTGTGTTCCTATCAAATAATTGCTTTTCAATAGGTTCACGTATTGCTTTTAGTTGAAACTGACCAATAGTGTTAACTTCAACCCACATGAGCAATACAAAGATTTCTCACCTGTAACACCAGTCTCAGAGCCTCCCTAAGCAGGGATAGACTTAAAAGACTCTCCTATCTCCAAACTATCTGGATGTTCCTCTCATGCCCCCCAGAAAGATTTTTCCCCTCCCTTGAGAATATTGTAACTTTCAGTGATTCATAAGCATCATTCCTTCATCAGAATCTCCTAGAATGTCTTTTAATGTCCTGGATCCATCCCTCAATCTATAAAGCCAGAATCTCTCAGTCTGTGACCCCTGTGATGGTGTTCTTAGCAAACTTCTCAGGGGATTCTTATGCATGCTCATGTTGGCATGGGGGCTGTAGATACAGCCACCAAGTTGCTCAGTTAACATCCCAACTGCCACAATGAAAGAGAGAGCTGAGGGTTAGGCAAAGTTGCTGAAGCTGATTGTTGGTTGGTTGGTTTGGTTTGGTTTGGTTTGGGGGATTTGTTGTTGTTTTTAACAATGAAATAGTACCCAGTTTTCTAAAATATTTTCCTGACCTTGAAAACATTTTTTTTTTTTTTGCTCTTACAGTTTCTTAGAGCAGAAAGAGCTTTTAAATAGCATATAATCCAATCCCTTGTTTTATGAGAAAGAAAGGCTGTAACTTTCCCAAAGTTACCAACCCGGAGGCACCATATAACTTAAGGTAAATACCTAGCAACTCTTCTCTGAAAAGGTAAAGATGTTTGCGTGGTGGGTTTGGTGAAGACACAGCACTGCACTGGCCAGAATGTGTTTGTATGTGGTTTTGCTTCCTCCCCACCCTATCTCCAGCTAACGACAATTTCTTTTCCTCCTCTCTGAAGTACAAGAGCCTATCTCATTTCACAAATTAGGAGAATGGTCACTAGCCAAGGAAAGTTTCTACTGGAGTGCAGATTTCCAATACATAACCAAATAAAAAAGAATTTCTGCACTGGCTGTAACTGACTTGGAAATGATTTACTTTGAAACACAGGAGACTGTAGGTGAAAAGCATCTTGCATGAAGGTAAATGATTGTCAGAGCCATGGGGCTGCTCAGTCATAGTGGCACAGGTGAGCCTAGTTAACCAACTCCCTCTTGGGTGCAGAAAGTCTGCACAGAACATGGTCATTCCCAAACACAGAAGCACCAATTCAATGAGCAATAGAAACGGATAACACTAGTATCGTTGGAAGAGCAATCTCTTCTCCAGTCACAGCTCTGGAATTTGTAAATGCACATCTAGGGATACAGAAGCATTATACTTGTTTACTTAACTTGACTCCCTACTATTATTGCTTTCATTTTTATTGTGAAGTGTTTTTACGTTTCCGAAGCGTGATTCATTAAGTAATTGCCATCCTCTTATCTGGGT
Source organism: Sciurus carolinensis (assembly GCF_902686445.1). NCBI lineage: Eukaryota > Metazoa > Chordata > Mammalia > Rodentia > Sciuridae > Sciurus > Sciurus carolinensis. The sequence continues at coordinate 67,551,088 of NC_062217.1, read as the reverse complement.
CATTGGTCATATTTATTGCAAAAGAAAAATGCAAATCATTATTCAAGAGCAAATTCCACATATTTTCCACGTCCTAAACTTTTCAACCTCTCTTATTTTGTTCAGGGCTGATTCGTTCCAAGGAACAGCACATTCCCCAGAGGTAATCGGACTGAAGCAGGAGGGGACAGGGCTGGTCCTCAAACGATAAGTCTGCAGTGTTTTTGCCATTTACTGTTCTAGCATTAGGCTTTGTCTCCTAAACATCATTAAGAGATTTAAAAAATAAACCTGTGGTTGAATTGGGTAAAATCACACTAATTCGAAAATCGTGGGGAGAATTTACACACACAAACACACACTTCCCTTTCCTGCTCTTCTTCGTGGAGTAAACGGGTCATATTTTTGACTAGTCCTTTCACTGTAGCAGGAAAATAAGTAAAAAAAGGCAGGGAGAATGGGTCACACAGTTGCCTCCTACTTGAGAAGAACCCGCAGTCTGCAAAATAAGGAACTGCCTGGAGTTTGTGTGTAGAAAGTGCTCCCATTTATAAAGTGCACACAGCGCGCTGCTGGTTTCTTTTTCTCTAGTATTTTTGTGTGTTTGTGTTTTGTATTCCATTCCTTTTTTCCACTACAGCCAAGGTAGAGTCTAGATTCTCTTTTTGTTTAATTTTGTTTCCTGAATAGTTAACTAAGCAACTTTCAAAAACTCATGCAAAATAAGCATTCAGACTCTGAAAAGCCTGGGGTTATTTGATGCCCCTAAATGAATGGGATCCTTTACCCTTCTAAAATGACCTTTTCTTAGAACAGTCAGTGGTCTCCATGAGGGAGGCTGGAGGGAAAGATCAACTTTGACCAAGGGCTTCTGGCCAGATCTCATTTTAAGGACTTTGCATACAGATCTTGTTTTCCCCACAGTACATTAGAAGGTCAAAATTGTTAACCCACTTAACAGATAAAAAAAAAAAAAAACAAAACAGAGATTCCAGGAGGTAAAATGACTTACTGAAATTATAAAACAATAAATGTAGAGGATAGATGGCAATATAGACTGTCCTCCCTAATTCAAAAGGTTGTCTGTTCTTTCCATACTGTTCAAAGACAAATACTTCTTTCTTTGCAAAGATAGCATAGGTTATTTCCATCATCTATGGGATTTCTTTTGTTGTTGTTTGTTTCGTTTGGTGTCGCTTGCTTGCTTTGGTTTGTTTGATTAAATTCTGTCATTTGCTTTGCCAGAAGGAGAAAGAGAATTAGAACCTTGAAACCACGGTTCCCTCAAACATGATAAGGACTCTTCTGACACCACCTAAACATCAGGTTATAAAGATTCGTTACTTCTTTGGAGCTTAGTCCTCTTTTGCAAAAACAAAGCAATCCCATCTAAGACACATGCAGAGCCAATAGGATATTTGGAAGTAATTGACAAGGAGACGGAGTTGAGCTCATGAGAAGGGCTGCCTGAATTCCTCTTCCAAGGCACCAGGATCTCTTGCATCTCCAGGAACCTGTGCACTGAAGACACTTGGTTGTACATTGAATATTTCCTGATCCTGTTTCTGCTCAGAAGGCTTATGACACTAGAAACTAGGGTTTCTCTCATCCTAATTTTCTGGAGTCTCGCATAAACCATGAGAGGACATCAGGGACCAGACTCTGGTGAAAGAAAGGAAATTTTAGACCCAGGCCATTTCTGTCGTTTGCTTTTAAGACAAGTGCTTTGACACAACATAATTTCCCAGAATCCTTCCAGTGCCCAGTATAAGCATAGTGAAGAGTATAACTCTGGAATCAGACTGACCTAGTTTCGTATCCCCAATAAACAATTCACTAGTTAAGTGAACCTGCATGAGTCTCTGTGGCCTCATTTGTAGAATAGGGATAATAATACCAACCTTACCACATTGTTGTGAGGATTAGAGATAATAGATGTTAAACGACTGGAAGATTCTGAGGCAAGAGCCCTGCTATCCTTGATTAGTTGTTTTAGCCCTAAATAGTACCCAAGCCTAAAAGTGTAGAGTTTGAAGGGATCCTGGAGGTTTATTCCAACAGCTTTCCCATTGTCAAAACATATTCTTAAACATTCTCAAAGGGTAGAGTTTGAATACATTCTGCTTTGGGAGACAATCTGGGCTCACCATTAGATTGTAAAGCAAAAGTGATGAATTAGTTAACTTTCAGTGATATGAAGAATCATAAAACAATCAAGTGAAGCTATTCAAATGGATTTATATGGCAAGAAAAATATAGATAAGTTTGAGCAAAATAGAACAAATGACTCAGTCAAGTGGTAAGAAGGGACCTCCTAGGGCATGAAGTACATTAAATTTCTGGGAAGAAAAATGCTTTTACACTCACAAAGTAGCACATTAATGCTGCAATTAAATTCATACATGTTTAACTATCCTGGCAATTTTGTTGTTCACAGTTTGAGATGATAAACTTAGAGATATTCTGTTTATAGTTACTGAATAAATGAGTTCTAAATATGGAAAAATTTGATTACATATTCAAAGTTGTCTTTAATATTTGATTTTTTAAAAATTATTTTGTACCATTCCTATCCTCCTGCTCCAACCAACATATCCACTCAAAACTTTAAAAAATTTACCTTTCAGCATCATCAGATTCCTGGTTAAAAAAACGACCACAACAGGCATTCTGGGTTGGTTTAGCAACTCAATTGGCCTCTGTGTTCAAAGGAAAACACCATACCAAAGGGCTGAGTCAAAGGTACAGATCCTTACACACATCCCAATGCCAACACACTTGTCAATTTCCAAGAATGCTAAACGTGTGATCTTTGAAAGGTAACTCAACCATGGGAGAAATGCTGCAGAAATTATTCTAATGCCACCAAATGATAACTGGACCTCAGAGCCTAGAAATAGGTGAAAGAACCTGAGCCATCTATAAATTGTGGATCTGCTTCATTTTATCAGGAAATGAATTTAAGTTCGGGAATATGCACATTCAAAAGAAACTAAAGTAGTCATCTCTAAAGAAAAAAATCATCACACCATTCAAATTACATGAAGAACCGAAATTTGTGTTAGACTTTGTGCACAAATATGGCTCGAGGATATAGCTAGTATTAAGGGAATTATAGAAGTATATCAAAAATAACTATCTAGGATGCCAATGGGATAAAAATTTTAAGTTCTCAAATGCATAGTTTGATTTTTTTATGCAGGAAATAGTTTGAAAGATAAAAAAAAAAGTGAGCATAGCTTTGAACATTTACTGTTACTGTCAAAATTTTCTCTTCTAACTGGATGTTGTGGTGCACTGTGATCATCGCGTCTCAGAAGGCTGAGGCAGGAGGATTGCAAGTTCAAAGCCAGGCTCAGAAACTTCAGCCTCAGTAAGACTGTCTCAAAATAAAAAATAAGAGGGATGGTGGTGTGGTTGAGTGCCCCTGGATTCAATCCCTGTTTCAAAAAAAAAAAAAAAAAAAAAAAATCTCTATTCTGAAAAAAGACATGATAGTAGCTAATATACAACCCTGTAGGGCCCATAGACAACACATATGTGTGGATCAGACTGGTCACCACTAAGGCTGAGGAGACTATGGTTGGTATCATTCCAATAGGAAAGAAAAGTGAAAGCTTCCTCTTTCATAAATTGCTGCCTTCTCACTGTGTCCTCACATAGCAGAAGGGGCAAGAGAGCTCTCTGGGACCTTTTAGAAGGGCACTCGTTTCATTCATGAGAACTCCACCCTCCTGACTTAAGTAGCTGCCTCCTAACACCGTCTCATTAGGGATTAGGTTCCACCATATGAACTTCAGGGTGAGGGCAGGGGCAGACAGGGACACCAACCAATCTACAGCACCTATTTGCTTCTCTAAAGGTGTTCTGTGTCCTTCCTTATCTATAATTTTTTCATTCTCATCCATCGCGTTTGTTTTGTTTTGTGTTTTAATGTTGGTGATTTTTCGTTTAGTTTTTTGTCATTGGTGATGGCAGTTTGTTGCTTTGTTTCCCCTCAGTCATTTCTTCCTTGAGTTGTTCATATTGGTGGGGAGGAAAATATCTGAGCTTATTAGTGAAAAATATAGGAGCTGTAACCTGCCCAACAAGAAGGGGCTATTACTATGACTTCTGGAGGAATAGGTGCCGGCCAAGACTGCCACGGCAGAAAAGCCAAGGGACAAACGCTGACCAGACCCTGCAGAACTTGTGTTCAACAGTAACACGGGGCAGTAGCCAAAGTATGGGGAAGAGTCAGAAGAGTCACAGTTCCTGTTCACTGTCCCACCACCTGTCCCATGCAGGGCACCTCTCAGGAGTTAAAGACAGCTGAGGAAGAAGGCAAGCGAGGACTCAAGAGCAAAACAGAGCCAGGTGTGGTGGCACATGCCTGTAATCTCAGCAGCTCTGGAGGCTGAGGCAGCTGGATCACAAGTTCAAAACCAGCCTCAGCAACTTAGTGAGACCCCAAGCAACTCAGCGAGACCTTGTATCAAAATAAAATACAAAATAGGGCTGGGGATATGGCTCAGTGATTTTTCTACCAACAGACATGATGTGAGGACGCTATGATCCTACTGGTTTTTCAAATAACGAATAGATAATACAACTTATAATTAGGGGACAATTTTCCATATTATTATTAATCTAAATCCTTTCTGCTGCCAAATGATTAGATTTGACACTAATTTTTTTGCCCATTATTTCAGGGAAAGGGCTTAGTACATATCCCTACAAATAGATCCTTACAAACGTATCATTTCTTGAACAATCAATGTGCCTTGTTTGACTGGCACTTTTACAGGATAAATATGGCTTTAGTCATGGTCCACACTCTCCAGCCAACCATAGCTTCCTTGACCCTGAGTGTGACACTGAGCCTGCCTGAATTATTCATTTGTGTTGTCTATGGCCCCTATAGACTTTTGAGTCTGCCAACTCTGCTTTAGGGTTTTCAAAACCATTTCACATACATTATCTCCCTTGCTCTTCACAATGGCCCACCCAGAGGAGCTGTACCAGTTACTGTTATTTTCCTTTTTCAGACTAGGGGGTGTGGGCTCAAATGGGTTAATTAGCTTGCTGAAGGATACCACACAATTAGTAAATCTTGAGTTTAGAGTCCATTTTTATTTACTATAAAATGCTGCTTTTCTAAATAGATGTAGAGTAAATGTATTCCAATCACCTTGTTCTCCATTGCTTTAAGTTTTCATACATAGTTTTTAGAATATTAAAAGGCATAATAAATGATGAAGTAATTGTGAGAGAAAAAGAACATTATTATGATAGCTTAATGTTTTCAGTGAAATCAAATCACATACTGTGAATAATTTGTGGTGATGTTCTAGGCAAACACATTATGAGAACTATAAAAGTGATGTATTGATATCTTAATTACTCAGGCATGTGTTCTTTATGGACAGATTCCCAATTCCAGCCAGCCACCTTCGTTTATCTTTAATTGCCAAGTACAGTTGCCTCCATTTACAGTAAAGCAGATAGAGAAAAGAATATCAGCATGGGGATCAGGGAAGACAAAGAAAAGCCTCTGGAAATTTTGAGGGATGAGTTACCCCCTAAAAAGGCCACCTCCAAAGACTTGAGTTTTGCGAGCCAAGGACCCAGTGAATTACTGTTCTTCATCACCAAATGAAGACAAAACTGGCCCCTTTGATGAGATGATTTAACTCTTTGAAGTCAAAGTTCATTCTAGAGTCTGCAAAATTCTCTTTTCCAAAATGTTAGTGCTTTGAAATATTCTATGAATACAATAAGCAATCTCATTTGAAAAATTATGGTCCAAAGCTTTGGTGTACAAAGGCTGGGTGAGAGGAAGGCTTTGGAGCCATGTACTCCAATGAGGAGAAGTTATTTATTACTGATATTGTATAGAAATGCTGGTATGTGCTCATAGTGATAAGCAGACAGGCTTTTGGTTGGCTCTAAGTTCTCTCCAGACATCACAAACCCTTTGTGACTACACCCAGGGTGAACCACTCGAACTACCCACTCTTCCCATTCTTTTGCAAAAAGGAAGTTATACCTTGATTGAATTCTAGACACTGAGCACCATCTGATGTTTTCTATGATAGTGACAAATATCACTGAAGATATAGATCTTATGAAACTAATGGTATAAAATTTTCATTTTAAAACTAGTGAATTACACGTCACTCAACCAAGCTTCATGAGAAAAAAAGGTGAACTATTCCAATCAAAAAATTTTAAATTTATGAAAATGTTTGAAATTTTTATTTTAGATTCTATGAAATTGAAGAGTTGAAAACCATGTAGTGCTGGCCTTGAGGGGGCTTTCTAATACCATTTTAATGATGAAAGAGATGATGCTTATTATAAAAAAGGCTTACTAAACCACAAAATATAAAGCCTCTAAAATTTTGAGAAAATCTGGAAGCTTCCTGAAAAGATACCAGTATGAAAATCTCTTAATGGTACATACATAATTTACCACTAATAGAATTAGGTTTCCATCATTTCCATTTCCATGACTTGGGTTAGGTGTGTGTATATGTGTGGAGGGAAATACAGAAATCAAGATGGGGAGACATGCGTCAGACTTGATCTGCCTCGTTGGTACTTGGATGCAGTATAATGAAATGGAGGGAATTTCTTGGAGAAAGAAGCAGTCAGATCTATTGAATCCAAACTACAAATAAACAAAAATGGGTACTTTACTCCTGAATCAGATTTCTAGTCATCAAATGAATCCAACATAAGTACTCAAAAATGAAAATACTTAAAAAATATTTTTAAATGCCTGTAATCAAAATGGTACATAAAGGTTGAATATGGAGGTCAAATATGATATGTCTCCATACAAACTTGTTTTTATCATTGCATCACTCTTTTAAAAAGTGATTATAAAAATGTGGAAGTTAACCAATAGGCAGAAGAAACACCACACTACTATCTCAGAGTTTTTACTTTCTGGATTAGAAATTCTTGTCGTACTTAGGGATGTGGAAAGGGCTGTCTTTAAAATCTTGAACTTGTTTCTCATGAGGGAGTGAAGCACTAAATAGCAAGCAAATTCAGGAGAGGAAATTCAACTCTCAGGAGACAAACACATGCAAACCTGAATAAGGACAGAATCTTCATTCAGATTGAAAGAGGATTTGACCAGCCCTGGAAAATTTTATGGCCTGTCTCGGAATTGTTCATCACGGGTTTTGCTGTAGTTGAATGTGTTTTTAGTTCTTTATGAGTCCCATAGTTGCCTACTGCGATGACTTTTAGGGTGGGGTGGGCATAGAGAAATTTTATAGCAAAGAAGGATTATCTTGTAGAAATCAGTTCATTCTTTACTTACTTTTTAACTGCTCTCCAACATTGACTCAAATTTACAAGCCTTCACTTGGGCCTCTCTTAAATCTTCTGGAAAAGATTAACTTCAAACACAGACATTGACACATATGTGTAATATGTAGATCTGCCAGCAGCCATTTGTGTGTATTTGTCACAGAGGAATTAGCAGCATCACATTTCTACCAAGGGGAAGGAAACACGTTTAAAGGTGCTAAAAATTTCTCGGGTATTTATACCATAAACTTGGGAAAGGATTGTGGTATATGACTTCTAAATAGCACTCAGATATGTGTTAGAAATATGATTTTATACTTAATTATGTATGATGATTATATACAAAGGCAAAAAATTCTTATAACTTCATAAAATACCACATTTACATCATTCAAGACAGAATGAATTCTCTTCTAGGAATATTAATTGAGCATCTAACACACATCACAATAAGTTCCATGCAATAAAGCAGTATTTCTCAAACTCACCTGAACTCCTAACAGCAGAATAGAGAGAACTAACTCCATGGAATTAGAGGGAAGGGATTCAAATAGGATAGGCTAGGTTACACTGTAGTAACATACATCCCTAATATTTGCTTAAAATAAAAAAAGGTCTGCTTCTCACCTCTACTTCTGTTTATCATAACATGATTGGGGAATCTGTTTAGAAATGCCACATATCTACCCTAATTACTTTCCCTTAGAATTATTTTATTTTTCACCCTACTTTATAGTCATCCATTATTATAAGATTTAGATTCTCAATAAGAAAATTTGCCAGACAAAATAAATTTTTATTCTATGACCCTGGGTGCATGCAATTTTCAGTCACGAAGGACCTTTTTAGAATGGAAAGCTTTGCACTTTATCCTGAGATTAATGAAAAGCTTTTGAAATGATTTAAACTGGACTATGAACTGATCTCAATTTCACTTTAAAAACATCATCCTGTTTGCTAGTGTGGAATTGTACAGTGTCCCTCTAAACCAAAGGCAGAGAGATCACTTAGGAGGCCTTACAGAATCCAGAGGATTCTGAACAAGGATTATTAAAATCCAGTTGAAATGACTCGGTGATTGTTGATGGGTGTTCATGAAAGGGGAGGGTCTCGAATGTTTCCAAGTGTTCTGATGTGGCCAACTCAGTAGACACGGTGCACAACCATTCACTGAGAAAGAGTGCACATGGAGAAGATCATTGAAGCAGGAAAGATAAAAAGTTCAGCTGGGGGCATACTGAGGTATGTGGTAGACATGTACATGTTTAGATATCAAACAACTCTTGGGAAACTCCTCTGTCCCATTTTTAAGTCCATTCAGTTCAAGCGGGACTGACCAGACCCCTCAGGTTGACCAAAGTAATCCACATGCCTGATTCGAGAGTGCACATGTGACACAAGCTGGGCCAGTCAGAGCTTCCTGTGGGATTTTCCCCCCAAGTTCTTTAAGAAAGATCCTATTTGAAAGGATGGTAAAAGCCTATAGCTTCTGGTAGCAATCATCACCACAGCAGGGGAAGAAGAGGCCTGAAATTGAACCCACTCAGAGAAAAAAAGGAGACAAGATGCTTAATGACAGTATGTAAATTCCTGGGTTCTGCCATGTCTACCCACTTATATAAAGTAACAGATTCCTATTTTTGTTGAAGCTGTGCTAAATCAGCATCCTGTCACTTGCAACCCAGAAAAACTTACTAATCTTTGATGGGGATAGGACATCCAAAAAGAGGAACGTGGAAGTCATTTGAAATATTTGAAACCTTTGGAACTATTAGAGTGACTATCAGGGATTGGAAAAAGGGAATTTCTATTGAGGAAATATTCAACTCAACCGTTAATCTTCCCCCTCATTCTAAGATTGTATGCAAATGTACTTTACATTCCTCTAGAAAAATCCTTCCCTCCTCCCTTCTCCTTCATGGTGAAAATACTTGAACACCATTCTTTCATTTTTTTCTACCCCTGATTAACGGTTACTTTTAAGGAACTATTTAAAAGCTTTATGACTATGTCACATATATCTAAAAAGAACAAATACAATTTTTAAAAAAGAAAAAGCCTTTGTGACTAGAGCATGCGCAAAGAGGAAAGAGAAATAGGGAGATATTGTTCAGAATAGAAAGCATGTTAATTTACCCCCGTTCTTAGAAAATAGAAAGTAATTTCAAGTTGTTTAGATATGATTTCCCCCTATTGTTCATAATATTTTTTATTAGTTTCAGTTAAGTTGTATGATATCAATCTGGCATGGGCTGATTAGTGAGGGGTGATGTGTGTGGATATACAAAATCAAAAAATCTGAAAAGATACCTCTCAGACCAAATGTAGCAGCAGCCAGGACTCTGACCATAGGGTCCTGTTTGGAAACAGGAGGAGACTTAGCATGCTCCCCACCTGGCTATGTGTCTGGGGGACACCTCTTCCTCCAGGTAACAGGCTCTCTTGAGGCCTGAGCCTCTGTGTTAGTCATTTTGATGTTTCTTCTTTTCTTTTCATAACCTCTCTCCCCAGTGTCTGCTGGAGTTTTACACTCAATAAGCACTAAATAAATATCTCCCAAGAGCACTAAAATGTAAAAATCAGAATTTTCTGGAATACTCATAATCAAATGTGCTTATCAGAAAAAGAAATCACACAGATGTTTTTGTAACAAGCAGATTCCAAATTAGTCATTCATGATTTCTGCTGATCGTATTAGAATCACCGTTTCTGCTGATCATTAAAATCACCTCTACTAGGGGGAAAAGATAAAGCAAAAAATCCAAAACTTAAAATACCCTTGTCTTTTTCCCTCATAAGCAATATTTAAATATGAAACAAGCTTTAAAGGGAATAGAAGCCTTTAGCTGCAGATGATTCTTTATCAGAAGCCATTTTCTCTGAGTGAGTCGCCCCCACTAGCATTCCCTGGGAACTAACCTTTGCTTCTGCTTGTTACCTGATGCGTTGCCTGAATAAGAAGCATGCATGACAGAGCCTCAAGTATCCACTGAGGCCCGGAAACGTAAGCATGCAGCACCCTCTGATTCAGCAAGGAGCTATGCTAGGCCACCCGTCTCTACAGAGGGACATGCCCGCTGATTCAGAAAACTCACGCTCGTGACAGGAAAAGAAGCAAGTCAACACCTAGTAAGCAAGGTCTCCCCCAAATCAATCACTCTCCCTTTAAGAAAGTCCAGTGTGAATAACAAGAGATCTTAGACCTTGGAAGAAAGACATGTGTAATAATAAGGCCAAACGTGGGAACATGACGGAGGGGCTCTGATGTTCTCTGTCAAGGAAGTGTCTCCTTTCCCTGTGATCAGATCAACCTCTGCAAACAGCAGTATTCTCTCTTCTTGCTCCTCTAGATTTTTTTTTCTCTTTTGTTTTTAGCAGGGGGTGTCTTGTTTTTGTTTGTGTGTGTGTGTTGAAGTTGTTTAAAAAAGGAGGAAGAGAAGGAGGAGGTGTAGAGTAGTAGTAGTAATTGGAAGAGAAAGGAGAAGGAGGAAAAAATAAGAACAAAGAGGAAAAATTAATATCCCTTACATTCACCAGAATAAAGGAGTTTTTGTGAAGTTCCTTGTATTGTGTGTGTGTGTGTGTGTGTGTGTGTTTTCGGTACTGGGGATTGAAACCAGAGTGCTCTACCACTGAGCTATATCCCCAGCCCTTTTTATTTCTTATTTTGGGACAATATCTCACTTAAATTACCAAAACTGGCCTCAAATTTGCAATCTGCCTGCCCCAGCCTCCCAAATAACTAAAATTATAGGCATGTGCCGGTTCTTTGTATTGTTAGTATATATTTATTGTTCATAAATAGGTATGCACTTTTGCCCTTTTTTAACATTTTCTTTGCACAAAATATGACTCTAAGGGTAGTCAATATGCAAATGATCTACAGAAGCTGTCTAATTGGAGAAAGAATACTAAGGCCTGGGAGCTGTAAGGTGTGGTGGTTAGAACTCTGGTTAGAATTAGACACCGCCGAGTGGTTTCGAATAGAAGCTCTACCACTTACTGGATACGTGAATTTAGACATGCTGTTTAAACTTTAAAATGCTCTGTTTCCTCATTTGTTCATCGGAAATAATACCTATCTTACTGGATTTCATTAAAGGTCACTTGAGATAATGTCTGTAGAAAAAGATTAGCAAGAACTGGCATTTGGTAAGTAATCAATAAATGATAGCCATTATCGTCACTATGAAAACCTAGAAATGTTGACTCTGACTTCAGATAAGCAAGATTAGTAAAAGGCTGTACATTTAGAAATAGATTATTCTGTCTTTTTTCCCTTTTTGCCTTCCTAATTCATCAATGCCAAGTTCTGGAAAACTGAATGGCCTGCTAGTGCCATTTAGCAGGTATAATTGCTTTCTTATTATAATTAGTTACAGTATTGGTAGCTTCACATTTGCATTCAGAATCTAACAAGTTTCCCTAGTGAGCCCTAAATACTTGAAAACCATTAACTACTTATAAAAATAATTTTTAAAATGTCATAAAGAAAAAAATGTCATAGAGAACATTGGTATCTTCAGAAAAAGGACATTCTATGTCATAACACTAGCATTAACTCAGAAATGTACCCTTAGGCCAGGAAGCAACTTAATGTGATTTGAAGCCAGTGGATAACTGAATTTAGAGAGCATCAGTGTGAGATGTGGCCAAGGCCCTCCTCCTCACCCTGCAGAGAACCTGGAGTAATACCTAATTGAGATCTCACCATATACAACCTTTGCTATTCTAAGTGCTTTACATGTGTACTCATTTGATCATCCCAGCTACCCCATGAGAGACAAACTAGTTTATTCCCATTTTATGGGTGAGAAAACTGAGGCAAAGAGATTGATTTACTAGCTCAGGGTTTCTCAGCTAGCAATTGGATCAGTCAGTATTGAAACGAGGTGGTATTAAACATGAGTGCCTGGAATCTCTTATCTTCTATGACCACTGGTGAAAGCTGTAAATGCTCAGTACAACTTGGAATTACTGTACTGTTCATTTAAACTGTAAATAAACAATAAACAAACTGTGACTGACAGAATAACACCACTGAAAAGTTTATGTGTAACAACTTGAGGAAAGGGTGTTTTTAGGCCTCCATTAGAGAGTGTGGAAGGGACTGTTGGGCTTTTGGGGCTGTCTGTCTCCACAGCAGCTGAATTTGAAGGAACTTTGGAGAGTAGTTGGTGGCAGCTGTATTTCAGGTGACTGCTTAGGCAGCTGGGGGAAGTTTCAATGAGATTTCTGTCTGCATCTTCTGCAGCCCAAACACTATCACTTTAAAATAGTCTTTATACCAACTCCGGGGGCTTGAGGGGATCCCAACACTAATATTGTCATCCCTCGCATGGGGAACATCTAAACCCAATAAGTTGTATTCAAAATAAATTCAGATTAGCTTTAAATAATCTGCATCCCAGTTACTGGGTCTGAAAGTCATATTTAGATCAAATCATTTCTATAACTACAAGCAATACCATACTAATTTAATGCTCACTACAGATAGTACTTGGCCCATAAGAGGGATCAAATATTTGTTGAATGAATAAATGAATCACTGTAAATTGCTGTAACTTGTCTTGCATTGAAATAAACATGACATAGGCTTCCATATTCCTGAAATCACTTACTTGAAATATTAATTGGTTCCTATTTATAAATGAATGTAACAATTATTGTGAGAATCAAAACGTGAAGTTTATTAAGTAACTCTGGACACAATCCATGTTCTCATAGATTGGGTAGGAAATCAGAACCAGCCAACCATTTGCAAAGACCCTTGGATTAAATACCATAGGTGTGGTTATATATCCAATATATACATATTTAGAGATTTAGAGATTTATGATAAGTTATTGGCTCAAGAAATTATGCAAGTTGTGAAATCCCATGCTGTCTTCTGCAAGCTGGAGACCCAGGAAAACCAGTGGTGCGGTTTGAAGGCCTAACAGCTAAATGCTGGTGGTGTAGATTCTAGTCCAAGTGTGAAGACCTGAGAACCAGCAGCAGGAAAAGACCACTGTCCCAGCTCAAGCGGTCAAGGAGAGGGAGAGCAAATCCGACCCTCTGCCTTTTTGTCCTATTCAGGCCCTTAATAAATTGCATGATGTGAAGCCAAATTGTCAGCTGCCTGAAAACACTTCAAAGCAAAATCAAAAGAAACATCATGGACTGGGGTGGTGGCTCAGGGGTAGAGCACTTGCCTAGCATGTGTGAGGCACTGAGTTCAATCCTCAGCACCACATAAATGAAGATTTTTAAAAATCATAGTGTCCAGCAATCACTGAAAACTAAGAATCCACCGAGCACCTGCTGGAGTGTAAACCTGGACTTTGGAAGCCAGCCCTCGCATGCCATCCCACCACCTGCTGGCTTTGTGACCATCTGGGCCAAACTGCTGATTTTCTCATTGTTGATAACTCCTTAGGATGCAGGTCTCATCAGCACAGTTGACTGATAATTGACTAACATACTCGCTAGAATATAAACTCCACGAAGGCAGAGATTTTTCTTTGTTTTGTTTTGTTTTGTTCAGTTTTGTGCCCCAGACTGCTTTCTGTGCCAGGGTATGTGCTTAACAAATATTTGTTCAATCGGTGGAAGAATGAAATAAAATACCCCTGGAAGTGCTTCCTTCTTTTAGTTTAAGCGTCTTTGAAGTCCGCTAAAACATATGCCACTCGGGGAGGTACGGTTTCAATTCCTGCTGTTCACAGAATAAATGAAGAATGTCAGGGTAGGCAGAAGAAAAAAAAAATTGGGGAGACCCTGAGGATAACAGGTTCATGCTGTAAGCCAGAGAAGCTTTTCCAATATCATTGGTGAATACTTAATATGAAATGACTGTCATGCACTTCAGAACAGCGGGTTTTTCAAGTAGAAGAACACAAACCACTGGAAGTCTGGAGTGGTTATTATTATTAGCTGGGTAGTTTTCAAAGTTCAGTGTACAGATCCTAAACAGGTGGGGCTGGGGCGTTCATCGTGCAGAGGCCTGGACTCTACTCACAGATGTTCTGCTTCAGTGAATCAATCTGATGTCAAGAAATCTGCTTTCTTCATAGCCAATGGCAAGTGCTCTTGGCAGGTGGTCATCGAAGCACCTTTGAGGAATCTTGAGAGCAGCACCAAAAGGAAAAGGAAGATGCAAGAGGTGCCAAAGTCAACCTCTGCCAACCTCTTGGCAGAGCTAAGGACTGGCCTGGTGGGGAGGCATAATAAGTATGGGTAAAGTGATTTCATATCTTTGGGTGGAAAATCAGCTGAGCGTGCCAGAGATCAATATTGTGTTTCATCTGAGCTTCTCTCTTCCCTTTCTCCTGCCACACCTTTCAAACTGTGGTGATAGGAACAATAACAAGCCTTTGTTATTTGGTTTCATCAGAGCTCTTTTTTATATATTTCCTTCAAACTGTGTGCGCATCGTTGTACAAAATTTAAACCAAAAGCAAGATGTGATGGAGAAAAAAGATAAAGTAGATATTTTACTCTTTGATCTTTTTTCATAATTGTCCTTTTTAACATTAAAAATGTGCTTTATGCATCAAATTCCTGCTAAATAGCCTAATATGCCTCCCATTTTTATCTTACTCTCAACATTGAATTCCATGAGAGTGATAGGTGGAAATGTGAAGTGTCTTTGCCACCATTATATCTTCATTTTATAAGGAAGCAATGTGGAGCAGAATGAAAAGGGAAAAGTTAATCAGTGAAAAAATAATTCTTCTGGTCTCTGAACCCCTTTATTTATCAAAGGGAAGTGATGAAACAAAGGTGAAAGGAAATCCCATGAAGAATCTCCTCCTGATTATGTCCCTGGCCAGCTGTTTAGGTTTGAAAATAATGTGAACTCTCTGAGTCCCCTTCTTGGGTAAAGTGGTGGAGTTCCATTAGATGGATACTGACATGCTTCACAAGTTAACCTTAATTGGTATGTGATTGCATCCTTATTCTGAAGAATTACAAGAAAATAGAAATGGAGCCAATTTTTGCTTATTTCACCTACTAGAAGAAAATATTACTGCAAATTATTCAAAAGAAATGTCTCTCTGCCTCACAGTTCAACGAGGGTATAATGAAGCTACGATTGGCAGGTCCGATGCAAGATCTGACAATCTCTTTAATCTTTTTATCATTCAAGATGTTGATCTGAACTGAGTTCTGCCATCTTGGTTTTCTTTTTGCGTGGCTCATGTAAGCTGATGTTTTGCTTCACTACTTCTTTCCCGTTCTCTTTTTTAATTTTCTAATGGATTATCAATTGAGCTAACAGACAATGAACCAATAAAAAGACAATTGCAGTATTTATGGGGTAGCTACTGAACTAAACAACCCAGGAAATTTCAAAAAAATAGCCTCCCAGCTTCATGGAATTTATCATCTATTTATGGAGGGAAAACACTAACATACCTGAGATATGTACAGAAAATTTCTTAACAAAGATGCCTCAGTGCAAACATTTCTAGATAGAGAAGAAGCAATAATCTTCATTTAAAAATAATCTACATGGTGAACAGAAATACAAGATGTAAATAAAACCCCCAAATTGAATGCACTGTCTGACTATCTCATTCCTCCCTCATCGCTGTGCTCAAAAACTAGATCAAATTGCCTTTGCTAGGAAGTCAGTATTATGGTATTCAAGATTAAATTTCAGAGACAGCTCAGAAGCACTTTTTAAAAATCTGCTTTTCAAGTTCCCAAGAGGAGTCAACTTTTTAAGAGGAGTCCTTTAGCATGTTTTTAAAATCTTTTGTAACCTCTAAAGAAATATTTTTCAATGGGACTGGACAAGGAACAGAGATTCTTAATGACAGTTTTGCATCGTGCTTGAAAATTAGCTAGGAAAAAGAACAAATCCTATGGGCTTTGTCTTCATAGAGATTTTTTTTTTCATAAACAAAAGAGAAGGTCCTTATAATGGAAAACTAGTTCCAAGATATACAACTTAAGAGAAATATGGGGAAGGAATTATTTTTCTCCAAAATACTTTCCTTCTTTCTCCTTGTCCTAAATGGTTATTGTGGTGGGTTTTTTCCTCCCCCTGATGGAACAATAGACTCTTATTTCCACAAAATAAGCTGTGCAAGTAATCAAAAAATAGTTTTCTAATGGAAGACAGATAAAAAAGAGAGAAAAAGCCCACTCCCTAACAAAAACAAAAGTTATTCCAGCACTGTAGTTCATATTCAAATGGAATTTTTAAAAAATGAGCTTTTAACATAATGATTTTACTGTTTAGAAAGTACCATCCCCATTTTCACATTTCAAAACATGCCAAACAACCCAGAGGTATTGGAGGAGCGTGAGGAAGATCAGAGAACAAACACTTCTTGGCATCCTAGTCTCACTGTGCCACAGGCACTAACTGATTTTAAAATAAAGTTGCTCCTCCAGTGGGAAGGTGTGTCTGCTTGTTCCGTAAATTCCAGAACTTCTGCTTGGGCTTTGTTTTCAAACAGATGATCGGAATATTTAATAGCAAATCTAAATCATAATATAATAGATAGTAGCTCTCCTCAGTGATCACTTGTAGTCCACTGGATGTTCAAATTACATTAAAGTCAGTCTTTACCACAGTCCTACAAAGGTACACACTGAAATCTGACAGAGAAACCGAGGCCCAAATGCTTCCATAGTTAATCCCCAGTCACGCATTAATACATGGATCCAAGATTTGAATAGTTATCTCTGGCTCAAAAGCATTGGCTCAATTTTCCTTTCCTCCCCCCACTCCTCAAGCTCCATCTATCCAGAGTTCTCGCACTTCTTCAGGGTCTTCCTGTCATGGAGGAAATAAAAACAATTCACATAACTTGTTAATGATTTAATGTGTTATCTGTCCAAGAATCGTACTGGAGAGAATAATATTTAAACTTGACTCTCTAGTGGCAACATTTCAAAGCATCTGGAAAGGAAGGAATTTTTTTAGGGCTGAGGTGAAACTTGGACACACCTCTTAAACCACCTCTTGGGGGTCACTGTGTTGCACAACTCCAGGGTCAGGTACATGGAATCTAAGACACTGATGGCCCATGGAGTTGTGTAGGGCACCACCAACATGGCTGCCTAGCCGTGCAGGACCAGATCCCACGACATTATCAATCATTAGCAATTAAAGAGACTTTATGGATCATCTTAGTCTGATGTCTGATTATTTTGCAAAGGAGAAAATTGACCTTAAGAGGACAGGTACAGTCCTGTTAATAGCAGATATAGAATTACAATCAACATTTCTGTTGGGGAACAGAATACAAGTGGGGGGAAAGAGGAAACCAAGATACAAAAGAGATATGTGTGGGCCTCCAAATTGAGTCTTACAGTTGATACTTTAAAAAAATTAATCCCATTTCAACTAATTTAACAACTCAAAAGCCTAAGAATTGACCTGATAGATCAAGAGATGTTTATCTCAAAGATGAAGAACACAATCACAATCTAGGTACAAGTTCATCTTCTCAGAATAAGGTAATGGATTTTCAACACCAAATTTTTAGCTCTAAAGTCAGTGTTCCTAAGCTTTGTGGGTCCAATGATTCCTCTAGATCAAAGAGTATCCGTAACTTTCGGAAGTGAAGAACATCATTTGGGAAATTCTGTTCTGTTTCCTAATTGCTCAGCACTAACTAGCAAGCTTGATCTTTACTATGCTGCCTAGGTTCCTGGGGGAAGAGCTTTAGGAGTTCTGAAAACCATTTAGTTTACTGAATTCCAGGTTCCCACCCTAGAACAGAGAGAAGCTATAGCACCAGAGGACAAACATGATTGAAGAAGAGTCAGGGTTGGTTGCTCTATCTGCTTATCATCAACTTCCTAGGCTTCACCCAAACCATGACCTAGTCCTAAGACTAGTCTTGAAAATAGGGCTCCATTGTTTTAGAAAAAAGTCTAGACTATCAGTTACACAAAAATTCATCAGCTCCTGGAAGCTACAGAAAGCACCCTAAGAGAAGGTCCTGCATTGGATATTCAGGCTTAGCAAGTGGCTCAAGATAATAATCACAATCACATTGCTATGCACATTCAATCTAAAATTGCTGCACAAAACATGAACCACTGAGGCCCAGGTCTTCATCGAAACAGGATAATTTGACTAAAAGAATAAAAAAGATGCTAATATGATCCCAAATGTAAAGTTTAAGAATGGAAGCTGAGGAATCCAGATTGATAAAGATTTGGATTTTGTTGTAAAGATAATTTTCTGGAATGCCATTGGTTAAGATTTTTCTTTCTATAGCACAGAGCTTGGGAGGGTACATAATACTTATTGAACTTTTGATATGCTTTTAATCCTCTTTGCTATGCTTCCTCTGTAAGGGATGTCAGCATGAACCTTCTATTGAAAGAGAAAAGGCAAGAGTGGGCAAGATTCTTAAAAGATAGAAAGGTATTTTATCTTCAAATCTTAAAAGGTGGCATATAGAGACCTCTGTGTTCTACTCAGGCCTCTCTTAATAATGGGTGGCCATTTTCTGGGGATTGAGAAAAGTTTCAAGCATGTTTCATACTAAGGTAGTGTTTAGAAAGTGCGTGCACTGCTAGAGCAACTGTAAGAAGAGTGGGGGAAGGGCACCGGCACAGCCTGAGTGTGGTCAATCAGGAAGGGGATCTACAGACACCAGAAATGCCCCTTCTCAACACACGATGAGGGGAGGTGGAGGGAAGAACAGAAATTCGGTGGATTAGACAAAGGGAAATAAAGGGAAGGGCCTGGGAATAGGAAAGACAGTAGAATGAATCAGATATAACTTTCCTATGTTCATATAATGAATACACCATCAGTGAAACTCTGCATCATGTGCAACCACAAGAATGGGAAATCAGACTCCATGTGTATCGTATGTCAAAATACATTCTACTGTCATGGTATATCTAAAAAGAGCAAATAAAAGAAGAAGAAAAGAAATGCCCTGTGCCCCACTCAGCCCACAGTCCATGCACAAGCTATGGCAATGAGAGAAGAAGACAGAAGTGAGACCTCTACAGTCTCACTCAGCCTGGCCTTGTGGGATAGACACACAGTTCACGGTCATCTACAAAGTCAGAAATTTTGCTTGAACTGGAAAGTTGAAGTCAGCCTTGTGAAGTCTCACCCCAAACTCTCAAGCACCAAGAAAAGAGGTACACTTGCCCTCGCGACCCCCTGCCCTAAACACTCCCACAAAATACGACTCCATCTTAGAACATAGAAAGCGCCAAGGTCAACTGTAGCATTGCTCTTCTCTGGAAAGACGAAAACCCTCCAGAGGTCACGTAGTCTGTTGCTGCTGAGTTACAGGAAGATTTCAAATTCTTCTTCACAGAAGTCATCTTGAAGACACCTGACACCCAACTTGCAAACAGACCCAACTCTATTAGACCAACCTTTCCTATAATTTTGACCTTGAACCTGTACTACTTTCAATCTTTTTATAGGAAATCTTCCTCTAGTTAATTTTTTTCCATTCAACAGTCATTTACTGAGCCCCCATTGTATGTCAAGTACACAGAGAGAAGAGGTTCTTACTAAAGCCAGAAACTAAAGCCATAAACAAATACATTGAAAATGTGGGACAAGTGTTGTGAGAAAAGTAAACACAGTAGAGGTGAGGTGGGGACAGAACAGCTAAGTGGATTTTTTAAGCTGGTTTCCTAAGTAAAATTCCTTTCCTGAAAGAATTCTCTTTCAGCTATTTGATATGGGTTGCTAATGGTATACCTGACTAGGATACCAATTTCCCACCTAAGTACCTCCTTCAAATGTCCCAGATTATAAATTTACATGTCATTCAGTCATTCGGCAATTGTTTGGACATCTACTACATACTCGGGTGATTCAGCTCTTGATTTTTACATCATGAATCAATGGTTTCAGGAGCTACAAGCTATCCAGAAGATTTCAATCCTTGAGCAGAAATATCTGAGTCCTTTGCTTGTTATTCTTTGCTCAGCTCTCTGGAAAGAATTCTGCAAGAGTCTGGGTGAGACATCTAAAATAAAAATAAAAGCCAACTTACTGATCCAGGGAAATTTTACATCAGCATATCAAATTATATCCAAATAGCCAATATGAAAATCACTATCCAGATTTCATAGCATAATCAAACAATAACAAGAAAAAAAAAAGTTCCTTCAAAATATGATCTAGGTAAGATAACCAACAATGTTTATCTTCCCCTGAGCTATTGTGATGATTAATAAGATAATGTCCACAAAGGACTTTGAAGGAGTAATGTAATGTACTTTGAAGCATTATCGTTTTTTTATTAATGAGTTTTGATTCTGACAGCTGCCAGTTGCACTACAGCCATGGTAAACCCTTGGTCATTCCACAAAGGACGGGAAATATGATACACAAGAGCAGATAGTGCATAGTGGCAGATAACACTTGCTCCGGGAGAAAGTCATTTCCTGCTAGAGACAGAACTAGAGGTAAATATCTAGAAAGCAATTGGGAGGGGCAGGTGGTGTCAGGATGTGACCAAGGCTAGTATAGAATGCAATACATCCCAAATCCTCACAGAAACCGAACAGCCCAGAGTTGCCTTCACCAGCCCAAAGTTAACTGTGGAGCATTCGTTCATTCAGTCATACACTCTTATACGAAGCAGTAAGCATTTCTATGTAACAGGCAAAGTGTTCAATACCAGGTAGTTAAAAGCAAATAAAATAGCATCTATTTTTAAGAGGCTAGCTCTTCAGTAGGGAGGCAGGAAGAAGGGAGTAGAGAAATACGTAAATAAATACTTTATGTTACAGTGTTATAGAGTATATGAAGGATATACAGGCAGAGTAGAGGGTCTACTCAGACAAAGGGCTCCATTTTCAAGGAAGAAAAGTGGATGGAAACATTCAAGAAAGACTGCATCTTAAAAGATGATCAGGAGAGGGCTGGGGTTGTAGCTCAGTAGTAGAGCACTTGCCTAGCATGCATGAGGCACTGGGTTCCATCCTCAATACCACATAAAAATAAACAAATACAATAAAGGTATTGTGTCCATCTACAACTTAAAAAAATAAAAAAAAAATTTTTAAAAGAAGATCAGGAGAGAGAAAGACATTTCAGGCAGAGGGAGCATCTGTCACGTAGACTACCTGGAAACAGTACCCGCTTGGGTCCTACCAGTGACAACTGAAGATGAGTTTACGTGGCCCACCATGAAAGGTAAGATTCATCAGATATTTAAGATCAGCTCTAGGAATTAAGGTGTATCCTAAAGGCATTGAGAACTCCATCCCTCTCTCTCTCTCTTTTTTTTTTTTAAGGCAAGTAAGTACAACATGATCATATTTATGGTTTAGAGAGATTTCCAAAGCAATAGCATGAAATTTGGTCAGAGAGAAGGCTGGGCTAGAAGGTCAGTTAGGATTTAGTTGTAATCATCCTTAAGAAGGACTCCAAGGAATAGAACAGAAGGGACAAATATAACACATGTGAAAGAAGTCACATCAGACAAGGGTGCTAATGAGACTAGGAATGAGGCCATAGAGAGAGGCCTGGTCAAAGTCCTCAGGCCCAGGATTTGGGCAGCAGGTAAGTGCAGAGCTCGTAAGACAGGAAATTTATGTTTTCTTCTGCTGGATTCCTTAGCTTGGTGGCTGACCTCACCACTCAGCCTGTTCCCAAGGGACCTGTGCACCTCAAGCCACAGTTTTGTGGCAGAAAGAAAAGAAACGCTGGCTTCAGAAATAATTCTCTTCTTCTCTCAGACTTACTGCTTATTAATGCTGCCCTAGAATATGCAAAGGGTTAAAGTCATTTTAGAGACAAATTTTAAAAAGCCTCGGTCACCCCCTTTCAGATTCCTTAATGGAGCCTAAATGAAAACAAAGGTTCAAATTCAGTTCAGAAAACTTTAAAGCACTTTTGAATGGCAGAACTTCAGCTATAAGAATTCCCTTAGTTCTTACTTTGTTTCATGTGTTAAATATTAACTTTAATTTTGTAACAATTAAGAATTTTCGCAGGTAGCATTTCTACTTGCCCATTAAGAACATGTCAACAATAATAAATTTCTCAAACATCTTCCAATGACATAGGTATTTCCTCAGCACAGACATTAGAATATGAAGAAATAGCCCAATATAATTATAGGGATAATCTACTTTTAAATAAATCAAGTGCCTAAATGTTTAAAAGTTCTAAAACCAAAAAATTTGGGACACCATAATCATCATATTTCCATTAAAATATTAGCATTTGTGGGAGAACTCAAAATGCAACTTACTCAAATGTGATTTGGTATTCGCTAAAGTAAAAAAGAAGTGAGGAAATCAGAGCAAACTGCTAAAATTGCCAAGTTCTGTTGTGTTAACATATGATTTTAAATGTTTAGGAAATTTTTTTAAGTTGTGTAAGACGTAGGAGGCAGGTTACAAAATACAGAAAGAGGTTAGCCAGGAAACTCCAAAGAAAATCATGCCTTGTACCACAAGGGTACACAGAGGATGCTCAGAATCTACCATGAATGTTAGCTTCTCATTTACCTCCCCCTCCATGTCCAGATATTCAAATATATTTACTATTTGGGTGAGATAGGAGAAGGGCTGACATCCAAGCTTTGTTGCCAAGGTAACCAAGAATCTTAGAGTAAGACCACCAGAATGGTTGGAGCTTCTCCTTAAAATTTCCTCAAGTACAGCTTTACAGTAAGAGTAAATGGATACAGAGATTTTGTACCTGTGAAAATAAAATTTTCCTCTTCTTGCAAGAAGAGAAACAGAAGAGGCAGAATTAAAGATATCCTGGGCTGGGGATATAGCTCAGTTGGTAGAGTGCTTGCCTGGCTTCAATCCCCAGCACCACAAAAAAAAAAAAAAAAAAAAGAATTAAAGATATCCTCACTCAAATAATATTGGGAGAGTTAAGGAAGCAATGAATGCCTTCTCTCTAGTAAGTTCTGTGTTCCTAATTAAAAATGCTTAATCAAAGCAACAATCAAAGCAAAAACACAGTACATTCTCTGAGCAAGAACAGCCTGATGAGTTGCTGCTTTGGGGAGAAAGTCAAGGTGATTATGACAAAATTGTCAATCCATACCATAGTTGCTAGTCTGTGTCTTATTGGCTTCAGGAACAGTCTCACACCATTAGGTATCCCTATTCAAAGCAATTTTTCTCCCATTTTATCAACCACTGCATTAATTTCCTAGAGTGCTATAACACAGTGACACAAAACGGGCAGCTTAAAACAATAGAAATTCTGCCATGACAGCTTTGAAGGTGGAAGTCCAAAACCAAAGTGTCCACAGGTTTCACTCCTTCTAAGACCATGGTCAGAAACCTTCTTCCTAGTTGGTGATGGTGGTCCTCAGTCCTTGGCACTCCTTGGCCCATAGCTGAACCACCCCCACCCAGCTCTGGCCTCTGAGAACACACAGCCTTCTTGCTGCATCTCTAGATCCAGTTTTCCCTCCTTTTACAAAGCCCCCAGTTGGGTTGGATTAGGGCCTACCTTAATTCAGTATGACCTCATTTGAACTGGATTGCATCCTCTAAGACCTCACTTCCAAATAAGGTCACATTCACCAGTATTGAGGGGTTAGGACTTCAACACCCAGAGAAGCATTTCCCTAAGTGATCTCAAAGTCTGAATCTATAGCTTTTCAGTCCCGTCTATTTATCAGGACAGTTTCAAGGAGGTTTGTAAAACTCAATCCCATTGGTGTGATCATAGGTAATCCAACACTCCTTCTCCCTCCCTGTCAGGGTCTGTGGTGCAGTCCCACAGTCTGGGGGTGAGGTGCTTATTCTCACATCGTTCCCTTTTGCCCAGACCTTATCCTTCTGGTGTCTGGTTAAAAGGGAGAGAGAGGAAAATGAGTATCACTTCCTCATAGGAATGCACAAGATGAGACTCTTGTGGTCTCTGTGAATGTTCAAGTCTGCAACTGGGCCTTTTCACAGGAGGGACATGGGCTCAATGTGCATGAGACAGCATTCCCTACACAGCGACATCTCTTTGAGAATCAGTTACATCTCTTGGGTGACGCTTGGCCGGCAGGAATACCCTCATTCCCCTAAAGGCATGTCATCTTTCTTATATGTTATGATCCCCAGAAACCGGAAGTCCTGTTGTCCTCTACCTTCCACAGCACCAGCTCTGAGACAGCAAGCAAAGACCCTTTTTCTATACATCTAGGAAACAAGGTATTTGAGGTGGATAATAAACCTTGTCCTCCATGGCAGACAAGGTGAATTGACTGCATGGTACATATTCCTTGCTTCTTCCCAAACTGAACCCCAATATTTAAGAGATGTTACAGTGTGACCAGTCAAATACTTTTCCCTACCCTCTCCTACAGCACAAATCAGTGAGAAATAAGCAGACATGGGGGATCTGAAAGAGCTTTCAATTTCCTGATAAACAGAAGCACTTTTAGCAAGGGCTGCCTTTTCCTTTTCCTACCTCAGACATAGTCATGGTGTCTGAAGTGCAGTGGCCATCTGGGACTAAACAGTTCAGGTGTGAGAGAAAGACCAAAAGTGACAGCTGGAGTATCATCCGGTCATCATATCAAAGCCAGTAGCAGCTTACCTTTCATTTATCCTATAAGAGATCTGAACTCCTATTTGTTTAATCCGCTGTTAGTTGGGTTCTCCGTTACATGAAGTAAAAAAAACTCCTAAACTGAGCCAGGCATGGAGTTGCACACCTGTAATCCCAGCAGCCCAGGAAGCTGAAGCAGGAAGATCACACGTTGGAGGCCAGCCTCAGCAACTTACTGAAGCTCTGTCTCAAAATAAAAAATACAAAGGACTGGGGATGTAGCTCAGTGTTAGCGCTCCCCTAGACTCAAGCCCTAGTACCGCAAAATAAGCAAACAAAAAACACCACCTGATCTTGATTCGACCCTGCCACATGAGTGGATATCCATTCTTTTCTGCACTGGGATGGTTCTGCCAGATCAGTAAGAACTGTGTCTGAGAACACATGCAACAAGAAAACAACTATCACTCTTCCTTCTCCTAGGTTGAATAGTTGGCAACCAAATGTTCTTCTGGACCCTAAAATTTAATTCTCATATCCATAGATCGAGTCAGTCCAACTCCTGAAACCATCCTTCAAGGATCTGTTAACATATTTTCCTGTGAACTTTTATGACTGTTTTGGCTGACTGTAGCTGTTTAATGATAATAATAATCCAGCTCCACTTGCATCTTTATTATAGTGCAGAATCCTGGTGAGTACTCCTTTGCCTGTTTGAACAGGAAATGAAATTGTAAAGAGAGTATGGTCATATCCATATAAAAACCAAAATTTAAAAACAAACAAAAAACTCTGGAAGAGTAATCTACCAGAACATTAAGAGTATGTGAGAAGTGGAGATTTTTCTATATTTTAATTATCCATATTGTTTGTGCTTTTTTATATAAAATATTTTAAACTAAAAATAAAGTAATAATAAATTGGGGGGAATTTCCTCCCATCTCAACTACAAAAATGAACACCCTCTTCATATTGGTGCTAGAAGGCTAGAAGTCTGGGAGAAAATAGAACACCTTGTGTTAGCAATTTGCTGCCTAATAAAATGGAGCTCCCTAGTGATTCTGTGGGAGTGGTTTACAAATGTCCCTACAAAATTCCCTCCTCTTCCCACCAGAGCAAAATCTTTGGTGACTGCCCTCATGATCCTTCACCACACAATTCCAAGCTACCTTGGGTTCTTCTGGAGTGAAATTCATTTATCTTCATCTTTCTTAATAGTGTCAGAAGAAATCTTTGGAAATCTACCCATTCAAAACATTCTGATTAGGAAAGCAAGGAACCTCAAGACTTCCTATTTCCCATAACTTTATAAGCAAGAAGTGATGTCCACATCCCCTGAATTCTCAGCACTTTCTTCTAAGAATGAATTCTTTGAAAACTATGTTTTTCATCGAATGGGGTGGCTCATGCCTGTAATCCCAAGGCTCGGGAGACTGAAGCAGGAGGATTGCAAGTTCAAAGTCAGCCACAGCAATTTAGCAAGACCCTAAGCAAGTCAGCAAGACATTGTCTCAAAATAATTTTGTTTTTTTTAAAAAGTGGGTGCCGCAGATGTGACTCAGTGGTTAAGTGGCCCTGGGTTCAATCCCTAGTACCAAAAGAAGTAAAACTTTGTTTTACAAATTTTATTTCATAAAAATGCTATTGTGCATCAGTAAATATTTAATTTTAATTTATATTTTGAAATATATACTTATGAATATGAAGAAAACTCATGTAAGTAAAACAATTTTTGAATGTCTTGCTTCCACTTCAGATTCTCCAACTCACTACAGGAAGGAAATTATATCAGTATTTTCTATGAAATTTTTCATACAAATGAACACATACAGACATGGATTTTATTTCTCATATGTAAAGATTATATATATATTCATATATTCTTCTCTAGCTTGCTTGGCTCATTTAGTGGAGTGTCTTGGAAACTTTTCTAATTAGTACAAAGGTATTCATTCTTGAGATCAGTTATTTATTAAAGTATAGGCATACCATGAATTATTTAATTAATTCCATATTTCTAATTCTTGTTAATACATACAGTGTTATAATAAAAATAATTTCACATACTTCTCATACATATATGGGAAAAATTCCACCACATGATTGCTGAAAGGATATATGTATTTTAATTTTTTACTAAAATTGCCAATATCTCCACAAAACTTCTGTAAGTATATATTCCCATAAAAAATAACATACTAGTGCCTTTTTCACCACATCCTTGGCAATGTTGAATTATCAACTTTTTTCATTATCTGTTTTTTTTAATATTTGCCAATATGAGAAGTGATCAATGAGATTTCATTTTTAAATGGCACTTCTTTTAAGTATTTTGAATTGTAAAAAAAAAAAAAAAATCACAGAAAAAAATTGCTAAATACCACATTGTAACATACTACATAGCTCCATCCTGTTAATATAGTCTTTATAATAAACCTAAAAATAAAGTTTTCTTCCTGACATTTTCTTACATGTACCTCAACTTGTACATTTATTATTGATTTTGTTGTCCTTTTTATTTTTCTACAATTCACATTTTCAAATGCTCATTCATGTTATGTTCCTGGATCAACTGTTCTGGGCAGATGTCATGGCTGGAACCTGTCCATTTTTGTGCTCATCTGTATCATGGGTAGGAGCGGGGGTGACATAGACATCTTAATATAAAAGGTTTAGCTCCTACCTTTGAATTGCTTCAATTTGCCTGACCCAGATTTATCATAGGCTTGCATATTACTTCCATAATCTATGCATTGGAATTGTACATGGAATTTCATTTAAAAAATATATTTTTAGAGTTCATGATAGCAAAAATATAAAAACAACCTTACTATATCAAGAGAGATGTAATTAAATTAATTCTATTTGTCTACTAAATGTGTTATTATGTGATATTAAAAATGAGATAGGTCTAAACACTAGAAGTCAAATTGTATATAATTATGGTGCCAATAAATTACCTTCATTACTTAACCTAAAAAAGAGTCAGATCCAAATATGAGATAGTAAATATATCCCTAACAGCTGTTATTTAGTGAAGAAACCAAAGTACAGAATAATTTAACAGTATTGTCTCATTTGTGTGTGTTTTTAAGTTCTATATCTCTATGAGCATATTTAAATTTTTCAAAACAATCTTGGCTTTTGTTGGTCAAGATGACTGACTTTGATGAGGAAGATGTGAGGACTGGAGAATAAAGATAAAATGGAAACTTACTTTTTATTGTGTATAATTTTATGTAGTTCTTTATCCCATCTAAATATTCTTTAAACTCACTATATATAATAAAAGTATCTTCTCCCTCTAAAATAATATTTAAAGACCCCTTCTCTGTAAAACAAGTCAAAAAAAAAAAAAAAAAAAAAAAAAAAACAGCCACAAAGTTAAAATTCAAGTTCAATCAGCCCATTAACTGAAATGGTAGGCTTACAAGATGTACCTCTGCCAAGGAGAAAGTGACATCACCACCATCCAAACATGGTAGACAAAACAACATTCACTTAAAGTCTGTATCTACAATAGTTCCAGCCTAGAAATTAAAGGTTGAGGTGTCTGCACAGTAACATGACCATTTTGAATTGGGGATATCGTATTTGTATAGCCAAACATCAATGTCTTCTCAAACAGGACAATGTGAATTGCTATGCACAAGGCCATGGTTAGTTCTTTTGGTTGTTGTGGGGAGGTGGTTGGTAAATTGAAATCAAGGGCACTGGACTACTGAGCCACATCCCCAGCCCTATTTTGTATTTTAGTTAGAGACAGGGTCTCACTGAGTTGCTCAGTGCCTCACTTTTGCTGAGGCTCGTTTGAACTGTCCATCCTCCTGTCTCAGCCTCCTGAGCCACTGGGATTACAGGCCTATGCCACCATGCCCAGCTGGTGGTTAGTTCTTGATTACTTGGCTATCCTTCACTTTCTTAGAAAACTTGCAGAAATTTCAGTAATATCCAAGGCCAAACCTCTGACAATCCCAACACTCAGGAACCTATTTTATGAGGAATAAGTAGGAAAATGGACTTTTAAGAAGCAATCAGATCATTAATTTGTAAGAGAATAGGGTCATATTCAGTTATCCCCCATCAAATATTATTAGTTAATTAAGTAGAGAATTAGAGAGTAGGGAATATTGTTCAGAGGTCCTGAGTTCAATTCCCAACACCTAAAAAACGAAAAGAATTAGAGACTGAATATACCCATCACATCCCAAAGCAAGAAATAATAACTCACAGGACCAAGAAGAAACAGAAATTATACTTAACAGCTAGAAAAATTATAAAATTTATAGCTGCTGATTTTTTATTGCGGTCAAAAATATGTTACATAAATTTTATCCCATAAAAATTTTTAAGGAGGAAGGAGGGTCTGTATAGAGGGAAAAGAGGGGTGGGAGGGGTGGGGGGAAGGCAAAAAAAAAAATAACAGAATGAATCAAACAACATTATCCTGTGTAAATGTATGACTACACAAATGGTATGCCTTTACTTCATGTACAAACAGAGAAACAATATGTATCCCATTTGTGTACAATAAAAATAAATTTAAAAAAAAATTTTAAGTGCACAGTAAGGTATAGTTGCCATTCTTGTCCCGCAGATCTCTAGAACTTTATCAGTTGGCACAATTGAAACCATATCCCCATTGAAAAACTCCCCACTTCCCTCTTGCCTTGGCTCCTGACAATCACCATTCTATTTCCTGTTTCTATGAGTTTGATTATTTAAGACACCAAATATAGGTGAAATTATGCAGTACTTAGCTTTTTGTTATTGGTGTATTTCCTTTTGCATGTCTTCAAGGTTCACCCATGTTGTGGCATATACCAAGATTTCCTTCTTTTTAAAGGCTGAATAATATTCCATTTTATATTGATACCATGTTTGCTTTATCCATTTATCTGGGGCAATGGACATTTCAATTGCTTCCATGTCTTTGCTATAGTGAATAATGCTGCAATAAACTTGGGTTTGCAAGATCCTGATATCAATTCTTTTGAATATATACCCAGAAATAAATTACTGGATTTTATGGTAGTTTGAGTCTTTTTTTTTTTTTTTTTTCTATCTTTTGAGGAGCCTCCAGGCTGTTTTCTACAGTGTTTGCAATGTTTTACAGTCCCACCAACTGTGTACAAAGGTTCCAATTTCCCCACACCTTCACTAACACTTGTTACTTTCTCTCTTTGATAGTGACCAGCCTAAGGGGTATAAGGTGATGTGTCACTGTAGTTTTGATGTTCATTTCCCTTTTAATTAGTCATGTTAAGCATCTTTTCATGTGCTTCTTGTCCATTTATATGTATTCTCTGAAGAATCATCTGTTCGAATCTTTTGCCATTTTTTAATTGGGTTATGTGGTAATTTTGTTGTTGCTTTTGAGTTACAGTAGTCCTTCGTGTATTCTGGATCGCAACCTTTATCTAATAAATGGTTTGTAAATATCTTCTCCTAGTCCATAGATTGCCTTTTCACTCTGTTGTTTCCTTTGCTGCACAAAAGTTTGTCATTTGATATAGTTCCATTTGCCTATTTTTTATTTTTGTTGCCTATATCTTATTTAAAAATTTATTAATGTCTTACCCAAAACACTCATTGTCTATTCCAATGTTTTGAACATTTTCTCCCATGTTTTCTTCTAGGAGATTCGTAGTTCCAGGTCTTATGTGCAATTCTTTAATGTATTTGGAGTTATTTTTTGTGCATGGTTTAAGATAATTATACATCTTCATTCTTTTGCACGTGGGTTTTCCCACCATAGTTTGTTGAAGAGTCTATCCTTCCCTATTGTATAATTTGCATCCACATCAAAGATCATTTGGACATATACACAAGGGTTTATTTCTGGACTCTGTCCTGCTGTTGGTTTATATGTCTATATTTATGTCAGCATCTTACTGTTTCGATTACTGTAGTTTTGTTACCTGTTTTGAAATAAGGAAGCATGAAACCTCAACTTTGCTCTTCTTTCTCAAGATTTTTTTTAAGGGTTGCTATTTGGGGTCCTCTTGATTTCAAATGCATTTAAGGATTTTTTTTTCTATTTCTGCAAAAATGTTATTGGGGTTTAGATAGAAACTAAATTGAACCTTTATATTGCTTTGGGTTATATGAACATTTTAAGAATATCATGGGCTGGAGTTGTGGCTCAGTGGTAGAGCACTTGCCTGGCATGTGTGAGGCCCTGTTCAATACTCAGCACCACAAAAAAAATAAATAAAATAAAAAGATCTATTAACAACTAAAATATATATTTTTAAAAAAAGAATATTCAGTCCATGAACACAGGATTTCTTTCCATTTCTTTGTATCTCTCTGCTTCAATCTGTTTTAGCAATATTTTAAAGTTCTCAGTGTTTATATCTTTTGCCTTTTTTGGTTAAATTTATTCCAAAGTATTTTATTCTTTTTAAATAGGATTATTGTCTTAATTTTGTTTTGAATTGTCCATTATTAGTATATAGAAACACAACTGATTTTTGAGTGGTGATTTTGTATCCTACAACTTTTTTAACCATAATTATTAGTTGTAATTTTTGTTGTGGAATCTTTTGACTTTTCTGTATATTTGATCTATGAACAGAGATAATTATACTTATTCATTTTGAATTTAAATGCCTTTTATTTTGCTTTAAATGCCTTTTTATTTGCTTTCTTATCTAATTGCTCTGGCTAGGACTTCCAATGGCATGTAAACTAGAAGTGACGAGTGAACGTCCTTGTCTTTTTCCTGATCTTAGAGGAAAAGCTATTTCACCATTGAGTATGAGGTTAGTTATAAACTTTTCACATATCACCTCTCTTATGCTAAGTTAATTTCCTTCTATTCCTTGTTTGTTGAGTGCTTTTATTTTTTCATAAAAAAGTGTCGAATATTGTCAATGCTTTTCCATACCAACTGAGATGATCTTGTGATTTGTGTCCTTCATTCTACTAATATTACATTGATAGATTTTGATATGTTGCATTATCCTTGCACCCCAGAGATAAATCCCACTTAGCCATGGTATATAATTCTTTTAATGTGCTGTTGAATTCAGTGTGCAAGTATTCTGTCAAGGTTTTTTGCATTGATGTTCATTGGGAATATTGGTTTGTCTTTTTCCTATAGTATCTTTGGAGCAATTAAAAGATGTTCGATGTTAGAAAAAACACACTCCACCCTTGAGAGTATCATGTTATTATAACATGAATAAATTAAGTTTACCAGAGTGACCTTGAATCATTATAGGGGTTAAATTAAATTCAAACTCCTCTTTAAGAAGGCAAGAAAGTACATTATTGCTTCTAATAATAATGGTTAATTTTCTTCAGGTTTCATATTAAAAGGAGTGTTGTCAGCTACCTGGAAATGTCCTCTTAATGTTAGATGAGTAAAATATAACCATTTGGGCTTCTGGCATGACAGTGGTTCACCCCTGCAACATAGCTCTTCTAGAAACTGAAGAATGCCACAGAAACCAGGCTCATGGTGTGTGGTTTTAAACCTAATTCACGAAAGACTAAGACGGCTGCAGATCATAATGCATCCTCTTTTCTTGCAGAAACACTCAGAGCTCCTGACACTGTGGGCAGCAGAGGCAAATCCATCCAAGGAAATCTACCTGTTTTGATCTCTGCCCCTTTGGGGCCGAAAGTGATTTTCTGCACTTGTTTAGAAAGCATTAAATAGAAATGACCCATTAGTACTTCCGTCTAAAAGTGCAGAATCAATTTTGGATTACAAAAAAAAAAAAAAAGAATTTTTTTCCTGACTT
The DNA here is from genome assembly GCF_902686445.1 of Sciurus carolinensis. Lineage (NCBI taxonomy): Eukaryota > Metazoa > Chordata > Mammalia > Rodentia > Sciuridae > Sciurus > Sciurus carolinensis. The sequence continues at coordinate 67,518,592 of NC_062217.1, read as the reverse complement.
CTGAAATAAATTCCTTTTTCCTTCTCTTCATTTAACATGAGTTTTGCTAATTTTTCTGTGTCTCTGTTGATGGTTTTTAATGTTCAGTTGCTAATGTCATTTTGGGTCTTTAAAGCTTTTAACCTTTCAGCTCCAGTAATTCAAGTGGGTTTAAGAAATCTCTTTCACTTTTCATACGTCCAAAAATCGATCCTCATATTTTCTTTCAAACGGCCCAAGCACTTTGTTACCTGTAGTGTGTCAGAATCCACAGGCCTTTCTGAACCTTCAGCTGAGAGACCTTTTTACAAGTATGCTTCATGGAGGTTGTTATTTTTCCCTTTCTTCTCCAGTGTCTTGTCTTGCCTTGTCTGGTCTTGTCTTTTTTTTTCTCTCTCTCTCTTTCTTTCTTTCTTTCCCTTCCTTCCCTCTCTCCCTTCCTACTTTCTTTTCCCTTTCTTTCCCTTCTCTTTCTTTCTTTCTTTCTTTCTTTCTTTCTTTCTTTCTTTCTTTCTTCTTCTTTCTTTCTTTCTTTCTTTCTTTCTTTCCCTTCCTTCCCTCTCTCCCTTCCTACTTTCTTTTCTCTTTCTTTCCCTTTCTTTCTCTCTCTCTTTCTCTCTCTCTCCCCCCCCCCACTCCTTGTTTTCTTTTTTTTTTTTTTTTTCTGAAAACATGTTAAGATGTTAAAGGGACAGAGGCTATTGGATTTATATACTGGATGTGTTAGAATCAACAGAAAAAGGCAGATTTCAAAGAAGTCGTGTTCTTTGGGGTTTCTTTTTTCTTTGTTTTATGCTTTCTTAACAAATTCAGGAGTTTACATCTAATGGTAAAAGCCTGAGTAGTTTATTATTTTCACATGGTTATTCACATTTCTGATTCACCAAGGTAATCTCTGCTACAAATTGTGGTAGAAATTTTAGATATGAGGTTATTTCCCTTCATGGCAAACAGCTTAATTGAGAGGCTTGATTATCCCCTTGGCCTTCAAAAAATCCAAGTGTACCAAGATTGAATCCAATTTAAATTCCTTTGTATGATAAATTCTTCAGTAATATAATAATATAATCCTATTTCCAATGAGATAGAAGTTGTGGAGACACTTTTTTATCACGTCTCTTCTTTTAAAAAAAATCTTTTTCCAAAATTTTTGCAGCATATTTGCTCAGATATAGCATCCTCGGGTATTTCTTTGGGGTTTTAATTACATCAATCTTTTTATAAAGGGATTTTGAGGTAGAGCCTGGCACATTCCATTCACGCACTGCAGTGATTAATTCCTATTGCTGCTCAGTCACTTGTTACTTTATTTTTAGGGGCAAATTTATAGCAAGTCCTGGATCACATGTACAATGGTATTTGAAGTATCTGCAGCTGCTTACATAGCAGGAGTTCCAAGCTACATTCCTGTTGTGAATCATACGTTTGTGAGGATGGTACTACGAGTAGAGAGAAAAAGAGTTAGACTTATGGAAACGTGTACACACTTACACATCCATACACAAATGGACGAAATTGGGAGCATCCTTAAAAGGTCTTATCAGGAAGAAGTTGCCTTCCAAGAATTTTATTTGCATCTCCTCAACCATAATCTGAACTAAGAATCTTTGATATTCCTGAACGTGCGCGCACACGCACACACACACACACACACACACACACTCGTGTATGTGTATATGTACACATGTCATGCAGATGACCTAATAGAATCTTCCCAGTTTATAAACTCTTATCACATTCCATCGCAGAACTTCCATTGATGACTTGTGTTGAAGACATTCCAATATGCTGATAATATGGTAATAAAGAATTTATAAAGTCCTTTCTAGTACAATTACCCTAACTTTCTTTGCATCCATATGGCTTCAACTCACACACAAATCTTACAAGTAACAGTTGTGATTATAAAAGTTACTCATTCAGATCCTGGAGGGAGATCACTGAACTTGAGTCTTGAATCTACTACTTCCTAGCTGGTTGATTTGGGGAAAGTGCCTCTATCTCTCCAAGCCTCAGTTTTCTCTTCTGGCTCCTTTATAAAGATGCTCTATGAGTGAAACAAGATAATATGCATAAAAATGCTTAGGACAGTTTAGGGCTCTTGATAAGCCGTCAGTACGTATAAGTTATTTTTACTATTCTGAAGAAGGAAGAGAGAGGGACTGTATTTAGGTAGTGCCCTAGCCTGAGTGGAGTGGCCAGGAGGGCCAGCCGAACAACAGGTGCACTCTGGAAAGGAGCATCTGCCTGCTCAAGTAGTATCCAGCAGAACACTTAACATTCCTTAGTGATGCTATGCTCTTTGAGGATGAGGACCTCTTAAGCAAAGATGGGCTCCATCTCGAGAAGAAAAGGATTATTATCTCAGATGGAGGCAGCTAAAACAAAGAAAAAAGTACTCACATAGACTTACTAGGACTGATTCAGTGAATCATGTGTTCGGAAGTTATGTAGACCAAAGTTTATGGTCCCAAACAACAGCAACAACGAATACATTATGTGACTCTAAATGCAAAACACTTATAATTATAATAAAATAAAATATAGGATCTATCAATCATAGTGTAAGTCCAGGAGGGTAGGGAAGTTCGTTGGTTGGTTGGTTCGCAGGTATATTCCCTGTGATCTAATACATAGCATACTCAATACGTTGTGCTGGGTGAACTAATTATGTATGAACTCAGGGAAATAGTTAGGTCCCAGTAGGATGAATCCTGAGAGACATATGTGATCCAGCATAACTTGATTTTTGAACCTGGAGAAATATAAATAGAGATGTGGAGGGGGTTATTTTTCCAGAATAAGACATGGCATAAAACAAAATTATATAACATTCTCCTTCATAAGAGGAAGGGATTTTCAGTTGGATTTGTGCTATGAGTGGTTCTTAGTGTCAGCCTTTTTCTTCTTCAAGAGCAAGAAAGAAACCTTGTAAGCCAATGGGAATATTTTTATTTTTCTATTGAGGCTCAGAATTCAATAAAATTTGACGATTGTTCCTAAGAAAGGAACCAAAGGGAATGAATAGACATTTGGGGAATCCATCCCAGGTACTGGTTCTCAATGAGGGAGTCTTTATGCCCCCTCTGGGGACATTGGCAATGTCTGGATATCTTTTTGGTTGGGAATTACACAAAAGAACTTCTCGGGATTCCTGTGTTTGCAGGTGTCTTGGTCAGTTGCGTCTGCTATCACAGAATACCTTAGACTGGGAGGCCGAATCAACAGAATTTTTTTTGTGTGTGACATTTCTGGAAGCTGATCTTGATCAAGATCAAGATGCTGACAGATTTAGTGTCTAGTGAGGGTCCACTTCTGGTTTGCATAGGGACTTCTCCCTGTGTCCTCACATGGTGGAAGGGGCAAGAGAGTTCTCTGGGGCTTCCTTCATAAGAGTACCAGTTCCATTCATGAGAGCTTCACCTCAACCCAGTCGTGTCCCAGAATCCCCACCTCCTAATGTCATCTCACTGGGCATTGGGACTTGCATGTGAATTTTTCCCCCTAGTACTGGATCAAACCTAGGGGTGTTCTACCACTGAACTACATCCTCAATCCTATTTATTTATTTGGGTACTAGAGATTGAACTCAGGGTTGCTTAACCAATGAGCCACATTCCCAGCCCTTTTTAATTTTTTATTTTGAGAAAGGGTCTCACTAAATTGCTGAAGCTCGCTTTGAACTTGAAATCTTCCTGCCTCAGCCACCCCAGATACAGGGAACATTTATAGATGTGTGCCATTGTGCCTGGCTAGCTTATGGATTTTCTAGGGATAAGAACATTCAGTCAGGTACAACTCAAGCATTATGCTATGGGTTTTCTGCATCCCACAAATAAAAACTGCAAGAAAAACACACAGTTTTTGATTACTGTGTTAGAGGAAAGACTGTATTACCTTCCACTCTTATATTATAAAAATATGTGAAAAGGTGGTTAAAAATTATGACGTAAAAAAGAAAATGTTGAGATCTTATTAATGCCATGATTCAAAAGAAGCAGATCACAAGTCCAAGGTCAGCCTGGGAAACTTAGTGAGACTCTGTCTCAAAATTAAAAATAAACCTATGTAAATTTATGATTACACAAATGGTATGCCTTTACTCCATGTACAAACAGAGAAACAACATGTATCCCATTTGTTTACAATAAAAAAAAAAAAAAAACAGAGGATGTATCTCATGGGTAGAGCTCCCCTGGGTTCAATCCCTAGTGCCTCAAAAGAAAAATACAGTAAAAACAATATAGAAGTATCAAGCAGCTAATAAAAATACTGTTGTATTTTTAAATTTTGTGTGTTTTGTGATATTTGTCAGATTAATTTTTCTTGTCCACAAAAAATATTCACTTTTGTAATTAGTTTTTTCTTTTTTAAATTTGTTTTTCACTCTTTTCTTCTTCCTCCTCCTCCTACTTCTCCTCCTCCTCTTCTTCTTCTTTTTTCTTTTCAGTAGTAGGGATTGAACACAGGAGCACTTTAACACTGAGCAACATCCTCAGCCCTTTTGTTATTTTTAATTGAATGGGTCTTGCCAAGTTGCTAAGGACCTCACTAAATTGCTGAGGCTGGCTTTGAACTTGTGATCCTTCTGCCTCAGCCTCCTGAATTGCTGGAATTACAGGTGTGTGCCACCAAGCCTGGTTCCCCTAATTTGTTTTGCCTAAAGAAAGATCTGAAAAGCTTTAGACTCTACAAAATCGCTCTGGGTTGAATGGTTTGTGCTTCAAAGGAATCTGTAAGATCATGTGAGCATGGGTAAAGTGTGTTCAGTTGTCCCTCAGTATCCACAGGTGACCAGTTCCAGGATCCCCCTCCCCTGCACATAAGAAAACATGCTGATGCTCAAGTTCCTTGTAAAATAGTGTAGTCTTTGTGTATAGCCTGGATACATCCCCTTGCATGTTTTAAATTATCTCTAGAATACTTATAATACTCTGTACAATATAAATAGCTATTGCACTGTATTGTTTACTAATGGTAAGAGAAGATGCGTATGTTCAGTACAGGTGCAATTTTTTAAAAAAATATTTTTGACCCACAGTTGGTAGGATCTATGGATATGAAAATAGTGAATACAAAGGAATGCCTATATCAAACCTTTTCTTTTCTTCCACACCCAACTCACCCTAGCCAGGTCCTCATCAATCATTAGACAGAAGTCTCCAGATAGGCCTTTGTGACACCATATTCTGCTTCCTTAAGTTTAGTCCCTCCAGCAATCCAGTCACTGAAACTTTGTAAAGTGCTACTGTACAAACCACACCCCCGTCAACCCTAGACTAGATGAGGATATCCCTTAGCAGCCTGCAGAAGCCAGGAAAAGGACTGAAAAGAGGAGGCTCATAATTACCTTCCCCTCTAGGTCACAGAGTCCTGGGTCAACATAGGATTGATCTTGGTTTTCAGCACCTACCCGGTACCTGTCCCAGAGTTCTATCAAATTCACTGTACAGTATCGGCTTCATGCATTTTTTATGTGTTAAACCATAAGTGCATACATACTTTGAAGCAATCAAATCTCACTATACAGAGTCCTGCAACTTCATATCTACGATTGAAGAGATAGCTGCATTTTGCCATTCTGCCTTACAGTTGCATTGGTTGGTAATAAATATTTGTTCAAAAAGAAAGGAAACGCAGAGCCTCCTGCTGGCTGGCCATCTGGGGCAATTGATCTCAGTCCCCAAAGGGACACCCCTAAGACAGTTCTGTCTTCGGAGCTAGTGAAGACCCCACCACTGCTCACCTGGCAACAGTTGTTCCCCAGATTCTGCCCATATGGGGATCTGCAGGGCTGTGCTAGGAGGCAAATGGCCCCATGTGCACTGACAGGCAAGGTGGGGCAATGCCTGTGTATTTAGGGTGATATCAGAGAAAAGAGGAAATGACTGAGAAGGAATAAGGAAAAGGGCTGCTCAAATAAGGATGGGAAAGGACTGTTGTCTATGCAAATATTTCCCATAAAAGTAAAACTGTTACCACATGACTCTTTTTCCAGAACTATGTCAAAGGTTGAATTGCACAGAGAAGTAATATCTACATATGTGCATGAGTGCACACCTGCATGCAGCTAGTCACACACACACACAAATACACACACACACACACACGCACACACACACACACACACATACACACACAGAGGTGGGGACCAAACTTGAACTATCAGCTCTAACGTGAAAGAGCAATTAGTGTATTCATGATTTCTTATATTTACCCTTTCGTTCCAAAGTTTGCATGTGTGTTTTGCTAATAGATTCAGTCTTGATTACAGATTATCGATGGGCATTAACAGATGTCTAGATGTTACAAGTATGTTTGAATTTCACAAGTGCTGAGTGTGAGGAAATTAAAGGCAGCCAACACTGTCAAACTTTAACACTCCTGAGGAGAGCCAGAGGCTTCACTTAGCTTAACCAACAACAATTAGCACTTACAACTTCAGGGTAAATAGTGAGCTCATTCATTCATTAATTGTGCTACTCAACTACAAACATTAACTTTTTACACATATTTCTAACAGATAGGTTATTTTAAATGTTTGGAAATCATCAAAGATATATGTGAATACTCAAGACATAAGCCCAGCATTTTTTTTTCTAAACAAGCCAGTTCTTGACCTGGTCTGCAAAAATTCTTTGCAGTAATACACTTATTCCTTTCATTGATCCTCTGAAAAATCTTCTTGAGTTTTTGAAACATCCAGCAACGTGCATTTATTATCCAGGATCAATGAGTTTGATAAAAAATCTCAATAGCAGGAGAGACTATAATTTACTCTTTCAAACTTTATTGTGGCTTTTCTCAACCCTCTTTCAATTTGACATTTTAATGACCTGAAAAATATAGATTATAGAGGCTTGACCGAAACAGCAAATGTTTTCTCAACTAATCCCCTGAGAATTAAGCCATTTAATTTTAGTGTACAGAAAAAGTGATAAATTACTTGGGGTTCTATCTCAAAGGGGATACACTTTGCAGATGGGTCAAAAAAAATGTTCGTGGGAGAGAAAATCTGATCTGCAAGTGGGAAAGAATACTTGGGCATTGTCCTTCTTCATAAGTTGGAAAAATTACCCATGCCTGGTGCAAACCTTCACTTCAAGGTGGCCAATCAATTTGAGTAGCAGCAGGATGATACATGATTTTTAAAAAATCAAATTATTCCAGTGATTTGGTCAAAGGTGACTGGTTAGATACATTGAATAGCCATGTTAAATATTATTCATCTCATGACAAAGAGCAGCGTTAATCTCAGTTTATTATGTATGAACTATTGTAGCCAAGGAGCAAAGGTACAAAATTCCCAAGGCCAAAAGCACTGTTAGTGACTAAGCATGGTAAGTTTTTTTCTTTAATAGACTTGGTAGGCAAATATAATAAAATTCAAACATCCCCTTGCACTCAGCTTATTTCAAGCAGCTCTCAGGACCAGCAGAGATATTCTATGGATGGAACAAATGACTGGTGTTTTGAAATCCTCAGCATAAAATGTACGATAGGCATTATTGCTTTTAGTAAATCCCCTTCAAATCCCAGGGTTATATCATTTTATGGCTGCAATACACAAATTAAAAAAAAAAAAAAAAAGACCCAACCGATCTCAGCAGTGCCGGAGTGCTAGGGAGACTGACCGTGGATGTAGGTTGCCTCTCCATGAGTACCAAAGATTGAGCCCAGGGGTACTTAACCACTGAGCCTCGTCCCCAGTCCTTTTTAAAATTTTATTTTGAAACAGGATCCTGCTGAGTTGCCTAGGATCTCACTAAGTTGCTGAGGTTGGTCTCAAACTTGTGATCCTCCTGCCTCAGCCTCCTGAGTCTCTGGAATCACAGGCACATGCCACCATACTGGGTCTCCATTTGTTGTCCCTTTAACAGATTATTCTTAAGGAGTGTAGAATATAATTCACTAGACCTAATGATCTGCATAATCAAAATCCTTTTGTAACTCAAAGGGCACTGAGTCTCTGGTTTTTAAAATGTTGAAAAGTCTGATGGCGGGTTTAACATTCACAGAAGGTGACAAGGTGACGCCGAGCTACATGCTCGCCTTTTTATCTTCCTCTTAGTACACAGTTGGGTACATTTTGAATTCGTTAAAACTACTCTATTCCTCTAATTTTCCCACAATTAAGTTGTAAAATAATCATCATGATCATTAAGTAACCATATAATGTTTTATATATTCAAAGTGTTTGGCAATCATCTATTTTACAAAGTACCTTGTTCTGTATATCGGTTTTTATCATGTCCTATGTTAGTTTAAATACTATGTTCTACGTGATCAGATTAAGAGGTGGCATATCAATTTTGGAGGCAAAGGTCGCTCTATATTTAATATGTGTACCCATTTTTGTTTGTGTCATTTTGACCTTTGTGCAGTCTGAACATGTTCTCTTTATTTTATTAGAACCCCAAGGAATCCCAGTAGGCCAAGAGAGGTAGCTTTTCAAGGTGCCTGACATTCAGCTTGTGCAGCACTCTGAATAGGAGCTGAGGTCAAGTTCCAGAATGACCCACCCAACCCCTCTCTGCTGGAAACTGGCCAGTTGTTTTAGTTTGTTTGTTTGTTTGGGTGTTTTTTGGTTTTGGGTACCAAGGATTGAACCCAGGGGCACTTAACCACTGAGTCATATCTTCAGTCCTTTTTTTTTTTTTTTTTTTTTTTTGTATTTTAGGTAGAGACAGGGTCTCACCGAGTTGCTTAGGGACTCGCTAACTTGCTGAGGCTGGCTCGATCCTCCTGCCTCAATCTCCCCAGCCCCTGGGATCACAGGCGTGAGCCACCACACCCAGCAAAACTGGCCAGTTATTGACAGAGCATGAAAGAAACCCAAATGACACTAGATGTTCTAGGCAAGTATCTGCAGGGAACATGCTGACTTTTTCAGGTGACATATATTATATACAGGCCAATGACAGCTCATATAGGCAACACTGGCCCCATAAAATTATATCTCCCACTGGCACTGTGGTCATCTTAGCTTGTGTTAAGTACTCTCTATGACATTGACACAACAGTGAAATCATCTAACAATGTGTGTCTCAAAGCATATCCTGTCATGAAGCAACATGGGGCAGGAATATAGAAATGTCAGGATCTCTCCTTTTTTGGTCCAAAAGTATGTCTCACTCATCATTTGGGAGAAAAGAGATGCAGATCAGTAAATTCATTCTTGTTAGCTCTCATACCTGGGGAACCTTCTTGGCCATTGCTGCCACATGAGTCTCTATATTATTGTCTGCTTAAGCCTGACATGTCACCTCTATCAGACTTCTCAAAGAGAATAGAAGCAAATATGGTCCTCCCTTTTCCAGATCTTTCCAAGCCAGTGACAATGTAGCCACTGCAGACAGGTCCACCTTGAAACTGCAGTGTAGTGAGGGTAGTACTATGATCGCCCACCGCCCACGGGGACAATCACAACGCGTACGCTCTTCTTGATCACAGGAACCAAAAGCCATTTATTCCGCAAGTCTCAGACTTATATTGAGAACATCAGCCTATCAGAGAGTAGACTACCAGGAAAGTCAGCCTATCAAGGAACAGTCTCCAGGCAGATACCAGGATCGCCTCATGTACAACAGCCAACCAGAGTTACTTCCTAAAACTTGTATATGAGTGCAGCTATGTCTGGCAAGCTGCCAGGCGCCATCTTAGAGATCAGGCCACAGTGCGGCTCTGGGGCCCTCAGAGTCCACCCCTGACATAGTACATAAGGAACAGAACCAAGAATGTTATCCCACATCATTGTTCACTGCCCCACAGTAGAAGACCTCATTAGGCTTGGTCTTTCTCAACAAGAGCATCCCCTGAAAATGCTCCCTCCCTCCTGAATGGTCTTTTTCTAGATACTGTCCATTCCACTTGTAGCCTATTCCATAAGTCTTTATGTCCTATGCCCCTGACCCCAGTCCTTTCCTTGAGAAGTATAACATGCCCCATTTCCAAAAGCAGCAGGGTCTGCTTCTGAGTTCTTCCTACATCTAACAAAATCAAGCAGCACCTCCGGTCCTAGCTAAAGTCAAACAGCACCCTCGTTAGGTTGGAGGGAAGACGTGTCCTAAGATCATGAGCAAGAGTTAATGTGAAGACTCCAAAGAACTGCAGCCCATTTCCTTACTAGACATGTCAACTAAGAAGAGGTCAGTATGCCTCACCAATAGAGCCATAATAATTTTATTGGAAAAAGCATGCACTTCGGGAGACTGAGGCAGGAGGACCCCAAGTTTGAGGCCAACCTCAGCAGCTAAGCAAGACTCTGTCTCATAATAAAAAATTAAAAGGACTACAGGTATAGCTCAGTGATGAAATACCCCTGGGTTCAAACACGAGTACCAAAAAGAAAAAAACATGGGCTACTGTCACACTGCAGTAAATATACATGTCCTATTAACCTAGCATTGGTCTCATCCATTTCAGGAAAATGAACCTGCATCGTTAAGATAAGAAATCATAGCATAGGTACTTTTCTCTCCCCCAATTCCTCCCAATAGTTTATTATATTGAATAAATAAATAAATTTATAAGTACTTAATAATAGATCTTTTATATTTCTTGCTTCTCTATCTATGGGGAATTAGTCTTTCTATTGTTGCATCTATGGGTTTTGTTGGGTAGATCAGTTGATTGGATTGATCCTTTTGAACACAGTGATTGATCCTGTGGGCTCGCTTTCTTCTCCCTGACTCCCCTCCCCTACTCTTCCTCCCCCATCCCCTCCCCTCCTCTCCTAAGATTTCAGTCACAGAGGATCACTTAAGCCTCTACTATCAGGGTCCATGTTTCCAAATGAGCAGAAAGTCGGTCTGGGATTGAAGCCAGACAGATGAAAGATGGAGGGAAAGGGCAGACAGACAGACAGTGGATAATTGTTTGAATCTCTAGATCCAGCCATCAAGAAGCCACAAATACCCTTTCTACTATGCTTAATCGGACTTTCAGTTCTGACATTTGACAAACTTATTACTGGAAGGGATTATATTCAAACACTAACAGTTCTAACTGTGAGGTTTGTGTTCTCTGCTTTATCTGCAACTCCTTTGCTTTTTAATAATGTCCACATTTTGCTATGTGATGAAAAAACACTTATTTATAAAACTGATTGAATGGAGCGGGGGAAATGATAGACATAAGAGACTCCGTGAGAGATCTCATGCTTCCTAATCCTGTGTCCCATGATGGCAAAGCCAGGGCCCACAGTTGCTTCTACCACAGCACCCTCCGTTCAGCCCCAGCAGCTGCACCTTATCTCCAGACTGCAGGTCTCGAGGGCCATGGTCTTACTCACGTTTGCCACCCCCAAACCCAGCACTGTACCTGACTCAACAGTAATTACTGGTGAAGGGTTGTTGACTCTACGACTTAAAGGACTCCAGATATGTATAATCTCATCAGAAAAACAAGGAGCACATGGAGAGGTCATGTGCACCTCTCAAAGCAATATAATGTCACTGCCAAGTTGACATTTCTAGTACTTATAAGAAACAGAAAAAATTTGGTGAGGAGAATTGTCCCCATTCCTTTCAGTACCATCCCTTAGAAATGTCATGGGGGCCACATATGAAATTTGACAAGGGTGAAGTTCAGCATAAGTAATCCCTGGTGCTAAAGTCAACCCTTACATACATAATTTCAACCACATGAATAAAATGGGTGAAATTAATTTTAATAGTATGTTACATTTAGCCTAATCTATCCAAAATATTATTATCTGAACATGTAATTAGTGAATAATATAATCCATGTCTTTTACCTTCTTTGCTTATACTGAGACTTTGAAATTGAGGTGTGTATTTTATACTCACAGCACATCTCAGTTCAGACTACATACACCTCATGTGCTCAAGAGCCACATGTGACTGATGAGACCATCAAGGGTATAGGTTTAAACAATTAAAGCCCCAAGAAAATACAGGGTCTGTCCTGCGGTGACACAGTGTGACTGTCCCTGAATGGCTCATTGCTATCCACAGGCACACCTTCAGCTTGCTCTCTGGTGCAGTGTTGAGTTTCAGAGTAAGCTGTGGATGCAGGTGAGATTCCCAGCTTCCAAAACAGCACATGACCCAGAGCAAGAGCTTGAGATATTATAGATCCATATTGACCCATCAATCCATTCTTTCCCAAAGCATCTGGTCTCATCAAAACACCAACATGTCTTCATCCCTTATCATCAATTTTTTAAAAAAATTTTTTAGTTGTGGACAAACACAATACCTTTATTTCATTTATTTATTTATTTATTTATGTGGTTCTGAGGATCAAACCCAGGGTCTCACATGTGCTAAGTGAGCACTCTGCCACTGAGTCACAACCTCTGACCATTTTTTTTTTCAAAAGCAAATTTGCTTAAAAATACATATAAGCAAACTAGGAATCTCTGGAGCTCCAAGCGAATGAGAAATCAACAGTGAGAACGCACCTTCAATGGTCCTGAACATCTCATTCCAAACTGGGTGAAAGTTAGACGTGGGAGGCAAAGTCCTTCCCAAGAAAGTTCCTCAGAGAGAAACATGATTTCACTAAAATGGAGGAATGCAGTTCCTTGGCAAACAACCCTTTATTTTCATTGGTTACCACAGGTAAGATAGTAAAAAAGGAAAAACGCTTCCCCAGGCATCCAAGGACAATCAGAAATCTTAAAAATAAAAAAAAAATAAAAAAATAAAACTTATTCTAAGGTTAGTACTCTAAGGTTAGACTCCCTACTCCCTATTTGAAAGATTTCCAAAAAACCGTGTGTCCAAAAAAAACTTCACATTCCGAATGGCTTCAGTTTGGGCCAGGCCAGATGAGGGAGGCCGCCCCACCATCTGATTTCCTCCTAAGTGCACAGTCATGATTTCTGCAGAAGCAGGCCTGCCATGACCTCAGATAAGGCTGAACATTGTTCCAGTAAATAATCCCAAGCCCAGATCTCTCTTTCAGGTAACAGGAGATTTTCTTGAACAGACAAGACGCAGAAATCCTACTGTTAATTTGCCATCCTCAGGTGGACTCCAGCATGGTAGACTCGGAGGTGGGGGAAGAGAAAATGTGAGAGAGGTTTGGTGCTGATGTTTCTCATCACAGAATCAGAGCTCTGAGCTCTGGACGGAATCCTGGGACTCAATGCTCACTTCCTCTGGCCACACACAAGACCATATTTAAATCATTTCAAATTGATGAGAGCTATGTTTTTTCCTTAAAAAGAGAGAGAGAGAGAGAGAGACAGACAGACAGAAAGAGAGAGAGAGAGAGACCTCTAGAGAGAGAGATAATGTTCTCTCAGCAAATTATTCCCTGATCCAACAAATCTCGAGAACATGGTCCTTGGTGCATGTGATTAAGATCCCTGCCATGGCTATGTCCAGCCTTCCTCTGCTGTCAGTACAGGGTCACTAAGTCACTCTACTACCAGCAAGGCCTGCCTTGAGAAATCCAAAGACAAAAAAGGCAGCCCTTGGGGTCAGGCTAGTAGAGAAGATAAGCCTTCTGCACACATAATCACAATCCAAGGTGGGAAGTGCTAAGTGGAATAAGAAAATGTACTGGGACACTTCACAAGAGGGAACTCTTTGTCCCTGGGAAGAATGGAGAACAGCTGGCGTCCATCCGCTTGTTTGTCCTGGGTAATCTCTCTCTTCCTCACCTTCTGTTTGCTCTTCACATCATTTCTTCAGGCTGTCAATATTTTGAGACATATGGAAGACACCGCGTGAGGTAGGAACACATCCTATCTCATAGTAGAACTTCACAGATCAGTGATTCAACAAACACGGTGGGGGTGCGGGGGGCGTGTGGCCACCGGCCCAGATGGCCACCACACTTGTCCCAGAACTTTCCTTTTTCACTCTTGCTTATTTTGTGTCCTGTTTGTTACATTAAAACTGAGAGCAGATATCAACACAAATTACAGTGTGTTTTTGAGCTCATTTGATGTTATCTCTCGTCCTTCTCTGACCTCATAGGAGTGGCCATTGCCACACAGGACTCCCAATCTCTTCTCTCTGGTAGGCTGGTGTCACTTCCCTGGGCAGCAGGCAGCTGTTTCTTATCCTTTTCTGTTTTTCTTGTTCCCAATAATGTGGCTCTTTATTTTTTAAAACTACTTTATCAGAAGAAATCAGAAATAAATCTCTGAGAAGTGAAGAGACTTACCCAGGTTCACACAACTACTGCCGACAGAGTGAGTTCTTAAGTTCAGCTCTTCCACATCTTCTCTTCTTTCCACTGTAGAATGTTCCTGTGTTGCTCTCAGATCTCGCCAACTGTCCTGTGAGCCCCTGGCTGTTCTGACACAGACATCCCTGGAGATGTCTTCATGGACATCTTTACCGTTGCCCTTTCGGTTTGAGTGTGTGTGTGTGTGTGTGTGTGTGTTTTAACCTTTACAAAGAACAAAAACATCAGATATGGGAAGTGGTGGGGAGAGAAACCTAAGAAGATGAACACAAATACCAGCTGAAAGTGCAAACCTGGAACTAGTAGGTGTCCTAGACACACGAATGCTGCTTTCCATCTCTCCTGAAATAACACAACAGAACTAGAGAGATTCACGGTTAAGCAAGAGACTGGGCAGGTGATGGATAGTGTAAACATACTGGCCACCCAACAGAGGAGGAGCTTACTTGGGTCTTTCTTCCACCTAGACCCTGACCAAGACTCCAGGTCAGATGAGGCCTGCCCATAAGGACTGGTCACAGAAATCGGTGGAACACATTCAGGACCTGTTTAAGCCTCAGGCCCAGGGTCATGAGGAGTAGGGGAAATTTAGCATGGGCCATGATTTGTAATTTCTGGACACAGAAGGCAGAGCTGGCCAAGACAGGGGGAACTGGCTGCCCTAGCATGCTTTAGGCACTCAAGAAAGACATAAAATGGAGGGTGTTGGACTGGGGATATCACTCAGTTGGTAGAGGGCTTGCTTCATCACATGCACAAGGCCCTGGTTTCAATCCCCAGCACTATAAAAAAAAAAAAAAAAAAAAAGGAGGGTGTTAATTAAAGAACTCAAGAAAAGGTAAAGATATCCCATAAGTGAAATGATGAATAGAATTGGTAAAACCTACAGCTAAATCTAAACACTTGCTAATAAAATCACAAACTTGTCATATTAGTTGGAGAAGATGAGGGACTTTCTTGAAATTAAAGTGTGTAATATATGGTAATAATCTGGAACTTAAAATTCAGATTAATAACATCTGGAAATTGAATAGGTATATTAAATTCCTCAGGGAGAAATTTGGTCCAGAGAGAATTCATACTCATTGTGTGTGTGTGTGTGTGTGTGTGTGTGTATTATATGTTATTAAGTTGATCCTTACTATAAAAAATAGAAATACAATGAGTAAATTCAAATCATTAGAGGGGAGGGAAATAAACAATGTTTGATGGTAAAACTTTTGGAAATAATTTTAATTTTTGCAAAAACTGACCTGGTACTTTTCACTTAGAGTCTGTTGCATTAAATTTGACAACCTACTTAGGTTTTATGATTTTTAATGGGATTTTTGATGTAAGACAAGTATAATATTAAAGTATTTTAATGAAATAAAGTGAGATAAGACATTTGAATTAATGAGAGTACCAAAAAGTTTATTCTAAAAAAGGTGTAGCTTCCTCTGGTTTAAAAGCAGGTCATTTGCCAGATGTGGTAGCGCAGGCAGGTAATTCCAGAGGCTTAGGAGGCTGAGGCAGGAGGATCATAAGTTCAAAACCAGCCTCAGCAATTTAGTAAGACCCTGTCTCTAGATAAAATATGAAAAAGGGCTGGGGATGTGACTCAGTGACTAAGTAACAAAGTAAATAAGTAATGCACGTCATTTGGAAGCAGGGGTGATCACAGTGTTGGCACAGAGGACCGAGAACAGGTGCCAAGTTCTACATCAGGGGACAGGGTCTTAGGAACATATCTACATGAAACATCAGGTAAAAATTGAGATCACAAAGAGATGCTCTAGCCAAAGGTAGGACTTGAGATTATTCAACTCCAGTAAAAGAAATAACAGAAGTTGGGGGCATAGAGTTGAGGACAGAGAGAAGGTGGAGGAAAGGTGAGGAATGAAGAGGGCAGCATAGGCCGGGCGCGGTGGCCCACACCTGTAATCCCAGGGGCTCAGGAGGCTGAGACAGGAGGATTGCAAGTTCAAAGCCAGCCTCAGCAAAAGCGAGGGACTAAGCAACTCAGTGAGACCCTGTCTCAAAATAAGATACAAAATAGGGCTGGGGATGTGGTTCAGTGGTCAAGTGCCCCTGAGTTCAATCCCTGGTATCCCCCCCCCAAAAAAGAGGGTGAAAGAGGGCAGCACAGACCACCCCTAACTCAGTTCGACTTTCCAATGTGCTGCATTGAGTCATATGCACTCAGTAGAAACTGTACTTCCAATGTGAATTTTGACCTTTTCCCACGGTAGACATGTGTGCATTAAATGCCTTTTGACTTACAATATATTCAATTTATAATGGATTTATTGTGATATAACTGCATTGTAAATTGAGAAGGCTGCTGAAAGAAAAGTAGACAGTGAAAAGTTTCCAAGGACCACAGACTTTTTAAGACGGTGATATTCCTTATTGAATTTTAATAATGCTATAATTTAAAGATCTTCCAGTCAAACAATTCCACTGATCCAAAACTTCAGTGGGGCTCACAATGTGTAAAAGGGACAGCACACAGATGTGTGGACCAACCATGCGCTGAGCTAAGCAGCAGAATCAGGAACCCAGGGCCAGAGGAGAATGGAAAAAGGAGGAATCTCTGCCTCCTGATTCCCCATGACATTAGAACAATCTAGTCTCTCACTGCACATGGAATTGAGGGATTTGAGACAAATCCCAAAGGACAAGTTGACCCAGAGTGCATTGTGGATACAGAATGTATAGTCTCTCAGCAGGGTAAGTGGAGATCAGACTTGGAAGTGCAAAATGTGCCTTTAGAGCTTTGGAAGAATTAATGTTACCAAATAAAATGCAAGGGGACAGATGGGGAAAAAATAAGAACTCTTTATGTAAATTTATATAACAAAAAACTTGATAAAGAACAAGAAATTTCTCAGTCGATGAAATACTAAGCCTCCAACCCAGAAAATCAAAAGGATATTAGTGATAAAACATTCAAAATTACTATATGGAATAAAATCTTACTAATAAATAAGCTATTGTCTTCTATTGGAAATAGGTTTAAGACAAGCATTGTAAATCTAAAACATATTTGAAAGCAACTTAAAGATTCGATGGAAAGAATACAGAAAAATGTGTAAAGATTATACCTGTTAAAAAAAAAAAGTGACTCATTTTAATATTTCCTGGGGAGGGAAATAAGTGATTCATAAGAATAGGAATTTCTGAGTAGTGAGATATCAAAGGTGAATGTGATTCAACCAGTAAAGACAGAAAAGAAAACATTGTGAAAGCTCATGGACAATAGATTCTGAAATCAGAACAGGCCTTCTAGAAAGCCTTGAGCCACAACTGGGATCAAGAGAAAACAGAAAAGGGAGAAGGGAAAGAGAATAATAAGAATTCTTCCTGATGATTCAAGCGAGATTAGTAAACACCTCAAGCCTCCAAAATCTGTTGCTCAACAAGCCCTCTGGAATGGCTGAAGGGAGAAAATTCCTCAAACTCCACAAACCAAACTCCAGAGAGTTCCCTTTCTCTTGGTAAGTGATGGGTCGAACACTCATGAAGATTTGACACGATGTCTTTTTCTTTTTATCTTTTTTTTTTTTTTTTTTTTGGTACTGGAAATTGAACCCAGGACCACTTTAGCACTGAGCTACATTCCCAGAACTTTTCATTTTTTTCTTTCCAGACAGGTCCTCACTCCACTGCCTAGGGTCTCACTAACTTTCTGAGGCTGGCCTCAAACTTGCCATCCTCCTGCCTCTGCCTCCCAAGCCACTGGGATTACAAGTGTGTGCTACCACACCCAGCTTGACATCTTGCCTATATGAATTCCTATCCAACTTATTAAGCACAGAAATCTGGAGACAGCTGGAGAGAAAGCTCCTTCTGTTTCTTGAAAGGCAAGCCATCGCCTTCACAGTGTGGCTGTGCGTGTTCGTGTTCAGCCCTGTTATAGTTCTGCTGAACATGTGCTTTATATGCATCGAATTTGTTGATGGAACGTGTTCACCTCACGCTTTCCCTTCACAGCTGCATCAAGTTCAGTACAGAACACACTGTATTTTCCATAAACACTAACAGATAGCTTTTCTTAAGGATCAGAATATTTTAAACAATTATTTTCTTTTATTGGAGATCAGAAAACCAAAGTCATTGGATGACTCTGGGTCACACTTGGAGATTGCCCCTTTCTGGGCCTCCATCTCTCTTCTGTTGTAGTAAGGAGGTCTGAGGAGTGGCTTCTAATGTGGCTTTTGGTTCCATCATTCCAGAACCACCTCATCCTAGGAATGCAGAGACTTCTGGCCCCAGACATATTCCCCCAAGCTCCCTCTTTCCAGTCAGAAGCAAGAGAGGCAGGGGGAGAGGTCTGGACAAGACGACGCGCAGCATAGAATGGACCTGGAAGAATCCAGACTCGACTGAGTTCTGCAGTTGTTTCCCGTCTTCTTCCCTCCAGCTTGCTCTTCTCCCTGAACTGGTATTTGTCACATCTGATCTCTGGGTCCTGCTCCTTCCTATCCTTTCAGTGGTAACTCCAATTGAGGCCTGAAAGAGGCCAAGGAAAGGTTTATTGAGAGAGAATGATCCTCCTGGAAAAGAAACACTTCCACTTCCAGATGTCCTTACAAAGTGAGGAGTCAGTCCTCCCAGTTCTTTTTCGTGGTGTCCATGAGCATTTCCAAAAGTCTGTCATTAAAGACACTGGAAACTTCTCGAAAATCCCTCTTCCTGACAGACTATTATTATTTTAAGGAACTACCTGTGACTTAAATTCTGGTCAGAAGAAAAGACGAGTGTCACTTAAATGCACTACGGTGTTATCTGTCAGTTTTTCATCTTCCACGGTCGAAGCATCGCGTAAGGGCCCCTGGGTGCTTCACCAAGAGCTGGATGGAAGGTTCAATGAGCACTGTTCCAAGGTAGCTTTGTGACTCACACATTCATGAGAGAGGAGCTTGAAAACAGCAGGACTCTAACTGATAATAGAAGTGATACTGCTTTTCACACAGCTTGGGTCAATATCCTACAATACTATGATGACACCCTATTTAGTGGCAATGAAGCCATTCCCAGAGGCCATTAATTGATCCCAATGGATGCCTAATAGCCTCTTAAAATAGAAGACTGTACTGGAAACAGAGACAGGAACATGTTAGTTACATAACTCTTTTATGCAATGTGGGATCCTTGGATTTGGACCTCCTCGTTCCCATTCCTTCTCTGCTATCTCTATTAAAAAAGCTGCAAGAAATGAACTTCTGTTCCCCATTTTAAATTGCCTTAAGATTGATACACGGGGATAGCTTATCCTTTATCTCAGGCACTAATACCCTTTTGGTGTTTTTGCTTCGTGAAGATGTAACAAATAATATCGAGAGACAAGAACATCAGCACAGTGGAGAGGTCGCTTTCTGGGACAGATCAGATGCTCTCTATATGTGATCATTTCCCTTTCAGAGCTGAGCAGAGTAATTGCCTCCAAGGAATGCTAAAGCCAGATGTCATTTCTTCTGATGTCAATCTGCTGTGCAATATCACCCAGTCTTGTAAAACTTTATCTACAACAGGAGAGAATTTTAAGGTTTGCCGTGACAGCAGAACAAAATACCAAAGCTACTCTGAGAACTCCAAAGAGTCCTCTTCCCAAAACTAATCAAATCGAATTGTGCACTTAATTACCCCTATTGTACTTTCAGACTAAAGAACTATAGGAGGGTTTTGTTTTAGTTTTGCAAATTTGCATTAGGATTTTGATGTACGGTCTTTGGTTGCTTTTAATAAAATCATGCTACTCCATCGAAGAAATATGTGCCATGAAATATGTAAGTGTTTCATCATGTTTTTGTTTTGTAAAATCTTAAAGGTCTACTCCGGGATCCCCATTGTTCCGACCCTTGGAATAAATTGCTACAATCAGACCACATAGGGAGAAAAGTTAGCTCCTGATTGCAGAAGGAATCCGTCCAAGAGGTAAAGTATTAATCGATGTTACTTTTTAACAATCCTATCTATATTCCTCATTAAAATGCATATTCCCATCAGATCATACTAAAACAACATTTTCATCAGTCACTCGCTCCTTTAGTATTTGGTTTCTGCTGAAATCCAAGGTTCCCTAAGTTAATGTAAGTGACTAACCTCATACCCATCTCCAGTGTCCCCCTAATAGCTTTATCTGACTATTACAATTTGTCATTGTCAAGCCTTTCAGGTCTTTGGCTTTGGTCTTATTTTTCCTGCAGGTGTCAAAAATGCAAAACCACAATTTATAAAACACAAGATGACAGAATCCCATTTGCACTGGTTGTAACTTTATTTAAAATATCACAACCTTCTCTCCAAACTAGTTGCATGAGTTCCAGGGTGGTCTACAGAGTTGATTCAAAAAATAAATGCCACTGCAGCAACTTACAATTCCTAAGGCCAAACATCCAGATGTGTCAATAATCTGTGTAAATTAGAAACAGATGTAAGCCCTTGTTGAAAAATAAATATGATAGAATTATTTCCTTTTGCCTTCCTAGGGTTGCACACACTCAAACTTATTCCTTCCATATTTTTTGAGTTGGTTCAGTTTTAAAAACAAAAATTATTTCTATTTTTCACATGGGGGTGTAGCTGTGTATATAAAATGCTCCAACAAAAGAAGAGAACAGTTAATTTTGCACCTCGTTTCATGCCCGGTGGAGCTAAGCCAAGCACACAGGCTCTCTGGAGCTAACTGGCAATCCATGATCCCACCAGATCTTCTAGGATGTATTCTAGATTGCTGCTACCACACAAAGTAATTGCCATCGCGAGACCAACTCTTTGGTCCCATGAGTTTACCCCAATTATAAGATAAAATAAACATTTCAAACATGGCGGAACTTCATCACTGACAACTTGTACTGTTTCATTTGATGTAGTTAGAGTGTCATTTAGAGGTTAAGAAATAAACAGTGCTTTGTTTTTTAACATCGTGGGTTTTTGTTTGTTTGTTTGTTTGTTTTAACCTTGCGCTTAAAGCCCATTCGTGGATGACAGGTTGGGATGAGCGGAATGTGCATACCACTGGGAGTTTTGTGAGAAGAGAGAAGTGATTGTCAGTAGACAGAAGGTTGCAAGATAGACATCAAAGGTTTGCATTTCCTCACAGCATAAATTCCACAGCTGCAGAGTTGCTTATTACCCCATTGACATCAATTAGAAAAGTTGTAGTCGCTTTAGACTTCTTATATTTGGGAATCCCTGGGGCCACTTTGTCCTGACCTTAATGGAATCCAAGAAGGTAGACTTGACTCCATAAGTGCTCTCTTAAAAATAGCTTAAAAAAAAGTTGAGCCAGCTCCTCATTCACCTCCTCTCTCTCAAACACATCAAAATAGTAATCATAGTAGCCTTCGGGCCTGAAGGAGAGCCCTATGGAATGATGAGATCAGTAAGTATCTGTATTCAATTCCTCAGGGAGCTCTGAATTTTCTGTAACTGTGGGCCCCAATGACCCAACCAAGCCTAGATGAAGTGGAATCTTTTTTATTGATCAGGTAATGTCCAGGGCTAACCTGCATTAACAAAAAAAAAAAAAAAGGGAAAACTTGCATTTCAATGTTTGAAATTTCAACCCTATCTAAAATAATAAAATATTGCCTTCAGTGTTATGAATCCATTGCTCTTCCCTTCACTCCAATATGAAAATGATTACTAGATCTTACCCAATGACCACTCTCCCCATTTCCTTTTTCCTTATTAACAGAGATGCTGGGGGAGGAGGGCAAGTACCTAATTCAGAAAACAACTTTTCTTAGTCCGTTCAAAGCTAGGAATGTTATGAGGCACAGCATCAGGAAAGGCCCTTTAAGAAAGACTGCCATACCCCGAGTAATTGCCTTTGTTCACTCCTTCCTGTTTTTCCCTACCTGAGTCATGGATGTGATTGTTGGAGCTCCAACAACCATTTTGTAAGCCTGAGGGTGGAACAAAAACCCAGTCCCTGATGACCAGATTGCCTACAAATGGATTTAAATGAGATAAATGTAAAATTCACCTTGTAGAGAACACTATTTCATAGAACCTGGCAGCAGCTGTAGAATACAATTTCTGATACACTGTCTTAGAAGTGTCCGTCCCAAGCCCTGCCTGGGTTCCACCCACCCAGGATGAACTATCACTTACTTCTGCCTTTCAGAAAATTATTTTGTTTTCCCTCCATGTCTCAGGCTTCATCTATGCCAAACTCTTCTCTAGTGAAAAGAAGTTGTTCTCATTCTCTCAAAATGGTTCTGGTGCTTTCACTGTTTTGTCCTTATTTTGGAATGTACTCATAAGTCACTTCCCTTTTCCAAAGATTCACATAAGGCAATTTATCACCGAGCTAATTTGATTACTTAATATGGGTTGTTAGGCAAAAGGAAGAGACCATGGTAAAAAATAAATTAAAAAGTAAAAATAGAGAGCCAGTAATGCAGCCAATCTCTGAGACATAAACAGAATTCTTTCCTGTCCAACCATAGGAAACACATACATATAAACATATCACCAATTTTTTTTAGTTTTATAAAACATTTGATGAGAATGGTTTAGCTGGAGCGAAATTAAGTAACTTCAGCAAATTAAGTTAGTTGTTAAAACACACCAATAAAAAAAATGTGAAAAGAGGACGGAAAAAAAAAAAGCTAGTTGTTGTCAATTTCTTATAGAACCAAAATCTAGCAAATTAAAAGAAATTTGGGCCAGATGTGATAGCACATTGTTTGTAATCCCAGAAGCTCAGGAGGATGAGGGAGGAGGATCGTGAGTTCAAAGCCAGCCTCAGCAACTTAGGCCCTGAGCAACTCAGTGAGATCCTGTCTCTAAATAAAATACCAAATAGGGCAGGAGGTATGGCTCAGTAGTAAAGTGCCCCTGAGTTCAATCCCTGGTACCAAATAAAAAAGTTTGGAATCACTCTTCTCCAAAGCATCCGTTTCTTCTTTCCAATACTCATGCCCATTCCTTGCTGAAGTGGTTTCTTCCTCTGTCTGTTTATTGTCAGTACACTCTCTACAAGTCCGGCAAAGGCAATTCCACGCATGTGCAGTTGTTTGGGTTAAATTGCAGCTGCTCATGAGGTTGTGCACACTGACCCCATCTGGAAGGTTGACTTCCCAAGCATCCCTCTTCCCCAGACTGTTCTACTCTCTTGCTTTCAAAGACAACTTAGACCTATTTTCTGCACCTGATCTTGCTGTGAAGGACATAAAGACCTGCTTCCATGAAGCTGTTCTCAATTTATTCCCCTGGCCAGATTAAAGCTTAAACCAAACTGAGGACTGGACTACAAATGTTTCCTTCCTATTTCCCTGGCAACTCTATGAACTGGGTTTCAGTGTTTAACAATCTGTAAGTTACTCCTCTACTTGCCCCATTAGGAACTGATCATCCAGGGAGGAAAGGAGAGAAGGAGGTGGAGACAGGAAAGGGGAAAAAAAAAAACTGTGCCTAAAAACAAATTTGTTACTATTGAGTCAGAAGGATTGCATCCAAAAGGAGTGAGTCACTGTACTGAGGGACACTGTCTTGCTTAATAAGTAAAGGCAAGTGGCCAAATACACACCTGCCCACAGGTAAGGAATCCAGTTCTTCCCAGGACTGCAAATAGTATGGATTTAACATGCACGCCTACACCCTGGACTCTGCACACTTGCCAGATAGAGTTCTCTGGATTTCCATGCTACTCCACCTCTCACCTGTCATTTCACAAAACATGAGGAAGGTCCCTGGGCTCAGGAAAATCAGAAGCTGATGATTCGCCAATATCAACTCTGCCACAGCCTCCTCTCTGAAAACTTCTAATTTTTCTTTCAGCAATTCTGATCTATGACTCTTGTTTCTATTGCATTTTTAGTATCTCTTAGAAAATTTGCCTGAAGCGGGTGTAATCTGAGGTTTTGAGAAGTTTGAATGTATCAAAAGAAGCATTTGAGGCAGGCATGGTGGTGCACATTTGTAATCCCAGTGGCTTGGGAGGCTGAGGCAGGAGGATCTCAGGTTCAAAGCCTGCCTCAGCAACTTAGTGAGACTATAAGCAACTGAGACCTGGTCTCTAAACAAAATATTAAAAAGGGCTGAGTTCAGTAGTTAAGTGCCTCTGGGTTCAATCCCCTGTACCAATACATTAAAAGAAGAAAAAGAGGTATTTGGTTATAGTTATCAGTGTTCATGGCTGGGGATGTGGCTCAGGGGCAGAGTACTTGCCTAGCATGCTCAAGAGCCTGGGTTTAATCCTCAGCACCAACAAAACAAAACAACCTTATCATCAATGTTTTGATTTAAAACATTAATTTAAAATGTTTTAATTTAAATGAATTTATTAAATGACTTTATAAAAAGTTATTATTATTAGTTATGTACCATACATATTATCTCCAACTCTTCCATTTAATGGAAAATTGTTTCTTGATGTCTCTTAGATCTCCACGTCCATCTCAGATCACTCTTTCCGAGATCCATCTGTACCAAGAAGTGACACAGCACAATGATTTCTTCTTTCCAGGCCACTTGGGCCATCTCTGACCTGGAACGTGGCAGCCTCCAGTCAAAATTTGACTGTGCCTTTGGGGTCATCCTCCTGACATGGGAATCAGATGATGGCCCTCTCTGCTTCCAGTTCTTCAGTGGACCCACCACCTCCACAGCTCCTTGCTGTGGCACTAGGTCCTTCACTGTGAGGCCAGCTTCCAAATCTTGATCAGAAGCCTCACCTCCGCCACCAGACTTCTCATCTGATGCTCCACCTGCCACTGGCCACTCCCTGAAGCCTCCTAAGAACTCTAGGCTCTTCCCTCCACCTGAAGCAGTTGCCCTCTTTGATTTACTTATTCCTGCCCTTCAAGCTTCAGAAATCTGTGCTGTGCTTTCTCCTGTCCCTTCTTCCTTCTAGATACAGACATAGGTCCTTTCTGTGGTCCCACCTCACCTACTCTGTTCTTCTGCTCCATTTCTCCAATTCTCAGTCTTTGCTTCTTGATCATTGATAGAAAATGCTCTAAGGTCATGTTTCATGATCCCTAGTAGATAAGTAATCTGTGCTTGTTAAATGAATGAAGGAATTTAATGTAACGATGTACATGGTATTGGGAAAATATCCTGGGAAAAAATTGAGGGAAAGAATAATACAAGGAAAAAAATCCAATTAACTCTTTCTCATTAGC
Source organism: Sciurus carolinensis (assembly GCF_902686445.1). Lineage (NCBI taxonomy): Eukaryota > Metazoa > Chordata > Mammalia > Rodentia > Sciuridae > Sciurus > Sciurus carolinensis. The sequence continues at coordinate 67,493,324 of NC_062217.1, read as the reverse complement.
TACAAGGATTGTTTTCTTTTTCCCCGAAATGTGCCTTCCTCTTGTTTCCCTTTCCTAGAAAGTGCTGTCACTTGGATAAACAATCCGTAGTACAGTGCCCTCAGGCCAGGGCACTGAGGCTCCTTTTCCAATATTGACATCAGCAGTCTGTATGGGCACCTGATAAATGGATGTTGTTCTTACTCCTGTTGCAAGACAACATCCTTTAGTGCACAGTCCTGTTTTTATGGAAAAGGCAACAAACTATCAAAATGCTGTTAGGAATAAAAATTGCATATGTGGTAATAATAAAACAATGGAAAATGTGGACAAACATCAAGCCTCAAGTGCTTTCTATGATTTAGATTGCTTCTTAAATGCCTGCTGCTTACTGTGAAAAGCAATTGCATAAGCAATTTCACAGACTTTCAACACAATGCCAACCCCACCCCGACTCTCATACACGCTCACGAGTTAATTCCATGTTAATATGACAAACACAGGGTACTAGGAAAGTCCATTTGTTAGTTATACTTAGAGATTCTTTTGTGGCATGGAAGAAACACAAAGAGCAAGGTTTCACCATGATGCATTGTAGTGACAAGATGGGTCCCAGAGTGTACCAACAACCCACTGAACAAAAGTCTCCTCATCAAAGGCTGCATTAGCATTCATTGGCCAAAGGCCATTAGTGACATGAGAGAAAGTGACAAAAGGTTCAAATTATTATTTTCCATGCATAGGCCAAGAATATGCAGTAGTAGAAAATCATGATGTAGATCATATCTAGCCTTTAAAAAACAGCAGGTACATAACAAACCCCAGCAGGTTTAGAGAAGAAAAACAAAATCACAAAATTTACATGCCTTGCAGACTGGATCTTATCAGACCTTCATTTGGTGCGTGTATACTTTTGGTTGAGCACAAGACAATGACCTATGGGGTGGGCTGAGTGATTGCAAACTGGTTGTTAGAAAAAGGAAGGTAGCTATTTCAATCCACTCGCTAACCCTCTGAAATGTAGAAATATTCTTCTCTAGTTGCCTATGATTAATTTGCAAATTATAAATCTTATCTCCAGGTTCCACACCAGGGGAGATATTCAAATGAGAGACTCCCCATGGTATCATCCTCTAGGTCCTTGCCTCAGAACTGCATTCTCAGCAAAGCAATGTCGTAACCAAGTCCTTCTGGCAATTCCAGCACTAAGTATCTCCACCCCTTGGAAAGAATCCAAGACAGAACCACCTCCTACTAATTCCCATTCTGTAGTCAGTTGTCGTAGAATTTTAAGTTGTACTTATCGCATTAGGGAAGCAAGATTCCATTTGTATCCAATGCAATTTTCAACAAAGGGAGAAAAAAATATGATGAACCAAATTCTTAAAACCTCTCTCCTTTGCTGGAATATTACTTGGGCTCCTCAGTAGTTCCCATTCTCCAACCATTTCTAGACATGGAGGAAATGACTCTTTCCAATCTAGTGGAATTAAACATAGCATGTAACTTGTTTGGGCTAATGAAGTATGAATTGGAAGCGACAGGTACGTTTCTGAACAGAAGCATCCAGAGTCTGGGATTCTTTGTGCCCTCTTCCCTTGCACCGTGATCAGAGACCCAGATGCTGAGATTCAGGTGTCCCAAGATCAAAGGGCCTGGAAGTTTGGGTCACCACATGGTAAGTTACCCAAACCTAGGGTAGACATGGCATGACAAAGAAATTTGGGGTTGATATGATGACATAGTCTAACCTATGCAGGGTAACACAGTAACTTTGGACCTTTTGAAATGTAATTTGTTTTGGTAGCTTCTATACTGGTCATCAATAAAATGCTGAAGCGTTCAAGTTTATCCAGCTTCAAGAGAGAAGCTATATCTGGTTTTATCTAAAATAAAACAGAATATAGTTATTTCCATTAAAATTGGGTTACTAGAATATACCAAAATTCCTTGCTATAGTTCAGACTTTTCACTCTAGTTAATGTTGTATATGCTGTGACAAGAAAATTGAGCCACTGCCTAGTGTGATTGCAATTATGAAGCATGCTTATGGTTAGAGTTAATTTAAATCATAATTCTAACTTAATATTATCAATTTGGCCTCTGAATCACAAAAACTAAAACCATGATCATTTTAGGCAAAAAATGCATTGGGCTAATTCCTTAAAAATTTATCCTGATACTCTAAGAATATGGGGAAAATGTGCTTTACCTACAAATATGAAAAATGGTTATCTTAATACTTTACAGTTCCATGTTCCTAAAGTTAAGTCACCTAAATATTGCTGTAACTGATATTTTTTTTCAGAAAATTCTTCCTCCTATTTTTTTCTGAAAATAAGCAGATAACGATGTGATCCTTTGTCTTTTGTGTAATCCAAAGACTAGATAAATAAGACTTTATGGCAATTCATACAAAAAGCATTTATTGAGCATTTTCTTGGGAGTTAAATTGTGCTTGGTTCTAAAGACACAACGATAAAAGAGAAAAGTGGTCTCTGCCCTCTTCAAACTTACAATCTAGTATCTTCTGCTCTCCAATGTATGCACTGCTAATTACTCTCTATGTTTTTATGGTTATACTTGTTTGTTTATGCAGTCCTGGGATGGAGCCCAGGGCCTTGTGCATGCCTGTTCTATTACTAAGCTGCATTCTCAGCCTTTTTAAATTTATTTTGAGACAGGGTCTGGCTATGTTGCTCAGGCTGGCATCAAACCTGTGATCCTCCTGCCTCAGCCTCCTGAGCAGCTAGGATTACACGTATGTACCACGGTGCCCATTTCTTTCCAAGCTTTAAGTTGTGAAAATAGCATCACTGAATATTAATAGTATTGTAGTTTAATTTGTCTATCTAGAAAGCTCAATTATCTGCAACATATTGAGTCTCAAGAAGGTAGTAATAGGAGTCTGAGAATTCAAACATTCAGACACACATACACACAAACACATACACACACACACACACCACTAAAGGTTATTAAGTATTTATCCTGTGTTATACACTTGCTAAATGCTTTATGACAATATATCATCATCACAAAACCCCATGACAGAATACTAATAGTGTCCCATTTTATAGATGAAGAAATTGAAACTCAAGGAAGCTGAAGAACTTGCCTCAGACATAACAGCAGATGAATCCAGGATTTGAATGTAGACCTAACTCCAGAGCTCAATATTCTAACCATTACACCACACATTTTGTAAAGACTATGAACTAAAACTCTTGATCTCCATTTCCAGAAGAATTGGGGCATTGTTCCAATAATCCTTGGATTTAACAAACAACTACAGAGTCTGTAATTCAGAAATTTGAAAAGGACACAGTAGGGACCATTTGTCACTGCTCCATGATGTCTTGGTCCTCAGCTAAAGGACCCAACAGTGGAGGGAGAGGAATTCAAAAAGGGGGATTCCAGGAAGGGATTCAGGAGACGCAGGGACTCTTCTGGAAGTGTCTTCAGTCATGTTCCCATAGGGTGATGCTTGTCAGCTGGGACCACAGCTGGAGCTGTTGACGTACCTGTCCTCTCCACATGACCTGGACATTTCCACAGCATAGAAGTCTCAGGATAGTCAGATCTTTTTCCTCATGGCCCAGGACTCCAAAAATAGAGCAATAAGATAGAACCTGCTTTGCCTTGTAAGAAACACAGCCTCACTTCTGCCATAGTCAGTTACAGACCCGCCAGATATGAGAGCTGTAAACTCCATGTCTCAACAGAGTCAAGGTCACAAATGAGAAGGTGCTGTGAGGTTGGGAGACTGTGGGCAGCCATCTTTGGGAAAGACCATCTGCCCCAAGCCCTCACCTGAAGTTATGTGGCCTCTCTGTCCTGTCTAATCCACCCTGGGAATATCCAAACAGATCTCAAGTAGAAAGAACAGAATAATAAGCATTATGTAAACATGGCTGAGCCTCAACAATAACCAACAATCTGTCAATTCAAACAATAAATATCAAGGATGGCTAATAGGAAGAGAACTAAAAATAGAACTGTCGGTTTTACCGTAAGACAGAAATAGAAAAATCATGGGCAGCAAATAAGAAAAACTTAATAACTACAGCCTGCAAGGCATTTAATTCAGGCCTACAAATCTACACAGCTCAATAATCATGGGCATCCTGTATTCTTGCACTGGAAAATATCAGAGATTCTATTAATGACCCTACCTTTCTAGATAAGGTTGAATTCTATCTAGTGTATTCCATGAAGGAAGGCAGCAAGGGGTGTGCTATATTTTATAAGATTTGCATTTGAAAGAAGTGATGTAGGGATGAGCACATTAATCTCACATGGAACAACTCATTTCTCAGTGCTCATTTCATGGTCATTGTCACTCAAATAGAAAAGATACAGCCCTTGCCAGACACGGTGAGGCATGCCTGTAATCCCACTGACTTGCGAGGCTAAGGCAGGAGGATTAAGTTTGAGGCCAGCCTCGGCAACTTAAAAAGGCCCTACACAACTAAACAAGACCCTGTCTCAAAACAAAAAATGAAAAGGGCTAGTGTGTCTCAGTGGTTAAGTGTCCCTGGGTTCAATCCCTGGTCCCCCTCTCCCCCCCAATAAAGGAAGGGAAAAGATGCAGGCCTGGATTGTTTGGATGAGGAAAACAAAAAAAAAACAAAAAACACAATGCATGTTCCATTTTCTAGAGCTAATACCCAAATTCTACCCACAATTAACAAGCTGGCACATTGCATATTCAAATAGCTTTGTGCCTGTGCATATACACATTTGTAGACAAGCACCTGTTCTAGATACTTAATTTTGATCCTTACCTTCCAAAAATATTTTTTAAATGTCCTTTGGCCTTGATTTCTAAAAGCAGCAAAAACTGATGGAATGATTGGAGACAGGAGACAGTCCAAAGTTCTTAGATGATTTATCTAAGTAGCAGGGCCAGTGGTTATGACTACTGGTTTTCCCCCAGCAAAATTTACCTGTTTCAATGCATATGAAATATCAATTTACATTTCTTTCTTTTGTTCTTTCTTTGTGTTTGTTTTTGTTATTGAGGTTTGACCCAGGGATGCTATATCCCCCAGTCCCATTTTTTTTTTTTTTTTTTTTTGCTACCAAGGATGGAATACAGGGGAACTTCAAGACTGAGCCACATCCCCAGCCCATTTTATTTTGAGATATGGTCTCACTAAGTTGTTTAGGGCCTCACTCAGTTGCTGAAGCTGACCTCCAACTTGTGATCCTCATGCCTCAGTCTCCCAAGTCACTAGAATTAAAGGCACCCAGCAATAAAACACTTCCCCTTGGCTCACTCTTATCCAAACACGCTGACCTCTTTACTATTTTTGGTTTTGCTATTGTTTGGTGGTACTGGGAACAGAACCCAGGTCAGTTTGCATTTCTTGAGGATCTACCAACCAACAGCCAGAGTATCCACAGATGGAGTCTATACAGACCATGGGGAATATTGGCAGAAGAGTTTATCAATAGAGAACAATAGCACAATGTGAGATTACTAACGTGCAAAGAGGGACTTGCCAGGACTTTTTAAGACAGTGCTGATCTTCTTTAATCTCTGACTACTATCAGTTATATAAAGAATATCTAAAAAGAAGTTTCTGTTCCCAGGGATCCTTTCCATCCATAACTTCAACTTCTAATTCTCACAGTAACTTCAAAAAAGTGTTTCTCATTGAGCCATGGAACATTTCAGTTATTTCATAATGTCATCAAACTGCTTTTGAATACGCTGCGGCATAGAATTCTTCAGACCAGGGATAGCTGATAGGATGTGAGAAACAGGTAAATAAGCAGAGAACCAAAGAACAACAGGGATGTGGCAATAGAAGAGAAGTTTACAGTGGTGATACTGGTGTCTGATGAAGGACAGTTCCACAGACTTCAAAACTCTCTTCCTGTCACCCTACCCTTCCATCCAGTTCTTTTAGTTTTACTTTTCCTTGTGTATTAAATACATCTAAGGCAAAAGAGTAACTGTTTCTTTGGTTTTTGTTGCTGGAGCCTGCGGGCTGTGGGTTTGTGGCCTGGTTGCTGGCAAGAGGGTGGCAATGGTTACAGTAGAGAACTGAGAGAGGGCTGCAGCGCTGTGCACAGGACAATCTCTAGACACAGACAGCCAGAAACAAATCCAGAAACGGTAGAAAAGATGCAAACAAGAAATAAACAAGAGAGGCAGTGTGCAGGGGTGGATGCCTGCAGTCCCAGCTACTTGGGAAGCTGAGGCAGAAGGATCAGCCCACTAGTTCAAGATTAATACAGGCAACATGGTGAGACCCTGTTTCAAAAAAAAAGAGAGGATAATAACTTAGCAAGACCCTGTCTCAAAATAAAAAGGTCTGGAGGTACAGCTCCATGGCGGAGTATCCCTGGGTTCAATTCCCAGTATAAGGGGGAAAAAGTAAAGAAAGAAAAAAAAAGAGAAAAGAGAGAGGAAAACCATTATTAAATCAGTTTGTGAAGGAAAGGTACAGTGTTTTATGATTTAATAAGAACATGACAAGATCAAAACCATATAAAAGCAAGGTTAGAATTTATTTCAGTCATCAGACAGTTTTTATCAACAAATGATTTACGTTTTGGTAGTGTTAAGAATCAGGACCCATTATATACCATAAAAAGCCATGGAAAAGCATGCATCAATTAAAAAACATGGAAAAAATATGAAAAAAAAAAAAAAAAAAAACCAAGATCTCTTCCCCTGAAATTTTCGTTGTGCTTTGTTTTTGGGAAGTACTGGGGGTTGGACCCAGGGGTATTCTACCTCTGGGCTACATCCCTAGTCCTTTCTACTTTATTTTGAGACAGGGTCTTGCTCTGTTGCTCAGGCTGGCCTTGAACATGTGATCCTCCTTAACCTCCTGAGTTGCTGGGATTACAGCCTCCTGAGTCCCAGGTCCAGCAAGGAACCCTCCCTGAAATTTGAAACAAGATATCTACCATTACCACTTTTATTAAACAGTGTATTAAACAATGTATCTAACTACTCATCAACATTATACTATTAAAGTCCACTGTGGGGTAGACACACAATGGAATGCTACACAGCAATGAGAACAGGTGAACTACAACTACTGTTAATATACTATGGACGATCTCAGAAACATAACATTTGATCTCAGTGATACACGAACAAAAGCAATCTTATTGTCAAAAGTTGGGGTTATAGTGACTTCTAGGGAGTAAGGAGTATAGTAAGATTCTGAGTCCTGAGAGTATTTGAATTCTGGAGAAAAAGGGTGTGTATGTTCAATTTATGGAAACTCACATAGCTGTACACCTATATATACATTTTTATATGTCTATTGCATATCAATATTCTGAAAAGAACAAATCAAGACTCTAGCTTGTATTCCATTGCTGTTAGATTTACAAACATCTTCTGGCTTCCTGAACAGTGACATATTATGCTTTATTAAAATACAAAGATCAGGGGCTGGAGCTGTGGCTCAGTGATAGAGCGCTTGCTTAGCATGTGTGAGGCCCAGGGTTCAATTCTCAGCACTGCATATAAATAAATAAAAATAAAGGTCTATTGACAACTGAAAAAATATTTTTAAAAAAGAAATCTGTCTCTGATCCAGAACTCTTCATGTGTATATTCAAGGTAAAATTAATAAAGGTAAAGATATATAAATGAATTAATAAAGATGAATAAATACAAAAACCTAACAATCTCTTCTTTAAAAAAATTTATATATATTTATATATATATATATATATATATATATATATATATATATATATATATATATAATACATGCCAGTCACAGTGGCACACACCTGTAATCCCAGTGGTTTATGAGGCTGAGGCAGAAGGATCACGAGTTTAAAGCCAGCCTCAGCAACAGCAAGGCGCTAAGCAACTCAGTGAGACCCTGTCTCTAAATAAGATACAAAATAGGGCTGGGGATGTGGATCAGTGGTCAAGTCCCCCTGAGTTCAATCCCTGGTACCAAAATAAATAAATAAATATTATCTTATGAAAAGGTAGAAAAATTTCAAGTGTTATCACCAAAATAACACTTGAGTGTGAAAATAAGATAAACTGCATGTTACAGTAAGATGACTGAAATGAATTAAAATACATTCAAAATCACACTAAAAAAACTATCCAATTGAAAGGACAAAGACTGATCATTTGTTTGTTTTAAAGACTTATAGTCTTCACAAAGTATACATCTGTAAGATAAACAGACATACAATGGACAAAAGTAAAATTATGTAGAAAATGCTAATCTTCCCCCCTAAAAAACTGGGGCCATAAGATTAACAAAAGGCAGAAGAAACTTTAAGAAAAAAGCACTATTGAAGATAAAGGTGATCTCTATTGCATAATTTTTGAACACAGTAAATTAACCAGTATGGTACGATAATGCTATATTTGTTCACATCCAATAAAATAACTTGAAAATTTACAAAGCAAAAATTAATGAGCTGAAAAAACTGACATATCCAAAACAGTAGGATCTTTCAACATTCTTCTTGACAAGGTAAGAGGACAAAAATTTTTAAAGAAATAGATCTCAACAACAAAATCAATGAACTCAAATTAATGGATAGATGTGGAACTCTAAACCAAACCATTAGAGAGTAAATATTTTTCTAAAACACACATGGGAAGTTTACAAAAAGAGATCAAAAAAAATCTTAAAGCCAGTTTCATCATAGTTCGGAGAATTGGTATAAAAGTGCCATATTCTTGAACAACACTTTAATCAAGTTAGACATTTAACACAAAAGCAAATGATAAAAAAAAAAAAAATTCATGCCAGGTGCAATAATTCCAGTAGCTAAGGAGGCAGAGGCAGGAGAATCACAAGTTTGAGGCCAGTTTCAGCAACATAGAGAGGCCTCGGTAACTCAAAACTAAAAATTAAAAAAGAGGGTAAGCCCCTCTGGGTTTAATCCCCAGTACAAAAAGAAAAAAGAAAATAGTACAATTGAATGGACTGAGGGTGTAGATCAGTGGTAGAGTGTTCGCCTACCAGGAGTGAAGACCTGTGTTCTATCCCGGGCGCTGGAAAAAAATTAATACAATTGGAAATTCAAAAACACACTCCCAGATATCTCATGATATGCAAAAGAAACCATACTGGAAATTATAAAACTACTTAGAACCGAAGAATGAAAATATTTTTATCAAAGCAAAAACTCAAGGAGGAATGCCTCCCTTTAAAATATTTTCAAGATATAGGAAGAAAGGTGAAAACAAAATGAGCTTTAAGAAGGCTTCTGCTAACTTGATAGAATGCAGTTAGCTTTGTCCATGTCCCGGATCCTCAATCCTGCCCCAGGGGGCCCAGAACAGCACTCCATCACCTGAGGAGACTCCGAAATAGCCCTTGATGACGTGCCACTGTTCAGTTACGTGACACTGAACACAGCCTGGTCCCAGAGTCACACTCCAAAAGTTTTTGGCTTGCACTTACTCTGGGAAAGAAGAAAACAGAAGGAAAACCAGGATGAATTTTTTTATAAAAACACTATGTCTGGGTAGAGAACTGGGAAAATGGTTTTTCTTTGATCTTTAACTGAACTATCATCAATCTCCTCCACCGTCAACCACGTAACCATCCAGTTTATAATTATGGAGCCAGTAAAACTGTAATGAATTCTATTTCACATGGACCTTAGCTAAACTCCTAACACTGCCTCTATCGCTCCTTCAACTTAAAGTCCAGATTCACTAAGCAGTGCACCTTTGGAAAAAATCACTTAAATTACCCCAGTTTCCTCATTTAAGTGCCTCAAAAGTACAATTGTGTTATCTTTCTCAACTGCTTTCTGATGAAGGTGAGAAGACAAAAATCATACAGCACAGGACCTGGTGGCTCCTGCTCCTGCTTATCACTTCGCATTGGTGTCTGCCTGAGACACTTTGAAAAGGAAGGAACACTTAGCAGCAGCGAATCAAAGGTTTGAGCACATCAGAATGGGACCTAGGGGCCAGGCTGGAGCACACCTGTAGTCCCAGCAGCTCAGGAGGCTGCGGTAGGAGGATCTCGAGTTCAAAGCCAGCCTCAGCAACTTAGGAAGGTCCTAAACAACTCAGCAAGACCCTGTCCCTAAAAAAATATTTAAAAGGGCTGGGGATATGGAGCAGTGGAAAAGCGCCCCTGAATTCAATCCCCAGTATCAAAAAAAGAGAAAAAAAGAAAAAAAGAAAGAAAGAAAGAAAGAAAAGAAAGAAAGAAAGAAAGAAAGAAAGAAACAAACAAACAAACTGGGGACATAAGGAAAAATATAGGTTAGTCTTGAAATCGAGAGAAAAATGGGACTCATCAAGCAAATATCCATAGTGCTCATCAGAGCACTGCCCAGGATCTATCTTGTCCACTAGCAGCAGCTATGAAACTCTATCACGAGCAGGATGAGTCAGACTAAGGAGCCACAGGCCTCCCATCTGGGTGGTGTTTTTGGTAGACAAAGCGTTCCACCTCCCCGCGACACTTGCCACAGTGTGGGAAAATCTAACAATAACCAGCAGGCCTCTCTACTCAGGCACTGTGTCTCTGTAGACCCTGCTAAATATAAATGCTATTTGTGAAACATGCTAAATAGTTTCGGTGCTGCTCCTCTGAAAGAATGGGAAATATCACAGTTGAGTCTGTAGGTGAGAAGTAACAAAAAAAATATCATGGAATGTACGCGTTCGGACTTTGGATCTGGCTAGAATTCCTACTCCGCTTTCTCGTGTGACCTTGGGCAAGCTCCTTATGTCTTTGGAGGCTGTTCCCTTATGTACAAATGAACAAAAGCTATCTACCTCGCAAGGTTAGGTGAGGTTTCAGCCCGGGACACACCCAGCATGGGATGAGCAGGAGTAATTATCAACGAGAAGGGAAAGAGCAGATCTGGAGCTAGTCCCGGCTGAGGAGGGCAATGAGCAGGAAGTCAGCAAGGGAGAGCCTGCTGCAGACATCATAAGGCCCCGGATGTCACTGAAGGAACTGAGAATGTGGGGAATACTCCAAAAGGAGTGGAACATGGAGGACTCATTTCCCCTCCTTCCAGTTCAAGCCCAGGAAGTCACACCATGGGGAGTTGCTGGTTAAGCCCCTGGACAATGAGCCCAGGCCCGTCTTGGGTCTTGACTGCAGTGAAAAGCCAGGTCCTTCCTATGACACACCTCCTATTTCTCAGGCAGGACCTACCTTCAGAACACAGCACATAAATTCCAGATGAAAGCATCTGTTTCCCAGTAATGTAACTTTCCCAAACACTGCACACACAGATTTATAGTCGTGCTGGGCAGCCATGCATAAGGTTGCATTGTGTTCAATAGTATTGCTTCTAATTTCAGGAGGATTTCAGTTGAGGACTTTGAAGTGGGAGCTTGAATCATGCATCTGTAAATTCCTCATTTTCCACAGTTATTAAAACACCCGCCAGTGCCAGGGTGTCCCATTGTTCATTCACTCCTTTGGCACGCCACTGTGGGGGCGGATGCCAACCACACAACAGCCACAGGGACACAGGCAAATAGTAGGTGAGGCGAGCAGGCGGCTTGGAGAGGAGATGCCAAAGGGACCTATACTTGGAAGGAGCCATGCCATCTCTGCTCTGAAGTCTCTTCACTTCTCGTGCCCAGAGCTGTGCAACTCATAAAAGCAAGCTCAGCTTATCAAAGGATGGCTTCCTGCTCCCAGTAAGAGTCTATTTTAAATAATAATAAAAGCACTGGTGCATTCTGAGGAAGGTCAGCAAACATTTTCTTATTGTTCCTCATCCACTATCTTGGGCCTGGCCACCTGCCATCAGTTGGGATGAGAGTTCCCAGTAGGGTCTCCTAAGGTCTTAGTGGGAAGGCATATTTATAGTTTAAGGGATCAACCCTGGCCACAGAAATATGAGTTAGAACCAGAACAACATGTTTGCTTTAATTAGTTCTTTTCTTTGGAGTATAAAGCACTGTATATAAAGTACTTTGTTCCTACATACACCAGATTGCCACTACTAATTATCATTACAATGCTTTAATAGTAATTTTCCCATCCAGAGAGTTCAAAACGCTTCACCTACATTATCTCCTTTTTTTCTCCAAAATATCCTTATGATATTTAGCTGGAGGAAAGCTATTATTATCTTACTCCAACATACGCATAAATTAAAGCAAAAACCTAGATTTTTTAATACAGTGCATAGCCAGAAACTAATAAAACTAATTTTTAGTTGCAGCTTGTGGAATCAGTTTAATTATGCCCAAAGTGGAACCTGCTAGCTCACCAAATTGTCTGTTTTCAGGAACACAACCAAGAGTGACTGCCATGGCCTGAACAATGGAGGTGACTCCAGAGGGAACATTTGTTCTAGGAAGGGTCAGCAGATGTAAAACCTGTCACCAAAATGCATTAACAGTGGCATGCCCTGTCACAAAGCCGATCAAACCATGGCTGAATTGTCCACAGGTCACCAAACAGCACTAGTAACATTTTGGATTATTCTTTGGTTTGGGGTATTTTCCAGCACACTTTAGGATGTTTAGCAGAACCTTTGCTATCTGTCCACTAGAGATGCCAGTAGCACCCTCTGCAGTTGGGGCAGCAAAAAATCTCACCAAACACTCCCTAGAATGGGAGGAGGAGGTGGACAAAACCATGCTCCATTGAGAACTACTGAACTAATTGATCAAAAGTGAAAAAGATTGGGGTTGGGGCTGGGGATATAGTCAGTTGGTAGAGTGCTTGCTTCGCATGCACATGGCCAGGGGTTCAGTCCCCAGCAGCACAAAAAAAAAAAAAAAAAAAAAAAAGATTTAGACCATTTCCCAAGGGAAATGTGGTAGAGAATCTGAATGTCAAAAGAAGCACAAGAAGAATACATGGACTGATTGGCAGGTGCTGGGGAGCGGTCTCTTTGTGGGAATCAATGTCAGCCGTAAGTGGGGGGTGCCAATAACCAGTCAAACCTCTACCCTGTTGATCAGTTGAACTGTTTGGAAAATACAGAGAGCAGACTTTCAAATTAGCTAATGAAATGAAATTCAATGTAATGGTGAGAATAGTGAGTGGAAGAATCAATCTTCAAAAGGATCTTAAGCACCTGGGGCAATGGATTGAATTAAATAAAATGTTCTTTAACTGAGACAAATGTAAGAATAGTGTTTGCATCCAAAAACAACTACAGAAACAGAGGGCGGAAGTAACAAGGCATAGCACATGCAAATGTGAGAAAATAAAAGATTTACTAAATTTGGCAGATTGTTTAATGAAAGTCAACTGTAAAATGTTAATGCCCTTTCCTGATACTCTAAGAACTATAATGAAATCTAGTTTTCATTAATAGAAATATAATATCTAGAATAAGAAGCATGACAGTCAGTCCTTAGAAATACTGAATTTAAAACCCACAGGATTGTGTATTTAGTTCATTTTATTTCTATTTTTATTATTTTATTTAATGACTTATTTAATTATTTATTGATTTTGTGGTACTAGCTATTGAACCCAGGAGCACTCTACCACTGAGCCACATCCACAGTCCTTTTTATTTTTTATTTTGGGACAGAGTCTTGCTAAATTGCCCAGACTGGCTTTGAACTTGTGATCCTCCTGCCTCAGCCTCCCAAGTGGCTGGGATTACAGGTATGTAGGCTGCCATGTCCAGCTCTAGAACTCAAGTTCTTAATTGCAGAGGTTAGGAAAGAGTGACTTGGCACTTCATGTTTATGTTATACTCTTAAACACACAGCATAAGCACCTTTTTGCTTTTTCCAACTTACTTTTTTGATTGAAAGCTTTGGAATCACTTGTCTGTATGCTTAATCCATCTGAGCCTCGCAAATCTCCAGCTAGAGCAACTGAGAACATAACACCCGCTGCACCCCTCCCCAGACGATTACACAGATGAACACAACCTACTCACTTCTAAGGCCCCTGTGAGCATGCGCATTGCAGGGCCACAGTGTAGAAAGCAGGGGACTCCCCACAATCCTTACTTTGTGTGGCTCAGCAGCAGGTGTCAGCTATATTAACGTCACAGCAAATGTCCTCAATGTTCCCTCATACCAGTACCTGATGTGGGTGTAGGCATGAAAGACCATAATACGTACTACTCAGAATCTCAGAATAACCCTGGAAAGATAAACCATAGTAAATTGTTTCTGGTGTATAGTCTGTACAAAATGACTATGCTAGTTACCAACAAAATTCCTCCTTTGATAGACAGATTTCCAGATTGTCATCTCTCATAAGATGCTAGGCTTTCTTGTGCATGGGAACATCTCTCTCTCTCTCTCTCTCTCTCTCTCTCTCTATCAATCCCGCCCCATTAAAATTGGGCAGGGCCAATGTCCCAACCTTGCTTCCCCATCAGTCTCCATAATGTCTCTACTTCAAGCCAGGTCAAAGGAGTAGAGTTGGTGAGGCACTCACAGCACAAAATTTGTGGAGGTGATCGTGCTGCACTTTCGAGACCCGACACTGAGCGTCTCTGGCATGCTAGCTTGACCACATTCGGGTCAAGCTAGACCCAGTCCCGTCTCCTTGCATTTTTTCAATCTTTGTCTTTAATCCTGCCGGTTCTCCAACTCGATTTCTCTACTCATTCTTTAAAAGTGAATTCAAATGCTACCACCTGCCTGTGAAAGCCGTCCAAGGTCCTTCTGGCCAGAGGCTATCTCTCCCTCCACTGAATTCCCACCGAAACCTGCCTGAAACTCTTGAGGCACATAGACCATTGACTGTTTTCTAATTACTTATGTATTTTACCTGAGGTAGAGATTCTTAGTTCCTTACCCCAATATTCACCTTCCCTTTCACTATAGTTACAGAAACTTGATTAAATAGATGGATACATCTACCTAACTAAAAGACTGTATTTCTCCCCTATTTTGAATTTAAATGCAGCCATATGACTGACTAAATCTTGGCCATTAATACATAGTACAATATAGAATGCCCATAAAAACCCCAGTGAAAAAGAAAGGACGTGCCCTTTCCTACTTTCTAAATCTTTGTGTATGGAAAGTAGATGTGATGGCTGGAATTCCAGCAGCACTCTTGAACCACAAGGTCAATGTCCTCACTCTAAGGCAGTACAGAGGAAAGCCAGAAGAAGATCCTGAAACACAAATGTCCCTGCAGAATGCCTCCCTTCAAACTTCTCTTACAGGGGAAAGAAATGAAACTTAAATAAAAAGAAAGAGACATAAGCTCAAACATCATTTACATCACTTGTGTAAATGCTAACTTCATTCTAATTAATAAGGAATTTGATAGCAAGTGTTGGTGCATGCCTGAATCCCAGAGGCTCAGGAGACTGAGGCAGGAAGATTGCAAGTTCAAAGCCAGCCTTAGCAACTTTACCAGGTCCTAAGCAACTTATGAGACCCTGTCTCAAAATACAGAACCAGAAAAAGGGAGGTGTTAGGAGCAGTTGTGGCTCATCGATAGCTCCCAGAAAACCGCTCCGCAGACACGAGATCTCACACAAGGGACTTTATTTTATGCAGACGATTCACGTCACTGGGGGAAAAAAAAAGAAGAAATAGAGAATATGGTGCATGGCTTCTCCCAGATATTGGAATTTCGCGGACTGGGAGGAACCAATCACGGAGGAGAATTCTTGCAGACTGATTGATGAACCAATAACATGTTAGAACATAACGTGGGAGGCAGGAAGATAACAGCAGCACAAGCTGGAAATTCCTGTAACGTAGCAGATTGACAGGTGGTGGGGAGGCCGGATTCCTTACAGGAGGGGCTCAAGATGTGACGCAGTGGTCAAGTATCCCTGGGTTCAATCTTGGTACCAAAAAAAAAAGGAAAGAATATGATATGACAAGAGGTTGCAGCATTAGGTATAAAATACAGGCTCCATTAAAGGGGGTGGCTAAGTGCCATCAGAAAGGACAAAATTATTGGGGTTTGGAGAGCTGATAAAACAGCAGCTAGCAGAACCTTGGAAGGTGCCAGCCAAGGTGGTGGCATTTGTGGTAATGATAGGACACTTTCAGAATGTTGGTGTGTGCTGGCTGATTCTTGCTACTTTCAACAGAAACCTACACACAAGAGATGGAGCCAGACTAGAGCTAGCCAGTATGCCAGCAGGGTGGGAGGAAACACAGCTTGATTAGAAGTCTACAACCAGAAGACCAAGTTAGCACAGAGGCTAATTTGGAACTTTTAGAGGCTAAAAAAACTGACAACTGCTTTACTCCAAAATCAAACTATTGTGAGCCCTGGTGGGAGGCAGCAGCACAGCCACCTTCATAGGAACAAGACCGTGGTCCCTCCTCCTTTTCAAGTGCAGTACCCTCTGTAGGAGGTGTCCATCAAATATGGTTGCACGGAGTTAGCAAAGATCTTCATGACTATCTTTTAGATTGTATGGAGTTAATTTGGTGGTGGGGGCTGGAAGTTGGCAAAGCAGAGAGGCCTGTGTATAATAGACCAGAATCTCTAGGCTCAAAAACTAGAGAAGCCAAGACCCCCAGTCTGGTTACTCAGATACAGAATAAACCAGTAGCAAGCAGACTGGAACCCCCTCAGGTTTTTAGAGAATCCTACTGCCAGTGAATCTTAGGTCTAGCATCATAATAGTCCAGTCCCTGAAACAATCCAAGTCCCCAAACTTAGGTCAAAAAGAAGTGGACTGTGAATGCAGTCCCCAAGAAAAGTACACTCATTGATGCCCCTTGAGAAGATCACAGAAGATAGGGAACAGGAAGAGCATCCCCGGGGGCACTGAGAAAAACCACCTTGGGAGCCATTTCACAAAGAGCAGAGCCAGGGGACACTAGGGAAGACCACCTTGGGAACCATTTCACTCCTGGCTAGGATCTTCGGGGTTTTGGCTCTGTGTAATTCAAAAGTCACTGGAACCTAGTATCTTTGATTTTTCACATTTTTCTGCATGGATATTAGAGTGCAGTCATTGTGTTCCTACTGGGTCATTGAATGTGGAATGTGATGGACAGATGGGTTTTTGCCAGACCACACTAGAATCTGCAAGAGCCAACTGTACAACACACAAACATCCTTAACCCTGAGCTGGAGGCTCTGAGTTGCATATTGGAGCATTTCCACGGGGGAAGGCTTAGGGTTCTCATGTAAGAGGAAAGGTGTGCATGAATATTTGGGCCTGACGAGCAAGGATAAAGTTTCTTCCTCACCCCTTCTTCTTGTCATAGGATGCTGATTTATTTTATTTTATTTTATTTTATTTTATTTTATTTTATTTTACTGGGCAAGCTGCCTATTGAACAGGAAGTGGGAAAACTCCCCTTGATGATTTTTATTAGAATTTTGGGAAGATCACTCTAGCACAAATAGACAGCCTTCATTAAAGGAAGAGGCTGAAAGAGGGGATTCTGGCTAGAAGGTTATTGTAATATTCAAGGAGTGATTAGTATGACCTTAACAAAGTTAGATGTAAAGGAAATGGAAGAAAGGAGACAGACACAGAGGCATCAAAGAAAGATGTGGTCCAATTTGGTGGCAGGACACTACAAACCAAAGAAAGGAGAATATAAAATATGACTGCACAGTCCCATGTGTCGTGTGATTGGTCATGTTAGGAACAACAGGGAAACAGGAGGAGGAGCAAAACTGTACCAACCTGGATAAGCTCCAGTCTGAGTATACTGAGTGTGAGTTGCAAGCAAGACACCCGGATGGGCATCTGACACAGACTCAGTCACTGAGAACAGAGAGAAATAGGCTCAGATTGGAAAATTACCTGTCAAGGATAATAATTATAGCAGAGAAAGAGAAGGGTCATGGTAGAAAGTTGGCAGAAAGAGAAGAAAGCCAAGAATTATTGAACAAGATTGAGAAATGTATGTGCAGAAGACTTTCCCTGGCTGGCCAGGCAAGTCTAGAACCGTACTTCTCAAAGTATGGTCCCTAGATCTACAGGTCCAACTTTATATGGTGCTATAGGCTAAATATGGTATTGTGCCCTTCCAAAATTTATCTGTTGAAGCCCTAACCTTGAACACTCAGAATGCAATTGTATTTAGAGACAGAACCATTCACTCATTGATTAAGTTAAGATGTGGTCACAGAGTGGGCCCCAATCCAGTCTGACTGGTGTTCTTATAACAGAATGAAATTTGGACTCACACAAAGGACACCAGGGATGCAGGCATGTACAGGAGGGGGAACCATCCAAAGAAGGGGCTACCTGAAAACCAAGGAGAGAGGCCTCAGAGAAACCAACCCTGCTTGCTCGCTCCTTTCTTGGACATCCAGTCTCTAGAACTGTGAGATCATACATTTCTGTTGTTCAAGCCACCCAGTCTGTGATAATTGTTATGGCACTCCTAGCAGACTAAAACATATGGGAAATGATAAAGAATGTCAACCTCAGAGCTCACTCCAAACCTACTGAATCAGAAACTCCAGGTGGGAGGCCCAGCAACCTGTATTTGAACAAACCTTCCAGGTGATTGTAATGCAAGAACAAGCAGCAAAGCCATCTTAAATGATCTATTTCTGTTTTCATTAAAATTAATAACAACAGTATCAACAAAAGTTTTTGTTATGTCTGCAGTTATTGGTTCCTACGCTAGACACCAGTAGTCCCCAACTTTTAGGATACCCAAGAATCATTTAGGAGGGTTATGAAAAATATAGTTTCCAAAACTTAGACAAGGACTTAAACATCATTTAAAAAGCCAGATACTCTGATACAGACATCAGTCCCATAAATTTCACTTTTCTCATCCACTCAAGGAATAGAAAAAGTAAAACAGCTTCCCAGAAGTTGAAGAGGCTAAGCCATCAAACAAAAAGATCTGAATGGCTCAGAAAAGATCCTCAAAGTGCTGTCAATTAATTCTTGGTCTTCAGAGACCTTTTTCTCTATCTACTCCAGATAATAGTAATTGCAGAGACTCTAGAAGGCCAGTTAATCTCCCTGGGAACAGTGACTTCAGAGGCTGAAATTTCAGGTAACAGGTTCTGACTAACGTTCCTCAAACTCTCCTACTACTTTCGGATGTCACAACTCTTAGTTCGGTTGCCTGTGAAGAAGCCACATCAAGCAGGTCACTACTGGAAACATCAAACAAATTTGATTTTTTTTGGATCTCAATCCTAGACCACTTCCTGTTCTCCAAATAAGGAACATGACTCATCCTCCTTAGTACTCTACTGCAATAAAACACAAAATTTCACGTTTTTGTCCGCTGTGGCCATATCAAATAACACAGGGGAAATGTTCCACTTCACAAACCAAGCTTTAAACATGTGCTCAAATACAGAGAGAAGGCATGGGAAATTTCTGGCTCAATAAATGTCACTTATGTTAAAGATATTTTGAAATATCATCTACTCCCCACATGGCTATAAGTAAATAAATAGGAAATAAATGGATTAATAACAAGTAGACCAGAGCCTTTTGTGGATAACAGATCTATCCTGTTTTTTTTTCTCTGAAGCAGTGAATTCCTCTTAGCCATCCTTTCTTCAGCTTTTCAGATCCTACAGTCAAAACACTTTAGTTAAAACATTTATTCAAATTGGAGATAACTTTCCTGTGTTCATATATGAATACACGGCCAACGTAACTCCACATTATGTACAACCACAAGAATGGGAAGTTAGACTCCATGTATGTATGATATGTCAAAATACATTCTACTCTCATGTATGTCTAAAAAGAACAAATAAAAATTTTAATTTAAAACATTTTTAAATTTAAAATTTAAAAAAATGAGTAAATATTCATGTTAAGGGTTTTTTCCTACGATCACTTGCCCATAGCCAAAGTTTCTATTCAAATCTTCTCTTATACTGAAGAAGCCACCAAGACAGAAGGATCACCCAGCGCTCTCCAGGGAACCCAAGATGCTTCTGTGGCTCAAATACTCAGCCTGGTCGTTGTTGTTGGCAACATGTGTACATCCGATGTAGAAACCTGAAATGAAATATTAACTATTAACAAAAATGAACTTGATATTTGGAAGGCATTTGGGTTGAGTTGGACAAATAGATCAAGATGATGAGATCAGCTCTGAAACAAACAAGAGGATTAAAATTACCCAGGAGAAGAGAAGCTGAGAGGCCTATGATTCACCCAGTTTATGACTTTGTTGAAAAGCCCTTTGTGAGAAGACAGGGCTGGTCCTCTTTGCCACACAGGTTTCATTGGCAGCCGGGTTCTGTGGTTAAGGGAGACGCACGTGACCTGTCTGATGGATTCCATGCTGGGTGGCATTGGGAAACTAGGTCCTACAACCCACTGCTGAGCCTCTGGGAATTAGTTCCTGAAGACACACGAGGCTGCCATCTTGCTTCCCAGCCTATGTGCCCCTAAGAGGCCTCTCAGCCCTACTGAAGGACCTGCCTCCTCTCTCCACAGTCTTGGTCCCATTTTGAGGAGTCAATTCTTTCACTTCAACAAATGACTAACAATGACTCTTTCTAGGGGAACTTCCAGGTCCAAGGACACAAAACCAGTGAGTGCCCCAATGCCTGTTCACCATAGCTGCTAAAGCCAAAGCCCAGCTCCTTCCATCCAAGTGTCCATGAGGAATTCTTTCTCTTCTGTTAAAATGACTTTACCCTCAGCCTCACCATGGAGCAGGCACCAACTGTCCCCTGCCTGCATTTTTCATTACAGAGTGTCTCACACTAACGACATTGGCCTCTGCCTGAACTATCCAAAAGAGTGGCACCGCGGTCACATGGTGTCTTCCTACTGTCCAGTTTCTCATTGACTGCAGCCACCTGGAAGTCATTTATTGGACACCTGGAATTCCAGAAGGAGACACTTCTGCTATTGTGAAGCCACCCATCTATTCTGGAAGAGGAGTAATGAGTCACAGCCCCAATGAGTGACTTCACCAGACCACTCTTTGCAGGAAGACTGCTGCTCCCCAAACAGAGAGGAAGAGGTAAGCATAGCACTGTCACCTTTGGTCACCTCTGGTCCTAACATAGGATGTCACATTATCATTGTGGGAAAACAAAGTGAAGAAAGACTGCCCAACTAGACTGAAGAAGTTAAGAGCAAGGCCAAATGGAAAACACAGATCCTAAAGGAAAAGGGAAGGAAAAACAAGATTGAATGGCTGTGACCATAAAAGGTCCATGAATAATAAATTAACTAAAAGGCAAATCCGAGTTTTGCTTAAGCTATTCTATTTAATTTTTTATCAGTCAATATGTATTAAACATCGACAATCAGGTTCTGTGCTGGATGAGAAGCAGACAGACACAGCGTGGCCCTCATGAGGATTATAGTGTTGGGAGACCTTCAAAAATAATCATGGGGCCTGGGGTGGGTGGTGCGGGCCTCAGTGGGACAGCCCTGGCCTCGCCCGTGCAGAGCCCTGGTGCCATCTCCAGCATGGCAAAAAATAAAAATAAAAATAAAATAAAAGGAGGCAACATTTTAAAAAGATAAATATCCAAGTGCCTCCACAGAGTTGTTAAAGAAAAGTTCAAAGCACTCTAAGCATGTGTAAATGCAGTACTAGTTTGAGGGCTGGCAAGGAAACCTCCCTTGAAGAAGTGAGGTCAAAACAAGATGGAAGCTAGCGGAGGTGGGGAGCAGGTGTGAGGGGCAGGAGCCTGCTGGGTCTCCGAGCAGAAGGACCCGACCTGCTCCTGCTCACCCCAGGCCAAGCGGCTCTGGAGGAACCAGGAGGGCGAACCACAGGGCCTTCCTTGCAGGCCTTGCGAAGGCTTGGGTCTTTGTCCTGGGGATAGTGGGAAGCCATTGCAGGTGTCAGCAGAAGAATGGCTTTGGAATTGAGCACAGCACTGCTGTGTGAGGGAAAGGATGGGAGAGGGACAGCAGTGGTTGAGGAGGGGAAAAAGCATTAAATGCAATACAGGTGAGGAGCTGAAGGTGACTTGCACTAGAGAAATAACTCTGGACCCAGTCAAGAAAATACTTGATAAAAACCTTATTCAAAAAAATAACAGAATGAATCAAACACTATTATTCTATGTAAATGTATGACTACACAAATGGTTTGCCTTTATTTCATATACAGAGAAACAGTATGTATCCCATTTGTGTATTTGTGTACAATAAAAATAAATTAAAAAAAAAAAAAAACCTAATTCAGATCATGTGCTTACTCGCTTCAGAATGCTTTTCATTCAGAATAAAAATCCAACCAGGTGCAGTGGTACAGACCTCTAATCCCAGTGAATCAGGAGGCTGAAGTAGGAGGATCACAAGTTTGAGACCAGCCTCAGCAATTTAGCAAGATCCTATCTCAAAATTTCAAAAAGGAAAGGACTGAGTATGTAGCTCAATGAAAAAGCACCCCTAGCATCGATTCCCAGTACAAAATAAAAATAAATAAATTTCAAAAATAAATAAATTTCAAGCTACACCACTCAGATGATGGGGCCAACATCTCTCTCCAACTTTGCCACTCACCCCTCTGCTCACTAAACTGAAATACACCAGTCTTTTTCTCACCTCTGGAATTCTCCAAGTAGCTTCCTTTTTATCTGCAGCCTTCTTTGATGAAAGTGTTCTGCTCTCATATCATCTCAAGGCTCATTGCTCGCTGCCCTGTCTCAATCTCACGTCCTGGAGGGGACCAGCTCTGTCCTCCAGGTCTGGACTCCAGGTCTGGAGTCCACCTCTGTCGCCCCCCACTGTTCTCTGTCTCATTCATTCATTTAAAAACTATTAAGCATCTGCCATGCACGAAACACTGCAAGATACGTGGGTGAATAAAACAGCTAAAAAAAAAAAGTCTCTGCCTTTGTTAGGGTTTAAATTCTAGTGGACAGACAGTGGCAAATGATAAATATGCAAATTAATGTTTAAATGATAAGTAAATTATAGAGTCAAGGTCAGAGGAGCTAGGAGAAAAAGGAAGAAAGGGAAATAATAGGAGCAAGGTGAAGCAGTCTGGGATTTTAAATAGGAAAAATAGAGTAGAATTCACTAAAGAAGATGGAGAACAAAGATGGCGGAGGTGATGGTTATCCCCAAGGTTTTTCCCTCATGACATTTTTTACCATTTTTCATTAACAAATTTTGCTTTTTGCTTGTTTTTTTCCTACCTCCCTTACCCTACCCCACACATAATAGAATATTAGTTCTTTCAGGACAGGGACTGTGGTGTGTCCTATTCGTTACTGTGTCTCTAAACCTTGGTTTACATATTTTATAGAATAAGCCAGTACAGGCGGGCACGGTGGCACACATCTGTAATTCCAACAGCTCAGAAGACTGAGACAGGAGACTCTCGAGTTCAAAGCCAGCCCCAGCAAAAGCAAGGCACTAAGCAACTCAGTGAGAGAACTTGTCTCTAAATAAGAAACAAAATAGGGCTCGGAATGTGACTCAGTGGTCCAGTGCCCCTGAGTTCAATCCCTGGTATGCTCCCCACCAAAACAGAAAGAGCCAGTACATGAAAGAAGTAAAGGTAGGTTGGCATAATGTCACACACCTGTAATTCCAGTGACTCAGTAGGCTGAGGCAGGAGGATCACAAGTTCAAGGCCAGTCTGGACAACTTAAGGAGAGCCTGTCTCAAAATAATAAATAAAAAGTGCTGAGGATGTAGCTCAGTGGTGGAGAACACCCCTGGGTTTCATCCCTAGTACAGAAGAACAAGGAGGAGCTGAGCTTGGTGGTTCACACCTGTAATCAAAGTAGGGACTGAGGCAGGAGGATCACAAGTTCAAAGCCAACCTCAGCAACTTAGCAAAGTCCTAAGCAACTCAGGGAGACCTTGTCTATAAATAAAATACAAAAAAGGACTGGGAATGTGGCTCAGTGGTTCAGTGCCTCTGAGTTCAATCCCCAGTACTGGGGGTGAGCCGGGGAGAGCAACCATGAGGACAAGGAGGAGGAGTTGTTATTTAACAACTCTGGCATTTTCCATGTATCACTGAAAATACCAGATCATAGAGATCCAGTAAAATCAAGGTGCCTGATCCAAACCAAATGTTACAGCTTTCTAGAAAATACAGTATTTGCTTGGCTAGAACCACAGAGCAAAGACTTTTGCCTATCTACCACATATTCTCTTACCCCATTTTTTTCTGGCAGCTGACTCTATTGTGGAAATCTCACTTTACTGACTCGGAGTGAGCACACCACCAAAATTTCACACTACGGGGGCTACTAACTGCACCCTGGCCTGGGTACGCAACCTGAGGCCTGTCAGGACCTCCCACAGCTGCTAGTAGAGTTTGCAGAAGAAAAGTACTCTCTTTTTGTTCCACAAAGTAAGCTGCCTGTAGCTAACTTTGTCCCCCTCGGGGAGATTTTGCCTGAAAATGAAGTCAGGGCAGAAGACAACAGTGATAAAAGAGGAACAAAAAGATGGACTTATAATTGCATGTGAACTCCTGGATCCCTTCCTTCCCAAAGCCAAGTTCATTCTTTGAACTTTTAAGGTGGGAACTTAGAGTCTTTATTAAATAAATAAAGTGGGTGCTCACAACTAGAATCTTTGTTAAATACATCCACTGAGCAAAAGTTCAAGTTTCTCAAGAAACCACAAGGGTATTTTCTTCTTCTTTAAACTATCTTCCAATGAAACAAGAAAGTATTCAACTATACCTAATGGCCTGGTGATAATGGGACCATGATTAATCCTATGCAAAATAAAGATCTGGGCTGGGGTTGTGGCTCAGTGGTAAAGCACTTGCCTAGCATGTTTGAGGCACTGGGTTTGATTTTCAGCACCGCATTTAAATAAAGAAATAAAAATAAAGGTCCATCCACAACTAAAAAAAATTAAAAATATATAATAAATAAAGATCTGTCCATTCAATTCATTCAATTGTCTATGGCTTCCCTGCTCTGTCCTAGAGATGGGTATAGAATGCTAGCATGGAAGCCAAATTCTTTTTGTTGTCTGGAGAATACTAATAGTAATAAGTTTCATGTAGATAATACCAGGGAAGAAGCTGGAGTGGTAATGACAGTTGAGAATCAGGAGCAGAGTCAAGACAGCAGGGCTCGAGGGATACAGTGTTCAGGGAGCTCTCAGAGGAAGGAACTTATATGACAAGATCCAAACTATTACTAGAATTTTTTTCAAAATAAAGCAGAGGATCTAGGCACCGTGCAACAAGCCTACAACCCCAGTGGCTCAGGAGGCTGACACAGGAGGATCCTGAATTCAAAGCCAGCCTCAGCAAAAGGGAGGTGCTAAGCAACTCAGTGAGTCCCTGTCTCTAAATAAAATACAAAATGGGGCTGGGGATGTGGCTCAGTAGTCAAGTGCCCCTGAGTTCAATCTCCGGTACACACATTTAAAAAAAAAAAATGAAGTAGAAGAAAAGTGGGGTAAGGAGTTCTAGACAGAGAAGAGCATCTCAAAGACCTAACTCAGCAGATCTTAGGTCAGGAGCACAAGATGTGAAGTTTGGGGAACACCTCCACAAGATCACAGGTCATATGACTTCCTAAAGGTTACACACTCAAGTTTAGCATCTGTACCTCAGTGACACTTTCCCTTTTGAAAGCACACACTCAAAATTTTACCCAATAGTCTACTTTTTCCTCATTTCTTTCTTTAATATATGCAATTAGGATAGACTGTCATGATATTTAGTAGGCTCAGTACAGAATAATACAAATGATCACGTTTCAATCAAAGGCTGCAAATGGCTTAGCATTCAAACTGTGTTTGTAACTATGGAAGTAATTTATACATAATCCTCCTGAAGATGAGCTCTCAGTTGCATACCATGAACTAGGCAAAGGTTATGCCTTACACCCTCTGAAGAATCTTATAATCATATATTCCAATAATAAACCTCTGTAGAGATGAAGCGGTTGTTTTATATAACAAGATCATATATCTTTCAGCTGGAATAAAATGAAATTTTGAAAACAAAGTTATTATATTGTTAAATGGAACATAGAAAAGACATCTCTCTTCCTTAGAATGTTTGTTATGAATTTAAACAGAAAATATTTTATGAGAACAGCAATAATAACTTATGAACAATTCTATTTCAACAACTTTTTTTAATGAATCAATATTTTTGCTCGAAAAGAACATTCTTCTCGCCTGATTTGTTAATGTTCTTTAAAATATTTTTAGTCAAAATGGTGCATCGCTACTTCTATCTTGCCTAGCGAAGACCAAATCATGTTAATTTTGTGCAAACCACACATCTGTTCTTTATGGAAGATCACTATTTCTCACTTGCTAAAAATACATAGGAAAGCAAAAACACTTTCCCCAACTAACCAGGTACACATTTAGCCCTTACTGCAAATATTCTGTGCTCCTTGAATTGAGGAAATCACATGCCACATTGGTACATGTTAATCTGCTGCCTCCTTCTCATAGAGAGGTGTTCTGTTTCTGTTGGACACATTTTCAGGAAGTGAGGTAATGCTTAGTTTTCCCCTAAGAAAGTAAGCCTGGGGCATGCTCAGAACTGGCTTAGTGGGGCCATTGTTTGAAGGTAGAGGAGGTGGTGAGTGGTCTGATGAAATCAAGATAAGACTGAACTCCAAGGCAATCAGTATGAACATTGGAAGTCACTGACGTCAATTAGTCTTCTACAGAAGAAATAGCTATACCGTGGTATGTGGCCTCCAGATTAATAAATCATTATTGAGCCTACAGTTCTCTTCTCTGCTTCTTTTCATCAGACCCTTCACATAAAAGTATTCTTCTCCATTATGTTCCACATCAAAAAAATGGGAAGGAAGGGAAGGAAATACTTCAGATCTTTCCCTATACTGGTTGCAAAATATGAACTGAATGTTCTTCAATATCTACTGATTGAAGGCAATCAAAAAATATGCAAAGGGAATTAACAGAATGTCTCTGTTTAATGCCCATTTTTCATAGCACATGTTTTTGATCACAACAATTTTGCCTAAGACAGAAATTCTCCTTCCTTCCTTGATGGCACGGTTCTCAAACTGTGAAGGGAATGAATTAACATTCCTTGGAAGTTCTAGCCATTTCTCACTTCTCAATTAAGAAACTTAGAGTTAGGCCGGGCATAGTGGGGCATGGCTGTAATACCAGTGACTCAGGAGGCTGAGGCAGGAGGATGGCAAGTTCAAAGGCAGCCTCGGCAACTTAATTAAGGATCACAAGCTCAAAGTCAGCCTCAGCAACTTAGCAAGGCCCTAAGCAACTTAGTAAGACCCTGTCTCAAAAATAAATAAATAAATAAAAAGGGCTTGAGATGTGGCTTAGTGATTAAGTATCCCTGGGTTCAATCCCTGGTACCAAAGGTGGGGGGAATGTTTGGGGTAAGATACATCTGTACCAAACATACACAGAATTTTTTTCCTTTTTCTTGTCACTATTCCCTAAACAATATAGTATTAATGACTAGTTAATCGTATTTGCATTGTATTAGGTATTACAAGTAAACTAAACATAATGTAAAGTACACAGTAGGATATGCATAGGTTATGTGCAAATACCGCACCATTTTATACAAGAGACAAGCCGTCGGATTTCGGTGTCTGAGGGATACTGAGGAACCACTGTATTTGCATAAAGTGTTCATGGTTCTCAAATGCTTTCACTGGTTTTATCTTATTTAACCTTAACAATGACTCTGAAAAGAGATAAAGCAAACATCATTCATTAACATATTGAGTAGAGGAAAATGACACTTTAGAGTTTCTAAGAACCCAGATCAGGTTCCAAGTCAAGAGACTTGCAGCTTCGGGTTTGAACAATTCATCCTCTGAAGGAAAAGTCCAGAGAAGTCCACCGTCTGCCTTGGCCACAGCCTGAGTCACGGCCCAAGTCTGCCATCTTTCATTTGGACCTGACAGCTTACATTTGGACCTGACAGCTCTCCCTGCCTCCTTTCTCTCCCTCACAGCACACTACCAGTCTCATCTTTTTCTATCACTTATCAGCTCATGTTACTGCTGTGCTTGGATCTAACAGCTCCTATCTTACTGCATGCAGAATCCCTCTGACCTCCTCACGTGGCCCACAAAGTCCTCCATGATCCATCACCTGAGCACTGCCAACTTCAGGTATTACCAGTCATGTGGATCTCTTCTTTCAAAATTTTTTTTTTGTTTAATTAATTTATTTATTTGGTACTTTAGAGATTGAATCCAGAGTACTTTACCACTGAGCTTCATCCCAGCCCTTTTTTATTTTTTATTTTGAGACAGGGTCTTGCTAAGTTGCTGAGGCTGGTCTCGAACTGGTGATCCTCCTGCCCCAGCCTCCTGAATCGCTGGGATTACAGGGCATTCTCCATTGTGAGCACAGTAAACACATCACCTGAGAGCCCTTCCATGTGCTCTAGAACTTGAGTCCCCAGCTCACCAGGCCTCCTTACCATTTAGGTCCAGGTAATGTGCCACATCCTGGGTCTTCCTTGACTAAATCACTCTCTATTACCATATCACCTGGTTTAATTTTCTGATAGCATAACTATTTGAAATTATCTTACTTGCTTATTCTCTCTCACTCTCTCTCTTTCTCCATGATTTAGTCTTTAGTCCCAAGAAAACCATCACATTCGAAGTCCTTTCTCTAGTGTCTATATTTTTAAAGACACAGGGTCTCACTACCTTGCCCAGGTTGCCTAAAAAGATTCTCCTGTCTCAGCCTCCTGAGTAGCTGGAATTGCAGGCACCTGCCACCACGCCCAGCACCCCTAGAATCCTCTATCCCCAGCATCCTTAACTAGTTTGCAGTTTACACCCAATATAACCTTTTGAATGAATGAATTAATAATCTATTGTAAGTATTTAATATTTATACTGTGAATCTACCTATTATATAGACACAAATTATGTATCTTATTAGTTATTTATGGGTGATTGGGTATTGCAATTTTTTACTATTATAAACCACATGGA
Organism: Sciurus carolinensis; assembly: GCF_902686445.1. Classification (NCBI taxonomy): domain Eukaryota; kingdom Metazoa; phylum Chordata; class Mammalia; order Rodentia; family Sciuridae; genus Sciurus; species Sciurus carolinensis. The sequence goes on along the minus strand of NC_062217.1, from coordinate 67,464,606 downwards.
AACAAATACCTTTGTTCTTATATCATTGGGCCTTTGGGCAAGTATTTCTGTAAAGTCAATAAAGATAAAGGTTTAGAGGGGGTTTTGTTTGTTTATAAAGAAACGCATTTATTTCTCCAAGGTCAAAGGGTTACTTTTGGTGAGGGCTTCCTTGCCATGTCACCCTATGGCAGAAGACAACACTCAGAGAGAGAAAGGGCAGGATTGGGGTTTTGATACCTACTACAAGTCACATAGTTATTCTTTTAATCTTCCTTTGGTATATCAGGGTCAAAAATGTGATGTTTTCTTTTTCCTAGATTTGTAGATTTTTCCCACTACAATTTGGACTTCCCTTCTAATATCTCCTGTTAATACATACAAATAGGACTGTCTTTATCTACGGAAAATGAAAGGTATATCCACTTTCTATTTAATCAGGTGATCAAAATTCTACAAGTGACAACTGATAATTTGTCACATAATTCTATGTGCTCAGAAGTAGGACATACTTTTAAAATACCATGCAAAACTTAATTTTTCTCTTTTTAAAATGAGAAATCTGTAAGAAAATATATACATTTTCAATAATCAGTCAAGGCCTTCAATTCAGTCTTACTAGTTTCACTACGCTGACCAGTCTTCTTCACGTAAGAGTACTTAAAGCATTTGGAAAGATTCTAGTCTCTAAATCTGACTTTTCTTGCTTTTTATCATTAACCCCCAAACTGACTGGAAAAGAAAAGAAACCATGATACTTGAAGAATTAACAAAATTGACTCCTTTGTCTTGCCCAATTAACTTTTCTTGTTTCTGCAGCTTAGGAGAACACCACAAGGGCTTTGTCAATCAGGTGAAAACCTCTGAGGAAAATCCAAATTCCCATTTAAAGTATTCAAAAGTAAATGAAGCTCAATATGGCCTCCTGGTTGTCCTGCTGGGAAAGCTGTCTCAGGTTTCAAATTCTCAGTCTCTTTTCATGAAAACTGTTTTTAAATCTTGGGGTAATCTTTTGTGATTAGACTGATCTCACCTTTCAATAAAGTTCTCTACCTCTTGTCTGAAGTTGCCTGCTAGACCCAAAACACAATAGCAACCCCCTAATTCTCTTTCCCCTCCACACCGGTCACCTTTCAACACATGTCCCTCACACAAATGGATGAACAACCATGGATACTTCATTGGCCTTGATGATATAAACATTGTTCACACTGAAAATCTGAAGTCAAGCAAAGCTCCAATAAACTGTCTTTTTCTCCATGAAGCCAGTAGAAAAAATGAAGACCAAGGTTCAATGCTAAAAAGTTGGTTCCTATATGGGCTACATTTTCTGCATTGAATTATTTTTAATTTCTAAAAAAAAAAAAAAGGTTTCCTCAGAAACATATATTTTTTCTGAGTGACTCAGTTATGAAACATAAATTCATATTACTGATATGTAAGTACCCTGTATTATCTTACTCTTCCTTCGGTGTATCAGGGTCAAAAATGTTGTTGGTTGGTTGATGTGTTCTTTTTTCTAAATTCGTACATTCTATGCCAGAATTCTAAATCATTTTGGCCTCACCTAATAATACGCTTTGAACCTCATTGTGTGCTGGTGAGCAAAAACAGAAATGGAAGTAAATCACTTCAAACTGCCCTGTGACCAGAAGGGCTCATGCCCCAGCAATCTCAGGAACCCAGAACCATCCAGCAATTTTGGACTTCCCCAGAGGATGTTGGGAATTTACCCCAGCTGGGAAAGAGTGAGCTGAACTGCCTGCTGGGATCCAAGACTGGCCGCTCATTCCAGAACAGCATAAAAGTTCAAAGGAAGCCATCCCTTGGACACCATTCCATTCTCCATTTGTGAAGAAAACCCAGAAACTGACTTTTTCTCTGCCAATGAACTTTGTAACTGAGCTTTGAACATAATCTCATGGTCTACAGCAATCTTAGGTAATTTTTTAATAATATCCCCAAAACATGAAAATTTTTACCTTACATTCTTAGGACCTTCTGAGAATCATTTTCATTCATCATGAAGGAATTAGACTAGATGCTCCCAAGCTTCTTCCTTGCTCTTGTCTTCTATGGTGTGTGTTTGTGCTCAGCCACCAAGCATTTGCTAAACATTTATTTTGTAACGACTAGATACAAGATATCTCAAGATATTTAAAAGGAAAGGCCTTTAAGAAGCTTACCCCTAAGTCAAAATACTGGAGATTGAAATGAAACAAATTACTTTACAAGCATGTATGAATATGTCAAAATGAACCCCATTATTATGTATAATGCACTATTAAAACCATTTTTTTTTTGTACCAGGGATTGAACCCAGAGACACTTAAACACTGAGCAACATCCCCAGTCCTTTTTTATTTTTTATTTAGAGGCAGGGTCTCACCAAGTTGCTGAGGCTGGCTTTGAACTTGCAAATCTCCTGCCTCAGTCTCCCAAGTCATTGGAATTACAGGTATGTGCTCAACTAGTAAAATGATTTTTTAAATTTCTAAGCCAAAAGAGAAAAAAAGAAAGAAAGAAAGAAAAAGCAGCTTACCCTACCTGTTTCCAGGACAATTTGCCTTGAGTAAAGTACATCCCTCTTAAACTTCCCTGACCTTATTGACAGTCAACTTTTCACTCAAAGGTTTTTGAACACAATTCCATTCTCCTGTGCTCCAAAGCCCTGTTATCACTGAGTTCTAAGTCCTTACTAACTGCTGGTATTATGTCACAAATTCTTAACTCTTTCGCTTTTCTTGAGAAACTTCAGATTGACTTTCTATGGAGGGACATTACTAAGAACTTACCAGTTGATCCTCACAAAAGCACCGGGATCCACTGGGAGTTTGGCTCCAAACCGGCAGGGCACACAGAGCTGGTCTCAATGGAGTGGGAGTTAGAGGCTCCTCAGAGCCACGGGGATCTCTGCTTCAGGGATAACAGCAGAGTCTGCGTGGTGATGCACACCTGTAATCCCAGCAACTTGGGAGGCCGAGGCAGGAGGATCACAAGTTCAAAGCCAGCCTCAGGAACTTAGTGAGGCCCTAAACAACTCAGCGAGACCCTGGCTCTAAATAAAACATAAAAAGGACTGGGGATGCAACTCAGTGGTTAAGCACCCCTGGGTTCAATCCCCAGTACCAAAAAGAAAAAAAAAGAAAAAGAGAAAAGCAAAAGGAAAAAGAAAGAACAGCAGGGCCACGGGAGGCTTTGGAACAGAATCGGTGCTGGGGTTGGAATAAACAGCCTGCATTGCTGGCCACATGGGGAAGGGTGACAAGAAAGAGTAAAAGTGCATTCCAAACAAAGGAAAGAACAGTTATTCAACAAATATTTGTGTTAGATGCTCAAAACCCAGTGGTGCCAATATAACACCTTCTTTATGTTTATGTTCAGGGCTGTGAAAGCCCAGAACAGATTATAGCATAGCTACAGCTCTTTCTCAACGCTGCTCCGTTGCCAGGTGATATTCTAAGTACTCATTATAATTCCTCACAGGGGATGACGGGACAGACACAGACAGGCCACGTTGCTTACCATGGTCACACAGCTAGTAATGGATCCAGTCCAATTCCAACCCAGGCGGAATGGCTCTTAACCGTGAAAAGAAAGTTGTTGCTTCTCCTCTTGTTGCTATACAGAAGCCAGCAGTGGCAGGTGGGAATGGGGATAGATTAGAGAAAGATTTTATGAAATGGTTATTGAGTATTCAGTAGAATTTAACCAGATAAGATGGGATGACAGTGTGCCAGGAGAAGCGTAGCTTTGGAAAGAGAACTGGCTGGTGCACCACCATGTCTATTATAGAAACATGCCCTTGACCTCCTTTAGCAGTGAGGCTGCAGTGCTTTGGGGATGTTATTCTAATAACAAAGAGAACCCAGTGAAAGGTTTTAAGATCAACAAAGCTCAATTCGGACTCCTAGGAGACCACTGTGGCTGTTGAGGGTGAACGCACTGGATGGGCCCAAGGAATGGAGTCAAAAGCTATTTTAGTGAGCAAATGAGATGCGATGGTGGCTTCCTTTAGGATGGTGGCATGGGAGCCAAGCAGACAGATTAGGAAAAAATACATATAGGAGGTAAAATAACTAGGAGGTGACACTGAGAAAAAGAAACCAGGGAGGAGAAGAGATGTGAAGGGAGAAGGTGCCGTGATCATGTAGTTCCCTGTGCCCCAGGGAGGCCAGGCACAGAGGAAGGTACAGCCCATGTGTGAAGCTAAAGAGGATACACTTCCTCCAGGCACAGTGGCGCACGCCTGTGATCCCAGCCACTAGGGAGGCTGGGGCAGGAGGATCGCAAGTTCCAAACCAGCCTCAGCAAATTAGTGAGGCCCTAAGCAACTCCGTGAGACCCTGTCTCTAAATAAAATAGAATATTAAAAAGGGCTGGGGATGCGGCTCAGTGGTTAAGCCCCCCTGGGTTCAATCCCTGGTACCAAAAAAAAAAAAAAAAAAGATGCTACTATAGATCTTCTTTTTCTGTGTAAATGGCATATATTTTTAAATACTTTTATAATTTTATGATTTTAGATCTACAGAAAAATTCCAAAGATAATGCAGAGATTTCCTATAGGCCCTTCATCTAGTTTTCCCTAAAGTCGACACCTCCCATGGCCACAAGGTGTTTGTCAAAACCACACTGGACAGCTCTACTAACTCCAGGTTTTGTTCAGATTTTACTAGATTTTCAGCTAATATTCTCTTGCTGTCCCAGGATGTCATCCAGGGTAGCACGTATTTCATTCATCCTGTCTCTTTCGGCACCTCTTGGCTGAGATAAGTTTTCAGTCTTTCCTAGTTCTTCATGACCTTGAGAGTTCTGGGGAGTATTGATCATACATTCTATAGATTGTCTCTGGGCTTGCTGGCTGTTTTTCTCATGATTAGATTAGAATGTTAAAGTGTTCCAAGTATGAAGATGACACTAATAAAGTTCATTTACAAAGATCATTCCATGAACTGGGAAGGAACTAGAATGTTGCTCACTAATTACGTGGTAATAATCTCTACAAGGAGACTAAAGGTGGTTTCTGAACTTACATCTTTGTCATTCTTTTCTCTTGTTTAAATACATCATGTGGAATGCTGGACAATATATTTTTGAAAAACAAAAGTGACTTTTCTTTCAAAAGACAAATGGCAGCCGGGCATGATGGCTCACTTCTGTAATACCAGCAACTTGGGAGGCTGAGGCAAGAGGATCACAAATTGGAGGCCAACCTCAGCACCTTAGTGAGATCTTATCTCAAAATTGAAAAAAGAGGGGGGGGGGGCTTCTGGGTTATGACTCAGTGGTAAAGTGCCCAATACCAAAGAGAGAGAGAGAGAGAGAGAGAGAAATAGTAGCAAATAAATAATACATCAAAAGTGGTTACTTCTGGGTGATTAAAATATGGATGACTATTGGTGATTGGTCTCTTCTCTTAGAGTTTTCTCTATTTTTAGAAATTCAAAAATAAAAAGGGGAAGGGGTAAAAATGATCCTAGAAGGGAAGGAGGAGGGCAGAATGGCAAGCAGGGGGACCAGATTAGAGACTATTGCAGGAACGAGGGTGAGAAATGCTGGGGACCCTAACTTGGGAACAGACATAGCAGGTGCTGGGTGGATGGAGTCTGCCACTCTGTAGGCCGACTGGATACCGGGCTCAGGTACAGGGAAGTTTCTGGTCCCTAACCTAGCCACCTCAGAGTCAGGGCATTCATAGAGCTAGGGAGCCCAGTGGAATGGTTTGAAGGGAAAGAAATGAATTTAATGGCGATCCGCAAACAATGAGTCTGACGGTGTAGCCGTATCTTTGGCCCTTCTGATGTCATGTCTTAGGTGATTTCTTCCAGCTTCTTCCTCTTGATTCGCCCACCACTTAATCAGTGGAATTTTTCTAAAATTCCTATTTATTCCCCTTTTACATACTAGGTATTCCTAAAATAACTGTTCAGGTTACTTCTCCCTAATTCAGTGTCATGGTCCTACTCGGACATCTGTTAACACTCGGAACCAACATGGGTACACTAGTATTACCTCAATTACAGATTTTATTCCCATTTCACCATTTTTTTTACTAAAGTCATTTTTTTTTCTTTCCCAGGATCCCTTCTCAGATACCACATGTTTCTCTAATTTCATGAGAAAAGCAGAGTGCAAAGTTCTGACCCTACCTTGGCCCTTCCCAGGAAGATGAATTTAGAGCTAAATTAAACACTCAGATCTTTCTTCATTCATGAAGTGAGTTTGATAATAACACCAGCTCAGCCCCTCAGTGTTTTTTGTAAGAATCATAAATGTAGAATATGGGTACCCTGAAACCCTTGGAAGTTACGAAGCTGTGCAGACACAAGACTGAGTTTTTGTGAGTTAATGTTGACTCTCTTATCATTTATCACTAGTAGATACGACTCTAATAGAACTACCCCTTGTATGTTAATAGAACTATGAGGTAATTGACAGGATCAGATCATTAATGTATATTTGACTTAGAACTATATAATTTTTTTCCTTTGGTACTGGGGATTGCACCCAGGGGCACTTTACCCTGAGCCACATCCCCAACCCTTTTTATTTTTTATTTTAAGACAGGGTCTCACTAAGTTGCTTAGGGTCTCACTAAGTTGCAGAGACTGGCCTCAAACTTGTGATCCTCCTACCTCAGCCTCCAAGTCACTGGGATTACAGACAGGCACCACCATGCATAGCATTAAAAATATATTCTTGAAAAGTACTTATATTTAAAGTAGATTCAGTTGCGCAGGATGAATAAGATCTGGAGATTTATTGTGCAGCATGGTGACTATACTTATTAATATTGTATTGTACACTCAAAACTCTCGGAGAGAGTTGATCTCATGTTCTTACCACCACCTCAAAAAAAAAAAAAAAAAGTGATGTGAAGTGATGGCTATGTTAATTAGCTTGATTGTGGTAATCATTTCAAAATGTGTACACATATCAAAACATCACATTATAAACCTTGAAATATATACAATTTTTTTCTGTTAGTGGGAATCAAACCCAGTTCACACATGCTAAATAAGTGCTGTACTACTAAGCTCCATCCCCAGCCCTTTTTTAATATTTATTTTGCAACAGAGTCTCACTAATTTGTAAAGGCTGGCCTCAACTTGCAGTCCTCCCGCCTCAGCCTCCTGAGTAGCTGGGAATACAGGGGTGCACCACCATACCAAGCAAATATGTACAATTTTTAATTGTCAGGTATATCTCAATAAAGCTGGGGGAATAAAAAAAGAAAGTAAATAAATTAAAATATATAAGTATGGCTGTGTCTATATTTATTTCTTATATATACACCCTCATATTTATTTAACATATAAATCCTGGCAATTAGTTTAAAAAAATATTGAAATACACACACATTTATATTTATAAATAAATTCTGGCAATTTACTTCAACTGATGCTGAGCTGATGTGACCTAGAAGGTGCTAACTTATCCAGTCTCCTCCTTCCGATGCCTCCCAGCTCCCCTCTGAGAACCATTCCATCCTGGGAAGGAACAGCCTGATCTCCACTGTCCTTCACCGAGCCAAGCACACCTCCTGGGCTCCTCAGATGGCTTCAGTATGTGGGTTTCCAAAACCACTTAGTGAGATGCATAGTTTAGAGAGGAACAGAATAAAAGTTTCACAAAATCCTCACCTTCTTAGGCATAAATTCAAGAAAGCATTCGGGCCTATTAACAAATGTGACAGCAAAAGAAGCAGCAATAAAGTGGAATGTCCATCAGAGGAAAATCATTTAATATCAGCAGTTGAGAAAAATATATATATATGTCAGCAGTTGGCCACCATGCCAGTCTCCTGGCCAAGTTCCTCCTTCAGATTGTGGCCGGCAGGATGGTCCCCATTAGGCGAGTGTTATGGTTTGGATGTGAGATGTCCCCCAAATCTCACGTGAGGGGCAATGCAAGAAGGTTCAGAGGAGAAATGATTGGGTTGTGAATTAATCGCCTGATGGGATTAATTGAGTGGTAACTGAAGGCAGGTGGGGTGTGGCTGGAGGTGGGGCATTGGGGGCATGAGTTTGGAGTATATGTTTTGTGTCTAGAAAATGGAGATCTCTCTCTCTCTCTCTCTCTCTCTCTCTCTCTGTCCTTCCTGATCATCACGTGAGCTGCTTCCCTCCACCGCACTCTCTCCACCATGTTCTGCCTCACCTCGAGCCCCGAGAAAATGGAGTTGGCTGTCTGTGGACTGAGACCTCTGAAACCATAAGCCCCCAGATAAACTTTTCCTCCTCTACAATCATTCTGGTTGGGTCTTTTAGTCACCAAAAAAAAGTTGTCTGAAACAGTGAGTCTAGATCAAACACGACAATTTCGAGAATTTCAAGCCAGATGTACGTCCTGTGTCCAACCAGGGTGTAAAATTCATGGCACTCGTTTATGGAGCAGCCTCACTTGAGGTATTTCCCCTTCTTACTCTTCCTTTCTTTGGCCTCACTTTCTTACATCTAATTTTTACCAGTTTTTGATCTTGTAACAGATGCACTTTCGTAAACTGTCCTTTTGATGATAGCCATCTTTACAAAAGTCTGTATCAATCCTTTTATGAACAAGACCAAGATTAAAAAGTAAGTGATAAGAACAAAGAAATAATAGAGCCGGGCGTGGTGGTGCACACCTGTAATCCCAGTGGCTCCGGAGGCTGAGGCAGGAGGATAGTGAGTTCAAAGCCAGCCTCAGCAAAAGTGAGGCGCTAAGCAACTCAGTGAGATCCTGTGTCTAAATAAAATATGAAACAGGGCTGGGGATGTGGCTCAGTGGTTGAGTGCCCTTGAGATCAATCCCCAGTATCCACCCCCCAAAAAATCGATAATTGACATTATATTCACTGTCTTTTCAAGGTTCAACAATTCATCTCCCCTAATATGTGAACTCTACAGAGTTTTCAGTACCCTTCTCTGCTGGTCCCACGCTCCCCAAAACAAACATGTCCACACCCTCCATGACGTCTACATGTACTTTCCTGCCTAAGTAACATGTTATCTCATTTAGTCCTCCTTTGATTCAGAAAAATTGAAGAATTTGTCTGAGTATATTCAGATAGTAAGCAACAGAGGCCAGAGTTGAACCTTGGTCCATCTTATTAAAATAAAAAATAAAAATAAAAAACTTACAGTCTTTGCGGGGCCTGGTGGTACACACCTATAATCCTGTCAAATCAGGAGGCTGAGGCAGGAGAATTGCAAGTTCAAGGCTAGCCTGGGCAAGTGAGCAAGATCCTATCTCAAAATAAAAAAACAAAAGGGCAGAGGACGTCGCTCAGTGGTAAAAGCATCTCTCGGTTCGATCACCAGTAACAGTAACAGCAAATAAAAAAGTCTAAGGTCTTTGCAGCACTGCACCCAACTCTCCAATCCCTGAGGGTTTGGCATCTAACAGGACGACTGCTGAGCTTGTCACCCTGGTACACGCCCAGTGACACAAGAACGGGAACACGCCTGAGAGACACTTCCTCAGCAGGTCTCCGTGTCTCCATAAATCCTGTCTTCAATTCTCAACTCTGTCCCATTACAGGCATTGCAAAACACTTCGCCAAAATAAAATTTATGTTTGACATTCTGTGGAGGATTCAGTTTCCAAGCCTAAGATGTTCTCCAATCTGCTTCTATTAGTTTAAATTTAAGGAATGACCAATTACTTTTTTCTTACTCTAAACCTGAATATCAAAGCTTTCCTGAATTTTCAAATCTTTGTAGAATATTTCTACTGGCTAATTTCTCTTACCCTCAAGTACAGATCTTAAAATTAATCTCCCTTCAGAACTATTCTATTTCTGTCAGTGAGGTAAATGAGGTAACAGCTCCATTCACTCAGAATAAACATCTTAGATTCTTCTGTCCTATAGATAAAATGGAATTATAAAGTTGAACAGTCAGATCCTGCATCAAAACATCGCTTAGAGAAACCATTTCAGCCACCTGCCTCCACATTAGTCAAAAATAGATTTCCAGAATATTTTTCAGTCATAAGAAGCCATGAAGTCCTGATACATGGTAAGTGAAAGAGACTAGACAAGAAGCCAGGCATGGTGGCACATGCCTGTACTCCTAGCAACTCAGGAGGCTGAGGCAGGAGAATCACAAGTTCAAGGCCAGCCTCAGCAACTTAGTGAGGTCCTAGACAATTTAGCCAGACCCTGTGTCTTGCTAAAAAATAAAGGGGGGCTGGGGATATGGCTCAGTGGTAAAGCACCCCTGGCTTCAACTCCTGGTACCAAAACAAAAGAAACAAGACACAGAAGGCCACAGATTATATGAAACATCCAGAATCAATGAATCTATAGAGATCAAATGCAGATTGGTGTTTTCCAGAGGTGGGAAAGAGAATGGGAAGAAACTGCTTTTCATAAGAAGGGGTTTATGATGGAAATATTTCAGAACTAGATAAGGGTGATAGTTGTACAACATCGTGAATGTACTAAAGGACACTAAATGGTTCACTTGAAAATGGGTGATTTCATGTTACATGAATTTCAGCTCAATATTTTTTCTTCTTAATAAATAGGCTTCCAACAAGTCCACCAGCCGCCAGCTCTCTGTCTTATTCCATCCTATCCCCTGCTGACAGATCCATCTTCCCGGAACACCACTTTCATTAGGAACCCATTATAAGCTTCACTTTACATCCAGATTAAAGTTATCTGTCTTCAATGATCTGAGTACCCAGATTTATTTTCCATAAATACCCCATCATGTCAAGGTTCATCTCCTCAATGAACTTCAAATATGCACACTTGGGCTCATCCCTTCGGCCAGCCACGTCCACCTAAAATTCTCCAAAGTCCAACTGAAGCCTCCTTTGGGTTGTTCTTGCTTCTCTATGCATCGGGGCATCTCCCTCCCTGGGGCCCTTTCTGCATTTCCGTCAGCGCTAAAGAATGTAGTGCTTTCATCTAAAATGCAAAATGCATACAGCCCAACAAAACTGCAAGTTCCTTTTAAGGCAAAATACCATGTCAGGTGTAGTATTGATTCTCACGCTGCCTATTTCACTTTTGGGAATATAGGAAGGACTCAATAAATGCTTCATTGATTACTCATTAACTACTACTCATCCATTTCTCCCACTCCTCCTGCTAAGCTATAGTATACCCTTTGTTTGGAACAATCCCCAACCTGCCGTATGACATCCACTCCCTTATTTAGCAAGAAATAGTTCCTCTAATTTCAGGGAAATTGACTACATGCCATCTAACGAAGAAGCACCATTAATATGACCAGTCCCAGGATCTATAAGATAGGGGGAAAGTGGCAATATACATTAGCCATCTTTCCTTCATAGAAAATTCCTGAAACCACAGGCTGCGTTTGCAGTGCTCTCTAGAAAGAACAGATCGCCATAGGTGGAAGGTGATGGATAGCTAGGGAAGGGTGCTTGGAAAACACACTTTAATATATGTCCCCTCAACCAAAAGACAAACAGAACCAAAAATAATCATTAATCAAAAACATTCGATCTTTTGTTCAACAAACCAACCTTTTACAGTCCTCCTCACCTTCCCTTGTCCCATACATTTATTAAGTGGCAGAAGGAGGAAAACATTACAAAGCTAAAGATTTCACAAGAGGTTATGGTTCAGTAAAGAGGGGACATATGGAAATCAGATAAGGGCAGGCGTTCAAAGAGAGAAGCTGCAATAAAGGGGAGAGATTACCATTTTGTACTTGGGGCATCCCAGTACTTAAATTATTGTAAACCCAGTAAGAACAAGGACTAGTCTAACACAGCTCCCAGTTTTAAGCCTCTTCCCTTCTGAGAAGCAAGAGATCAGGGCTGTTTGTGTCCAGACATATAAAACAAAGTGTGAGGTGGGATGTGGGTAGGATCAAGACATAAACATATCAACACCAAATACACATAGATCCAAACATAGTGGGAATCTGATAAAGGTTAAAATCGGCATGATAAAGCGATCCCAATTATCTTTAATATCAGACGTTTGTCATTTTCATAACATTGTGATTTCATCATTGTATTTATATAATACATGCCGGCAAAGTACATAAGCTTTGTTGTTGAATAGATTTACATATGTAGGTTGGGGGATCAATGTTCTTTTCCTAATGTATTTTTTATGCTATATTTCATGAGCAATTCCAGTTTGGCTTCAGAGCAACATTTTTTCCACCCACATGGGAAAGCCTGCCAAGCCTTCAAGGTTTTGCAATATTCTTTTGTAGTATTCTTTTTATCAGGGAATCAAGTAAATATTAATTTTTTTCTAAAGAAAAAAGTATGCTTCACTGCCAAGCACCCAAGTTACAGTGTGATATAATATGAACTATCAACACGTTCTGTATGTTCTCCAAGGACTTCAATGGAGATACCATGGCAGCAGTTAGCTTCGGGGAGAGGTGTACGTGCAAAATCATGGAACTGAATTTACCCTAGAGGCCTTAAGATTTTTTAAGAAAAAATACATAATTGAAGAATCTTGCCATCTTTGTTCCTAACCAGTTCATAAGATCAATCATTTCACTTTTCACAACCCGAGATCTCTGAGATGTAGTAGTTATTAGCCACCCTACAGGAGACTGCCTAAGAATCCATCCTACCCTGGAACCCTTTTTCAACACAGAATACCTAGACAACAAAAAAACAAACACAAACAACACACACATACACACACACACACACACACACACACACACACACAGGTTTGAAAAGCAGAGATGATCTGATCTCAATTCACAGCTAGGACATCACCTCAGGCACTACGAGGCATTATAAAATGCCTTTATTTCTTGAAGTTGAAATACTTTTATGAGCCACCATAGCAGGGATTTGAAGGAAAATAAAAGGAAGGAGATTATTAAAAAAACCACAGGGTTGGGGGGCTGGAGTTGTGGCTCAGTGGTAGAGCACTTGCCTGGTGCGTGTGAGGCCCTGGGTTCAATCCTCAGCACCACATATAAATAAATAAAATAAAAGATTCATTGATAATTTTTTTTAAATTAAAAAAAAGTGGAGTTTAAAAAAAAGAACCCTATGGGGAATCAGAGAAAAAGTTGGAAAAGTAAGATTGCCAAGAATCCTATTCTCTAGGACACACTTGAGGCTTCAGATATCATATCCAAGTTTTATTTCTCTCCAAAACCTCTGGGTAGAATCATATGTAAAAATCCTGGCTTGGCTGGGTGCTCCTGGGAGGTCACTCTAGCTTAAATTTTTTTTTTTTTTTTTTTTTGCAGTGCTGGGGATCGAACCCAGGGCCCTGTGCTTGTAAGGCAAGCACTTTACCAACCGAGCTATCTCCCCAGCCTCCCTAGCTTAAATTTTAAGGTTGTTTCGAAATTAAGTACCAGCAACATCAAATCAGCACCATATAGTAATAAGGAAATGAGGTCGCTGGAGAAAACCCCACACCCAATGCCATGTGCCCCTCAGCCTGGAGCACACGGAGGAGTGGATTACTCTCCCACAGTTTAGACCAACACATCTATATCCTTCAAGTCGCTCAGTCCTCTAATTAAAAGAAGCCCACTTGGATGATAGAAATATGCCCGTGCATAATGAGTCATTACATAGCATATAATTTTAAGCCTGCAACTCATTATCAATTTAAATCACAGAGAGTCTGGAATGCAATGATAGATACGAAGTCTGGCAGAGGAATGAGGCCTCACACGAGTAACTGTGTGTGTGCCTGTGATTGTGCAAATGCTCGTGCGTGCGGGTCCCACCCATGAGTATGGCAGTGTTGACAAATGAGGCCAGATGGAACATTCACTTTCTGTGGTTCCTTGTTTAATCAGGCCACTGTGACTATTTGATCAAGCCACAAAAGGTATCTCTATTTGCCAATGAGGAAATCAATATGAATAATGAAGTTTCTTTCAAGACCACACATAGAAACATGGGGTTTCCCTACAGAAACTGCACTTGACCTTGGAAAGAAGAAATCACCTAGCATTTGTCAGACCCATTTACCCATTCACTGCAAAATCCCTAGCGTGCACACCCCACCAAGGAGAGTGTCAAGCAAGTATTGGGCATCCCCGCACCAAGTAACCTGCCCAACATACTCATAAGGAAAGCTTCCTTGGGGGTTGCTGTGTGGAACATCATTGCTTTTCTCTGGTAGTTCCAGTCATAAGACCTTATCGAAGAATCAGTGGGCAAATTTGAGAGCGATGCTACTTCTTCCCTTCATGAGAAACGGTATGAAGTACTAATTGACTATCAATCATCTCCTTAAAGTTGCACATTCTCCCAGGAGAGGACAGGGTAGCGAGCATCAGTAGGGAACAGATGGGCATCCCTCTCCATTTGAAAATGGAGTCCAACCTGATAATATTTTACATGACTTACTTGAATATGGGAAACTTGATTTGTTCAATGTTTCTTAGTAGTCAGTGGGTTCACAGTAGAACACAGGAAAGACTATAAATTCTTATTGGCAAACAAAGAAAAGTAACTTGTCTTTAGACCCAGTATGATTTAATAAAAAATTTCATGCAAAAAATAAAAAAAAAAGTGAGGATCAGGGTGCAGTTCAGATGTAAAGAGTCAGCCACATACCTGTAAACTCAGTGTCTTGGGAGGTTGAGGCAGGAGGATTGTGAGTTCAAAGCCAGCTTCAGCAACTTAGCAAGGCCCTAAAAAACTCAGAGAGACCCTGTCTCTAAATAAAATATAAAAATGGACTGGGGATGTGAACCAGTGGCTGAGTGCCCCTGGATTTAATCCCCAGTACCAAAAACATAAAGAAATAAAAAATACAGATATAAAGTACTTGCTTAGCATGTACAAGGCCCTGAGTTCAATCCCCAGTGGAAAAGGGGGGAAAAAAGTGACTGTAAGTTTTTTGTTACACTCTTCTTGGTAAAAAAGGAAAGTCTAAAACATAGAAGCTTTTAGATGTTGAGGTAATATATATTGCAATAATAATACTTTCTGCATGGAGTCCATTTTCCGTTCTTGGGGGGTGTTTTGTTGCGTTTTGTTTTATTTATTTTATTTATTTTTTATACCAGGGATTGAACCCAGAGATGCTCAAACCCTGAGCCACATCACTAGCCCCCTTTTTCATTTTTTTATTTTAACATGGGGTCTAGATAAATTGTTGAGGCTGGTTTCAAACTTGCAATCCTCCTACTTTAGCCTCAGGAGGCTGGTTTGAAACCACCATGCCTGGATTTGGGTCTTGTTTCTTTCATTTACCATGTATCAGAACTTTATGGCTTTATATGACTGAAAAATATTCTGGAAATCTATTTTTGACTAAAGTAGAGGCAGGTGACTGAAAAGACTTCTCTAAGCAATGTTTTAATGCAGGGATGAACTGTTCTGAGTGAATGGAGAGGTACCTCCCTTACCTCACTGATGGATAGATACGGTGTGTCAGGAGCTGGTAGGTGGGGGGTCATGATTAACTATTAATAGGTCCAGGGTTCTTTTGGGGTTAAAATAATTTTTTTTTTTTTTTTTTTTTTTTTGTACTGGGGATTGAACTCAGGGACTTTCCCACTGGGCTACATTCCCAGCCCTTTTGGTATTTTTGTTTGTTTGTTTGTTTGTTTGAGGCAGGATCTAGTTAAATTGCTGAGGTTGACCTGGAACTTTCCTGCCTCAGCATCCTGAGTAGAAATGATTACTGGCATGCAGTACCACCTTGGCTAAGCTAAATATCCTAAAATTACATAGCTCCATAAGGACATTAAAATCCACTGAATTGTACACTTCATTCTTTCAGTTTTACACTTTAAAAAGGTGAACTGTAAGTTATGTGAATTATATCTCAATAAAGATTGAGAACCAAAACCGAGCAAAGTTTCTTCTAGATTGAAAGGTACTCAGTTAATGGATTTTTTTTTCCATACTGAGAATTAAACCCAGAGGTGCTTTACCATTGAACTACATCCCCAGTCCTTTTTATTTTTTATGTTGAGACCGGATCTCACTAAGTTATGGAGGCTGGCCTCAAACTTCCCATCCTCCTGCCTCCACCTCCCAAATCACTGGAATTGCCACTGCCCCTATCCCCAGCAAATGAATTAAAAATATCCTCACTAATCATATTATTGGAAAATTTACAAATCCTAAGGATAAAGGGAGGATACAAAAATCTTACAGAGATTTTCACCTACAAAGGATTGAGAGGTATTCTGATCAAAGACACCTCTAGCAGCAAGGGACGCCAGGAGACACCGGAACGTCACCGTCAATGCTCTGAGGGAAAATGATTCCTGATGTGGAATGTTTTCTCCAACAAAACAATAAAACAAGCATAAATGAAGAAGGACCAAGAATTATTCCCTCCCATACGTCCTTTATGAGGATGATTCCTAAGAATGTACTCCAACAGACTGTGGATGAAAAACCAAAAGGAAGAAGATAGGGGGTTTAGAAAACTGCCAGCTCAACTCAACAAAGAAGTCCCAAATGACAACTGTGGAACAGCTTGAGGGATTGCAGCAGGACAGAAGATTCCTAGAGGGCGTTCAATGATTTTTTTTTTTTAAAGCATTCTTTTTTTTTTTTTTTTTTTTTTTTTTTTTGTAGTTGTAGCAGGAGAGAATGCCTTTATTTTATTTATTTATTTTTATGTGGTGCTTAGGTTCAAACCCAGTGCCTCACATGTGCCAGGCAAGCACTCTGCCACTGAGCCCCAATCCCAGCCCAAGGATAGTCCCTTTTTTTTTACCAGGAAGTAGATAGAATCTTTGGGAAATAAAAGCAACTTAATCATAAGATAAAGGTATTTAAAGATGTAAGTTAGAAAAATTCTTGTGTCTCAGGGCTAGAGATGTCGCTCAATGGTACAGCAGTTGCTGTGCATGCCCAAGGCCCTGGATTTCATACCCAGCACTACAAAAAAATAAAAATAAAAAATGTCTTGTCTCATACCAGGCATCTCCCATAATAGGAAATCAATATAAAATACCTCAAATAAAAAAGAAATACATAGCTGGGTGCCATGGCACATGCCTGTAATTCCATCAACTAGGGAGGCTGAGGCAAGAGGGTCATAAATTCAAAGCCAGGCTCAGCAACTTAGTGAGGCCATAAGCAACTTAAGGAGACCCTGTCTCAAAATAAAAAATAAAAAGGGCAAAATATAAAAAGGGCTGGAGATGTGGTTCAGTGATTAAGCATCCCTGGGTTCAATCGCTGGCACTGAAAAAAAAGAACAGAAAACAAAAACTTTAAGAAGTAAATGTGCTTCCCTGGAATAAGCAAATTTAGTTGTAGATAAAGTTGAGGAAAGAAGTTATTATTTTGCAATATAAACATTCTATAGCATTTCCTTTTTAACCATAATTAGACATTATTTTGATAAAACTTTTTAAAAAGTTTAAAATCAAATATATTCACTCACTGATGACCAACTACCTGCCTGCAAAGTACAATGCTAAGGAACAAAGGGACATATGAAGCTGAATAATTTATAGTTTCCAAGAGGAGCTTAAAACCTTTTGAGGTGTAACCAAATACAGTTTGGTCAACTGGAATCAACTATGGAATTTGACAAATTGAAATAAACACTAAGAGACATTACTCCTCCCCAAAATAAGGTGCAGTGGGTGATTAATTATACCTAAAAATAAGACCAAGTTGTATAAAAGAGGTGGCATTTGAATTAAATCCTAAAGCATTGATGGGATTTTAGTGGATGGAAAAAGGAAAAATTATATTCTAGCTTATCCTAAAATACATTCCACAAAAGGACAATAATTTGTAGACATTCCTAACCCAAAACCAATTACACCTTCCAGGAAGGAGCTGTTATTTTTGAAATACTCATCTGAAGAGGAGAAGAAATATTCAGAATATTTCATGCTAAGCTCAGACTTACCTGTACCAGAAAATATTTTCTGAGCTTGTGAGTCACTTAGTTACTTAAAGAATAAAATCCTGAGAGAAACAAGATTATATTGTGTGTCAGTGACCATGAAGATTAAACTCATGAAGATTAAACTGGAACAGTTTCTGTTGACTTAAATATACTTTAACTTGACCTCTCTAATTTTGTAATAAAAATAGCAGGGCTTATTATATGGAAAATGTTCATACTGAATCATAGTTTGAATGCTTTTTTCTTTTTATTTTTTTATTAGTGCATGTCTTCATAATTTCTAACTTGAAGTTTATTTTGCTGAAGGATTAGACTTATAACTAAATCTATCACTATCTAAGCCAACAAACCTAATCTAAGTATTTTATTTATTTATCATTGTTCCTTTAAAGAAATGAGATTTTTTCCTATCCAAAGTCAATTTGGAGTCAAAATGGGTTAAAGCTTAATGAGTTTTGCTATGAAGTCACTTGAATAAAAAAAAAATCATGAATCTTTAGATTAAAACAAATTTATTTTTGTTGCAAAATCTTTTTGAAAAGTTGTTAAACTTTTTAGCACTGGTATGTCTTTAGCACTGAAATATACATCCAAATGTTATGCAATTGAAAATTTGAATACTTTAAAAGCTTAAAAAAACAGATATAAATAGTTAATTAAACTTTTTTAATACCATATCATAAAGTCTTATTAAAATTTTCCTCTGTTTTCTATTTATTCTTCCACTTCTACGTGCTTAATCTCAACAGCTTTCACATATCAACCTCATTTATTCAGGCAGAGATAAGGCTAGTGGGGGGGAAAGTAACTTAATGTTTCAAGTCAACAAATACTTATTAAGTGCCTATCTTGTACATAGAAGTATGCTAGGTTTTAACTCTTTTTTTTTTTTTTTTTTTTTTTTTTTGTACTGAGGAGTAAACCCAGGGCACTCTCCCACTGAGCAACATTCCCAGTTCTTTTGAATTTTATTTTGAAACAAGTTCTTGTGACCATAAACTTGGGATCCTCCTACCTCAGCCTCCTGAGTCTCTGGGAGTACAGGTAGGTGCCACTGGACCCAGCTAGGGTCTCTCAAGAAGAAGAAAGTAGCTTTTTACCTGGTCTTTGCTCTCAATTGTATAGAGAGAATTCAAATGAACAAGAAATTGCCGAACAATGCACTATGGTAATAAATGCTAATAGGAGGGACATAGAGAGCAATTTATGGATTTCCAGAGAAGGCAGAGTTTGACTGAGCTGGCGTGGAGAGAATTGGCAGCCTCCAGAGAAGTTCCAGTCCTGGCACCCCAAGTTTAGGTGGTGTGGTGGGAGTAACTCAGGGGAAGAAAGGAGGTGTCTAGCATGCACAAGGCCCTGGGTCCATCCATAGCACTGCAAAAATATTAAAATAAAGGGTAGAAAGAAGTAGGAAGAAGTAACAACAGTATGAGCACAGCCACAGACAGGAGGGAGAATACAGCCCTTGAAGTTCTGGTTTGACCAAACTGAAACAAAGTCACAGGGGAGGGTGGGATACAGTTGGAAGAACTAAGAGTCGATTTATATGCAGTCTTTGACGTATTATGTCAGCAATAGGAAGGAACTGAACTGTGAGATGAAAGGAGATGACATAACAAAGAAGCTCTTGTGTAGATTAATACTGCAACCCTCTACAGTGTGAATATTACAAGTTATTCAAGGCAGTCATGGCGGCATACACCTGTAAATCCAGGTATTCAGGAGGCTGAGGCAGGAGGATTGCAAGTTTGAGGTCAGCCTGGGAAACTTGGCAATATCTAAAAGTGTTTTTAAAAATGGGAGCCGGGGAGCTGGGAATGTTGCTCAGTGGTAGCATGCCTCTGGGTTCAATCATTAGTCCCACAAGAAAAGAAAGAAAGGGAGGAAAGAAGGAAGGAGGAAGGAAAGAAAACTTACTCAGCTTCCCAGATGTGAGGTGATGGAAATGTAAACTTCAAAAAAAGAAAAAAGTTCAATTGGGAGGTCATTAGGCTGAGATGGTTCCAGCACTTTGGGCTCTCCTATGTAAGCAAACCAAAACCCAAATCACTGTAAACAGTAAAAGGAAAAAAGTTTCATTTAACCAATAAGAAACCACCAACCAACCTCTAACTAGGGACTTTCCACTTTGACCAATCAAATATATTTTCTTTGTCTTGCTTCTGAGAACTGTGCATCAGTTTCCTCTCTCGCTCACCAGGGGAACCGAAACACTTTCTGCCTGGTGGTGCCCAATTGGTGCATAGCTGAATGCACAAGAAAACTCATTAAAGCTTCAATATGGGGGCTGGGGGTGAAGCTCAGCAGTATACCACTTGCCTAGAATGAGCAAGGCTCTGGATTCAATCCCAAGCAACACAAAAATAATAACAATAATAAACCTATGGTGACAGAAAAAAATTAACAAGAAAGAACAATATGAAAAAAAT
This sequence comes from Sciurus carolinensis, assembly GCF_902686445.1. Taxonomy (NCBI): domain Eukaryota; kingdom Metazoa; phylum Chordata; class Mammalia; order Rodentia; family Sciuridae; genus Sciurus; species Sciurus carolinensis. The sequence continues at coordinate 67,444,392 of NC_062217.1, read as the reverse complement.
CAAGGAAAGAATCAGCAGGATCTGCACACTGCCTGATTTGAGACAGCTCTTCTGTTCACATGTAAACCTGTTAACTTCCCATCTCCATATGTCTAAAACTGAGCTCAGAATCTTCCCCCAGCCAAGTCTATTCTTTCTTCCAGTAGCTTATCTCAGTAAATTGTATCATCACCCATCGGGTTTCTTAAACCAGAAACCTAGATGGAGGATGATCCCAGCCCTTCACTCGTCCCTCCGTTTTCCCATTGCTCAGCCCTATCTCCTGTCAATCACCAGTTTCTAATATTCCTCCGCTATTTCTCAAATTGCTTCTCTCCAACTTTTTGCCCTTTCCCTCCAGGCCACCATCAGTTCTCATCTGTATATTATCAGTCTTCCTCCCATTCCCTCCCCTGCTCCCCAATACATTCTCACCATAGCCAGAATTATGTTTCTAAAAAATGTAAACCTTCCAGGTACTGTAGAGCACAGCCTGTAATACTAGCAACTCAGGAGGCTGAGGCAGGAGGATCAAAAGTGCAAGACTAGCCTCAGCAACTTAGTGAGGCCCTAAGCAACCTAGGAAGAGTCTGTCTCAAAATAAAAAATAAAAATGACTAGAGATGCAGCTCTGTGATAAAGGACTCCTGGGTTCAATTCTCAGTACCAAAAAAATAAATGAATCATTATTAAGGGAAGTATGGGCAGTCTTGCTTTTTTCTGTCATTCTTTCCCCTTCTCCTTTTGTTAACAAGCATTGTCAACTTCACAATAGGGCTTCATGAACCAGACTCATTTGGAATCTCATCTCTTCATGGTCACAACAATTGATTGGTTCAGGAATGGACACAGGAGCCAAACAGAACTAGCTACTGGGAATCATCTCAGGATTGCTCTGCTGGAGCGGCCAAGAGAAGAAACTCTTACTTCCCAAGTCACTAAATCAAGGGCTACTCTCAGATATGTCATCCTCCTCCTCACTTGCTCCCCAATGGAGAAAGCCAGACTACTATGGAAGAGAATGGAATGGTCTTCAGAGGGAAGCAGAGACAAAGCAAATAGAGATCCCAACGTCATTCTTGTCCCCAGCCCTGGTCATTGCTGAAGTTGGTGAGACTCTTGCCCTTTCAACTTGATTACATTTTCTTCTGTTGTTTATGCTAAAATGGGCATCTATCACTGCAACCAAGAGTTGACAACTTAGGATAAAAGCAAGGATATGCAAATTCAGAATGTTGATAATAACTGTGAGCTTTGGAATCAGACAGACCTAGGTTCAAATTATGACTTTCACTATTATGTGAGTTTGAATAAATTACTTAACTCTTAGATTTCTTAAGTCTAAAATAGGAAGAACTAACACTTTCTTTGCATAGTTTTGAAGATTCCTTGATATACTATATATGCTAGTTGAAGGCACCAGAAATGTCCAGGAAATATACATTGTTGCTGTTATCTTTATCATTAGTGTTATAATCTAAGAGGGTAAAAATTTCTTTCAGACCAAAGCAAACCTTGATCATAGCTTAGGTATTAATATATCTAAAGAAATAATATGTCTATTAGAAAAAGTTTTTACTAGAGCTATGTTCTGGCTCTAGTTCTGACAGGCAGTCAAAGAGAAAGAACAACCTTCAAATTCATTTGCAAAGGAAGCAAATGTTTCCATCAAAAGGGATCTCAGTCTTGTCAGCCTTGGTTTCCTCTCTTAGCAGAGTTGTCCAATGGACCATTTTGAGAGACATTTTGGCAGATATGGAATCAGAGCACAGAAGCATAGTGGAGCTCCCTTAGGTCAGTTCAGATGTGTTTGTCCTAAGTGAATTCCACATCATGTTGTCCTGTCAGGGTCCAGCCAGAACAAATGAATTTGAAGGTTGTTCTTTCTCAAAAGAGGCTGCCTGCCTCCAACAAAGATGGCACCCAAGGTCCCCATATACTAGCGATGGATTGAAAACTCAGGGCACATGTGGGCCAGGCGGGAAATGCAAATGAGAGGCAGGAAGAGTTGAAGGGACTGTGGAATCACAGAAGGCATGCTGTACCTTCTCAGCTCCAGCCATTGCTGAATGGGGAAAGGCAGACCCAATATGGACAGACTGCCTGCTTTTGAATAGAGACTAGAAATAGGGACTTCTAAAATAAATTATATTTATAAAATAAAACACTTTTTACAAAATGTAAACACTATGTAGAACAGAAAAAACTTTCAAGATTCAGGTTACAGTTATCAGTTTGAATACAGTACTCTGAAACAGGATAACTTCACTCAGTAACTTTCACTGGCTCTATCTTTTGTCCCTAACCTTCTGCCCATTAGGGCCAGGTTGACTGAAGTACTCACGTTGAACATTACATTCCTCCTTGTCAGTGAGATTCTAGTTTTTCCCTGAGTTTTGTTTTACTATGGTTTCTCTTTTCAAAGTTTCCATCAAAAGGCATAATATGTCTGTCCTCTACCTTGTCCAGGAGGTTACAGTTCTGGGCAATAAAGGACAATTTAAGGTGACAGGCACTAGAAACAAAGACTTCTCGCCTTGTGAAATTTTTCTTTTTTCTGTTTCAAAGACACCCCCTTTTATCTGTGAAATCTTGCTTAACATGCAGAAGGTATGGCTCACTTTCAAATTGCTCCTTACTCAATAGAAATACCTTGGAGGAATTTTAAAGAATCTAACACAGTCTGGACCAACCAAATGTAGAGATACATTTCTTTTTCCTATAAATACATTAACTTCATTATACTTCATTTATCTTACTTTCCTCACTTCTACTATTTAGATGAACGAATATTCCTTTGAGACTCTCTATGTAACATTTTCATTATAAAATATCTAGGGAAGGGTTGGAGATGTAGCTCAGTGGTAGCTCATTTACCCAGCATGTCCAAGATCCTGAGTCCAATTCCCAGTACTAAAAAATAATTATAGTATACCTAGGGAAGAATCACATGATGTATATGACTAGTTAATAATAGTTTTAATAATTTTAAATATCAACTTAACAATACAGGTAAGGCTCCACTATCTCAAACTTCACCAAAATTACAATAATTGGATTTGTTTAGACACAAATCCAAAGAACAATAAAAATGGCAAGGCACGGTGCCCATGCCTATAATCCCACCAACTCAGGAGGCAGTAAGATTGCAACTTCAAAGTCAGTCTCAGCAATTTAGTGAGGCCCTAAGCAACTCAGTGAGACTGCCTCAAAATAAAAATAAAAGGGCTGGGGATGTGATTCAGTGGTTAAGCATCCCTGGGTTCAATCCTCAGTACCAAAAAAAAAAAAAAAAAAAAAAAAGAACAAACATGGAAGATAATAGCTATTGATTTTTTTCATATTTTTAATTAGTGCATTATAGTTGTACCTAATGTTGGGATTTGTTTTAACATATTCATACATGCACACAATAACAATATAATTTGGCCAATATCATTCCCTAGTATTACCCTTTTCCCTCTCTTTCTCCCTCCCCCAATCCCTTTCCTCTACTCTACTGATCTCCCTTCCATTTGCATGAGATCTACACATTTCTTTTCCTTTTTCCTCTCTAGCCCACACATATGAGAGAAAATATATGACCCTTGACTTTTTGAGTTTGGCCTATTTTGCTTAACATATATTACCAAGTTCTGTTCATTTTTCCACAAATGACATAATTTCATTCTCCTCTAAAGCCAAACAGAACTCCATTGTATAATATGCTACATTTTCTTTATCCATTCATCCGTTGATGGATACCTAGCTGGCTCATGTGTCGCTGTAGTAAGATGACTTTAATCCTTTAGGATAAATACTGAGGAGTGGTATAGCTGGGTCATGTAGTGGTTCCACACCTAGCCTTTTGAGGAGCCTCCATTCTGATTTCCATAGTGGTTGTACTAATCAACAACCCCACCAGCAGTGTAAAAGTGTTCCTTTTTCTCCACATCCTCTCCAACGTTTGACAGCTACTAAATTTTAGAAACTGAAGAACGGTTAGCAGGAAATGACTTAGCAATCTCAGAAAGCAAACAGGGGGGGAAGCCAAAAACTAATCAAATTAGACCATAAAACTTCCAAAACTTTTGGAATTGGCAACATAAGTAACGCTTCAACGGAGTGTGAAAGCAGGGCTACAACCCCAGAGGATTGACTGAAACTGTGATTAAGAAGCAGCTAAAACTCCTGTCTTCCAGAAATACTCTTGAGGTTTACTCCCTGGGGAGGCTGAGGAGAGGATCTATGGTCAGAGGACACCAAGCCAAATCAAGGGCCATGAGATCATTCTAGAAACAAAGGGATTAAATGAAGGTGCTCAAAGTAGAACATCGAGGCCCAGAGCCTTCTTCTTCCACCCAGCCCCCAAAGTGCTGATAGCCAGTTATACGGCTCAGGAAAGAGATTAGAAACGCCTTCCCTTGGAGAATGTGACTAAGTCCACGTGACAGACTGTTGGCACATTTGGCACTCTGCACCCACAGGTTCTGCATCTGGAGAGTCAAACAAGAGCACATCAAAAGTGTGCAAGGGTGAGGGGAATTGTATGTGTCCTGAACGTGTAGAGACTGGTTTTTTTGTCATTATTCTCTGAGCAATATAGCACAAAAATTATTACACTGAACTTACATTATGTTAGACATCAGAAGTAATCTAGACTTTATTTACAGAATATAAGAGTAAATACAAGGTCATAGACAAATACTCTGCCCCCCACCTTCCATTTTTTTTGGTCCCAGGGATTTGAACTCAGGGGCACTCAACCACTGAGCCACATAACCAGTCCTTTTTTATATTTTATTTAGAGACAGGGTCTCTCTGAGTTTATTAGGGCCTCGCTAAATTGCTGAGACTGGTTTTGAACTCTCTATCCTTCTGGCACAACCTCCCAAGCTACTGGGATTACAGGCGTGTGCCGCGACCACCTGGCTACTGTGCCCTCTAATAGAAGGGACTTGAGCATCTGTGGGTTTGAGTATCCATGGTGGTTCTGGAACAAATCCCCTGAAGGTAGCAAAGGATAACTGGGTGCAAAAAGTGAAGTCCTGATAAGACCCAGTCTGCAATTTTTTATTCCCTCCAAACCAAACTGGGATGGGGTATGGTGGCACATGACTAGAATCCCAGTGACCCTGAGACAGAAAAATTGCAAGTTTGAAGCCAGTCTGGGCAATTTAGTGAAACTCTGTCTCAAAAGAAAAAACAAAAAGGCTGGGGATGACCGGTGCACATGGCAGCACACACCTGTAACCCTAGAAGCTCGGGAGGCTGAGGCAGGAGGATCACAAATTCAAGGCCAGCCTCAGCAATTTGGCGAGGCCTTAAGTAACTTAGCAAGACCCTGCCTCAAAATTTAAAAAAAAAAAAAAAATTTAAAATGGCTGGGGATGTAGCTCAGTGGTAGAGTACCACTGGGTTCAAACCCCAGTACCAATAAAAAAATTTAAAAATTTTTAAAAAGTAAACCAACCAGAGTACGTTATGTACCTGCTATCTTTTAAAGGACAGATAATGATTTTTTTGTCATACTTTCCTACTATCGCATGTAAGTTCTTGGTTTATGCAAGGTCCAACTTCTTGCCAAGAGAGACTCCAAATTCCTTCCAAATTCCACTCTCCCCCTCCCCACCCAATTCCTTAAACCAGTACTGGAACCTGAACCAGGGACAATTTACTACTGAACTACATCCTCAGCCCTTTTAATTTTTTTATTTGGAACCAGTCTTGCTAAGATGCCCAAGCTGTGCTCAAACATGCCATCCTCCTGCCTCAGCCTCCCGAGTAACTAGGAATACAGGTGTGCACACACCACACCCAGCAAGGGCTCCATTCTTAAAAGATGAACAGGTAACCAAGGATCACTAGCTGTTTACAATGGCATCTTACACAAAAGACAGAGGGAAGGGAGTATACCATGAAAGAAACTGACAGTGCAATGGGAAACTCTTACCACAGGTCCCATTGAGATAAATTAACAACAAAAAATAAATAAGAGAATTTAAATGGAAACTGTGGAAATTAAAAAACAAAATAGTAGAAATGAAAAACACTAGAGAAGATTGGAAAAATACAGTGAAGCAATACCCCTGAAAGAAGAACAAAGCCCAGATATCAAAAATTGGGAAACCAGTTTCAAATTAGAAGATTGTTTCAGCGATTTCATCATCCAAACAATAAAAGTTCAAGAACAAAAAAGCAGGCAGGTAGGGTGGTGCACACTTGTAATCCCAGTTACTGCAGAGGCTGAGATAGGAGGATTGAAAATTTGAGCCTGGGTAACATAGCAAGATCCTGTCCCAAATTAAAAAAATAATAATATTTATTAATAATAATAATATTTATTAATAATATTTTAGGGTTGGGGATGTATCTCAGTGGTAGAGTGCATCTGCATTTGTGCACCAGTACCACAAAAGATAGAGAGAGAGAGAGAGGAAGAAAGAGAGAGAGACAGAGAAAGAGGGGGGGAGAGAAAATGGCTGACATAAAACATTTATAAAATAATTTAAGAGAATTAGTCTGAACCACAAAAGTCATGAGTTTCTTTCTTGAATACACCTCTGCGTGCCTAGCTAGGAATATAGCTGCACACCAGATACGTCACTGTGAAATTACAGAACACACACACACACACACACACACACACACACACACACACAGATCTTAAAATTTTCCAGAGAGACAAAGCAGGTTTCACACAAAGAATCAAGGATCAGCATGACACTGGGCTTGTAGCAAAAATCTTTGCAGAAAACAAAAATACACTCAAAATCTTGCAGTAATATGATTCCCAAGCTAGAAATCCATTTGTGGGAAAACCATGAAGTAGACATGGAAGTAGAATAAAGATACTTTCAAGCACTGGGGGCATCAGGGTGGAATCCTGTTGTGCTGTGCATCGTTAGGTGATTGCCCATCTTGTGCTTAAACAAACGTAAGATGGATAAGGTTGCTGCAGGTGTAATGTGGCATTTTTACAGTAAGCTTTTTTTTTTATAAGTACAAAGACTACACTATAAAATAATTAGATGACTAGAAGGTAGCTCAGTCATAGAGAGCACTTTTCCGGCATGTGCAAATTCCTGGCCTTACTTCCTGGCCTCAATTCCAGTACCACCAAAAAATAAAAATAAAAAATAACAATAAAAAGTATTGCATAGTAAAACCAAACTAGTAACACAATCATTTGTTATCATTATCAAGTATTATATACCATACATAATCATATGTACTATGTGCTATATGACTGGCAGTGTGGTGGATTTGTTTACACTAGCATCACTGCAAACAGGTGGGTGATGTGTTACCTTATTACCGTGGCTACATCACAAGAAAATGAATGAGGGCCCCCACTATATATGTGTGTGTGTATATATATACACACATATGTAGATATATAGATATATATATATATAGATATATATAGATATAATATATATATATGTAAATTTTTCTTTAGTACTGGGGATGGAACTCAGGACCTCCCACATGGTAGGCAAGTATTCTACCACTGACCTACAGAGAACCCCAACCCTGCTCCTTCCATTATAATTTATGGGACCATGTTGAATACAGGGTCAGTCATTGCCTGAAACATCATCATGTAGTATATGACTGCATTTGCCTGTCTTGCATTGATTTATAGAAAGCAAGTGAAGGATAAACTCTATCAAAATGAGAAAACAAATTAAGTAAGAAGAAAACTCGCGATCCACAAAAAAAACAGGAAGCCAAGTGTGATGACGTACCCTATAATCCCAGCAACTTGGGAGGCTAAGGAAGGAGGATTTCAAGTTCAAGACCAGTCTGAGCAATCCAGCAAGACCCTGTTTCAAAACAAAGTTTTTAAAAAGGGATCGGAATGCGACTCAGTAATAAAGCACTTGCCTGGCATGCACAAGGCCCTGGGTTCAATCCCCAATACCACAAAAGAAGATAAGGGAATCCCAAAAGGATGGTGGAAGGGAACAAAACTTACGTAGGAAAGGAAAAACACTGATAATACTCTATCTGGCTCATTCCATAATTATGTGTAGATATGGCGGGGCAGTTTAGTGGGGATTGAACCCAGAGGCGCTCTACCACTGAACTCCATCCCCACCCCATTTTATATTTATTTTGAGACAGCATCTTGCTAATTTGTCTGGAATGGCCTTGAACTTGTTATCCTCCTGCCTCAGGCTTCCAAGTCACTTGGGGAGTCATTAGGATTATAGTCCTGTACCACCACCTCCAGCCCATCAAATTCTTTTCAGAGGACAAAATTACTACAATTCAAAGAGCAAAATCAATCCCCAATACCACAATACCACATTCTGCATTCTAGAATTAGTTCATAGCATAAAATAAGCATTTCAATGGATGATGGAGAAGAGGCCAGTTTTATAGGCAGAAAAGGTCTGAAGAAAGCAGAAATTAAGAAAGAAGAGGCTGGGGTTGTGGCTCAGTGGTATAGCGATGCCTACATGTGCAAGGCACTGGGTTCGATTCTCAGCACCACATATAAATAAATAAATTAAAGGTCCGTTGACAACCAAAGAAATTTAATTAAGAAAAAAAAAATGAATGAATTGGGAGTAGGGTGTGGTGGCACACACCCATAGTCACAACCCTCAGGAGGCTGAGGTGGGAGGATCACTTGAGTCCATGATTTTGAGACCAGCTGGGCAACATGGCAAGACCTCACCTCAGGAAGAAAAAATAAATATGGACTGGTGATTTCAAAGTTACTTTCCTTATAAGGTGGGCACAGGGAGACTGAACAATAGAAAAATAACTAATTGATTAACCTCAGGACACTTCAGGTTATCTTTTTGTGAAAGGATTAGAGCAGAGGGAACTTCATTATCACAGCAATTGAAACTGGCCTGTTTGGGAAATGTACTGTTATCTCTCTAGTCCTGATTTCTCGGAAGGTCAGATAAACAGCTTAGTTTCAGTTTGGTAACGTGGAACTTCAGTGTGAATGATTCCATTTTTATTTTTTGCCTGTTCTATTGGGGCCTAGTACAGGAGCTCAGTTGAAAACAATGCCCTCATGTAATTCTTATTTAACGTCCTTTAACTTTCAACTTTCATTATTTGTTCATGTGCAAATTCCTATCTTCAATTCAGTCACTAATCATTCTGGCATAGAATAGATATTAAGCAACGTTTGGGTTATTTTTAATGAATAAGCAAATAAATGAAAAAGGAACTTATTCTCATTCATCATGAAATTTAAAATAGAATACTTTCACCTTCCTATAAGGCCTCAGATACCCTCATTATTACCTAGTATTCCATATACTTTCAACATCTTTCTTATATTCATCTTATTATTACACATTCATGAAAACCTTGCTTTAAATATCCTTCGTACATCATCTGGAGAAAATTGTCTCTGGAGGAAAAAAAAAAAAACCTTCAGAAATGATTAACATGGCTGAGGGTGTAGCTCAGTAGTAAAGCATTTGCCTAGAACTGCCCTGGATTCAATCCTCAGCACCACATCAAAGAAGGAAAAGAAGCCGTACCTGGTGGCACAAACTGTAATCCCAGTAGCCTGGGAGGCTGAAAGTTCGAGGCCAGCTTCGGCAATTTAGGGACACCCTCCACAACTTAGAAGACCCTATCTCAAAATTAAAAACCAAAATAAGTTCAATCCCCAGTACCAAAAAAAAAAAAAAAAAAAAAAAAAAAAAAGGAGGAGGAAGAGGAGAAGGAGAAGAAGAAGAAAGAGTTCAAACTCATACCTAGCCCCATAGTAAGCATTCAGGAAATATTAGCTCAGGCCAGGGGTAAGGCAGAGGAAATGTGCATTCTTAGCATGTCCAAGACCTTGGGTTCAATTTCTAGCACCAAAAATGCATACTCACACATAAATGCATACAAACCTACATATATAATAAAGAGAATTAAAGAAAAAGACTAACAATTTCTAATGTAAGATACAGTTTTTCCCATGCTTGGGGGAAAGATAAGATGAATGTCTCATAATAGGATTTAGAAGTTAATTTTTTTTTTTTTTTTTTTAATCTGTGGGTACTGGGCATAGAACCCAGGCTTCACACATGTTAAGCAATAGCTCCACCACTGAGCTACACACAAGCCCTCATAACAGGATTTTTAAAAGAAAGCAAAGGCAGTTTTACTTAGGCTGGTTTGCCCCATCAGTCTGAGAGAGGATGCTCTCCAGTCTGACCTCAGCAGGGAGTAGACTGAGCTGGGGCAGAGGGGGACTGAGGACAGGAGAAATAAACTAGGTGCATTGTGACTATCCCCACTCCAGGTCCCCTTGCATAGTTTCTTCAGTTAGATTGGAATGCTATAAATTTCTAGAACACCAGACACACCCAGGTTCCAATGCAAGTACAAAAACATATTCCATCGCCAAACTCAAATTATTTTTCTATCATCTACCATTTGAGATTATGCCTGCTCTTCTCTTTTCTCTCTGAGCAGATAAGCAAGAGTCACTGTGTGGTCATTAACTAGGAAAAAGAAAATGGGATTAATGGGTTTACAAGAAATGTCACAGGATCACAATGGACTAGTAAACAGAAGAACTCTGTTAGGTATCACATCCCCAGCTCAATCAGTGATTTATGCAAGAGTGTGAGTAACCGCTTACCTCAATTTCACTGCTAGGTGAGAACAACATGTCCTTCCTCTTTCTTAGCATGCTGTGGAAACTAAAAAGATAACATCTTAAAATACTTAAATACTTGGAAAAAATGATACCATAGAAACAGGATATTATCACCTCACTCCAGTGTAGCATATATTTTCTTCATACACAATACAAACAAAATTCTTCCATAACAAATGCTCAAAATTTGAAAAGCCAAAGAATTCCTATCAGCTATGTGAGTAAATCTCTTATCAAGAGCTTTAGAGAATGTAAACTGAAACCTTCTGCTATGTGCATTTGTTTGATTTCAAGAAACATTGCACATAAATAAAAGGAATACTTTATCCAAAACTTTATTTACAGGAATAGAGTTGTGCTCAGGGTTCTCTAAGCCCTGGGTTCGGTTTCCAACAACAATGACAAGAAAACTTTACTCCCTGTCCCTGGTCAAAAATTGTAACTTTTTTTTTTTTTTAAATATCTTTTTAGTTCTTGACAGACCTTTATTTTATTTATTTATATGTGGTGCTAATAATCAAACCCAGTGCCTCACACATACTACACAAGTGCTCTACCACTTAGCCACAATCCCAGCCCTATAACTAAGTCTTTACAAATGATGTATAAATATTCTCTAAGGTTTGGAGGAATTAGAAAAGTGTAATTTTATGTTTTTTTTTTTAATTTCTAACTTTACTTGGAAATATCAAAGCTAATGATATCTCTAAAAGACTAGCGCTACATCTAAAGCCCTTTCTATTTCATTTTGAGACAGGGCCTTGCTAAGTTGCTGATATTGACCTTGAACTTTTGATCCTCTGCCTCAGTCTCCTGAGTTGCTGGAATTACTACCCTGGGCCTCCAGGCCTGGCAGTGTCAAAGGTTTTTAATTTGAAGTCATCTCATTTACTGATTCTTAGTTTTATTTCTTGAACTTTAGTCTTATTAAGGAAGTCAGTGTCGACATCAATATGTTGAATGTTAACCATATGTTTTCTTCTGGCACTTACAGTATTTCTGGTCTAATTCTGGTCTTTGATCTACTTTGGGTTGATTTTGGTGCAGGGTAAGGATAGGAATCCAGTCATTCTTCTACTTACAGATATCCAGTTTTCCCAGCACGGCTGTCTTTTCCTCAATGTATACTTCTGGCACCATTGTCAAGGATCAGATGACTATGCATGTGGATTTGCCTCTGTTTCTTTCTTTCTTTTTTTTTTTTTTGCCTCTGTTTCTATTCCATTGGTTTTTATGTATCCAAAAGAAATGAAATCAGCAAACTATGGTAATACATGCATACCAATATTTATAGCAGCACAATTCACAATACCCAAGTTATAGAACCAGCCTAGGTGTCTCTCAACAGTCGAATGGATAAAGAAAATGTGGTATAGCTGGGTGTGGTGGTGCACACCTGTAGTCCCAGCTACTCAGGAGGCTGAGGCAAGAGGATTGCAAATTCCAGGGCAGTCTCAGCAACTTAGTGAGACCTTGTCTTAAATTTTAAAAAGGGCTGGGAATGTGGTCCAGTGCTAGCCTGTCCTGGGAGGGACAAAAATCAAATGTTTCTCTTTTTTTCTGTTTTGGACCAGAGATTGAATCCAGAATGCTCAACCACCAAGCCACATCCCCAGCCCTTTTTTAATATTTTATTTTGAGACAGGGTCTCACTAAGTTGCTTAGGGTCTCACCAAGACACTAATGCTGGCCTCAAACTTGGAATTCTCCTGCCTCAGCCTCTCAGGTTGCTGGGATTACACATATATGCCACCATGCCCAGCTATGACTCTTAACATAATAATACTTTCATTGTTAGTTATTAATGTCTTAGATGTTATTTGTATTAGCATTCTCCAGAGAAATAGAACCAACATATCAGATGTATAAATACCAAGAAAAACTGAGACAGAGTCAGAGAAAAAGGAATTTGTCTTAAGGAATTGGTTCATGCAACTGTGGAGGAACAAGTCTGAAATCTGGAGGGAAGACCTGCAGGCTAGAAAAGACCCAGAAAAGTCTCAGGTTGCAGCTGAAGTCCAAAGGGAGTCTGGAGGCAGAATTTCCTCTTCTAGGAGGAACCACATTCTTTCCTCATTAAGGTCTCTAACTGACTGGATGAGGCCCACTTACATTTTGAAGGGGAATCTGCTTTACTCAAAGTCTACTAATTTAAATGTTAATCACATCTAAAAAAAAAAAAAAAAAAATGATTCTTACAGCAACATCCAGACACATTGGATCAAATATCTGAGTATCATGCACATTGATGTGATCGTAACCTTTCCAATATTAAATGCCTTTCTTTCTGAGAATGAACTAAGTACTGGCTGTACACTGTTGATATTTCCCAAACAGAATCATCTATTTCTCACTATCCTCTGATGAATGTATCTGTATCCAAAGATAAGGAAACCAAAAAAAGATGTTCAGCACCTTCCCAAGGCCAAGAACACACTGACGGGGATGTTGAGACTAATGCAAACTCTCATCTATTGACTCTCAAGTTTATCATGCTTCATTCGGTTCAGAATTCATGCACATGAGCTTAAAGGACTATGAAGGAAGGAGTTTGTTCAATAGAACTCTTCCTAGAAAGATGACTTAAGAGTTCAGATTTTTAAAAAGTGCTAATTGAAAAATCAACCAAAAAATTAAAACCAAACAAATTTTTTTTTTAATTTTTAATTTATTTATTTTTGCAATACTGGGATTGAATCCAGGGCAACTCTACCACCAGGTGACATCCCCAGTTCTTTTTATTTTTTATTTTATTTTAATTTTTTACCAGGGATTGAACTCAGGGACACTCAACTACTGAGCCACATCCCCAGCCCTATTTTGTATTTTATTTAGAGACAGGGTCTCACTGAGCTGCTTAGCACCTCGCTGTTGCTGAAGCTGGCTTTGAATTCGTGATCCTCCTGCCTCAACCTCCTAAACCCCTGGGATTATAGGTGTGCGCCACCACTCCAAGCTCCCAGGCTGACCTTGAACTTACAATCTTCCGACCTAAGCCTCCTGGGGTCCTGGAAATTACAGGCGTGTGCCACCACACCCAGCCCAAACAAAAATATTAAATTTTAAAAAATGTTAAGCCAGACATGGTGACACCTTCTTGAAACACCAGCTCTCTGGAGTCTGAGGAAGGATGATCACAAGTTCCAAGCCAGGCTGGCATCTTAGCAAGATCCTGTCTCAAAATAAAAAATAAAAAGTGGTGCAGGTGTAGTTCAGTAGTAGAGCACCCTGGGTTCAATCCCCAGTACTGCAGCAACCACAGCAATAATAATAACTTGAATTAAAAAATAGAAAGGGCTGGGGCTGGAATGTAGCTCAGTCGCAAAGCACTTGCTTTGCATATGCAAAGCCCTGGGTTTGATCCCAGTTCTAAAAAAGAAAAGAAAAAAAAGAAAAAAAAAAAAATCCCTACCAAAAATTTAAAGATTAGAAAGGACTGGAGATGAAACTCAGTGGTAAAGGGCCCCTGGGTTCAACCCCCAGGATCACCAAAAAAAGTTGACTGGCTGTTTCTCCACTCTTGTTCAAATAGCATGTTCTTTTCAAAGCTTCTGCAAAACCTCCCTCTCTAACTGTTCTGTTTCCCTCTGCATATAGGCATGCACAGGTCTCCTCTATTCAGCACTAAACTTAAATTACCTAGGTATTTCTCAAAGTCAAACCTTCCTCATTCTGCCCAATTTCTTAAGCTCTGCCTCTGCCCCCTTGCCTCCTACTCTCCTTCTGCTCCGTTCCTTCCACAGGATCCAACACTCACAGTGGTGGCTAAATGCAGACACGTGGACTCTCTGCTCAGTTGCCCTTCTGTACTCTCTTGGTAGCAACTGGTGCTGTTGATGCTTTGTTTTTTGGGTTTTGTTGGTTTTATTTTGTTCTGTTCTTTGTATTTTGGGTATTTAACCCCAGGCACACTTAACCACCAAACCACATCCCCAGCACTTTTTATTTTTTATTTTGAGACATGATCTTGCCAAGTTGCTTAGGGCCTCACTAATTTGTTGAGGCTGTCTTTGAACTTGCAATCCTCCTGCCTCAGCCTCCCACACTGCAGGGATTACAAGAGTGCATCACCGTGCCTGGTGACACTCTGTTTTTTGAAACACTTCTGTCCACGGTTGCCATAAGGACCCTGTACTTCTTCCTCTGTGACCACTCATTTTCTGCTTCCTTCAACAGAGCCATTCTCAACCTAGGCCTTCTGCCCATCCAGAATGTTTCCCTTCATCCTCTACATTAGGATTCAGCGAATGTTCTCGAAAGGTCCAGGTGGTAAATACTCTAGACTTTGGGGCCATGGGGTCTCTGCCATAGCATCTCAAAAGTAGCACAGACAATACTGTAAGATGAGAGCGGCTGTGTTTCCATAAAACTGGATGGTGAATTTGAATTTCATATGATTTTCATGTTAAAAAAAAAAAAAAAAAACTTTCTTCAACCATTTAAACATCTGACCTCCTCCTCAAGAGCCTTCTTCAAACTTGCTGTAATTAAAATGACATCTTCTCCCTGTAAGTAAATACATCTGATCAATCCAACTGGCAACTGTCTTTCTTGACTTGTCTCATTTTCTCTATGTTTGCCTGAACGCTGAGAAAAGTTTTAATATTTTACAGGTTTTACATTCTTCACGTGTATACTTCCTTCCACAAGAGACTGCAAAACCCTTAAGAACAGAAACACCACCAGGCATGAGAGCACATGCCTATAAACCCAGCAACTCAGGAAGCTGAAACAGGAGGATTGCAAATTCAAGGTTAGCCTAAGGAATTTAGTAAGGCCCTAATCAATTTAGCAAAACTCTGCGTCAAAATAAAAACTAAGAAGGGGTTTAATCCCTAGTGCCTCCAAAAAAAAAAAAAAAAAAAAAAAAAAAAAAACCTGAAACAATGTGTTGCATGTATTTATCCCCCATGGAGCCTTGCAGATTGTAGGTGTTCAATAAGAGCTGACTTGTGATACAATGTTAACATTTCTAAAATATGTTCTAAAAGGCTACAGTATCAAGTTAAACTTGGCTCTCTCACAATACATTGAATGAATAAGTGCCAGCTCCTCAAAGGCACTGAGGAAAAGCGTTTATATACATTGACACATTATTTCAACCAGCGCTCATGGCCTTCTAGCTATCTCCATAGCATATGTTGGCCCAATTTTTCCAAAGAGGAAATTGAGGTTCAAAGGTCATTGAATTCCCCATGTTGTCCAGATCTTCCAACGTCAAACCCCTTGCTTCCACATTTGCTTCAGTTCAGAAGGAGAAAGTCTCTGCTAATGGTCATTACCATCATCCCTTTAGAAAGCAGATAGCTAGAGATAAAGAAAATGGAACCAAGTGTAAAGTTCACAAATGCCTGATGAGCTTATTTTATTCAGCACCTCTGCCATAACCATGTCCATCCTTGACCTCTCTCGAATCTTTTTTTTTTTGCCTGGGGATGGGGGAGGATTGAATTCAAGGGCACTTAAAGACTGAGTCATGTCCCAGTCCTTTTTATTTTTTATTTTGAGACATGGGTCTCTCTAGGTTGCTTACAGCCTCACTAAGTTGCTGAAGTCAGCTTTAAACCTCCTGCCTCAGCCTCTCAAGCTGCTGGAATCACAGGCATGTACCACCCCATCTGGCCTCTCTCTGTTCTTAACCCTCAAAATCCAATCCATCACCAACTTGTCCATTCCCAGTTCTGTCCACTTATCTTCTTTTCTGTTAGATCATCTCAAAACACTAATCAGTCTTCCCACCTCAAGTCTTGCCTCCCTCCAATACACTCTTCATTTTTCTAAAACACAAATGTCCTCATGCATCCCTTCTGCTGAAACCTTTCAAAGATGTCCTTATGCCCTTTGAGGAAATCTACACACACTTAAAGGGATATAGGACAGCCCTCTACCATCAGCACCCTGCCCTGCCCACCTCACCTTACACCACCTGTGCCTTCTTGCTCTGGGCTCCATTTTGTTCAGTTGCTCCATCAAGTAATAGTCTCTATACTCAACTAGACCCTGGAATCTCTAAGGAGATTTTGTTTCCTCTCTTTTTCGGTACCAGAGATTGAACCCAAGTGTGCTTAGCCACGAAGCCACATCCCCAGCTCTTTTTATTGATTTCTTTACTTTCATTTTGAGACAGGGTTTCACTTAGTTGCTGAGGCTGGCCTTAAACTTGTGACCCTCCTAAGTTGTTAGAATTACAGGTGTGCACCACTGCACCCAGTTTCTAGAGATTTCTGTGCTTGTGTTCAGCAACTGTGGAGAAAGACTTGGAGTGAATGGGAGCAAGAGGCTCTATGCCACAGGGCTTTCCGCTTGGAATTCTTTTGCCCTTCCTCTTAACCTGGATAATTGTCACTCTTTGCTCCTGTGTCTTCCCAAATTCATGAGTTGGACACTTAGTTTCCAAATTCATATGTTAACGGTATTTGGATATGGGGCCTTTGGGAGGTCATTAGGATTAGAGAAAGTCATGAGGGTGGGGTCCCCATGGTGGCTTTTAGTGACTTTGTAAAAAGAGGAAAAAGCCTAGTGTGATGACAAAAGCCTGTAATCACAGCAACTTGGGAAACTGAGGCAGGAGGATCACAAGTCTGTGGCCAGTCTGGAAAACTTAGTAAGACCCTAAGCAACTTAACAAGACCCTGTCTAAAAATGAAAAATAAAAAAGGACTGGGGATGTAGGTTAGTGGGAAAGCACCCCTGGTTCGGTCCCCAGCACCAAGAAGAAGGAAGAGGAAAAGGAGGAGGAAGAGGAAGAGGAAATGAAGAAGGAGAAGAGAGGCTTGAGCTATCATGCTTGCTGTGTCTTGTCACATGATACCCTCTGCCATGCTATTATGCAATAAGAAGGCCCTCAGCAGCTGCCCAACGGAAGCCAGCCCCATGCTCCTGGAATCCCAGTCCCCATAATCATGGGCCAAATAAACTTCTGTATAAATTACCCTGTCTCCAGGGTTTTGCTATGGTAACAGGAAATGTACTAAGACATTCTTCAAGGCTCATCTTTTGAATAAATGAATGCATGACTTCCTCCTCTCTTCTACCCATAAAACATCATTCCATGGTGGACATTTCTTCCTTTATATTCTTTTTCCTCTCCACATCTATCTTTGATACATTTTGTATTAGTCCGCTTTTTGTCACTGTGACAAAACACTCAAGAATCAGTTTATAAGGAGGAAAGGTTTATTTTAGCTCATGGTTTCAGGTCTTAGTCCATGGTTGCTTGACCCCCATTACTCTGGGCCTGTGAGAGAGCAGAATATCACAACAGGGAGCACATGGTAGAGGAAAACTGCTCAGCTCATGGGAACCAGGAAGCAAAGGGAGACAGAAAAAGAGGCCAGGGTCCCAATATCCCCTTCAGGGACATGTTCCCTATGAACTTCCTTCCATGAGGCCTCATCTCCTAAAGGTTTTAATTCCCAGTAGCACCTTGGGCTAGCAATCAAGCTTTAGCATATGGATGGGCTTCAGGAAGACTCTTAAGAGACTGATGCAGGAGGATCGCAAGTTCAAGGCCAGCCCTAGCAACTTAGCAAGACCCAATTCCAAAGTTTAAAAGGTTGAGGGTGTAGCACAATGGTAGAGCGCTTGCCTAGCATGCAAGAAGCCCTGGGTTTAATCCCTAGTACTGAAAACCAAAAACAAAAAGGCTTTTTTAAAAATCCAAACCTTAACACCTGTTTTACAAAGAGATCTTCTAACTTTTGGCATTTATTCATCTAATTAGTAATCTGATCTCCCCAGGTATAGGCTAGCTGTGAAAGGGGCTGCTAGGTGCTTTCTTCATCTGTCCACTTTCCATGTTCCAAGGTGACCAGATGATGCATATCAAGAAAAGTTCTGGAAAAGAAAAATTCTGTATACATAGCTCTTGTGAACAAGATAACCAGCCTACCTACCGACTGACCATATTCTTCACCTAGAATATTCCCCCATGACTTCTTCTTCACAACTTCCAACATCCCAACATCCTTCCAACATGTGAGGGGCCCAAGCCACAAGAGGTGACCCCCACATGTACCCTGTACCAGACACAGAAATGTACCCACTCAACCTCCCTTCAAGGAAGAACTTCCTGCCCAGCTACAGGAAACAGCAGACTGACTAGACAATCAGCACTTCCTTTGGAGATGGCCTTTCACTAAGGTAAGACCCTTCCCAGAGAGTCAGGGATGTAGCTTCAGTCTGTGGGCCCAGCATGGGACAACTCCAAAGCTCCTTTCCTCATTGGCCTACCCCCCATCCAATAGCATCATTGACGAAATTGGTCCGCTGGGAGAGTGAGAGGACAAAACAATGGTCAGACAATCTACCTCTCCTTTCACGAGGTTTGCAAGGACATATTTGGCAGATCCCTCACGCAGACTCAAGGAGATTCAAACTACTTCCATATAAAAGAAGGGCCATGAAAGCGGGACTTTTAATAGATCCACACTCCCAGCAAGCACACCCAGCTTAAAACCCTACTACCAGCTGACATCTCAGGACTCATCCTGAGAGCTTTCCACTCACCTATTTTCATTCACAACATCTCACTGGTACATGATACTTGTATTTGTTCTCCAGGGCTGCCATAGCAAAGTACCACAAACTGAGTCATTTAAACAACAAAAATTCATTCTCTTAGTTCTAGAAGCTAGACATCCATAATCATGGTGTTCTCTCTCCACAGACTCTAGGGGAGAAAACTTCCTTAACTCTTCCTAGTTTCTAGTGGTTGCAGCAATCTCCAGTGTTCCTTGGCTTGCAGTTGTATCATCTAATCGTCATATGGTTGTCGGCATCCTCCTCCTCCTCTCTCCTCCTCCTCCTCCTTCTCTTCCTTCTCCTCCTCCTCTTTCTCTGTCTCCTTCTCTCTCTGCCTTTACCTGGTGTCCTCTGTGTATTTGCCCATCCTCATAATCTGGCTGCACTCATATTGCAATGAGCCCCCAACTCTCACACTCCAGGTACAGTCTCATCTTAACTTGATTATATCTACAAGGCCCTATTTTCAAATAAGTTCACATCCATAGGTATCAGAAGTTAGGAATTAAAGGAATTAAACTTCTTTTTTTTTTTTTTTTTTTTTTTTTCTTCTTCTTAATGGTACTGGAAATGGAACCCTGGGCAAGCACACTTCAACTGAACTACAACCTCAGCCCTTTTTTAATTTTTACATTGAGACAGCATCTCAATAGGTTGCCTAGACAGGCCTCAAACTTACAATCCCCCTGCCTCAGCCGCCTGAGTAGGTGTGCATTACTGCACCTGGCTACATATGTCTTTTTGAGGAACACAGTTCAACCAACAACAATACCACACTGGACAACCTAAAATTCTTTGATACAATCTTTTATTCCCTATTTACTGACACCATTGATAAGAGATTCAAGGAACTATCCATGCACATTCTCTCTCTCTCTCTCTCTCTCTCTCTCTCTCTCTCTCTCTCTCTCTCGTCTCTCTCTCACAAACACACACACACACACACACACACACACACACAAATATATCTTGGCATCCACCTGAAAGACTAAACAATTAGAGGTATCACGAGAGATGGGTTGATTTTCCTTTTTTTAATACTGGGAATTCAACCAAAGGGTGTACCATCCTAATCCTTTATATTTTTATAATCCTTTATATTTTAGGCTACCATCCTAATCCTTTATATTTTTTACTTTGAGACAAGGTCTCACTAAGTTGCCGAGGCTGGCCTCAAACCTGCCTTCCTCTTGTCTCAACCTTCTGAGTCACTAGGAATAGGCATATCGAACTGTGACTGACTAGGGGATGCTGATTTTAGAAAAATCCTGATCTCAGTGTGTTAATATTAATAGTCATGTGTCCTGACATGGTATAGTACCATCAAATTTAGATTCACACCCATGGGGCTGGGAGTGTAGCTTAGTGGTGGACCCGTAGCTTAGCATGCAGAAGTCTTGGGTTCAATTCCAGTACCAAAAGGAAGGAAGGAAGGAAAGCAGGAAGAATATTGGAAAAGAATATCCCATGACATTTTCTTGAAATTCATCATGGCTATAGTTACAAAGCATTAAACCTACTTGTCTGACCTTCGTTTAAGTAAGCTAAGGAACTGACTTGAGAAGGTGTTAAAAAGGGCTTTCTTCCTTTTACACACCACACGAATGTTGATGAGTTCTAAGCTTTCTAGTACAATATAAAATTTCTTACATATGCAAAGGAACTCAGTTCATCATTAAGGTTGGTATGACAGTGGCCTTTCCAGTAGTGTGGCAGAGTTCCACTGATCATCTCTCTCATTTTCCTGCCTGGCCCGGTCAGGGGTGTGGTGTCAAGCCACAGAGTAAAACTGACTGGCCCGTTCGTGACCTCATCTGCCCTCAACTGAGCTACTGGGTCATGAATTGTTTGTTCTCAGGGTTACATGCAAAACTGATTCTCACTTGAAAGCACTTTCAGTGTATAACACAAGTGACATTTCCTTCAAAGCACATCACTGTGAGCATTTTATTAAGAGCTATGTTTTGAAGCATTCCCTGACGGTAAATCAGGTGGTTGGCTTTCTGTGCTGGTCTCATCAAGCTACAGCATGTTTTGCTTTTCTTTAATAGCAGAACCTATTCAGGTGTTGTGGGCATTCTCTATGATATGGTGACAGAATACAGTTAGTCTGAAGGTGAACATTGTCCTTCCCCTTGAATATGTTTTATAGAGGCTTTATTATTTCTTCCTAATCTAAAAGAGTGGATATTATATAAGATGAAGAATATCTAAGAGGAACAATTCATTAATTTGTATTACATCAGAGCTGATCAATAAGTGCCAAAGAGCAAATTGCGATAGTACTTTCTGTATTTCCTTGACTTTTTCTGGTTTTGTTTGTTTTTTGTTTTGTTTTTGTTTTTTTTTTGTTTTGTTTTGTTTTTTGTTTTTATCATTGACAACTCTGGATATAGTTCACAGTTGGAAACTATGCATGAGCTGATATTATGGGAAAGATATTCATCAAAGTCATTAATTATGCTCCTATTTCCTAGGTTCTCATTTCATTATTTTATCTCTGGAACACAATACTTGGATATAAAACCTAGGTCTAACTCTAATTACCTATATGAACATTGGACAATTTTTTTTCTAGTACCAGAGATTGAACCAGATATATTTAATCACTGAGCTACATCCAGCCTGTTTTTAAAAACTTTTTTTTATTTGTTCTCATGAGTTATACATGCCAACAGAATGCATTTTGACACATCATACATAAATGGAGTATAACTTCTCATTCGTCTGGTTGTACATGATGTAGAGTTACACAGGTCATGTGATCATATGTGCATGTAGGGTCATAATTCGTTCTACTATCATTCTTACCCCCATTCTCCCTTCCCTCGCTTCACTCCTCTCTGTTTAGTCTAAAATACCACCATTCCCCCCAACTTTATTGTGAATTAACATCTGCATATCAGAGAAAACATTTGGCCTTTGGTTCTTTGGGATTAGTTTATTTCACTTACCTTACCATAAGATTCTCTAGTTCCATCCCTTTACCTGAAAATGCGATAATTTCATTCTTCTTTAAGGATGAGTAATATTCCATTGTGTACATATACCACATTTTCTTGATCAATTCTTCTGTTGAAGGACACCTAGCTTGGTTTCATAGTTTAGCTATTGTGAATTGAACTGCTATAAACATTGATGTGGCTGTGTCACTGTAGTATCCTGATTTTAAGTCCTTTGGGTATAAACCTAGGAGTAAGATGACTGGGTCAAATGGTGGTTCCATTCCAAGTTTTCTGAGGAATCTCTATACTGCTTTCCAGAGAGGTTGCACCAATTTGCAGTCCCACCAGCAATGTATGAGAGTATCTTTTCCCCACATCTTCACCAACACTTATTGTTGCTTATATTCTTGATAATTGCCATTCTGACTGGAGTGAGATGGAATCTCAGTGTAGTTTTGATTTGCATTTCTCTAATTGCTAGAGATGTTGAATATTTTTTCATATATTTGTTGATTGACTGTATTTCTTTTTCCGGGAAGTGTCTGTTCAGTTTCCCAGTCCTTTTTTAATTTTTTATTTTGAAAAGGGTTTCTTGCTAAGTTGCTGAACTTGCAGTCCTCTTACCTCAGCCCCCCACGTCACTGGGATTATAGGCTTGCACCACCATGACCAGCTTGGACAATATTCTTAACATTTATGTGCCTCAGTTTTCTCATCTGCAGCATAGAGATAACCATACATATCTCAGGGGACTAAATTTACAAGTTAATATGTGCAAAGGGTTTAACTCAATGCCAGGCAGAGAGTAAGTCATCCTAGTGATGGCAAACTATTTTTCATCTTGTTCAAAGTTGTGTAGCCTGCACTTAGAACGTTGTCTACTATGCAATAGGCACTCGATTTGTTCTTCTGAAACTTAATGAATGTTTGAACTATATTAAATTTACAAGTACTTACCATTGGTTAATAATGTCCTAAAAGCACAAGTACATAAAATATTCAAACTTCCCCATCACTGGAGAAACCTAATTTTCACTATAAAGGTTTATTTAAATTCTTGGATATAAGGTCATAAAACACATGGTTATCCACTACAGTATACACCTGTACCTGGGCGCAGTGGTGCGTGCCTGTAATCCCAGCTACTTGGGAGGCCAAAGTAGGAGGATTGCAAGTTCGAGGTCAACCTCAGCAAGTTAGCAAGACCAGCCTAAGAAACTTAGCAAGACCCTGTCTCAATATAAGATAGACTAAAAAAGGCTGGGGATACAACCCAGTGGCAGAGTGCTTGCCTAACATATGCTAAGTTCTGAGAGGATTCCCAGTACTTAAAAAGAAAAGAAAAAAAAAAAACAGACTTTATCAGGGATTTTTACAATTTCTTCATATATATATATATATAATATATATATATATATATATATATATACATATGCTCCAGAAAAGATTAAGACAATTCCACAAATGCATGCCATCCAGCCTGAATTAACTTCCAATTTTTCTAGATAACCTTTAAATAATGTGAGGACATTCTCTTACTTTAGAGGAGGATATAAAACTTGAGTGAACCTTTTATTTTTGGTTTCCA
The DNA here is from genome assembly GCF_902686445.1 of Sciurus carolinensis. Classification (NCBI taxonomy): domain Eukaryota; kingdom Metazoa; phylum Chordata; class Mammalia; order Rodentia; family Sciuridae; genus Sciurus; species Sciurus carolinensis. The sequence goes on along the minus strand of NC_062217.1, from coordinate 67,420,745 downwards.
GAAGATCAAGATTTGCAGAGCCCAGAAAATCAGTGATGTTTAATATTTATGATCAGAATGTTTTCTTGTTATTATTCCTTTATTTCAAGATATGGACTTTTGTTAGTCTATTTTTTTTTTTTTTTTACAAACTGCATTTTGATTCATTGTACACAAAAGGGGGTAAACTTTTCATTTCTATGGTGCACATGATGTAGATTTACCATTCGTGTAATCATACATGTACATAAGGTAATGATGTCTGTCTCATTCCACCATCTTTCATACCCCTCCCCGCCTCATTTCCCTCTACATAACCCCAAGTTTCTCCATTCTTCTCTTACCCCCACCCTCTCACCCCCATTATTCACTTATCAAAGAAATCATTAGGCCTTTGGTTTTTTGGGATTGGTTTATTTCACTTAGCATGATATTCTCCAATTCCATCCATTTGCCTGCAAATGCCATAATTTTATTCTTCTTTATGGCTGAATAAGATTCCATTGTATATACATACCACAGTTCCTTTATCCATTCCTCTGTTGAAGAGCATCTAGGTTGGTTCCATAATCTAGCTATTGTGAACTGAGCTGCTGTAAACATTGATGTGGCTGCATCACTGTAGTATGCTGATTTTAAGTCCTTTGGGTATAAACCGAGGAGTGGGAGAGCTAGGTCAAAAGGTGGATCCATTCCAAGTTTTCTGAGGATTTTCCACACTGCTTTCCAGGGTGGCTGCACCAATTTGCAACTGCACCAGCAATGTATGAGTGTTCCTTTTTCCCTACATCCACACTGACTTCTATTATTGCTTGTGTTCTTGATAATCGCCATTCTAATTGAAGTGAGATGAAATCTTAGGGTGGTTTTGATTTGCATTTCTCTAATTACTAGAGATGTTGAACATTTTTTCATATATTTATTAATCATCTGTATATTTTCTTCTGTAAAGTGTCTGCCTTGGTCTTCTATCAACTATCTCTACATCAGTATTTGCCAAATGAAGCTTTTCTGTAGTTTAGTAAACATCTCAATTCTTGGCTAGAAAGAGCCAAGAGGGGCAGGAATCACCCCATGGAGGAAGGAGCTGGGGAAGAACAAGGTGAAGCATGGTACAAAGAAGCTTTGCTCAACTATTTAGCAAGTGGTGACACACCGAGATGCATTCATTCACTCTACTTTTTTAAATTCCCTTTGGAACAGGGATGCTTTATGCCTGAGCAACATCCCTAGTCCTTTCTCTCTCTCTCTCTCTCTCTCTATCTCTCTCTCTCTCCCCCGCCCTCCCTCAATCTCAATTCTCTTATTGTTTATTTAGATGAGTTAATTGTGCATTTTTTCCACACTCCTATTGGTGCATTATGGTTATCCATACTGATGGGATTTGCTGTTACATATTTGTTTTTTATTTCGAGATAGGGTCTCAATGTCCCAAGTAGCTGGAATTAACAGGCACGCACCACCACACCTGGCCATTCTGCTCATTTTTTTTTTTGTTGTTATTGTTGTTGTTAGTAAAGATGTTTCCTGTGCCCCCTACTTTGCTTCCAATGCTGAGCTAATTACAATGGAAGAGGAATGTACAATATAACGCAGTGCCGGGCACTTTTCTAAATTCTATACGAGCATTATCTCTTTAATTCTCATACTAATTCTGTGAGGCTGGTATGGGACAAGCCAGGTTTTGTGTGCCTGAAGGTCATACTTTAAGTAACAGAACAGCAATACTGGACACAGAGGCACAGTCTGTAATCCCAGTGATTGGGGAGGCTGAGGCAGGAGGATCCCAAGTTTGAAGACATCCTGAGCAACTTAGCATGATCCTGTCTCAAAAGAAGAATCTGAGAAGGGCTGGGGAGGCAGGTCAGTGGCAGAGTGCTTGCCTAGCATGCACAGGGCCCTGAGTTCAATCCCTAGTACCACGAAGAAGAAAAGAAAGAAACAGCAAGTAGGCGGTGGGATGGTGAGTGAGTGATACATGGAATAGAGGAAGACAAGGGGTTGGGGAACTGTGGTAGCACTCCACAAGAAAATGTTTTCACTATGTGATAGGGGCTATTGGAAGATTCTGCACAAAGGAATAGCAAAATCTAACTTAGAATTTTAAAATATCAAGCTAAGTGAAATAAGCTAATCCCAAAGAACGAAAGGCTGAATATTTTCTCTGATATGCGGATGCTAATTCATAATAAAGTGGCGGGGGGCGGGGGCTAGGGAAGAATAGGGGTACTTTGGATTAGGCAGAGAGGAATGAACGGAGGGGAGAGGAATGGGGGTAGGATGGATAGTAGAATGAATCGACGTTATTACCCTGTGTACATATATGACTACATGACCAGTGTGATTCTACATCAAGTACAACCAGAAGAATGAGAAGTTATACTCCATTTATGTATTGTGTCAAAGTGCATTCCACTGTCATGTATAACCAATAGAACAAGAAAAAAAGAATAAAAGAAAAATAAAGAATTTTAAAATATCATCCTGGCTTCAATAGTGAGTGTGGGGCCGTCTCAGAGCAGAGTGGTGGCAATGCAGGTGGTGAGCAGTGTTCAGACCCTACACAGGCTCTGAAAGTAAAGCCAACAAGATTGGGGGTGGGAAGACGGGGTATAAGACAAAGAGGGGAGTCAAGGATGACCCCTGAGCTGCTGAGAGGATACCACTGCCTTCTAACGAGACGGGTAAGGACACGGAGCAGGCATGGGAGTGAGCAGGGAAGGCATTCATTTGGGGACATGTTAGGTTTGGATGGCTACAGGAGGTCCAGGTGGAGGTTTCAGCCAGGGAGCTGAGCACACCAGTCTGGGATTGGAAGATGCTGCCACAGAAGGGAAGATGATATGGAGAGGCTGCTATGGATGTATCATGGAAACAATTCTATTCTGGTGGAATCGGGGAAAGCTACCTGCCTTGGAGGGCTCTTGATTGGAAATCTTTTGCATACAGGCCTTGCAAAGAGAAACTCCCTCCCACCTCAGCCTGGGATTCTTGAGACCAGTCATTTGTCCTCAGGAACCTGTTGAATACAAAGTAGTGTATTACTCCAAAGGAAAGATCTGAGGGAGAGGGGCAGCGAGAGTCCTGGGGGGAGAAAACAGAGCCTGCTGTCTTTATGGTTTACTTTGTTGTCACGTGGTCACAAGAGGATAGTTACTTAGGTCTTTGCCACACAACCTCACCACCCGTCCTTCACTCCCCCCACATCTCCCTTCACTCCTTACTAGCCAAGTCTATTGCTAAAGAAGCAGAGGACTGGGCAAATAGCTCCCCTGGCAGAGCGCTTACCTTTTGTGCGCATGGACTTGGGTTCAAATTGAGGACTCGGCAACTCTGACCTGTGCCCTAGAGAGGAAGAAGTATGAAGCCCTACTGAAGGCAAGATTTGAAATTCAAAGCCAAGAGGCAAGATGCAAAATTCAAGGTCAAGAGCAAGGGAAGGGAGGGGGAATGGGAACAGGAAAGACAGTAGAAAGAATCAGACAGAACTTTCCTGTATCATATATGAATATACAACCAGTGTAACTCCACATCAAGTACAACCACAAGAATGGGAAGTTAGACTCCATGTACGTATCACATGTCAAAGTACATTCTACTCTCATATCTACCTAAAAAGAACAAATAAAAATATATTTAAAAAAAAAGAGACAAGATGCAAATTCAAGGTCAAGGATATTGTTAAACTAATAATTAGGAAAAATGGAGACTACATAATCTCCAACATAAGGGATTCAATACAAAATTCTTCAATACTCTCTTCAAACACTACCCGCCCTGGCAGTAAACCTGCAAGGCAGGCCTGTGACATTTGCTGCTCTATTCTTTGCCCCATATGTTTGCTGCACGTGACCATCCTGGTATCCTTGGTTACTTTTGCAATATTCAAGAGACTCTCGAATAGAACACAATAAGCCAGTAAGTGGGCAGAGCTACAAGTAAACAGCTGTTGGTCCCTGTGATTTCTTCTCCAAGCACAAGAGGCCGACTCTGGGACTCCAAGCACACATCCCATTTATTCCACAAACATTTATCAACCATTTTGTAAGTTTGAGGAACTGTGCTAGGGAGAGGATTCAAAGAAGACAAGACATATCCATGACCCCAAGGTCCCTTTGGGGCAGAGACACGACCCTTTCTCAAGCACTGCACCTGCTGTGGTTGGTTTTCTCAGGCCATAAATCTTTACTGTGGCTCAGCAAGTTTCCAGGCATAAAGAAACCATGCTTGTTACTAGGTCATTCCATCTATTACAAAGCAGTGGGTCTCAACTGGAGATGATTTTGCATTGGCAATGTCTGGAAGCATTTTTGGTTTTCCCAAGTAGAGGCAGTTGTGGGGGCAGGGGGGTACCATCAGCATCTAGTGTAGTCAGGGATACTGCTAAACACCCTGCATTGCCCAGAAGAGTTCCTAGCCTGGCAACAAAGAATCATTCAGGCCAACATGCTGGCCGGCCCTGTCGAGGTTGAGAACCCTGCTATATAGAGTTTCGTTTTAGCCATTCTGTCCTCATAAATATGCCAGTTAATTCATCCACTTATGCTCTTAGCAACATTAGCACCGAAAAAGTTCATGTCCGTTCATTGATTAAGCTGCGGAAAGTAGGAAAACTTGAATGAAGAGTGCCTTCCTCTCAGGTCTTACTGGAAGCCAGTTAGAGGACTTTCTAGGATTCATCTCTTTGTCTTATCAGGCCTAGAAAACTCTTGCGGTACCTGGCCTGGTGGCACCTGCCCCACCCCAACAACTCCAGAGGCTGAGGCAAGAGGATCACAAGTTGAAGTCCAGGCTCATCAACTTAGCAAGACCCAGTCTCAAAATAAAAAATAAAAAGGGTTGGGGATGTGGCTCCATGGTTAAGCATTCTGGGTTCAATCCCCAGTACCAAACAACAACAACAACGAAAAATTCCTGCAGAAGAAAAAAGAATCTGGTTCACTTGCACAGCAAGCATACACCCTTCATCTTTCCCAGTACTCCTCACGGTCTCTTCCATGTGCAAAGTTCATTCTTGCCTTTAGATTTTTCCCTCATGTTTCACGTGCTGCCTGGAAATTTCTTCCTCCTCCTCGGTTTCACCTAACCAAATTCAACTGCTCCCTCAGTATCTAACTCAAATAAATGTTGACTCACTCACTCCAGCCACTCCAGGCTATAGTGACGAGCCATCCTCTGGCCTACCCCCACCTAAACACACTCCATCCCTCCACCTTTGGTAACTAAAGCCATATGGTTTTTGTATGACTCCAAACCAAACGATGAGTCCCTTAGGGTCCAATTTCTAACTAGGAAGAATATAAGTATTCATCCACTTTTAGTGAGACCCTGTCTCAAGATAAAAAATAATAATAATAATAAAAAGGGTTGGGGATGTGGCTCAGTGGTAAAGCACAGGGTCTCACCAAATTGCTGAGGCTACTCTCCAACTTATAATCCTCCTGCCTCAGCCTCCAGAGTTGCTGGGACTACAGGTGTACACCACCACACGTAGCAAATGTGACGCTACATTTCAGACAAATTATTGTTATAAATGAGTTACCTTTGGAGGAAATTAAAAAGAGCATTGGTGGAGAAATAACCAAAGTCAGCTAAGTCAACTTTAGTTGTTCAGTTCTGAATTCTTTTTCCTTAGGTACGACTGAAGGAGAAAAGAAACATAACTGCTTCTAGGCTGGTAAGTAAAGGAGTTTGAAAAGTTTTATTTAAAATATAGGCAATTCAACTGATTCATTTAAAAGGAGTGGGTTGTGAAAAAAAAAAAAAAAAACAATGGATTTCTCTGCACAGGGAAAAAAATCAGCTCTGACTTTAATCAAAGTAATGAGTCAACCGTTACTCAGAGTCAGAGAAAAGTAAGATTAGCCTGTATGTCACACATTATTTTCTTTCCATCCAGATGAGAATAGAAGCTCTTTGGTTTGGCTGAGCCAACCAAGACTATCTAAATTTTCAGTGTTGTTACCAGTCCTTCATTATCTTGTCATTGTAAAGTCAAGCCAAATCCAAAAGATGCCTCTGTTCTCCTGCCCTTGTAACATAAAACTCAGGGGATCAGGGACTTAGAAGGTGGCCTTGGAATGCAGACTGTATAGGGGAGTCAACCCTCCAGAGGCTGGAATTCTACATCAGCTAATTTCCCCTTGTAAGAACTTGAGCAAGTCATTCACTTCTAACATTTTCTTGTCTTTCAGAGAGACTCATCAAGGATTAAAGGTAATAATGCATCAACAAAATACCTGGGAACTAGTAGGTGCTCAGGAAATGGTAGAGGGTGGAGAGTAGCCTCCTTCTGTAAGGCTCTTCTGCCTTCGACATGTATACCCTTCTTAAAATGTGATAAATTTTTCTCAGGCTCTCTAGAAATCGAGCTCCCTCTGGATTATTAACATCCTCTATCATACTGAGGACAACATTTGGTTTCCTTTCCTTTGCCCATATATTTCTTAAAATGCACCTTGGGAGAGATGACATGCTTCAAATGCAGTGAAGCGACCTACCCATAAACTCCGAGGCTCTGAACAAAGTGAGAACGTGACAAATGAACTTGAATTATGTGCTGTATCCCATAAGAGTTCCGAAGCAGGAAAATTGACTCTGCTGGGTGCGGTTCCACAGTCATATAACGTGGTTTACAGTTTAAAATATCGACTATAAAACACCACCATGGAGCAGAGTTTGGGTTTGGCTATAACCACAGAAAAAGGAAAGCCCACTCACACTAGGAGTGACCTTTACACCTGTTTGGGTTTCTTAGTAACTTATTTTAACAGATTGTCTATACAAGATGGAGTTTTATGACTGGTATCAGTCCAAAGGTGGGGAAAATGTGAAGGAAGTGTGTTTAGCCATATTTTCCAGTGCATTTAGTTCTCATGAAATGTAACAACAGATGGAGTCCCGGAGCATGGAAATTTCTTTTTCCTTTTTTGAATAAGTACCCAATAAGCAGACAGTATAAAATGAAGGTAACTAGTCTGCCAATTGTCCCAACAGAGAAAATAAGAATTTTCTCCAGTTATCGAAGAAAAAAGTTAAGAGCCTTCACAAAACCATTTCCTTTCCTCCAAGTCCATTTTCTCTGACTGCTTATGGTATGGCCCAGTGAGCTACTTTGTCCTTGCAGAAGCATAAGATGCAGAAAGTAGGCTGCCCATCAGTGCACATGAAGCCATAGAAGACACTAGATTCCATCATAGAAGCCGAAAGTTACCTTGGGAGCCTCGAAACAACGAGTATTCCTCTGGTTATCATCCTTCCCTCTTAGAGAAAGATATAACATATACACATTGGATATGTGTTAGATGTGGATTACCTTTGACCATTTCAGGAAATCCAAAATGGATTCAGAAGGTCCTGAGAGGTGAGGGGAGAGGACACCAAATTAGGCTGTTTGTCCTCTGGGTAGAAGCTCTCGAAAACAAAAAGCTGCCACAGGCCCTCTGCTACGTGCAGGAAAAGAGCAAAGCAAGATCCAGAAATACCTGAACTTAGCAAAGTGCCCTGCTTCCCACTAGAACCCTGAAGCAGGGAGGAGGGTGGGAATCCGTCAGCCCTGCTGGTATGGGGTTGGGTTGGCTTTTACAGGTGCTGTGCATGCATCTGTATCCTCTGTGTTTCCCCTGAAGTGGAAGTTATCAAAGTATCCCAAGAATGCCGGGTCTCAGGATGTGCTATCTGCCCCCGTACAAGGAAGTAGACCAAAGAACTCACCAGTACCTGCTCTTGGAAATTTCGCAGCACAAAGAAAAGAAAAGGAAAACCAGAAAGGATCAGATGAACTCCTCTGATTAAGCAGAGAAGCTGTATAACGTTTATCGAAATGAAATCTCTTAGCGTGTCTGTTTACCATCATTAATCCTCATGCAATCACATTAAGGAAAACGAGTCTTCCATTGGACACTGGCACGTTTGCCCAGGAAAATGAGTTACCTTTTCCTATGGCAGATCTGCCTCCCACCAGTGCCGGGCTTATGTCAGCTCTTCAAAAACCACTAGGAATGTCCAACAGAAGCCAGAGGACAGCCCTGATTGAGAGTTAAGGATTAAAGAAGGAAACCAGAAAAGAATCCATTTGAAAAGTTTGAAAGCCCATGAGAATTGAGCAGCCCAGAGCTGGGGAGGTAGGAAGGACTGAGGAGAGGTGTCACTGCGTGCCCTTTGGGTTTTGTTTGTTCCTCTTGACAGGGACATTCCTTTTTCATGCCCTTTGTCTGTGAGAATGGTGCTCTTGGTGAAGCTCCCCAGAATCCCCAGGAGCGCTGATACCTGCCAATGGTCCAGCTCTCTCCTCTCCTCCAGGAAAGCAACCCAAGTATGGGCAGGAAAACAAGACAACCTGGCCTCCCGCTTCACGGTACCAATTTCCATATCCAGTACGACAAGTTTTCCTGGGACATGTCTCACCCTGTTGAGACTCAACAGCAGGTAAGGCAGCTGAACTCCTCGTGAGCCGCTGGCCACACAGACAGACACACACCCACGTGAGAAAGTCAGGGAAGCCAAAGTGGACAGAACTTTCCACACACGGGCTTCCAAAGCACGACCGACTCCAGGAGACGGGCGGGGAGGGCAGCTCAGGGTGCAGAGGCCTGTCCCAGCGTCCCCAATTGTTTTCTTGGTTCTGTTCTGAGCATTCAAGCAGATTCCCAGCACGATGAGGGGTTGTGGGTGGGGGACAAAGGTATTGTTTTGGAAACTTCTGGAAATGAAAAATGACCTCCTCTCAAAAAAAAAAAAATTCCCTCCACTTTTCTCCTTGTTTATGTTTCCTTTAGTGACACTTCCATACTTCTGTCCTCCTCTCCCCACCCGCAACCGCCTGCCTGGCGTTAAATCTATCACCCTCTTGGATTTTGGAGCTAATAATCGCATAGCTAATCCCTCCATCTCTTACCCATGCTGAAACTTTCTTGTCCACTGGTTGGTGAAACTGGTTAGTTCTAGGACATCACCATGGTCCAGTTCCTTCTGTCATATTATAACTTCTTCTTTTTTTCTTTTTGTACTGGGGATTGAACCCAGGAGCTCTTTACCATTGAGCTACATCCCCACCTCTCTTTTTAATTTTTATTTTTGAGACACGGCCTTCCTAAATTGCTTAGGGTCTCATTAAGCTGCTGAGGCTAGCCTTCAACTTGCAATTCTCCTGCTTCAGCATCCCCAGGCACTAGGATACTTTATACTGTGCCCTGAGTTAGTGACATTCTCATTCATTCAGGCAGCAAATTTGTGGAATAGTAATTTACACCACAGATTTAGGACAGAGCCAGATGTGGTAGCACATGCCTATAATCCCAATTGCTTAGGAGACTGAGGCAAGAAGATCGGAAGTTTGAGGCCAGCCTCAGCAACCTAGCAAAACCCTGTCTCAAAACAAAAAATAAAAAGGACTGGTGATGTGGCTCAGTGGTGAAGAGTCCCTGCGTTCAATCCCCAGTACCCAAAACAAAAAGGATTTAGGACGAAGAAGAGAAACACTTTCAGGTTCCAGGTCCAATACTTCACTAGCTGGGCGACCATGATTACATGCATAAATATCTCTAAGCCTTGGTTTCCTCAAAATATATGGACAGAATATATTGTTACCCTCTATTAAATAAGGTAATACATGCAAGGTGGCTAGCCTAGAGCCTGGCACAAGGTGAACTGAGTAATGTTGGCCATAAGTAGCATCATCACCATGTCACTCATATTAACCTACACAAGGCGCCACGCCAGACAGCGGGAACGATGAATGAAGTGCGGCCTCCACCAAGCTCAGTCCACCCAGGGAGACTTGTAAACAATCACATAACACTCACTCTCACCATCTGCCGTGATTTCGCTAATTCCCTAGATTCGAAAAAGTCCAGAACCATGCCTTTGGATCGATGAATTGAAGCTAAACAGTTTTTATTTAACCTACTCTTCAAACCTCTACGTGGCTTCCCCCCACCCCCAGGGTTGGAGATTGCACTCGGGGCCTCACATTTGTGAGGTTAAGTACTTCACTGTTCACCTACTACTTCCCCAACCCTCCTCTCCTTTTTTTTTTTTTTGAACTGTGGATTGAACACAGGGGTGCTTTACCACTGAGCCATATCCCCAGCCCTTTTTGTTTTTATTTTGAGACAGAGTCTCACGAAATAGCTGAGGTTGGCCTCGAACTTGCTATCTTCCTGCCACAGCCTCCCAAGTTGCTGAGATTACAGAAGTGTACCACCATACCTGACATAACTTCTTTTTTTGTGTGAGGGTTAAGGGGTACCAGGGATCAAACTCAGGGGCACTCAGTCACTGAGCCACATCCCCAGCCCTATTTTGTATTTAATTTAGAGACAGGGTCTCACTGAGTTGCTTAGCACCTCGCTTTTGCTGAGGCTGGCTTTGAATTCCAGATCCTCCTGCCTCAGCCTCCCGAGGCAGGGATTACAGGCGTGTGCCATTGAACCTGGCTCTACATAGCTTCTTAATAAGAGTCATATTTCATTTTTATCTTACTTCTCCCAAACTATCTGTTTATTGTTTCTCTAAGAGATGAACTACACACAAGAAAATGGAATGCTATGGAAATCCTAAGACACTTATTCTTTTGGTTTAAATAAAATTGTTAAAAATAAAAACAGAAGATTTAGGACACCTTCCACCCTGTGTACAAATGAACATATCCACAATGCCATTAAACCTAGGCAGCTTCTAAAAATTTGATATTAATGGCCCACATTGCTGGCTTTCAGAATTGTTAATCATGTTAGAGAATGAATCATTCACTAAAGAAATCAGGCCTGGTATTCTGACACTAATTCCCAAGATGCAGAACACAAAGCTGAATCATCTCTGCCATTTCTAAGTGACTGGACAGTGAGCTTAGGGTACCTAGTTGCGACAAAATACTGAACTATTCTATTCTTTACCTTAAGCTTTATATCAAGATAATAATGCTATTCATATGTTGCAATTTTGCTGGAAACAACAAAAAAAAAGTATTTAAAAATTTTTACCACGTCTACATGCTCCAAATTTTTGTAGAAGCCTTTATGACTGTTACTTTGATGTATATGCCAAACAGGATAAACCCATGAAAGGCAACATCACTAATGAACACAAGGAACTTTATGTAATTGCAATAGCCAGTTTGGCTAGTTTTATGGGTGTGTATACATTTAATTTTGAGTTGAGCAATATCCAATCTGGCAATGAGATAGAATAATATGAGTCTTTCTGCTTGTTTGTTTTAATTACTAACAACCAGAGCAAAACTATTCACAGCAGCCAAAAGAACTGAAATCACAAATGAACTCTCCTCCTTGGACACAATTGTTTCTCCAAGAGCTGCAAAAGCCAAAGGGGAGTAGAGATGTGGATGGAGAGAGGTGATAAAGGAGAACACATATAAATAGGCGTTAGGCATTTTCAGAAATGAAACAACCTTCTTTCTAGGCTCTGAGAGGAGTTTCCACAACAATCATCACTCATTCAGTGATATTTATTGTGTGCTGTTGGGCCCAGCCTGTTCTAGAACCCAGAGACTTCACAGGAACGAGTAGGCGAAGGTTTTTCCTCACAGCCTGCTTATGTTTTACGGAGCAACACACATACAATAGAGAAATGGACAATTAAAATGAGCATAAATTCAGATAGTTACTGAGTCAGCTATGAAACCAGTGAGAGAATGGGTCTCTGAGGAGCTGACATTTGAACACAGATATGAATGGCCTTGGGTAGGAAGAGGGTACAGCCACAACGGAATCTGAATGAAGAACATTCCAAACAGAGGGAACAGCAAGAATAAAGGTCCTGGGGCAGGAATACTCTATGAGTGTTCAAGGAGTAGCACAAGGCCAGTGAGGAGGGAGCCCACAAAGCGAGAGAAAGAGGTGGGGGTAAGATCAAAGGCCTTGGCAGGAGTGGGATCTTTCAGAGCATTGTGGGGCATGGAAAAGCATTTGGATTTTAACCTAAGTGTCATGGGAACCATTAAAGTTTTATGAAGGTGAGCAGTAAGATCTAACTTCTGCTTCCCCCCCTCACCCCTAGGGATTGAACTCAGGGGTGCTTTACCCTGTGCCATATCCCCAGGCCATTGTTTTGTTTTATTTTGTTTCGGTTCATTTTGTTTTGTTTTTTGAGATAGGTTCTGTCTAAGTTGCTTAGGCCCTCACTAAATTGCTAAGACTGGCCTCAAACTTGTGATCCTCCTACCTCAGTCTCCTAAACTGCTAGGATTACAAGTATGCACTTGTAATGCCTGGCATTGACTTCCTGTTTTTATGATATTACTCTGGCTGGTTTGTGGTGTACAGAGCATCAAGAACAAAAAACCATGAACCTGGGTAAAAGTTATGCAAGGAGTCACGAACCTAGATGTTTTAGAAAGAACACTACAAAAACATCAAATCAGAATTTAAACTTTGAGCCAATAATATATTCAATAGAGTGCCCTTGTACAGATGAATGGATAAAGAAATGTGGTACATATATATAATGGAATATTACTCAGCCATAAAGAAGAATGAAATTATGGCATTTGCCAATAAATGGATGGAACTGAAGATTATCATACTAAGTGAAATAAGCCAACCCCATGCACACACACAAAAAAAGGCTGAATGTTCTCTCTGATATGGGGATGCTGACTCACAATAGGCAGTAGGGAGGTTCACCAGACTGGACAGGAGGAAATGAGGGCAACAGAAAGGGGATGGAAATATGAAAGACAGTAGAGTGAATTGGACAGAACTTTCCTATATTTATGTATGAATACATGACCAGTGTAACCCCACATCATGTACAACCACTCAAATGTGAAGTTACATTCCATGTATGTATGATGTCAAAATACATGCTACTGTCATGTGTAACTAAAAAGAGCAAACAAATAATAAATGCCAAGAAAAAGATGTTCAGTAAATTAAGTTTGAGGATAATCATTTTCCCTAAAAGTATATTCATTGATGGCTATATCTACCATACCTAAAGAGATACTCAAAAATGTCTGTCAGATGAGCCAACTAATATAAGAGTCAGAAAGCAGAAATCCTCCTTCCACTCACTAGTCATTTCTCCAACAGCCCTTGGCCATGGTCTTACTTTGAGACACACAGTGGTGGGCAGGAAGATAATGATGAGGATTGGAAGACCCTGCCACCACCTTCAATCTGGAGTCACAGTCCAGCAGTTATGCACACTCCAGTTGAGTATCTATGGAGGGAGGTGCGCAGAGCCCCAACTTTTTATGTAGATTTTATTTAACAGGTTCCCCCATTGTCTGCTGAATAGAATGCACTCTCCTGGGTCTGGCTTTTATAGTCTTCCACGATCTATGTCCCCTGTAGTCCAACCAATCTGGCTTGCTCATTTTTGAAGTCCTGTAATTCTTTTTCTCCTTCCATATGTTTGCCCATCGTGGGAATTTCCAGTCCCACCACCTCTATTTCTCCTTCACAAGATTCAGGTCAATCTTTCTAACCTTGTCCTCAACAACCTACCCTCATTTCTCACCTCTCCATCGAAACAAAACTCCTAAGATCTGACACCCTACAGAGTACAAGCCTACCCGCCTGCCAGTTGTCTTGCCATAGGTCTGCTCTCAGGGCAAAGAGGAGCCACACAGAAGCTATTGACTAATGTATGTCATTCTTCTTTCAGGTCTTCATCAGAGGGCAAGCATGTGGTTCAATGCTTTGCTAAAGTACATGTCTTCATGCAGAATTTAGAATGAGATGATCTACAAGAACCACCACAGGTGGATGTTCCTAGGCTTTCTAAAATCCCAGGTCTTCAGTGTAGACATACAAGTTTAGGTGAAGCCACTTCTTTCCAACACAATAGACACCTTTATGAATTTGTAAGATATTTGACTCCAGTTTCCTCACCTGTAAAAACAGGGATAATTGTAACCTACCTCACAGGGTTGTTTTGTGGATTTAGTTAGTTAGCCTAAGTAACTGTGTCTGGTCTATGTGTTTGATGCTATCATTCATGGACTGGGGAAGTAGCTCAGTGATGGAGGGCCTGCTTGGCAAGCATGAGGCCCTGGGTTCAATCCCCAGTACCAGGGAAAAAAACGAAAAAGAATGATGTCATCCACATCAGGTCTTCTCTGGGAGAAGAGGAAGATATCTGACTGGTCACTCACGTGGTTGATAGAGATGAACAGGCATCCATTTGGTAGTCAGATATTGTTCAGCCCCAGGGAAAGGTAGAAACCACCCAAATTTTGTCTTGCATCTCTATTCCATCTTAAACCCCAGACTCTGATAGACAAAGACTCACACAAGCCTGTGCCATGTGAGGCACAAACTCCATGCCAGGGAGCCCAAATGCCCACCCTACCTAGAGCTACTGATGTATAAATAGACACTGCTAATGGGCATCCCCAGTGACTCACAGAACACACACACTTACACACACACACACCACACACTCTCAATCAAAGCAGGTCAGGGAAGATCAAAGGGAGCAGTTAATGCTCTGTGGCTTTTATGGTGAATGGTTCTCATAGGCCTGTAGGACTCTCAGCAGGAGACCCATGACCAGAAGAATCCCACCAGCTCTCCCTCCTTGGCATCCTATTGCTGTCACTTCCATCCTCCACCATCCCACTTCCATACCCTGGAATCCCATACAGCATGCCCCTTCCAGGAGAGACATTTAAGATAAGAGAGAGAGCCCCACATAGGAATCATTTATACAGTCTGGTCACAGGAAGCATCTTTATGGAGGTAGATCACCCTCCCTGGAGGGAGTATGTATTGCCTGATTCATTCTCTTGCGTATCCACTTAATCTCCTCCATCACCTCAGGCTCTGGTATTTCTTTATGCTACACCCCAACCTTAAGTCTATACTTCAAAGACCTCTTATTTTGATGTTGACCATGATGGTGATCATGATGATACTGAATGCGACTGTGAGTGAACTTGGAACTATAACTCTTCACAACAACCCAGTGAATAAGGTATTATTATCATGCTCATCAAACTCATGAGGAAACAGAGGCTTAATGAGCTTATGTAACTTGATGAAGTCACAGAGTTGGGAAGTTACAGAGCCAGAACTTAAATCTAAACTAATCTGGCTCCAGAGCCCATAACCTCAATCACTTTGATCTACTTTCTCCTCTGTAGATGACCCATTTTTACTCATATCTTGATCCCAGGCTACCTCTGGCCCTTCAATGTAGCATGTCCCTGTTTGGGCACGTTTGCCACAACCTGTACATTTTCTTGAATCTAAACAGAAAGAGATTCTTCTGACTTTTCCATTGGGGAAGATGGACAAGACAATGAAACAGAATTAGAAGTTGACACAGAGTGGGTCATTCAAGCAACTCAGAAGGTTGCGACAAGAGTTTCACAAGTTTAAGATCAACCTCAGCAACTTAGTGAGGCTTTGAGCCACTTAGTGAGATCCCGTCTCAAATTTTTTCAAGTTGGTGGGTGGGGTGTGGGCTGGGAATGTAGCTCAGTAGTAGAGCATCTCTGGGCTCAATCCTCAGTAAGGAAGGAGGAGGAGGAGGAGGAGTAAAGGGGAGGGAGGAGAAGAAGTGGGAGTGGGGAAGAGAAGAAGAAGAAAAGAAGACTCACAGTTGTTTATGTTTATTCCTGGGAAACATCATATTGCACCTTGGTTAACTCAATATTTATGTCTCATATACTTCTCTTGTTGGCATCTGAGACAAAAAAAGCCATATAACACTTTCTCAGTCCCCTGCAGGTCAGAGTAGCCATACACCTCAGATCTGACCAACGAGAAGTATGTTAAAGTCTACATGTGGAGGCACTTCTAAAAAATATATTTATTTTCTTTAAAAAAAAATTTTATAGCTTTATCTTATCTATTTATTTTTATGCAGTGCTGAGAATTGAACCCAGTGCCTCCCACGTGCTAGGCAAGTGCTCTACCACTGAGCCACAACCCCAGTCCAAAATACATTTCTTTTCTTCCAAAAGATGGAACAAGGTCACCAGTTCTGCTTTTTGTTGCCTTGAATACAAACGTCTGCTAGAAACAAAGCAACCATCTTGAGACAGTGAGTCCTTCTCTTGCTTTTCCCCTGACACTCTCTCACCTCAAGCTCCGATACTCCTTTTTTGCTACACCCCAATTCCTAAAGCCCATGCTCCAAACACCTCCTGTATTGATGATGGTAATGCTGGTGATAATGACAATGATGATGAAACTGAACACCTACCATGAGCAGAAAGTTAGAAAGAGTCTTGGACTTGGAGGACAATGTGGAACCTCTGCTCACCCACTTGTATGTGAGATCATTAAACGTCTGTATTGCTGAAGCCAGTTAGTCAGCATACTTGCCGTATAAAGCATTCCGAGATAATAGTAACAATAAATGGCTTGCATTACATATTTTGGATTCATTCATTCTAAGAAATCCTTTGCTAGCTTCTAAAAATACCAAGATAACCCCTCCAGGAGCTGTCACTTGGGTTCTGGCGAGGAGGAACCTAACATCTTTAGCGTAATTACTTCAGGGCCAAGGGAGGACAAGTCCTGGTCGTTAGCCCACACTGAAAGCAATCTTAACAAAGTTCAGTTTTATCAAATCGTTTATGATACACTGAATGAAGCCAAATAAAAGTTCAAATGAAAATGGTCATGTCTATCAACCAGACAATATCACAGGGGGAGGTGGGCTGAGGGAGAGAACATAATACCCCGGACACAGAGTTGGAGTTGGAAATGTGGGCTCTCAACCCCCTTTTGTTGCCTTGACATTTTTTCAAGCTCTCAGACCATCATATCTACATGTGTAAAATGAGAAAGGGAACCAGACAACTTATAGACACAAAGGGAAATCTAAAACACTTTAGTTCTTCGTTTCTCTCTATTTCCCCACGTTAAGATGAAACCACATGACTCAGGGGTCAGTAAACTCTTCTTTTTCCTGTAAAAGAGCAAGAAAATACAATCTTATACCTCTGCTGTCTGGATGCACTGAGTGCAAAGGTAAATATTTCTTAGCAAATTATATGGTAAGAATTACAGCAGAAGGATCTGCTGACAACAGACATCATTATCCAAAGTTCAGGCAAATCATACGACAGTCACTGTTTATTTAATGTACCTGGTGATACAGGGCAGGCAAGGACTTCAGCTGCTCTGTATCAAGGGACCCACAGAGAGGACCCATCTGAGGGAGAGGGGAATAACTGAAATCAAAACTGTCCAAGGGTCAATTGTAGAGTTACTTTTTCTGCTACCTTTGCCCCGTTACCCATCATCTTCCATTCTAAATATACCTAGCCATCCCCTGTGCCAAACAAAATTAATTTCATTTTTCCCCTTTGGTCATTGAACTCTGCTTTCCAAGCAAATATAATAAATTACCAATATACTAATCCCATGTCATTATGTCAAAAGGAGAATTCTGACCTCCCAGAGACTATTAAACCAAGAAAAAATTTTAAAGATGAGACTTACCTGAATGGTAAACACAGGAGAATAAAAAACACTGAAATCCTGTCATTCAAATTTTCCTTCATAGAAGGTAACACAATTCTGCACAACACCCCCAAATTGGGGACTGAACCCAGGAGCGCTTTATCACTAAGCTATACCCCAGCCTTTTTTAATTTTTATTTTGAGGCAAGGGCTTGTTAAGTTGCTGAGGCTGGCCTTGAACTTGAGATCTTCTGCCTCAGCCTCCCAAATCATTGGAATTACAGGCGTGTGCACCACACAAGGCGACAATTCAACTTGTAATTAGCTTTTAAAGACTGTCTATGTTCAAAGTGGTACCTAGACCCTGTAAAGATGAAACTGCAGATGATAATATATGTTTCTCTGCCCTCAAGAAACTTACACTTTATTAGGGTGGTTACATAAATACTTCTAATATAGGGCAGACCAAAAAGCAATGTAGAAATGTTAGGAACAAGGAATTAATTTCTATTGAAAAGATCTGAAGAGGCTTCAAGGAAGAATCAAAAGTTAGATATAGAGAAGGGCTCCTATTTGTATTCTATTCTAAAAATGCCTTCTCTCGTTTCTGAAGTGTCCAACTGCCCAGAACATAATTTAGATCAACAAGCAAACTACTAAACTGGTATTTTGAATGAACTGGCGAGGATGTTCAGTGCCATGGGAGACAAACTTCTCAAGAAGGAGATTCTGCCTTCTTGCCTTCCCATCCCATCTGGCAAAGGTAAGAAAAGAGAAAGAACACGAAATCCCAGCCAGCGGCAAGGGGAAAGGAACAAAGGCAGAAAGGGCTTCTGCCAATCTCAGAGCCACACCTCTTCAGCTGCCACTCAATCCCACCAGCCCGAGAACCTCCCGGGAACTGGCGCCCAGAGGTTTCTACGCACTGCAACGCCTTCGGCTCCCAGACTCCCTCAACTCACACCTTTCGCCCTTCCCCATCCGCTTCCTAGGCAATGTTCTGGCCTCTGCTTCTAGTATGCTTCCTCCCAATGCCTCTGAGTGTCTTTTTTGATAAAAAAGAACATCAGATTATAAATGGTGCTGTTTGACTCTCGGGCGAGCAGCCGAGGAGCTATGAAGATCTGTTTAGAATCATGACCACTTAGCAGGCGCGTGGCCACTGGGACTTTATGACCATTAATTAGTTTATCCTCCCTGAATCCCTCTAAGGCATCTCTTATTATCTCCATTTGACAAATAGAGCAAAACTAAAATGCAGAGAAATTGACTAATTGACTGAGTTGCAATAAGGGGAGAAGACGGAGGCAGACTATTAAAAGCAAGTCCCATCCTGAAACCTAAAGATTCTCAATCCATGCCTGGATTTCCACAACACGTTAGAATTTAAGATTTTTGAATCAGGAAGGAGATTCTTGGAAATTCTCTTATTTATCCAACCCCATTTTCCAAACCAGAAAATTAGTGTCTACAAAGATCAAGGACTTGCTCAAGGTCGTATTGAGGTGAAGAGAAGGAGGTAAAGACTCCAACCCAGGTATCCTGGCCACAGACACAGGACTCTTTCCTTCATGATGAAGAAACCTGGAGCAATAGCCCAAGACATGAAGTCACACAATTTGCCTGTGGCAGAGCCATACCAGAACCTGGAGAGACAGAACAAGAGCAGTTGTACGTCTTTTGCACTGTACAAAGGCACTTAGCCAAGGAGACAAGTGGTAACTAAATCCAGCCTGCACCTCTCAGCCAAGCCATCTGCTCAGGTGGGAGTCCACCACCCGGGATCTGGCTGCCTACCACCACCAAGATTCCCAACAGACACTAAGACGCCAGTAAGACCAACAGCTCTGAGCACACGTCTCTTAACTCCTTTTCTAGGACTGAAGAGGACAGATCAGTTGTCTTGAAATGTGGAAAAAAGAAAACTAGGAATGTTCCAACTTCTATGCTGTGACTGTGTATCAAGAGGGAGCAATGCAACCCTATTACCTGGCTAAAAAAGTTGCAGGCTACTCCTCTCTGGCTATAAATATAGTATAGTTGATTCAAATTCTTTTGATGTTCCAAAGACCTTCTGGGAGAACTTTTTCTTTTTCAGTGTTGGGGATGGAACCAAGGACTTTGCACATGGTAAAACCTACCCCTGAACCATGTCCCCAAACCTTTTAAGTATTTTGGGGGAAATGAAGACTGGACATGGATTGGAGGGACTGAAAACTCTAACCCATTTGCTCTGCCGGGAAAACTGCCTACAAAGAGATCTTTTCTTCTCAGAGGCCTAGCTACTCCCTGCTTTCTAAGAGCTCAACACTGCAGCTCTGTGCTCCCAGGACTACAGCCTCCACGAGAGCTATCATATCAGATCTCCTGGCCTCCAGGACCTGCCCTCTCCAAAGTAGCCAGCAGCAGATCGGTAGCAACGCCCTGGTAAGTGGACAGTATGAGCAGTTTGAATATGGAGAGTGTGGAGGGAGAATCAAAATGAACCTCACCTTTCAAACTCAGGCAGCTAAGCATGTGGCTATATTAGCCACCAAAATGGAGAAAGAAGAATGAGCAGCATTTTGAAGTGAAAGGAAGTGGATTCTGTTTGGGGAATGTTGATAGCCAGCTGGAAATGAAAATCTGAAAGTGAGAAAGATGTAAGGTGGAGCCAGAGGAGCAGGGAGCATCACCCTCTCTTAGGACAAGGACCACAAGGATTTCTTTATCTTTGCACCATCCACGGACCTCATCATAGTTTCTTATACTTGCTGAAAGGGAGGGAGGGAGGGCAGGAGGGAGAGAGGGAGTGAAAAAGACCACCTTCAACTGTTGAAAGGATCTATTACTACATCTCAAACTGCCCTAAAACTTATTTCTTACAATCCTAAGATTGGCTGCTGGAGGGAGTGGTCTTCTTCCTGCTGTGAGGACCAGAGCCCTGGGATGGCTGGAATCCAAAATGACCCCATTCACAAGACTAACAGGGAGCGTGATGAGTGCCAGCAGGCTCAGCTGGGGTGTCAGCTGGACCTCAGTTCTCCACAGATCTTTCCATGTGACTACTTGGCATCTTCCGAGTTGGCAGCTGGGTTCTAGGAAAGAACCTATGGAGAGAAGAGATGCAATCACACTTTATCACTTTTTCCCTTGTGTTACATCTGCTAATGTCTCATGGGCCAAAGCTAGTGGAAATCCTAGGTTTAATCCAAAGTGGGAGGGAAGTCCTCAAGGGCAGAAAGAGCAGGAGGCATGCTTCTCAGAGAGCGGGGCACCAAAACAAGAGCCTCCCACACCTTCTGAAGGCGTGAAGGGCTCTCTGTTGCCCATTAACATCACATCTAGATTCAAATCTTGTTCAAATCCGATCCCATCTTATCACTTACTTTTCCACATGAGGTCCCTGCTCTGGATCTCCTAAACTTAGAATCCCAGACTGACTGGAAAGAATCTTTACAGTCCACCCAGTGTTTTCACGCATTGCCGACTGCGCACACGCACCAGCCTCAGTCCCACTTCTAGCACTTTCCTCAGACCCTTCTGCTTCCTTTAAGACTTGGTTGGGCTGGGGTTGTGTTTCAGTGGTAGAGTGCTCGCCTAGCATATGTGAGACCCTGGATTCTATCCTCAGCACCACATATAAATTGGTTAATTAAATAAAAGTCCATCGACAACTAAATAATATTTAAAAAAAAAAAAAAAAGACTCAGCTTTAGCTGGGCCCTGTGGCACACACCTGCAATCCCAGGGACTTAGGAGGCTAAGGCAGGAGGATCATGAGTTCAAAACCAGCTTCAGCAACTTAGTGGGACCCTAAGCAACTGTCTCTAAATAAAATATAAAAAAGGGCAAGCTGGGGATGTGGCTCAGTGGTTGAGCGCCTCTGGGTTCAATCCTCCATTAGCAAAAAAAAAAAAAAAAAAAAAAAAGACTTAGCCTCTGCTTCCTTGACCAGTTCTGAATCCCAAACTTTTAACTACCCTCTTTAAAGAGGCTTTGCTGCTCAGGCCTTTCTAACTTCACACAAAGTACATTTTGCACTCAGGGAATAAATTGGAGGAAATGAAGAAAGGCAGATTGTGACATAGCTTGGGCTCTGGAAACATAGGACTCTACTATTGAATCCTGGCTCTGTCACTTACTGGTTGCATAACTGTACCAACATTTTCTTCTTATTCTTCCGAGCCTCAGTTTCCTAATGTGTAAAACTGAAGGCTACATTAGAAGCTACTTCAAATGATGCTATAATGAAGGTCAAGTCTTTGACAGTGTTCGACCTCACACAAGACGAGTGCCCCATACACATGAGCTCTTAGCCTAAGTAAGACTCCAGAGCGGAGGCCAGGATATGTGAAGAATCTATAGAAGGCTCTCTCACTGAGACAGCTACTTTTTTCCTGGCACAAGGAATTGAACAGAGGGGTGCTTAGCCACTGAACCTCATCCCCAGACCTTTTTATTTTTCTTATTTTGAGACAGGGTCTCACTAAGTTGCTTAGGGCCTTGCCAAATCGCTGAGGCTGGTTTTGAACTCCTGCCTCAGCCTCCTGAGCCACTGGGATTACAGGCATGCACCACTGTGCCCAGCTTCATGCAGTATTTCTAATGGTGAAAACCTAGAAATTGCCCAAGAAACAAAATGGATCATAGGACATCTATCTACATCATTGAATATACTCACATCTATAGGCACACACAGAAATATGGGAAAAGAGTGATTTTAAATGAAATTTGAATGACATGGAAAAGTAAACAATACATTAAGTGGAAGAAGCTGAAATACAAACACACACTACAATCCTTCACTGATTAGCCTTAACCTAATCAGTGAATTGATTCCTGATGGGATTAACTGAGTGGTAACTAGAGGTAGGTGGGGGGTGGCTGGAGGAGGTGGGCATTGGGGACATGGTTGTGGGGTATATATTTGTATCTGGAGAGTGGAGTCCTCTCTGCTTTCTGATCATCATGTGAGCCACTTCCCTCTGTATACTTTTCTGCTACCGTGTTCTACCTCACCTTGAGCCCTGAGGAATGGAGCCAGCTGCCTATGACTAAGACCTCCGAAACCAGGAACCCTTAAATAAACTTTTCTTCCCCTAAAATTGTTCTTGTCAGATCTTTTAGTCACAGCAGCAAAAAAGCTGACTAAAATGTAAATAAATAAGGAAAATACAGAATCGAGGCTGCTCCTAGACCTGTGTTCCCTACCCTTCCATTTCTATCTCACATTCACCTCTGGAAGTACCCCTTCTTCTATTATTTATCTACTGAAGGATAAGTTGTATATATGTGTGTATATGCACACGTTAAGTAATGCTTTGATGACCTGCATTTTATTAATCAAGTCCATAATCTTTATTCTGTTGAATGAGAACCATATATACTATGAGACCCTTGCCAGAGTGCACACTTTTGGGGGAAACTAGAAAAGCCTATGCAATTCCCACAAATCAGAAAAGGTGTGTTTACAAATCACGCACAGCAGAGATCTGCATTTGACCTCTATCTCCCAGAAGATATTTCAAACTGAGTAAAGAAGAGTCATCCACATCTTAAAGCTTATGTCATCTTAGACTTCTTTCAGCCATCAGGTCTCCCTTTTAGAGATTTCTTCAATCTATGGGGTTTTAGTTTCTTTCTTTTTCCCAGAAATTTCCTTAGGTAAATTTCCTGATTGAAAAACCCTACATTTATCCATGCATGACAGCTGTCTGTCAATCTCATCTCACCCAGTGTCAAGAATAACCTTCTCTCTTGGGTTGAATTAGAATGTTTTGCCTCCTTCTGTGGTGATAATAGATTGTCCAGATGGGAACAACATGCTGGGACAGTACTCATAAACCAGGAGCAAATAGAGATATAGGATCACAAAGACCCTAACACAGATTCATGCCCATAATATATGCTCAATAAACATAACTACACTGATTGGTTCTATTTATGTCATTTTTCTGGTGTTTAGTTAACATAATAATGAATGAATTTTTTTTTTTTTTTTATTAGTAGTGGGTATTGAACCCAGGGCCTCACACAAGCCAGGCAATTGCTCTACCACCAAACTGTATCCCCAACTGTTTCTATTTTACTTTGAGACAGGATCTTACTAAGTTATCAGGCTGGCTCCAACTTGCAATCCTCCTGCCTCAGCCTCCAAAATGATTAAGATTACAAGCATATACCACCAGGCCTATTGTGGTTCACTGGCTCAAAGTGAACTTGAAAGTACCGTTTTTTATTTGTTTTTGTTCTTATTTTCTCCTCTATTTTATGACTCCAGTTTTATGTACCAAGATATGATGGCAGATTCCTTCCTGATGAATCTTAAACTTCCCTTATCAAATCTTTTCCTAAAAAGGTATCTTTAGACACATCACAATCTGTGACACAATACCTTGGAGAACGGTGATTTGAATCATGGTCTTCTGACTGCTCTGTGGCTGCATTGCACTGGGAATTTCCTATGCAAAGGTACGGGTCAAGATAGCCCAGTTGCTATGGTGATACCCAGCCAAGGAGGCTTCCCGCAAAGGTGCAGAGCTGTATCAGTCTGGACCTTGAGCTGAGGCATCAGCTCCTGGAATAGAGAATTCTGAGCATAACAAATTAACCCTAATGTCTTGCCAGTCCTGCATCCTTCAGATTGCCTGCTTTGCTAAAACTTTCCCACAAATTAGCTCTTGATGAAACCTGTATAATAAACGTGCTGTAGCTCAGAGACACTGTTCCCCCATCAGAGGCCAATGTCCCACCTAGCATCAACTTTCTTTCAATATGTGTCTGTTTGTCTTTTCTCAATCCCCCATTGCCCCTCACCTGTCTTTCCTGAATTAACAGCCCCAGCTGAGGGATGGGGCCTCAGACTAAACTATAAGAACTTATTCATTCATTCAGCAATTTTACATAAGCACTGATAATATGCCAAATCCTATGCATGGAAAAGGGATACAGTCATAAACATGATAGAGACATGGTCAGTCCCTTGCAGGAAACACACAGATGAGCACACAATGCCAGTAGATTACAGGAAGTGCTCATCCAGGGAACTAAAGGGTACAATGAGACACTCCAAAATTCTTCCTTCCCCTTTCCCCACTTTCCACTTGTCACCTTAAACCAAAACTGCCAGCATTATCCACTGTTCCTTTGCTCTTCCTTACCCTGTTCTTATCAAAGAATCCAAGAAGTCATTAAGTCCATCCAATGCCACTTCCTAAATATTTCTCAAAGCTCTTTACTTACATCTTTCTACTGCCTTTTCTGTAAGAATTCAAAGTTGACTTTTAAGCATTCCCCAAATTCCCAAAATCCAGTTGTAAGAGAATATTAGAGTAACCTATTCCCAAGAAAATGGTAGCCAGAGTAGGAAAAGGCAGTGGGGTGAAGATAAATGAATAGATTCACAGAAGTTTAGAAACAGAATAGTACAACCCTAGTTATTGATTAGAAGGGACAGTGGAAGGAGAGAGAGTGAAGAGAGAAGGTTGACAGCCAGATGTCTGTCTCTTGGAGGAGTGCACTTCCTCCAGAAGGAATTTTGTTGCAGGAAAACAGAGTTTAATGAGCTCAAACTTTTTAGTATATTATTGAGTGCCTTTGGCCATCCAAATGGAGACTCAAAATTTCATATATAGCTAGAGTATTGAAGGCACATGGATGCCCAGGAGGTGAGTCAAATAGAAGAACAGAAGCATTAGAAAGAACCCCATAGAAAATCAGTGTTAAAGAGAAATTACAAAAAAAACTAAGAAGCAGAAAGAGTTGGCCAAATAGACTGTTATGGAATCAAAGGAAGAATATCCAGGAGAAAACATCAATGTCAAAGTTGCCAAGAGGTCAAACGATATGAGTTATGAAGCAAAGGCTAGACTCAGCACTTCCCTTCATCTGAGATTAATTTTTCAAATCAAATTATGAATTGCTTACAGGGTGCAGCACTTTCTTTGAAGGACATTTTGCGGGTCAGAGTCTCTGCTTCCCAGGAGTTGATCATCTAGCTTATAAGCAAAAATACAGGCCCAGGGAATTGTCCCTCCTTCCTCTCTGACCAAAAACAGAAAAAGAAAAAAGAAAAAAAAAAAAAACACTATAAATACATATGTCAGTGCATAACAAGCCAAATAAGTGGTACAAATGCTTCAGGTTTTTTGGAATGAATACTATGGATCAGGAAAGTTGTGTTTTTCCTGGAACCTATATTTTAATATTATTATTAACCTTCTAGAGCACTTCCAGATAAATTAGACAAGATAGATTTAGAAAACACTTCACTATAAAAAATAATTCAATAGTCTGTGTTGTATTTGGATCAGTCAAGATAACAGTGATAGTATTCATCAAAAATTTGGGGGGCTTTGATATAGAAGGAAATTTTTTGTATTGTTCTTGAAGATAAACCAAAGACAAATAAGATAAAAGAGATAGGAATTAGAGGGGGTGAGATTCTTATGGATAATAACCGTCTGAACATGCAATGAGCTTCCAATGTGCTTCCCCTTTGGACATGTTCAGAGGCCATGTTACAGGGTGAAAGTTGAACTTAACATCCTCCAAGATGCCTTTTAATTCTTAGATTTTGTGACTCCAATTCAAAGGTGGCCACTCTTTTCCAACATTGTTAAAAAAAAGTATTTTTGGAAGAAGAGGGGTGTCCAATCTAGACTTGGAAGAGGTTGAGATTTTGATGGTGAGCGAGAGGAGAAAGAACACTTTGGACAAGGATAAAGCAAGCCGGGCTCAGTGGCACAGGCCTGTAATCCCAATGGCTAGGGAGGCTGAGACAGGAGGATGGCAAGTTCAAAGCTGGCCTCTGCAAAAATGAGGCGCTAAGCAACTCAATGAGACCCTATCTCTAAAGAAGATACAAAATAGGCCTGGGGATGTGGCTCAGTAGTCGAGTGCCCCTGAGTTCAATCCCTGGAACCAAAAAAATGATAATGGGCCCATCTGCAAAGTCACCAGGACCAAACTGATGAAAGCTTTCTAATGCCAACATGTGAAATTTGAGCAAAATATATTAGGTCACAGTAGTCACTGAAGATATTTGTGCAAGGAAGCACAATTCAGGCTTTTTGTTTGTTCATTTGTTAAATTTTTCTAGTTGTAGATGGACACAATACCTTTATTTTATTTATTTTTATGCGGTGCTGAGGATGGAACCCAGTGTCTCACACATACCAGGTGAGCACTCTACCACTGAGCCACAACCCCAGCCCTCTTTGTTTGTTTTAGAGACAGGGTCTTGCTATGTTGCCTCTGTCACCCAGGCTGATCTAGAGCTTATAGTTCTCCACCTCAGACTCCCAAGTGGATGGGATCACCTGCCAGCTCCACTTTACCCTGCTTTAGGACATACAATTCAATTGAGCAAAACCTCAAGTAAGATTATTTTGGTACCTACTTATGATGGATTAGAAATGTGTGAGACTGAAAAAAAAAACAGGAAATTATTAGGAAGAATAAGAAAGTAAGAACTCAACTGGGCAAATAAGGTATGCTTATAATGCCAGCAACTCAGGAGGCTGAGGCAGGAGAATCACAAGTTTGTCCAGGTACCAGCCTGGACAACTTAGCAAAGCCCTGTCTCAACCTTTGAAAAAAATAAGAAGAACAGAAAGGGCTGGGGATATAGCTCAGTACACTTTACAGCACCACTGGGTTCAACTCCCAGTAACAAAATGAAAAAGACGAACTCAAACTCAGACAATGGTAGAGAAACAGGGTAGAATCAAGAAAGTTGAGAGAAAGAAAGATTCATAGGACTTGGTGACTAGTTATGCTGGGAAGAAAACAGAAGGAAAAAACCAGAGGAGGGAGGGTAAGAGAAGCAGTGCAGTAGAACAGCAGGGCCAAGGAGTCTAATCTGAGAAGTGAGCCACTATCCCAGCGTGGGAAGGCAGTTAAGGAGAACAACTCCAAGCAGCATCCCCTAGCATCCAGTGGAATATTACCAGCTGCTGTCTCAAAGGAAATTGGGTCCTCTGCTTTTCTAAATGAGCAAGCTCTTGTACTGGCAACCAACACACATGACAGGCACTTAGCCAAGCGTAAAGCAACAGGTTTAAAACATGTGCGTGTAGATAAACCATCGCCAGCCCTTAGCTCCTTGCTAAAGGGAATAAGCTCACGGGCCCAAATGAGAAAACCATCTTCCTAAACTCCAGAGCCATCCATTCTTCACACTCCCATCTTATATAAAAACATGTATAAATCTATGGTGTCGTTTGCTATCATACTGGGAAGTAGGGCAGAGGGACACTTAAAGCAAAGGTATTTTTCAAGGTAGCACTTGAGATAATATTGAGAAAACAAACGCTTTAACAACTTAAGCTCAGTCTAGGTAGAAAAAGTAAATATAGATGCAGAACTGGTGAATCTGAACAATGTAGAAAACCAGACTGGATCGTTCAGGCTCTGAAAGCTGTTTTTTTTTTTTTTTTTTTTTTTCTTCAACGGTGGGTGGTTTTATTTTGTTTGGTTTTGTTTTTGCTTGGATTATCTGGACAATTGCCTCAACTCTCCATTTCACTCTGGTTCTATAGACATAGTCTTCTAAGTGTTCTATTTTTATCGTGCTCCAATAGAGGCTGAAGACAATGGAGCTCATTGAAATGAGCTTCCCTGAAAGGATTAAGCCAGTTGAAAGGATATGTTTCCTGCACATCCTATGTTTTTCCATGATGCAGAAAAGTGAGCAATTCTCTGCCCTTGGTCTGCCCTTCCCACTGACAATACTTTCTCCCTCGCAGCCCAGGGCAAAACAGAAAGGCATTTGGGCAAATATTCATGTTGATAAGAGCCAAATGAAGCACAGCAGCCTGGAAAGCACACCTAATCGACCATGTTAGGCTGCCTGGAGTCCATGGCTCTGGAAGTCCCCTGAACAGCTGAACAGGGTTTCCCCCGCAGCGCGGCTTTTCCTAAGCAAATCTAAAATTCAGTGATTCCCTTTCGTTCTCAGGGTCAACTCAGACTAAGCCAGGGGCTCGAAGTTGGAATTGCTTGCCCTGGGAGCTGGATGCACATGGAGTCCAGTGGCTGGGAAAAGTTGGAAGCTTTGGAAAGCAGCCTTCTTCCTTAGCGCTCTTTTGGTCTGGTGACCTTCAGCTTTGATTTTTCTCTCCATGTAAAAACTGGTCATCCTTTTAAAGGAGCTTGAGATTAATAGCATAGGTACTTCTTGAGGGCCTGTTTCCCAGAAGGCGTGTTTCTCTTCACGGGAAGAGAAAAAGTGTTATAAAGGGACAGAACAGCTTCTAGCTGCTGTTGAGGAAGGGAGTAAGGTGCACCGTGGGGCTTCCTCTTGCTAGGCTGCAGTGCCTAGACCTGGTGTTCTGGAAGCTGGAAATTCAGCTCGAAAGAGCATGCTTTGTCCCTGCCTTACTACCCCAGTACAAACTGAGACTAAACATGCAAGTCGCTTTAGAGCTTAGAATCCCTGTGACCTGAAGTGGGAAGAGACTGAGCTCTAGGCTTACTGATCTCCCTGTCAAAAGAATTTCTGCCACAGACTTTTTGTTGTTGTTGTTCCTTCAGGACTGGGGTTGAACTCAGGGCCTCCAGCATGCTGCCAGGCTTTCCACAATTGAGTTCTAGCCCAAGTTCTTTTTTATTTTATTTCAGACAGCGTCTCTCTAAACTGCTCAAACTGACCTCAAACTGGCAATCCTCCTCCCTCAGCCTCCCCAGTAGCTAGGATTATAGGCATGCACCACGACACGCTGCTCCTGCCACATATTTTCTAAACAATGGCCACTTCAAAATGGTTTAAAGCTGGCATTACATTTGGGAAGTCAGGCACACAAATGAAAACTGAGGGTTGTTTTGGGTTGGGTTATTTTTTTTTTTTTTGAGGGGGAGGGTGTGTAGGTACTAAGGCTTGAACCCAGGAGTGCTCTACCCCTGAGCTACCCCCATCCGTTTTTATTTTTTATTTTGAGACAGAATATTGTTAAATTACTGAGGCTGACCTTGAACTTGAAATCCTCCTGACTAGGATTGCAGATGTACACCACCCTGCCCAGCCCTAAAGCTACATTTTCATAGCCATCAGGCTGTTTTTATTTAGATGGAATTTAACATCAATAAAACTAGTAAAACTTTCTAAAGATGCTTTTCCTTAAAATGTACATAAGACCCAAAATACATAGATAGTTCACAGAAGTGAGTATTATGACTACTGTTACTGTTAACGATCGCTATGGGAGATTGTGGAGCTGATTGGGTACATGTGAAAGCCTTCCCAAGCCACAGGCTATGTCCAGAAATAACACCAAGGAAAATTTTTGGCCTAGGAGTGTAGCTCAGTGGTAGAGAACTCACCTGTCCTGCACAAGGCCCTGAACTTCATCCCCAGTATCACAAAGAGAAAGAGAGTGAACAAAGGGGTAGATGGGGGGAGAAAAAGAAGAAATAAAGAAGTGGGAGGAAAGGGAAGGAAGGAGAAAAGATGGAGCCTTATGATATGGTGTCCAGATTCCTGTAAAGACATGTAAACCTCAGAGAAATGACTGGTCTGGGAAGGAATCAGCCAATTTATGACAGCAACATACCTTACAAAAGCCCTCAGAAGGGGATGACGAGCAAGCAAAGAACGAACTTTCTTAAGTAAATATCAAATCAATTAAAGGAACAGATCCATGGAAATAAATCATTTACAGAAACAGGTCCCACCTGTGGTTTCTAACACAAAATACACTGAATGCTAGGCCTCAAGTAACTCCATGAAAATGAACTCCGAAGTGATCCGGAGTAAGAGGCAACTCGCTAAAGCAAACCCTGTGAAACAAAGGTTTTCAAGATATAAAAATTCATAAGCCTTTCTTATCGGAAAGGAGGTGAATGAATATTATGGTGTTCTTATACCATGTTTGCTTTAGCATTTGTCATGGAGTTATCCTGAGCAAAGGTAAGGCCTGGTATGCAGTGTAATTACTTTCCCACCTACTTCTGTCACAAGGTCTACTTAAAGGGCAATTTCTTTCTTTAGTTCTTTAAATGCTTCCAAAGAGATATCTTAAGGTCAAGAAACTCCAACAATGTGCAAATATCTTTCAGGAGTAGTCGATTTCCCCCTGGTACCATTAGGGGAGATTTTATTGTAGTCAGTCTGAAGCAAGTTAATGGAGGGTCATGTTTCTGTTTACTCTGGGACAGTATTAGTAATCGGAACCAGGAGGAAGCAGGCCTGGCTGCACCACAGCCCAGTTTTTCTCCATCAGGCTGCCTTCCATGGCTAGTGTGGATTCCAGAGGAGGTTGAAATGCCATTACACAGAAAACATCTGAAACATACATGCATATATAAGTCGTGTCTATTTGTCTACTTGGGCCTCCTCTCAAGATACTTGGTGGAGGTGGAGGGTACTAGAGTTTGAACTCAGGGTGCTTTACCACTGAGCTACATCCCCAGTCCTTTTGATTTTTTATTTTGTGACAGGGTCTCCCTAAATTGCCCAGGCTATCCTTGAACTTGGGATCCTCCTGCCTCAGCCTCCCAGGTCTCTGGGATTATAGGCGTGTGACACCATGCCCAGTTTCCTCTCAAAATGTTTAACCATTTCGCATTGGCAATGTCTTGATTATAAGATTTAAATTAGTGCTGCACTGTCTCTGACACTTGGTAGCTGAGAATTTTTGTGTTCTTTGCGATTTAGCCATTATGAGAAAGAGTTCGAAGACATTTTTCTCTTCAGATATCTCCACAGTAACTGAAGAGCAGTAAAGAAATTAATACTTCTTTATCCAAACAAATTAAGCAACGTCAACCAGGCGAGGTGGCACATGCCTGTAATCCCAGCAGCTCCAGAGGCTGAGGCAGGAGGATCCCAAGTTCAAAGCCAGTGTCAGCAACTTAACAAGGCACTAAGCAACATAGCGAGACCCTGTCTCTAAATAAAATAGAAAAAGGGCTGGGGATGTGGTTCAGTGGTTAAGCAGTCCTGGTTCAATCTCTGGTACCAAAAAAAAAAAAAAAAAATTAAGCAATGTCCTCAGGAATATTTGATCACAAACTGATACGTTCAACAAATATTTAACTGGTGCCTCTCACCTGCACACACTGAGCAGGGAACTGGGGGACAACAGTGAATAAAACAGACCAGTTCTCAGAAAGGGATAACATTTGTTGTGATGGAACATTTCTGTATCCTGTTTGTGGTGGTATTAAAAGAGGAAACTGCAAAAAAAATCTAGTTTTGCAGATCTTAGTTGATATTTACCATTCTAGAATCTGGCTGCAGTCTGGACTAAAAATGGTTCAGAATGCTCCGCCCCACCAGATATGCAGGTTCATATTGATAGAGGAAAAAAAGTGACATAGAAAACAAGCGAGGCACAGAGAGAGCTGGATTGGTTAAAGCGTAACATTAGCCTTATCTGAAGCTGGTTTGGACAGTCAGCTGCCTCTGGTTGACTGGAGCTCAGCTTTGTGATTGTCTGAGACTCGCCTACTTGATATAAGAGTGGATTACAGACTTCTCACCTATGAAGTTACCTTACAATTCACCATGTACAGAGAGCCCTGTAGGACAGACTTAAGATGTGCACAGAGACAGCTTTAGGATAAACTTAATTCAATTTAATAATAGCTATGTGCATCCATACATGGGATAAAAGTTCATAGAACATACATGTCCAGGTACATACACACACACAAATGTATATAAATTGGTGAAACCCCCAAAAAATCCTTTGAGTCTAGACAATGGTATTGTATTAATGTCAGTTTCCTGGTTTTGATAATGTCTTATAGTTATGCAACAGTGTTATTCTTTGGAGAAGCTGAATGTTTGTACTACTTTTTGACTTCTCATGACCCTAAAATTCTTTCTTCTTTCTTTTCTTTCTCTCTCTCTTTTTTTGAAAGTGAGTGTCACTAATGTGACCCAGATTAGTCTCAAAATCCTCCTGCTTCAGATTCCTGAGTAGCTGGGATTACAGGGGCGTACCATCTTGCCTGGCTTTAAAATCAGTGCAAATTAAAATATTTAATTAATAAAATGCTAGCCTTCATTCTCACGGAGCTTACATTCTGATGAGAAAGACAGAAAACTGACAAGTGGATGAATAAATAAAAATAATCAGATTATTTTATGTGGTATGAAGATTTTTTAAAAAGCATAGTGATGTGAAATTTTAAAAGAACCGTCTCTTTAAAAGAGCAGAGAGGAACCCTGAGGCTGGGACAGTCAAGATGAGACTTTAAAAATGAGAAACCCCCCGGCGGGGGGGGGGGTGCACTCCTGTAATCCCATCGACTCTGGAGGCTGAGGCAGAAAGATTCCGAGTTCACAGCCAGCCTCAGCAATTTGGGGAGGCCCTAAGTAACTTAGCAAGACTCTGTCCCAAAAGAGAATATAAAAAAAGGCCGGGGGTATAGCTCAGAGGTGAAGCGCCCCTGGGTTTAATCCCTGATATCAAAAAAAAGAAAAAACGAGAACTGTCGGTAGTTTATTGGTAGAGTGCATATTTAACATGTGCAGGGCCCTGGGTTTATACCCAACACCAAACACAAAAATAGAAAAGAGAAAGAGGCAGATGGGTTTAGAGAGATGACCAGCCAACACAGTGAAAGAACCTGGCTGGTTTGCAATACCAGAATAACCTTCAAAATCGTGACTTTATTAAGACAAAGCCCTGGGGCTGGGGAGATAGCTCAGTCGGTAGAGTGCTTGCCTTGTAAGCACAAGGCCCTGGGTTCGATCCCCAGCACCAAAAAAAAAAAAAAAAAAAAAAAAAAAAAAGACAAAGCCCTGAAGTGTAGCACAATTTTAATAGAATGGCATTAGGTTGTCGGGAGTATTATGGTCCTAACAGAAAGCAATAAATAAATAATTTTTCAAAAATTTTGTAATGCAGGCAGGTGTGGTGTGCACACTTATAACCCCAGGGACTCAGGAGGCTGAGGCAGGAGGATAAGAAATTTGAGGCCAACCTGGGCAACTTAGCAAGACCCTATCCCTAAATAAAATTTTAAAAGGCTAGGGTTATAGTTCAGTGGTAGGACAGTTATCTGGCATGTGTGAGTCCTGGGTTCAATCTCCATACTGAAAAAAAATTTTTTAAGGATGCAAACAACTCTGAAATACAATAATCTTTAGATCCAGCAGAGGGCAAGACATTTAAAAATCTTAGGAGTCAAAAAAAATATAAAATTCAATCAAGTGATGAAAACAGGTAGGGTGGGGATTGCAGACACACAAGTAGATGGAAGAATTAGGAAATAAATCTCTCAAATCTAGAGTTTAGGAATCTGAAACCATTCCAATGACAAACAGGCTTAGTGTCCCAGAGTCTCCAAGAATGTATTCAGCCATAAGCATCAGTGAGTTTTTGACAAAAAATATTTTTTGAGATATAATCTTGTCCAGAGAGAGTAAGCATCTCCCAGTCATGGAAAAGTTTCTAGTTAAACAAGGTAATTGTTAAGAGAACAAAATTCTTATAGTTAATATTTGTATATTTAAAAATCCAAGTATAGGACTGGGGATGTTGGTAGAGTGCTTGCCTCGTACACACTTAGGCCCTGGGTTCAATCCCCAGCACCACAAAAAAAAAAAAAAAAAAAAATCCAAGCATAACCAGACATTTTGTAATGTGAAAGAAAATTTGACTTATTAGAGTGTAATATCAACCTTGTAAATTTAAAGTATATAGTTGTATAAGCTATTAGAACACTTGAAATCTAACTTTATACATAATATTAAAATACTTAAAGTTATCTACACTAATGGTACACGCCTGTAATCCCAGCAACTCAGGAGGATCGTGAGGTCAAAACCAGCTTCAGCAACTTAGTGAGGCCCTAAGCAAGTAAGTGAGATCCTGTCTCTAAATAAAAAATAAAAATGGGCTGGGAATGTGGCTCAGTGGTAAGTGCCCCTGGATTCAATCCCCAGTAACAAAAGAAGATTCAGAAGAGTTATTTAAGAATTTAGGAAGACTTTTCTTTGAGTCATGCAACTGTAGCATTTAATAGGAAAATTGCCTATACTAAATATATAAATACTTGAGTCTTCACTTAACTAACATTTTAAAAGTCCCATGAACATGATGCTGAGCTAGGTATGGTGGCACACACCTGTAATCCAAGCTACTGGGAGGCTGAGGCAGGAAGATTACAAATTCAAAGCCAGCCTGGGCAATTTAGACTCAAAATAAAATTAAAAGGCTGGGAATGAAGTGGTAGAGCACTATCCTAGCCTGCTTAAGGCTGTGGCTTCAACTTCCAGCCAAAAAAAAATTTAAAAAGTGATATTAAAATTTATAGAACAAAAAAAAAATTTATAAGACTTCATAGAATAATAAAACTTATAAACTATATTTAAAAGCTTAAAGAAAAACCAGGTAATTATGTAAGTTCAGTAAATAGATATAAATACAATGTTAACATGTTGAATATTAATTTTCATTTAAATAACAAACTGAATAATCTTGTATTTGCATAAATACCATCCTTAAAAAAAAAAACTCTCCTATTTTTAGTTTTACCACCAAGCTACTGAGATTTCCACCAAGTGGAAGTCCCTGTGATCCCTGGGGAAAAAATGATGATGTGGAATTCTTTAGGAAGAGTGGACTAAACTAACTTTTGTCTTTGTATCAAAGGAATTGGTTAGGGGTTTTTTTGGGGGGGTACTTTTTGTTTGTTTGGTCCCCAGAGATTGAACCCAGGGGCACTTAAACACTGAACCATATCCCCAGTCCTTTTTTATTATGAGACAGGGTCTTGCTAAGTTGCTTAGGGCCTCGCTAAATTGCTGAGAATGACCTTGAACTTGCAATCCTCCTGCCTCAGCCTCCTGAGCTGCTGGGATTACTGTCACGCACCACCATGCCCAACAGAAATTGGTTTGTTCTAAAGACACTTGTAAAGCTAGATTGCCAAATTTAAGGTGTTGTCTCTAAATCAACAAGCTGAAATAAAAGAGATATAAAAAATAAACATAAAAATTTCCACTACTAGAGTCCCCTCAAGATCATTACAGTTTCTCCAAGCAGATCCTGTACACATTGGCTTTACTATGTCACTTCCTACATAGAAGTGTAAGTTTCTATTACGTATTCGTTTTCTCACTAACCATGAGCTCCTATTAGGAGGTGAGGGACAATTTCCTATTCATTTTTGTATTCCAATAGTTATAACACTGTTTTTTATTTGTTGGTTGGTTGGGTTTGTTTTGTCGCAGAGCTGGGGTTGAGCCCAAGGTTTCACACATGCCGGACAAGTGCTCTACCACTGAGCTCCACCCTCAGCGCCGCATCTTAAACTGAACAAAAAACTGCTACAGGTATCTCTCATAGGTCTGGAATTAACTCTAAGATTTTCTTCCCACCAGTCTTCGAAAACATCGTCACCAACCCAACTGGCTTCATGCCTTAGCTTCCTACATTCATCCAGTCCTATTTGGATCTCTGACCTGGTTTCAAATTGTTTACACTGGCCCTGACCTGGCACTCGCTGCCTTAGGGCAGAGTTTCTGGCATTTTCCCACTACTCCACCCACCCCAACTGCAAGACCAAGTCTGTCAAGGAAGAGCATCTGGAAATAATGCTGGCTTAATAGGTGTTTAAAGAATAGAATCACTCAATACGCATGTAACATTTCCTGAAGATCTACCATGGTCAAGTTATTTTGCTGAAAAAGAGAATTTACAAATCTAGAAAGGAAAGACCCCTGCAGTCAAGAAGACAGGGAATGACAGAAGTATTCTTGAGCTGGGTGTGGTGGCGCACACCTATAATCCCAGCAGCTTGGGAGGCTGAGGTAGGAGGATCACAAGTTCAAAGCCAAAGCCAGCCTCAGCAACTTAGCAAGACCCTGTCTCAAAGTAAAAAAAATTGAAAAAGACAGGAAAAAAAGAAAAAGCAAATTTAAAGTGCTCAGGAGGTGGCTTGGAGGTTAAGCCCCTATGAGTTCAATCCCCGGTACCACAACAAAAAAAAAAAGTATTCTTGAGTAGTTTCTACAATGTGTCATAGAAACACACAAGAACATATCCCAGATTGGAGGAGGGGTAATACAGGAAAGGACGCTCATGTGCTGTGGCCCTACATTACCTTTTAGTGGCTATATCAACATGACTTCATGACTGCTTCACTATGAAAGAGGACAAGTGGTTCTAGGACGATTAGGGAGTGGTCTCTGCTGGTGCTGTTTGCTGATACCAGGAATACAACAGGATGTGCTGGTCTCTTGTCTGTGTCGATGAATTTAGTGTGGGACATAATGACTAAGATTCACAAGGGACTGTCGGGTGGAGAGGTTCAACATGTGGCTGGATAAAAGAGTACACTTTAAAAGAACTCTATAACTGGGTGCCGTGGTGTACATCTGCAATTCAAGCAACTTGGGAGGTTAAAGCCAGAGGATCACAAGTTTAAGGTCAACCTGGGCAACTTAGACCTGTCTCAAAATAAAAGATGAAAAGGGTCGGAGATACAGCAAAGGAAACTATCAGCAATGTAAAGAAAGAGCCTACAGAGTGGGAGAAAATCTTTGCCAATCATACTTCAGATAGAGCGCTAATCTCCAGAATCTATAAAGAACTCAAAAAACTCTACACCAAGAATGCAAGTAATCCAATCGACAAATGGGCTAAGGAAATGAATAGACACTTCACAGAAGAAGATCTACAAGCAATCAACAAACATATGGAAAAATCTTCAACATCTCTAGTAATAAGAGAAATGCAAATCAAAACCTCCCTAAGATTCCATCTCACCCCAATTAGAATGGCGATTATCAAGAATACAAGCAACAACAGGTGTTGGCGAGGATGTGGGGAGAAAGGTACACTCATACATTGCTGGTGGGGCTGCAAATTAGTGCAGCCACTCTGGAAAGCAGTATGGAGACTCCTTAGAAAACTTGGAATGGAACCACCATTTGACCCAGCTATCCCACTCCTTGGCCTATACCCAAAGGATTTAAAATCAGCATATTACAGAGATACAGCCACATCAATGTTCATAGCTGCTCAGTTCACAATAGCCAGATTGTGGAACCAACCTAGATGTCCTTCAATTGATGAATGGATAAAGAAAATGTGGTATATATATACAATGGAATATTACTCTGCCATAAAGAATGATAAAATTATGGCATTTGCAGGCAAATGGATGAAACTGGAGAATATCATGCTAAGTGAGATAAGCCAATCTCAAAAAACCAAAGGAAGAATGATATCGCTAATAAGTGGATGAGGACACATAATGGGGGGTGGGAAGAGTTAGTGTTAGGGTTAGAGTTAGGTTTAGGGAGGGGGGCAAGAATGGAGGAAGGAAGGACTGTATAGAGGGAAAAGAGGGGTGGGAGGGGTGGGGGGAAGGGAAAAAAATAACAGAATGAATCAAACATTACCCTATGTAAATTTATGATTACACAAATGGTATGCCTTTATGCCATGTACAAATAGAGAAACGACATGTATCCCATTTGTGTACAATAATAAAAAAAGAAAAGAAAAAAAAAAAAGGGTCGGAGATATAGCTTAGTGGTAAAGTTGGGTTCAATTTCCAGGATAGCCACACACACACCTACACACACACACAAACTCTATAGACTGGAATTGTATATTAGGGAGTCATCAGCATATATAGTCTTAAAAGGGAAAGAATTGCCCCAGAGCAACATGAATAGTGAGAAGAAAGTTAAAGCAGTATTCTGAGGTCATCCACATTGAAGGGCTAAGCAGAAGAAAAGAGTTCCAAGAGGGGACCAAGAAGAACAACTAGAAACAGGGCCGGGATGAGGATGGAGGGGACTCAAAGAATGTGATAGCAGACATTGTTGGTTTCCTAACAGATATCAATTTCCTGCTCTCCTTCACAGAATCCCTATGCCCATGGAGTCCATGGGCTTCCAGAGAACCAGAGTATCTCTAGTTCCAAGAGTTGATTTGAGTCATCTAAAATTATCCCATCTCTTTAAGTGATCCAGTGAGACTCAAAAAGTTTGATGGGGAGCCAGACAAATTCTTTGTTATTTTCTTGAAGAACTCCTAGAAATGATACTTTGCCTTCCTTCAGATGGCATCCTAGATAAATATGAAGCCCAGGCTTGCTGCAGCCCTCTTCCTGTCAATCTGACAAGGAAGCCAATACAAGAAGGAAAGCCTGGAGCATCAGATGCAGCTGGAACCTGCCCTGAGACTTGCCGTATCTCTAGATTTCCGTTTATGTGGACCTGCGAAGTTCTTTATTGCTTAAACTAACCTGGATTGAGTTTTCTGTTACCTTCTTCCCAAGCAGAACTAGCATAGACAGTAGGTCTCTAAAATCAAAGGAGATGTGAGGCTCAGCAGGAAGCGGTGAAGAGTGATGAGTGGTACCCTGAAGCTTGCAATGCACCCAGATAATGTGGTGACCAGAAGGAGCAATTTCAAAGTGGTAGCTTTGGTGGGTGCAGACCACTCTACAGTGGTAGCCAACTGAATGAGAAGTAAGGAAGCAGAATGACTAGAGAGTCCTCCTCAGCAAAGTCTGACTGCCACGTGAAGAGAAAAAAGAGGCCATCACTGTAAAAGAATAAAGTATTGAGGAAGGTCTAGTTTATTTTGAAGATAAAGGTTAGTCAACAGGTGGATCTCCAAGTTTCTTGCCACTACCATTTGTTTCTGCTCCGTAAAGTTCCGAGGGAAATCTCAGGGGAGAGGAATGCCACAGCTCCACTGCTATAGAAGCTCCTCACACAGGTTCAGCTATAAAACCTTAGGAAAGTCAAAAGTCACCTCAGTTTGTCACATCCTGGCCTCTGCAATGAATGCACAGGCCTGAACAGTGCAGACTGACTCTACAGCAATTCCTTAGAAGAAATGGAAGCACTTGGAGAAACTTGTACAAGGGGTTGTGGATGTAGCTCAGTGGCACAACACTTTTGTGGCATGCATAAGGTCTGGGTTGGGTCCCCAGCACTAAGAAGAAAAAAGAAAAAAAAAAAAAAAAAATATATATATATATATACACACACTCACTCACACACACACACACACACACACATATACACACACATACAGATTTTTACATATATGTATTTATGTGCAAGGAAATTCATTGTAACTGAAATATTGTGGGGAAGTGTGAGAATCTAAGTGACTTATAAGGGAATAGTAAAACCACAGAAGGGTGCCTTGAGTAGTACACTATGGACGACTTACTCTGCAACAGTTAAAACAAGTAATCTAGATTTCTGTGAACAATATTGAAAAATTCAAGTGAGAACATGTTATCCAACAGTATGGTGATGTGATTCCCTCATGTGAAATTCAAAATAGATAAAAATATTTGTGCTTAAAGAGAGCACAAAGACCTGGGCGCACATCGGCAATCCCAGCAGCTCAGGAGGCTAAGATGGAGGACTGCAAGTTCAAAGTCAGTTTCACTAATTTAGCGAGGCCCTAAACAATTTAGCAAGACCCTGTTTCAAAACAAAACAAAAAGGACTGGGGATGTGGCTCAGTAGTTAAGTGCTCCTGGGTTCAATCCCTAGTGCCAAAACACAGACAGAGAGAACATAAGGATCAAGAAAACCAACAGAAAAGTGTCATTGGTGGTTATTTCTGGAAAGGGAGGAGGGACTTGGGGTTCAGAGTATAGGGCATTTTAGGAAAAGGCAACTTCATACATTTCATATACTTTTTTTTGGTGCTGGGGATTTAACCCAGGGGCTCTTAACCACTGAGTCACATCCCTAGTCCTTTTTATTTTGAGACAGGGTCTCCACAAGTTGCTTAGGGCCTCACTAAGTTGCTAAGGTTGGCCTTGAAGTCAAGATCTTTGACTCGCTGGGATTACAGGCATGTGCCACCACATCTGACCTCATATACTTTTTTGTAAGTTGAAGTTTTTACAAGAATTGTTTTATTTATTTTCTGCATAAAAAAATGAAAAATTAAGTTCATAAAGAAAATTGAGGTCATTAAAAAGCAGGAACTAGCCTTGTATCAACCGGCATATCACATTCTTCCTAAACAGCTAAAAGGGAAAAATCACAACCTTGGTTATTCTTAATGTCTTTACCTCATATTATTAATGTCAAACAGGTGCTGTTGTTTGGTTTGTACTGGGGATTGGACTCAGGGGCGCTTAACCACTGAGCCACATCCCCAGCCCTTTTTTATATTTTACTTAGAGACAGGGTCTCACTAAGTTACTAAAGGGCCTCACTAAGTTGTTGAGACTGGCTTTGAACTCGAGATCCTCCTGCCTCAGCCTCCCAAGCCTCAGGGATTACAGGTGTGCCACCACGCCCAAGGGTACATTTTGTATTCTATTTCTTGAAGCATTTTAAAATTAATTTGTTGTTGGATGGATGTAAAACTATTGGCATTGAGTTTATCTGAAGTGGCTTTGTACTTCCCATCTGGTTAAATTTGGCATCGTGTATTTTTAAATGGTTAGGCTGCTCAAGTGAAAGTGGCTGCTGTCTCCTGACAAGTTCCATCTGAGCACATTTGCATGTGTGAAATACGCATGGTGAGACTCATGGGAAGGAAAGGCTGGGTAACATGTTCAATGTATCCTGAAAGAAGCCAATCAAGGGTTGGCCACCCAATTCAGCTGAATTCTCTGATAACCCGGTCATTTGCCGAAGAAACAAGAAAAGAGCTACAGAAGTGGAAGCATGACTCTCTGAGATTTCTTTTTTTATGAAATTTATTTTTATTTTAAACAAATGGGATACATTTTGTTTCTCTGTTTGTACATGAAGTAGAGGCATACCATTTGTGTAATCATACATTTACATAGGGTAATAGGTTTTGATTCATTTTTTCCCTTCCCACCACCCCTCCCACCCCTGTTTTACCTCTGTATAGTCCCTCCTTCCTCCATTCTTGTCCCCCTCCCACCCCCCATTATGTGTTATCATCCGCTTATCAGCGAGATCATTTGTCCTTTGGTTTTTTGAGATTGGCTTAACTCACTTAGCACGATATTCTCCAATTTCATCCATTTGCCTGCAAGTGCCATAATTTTATTATTCTTTATGGCTGAGTAATATTCCATTGTATATATATATATACCACAGTTTCTCTGAAATTTCGTAGTCAAAAATTATCCAAACAGGGTTGGGGATATGGTTCATTTGCAGAGTGCTTGCCTTGCTTGCATGGGGCCCTGGGTTTGATCCCCAGCACCACGAAAAGAAAAAAGAAAGAAAAATCATTATATCCAAGTAGATGGAGTCAGTAAGTAGAAAACCATCTAAAAGTTAGAAAAGTAAAACAGCATGACTCTAATGTTCTATAAAGAATTTATGGACCTTCTGTAAACGTATAAACACAACCATTTTATGAATACGTTGTCAAACTTTTTTTTTTTTGTGGTATTGGGCATCTAGCCCAGTGCCTCATGCATGTTAAGCAAGTGCTCTACCACTGAGCTAAATCCTCAGTCCCAAAACTTTCTATTTCTATGAAACGAAACCATAGTTGTTTCAAATCTAACGTATCTTTTAAGAGCATATAATTAGATTAGCCTAGCAGTGCCCTTTAGCCAGGCTATCAGTGGCTTACTAAATGATGAACCCTTGCACACTGATTTGTTATCAGCTCTTAATTACAAAGGCCGATTTTTATATTCTTCCCATGCAGTTAATTTAACAAGATGTCAGGTGTCACCTTCTCAGTCATGCCAAGAAAAAACTATCCCCAGTGCCTGAGGCAAACAATTCAAGGACCCAAATGTGAACATGTGTCTACATCATTTTGAGTCTGGAACAGAGTAACAGGTACATTGAATTTGGCCTTAAATTTGGAAATAGAGTT
Source organism: Sciurus carolinensis (assembly GCF_902686445.1). NCBI lineage: Eukaryota > Metazoa > Chordata > Mammalia > Rodentia > Sciuridae > Sciurus > Sciurus carolinensis. The sequence goes on along the minus strand of NC_062217.1, from coordinate 67,378,633 downwards.
TCCAAATTAAAATGATTCAATTTATAACTTTGTTTTGATTCTGTGAAAAAAAAAATGATCTGCATTCAATGGAAGCCATACTTTCAATTTTGATCTTTTCCTGGGCTAGTGTAGGCATTCTGAACACGTTTAAGATAGGCCAGGCCAAGCTGTGATCTTCAGTAGGCTAGGTGGGTTTTTTGTTTTGTTTTGGTTTGGTTTGGTTGGTTTGGATTGGTTTTTGGTGTTGCTGGGCATCAAACCCAGGGCTCTGTACATGTTAGGTGAGTGCCCTACCACTGAGCTACACCCCTAGCCTCAGGTTAGGTGCCTTAAATGCATTTTAATTTTTTTAGCTACCATTTCTTTTTAACAGTATAAGAAGTTTATTGAGTGTGCTGGATGTGGAGGGGACAATTAAAAATGGTTTATTGCTTCCATTTATAAGTTTCTGTGGACTCATTCTTTTTTAAAAATAATTTTATTTTTTTGTTTATTTGTTCTTTTTAGATATACAGACAGTAGAGTGTATTTTGATTCTGATCTATTTTATTGTCTTTCCTATTCCTATCCCCGCTCCATTCTCTTCATTCTCTTTTGTCTAACCTACTGAACTATTCTCCGCCACCCCCACGACCCGCCCCTTTATGGTGTGTTATCATCTGCATATCAGAGAAAACATTCAGCCTTTGATTTTGGGGGGAATTGGCTTATTTCACTTAGCATGATAGTCTCCAATTCCATCCAATTACCGCAAATGCCATAATTTCATTCTTCTTTATGGCTAATATTTCATTGTACACATTTTCTTCATTCATTCATCTGTTGAAGGGGATCTAGCTTGGTTCCATAGCTTAGCTATTGTGAATTGAGTTGCTATAAACATCAATGTGGCTGCATCACTGTAGTATGCTGATTTTAACTTCTTGGGTATATACCAAGGTGTGGGATAACTAAGTCAAATGGTGGTTCTATTCCAAGTTTTCTGAGGAATCTCCATACTGCTTTTCAGAGTGGTTGCACCAATCTACAGTCCCACCAGCAATGTTTGAGTGTACCCTTTCCCCTACATCCTCACCAACATTTATTGTTACTTGTATTCCTGATAATTGCCATTCTGACTGAAGTGAGATGGAATCTCAGTGTAGTTTTAATTTGCATTTCTCTAATGGCTAGAGAAGTTAAACATTTTTGCATATATTTGTTGAGCATTCTCATTTCTTCATCTGTGAAGTGTCCATGCAGTTCCTTTGCCCATTTATTGATTGAGTTATTTGGTTTATTTGGTGTTTTAACTAACATTTTTTTTTTTTTTTTTTTTTTTTCTTTTCTTTCTTTTTTTTTTTTTTTTTTTTTTTTTTTTTTTTTGCTTTAATGACTAGTTTACCAGGACACTAATCCATTGTAATTCAAGGAACATCTACATTTTCCAACACTAAAAAAAAAAAAAAAATTGGTTAAGAGAGTAAGAGACTAGGTAAGATTAGTTTACAGTACAAAGAGCAAAGGAAAACATAGAACATACTTTTGCCATAAGATTGAACATAACAAACTCAATTTTTTAAATATATTCATACAACAATTCCATTCAAGGTTATTTATCAAGTAGCTCTGTGCTGTTTGCATTCTTGCTATTATAAGCTGAATGGCATTTGTATAAATTTATAACTTTGAAAGTATATTTCCTGAAATATTCACTTATCATCACTTACATTTAAATTCTTCTCAATCTTTAATACCAGAGAATTCTCCTTCTCCCAGCAGTGGCTACAGTATGGAACATCATCCCTGATCATAAACACATTAACTTCTAGCTCCATAAAGCCAGATTTTGTTGAAGGACTGTGGGAAGAGAGGCAACGACACATATTCTCTCCACAAGCTCCGTATTTGGTGACTTTTGCTTTAAAATATTCTAATAATGCTGAATATTAACTATAGGTTGTAATTTGATATCCACAACTTTGTAACAATTGGCACAGCAGTCGGAAACTGTCTCCAAAGAAACCAACCCATGGTCCAAGAACAAGAACACGAAAACACGGGCCGAAATTAATGCTTAAGATACTTTCTTTGTAATATTTCCAAGGATGATCATGAAGAGGTGACCCAAGAAGAGACAGATGGACAAGAAATTCACCTCTTGTTTAAGGGATGGAAAATTTGAGGACTGGGGGGCGAAGCAGGATTCTGAACACAGAGCCATTACCTGTTGGATGTATGACTGGGTCACCCCCTTGCCCAGGTTCCCAGCACCTCCACACACACTTCTATGGAGTCCCTACATGTAGGTCAGAACTAGGAAAGGGCTCAGCGTACCCTTCTCTCTACCAAATTCTCCTCCTTCACTGACCCAAATGTGCGCCTTTTCCACTCCCTACATCTGAAGTGGGGGTGCTTTTTATTTATTCTCTAAGATCTTTTTGTGGCTTCATGTCAGAATTTATGTATCTAAACCTTTGTTTAAAATATGAAAAAAATGCTTTCCAACATACACATAAAAGTAACAATTTCAACAATTTCCCTCTTGGTTTTGGTACCAGGGATTAAATTCATGGGCCCTCAACCACTGAACCACATTCCCTAAATAAATATTTTATTTAGAAAGAGGATCTATCTAAGTTGCTCAGGTCCTCGCTAAATTGCTAAGGCTGGCTTTGAACTTGGGATCCTCCTGCCTCAGCCTCCCAAGCTGCTGGGATTACAGGACTATACCACCACACCCAAAGCAAAAGTAACAATTTCTAAATGTAGTCTTGTCCTAGTTGGTGTTTGAATGATGCCTTCCATTTCATATAATATAAATTCTGTGGTTTATAAAAAATATAAAATGCTGGGTGTTGTATGGTATACTTGTAATATCAGTGACTCGGGAGGCTGAGGCAGGAGGATTGCAAGTTCGAAGCAGCCTCAGCAACTTAGCAAGACCCTAAGCAACTTAACGAGACCCTGTTTCAAAGTAAAAAAATAAAAAGGGCTGGGGATGTGGCTCAGTGGTTATGCACCCCTGCATTCAATCCCCTGTACCCAAAAATTTAAAAATTAAACTAAGTCATACTATCAAAATGATAAAATGACTTTAAATGAAGCAGGGGCTATAATTATAATAATTATTCAACCTTTTCTGATGCAACACCTAATTGATTTCTTCTTAGCATTTCTTTTCCATTTGTTACAATTCAGTAACGGGCTGGGTTCTCGGAAAAACAGAAAAGAAGACAGGGTCTTATAAAGTAGAATCACAATTTAAATTTGAAATGCTGAAACAGAATGTCCTGGCAGTGAGATTTTTGCCCCGACAAAGCAGGGCTCCTTTTGATGTCATGGAAGAGTTCAAGGAGCAAGGATTCAGGGGCAAGGAATGGAAGATGGCTAGCAGTTGGCATCAAATTTCAAAACTGGGGTGCTGAATTGTTCTTACAGCCCCAAATAAAATTCTGGAATCTAAGAACCTGCTGTTTCTGAGTACACTTGAAAGGAGAAAGGCGAGGTCCCCAGACCCCTAAGGACTCCATTGACAAACAGTTTAAGGGCTCAAACCAAGCGATCTCGAAAGAGGGGTAATGGGATGACTCATATGAATTGTGATTTTAAAATGGAAGAAACTACTTTCTACATAACTAACACTCCAGGGAAACAATAAAACGAGGCAGATAGAACATGGGGATGATCCAATTTTAGAAAAAAGTGGAAAATAACTCTTTCGAAACAAAATTTTTGTTGCTGCAGAAGCAGTTTTATTTTTAGCGGTAAACATACATAATACAAAGTACTAGTGTTTTCTTCTCTGTCAGTCAAAGAGAAATTTATACTCTTGGCCTTTTGCTTCTAATTTAAGCATTTAGGAAATGGTACAATTTGTCCCTGATTGATCCATAAAGTAATGTTACAGAGCAAACCTGACATTGCAGGCTGGAAATCAAAGACCAGATCTCAAGCCTACTAGTTTTTCCCTCCTGTGGTTCTTCCTGGAGCCAGGAGAGAACTTGGAAAGGAAGAGGGGATTTTTTATTCTTGAATTATGCCTTTGGGGCAAAGACTAGAGCTGCCATTAAGGATTGCATCATGTCCACTGCATCCCTGTCTCCCTGCCCTGGTGACAGGATCGGCTAGAGCTAAGGCTCACAGCACCACTGACTGAATGGCAGAAACCATCACTTGTGAGTTTGAGTCAAGCTAGACCACTAGTGAGGCTGCCCCTAGGAAGTGGGTAACGAGAATGCAAACAGAGCGTTCAGTCTTCAGGCAGCTGGACACAAGGCCAAGAGTCCCCAAAAGGATTCATATTGATAAAAAGCCACAATAGTGACCGCATATTAAGCCATGGAGGGAGACTGAACAAGTGATTGAATCACACTGAACCATTTGAGGCTGTTTTAAATGACAGGTTAGCAACAGGACAGGTATTTCTAGGTTCTGCCTGCACAGTGTAGTCACATAGGGAAGTTGCAGCAAACTAGGCCAACATGACATTTCCGCCTTATCTAAATTAGCCTGTTAAGGTCTTTCACCACATCCCCGCATCAGGAAAAAAGAAGATAGAGAGAGAGAGAGAGAGAGAGAGAGAGAGAGAGAGAGAGAGAGAGAGAGAGAGAGAGAAAAGAAAAGGAGAAACAAAGTAATGAAATTAAACAAATCACTCTTCAATCTTAAGAAAAAAAAATCTGTATATTTATATCCATTCCAACACCTGTTCAGTGTTTTATCATGTGATATTTTACAAAAATAAATACATCAGACAACCATTTGAATAATTAATTCATCTGAAGAGCTAAAACATAACCAACATCTTTCAGAACTGGTCTGACACACTGTGCTAAGATGTTTTATTAAAAAAAAAAACTAATTCTATGTCATTTTGGGGTAGGGGTAGGAGGGCACTGGATATTAAACCCAGGGGTACTCTACCACTGAACCATACCCCCAGCCTCTTTTATCCATTTTTTTATTTTGAGGCAGAATCACACTAAGTTGCTCAGGCTGGCCTCTAACTTGGGATCCTCCTGTCTCAGCCTTTTGAGACACTAGGATTACAGGTGTGTACCACCATGTCCATTACCTTAATGGGTTTCATGGACAAGAACTGCAAGACATCTTTTAACTATTTGATTCTGGGGGGAAAAACTATACTTTTGGGAGATTTTTAAATGCCTTATATCATAAACCTACATTTAAGGGCTGGCAAATATATCACTACAAGTGTGGTTCAAAGGTCTTCTGTTGTCTAATACAAATAGCTAGAAAATATTTGAACTTTGGAACTGTAGATGATGCTAAATTCTTCATGTGGAAAGGGGGTAGAAAGGCATGGTATATCCCAACCAAACTCAGTAAGGACATCCCAAAGGCCAGTCATTATTCCAAATGCTCTAAATACATTATCACATTCAATCTCTACAAGAACCTGCAGGGCAGGTATTAAGTTTCCTACTCTACAGGTGAGGAAGCAGGAGCTTATAAAGATTAAGTATCTTGTGCAAGTCAGTCTCATTTAGCTAGTGGATGGAACTCAAGTCTCTGTGGCTACCTGTGTGTTCTGAGCCACATTCTCCACTTCCTCGTAAATCAGGTGCAGCCAAAGAAAACACACTCAGAGACACTCGCAGACATGCAGGTTCTTCACAGAATCGTGGAATCTCACAGTGGTCACCCTGACGCTGTATTTTAATTCCCCAAGCATCCCAGGTATTATTTATCTGGCTCAGTTTCCTGTCAGGGAGCTTAGTAGGTAAGAAAAAGAGAAGAGTGAAAAAGGGTTTGGATTATCATAGAACACGTGTGATATTCCCTTGATCTATAATAATCCCCTGGTAAAGGGAAGAAAAAATATAACTGTCAGACTCTCATTATATAAATTTTGCTCTCTTTTTCAGCTATGAAAGTAGCTCATGTTAATGAAATTGTGACTTTACACATGCTCCACAAACATAAAGAATAATAATGCTTATGAGCCTCAAATTAAAAAAAAATTGGAAATTGGTCAATAAAGTAGTGTAGTTTTTCTCATTTACATACAGAGACTTTAAGCCTATTCATCAAAATTTATGAACCCAGATTACTCAATCTTGGAAAGGCATGCAAGTCAACCTCAATTTAGTCCCACATTGTGTATTGTGGATTAGGTTTTCGAAGACACTAGGGACAATAGTCAGAAGCAGAAACTAGAGAATGAATTTAGGAGGCTTTGTAGTTAAAGATGGTGGACTAAACAGATATGCTTATTCCCCTCTCCTGAAACTCACTAAATTACTGTAAAGAGACTTTCATTCAGACTATCACTTCCAAAAGCAAAAAGAATGGGAGAAGAGACAATAGCAATAACGATAATAATAAATTCTAAAATTGATGTTGGAAACCAGGTACAGTGGCACACATCTGTCATCCCAGTGATTTGAGGGGCTGAGGCAGGAGGATCACAAGTTTAAGATCAGTCTCAGCGGGACCCTCAGCAACTTGGTGGGAACCTCAGCAATTTATTGAGACCCTGTGTCAAAATTTAAAAATAAAAAGGGCTGGGAATGTAGCTCCCCTGGGTTCAATCTCTAGTACCAAAAAATAAAGTAAAATAAATGTTGGAAAGTAAAAAGGACATATGCTAATAAAGAAAGTAGTCCAAAAAAGCCAAATGCTAAAATCAGGAGTTGAGGGAATCTAGCAATAACCAGTTTGTTTTACTCTACATAAAGGAAAAAAAATTATATATATAATATGTATATATGTATGTGTATGTGTGTATGTGTGTGTGTGTGTGTGTGTGTGTGTGTGTGTGCACATGAAATCATCCTTATTTAGCAGAATCAGACTTGGTTGAGCCATGGGACACTGAGGCCTGACTCCCAGGAACTGGCAGCTATGGAGGACTGTCCCAAATCACCGGGGGTACGTGGCCCTGTGTGGGCGTGGTTCATCATCTGGTTATAAGATGGTTTTCCTGAGCAAACTGGCTCCCCTAACTCCACCCCATCCTGTTCATCACAGAAGCCCCCTCCAGTCCCAGCCTCTTTACCTGCATGACTATAAATAAAGGAGAGGTGGGCTACTCCATGTTGTTAGAGGCCAGATCTGGTATGGCCCCATCTGTCACGTCCCCTCTCATTTGAAAAAAGTATTGGTTCTTGTGTGCTTATTGATCAAATAAATTTATGGGTAATTGATTGATTTATAGCCAACATCATCCTCCGGCAGTTAACCCTTTTCTCAACCATGCACTATATATATATATATATATATATATATATATATTGTGTGTGTGTGTTACTAGGATCAAACCCAGGGACTTGTATATGCTAGGCAAGTGCCAGACTACTTCTTTCTATCTTCAAAGTTGGCACAGGTCCAGGGTGTGGCTCAGAGGCAGAGCTCGTATCTAGCATGTGCACATGAAACCCTGGGTTTCATCCCAGCTCTGCAAAAGTAAAGGAGGGTAAAGAAGGTGGCAGACCTTCTGCCTCTGGAAGCAGTTGTGAAGATAAGGGCAAAACAGAATTGGTGGCAAGTCTGTTTAAAAGAAACCAAACCCCCCTTGCATTCTCCCCCACGCCCCTTAAACCAAGCAACTGCTTCCCTCTATCTCAGCGCTCCCTGGCAGAGGAATGATGGTTTCTCCTCTTGATGGGAAAAGTATAGGTTCTGTGGACTGGGGGCACCAGGCACAGTTGGGAGCAGAGGGCTTATACTAAAAGCCCAGAGAAATGTGTATGAAATATGAGAGCACTTAAAGTCTTGCAGACTTGCTTAGGAGTTTATCTGCTACACAGCTCTACGCAGGAAGCTTCTGGAAGGGGTATTACACAGGAACACAGGGGAAACCAAGAGACAGGAAGACACAACATCCAAACCCTAATGCAACGCACTAGGAGGGGCCTAGAGAGTTCCAGAAACAGGAAGCAGCTCAGGTTGGCAGTTGTGCACCATGGACAGAAAACAGTTCAGACTAGAATCCAAAGGTTTCAATAGAGACTATCCTTGAAGATGAAGCTGATAGAACACTGGATGGATTTAGATGCGTTCAGAGGGAAGTTCAGGGATGATTAAAGAAAAAATAGCAGAAAAGAAAAACAAAGTAAAGAATAAAGAACAAGATAATTATGTACTTTACAAAATTTTTCAAAATGGTTCAAGGAAGGGAAAACAGTAGCACAGGTGAAAATAATATTCACATAGCTATAAGTCATAATCTACTAAATGCTGAGGATTAAATCAAAATTATCATAAATCTATATGGGACAGAGGAGAGGACAGCATGTGTGTGTGAGAATCATTGGCAAAAGAGATCTAAATTCTCATCATCCACAGAGAAGTGAGTAGATAAAATCTTAGATAAAGTATATAATCTAGATAAAGTATACTAAGTAATAGTTATTTAGTGATATGGGTATAATTACCAAAAATAGCAACTACAAGTTTGGTAGAATCCAGGCTCAGTGTCATATGCCTGTAATCCGAGCTGCTTAGGAGGTTGAGGCAGGAGGATGACAAGTTCAAAGCCAGTCTCAGCAACTTAGCGGGACCCTAAGCACTTAGCGAGACTCTGTCCCAAAATTAAAAATTAAAAAAGAGCTGGGGATGTGACTCAGTGGTTAAGTGCACTTGGGTTCAATCCCCAGTACCAAAAATAAGGGAAAAAAAAAAAAAAAAGAGTTGATAAAGGATGTTTCTAGAAAACTGGGAAATGCAGAGGAAAGAGACATGGCAGACTGGTGACAACTAATTTTCCTAATAAGACTTACAGGATATTTAATTTTTTAAACCATGAGGATCAGTGGCTCTAATAACCAAAATTAGAGCATATGAGGGTGAATTCTCATCTTTAGTACAAAGAAAAGGCAAGTCTCACGTGAGGGGGAAAAGTATCACAAACTAGGAAATGTCAGAAAATTAGCAAATAGTAAAAAGAACATTTTAACTTGAAGACCATATTTCAAAGATGGCGGAGTAATCCTGTCTTTAGATACCATCCAAAAATCAACAAGAAGAACAAGAAGCAATAAAAACTTACCCATCAGTGGAAATTGATATATATCTATAGCCCCAAACAGTAGAACGTAGAAAACTTACAGGAAGCAGCAACTAGTTTGCTCTAGGGCCTGGGAGAAGGTAAAACCTCAGAGCCTGCTGGGGGTGGGAGATGAACATTAACTAGAAACCAGCACGCTGACTTTCATATGTGCATGCTAGAAGCACAGACACTCAAGATGGTAAGGGGTGGGAGAGTTGCTGAAAAGAAAGACCTTGGCTATGTCTGCATAAAGAGAATTGATCCCAAACCTTGTCCAAACCCTCTGCAATCAGGAAGCTGCCCCTCTCCAACATCAAGAGAGGCAGGAGGCTTGTTCTCCAGAGGCTGAACCAAGTTTGAGATGCCTAGGCACAATGTAGGTTGGAGATCAAATGCCAAAAGGAAAATAGGGGCATGACATAAAAATTTGCATGCAGAACCACGCAATGCCAGTCCAGTTACATGAAATCTGCCGACCTCCATAAAAACCTCTACTCCCTTAGAAGAGAATCCTTGATGTTAACCCCAGGGGCTTTAACAAGGAACATCTCAGTGATAACCTTAACGCCCAAGACTTGCTAGCTGTATATGTTACCCACTTGTGTCCCTACCCAAAAGAAATGACACATTGTATTTCCTGATGAGAAATAGATAAGGTCCCTGACCCAGGTATGATTTTGTTTAAAATAAAGAAATGTTTTATGTCTTGTATCCAAAAATTATGGCCGTCACATCTATTCCTGTTCAAGCTGTCCCTTCGACTACAAATGCCATCCAACCTCATCTTCCTATTGACATTCATCCCAAGAACGATTAAGCCAACTGGTGTTGTAATGGGGTTCACTTGGTGCTTTGACTAGATCCCTCCTCACTTTGAAACTTACATGTATTTTTCTTTATCCCAACCTTTTCCCTGACCTTCTTCCTGATCATCTTTTCCCTGATCTCTCCTCCCTAATCTCATTTTCTCTGATTCACCTCTTTAAAAGTCCCCTATTCCTGTTGATGGGCAGAATTTACAGCCTCTGGTACAGGAGTCCCCTGTTCTTTGCTAGCAAAGCAATAAACCTTCTTTCTCCTTTTTCTCAAAACCGTGTTCTCAATAGGTGTTGGCGAGGATGTGGGGAGAAAGGTACACTCATACATTGCTGGTGGGGTTGCAAATTAGTGCAGCCACTCTGGAAAGCAGTATGGAGATTCCTCAGAAAGCTTGGAATGGAACCACCATTTGACCCAGCTATCCCACTCCTTGGCCTATACCCAAAGGAGTTAAAATCAGCATACTACAGAGATATAGCCACATCAATGTTCATAGCTGCTCAATTCACAATAGCCAGATTGTGGAACCAACCTGGATGTCCTTCAATTGATGAATGGATAAAGAAACTGTGGTATATATATACAATGGAATATTACTCAGCCATAAAGAATAATAAAATTATGGCATTTGCAGGCAAATGGATGAAATTGGAGAATATCATGCTAAGTGAGTTAAGCCAATCTCAAAAAACCAAAGGACAAATGATCTCGCTGATAAGCGGATGATGACACATAATGGGGGGTGTGACGGGGGCAAGAATGGAGGAAGGAGGGACTGTATAGAGGGAAAAGAGGGGTGGGAGGGGTGGGGGGGGAGGGAAAAAATAACAGAATGAATCAAACACCATTACCCTATGTAAATGTATGATTACACAAATGGTATGCCTCTACTTCATGTACAAACAGAAACAACATGTATCCCATTTGTTTACAATAAAAATAAATTTAAAAAAAAAAAGTGTCCTCGATATTGGATTGACATCGGGGACAAGGACTGAACTTTCAGCAACAGTTTTTTGTTTTGTTTTTGTTTCTTGGTGGGTACTGAGGATTGAACCCAGGAACTTCTGCATGCTAGGGAAGCACTCTACCACTGAGATACAGCCTTTCCGGGTCACCTTCTTTCTAGTTTTCCCTTATTTTTATTTTCTTCCACTTTACGGAATTAATTCCTCTTGTATATTTGTACACATGGTTTTCTCTTTCTCTCTCTCTCTCTCTTTTTTTTTTTTTTTTCTTTTGATACTGGGGATTGAACCTAGGAATGCTTTACTGCTGAGCTACATCCCCAGTTCTTTTTTTCTTTTTTCTTTTTTTTTTTTTTTGGTGTTTTTTGATACGGGAATTGAACCCACATGTGCTTAATCAGCAAACCACATCCCCAGCCAGCTTTATTTTTTATTTTGAGACAGAGTCTCGCTAAGTTGCTTAGGGCCTTGCTAAATTGCTGAGGTCAGCTTTTAACTTGGGATTCTCCTGCCTCGGCCTCCTGAGTCATTGGGATTACAGGCACATGCGACCACCTGGGCTCCTATAGCTCTTTATACTTACCCCAGGACAGTACTTTGTTGACTTGTACTCTTGTCATTGCCTTGGGTGTCTCTCCTAGACCATAAATTCCTTGATGTCCTGAAACACCAATATCTCCCATCTCTTGGATCCAAGTCTATTATAAGAATCAGCTAGTACATCAAAGCACTTGTCATCACCTTCCAGGAATTCCACAAAATCTGAGGAGGTGCCTAAGTGCTGGAAAATGCAGCACAGTGTGTTCTGTGTCTGAATGGAACACTAAATACACTTATCTCCTCTGTATTACAAACACCATGAAAGCTTCTGCAAATTATAAATGAATCCCAACAAATATATCTACCCATGAACTTCATTTGTATTCTTGAGGGGGAGAACATATCATCACCCAATCCATTTAGTGTACTCTCTTAAGAAAACTCAAGTCCTCACCAGGCACAGTGGCACATACCTGTAATCCCAGCAACTCTGGAGGCTGAGGCAGGAGGATTGCAAGTTTGAGACTGGCCTCCTCAGTTTAGTGAGGCTGTAAGCAATTTAGTGAGACCCTATCTTAAAATAAAAAATAAAAGTGCTGGGGATGTGGCTCAGTGGTTAAACACCCCTGGTTTCAATCCCTGGTGCCAAATATACATATATATAATATATAAAACACAAGAGAAAACCAACATCCCTCATGAGAGGAATGCTCCAAATCCAAATAAAGGAAGGTTTCACAGTAGAAGAACTAGGGACAAACAATTTGAAAGGGGCTTTAAAATGTATTTTACTGGGCACAGAGGCCCATGCCCATAATCCCAGCGGCTCAGGAAGCTGAGGCAGGAGAATCGCAAGTTCAAAGCCAGCCTCGGCAACTTAGTGAGGCCCTAAGCAACTGAACAAGATCCAGCAAGGGCTGGGGATGTGGCTCAGGGGTTGAGCCACAAAATACAAAATACAGTACAAAAATAATACAAAATACAGTACAAAATACAAAAATACGGTACAAAAATAATAATGTTGGTCTCAAATGTGTAAAGATCTAAAGAAAAAAGAGAATCCATAAGCAAGAACAAGACATTGTAGAAAATGAAATCTATACTTTTGAAAATGAGCTGATCAAAATACTAGAAATGAAAATGCTATCACCATGATTCTCAGGTAACTTATTGAATATTTACTTGAGCGCATTTTATAATGAATAGAGGATGTTAGGGCCTGGCACAAAGTACAGTTTATAAAACCCTGCATCTTCAGTTTGGTTTTCTGTTTGTTTGGTGGTACTGGGGATTGAACCCAGGGCCTCACACATGCCACGCAAGCACTCTACCACGGAGCTATACCACCAGCCCCATGTTCAGCTTTAAAGAGTCTTTTTTTGTGGGGTACCGGGGCTTGAACTCAGGGATGCTCGACCACTGAGCCACATTCCCCAGCCCTATTTTGTATTTTATTAGAGACAGGGTCTCACTGAATTGCTTAGCACCTTGCTTTTGCTGAGGCTGGCTTGGAACTCGGGATCCTCCTGTCTCAGCCTCCCGAGCCACTGGGATTACAGGTGTGTGCCACCACACCTGGCAGCTTTAGGGAATCTTTAACAGAGTCCTCCAAGATGGATCCCTCACTAGAGTTCTTTCCTGTGTAGTCATTAAAATATTTTTAGATCATTAGTCGGGCCCAGTGACTTATGCCTATAATTCCAGTTACTTGGGAGTCTGAGGGAGGAGGATCACTTGAGCTCAGAAGTTCCAGGCCAATCCAGGCAATATAGCGAGATCCTCTCTTTAAAAAAAAAAAAGCAAAGAGAGGCTACTCTGTGGCAGGCTTGGAGTGGAAGAAATGAAAATAAAAATGAAGGACAATCTCTGCTCCTGAAGAATTTATATGGTAAGAGAGTGACTTCCTGAGAGAATTAGCATAATTATAAAAACTGTAATCATAACAGCTACCTTGTACCCAGCTCAGGGCAAACTACTCACCTAATTGCATTTTCTAATCTTCCTAAAAAACCCTATAAGATTAGTAATATCATTCCCATTTTATGAAGGAGAAGGAGGTACTCAGAAAATTACAGTAACTTTCCTGGATTAAACAGGTAATAAAATTTAGAGTCAGGAATTCAACCCAAGTCTTCTGAACCCAACTCCCCCACCTTTTTCTGTGTAATACTTGACTGTGTTTGTACACAAGACTTCCAGAACACATAGGAAAGAGATTCTGACCTTGGAAGTCTCCATCTTCCTCTTAATGAACATTTTTTGCTCAGACCATAAAACAATCACTGCTCAGAGCACAGTGTTTTGACTGAACAGTTATGATTCCAACTTGTCAAGAGCTTCTATTTGGGGCTGGGGAGATAGCTCAGTCAGTAGAGTGCTTGCCTTGCAAGCACAAGGCCCTGGGTTCGATCCCCAGCACTACAAAAAAAAAAAAAAAAAGCTTCTATTTTCAATAGAGGGAAAGTGAGGAAAAGTTATATCATATATTGGGTATGGTATATACTCCTGTAATCCCAGCTACTCACTAGGCTGAGGCAGGAGGATCAGAAGTTCAAGGACAGCCTGAGCAATTTAGGAAGACCTTGTTTCAAACTAAAATAAAAAGGGCTTGGGACATAGCTCAGTAGTAAAGTACTTGCTTAGCATATATGAGGCCCTGGGTTCCATCCCCAGTACCACAAACGAACTAGATCATGGAAATATTATAATATTCATACACATTAACACATGTATATTTTTAAATGAGTTGCTAAAAAGAACAAGACCTCAACAAGACAAAGAAAGTATGGCCCCTTCCTTCTTTTCTAATTAGAACTATTCTCAGTTTCATCTTGAGTCAAAATTAGATTTTTACAAGAGATGCTTGGAGACATCTAGGCCTAGAACAACAAAAGGATCAGAGAAAAAAAGGAAAGTTGAAGGAGTTGACTCAAAGGGTTGAAAAACCCAATGCATACATTCTCATTAAGAATGGCAATTTTTCACTTGGAATGGACCTACCTTTTGACACTCCTCAGCCTATACCCAAAGGACTTAAAATCAGTATACTACAGAGATACAGCCACATCAATGTTCATAGCTGCTCAATTCACAATAACCAGACTGTGGAACCAACCTAGATGCCCTTCAATTGATGAATGGATAAAGAAACTGTGGTATATATATACAATGAAATATTACTCAGCCATAAAGAATAATAAAATTATGGCATTTGCAGGCAAATGGATGAAATTGGAGAATATCATGTTAAGTGAGATAAGCCAATCTCAAAAATCCAAAAGATGAATGATCTCACTGATAAGCGGATGATGACACAATATGGGGGGTGGGAGGGGGCAAGAATGGAGGAAGGAGGGACTGTGTAGAGGGAAAAGAGAGGTGGGAGGGGTGGGGGGAAGGAAAAAATGGAATGAATCAAACATCATTACTTTATGTAAATGTATGTATATGCAAATGGTATGCCTTGACTCCATGTACAAACAGAAACAACATGTATCCCATTTGTTTAAAATAAAAATAAATTAAAAAAAAAAAAAAGAATGGCAGTTTTTCAATCCTAACTACTTAGGAGTCTAAGGCAGGAGGATCACATATTTGAGGCTAGCCTCAGTAAATCAGTGAGACCCTATCTCAAAAATCAAAAATCAAAAAGGGCCGGAGATGACCCTGGATTCTAGTCCCCAGTACAGGACCAGGGGGAGAGGCAGGGAGCAGTTTTTCAATTCTGGCACTTTTATTTACCAAGTATTTAAGAGGCATTATCAACCTTGAACCTCACATGTCACTTCCCTTACCTTTCTAATGGGGTTAAAAATGCTTGAGTTACAGGCCTTTGTAGGAACTAAATAAGATAATTTATGTGACAGTCTCAGTGCCTGGCACATCCCAAGGTGTCAACAAATGTCAGATACACACATGTATATATTATTCCATCTAAAGCTGAGAAAATTGAGGGAAATGTAATTATAACCTTCTAGAATAAGAAGGGCTTTAGTAGAAAAGATGATAACTGTTTTCCATGTTCACAGAGGAGATAACCCAAAAATGGATTTAAACTAATAAGATAGCAGTGCTGGAGGTTAGAATACATTTGAAAGAGCTGGAAGAGGGGCAGGTCTTTAAAAGAAAAGAGATTGTTATCTCTTTGGACACCTTTTAGACAGGGCCTTGGTGAGGCAGGGGGTAAGTCCTTCCAGTACTATGATGATAGGATTCTGTGAATACGTAAGTTGATATTTGCCAATAAAAACTTCCTCCTGTGTGGCCCTTTTTATCCAATAATGATTTCCTGCTCTACTTTGGCTGCCAAATGTATCCAAAATGTAATCAGTGTGTAGATTCATAAGTCAAATTGCAAGCTTTAGAAATGACTGCTACCACCGGATCATGTGTAGTAGTTTTAGAGTCAGCCAATGTTTAAGCTATCCTAGGTTTTAAACCCAGCTCCAATTTATTCTAACCTTTTCCCTTGCAAAAACTCAGATATGGGTAACGAGGATTCCTCTTTCTTCTTTTCTATTTAGAACTATTCCCAATTACATCTTGAGCCAAGATTAAATTTTATAATCCTGAGATTCCAGGATCTCAACCAAATTTCTTCTAGCCTATGGCCTAACTTTAACACCTTTGTTTTTGTTCTTCTGGGATCAGGACCTTGTACATGGTAGGCAAATATTCCACCATAAAGCACCATCCCAGCCCTAACTATTTTGTGGGTTTTCTTTTCTTTTCTTTTGAGATAGGGTCTGGCTAAATTGCCCAGGGTGGCCCTGAACTTAGGATCCTCCTGCCTCAACGCCCCGCAACAACCCCCACCCTAGTAGCTGGGATTGCAGGCATGCGCACTAGGCCTTAACACCTTGTCAACCTGGAAAAACTACTTACCTCTTTGAACCCCACATCCAAAACATCATGAAAACTGAAATAGAGACCAGCTTGACCCGGCAGAGTCTAACCACACGAGGCAGGGGAGCATCCAGCCTCAGGTCCAGGGGGAATGGGACGTCCTGGTGCTAGGTTCTCTTTGTAACTAATTTGCCAGTGACCTAAGCCTTCCCGCTTTAAATTCCCACATCCATAAACCTAGTGTAGCTTCCCCACCTGCCTTTCTCATTGCCTGCTTTTGCTTTAATCCTAATCCTAACTTCTGGGTCTGTAGTGGCAATTGGAACACCCCCACTCCCAGTCTGGATGGTTCCCTAACATTCCTAGCCCTGGAGCCTCCCATGGCCATGAGGAAGATGCCAAGCCAGCATTTCCCATAGGTTTTCTGCACCCCGCCAATGTGGGGACATGCTCTTCAGACTGAATGCAGGTTCCCAGCTTGAGGATGGGGGCGCTGGGACATCCTGCAAGAATAAAAGGGGGGAAATGACATGCTTTAACTCTGGGAAATCCAGCATTTCCCTAACCAGACGGGAAGACTATTCTTTGATCACAATGTCCATGTTTCTCATATTAATCTCAAATCTAAATAGTTGGTTCAGGATTCATACCAGGCCTGGACCTCGGTTCTAACGCAAACCATCTCTGTGACTTTGGCTACATTGTTCAGGTGCCTTGGCCACAGATTCCACAGCAGGAAATCAGTGCTCCAGTGCGTTAATATTAGTAGTACCCTGGGTTGCTGTGAGAATAAGATACATGGCCACCAAGTGGCAAATGCTCATTTAAAAGCCCAATTTTAACTCATTTGTCTCCATTTCCATTATAACTCTTCTGCATAGAGTTCCACCCGCTCTGGATTACTGTACCCAATTCCAGACAACCTCCTGGCTTTAGGTCCCTTTCCTGCTCCAGTGATTCCTGCATACTGTTGCCAAAAAATGATTCCAAAATGCTGCTTTCATCAGATCCCTGGGTTCTTAAGTCTTAAAAAAAAAAATTAAATTAAATCCAAACTCCTCTGCCCACTTTAGAAAGTTCTCCACACCATGGCAGTTTCCTCCTCCCTGCCTGACCACCAAACCCCTGGGAAGAGTCTCCCTCTCTGCCCCATCTCCCAGCATAAGCACACTGTCCCTTGTACTCATTAGTCCTGCGAAAAACACACTCCCATAAATATACCTCATTGGTGCTTTCCTGATCTCTGCTGATCCATAATGACCACTCCCCTATTTCAATGTCCTGTGGTCTATTCCACACAGGTTAGCCTTTAATTATATGCTGTCTTCCTTACTTCACTAATTGATTCCTGTATTCAAGTTTCATCTTTTTTTTTTTTTTTTTTTTCTGATACCGGGGATTGAACTCAGGGGCACTCGACCACTGAGCCACGTTCCCAGCCCTATTTTATTTAAGAGACAGGGTCTCACTGAGTTGCTTAGTGTCTCGTTGCTGAGACTGGATTTGACCTCTCGATCCTCCTGTCTCAGCCTCGCAAGCTGCTGGATTACAGGCCTACACCACCACACCCAGCCCAAGTTTCATCTTTTCAAACAAGTTGTAAACAACTTGAGGGCAGGGACCACATCGTACACTTTTCTTCTTAATGACTGTAGACGTGCACATGAGGTAGGCACTTAACTCATCCCTGCCAATTAACTGAAAGTTAGTCTAACCAGACTTCTAAGGAGAGATCACAAGACTTACACATGATCCATACTACACCTGAAAGATCTGCAGGTAACCTGCCTTTGTTACTTGTATATTTCAGTTAAACCTATTTTACCTGTTGTCTAAATTTTCCCAAGTTCTTTTTTTTAAATTTTTTCTTTCTTTTTTTGGTGCCAGGGATTGAACCCAGGGACACTTAACCATTAAGCCACACCCCCAGTCCTTTTTTTTATTCATTTATTTTTATTATGAGGCAGGGTCTCATTAAGTTGCTTAGGGCCTCACTAAGTTGCAGAGGCTGGCTTTGAATTGCCATCCTCCTGCCTCAGCCTCCCAAGCCACTGGGATTATAGGTGTACACCACAGTGCTCGGCATCTTCCCAAACTTTAACCAATACTCAGCGAATAGATTTGGGGGTTGAAACATTGCTGTTCCAAAATCTATAGTAATGAGAGTTAAGGAAGGAGCCCAATTCAGCTCCTCCCAGTTCCCTTTGGGAACTGCTCTTCTGTCTTGGGAAGCTTATGCAAATGATGCAAAATCTTGGTAGGAGTTTTAATTACTCTCTAGTGAAAACCCAGACTGCTTGTTACCATCTGTTTCTTCAAGGAGAACCAACCACCACATAGTAATCTTCTATAAATTTATAATCCCAGTGGTAAAGTACTTTAGGATCTTTGGATGAAAGGAAACCTATAGGTTCAAGACACTATTATTATTGTCATAAATAATAGTTCTTTGTATTTTATCAAAGGAGCTCAGAGTGGTTTACAAACATTAACTAATTAATCTGGTAAGAAAAACACCCTGTGAAGTAGGTAGAAGAGAGATATTATTACCCCCATTATGCAGCTAGGGAGACTGAGACACACATGAATTCATTGACTTACCCAAAGTCATATGTCAGGGTCAGAAATAGAACTCAGGTCTCCTGACGCCCACTTTGAACAGACCACACTCCTTGTGATGTGTTTAAAAAAAAAAAAAAGTTGATTTATGATATATAAAAATATACCTTGGGAAAGTCAGTGACACCTAACCTTTCAATAACTGTCATGTAATAAAATAGCAGACATGGGGAAAACAACATCTTAAAAGGAAAGATGTGTGGGTAGAACAGTTCAATAAATACAAAGCTTTCATCAAAACTTTCCAGCAGGAACTAGGGACTCTTTAAGGAATTTGATATTGAATCATTGCTGTTCTAATGGTTTAAAACAAAGAAGTGTAATCCACCAAGTTTTAAACAGAAACTAGTCTAACAAGTTCTATACTTTATTTTTGAACTCTGTTTCCTTATTTTTCCATGATCTCAAGAACATTTTAAACGTTTATCCATGTGATGCAAATGTCACCTGGAAGATATAAATATTACTCTTCAGATACTTTGCGTTCTTCCTGATTCAAAGTCATAGTTTAATATTAATGTAATTCAAAAAAATTGACAAGGAACTGTGTCTCCAAGGAAACAGGTGGAGGAGGGGGAGAGAGATAGGAGCCTGTGACTTGATTAATAATTAGACACTCTGCCATTTTGTCACCGTCCACATCATCCATGAATATGCCAACAGATAAAGGGCCCATTAGTGTCCAGAGCAGGACCCAGGTGACTTTAGGTAGATTTTAATTTCAGAAGCTTGATGTCATCAATCCCTGTACCCCTTTGGTAATTTTTATTTCACAATCATCCTACATTTAATTGTAATTTCTTGGTATTTGCCTTCATAAAATTTGTATAAATTGGTACAATTCTAAATAAAAAATTACCATCAGAAATTGAGATCCCTTTAAATGCTCTGATATACCATTAGACAACTTTTAGAAGTTGAGACATCATGCAAGAGAATTTTCTAGCAACATTATTCAGCTTCAAGAAGAAAATTTCAGTCATGTGTTTCTGACTTACTCATTGTCCATATTTAGACCTTTCTCTGTACCTGTCATAATGCCTGTGTACTCAGGAAGAAATATTATAATGAAACAAGATGACAGTCAATCTGATTGAGGAACTCTGCTAAGTCTGCATCCTGAAAACAGATTCAAGACAAGTTTAGGGGCTGGGGTTGTAGCTCAGTGGTAGAGCGCTTGCCTAGCACGTGAGGCACTAGGTTCGATCCTCAGCACCACATAAAAATAAATAAATAAAATAAAGGTATTGTGTCCATCTACAACTAAAAAATATTTTTTTTTTTTTTAAAAAAAGACAAGTGTAACCCTTTCACTCACCTATCAGAGAACCTGGGCAATTTACCTTACTCTGTTGTGCTGTTTCCATTTTTAAAAAGGAATCAAACCTATATTGATGCCAGTGAAAAAAATATTAGGCATTTGTGGGGCTCACTTATATTAAGTGCCCGAGAGCCTTGACAAGATGAAGGCCTCATAGAGCAACAAAACAAAACAAAAATAAGGGCAGAAAGTCCAGATGATTAGTACCAATAGATACCTCTCCTTCAGATACCTGACAGTAGTCCTGATAGCCTACCTTCTCCAGTCCGTACTGGGAAAGCAAATTCTTTCAGGACAGTCTTCAGTGTACCCAAATACATTTAAATCTATAAAGGAATAGTGATAGAATCTACTTCTTTTAGCAGAATCAAATTTAAAGAAATGACAACATAGCCAGGTATAATGGAGCACACCTGTAATCCCAGCAACTCAGGAGGTTGAGGCAGGAGGATCCTAAATTCAAGGCCTGCCTCGACAATTCAGGGAGCCCCTCAGCAACTTAGCAGTACCCTGTCTCAAAATAAAAACTAAAAAAGACTGGTGAATTACCCCTCACTTCAATTCCCAGTACAGAAAAGAAAAAATTCTACTTTGAAAATTACATTTTTGTTACTCTGGGCTTATCTGGGCTACTCTTTACTGATTAAAAAAGAAAAAAAAAATTAAAAAGGTAATCTATCAGAATTTAAGCATTTCTTCAAACCAAGCAACCTGTTGAACAACTTGTTAATGTGCCTATCAATCATCTGCCGATAAGAAGAGTTTGCATTCATAATAGCTAGTTGCTAAAATAAATACAAGTTACTATAACTAATTCAATCAACAATGGACCCTCAGAGGTCAGCAAAGAAATAATCAAACAATAAGTATGAATAGGTTGTAATTTTTCTGATTAGCAAATGTTCTCCTTGTCATATGATGTTAAGAGCTGCTTAAAGCGCTCAGGTAAATTTAGAATGTATGTATTTACGTAGGAAGGGTCTGTGTGTACACTCCCAATCAGAAACCCATGAGCCCATAAGTTTTGCAAACATCAAGTTTTGCTTTCAGAAAATCTTTCTCTATATAGCATTTACTTTTAACAGACTTAGGTAATATATTCCTAGAAGCCAACAGAGACCAAATATAATCCCTATTCTACTTTTTAAATATATTCATACTAGACCACTCCAAAATTGTTTGATAAATTAATTGGTATGCTAAAACTTGATAAGTTCATGTTTTCCCAATTAGAATGACATTATTTACCATAGAAGGGAAGAAAGATACTTGGATCCTGAGCTGGCATTCATTCAGGTCCCTCAAATAACCAGTCAACTGAAGAGCTGACAGGTATCAGCAGAAACCTAATCATATATTACACTTAACACAAAACATTTACAGTCTGACCAAAATGCAAGATCTAGGTTTCTACTGTACCCGATGCCTCATCTCCTCCTCTACCTTCTCTTGCTTATCCCTGAGGATGACAGCAGTTGTAAATAGAGCCCAGGACAAAATTGAGCAGTTAGGGTAAAAATTTGGGTGGGGGAGGAACCACTTTTTTGCTTAACAAAAGTAAAAAAAATTAGGTAGGCACATAGGAACATGAACTAAAAGTATCCGTGATGATTCAGGTGAGAATAATGTCTTCCGTTAGCCTCAACTCCATTGCTGTTCCAAATCCTAAGGTTTTTAAACAGCTGGTTAATTTGGCCTTTTCTTAGCCATCATTTTGAGAACTGAATAAATGAATGAATGGCATAAAGAGCCAGGCACCATGGGACACAACTGTAACCCCAGAGGTTCAGGAGGCTGAGGCAGGAGGATTGTGAATTCGAAGCCAGCCTCAGCAACTTAGTGAGGCCCTAAGCAACTTATTAAGGTGCTGTTTCAAAATAAAAAGGGCTAGGGTTGTGGTTCAGCAGGAGAGTGCCCCCCAGTACAAAAAACAAAAAATAAATGTCATGAATAAATCAGATAAATGGCACCTATGGATTTTATGCATTGGTGCTTGAGGCAGTGGTGCAAGTTCTTGCAGAGAAATTCAGACGGACAGAGAATATTATCTTTTTCTTTTTCCTACATCATCAGCTCATTTCAAGCATTTAAGGATGTTCAAGATTAGGTCTCAAAAACACAAGGAACTGAACAATTTGCCACGTGGCATTTATAAAGGAAGCAACTGACACAAAATGACTGTTAAATGCCTAACTATGAAAGCATAAATGTCATTAGACAGTCAGTTTCTTCTCTGGAAACTAGATTTTAATAGGTTTTTGATTGTCACCTTTCTTCTTGTTTCTTTATTACTCACTCCTTGGAGGGATTCACTTTCAAAAGGATTTGCTTAAACTTCCCCCTCAAAATCCAATTTGCAAATACACCTGCAATTGAATTTTCAATATGTACAGTCACGGGTACTATCTTTTGCATGCAAAAGAGTCCAAGCTCACAAGTTCGCCCATGGCAACCCAGCCACACTGTCGAGTCCAGGTGACTCATCCTGGCAGCAGGGAAAGGAGTGGAAGAATCGAGGCTATTATTTAGCTCCCAGGGCTGAAAGTCCACTTGGAGTGAATTCTGAATTATAAACATATCCTCCTACGATTTAAGTGTTGGGCCTGCACTCTCAATAAGTAGATTGAATTTAGATCTTGATTTTATTGGAGAAAATCTGTCCAGAAAATATTCTCCTGATACTTAGAAAAAAATTATGGTTAGCAATGACTATGGATTTTTTGATCAATTTTTGAATTCTTTTCTGTATCACATCAAACTCCGATTATACATATCCAGACACAGTATTTCTTCAGTAGACATTCTTTTTGAATGTGTAGTATGTGTCTTGCTTGCATCAGGAGCAGAAAGCAATTAAAAGGAAGCACTGATTTCAGTGAAGAAAGCTGAATTATAAAATATCTATTAATAACTAAATCTGTGTAGCACAGATTCAACCTAGTTGCTCGAAATGAAAAGCTATGTAAAACAATTTAGGATTCCATTGCATTTTCTTGGGGAAAAAAGGACCATTTTAACATTTTTATTTGAAGTGAAGTATATACTTGGTATTTCATTTAACTGAAATACAGTAATGTTAAGGATTGGATGTCATCAGAATGAAATTTGTTATCAGCTATGCAAAGTTGACTTATTCTCAATCTAATGATCAGTATAAGATAATTTACAAGAGGGGATTATAAAAGTATAATAATATCTCCGTATCATTGAAATTTCCTATATCATTGAAATTTCCTCTTGATTCGGGGGTTCTTTATTAAAAGGTGAAAATATATTTTGTCCCCTTGCTAATGGGTAAAATAACCTCCTGCTTATTTTCTTCCAAACCATACTGCCTACTAGATTGTAATTGCACTATTTCTGTGTTTAGAATAATTTTTTTCTTTCTCACACACTAATTAATTCCTTCTTCCTTTCTCCACACCTTTCCTATCCTGATGCTAACTGATGCACCTTCAATCTGTTTCTTAATTTTTTAGTTCTACCGAGTTCACCCCGAGACATCTTAAAATCTACAACCACATAGTTGGAATTTTGTATCACAGCAATAAAACATCTTTGGCCCATAGTACCCAACAACAGCCTTAAGATCACAGGTGAAATTGGGAGAGGGAGATAAAGGCAGTGTCATAATTGTCACATCATCCCAAAAAGAAATACTTACATCTTTAAAGAAACACAAAAAAAGTTTTTCAGGCGTGGTAGCACACCCCTGTAATCCCAGCAATTTGGGAGGCCAAGGCAGAAGGATGGCAAGTCCAAGGCCAGCCTCCACAATTTAGTGAGATCCTGTCTCAAGATAAAAAAATTTAAAAAATAAATAAAACTGGGGATATAACTCAGTAGTAAAGCACCACTGAGTTAAATCTGCAGTGCCAAAAAAATTTTTAAAAATTAAAGACAGTGATTCAAAACAGAATAGCAAAGAAAAATCTGATTTTTCATTTTAGTTCTAGGTGACTTTTTTTAAGAGGAGACACATCCCTCTTCTGTGTCTCGCGTAAGCATTTCTATTTTAACTAATTTTTTATTTCAGTGGTACAAATTTGGGGGGCACAGCATCATAACTTGACACATGTATGCACCACATAAAGGTCAAATCAAGGTGAATAATATTTTTCTCTCCTCTTAATTTAAAATCTTTATTAACATGTAGTAATTGAATGAATGTATTCAGTGCAATGTGATATTTCATTGCCTATCTACAATATGTACTGATCAAATCAGCTCACATGAGATTTCTTTTCCTAAAAAATTTAAAAGGTTTTCTTTTCTTTTCTTTTTTGGTATTGGGGATTGAACCCAGAGCTTCCTACATGCTAGGCTAGGCAAGCACTCTATGCTGAACTATATCCCCAGCCTTTTTTTTTTTTTTAGAGAGAGAGTCTCACTGAGTTGCCCAGGCTGGCCTCAAACTTCCCATCCTCCTGCCTCAGACTCCCAACTAGCTGAGATTAGAGGTGTGTGCCACTGTGCCCAGTTCTGTTTCTTGATTATATTCTTGACAGTCACTTCTTGGTAACATCTGATTCTGGTCCAGATATTCCCAGAAACTGATAACCGTTTTACTAGCAGTACTCTAATTAACACTCAAGCTTAAAAATTCTAAATACAAGTGAATATGAATGTTTCTGATTAGCTTATTTAATTTGCAGTTATATCATAAGCTATAAAAAAAAAATGGACCATTGGAGATGGCTATTGGTGGGGGTAGAAATATTTCAGCAATCTTCCTACATTCCTCTGGAGTCGGCCTCTATTGTTACACTATCATTCGCCTAGATTGAGAGCCCTTTGAGGGCAGGACTGTGGTTAGCATCAGATCAACCTCCCAGTAGATGATTGCAAATGTCTGGGGAGTCCAGGAGCCCCTGTGTTCTTCCCCACATTCCTGCTTCCCTCCTGTGCTCTCTCTATTCCACATGATCCCCTTACGATCTCCTGTAGGCAGAGCCCCAGACCTGTCCCCCTGTAACCTTCTGACTGAGCATTGCTAATCTTGATGGCATTGCTTGTCCTTTGGATATCTAAGTCTTAAAATCGTGCACACCCCGCTAAGTGACCACTAAGATTCCTAACAATTCCAGGATTGTAAGATAATTCAGGTGTGTTTATTTTCATGGAAATTCCTGCTTTTGATACAAACTAACTAGCAAATCCTAGGCCTCTAGAACCAATCTGTGAGCTAATCATGAAAGGCATTAAGACAAAGGTAGGCTGTAGATATAAGATCAAAACTGCATAGATAACACAAAAGGGCGGAGTCACACCAAGCCTACGACCCTACCCCCACCTCCCAATCTCCACCACAGCTCCATGGATCCTTCTCTGCCCCTTTGCTTACTGTCTGAAGGATTTACACCACGAGTTCTGACTACCTGTCTGGGTTTCAGAATCACCAAGAATGCTTGTTAAAATTCAAATTCCTAAATCTCCTCCCAGATGCCTTGGATCCCCACACACCCCAAACTCCAAGTCAGTGAGGATGGGGCGATGGCAGGAGTGTCCATGTTTACCTAGTGGCCCTGATAATGACACCCTGCCAGCTTTCAGAACCAGGAACCTAGGGCAAGATTCATTTAAGAAGCCAAGACTTTTCCTCCGAGGATCTTACAACCTGCCAGTAAGCAGGTTTTAGGCTACTTAGGAGTTTTAACTGTTTGATTTGGGGGTTTTTTCTTTGGTTGGTTAATTGGTTCCGGTTTTTTTGTTTGTTTTTTGTTTGTTTTGTTTTGTTTTGCATTTTGAGTATTGAGGATTGAACCCAGGAGCACTCTACCACTGAGCTATATCCCCAGACTTTTTAAATTTATTTTTATTTCAAGACAAGCTTTCACTAAGTTGCTGAGGGTGTCACTTAATTGCTGAGGCTGGGATTCTCTTGCCTCAGCCTCCAGAGCCACTGGGATTACAGGCATGTGCCACTGCACCCACCCATGCAGTTCTAACTCTTGGCTACTAAATTAAAGTGGTTTTTTGGTAGGGTGATCAGAAGCAAGTATGAGAAGGGAGAGAGTTGAAGTCAGCTGGGAAAATCTAAATTTTAAAGAATAAATAATATGGCTCTCCCCCCAGTTCCCTGCTTCCTGGCTGCCAAGGGATGAACAGCTTTCCTTTCCTTCTGCCATGATGTTCTGCCTCACCTCAGACCAGAGCAATGGAGTTAGCTGACCTTGGACTGAACCTCTGCAACCATGAACCCAAAATAAATTTCCTCTTTGAAGAAGTAGGAAGAGGAGGAGAAGGAGAAGAGAGAAGAGGAGGAGGAGGAAGAAGAAAAAAGAGAATATGCAATATACCTTGGTGAGACAAAGAGGCCTATGCAGGCTGGAGAAACAGCACCATCAAAACATAAGCACCAGAAAAGAGGTTTAATCTGATCAAGTAGAGAGGATAACAAGACAAGGCTTAGGAACACAGAAGCACTTACAGCACAACCATTAAATCAAACCTGACAAAATCCAAAGGCACATTTGATGAGCACCCATCCGCCAAGTTCTCTTCAAGGTGCTGAGGCACAAAGCTCCCCACGACAGTCCCTGCCCCAAAGGTACACCACTCAGTGAAAACCCCTGATACCAGCCATAAGCAATTAAAATTTGTCAGGTCAACAGTCAATCTCGTTTTACAGAAGAACGGGACAAATGATACATTTAGGAATTTTCTATTTAAGTTCCAGGATTTTGGAAAAAATAAAAACACACTTTGACAAGTGAGAAGTGTAGTTTTCCAATAGCATTTCTGTTGGTTAAAGGAGTAAGTGAAGTGGGGCTTCTGACACTCCCAATTCAGGTCTTCCTACCTTTCTCCCATATTTTCATTCTAGCTTCCTGGTTTCCCTGACTCTGACCCTTCCTGCAAGTTTTACAAACTAATTCAAGATTAACTGGCCTTGTTGCAAAATGTTCCCGGACTCCCTAGTACAGGGATACATGACAAAGAAGAGCTGGGCGCCATGGTGCACACCTGCAATCCCAGTAACTTGGGAGGCTGAGGATAGAGGCAGGAAGGTAGCATATTTGAGGCTGGCCTGGGTTTAGAAAGATCCTGTCTCAAAATCGAAAGTAAAAAACGCTAGGGATTTAGTTGCATGGTAAAGCACCCCTAAATTCTATCCCAAGTACCACAAAAAAATTAAAAATTAATAAATAAAAAGAATCAAACTACATATATTTGCCAAAGATCCCCAAAGATCTAGCTTCAATATCCCTTGCCAATATAATCTCCATATTCTTTCATTCATTCAGTTACTTGAGAGATATTCAAACTGGGTGTGGTGGTGCATTCCTGTAATTCCAGGGAGACTGGGAGGCTGAAGCAGGAGGCTCTCAAGTTTAAGGCCAGCATCCACAACTCAGTGAGGTCCTAAGTAACTTAGTGAGACCCTGTCTCAAAATAAAAAACTGAAAAGGGCTGGGGGTGTGGCTCAGTAATTAAGGATCCCTGGGTTCAGTCCCTGGTATGGAGGGGTGAAGGAGGAAAAGGATGGACAACAAAGATTTATTAGACTCTTACAACATATTAAACCTTAAGGACATAGAGAAAATAAAGCACGGTTTTGTCCTCAAAACAGTAAAACATGGAAAAACATGTAAGGAATATAATCATTAAAAGGAAATAGTCACTTAAGGATCATATACCCCATTAAAGAGTCAAGTGTTGTGGGGTGCGGTGGAGCCAGGATATCTGAGGAGTCTTTGAGAAAATCAATTTTAGAGCTGAAACCAAAGAATGAGTTGGAGTTTTCCGGTAGATGAGAAAAGAGAAGGAAAAATATCATGTGTGAGGGAACACGGAGGGTCCTGCCAATCGTAGCCTGTATTGTGGCACATACCACAGAAGGAGCCAGATGTGATGGCACATGCTTGTAATCCAAGCGGCTGGGAGACTGAGGCAGGAGGACCACAAGTTCAAGGCCAGCTTCAGCTATTTAGTGAGGCCCTAAGAAACTTAATGAGACCCTGTCTCTAAATAAAATATTAAAAAGGGCTGGGGATGTGACTCAGTGGTTAAGTGCCCCTGGGCTCAATCCCCGGTACCAAAAAAAAAAAAAAAGAGAGAGAGAGAGAGAGAGAAAAGAGAAAATACAAAGGGATGGGACTGGGCAGTTGACAGGAGACACAGGAAACCATTTCAAGGTATAGAATTTTCCATGTCAGTATTCAAAAAGTTTCAGAGTTTGGATTTTCAAATCAGGGATGCCCAATCTGTATTGGTGATTAGGAGACACTGAAGACTCTTGCGCATGGGGAGGAACATACAGATGCAGGAAGGTCTGGGGACCAAGTCAGCAGGAGGATGAGACAGAGGCAAGTTAGAGGGAGAACAAGGGGCAATCGTTCAAGCAAAACCTACTCACACTAAACTCCCTCATGTTCCTCATTTAAAAGCCACAATTTCCTATTGTGTGGTTTTGCTCATGTTCTTATATCCAGGAATGTTCCCACCCACCCCAACCTCCACCCATTCCACACATGCAAATTTAGCCCAAATGAAACCTATCCTACAGGTTTTCCCTAAAACCCCCAAGGGAAAAGTCTCTTCCTACTCTAATCCCTGTAACATTGTGTTAGCTTCTCTCCTAAGGCACATGGCATTGTCTCCATGGCAGTATATATATTTTTTTCTATTTCCTTTTTTTTTGGGTGAGGGGAGGGACAGGACACTTCTTGATGCATGTACCCACTACCATAAACTCACAGAGAAGGGAGCAGGTCTGGGGTCAATCTCACACCCATGACTTAAGAAAAGATTTATGCTAGTTACCGCAGTGAGTGTCTATTTCCTCATCTATAAAATGGAATGAGTAAGACTTATAAGACCTATTTGCAAGGTGGGATTTTTCTTTTTTGGTAGCGGGGATTGAACCCAGGGGTGTTTAACCACTGAGTCACATCCCCAGTCCTTTTTAATATTTTATTTAGAGACAGGGTCTTACTACGTTTATTAGGGCCTCACTTTTGCTGAGGCTGACTTTGAACTCACAATCCTCCTGCCTCAGTCTCCTGAGTCAGTGGGATTACAGGCATATACCACCACGCTCTGCTGCAAGGTGTTTTTGAGGGACAGTTAAAAGGATAAATATAAGGCACCTAGCATAGAAGCTGATAAAAAGAGCTCAGAAGCATACACAGGAGGTGTTCCACAAATGGTAGCTATTAATATTACTACTGAATTTGTTTCCTCTGATATGATATCCATAACTGATCTACCTTTGACTCTGCAAATCCCTCTATGTGGTGCGTGTTCAAAGCCAGAATTAAGTATATATTTGATGAAAAAATAGTGACAGCTAACATTATTGAGGCTTTCCTCAGTGCCACGTGCTGTTCTAAGGGTGTTCTATGGATCATCTCTGAATCCACACAATAATCCTAGAAGGCAGGTCCTATTATCATCTCCATTCTACATGTGGCAAGGTGCTACTGATCTTCTTCAATGCTCATCACTAACAAAAGGAGGAAGGGCTTATAATTCACAAACAGGTTCTTTCTAGGCCAGTTTACACATTGGTAAGGTAGCCTTTGGCCAATGCCATGGAATGTGAGCCACTGAAGAGAAGAATCCACATGCTACAAGTATTTAACATCTCATCTCCACTTGAATTCTCTTAAAGAAACTCTGAGTGGCCAGACACAGTAGCACATCCTATAATCCCAGTGGCTCAGAAGGCTGAGGCAGGAGGATCACAAGTTCAAGGCCTACCTTGGCAATTTAGCCATAGGCCCTGTCTCAAAATGAAAAATAAAAAAGAGCTGGGGATGTGACTCAGTGGTTAAATGCCCATTCTTTCAAGAGCTACCAAAGAACTGTACCCCGCCTTTTTTTGGGGGGTGGTACCAGGGATTGAACCCAGGGTTGCATAACCACCAAGCCACATTCCCTTTTTATTTTGACACAAGGTCTCGCTAAATTGCTTAGGAACCTGCTAATTTGCAGAGGATGGCTTTGAACTTGACATCCTTCTTCGTCAACCTCCTGAGTTGCTGGGATTTATAGGTATGTACTACCATGCCCAGTCGAGCTACCCATTTTTAAAGGGCAAATGTGATCTGAAAATTTGAGCAATTCTTAACAGCTTTTAATACATTAGCATCAATAATTATTTCCGACTTCAGTGGTTTTAGAAACTGACCCAGAGGGATAGGTCCTAAGGAGGACATCACACAATAAGAAATGTCCAGGATAGAAAGTGAATCTGGATAATCTTCATATACCCAAGATTTGGGGAGAGTCCAATAAATAGTGAAGGAACCAACAGTGAAAGACCAGAAGGGACATAAAAGTCTCTAAAATGGCATTTGTCAAACCCAAAATAGAAATTCCTACTTCACATTTAATATCATCAGTCTTCCCCACCTCCCAACCCCTATTATTGTCCAGAGGCTGTTACACACTTTTGGAAACTAGGAAAATATTATGTAGAACAAGAGTTCTCAATTGGGGTCAATTTTCCCTCCAGGGAACACTTGACAATATCTATAGACGTTTAGATTGCAAAAACTCGAAAGGTGATACTAGCCCCCAGTGAGCAGAGGCCAGGAATGTCACTAAACATCCTACAATGCACAGAACAGGCTCTCAACGAAGAATTGTCCTGTCCAGTTGGTCAGTAGAAACCCTGATCCAGACAAAGGTGATTTGTTAATTCCAGAAAGGAGCTCGCATACTCTGCTGTTCCAGGTGCCAGGGAAGAGCAGGGGCCTTTCAAGGACAAGTACAAAACACGTTACCAAAAGACTGTTCTTCATTATTGTACAGATTGCTTGCTCACTAATGTCACCTAGGTTGCTTATTTTGGGGGTCTTTCAGGAAGCTTCCTGACTTTGACTTTATACTGGTGCTGACCGGATTCCTCCTAGTATTTAACAGGTGGCTGTTATGGACTGAGCTGTTCCCCAATATTCTTGTATTGAAGCCCTGACTCCCAGTCCTTCAGAATGTGAGTAGGAAATTGAATCCAGGGGTGCTCTACCACTGAGCTCCTCCTCCAGACCTTTTTATTTTTTCACTAAGTTGCTGAGGCTGGCCTCAAACTTGCCATCCTCCTGCCTCAGCCTCTCAGATAGCTGGGATCACAGGATTGCACTGGAGATAGGATCTTTAAAGGGATAATTAAGGTCAAATGAGATCATTGGGGTGAGTCCCAATCCACTGTGACCGATGTTCTTAGAAGAGGAGAGGGCTAGAGGTTGTCCCTCAGAGGTAGAGAGCTTGCATAGCCTGTGCAAGATCCTGGGCTCCAAAACAAATAAAGACAAGGGCAGACTGACCTCGGGAAGACCATGGGAATGTGAAGATGGCCCTCGACAAACTGAGGAGAGAGGCCTCAGAAGAGACCAACTCTGCCAAAACCTTAAGCCTCTAGAACCACGAGGCAAGCAATTTCTGTCGTTTAAGTCAGCAGCGGGACTTTGTTAAGGAACCCTAGCAGACGAATACAGTGGCTTATTCTACACTCATTCTCAATCATATAAACTAAATGCACACAGTACTTACAGGAGCTCTGAATTCTAAACTGCTGCTTTAAGCAGGTAAATTTTCTATGTTCTCTTATCTCCCAAGGTTAAGACCAATAATACGAGATAGCTGATGAGGGTTGGGGTTGTAGTCCCTGTCCTTGAAACTGATTAGATATGTCCCTCTTCAGTTAAAAAAAAAAAAAAGCTGCCCTGGCGGTTCCCTCATCTGTGATTAATGAGGGGAGGGAAGACTTTATTCCACCATCTACTGAATTTTTTTATTTTTTTATTTCTGGAACTGGGCTTCTCACCAGAAGTGGTTAAGCCACTTGAGGTCTGTTACAACTTTTAAAATCCAATCATCAGTCTTGCATGGTGGCACATGCCTGTAATCCCAGGAACTCAGGAGGCTGAGACAGGAGGATCGAAAGGTTGGACTCAACCCAGGCGTGCTCAACCACTCAGCTACATCTCCAGCCCTTTTGATTTGGCAACAGACTTTTTTGTTAAGTTATGGAGACTGACCTCTGTAACTTGTGATCCTCCTGCTTTAGCCTCCTGAATAGTAGCTGTGATTACAGGTGTGCATCACTGTACCTGTTTGATGATTAGTTTTTTAAGTTTTGTTTTTGTTTTTTTGTACTGAGGATTGAACCCAGGGACATTTTACCACTGAGCCACATCCCCAGCCCTTTGGTATTTCTTTTTTTTTTTTTTTTTTTTTTTTGAGACAGGGTCTCACTGAATTGCTGAGGCTGGCCTTGAACTTGTGATTGTCCTGCCTCAGTCTCCCGAGTCACTGGAATTACAGGTGTGCACCACCATGCCCAGTTGCAAAAAAAAAAATCTTAAAAAGAAGAAAAGTAAAGTATACTGATAGAAAACAGATCAGTGGTTGCCTGGGAGAGGGGAGGGGATAGGAGCAGCTGAGGATGGAATTATAAGGAGCATTTGGAGTGATGGGTATGTTCACTATCCTGAATGTGGAGATGGTTTCATGGATATATATACATACATACATATATACCCACACACACATATATCTATATACTTATATATAAGCCCATCGAATTCAGGCTGTATATATATATATGTAGTTTATCATATGTCAATTATACATTAATAAGATGCTTGAAAGAATTAATCTCAGAGAAAACAGGATCTATGAACCACTCTTGAAGGAGCCTGTGGTGGAGGAGAGGTGGAAAGACAGTTTTCCTGTACACACTGTTTCATGAATGTGCAACCAAGGTCATTGACGAAAGGACTTCTAGGAGCAACACACTTGTGACCATCCCTGAGACTCGTTCCAGAAGCTCTTCTGGGCCTTCTTGTGTAAGGAAGATGAGAGTTGGCTTCAATCTCAAAATAGAAAATTAAGCTAATTTTATAACCTTTCTACTCTGACTATCTACGAAGAGAAAAACATATCTAATATCTCAGTTAAGTCTGAAATGATATGATCAAGTGTGGTCCATGTGACTGTCACTGACTTGGGATAATATCAATAAAAATGTTAATAATAGGCTCAGTGGCGCCTGCCTGTAATCCCAGGGGCTCCGGAGGCTGAGGCAAGAGGATCACAAGTTCAAGGCCAGCCTCAGCAACTTAGTGAGGTCCTAAGCAACTTAGCAAGACCCTGTGTCTAAATAAATTATAAAAAAGAATTGGGGATGTGGTTCAGTGGTTAAGTGTCCCTGGGTTCAATCCTCTATACCACAAAAAATTATAATAATAAAATTAAATTAGAATGTTAATAACATTTAATAATAATAAGCACTTCAAAACTTATGCAGAATTTCACAGGATGATTTTATATCCATTCCCTCTAATAATAAAAATAAAAGGATTGGATTGGTACTTTGCATGGCTTTATTTCATTTTTTCTGTGAAATATTTAATATTTTATTTTACATGTTTCAAGCATGACGTTTTTCTTATATTTTTTTAAAAAATTATTAGTTCATAAGAAGTTGGAAATTTTAAGAAATGGTCCTTCATCCCAGAGAATGTGAGAAGCTTTGGTTTCAAATTGTTCTCTTATCTGCTGTCAATGTTCTCACAAGCCCAAACGTACCCATATAGAGTGGGGGAAAAGGTTAAAACCCATTTATGAAAGTATGTTAATTATATTGTTAAAGATATGTAATGACATGGGGAAATTATCATGACATTTGTAGGAAACAAAGCAGATTAGAGAGTAATCCTGAGTTTGCACAATGGATTCACGTGTGGCAGAATAAGAATGGCGATTTCCTCTGAGTGGCACCTAGCACAGAGTACTGGGCTACTATCTGAAAAGTAAGTGGTGGAATCATAGGAAGGTTTAGTGTAAGGAAGAAATAAGACTAGGCATTATTTTGTTCTTTGCCTGTATTTTTTAATTTGGTTTAGATTATAAAATGCTTACTAACTTTTCTAACCAGGTGCATGCACTATAATCCCAGCAACTCACAAGCCTGAGGCAGAAGGATCTCAAGTTGGAGGCCAGCTTCAGCAACTTAGTGAGACAACTTAATGAGACGCTGTCTCAATCAAAAATACAAAGGACTAGGGATGTAGTTCAGTGATAAACTGCCCCTGGGTTCAATCCCCTAAGCCCCCCTCCCAAAAAGTTATTAGCTTTTCTATTAAAAAAACAAAGCAATAATATCTGTTTAAAAATCTATTTTAAACCAGGCACATGGTCCATGCCTATAACCCCAACAGCTGAGGTAAGAGGATCGCAAATTCAAAGCCAGCCTCAGCAAATTAGCGAAGCCCTAAGCGACTTAGTGAGACCCTTCTCAAAATAAACTGGGGATGTAGCTCAGTGGTTAAGCACCCCTGGGTTCAATCCATGGTACCAAAAATAAATAAATACCGATTATCCATCTTAAGCTGAGAGCTGTGGCACACACCTGTAATCAGGAGGCTGAGGCAGGAGGACTACAAGTATTGAGGCCAGTCTTGGCAATTTAGTGAAATCCTGTCTAGAAAAAAGTAAAAAGTACTGGGGCTGTAGCTCAGTGGTAGAGCACCGCTGGGTACAATCCCCAGTACAAAAAAAAAAAAAAAAAAAAAAAATTGTAAGTTGTTATAATTCAATGAAAAGCATTCACATTATTTTACAAATATGATACCTGAAAATTTACAACTAAACTTCCACTTCTGGATCATAAGTGATGTTCACTGTACATAGGCAAATTCTAAATAATTAAGCAGCATTGAATAATGTAAAGAATAGAGGGTCTCTGCTTATAAGTGAAAATGCTTTCCATGAGATTTCCATAATAACTAACATTTTACTTCGGGCTGTGTGTAAATATGATTTGAACATAATATTTATAGATGAAATGAAACTTTTCAATTCGTTCTCTGCCAAAAAAAAAAAAAAAAGTCTGGGCAAAGAAAAAACATCTAATTTTAATGTGACACTAAGTCCAAAGGCAGTGCGGCTGTTTGGTTTTGGTTGTTTAGCTCAGCTGTTTTATTCTGAGAAAAGCACAGCTGCCTTTTGATGTTGTCTGTTATTCAAGACTGTACTTGGGGGTTTAAATGTAGGAGCGCTCGTAGCCGGCTGGTGGGGTCAGTGTCCTCTCTTGCCTCAGTGCCATTTCTTGGTCTTTACGTTTCAACATCGGCAGAATAGTTTCCTTCCTTCCACTTTGCCTTTCTCTCCAGAATTATTCTTCCAAGAGCAGCACTGTTGGTGGAAGATTAAATAAATAAGTACCTTTTTTTTTTTTTTTTTTTTGGTACTGGGAATTTAAAGAGAGGGCCTCACTGGATTACCTAGGGCCTTGCTATGTTGCTGAGGCTGGCTTTGAACCTGGGATCCTCCTGCCTCAGCCTCCCAAGCTGCTGGAATTACAGGTGTGTGCCACCGTGCCAGGCTTAAGAACAATTTTGGAAAACCTGTTCAACTTTAATAGTATATCTGGATGAAATTAAGTTCGTCATTTTGAAGCACAAAAATGATATTGTGTTGTGATTATATTTAATAATTCTTTAGGTGATACCTACTAAAATATGTACAAATAAGAGAATAGGAGGTCTGAGATTTGCTTTCAAATAATCAAGGGGAGAGAAGAGAGGGAGCAGGTGGAAGTAAAAGCCAGGAGCGGGTGAAGTTGAAGGTGAGTGGATCATTGTTAAAACTGAATAGAGTGGGTGAGTGTTCATGATAGTGTTCTACTTTTATATTTGTTTGAGAATTTGCCCTAAAACGTTTTAAATATATACAACTAAAATCCACACCAAAGGCAGTGGCATGTGCCCACAAACCCAGCAGGTCGGCACGCTCAGACAGGAGGATCACAAGTTCAAAGGTAGTCTCAGCAACTTAGCAAGGCCTTAAGCAACTCAAGGAGACGTGTCTCTAAATAAAACAGAAAAAGGGCTGAGGATGTGCCTCAGTGGTTAAGAGCCCCTGGGTTCACTCCCTAGTACCCAAAACAAAAACAAAACAACAACAACAACAAAAATATATATATACAGATATATGAGAAAACCAATATTCCTCATGAGAGGGATGCACCAAACCAAAATAATAATAATGAAGGAAAAAAAATAAAAAGACCCAAAAATGTTAATATCCCTTGACCCGTCAGATCTACATCTAGTGATCCATTGTACAGACACACTTGAACCCACACTTATGCATTTATACATAAAGACATTTCCTATGACACTGTAATAGTAAGTAACTGGAGATGGTGTTCATGTCCAACAATGAGGAAATGGTTAAAATTAATTGTAATTCATTCCACTATTCTTATAACCTCCCCACCCCAATGAAGAATTAGTAAATATAGGAAAATGTCAATCAAAAATCAGAAGACATGACTACAAGGACCCTGAATGACATTCCAAGAGGGAATTTCAAACTGAATGAAGTCTGGCAGTTAGTTCATCAAGTGTGAGTTACTCAGCACAATTTCAAGCCCCCAAAAGGGGAGTAAATCATCTACTTGGAAATCTTGGGATAAATCTGCCAGCAATCCTGATGACTCAGAA
Source organism: Sciurus carolinensis (assembly GCF_902686445.1). Taxonomy (NCBI): domain Eukaryota; kingdom Metazoa; phylum Chordata; class Mammalia; order Rodentia; family Sciuridae; genus Sciurus; species Sciurus carolinensis. The sequence continues at coordinate 67,342,084 of NC_062217.1, read as the reverse complement.
CGAGGGCATGCAGACAAACACGGGTGATGTCACCATTTCCTGCCCCAGGAAGTCTCATGGGGGAGAGGCCTGTGGCAGGTATCAAAGATGAAAGGCGAGGCACATTACCTGCTGTCCCTTTATTCTCGCCTTTTCTCTAAGTTTAAACATCAGGAATGTCCTTGTCACTCTGTTCCTCTTTTGCTTTTTCAAGAGGACAAAATACTACCTTGAGGCCTTACTAAGTTCTGGGGTCAGGTTCCTCTTGTGGCAGCTGGTCCTCCATATTCCTCAAGGGACAGTCGGAATCTGCATATCTCTCTCCAAACAGATCACTGCACTTACCACCCTCTTATCAGGGCTCCCCTGCTACGCTAGTGAGTCCAGCCGGGCAGCACCTGCAACTGATTCCACCCCAAAGAGAGCCCAGAGCCTTCAGATGAGCTGAAAGTCGCCTTCACATTCAGTCTCCTCAATTCCTGGACTCTGATGGGCTGTCTAGGTCTTGGAGTCCCCTGACCCTAGAAACAGGTGTGCTGTTGTAGAGTCAAAGAGTTGAAATCAGAACACCTGACTTTCTCTCTTACTAGCTATATTTCTGAGGAAAAACAAGCTACTCACCTTCCTGAGCATTCGTTTCCTCATCTATAAAATTGGTATAATAATAAGCATAATATAGAATTGTTGGAAGACAAGTGATATATGTTAAGGGTCTGGATAGGAACTAGTAGCACAGCAGGTGTTAGTTATGTCTGAAAAATTCCCTGAATTTCAAACACCTTGGCTGTAACCCCTAAACTTACAAGATTGTATCTAATCACCTCACTTCATTTTGGTCAGTATTTTTCATTTTGACCCATATTCATTTTGACCACTGATTTTCCAAAAATGGTCTCTTCCTGTTAATTTCAACAACTCTTATTGGCCACTATGTATTGTGTTGTTTTTGTTTGTTTGTTATGATACTAGGAATAGAATCCAGGTCCTTACTCATGCTAGGCAAGTGCTCTACCACTGGGCAACATCCCCAGCCCTTAGCACATTTTTAAGTTTTGAGATAGGGTCTCCCTAAAATTGCCAAAGCTGGCCTTGAACTGGCCAAGTAACTGAGATAAGGCCCAGCACTCAGTTATCTTTGATTACATTGTTGCATGTAGTCATGGTATGTTGACTATGCCTCATAAAGTACTTATAGAGATATAATTATGGAAAACAGGCTGTGGATTTTTTTCAAAAAGACACTAGCCCCGGCTCTTCATTAACCTCTTCATTAACCAGTCCAGAAAGATCTGACATGAAGATGCCAGTTCTCAAGTGTTCTGCTCTTTTTGGCTCAGTTCTTCCTATTCACTGACCCACATGGACCAGGGAATAAGACCCTCGTAAGGTACAATTGTCACTGAGTCAAGGTCAGATTATTAATAACAGCTACATCCAAAATTTACCTCCAAGTTGGCATGGTAGCATACGCCTGTAATCCCAGTGATTCAGGAAGCTGAGGTAAGAGAATCGTATGTTCAAGGTCATCCTCCAAGACTAGCAAGATTGTCTCAAAAAAATAATTAAAAGGATTAGAACTGTAGCTCAGTGATAGAGTGCCCTGGGTTCAATTCCCAGTTCTAAAAAAATAAACAAACAAACTATATCTTTAACTTTTCAGTCTAGAGTTATTATTGTACTACTTCATACAAAATGTGACCATCCAAGTCCTTCCACCATCTCCCTGCTTTGGGTTACGGTTGTCAAATGTATTACACCTATGTTAGAAATCCCACAAGATAATGTTACCATCTTTCCCATACACACTCAGAAAATTTAAAGAAATTAGCAAGAAAAATAGCATTGGTAAAATATCTCTAATTTTCTTAAAGGAAAATATTCTTAGTAAAATGCCTAGAAGATCCGAGCACTTTATATCTAACAAATTACAAGATTCAGTTCCTTCTTCTTACCCTCAAGTAACTGGCTTAACTTTTTATTATCTTTAATTTTTAGTCCTTTAGAACTGGCTTATTTGATGCCATTCCAGGATTATAAGCAGTTTTTTAAAAAAGCACAAAACAAAACATGAAACAAACTCCATTTGTTTCACTTTGGGTCAAAACATTAGCATTGCCAGTAATTTCATAGCAATCACATTGTCAAGGCAGGAAACCTAACACATCTTCAACAAAGAAATATTTCACGTTCTGATAAGTAAACCTTAAGGAGCGTAGTCTGTGAAGTTTCATTGACCCTTTCAATTTTATAATACTAAGCTCACTTGGTGGATGTTTTTACAACAACCAAGACAGCATCCAAGACATCTTGATCCTGAGTGTATCTCAAGAATGGTACAATTGTAAAACAACTACTATTTCCTCCTCCTCCTCTTCCTCCTCCTCCTCCTCTTCCTCCTCCTCCTCCTCCTCCTCCTCCTCCTCCTCCTCCTCCTCCTCCTCCTTTTTTCCCCTCTTCCCCCCCCATCTCCTCCCCCTCTCCTCTTTCTTCTTCCTGTTTCTTTGGCACTGGGGATTGAACCTAGGAGTGCTTAACCACTGCGCCACATCCCCAGCCCTTTTAATTTTTTATTTTGAAACAGGGTTTCACTATGTTGCTGAGGTTGGCTTTGAACTTGCAATTCTCCTGCCTCAACTTCCTGAGTTGCTGGGATTACAGGGTGGTACCACCACATCCAGGCAATTATAAAACTTCCATTTTTGTGCAAAATTTATGAAATTGGAAAAGTATCTTCCAACTCCTATTACAATAATAATAAGTGTAATCTGGTACTGTAATTCTATCACATCTTTGATTTTCCAGCACCTCTTATGAGCCCTGTAGGAGGTGAGAAAGAAAAGGATTTTCATCACTTACTCTGTCTAAATCGCTTAAGTTTTTATAGTTCAAAGATTTGCCAGAAGTAGTGTAAGTGCAAGTGAATCTAGAACCCAGAAGCAATTGAAATTCAAACACAAATCAGTAATATTTTCAGCTCACTTACATTTACAAAGCCTTCTACATTTGAGAGAAAGTTATTTGAGATAGTTTTAGGTTTTTGTTTCTTATTTTTGGTTTTTGGTTGGGTTTTTTTTTTTGCATTATTTTTGAGATAGGGAAGAAAAACTTCTCTGGAGAAATAAAGAACTTCTAATCTTCTCCCAGACATGTATATGGATCTGTACCATTGGCATCTGTACATTTTTATTTTTTATTTTTGGTGCTGGGGATTAAACCCAGGGTACTTTACTACTGAGCTACATCCTAGGTCTTATTTATTTATTTATTTATTTAATTTTTAAGATGGTCTCACTAAGTTGCCTAGGGGCTCCTAAATTACTGAGACTGGCCCCAAACTAGCGATCCTCCTGTCTCAGGCTCCTTTAGTTGCTGGGGTTACCGGTGGTATACACCGTGCCAGGGCTTTGCCATCTTTAAACAGGTATCTAAGTCTTGGACAAAATGGCTGACATGGCATGCTACTTCACACCCTAACACCTTATAAAACGAAGACAAATGAAGTACATTCCCCCAAGAATATGAAATTTTAATTACCTTAGGTTTTTTTTTTTTTTTTTTTTTGTGGTGCTGGGTAGGCAAACGTTCTACCGCTGAGCTACATTCCCAGATGATAGTTTTATTTCTGTGAAAGTCATAATCTTTTTTTTTTTTTTTTTTTTTTACGTTTACATAGGGTAATGATGTTTATTTTTTTCCCTTCCCCCCCACCCCTCCCACCCCCCTTTTCCCTCTATACAGTCCTTCTTTCCTTCATTCTTACCGCTCTCCTTAGCCTAACTCTAAACCTAACCCTAAACCTAATGCTAACCCCTCCCACCCCCCATTATATGTCCTCATCCTCTTATCAGTGAGATCATTCGTCCTTTAGTTTTTTGAGATTGGCTTATCTCACTTAGCATGATATTCTCCAATTTCGACCATTTGCCTACAAATGCCATAATTTTATCATTCTTCATTGCGGAGTAATATTCCATTGTATAAATATGCCACAGTTTCTTTATCCATTCATCAACTGAAGGGCATCTAGGTTGGTTCCACAATCTGGCTATGGTGAATTGAGCAGCAATGAACATTGATGTGGCTGTATCTCTGTAGTATGCTGATTTTAAGTCCTTTGGGTATAGGCCAAGGAGTGGGATAGCTGGGTCAAATGGTGTTTCCATTCCAGGCTTTCTGAGGAATCTCCACACTGCTTTCCAGAGTGGCTGCACTAATTTGCAACCCCACCAGCAATGTATGAGTGTTCCTTTTTCACCACATCCTCGCCAACACCTATTGTTGCTTGTATTCTTGATAATCGCCATTCTAATTGGGGTGAGATGAAATCTTAGGGTAGTTTTGATTTGCATTTCCCTTATTACTAGGGATGTTGAACATTTCTTCATATATCTGTTGATTACTTGTACATCTTCTTCTGTGAAGTGTCTGTTCATTTCCTTAGACCATTTGTTGATTGGATTATTTGTATTCTTGGTGTAGAGTTTTTTGAGTTCTTTATAGATTCTGGAAATTAGCGCTCTATCTGAGGTATGGTTGGCAAAGATATTCTCCCACTCCGTAGGCTCTCTCTTCACATTTCTGATAGTTTCCTTTGCTGAGAGAAAGCTTTTTAGTTTGAATCTATCCCAGTTGTTGATTCTTGCTTTTATTTCTTGTGCTATGGGAGTCCTGTTAAGGAAGTCTGATCCTAAGCCAACAAGTTGAAGATTTGGACCTACTTTTTCTTCTATAAGATGCAGGGTCTCTGGTCTGATTCCGAGGTCCTTGATCCATTTTGAGTTGAGTTTTGTGTAGGGTGAGAGATAGGGGTTTAATTTCATTCTATTGCATATGGTTTTCCAGTTTTCCCAGCACCATTTGTTGAAGAGGCTATCTTTTCTCCATTGCATATTTTGGAACCTTTGTCTAGTATGAGAAAATTGTATTTATTTGGGTTTGTGTCCATGTCCTCTATTCTGTACCATTGATCTACCTGTCTATTTTGGTACCAATACCATGCCGTTTTTGTTACTATTGCTTTGAAGTAGAGTTGAAGATCTGGTATTGCGACACCCCCTGCTTCACTCTTGCTACTGAGGATTGCTTTAGCTAGTCTAGGTTTTTTATTCTTCCAGATGAATTTCATAATTGCTTGCTCTATTTCTGCAAGGTACATCATTGGGATTTTAATTGGAATTGCATTGAATCTGTATAGCACTTTAGGTAGTATAGCCATTTTGACGATATTAATTCTGCCTATCCAGGAACATGGGAGATCTTTCCATCTTCTAAGGTTTTCTTTAATTTCTTTCTTTAGTGTTCTGTAGTTCTCATTGTAGAGGTCTTTCACCTCTTTTGTGAGATTGATTCCCAAGTATTTTATTTTTATTTTAAACCTTAACTTTCAAAAACAAGCTTTTTAATCAAAAGGACTTTTTTTTTTTTTTTCAATACAATTGAGCATGCTTTTTTTGCTTCAATACAATTGAGCAGGGTCTCAGCAGGGCCCTGGTGTCCCATGACAGTAATTCCAGTGACTCTGGAGTCTAAGGCAATAAGATGGCAAATTCAAGGCTGGCCTGGGCAACTGAGGGGAACCCTGTCTCAAAATAAAAAATAAAAAAGGTTGGAGATGTAGTTCGGTGGTAAAAGTGCCCTGGATTCAATCCCCAGTATGAAAAAATAAGAGGAAATAAAATTTCCACATTCCTTCAGTCACACAGAAAAGCGGCTCTGGGTTTAGGGCCTTCATGCAGATGTTTCCCCAGGTGGCTATGGGTACAAAATGCTAATCTAATTCACCATGTAGTGCTATTTTACCATGTGATATTTGTAAAGATATTTGTGATTTCTTAGATAAAATTTCCTGTGTAACCACAAAATATATTATTCTCTTTGCTCATGTTAGGATTGAAGAAGAAGAAAAAAAACACTATAATTTTAAAAAAATCTTGTTCCTTTCAAACTCATAAGAAATGAATATACTTAGAAAGGTATATTAATTTAACCAAAAGATTTCAAAGTTGTGAGGACCTGGTGCAGGCCTATAATCCCAGCTTCTCTGGAGGATAGCAAGGTAAGAGTAGCCTGGGAAACTTAGTGAAATCCTGTCTCAAAAAACAAAAATAAAAAATTAAGGGCTGGGGATGTAGCTCTGTGGTGAAATCCTGTCCTAGTAGACATTAGGCCTGGGTTGAGTCCTTAGTATCAGGAAAGAAAAAAAAAAAGATTTCATAGGTGACCTTGAATGCTATTTTGTAGACTGAGCCTGGTACCTCCATTATTCAACAGAGTAGGGTCTTGCTGAGTTGCTTAGGGCCTCACTAAATTGCTGAGGCTGGCTTTGCACTCAAAATCCTCCTGCCTCAGCCTCCTGAGCTACTGGGATTAGAGACATGTGCCACCACGTCTGCCCTTTTAAAAAGGTAAACATTTTTTTTTGTCCAAAAGAAATTTTATTCTTTTTTTCACACTCAACTGACTGTGTGGTTGGGTACAAAATCCTAGATATAAAAATCATTTTTCTTCAGAATACTAAAGGCATTTCTCCACTGTCTTTTATATTCCAATGTTACTGATGAAAAGTCTGAAGCAATTCACCACATTTTCTGTGTGACTGCTTTTCTGGTGAGTGTAGGAAATTTTTATTGGGCCCAGGATTTGAAATTTCCTGCTGATATGGATCTATTTTACTCTGGTGTAGGGAGTACTGAGAGCCTTTCAATCTTGAAATCCATATCCTTTAGTTTTAAGGAATTTTCTGAAATTATTTTTGGTTCTTTTCTGCTAATTTGGCAGACCCTCATTCAACCATGGGCCCTTTTTCTGCAGGTGTCTCATGGGAAAAATATTTAAGGAATTCACTTGGAGGAAATATTATATTGAAGCTTGAAAATGTTGAAGGTCTTCTAGAGCTTCACACAGGAAGAGGAGTCATCACTTGGCTCTGTGGCATGTCTTTGGACATTTCACAGTGATGAGGAGCTGGACACTGCCATCATTACCATCTGCCAAAAGGGAGTCCAATTCTATCCTTGCCAGCGAGCACATAGTGACTTGGAAATTGGTTGTTTTATCAAAGAAGCTGTTGAATAGTTCTGGAGACTAGAAAGTTCAAGATTAAGACACTGGCAGATTTGACATCTGAGGGCTCACATACTAGTTCACAGATGACGCCTTCTGACTGTGTCCTCAATTGGTGGAGGGCACGATCTATTTTTTTTAAATTGTGCCCTATGAGTCATTGGGCAGTGAAGGAACACAATTGCAGCAGGGGTAACGGTAACTGGGCATTGAACCCAGGGATGACTTGCCACTGAGTTACATCCCCAGTTCTTTTTTTTATTTTGAGACAATGTCTCACTTAGTTGCTTAGGGCCTCCCTGAGTTGCTGAGGCTGTCCTCAAACTTGTGATCCTCCTGCCTCAGCCTCCTGAGTCGCTGGGACTATAGGCATGTGCCATTGTGCCTGGCTACAATTAATACATTGTTGAACCTTCATTTAAGGAAGTTGGCAAGTCATGTAAATCACTAAGTACTAGGTTGAGTAAATTAATTGCAATGGTAGAGATATCAGCAATGTGTTGAGAGAGTTAAGAAACAATTTTGCTGTAATGGAGGGATGGGAGACTTTAATCCATCTTCTGCTACATAACAAAAAATACTGTTCAATAGACTGGGTGGCTTTTTAACAACAGAAATTCATTTTTCACAATACTGGAGAGTGGAAATCTAAGATGAAGGCTCAGCAGATTTGGTATCTGGTTAGGACCTTTCCTCAATTTGTAAAATGCTAACTTCACTGTGTCCTCACATGATGGAAAAGGGAACAATCTCAATTTAGTTCCAATTCCAGAAGTGCTTGATGTGAAAACTTCCTGAGATCTTTCAGGATTTGAGGGGTTAAAATTAGGTTAATTCTTGTCTTTCTCTACTACTAATTTAGAAGTTAGTTGTTTTCAGTTCAACTCAAATTGTTGCCGTTTAAACCTAGTTTTTTCCAGCTTCCATAAGTTCATTGGTATTTCTCCTCTGCTTTTTCCTGAGGTCCAGGCCTTGGATGAAGAAGCTGCCTAAAGAAAGCCTTTTCACTGCTGTAACCAAAAGACCTGATGAGAATAATGAGAAGAGGAAAAGTTTTTTTGGGTGTTCACCGTTAAAGAGGTCTCAGTCCATAAATAGCCGGTTGCATTGCTCAGGGCTCCAGGTGAGGCAGAACATCATGGTGGGAGGATGTGGAGGGGGAAAGGAGCTGGGCAACATGGCACCAAGAAGCATAAGAGAACTCTGCTCAACAAGGACAAAATATATACCCAAAAGGCACACCCCCAGTGACCTACCTCCTCCAGCCACACCTACCTGCCTACTAGCTAGCTTCCAGTTAATCCCTATAGGGGATTAAGGATTAGGTCAAGACTCTCCTATCCCAATCATTTCACATCTATGCTTTGTCACATTGTCTCACTAGGAGCCCTCCATTTCAGTAGGATTTTAGGAGGCTACAAAATTACGTATGTAAAATCTAGCATCTTTACTTAAAAAAAGTCTATGAGCTTCTTATTTACTATTCAACATACATGTATACTGCCTACCTACATTTATATATCATACATATGTGTTGTTTCTTTATAGACCATTACACAAAAATTGAGCTATCCACCAGGTTCCAACAAGCAGAATGCAATTATGTGACCATATAAAAAATATACATATCATATACATATATATATACAGAGAAAGCAAATGTCATTAGCTGCCAAATAGCATTAAGCTTTTACCTTCCTATTCAAGAACATTACCACTTCACTTGGTGTGGTAGCATACTCCTATAATCCCTGTAATTTGGGAAGCCAAAGCAGGAGGATTGCAAGTTTGAGGACAACCTCGGTAATTTTTGCAAGGTCCTAAGCAACTCAGTAAGACCCTGTCTCAAAATAAAAAATAAAAAGAACTGGGGATATAGCTCAGAGGTAAAGCACCCCTGGGTTCAATCCCCAGTACAGGGGGGGAAAATCACCATTTCTACAACCCAAATACTTTCATGGAGTGAGACAAGTGCTGAGAGGGATAGATAAAATAAATATTGCTGGTTTACAAAGAAAAATGAAAACTCTTGAGTTTCATGTAATAAACTCTTCAATAATACTTAGCTGTCACATTATTATTATGCCTTTTTTAAAATAGTCACTGTTCAAACACTAGTTGAATTAATAGAGTTGGTCATCTATAACTCTGGTATGAGTAATTTAAAAATAAGTCTCCTATTGATTAGTTTCATACTGCAGCAAAGAATCTAACAAAGATGGAATCTGTTTACCTTCCAAGTAGAGGCTAGATTTAGAAATGGAGAAGAAAGCCCTTCTTTGTTATGTTACAGTCCATGAGTTAATCCAAAAAGGTCTGGTGAGCTTCACAGTGGATAGGAAAAGGAATCTAGCTAGATTTTGAAGAACATATTTATGTAGGCAGGTCAGTTCTTGCTTCTCTAAGGATTCTCTAATTGGATGTCATGAAGCAATGCACTAAGGTAAGCTGTGATATAGAATGAAATGACAACATGAAGCAAAACAAGACAACCTGCCGGTGGGGAAACTAAAAATGAACTGAAGATAGTTAACATTCAAAACATGACTTATTTGAAGTCAAGTCGCATTATTGCATTCTGGCCAATTGGAACCTGGTATATTGCTCAAGTTTTGTTTAATTGCTGTGGCTTGTTTACAAGGAAACAGTCAGAATATGTTTGAACCCAGATAATCATTTAGTGGACATAACAATGATCAGCAATTAAGTTACTTACAGCTTTGAAATGTCTGCTAAGCACAGTTGTCTTTCAAACTAACAACCCTTAAAAATACACAGGGCATTCATTACATGTTTGCTTGTATTATAATCCCAGTTCCACATTCACACACCTTATCAAAACTCCAATGCCAAGGCTATATCAGCTGTGGAAGGCAAAGAGGAAATTTAGCAAACATTAGATTTATTCAATTGCTGCAGTGCCTTACTTAAGCCAATTCCCACAGCAGCAGAATGTAATTCTGACACATCCTTTATTAACCAGTAAGAGCAGCAATACAAACGTGACCCAAGAAGGGGAGATTCTACCTAGAAAATGGTAATGGCTTCTTCCAAGATATTGACAATCTGAGGAAGAAAAACAGGATTTCCAACAAAAATTGTAAAAATATTTTAAATACTAAAGTGTCATATGTCTCCAAAAGCAAAAATGTTCCAATGAGCATGGCCAATGAAGACCGAAGTTCTCTCTGAACTGAGTTTTTAGTAGACAAGAATTTGAACAGGTAGCTGGCAAGAGAGGAGAAAAAAGGGCAGCATACAGAGGGGTTGGGTTGGGGGAAAATAGTCCAAAAAAGATACCTGAAAACAGCTGTGCTTTGAAATTTGGGGTAAACTGGTATAGAAGGGTAAGGAACTAACTGAATCCAATAAAATACTGGGAACCAAGTCAAGAGGGAAGGTTTGTACTCACAAGAAATATTGATTCACACAGTTGTCAGTTATAATCAATACTGAACTATCCCTGATTCATCTTTCTGAACATATGAAGTTATCCTTACTTGAAGAAACTTGAGGCCAGGCCCATGGTGGTACCCACCTGTAACCCAGAGGCTCGGAAGGCTGAGGCAGGATGATCTCAAGTTCAAAGCTAGCCTCAGCAACTTAGCAAGGACCTAAGCAACTCAAGGAGACCCCGTCTCTAAATAAAAAATAAAAAGGGCTGGGGATGTGGGCTCAGTGGTTAAGTGCCCTTAATACCCAGTACCAAAAAAGAAAAAAAACACTTGAAGTTTTGGTGTAATAGTGCATACCTGTAATTCCAGTTACTCAGAAGGCTGAGGCAGGAGGATCAAGGTCAGCATGGACAACTTATCAAGATTTTGTCTCACAATAAAAAGGGTAGGGAATTTATACATAGCTCAGTGGTAGAGCGCTGGCATACAATGTGCAAGATCTGGGGTTCAGTCCCCAATATCCCCACAAAAGAGGCCTAAGCCTCACCTTTAAATTTGTTTCAGGAAGTAAATTTAAGCCAAATGAATTATAATATTTTTCTCCCATGAAAGAATGACAAGTTCATAGGGAACAAAGAGCACTAGTCTTCTGTTAGATTATTACTTGAAAAGGGAGTCAAATAAGTCTACATAACTGCAATTTTCACTTTAGCTCTGAGATAAAGGATCCCTCCCCGTCATTTATTGTGAGACTGCTAAATTACTTTAAAAAAAAAAAAAAAAAGTTGTTTATTTGAGAAACCTAAGATTTACAGAATTATACTAGATGCTGTAATGAACACCTGTAATCCCAGCAACTCAGGAGACTGAGGTAAGAGGATCTCAAGTTTGAGGCCAGCCTCACCAACTTTAAGACTGTTTCAAAATAAAAAAATAAAAAACTGGGTTTGTAGCTCAATGGTTAAGCACCCTTGGTTTCAATTCCCATTATCAAATATATATATTTGATTGCAGAATTATTGCAAAGAAGAATTCCTCTAATTCCACCCTCAGCTTCTCCATTAACAGTGTACATTAGTGTGATATATTTGTCACAATGATTGAATCAGTATTGATACATAACTAAATCCCATACTGTATTCAGGTTTCCTGTTTTTCTTTACTGCTGTATTACATTTAGTCATTGTGTCTCCTTAAGCTTCCCTTGACAGTAATAGCTTCAGGTTTTTATTTTTCATGACCTTGACAGTTCTGAGTACCAGTCAGGCATTTTGTAGAGTGCCTCTCATGATTACACTGAGCTTATGTGTTCTGAAGAGGAAGACCACAGAGGCAAAGTTCTATTTTCACCACATCATATCAAGGGTACATATTATCAGTGTGACTTATCACTGTTGATGTGGACCTTGATCACCTGGCTGAGGCAGTGTTGGCCGATTTCTCCACTGTAAAGTTATTCCTCCTTCCCTCCTTTCCAAACAGCACTCTATGGAAGGAAATCAGTACGTGCACGTGACACTTACAGACTAAGTAAGGAGCTAGGCTGCACTCCCGGAGGATGGTACAAAAGTGATTTGCAGTTATTCTGCAGACTTGTTTCCTGTTCAATCACTTGTATCAGTATAGACACAGGGATATTTTATACCTTGAGTTATAATTCAGTCTTTTATTGCTCTGACATAGTCCTAGCATTTTAGGTTGTTCTTTTTAATCAATTCCTTACTTTCTCGCATTGTAAGATGTTCTAGGATGTCTTGTCTATTTCCCACCCCATATACAATCACCCATTTCTCTAAGGTGGCCCAGTTCCTTTCATTGCCACTGGACTGGGGTGGAGGTAGAGTGCCTGCTTAGCATGCAGGAGGCCCTGCGTTTGATCTCCAGCACCAAAGAAAGGAAAAGGGAAGGGATAAAGGGGGGAAAAATCATTTTTAACAACCTGTTTTTTAAAAAGGATAAAGCTAAAAAAACTTTTGTTTGCTCCCAATCATAAAATCTCCAAACTAACACATGTAAGCTTACCCTATGGGGTTTTCAACTAATGATGTTGCAAGGGTTAGTGCATTATGTGAGGTGATCAGATAAAGTATTCATGAAACTTGACTCCCTTTGGATTTCTAATTATATTTTAAAATAAATCCCTCTCTACATCAAGGTAGATATTGGTTCAGTGTAGTTTTTCACTTTTTTGGTATGGGGGATTGAACCCAGGGATGCTTTACCACTGAGTTCCACTGCCAAGTCTTTTTTATTTTTTGAGACAGAGTCTTGCTAAGTTGCATAGGGCCTCCCTTGCCAAGTTGCTTAGACTGGCCTTGAACTTGGGATCCTACTACCACAGCCTGAGTTGCTAGGATCACAGGTGTGCAACACTATTCCAGGCCTCGATGGGGTTTTTCTAAAAATGCCTCAGAATTGGTATGTCATTTACTGCCCTGATCAGACCCTTTCAAATAATGAGTATTAGGAATGGAATTTACTAATTATCCTTCCTACAGCAGGTAAAGAAAAAAAGCACAAAATGAATCTTTTAGGCACTTTTTATTTTCCAAAAAAAATTGTCGTTAATATATAAACATTTCATTCTCTCAAAAAATTCTACAACTATACAGCTGTTTGCTCCATTATTTGCATAGGAAATGACCACAATACAAAAATAAGAGGGAAAAAGAAGCAAAACAGCAACTGATTTATGCTTTTCACGTATGTCTCCACGTATAAACATTTTGAAGCCTCTTACAAAATTATTTACAACGTTTGTCATCTATTTACACGTTAAGAGCAACTTTTCTAACAAACAAAACTATAACTTATCAAGTTATGAAAATTGTCTTCTAAAAAAACTTACTATATTACCACAAAATAAATAAAGATAAACAATATTTTAAAAAAAAAATTAAATTTTCATTTCAATTAAGACCCCTTTTGGCATTTTGCTTATTATTCTGCCCTTTGGTTAACAGCATCAGCATCACATTACTATTTTATATTGCATATATGTAGCACTTGCTTCCTTAAGTTTTCAACATATCATTGATATTTAAAGGCAGACACTGAGTCAGTATTAACAACAGATTAACTAAACTGCACTGTAATTTAGATAAAATTACTGTGTCTCACTGTATATTACATGCAAAATCCACATAAACTGTCATTTAACCAACAGAACTGCACAAGCAAACACCTTGGTATATGAAAACTGCATCATAAATTCAACGTTTCCATATGTGAAAACTGCATCATAAATTCAACATCGTCATGAAATTCAACGTTTCCATACGTGAAAACTGCATCATAAATTCAACACCGTCATGTGAAAACTGCATCATAAATTCAACACCGTCATGTGAAAACTGCATTAAGTCCTTCCTTTAAAAAATGATACTGTTTAGCTTATTGTAAGAGGTTTAACTTTTGTATATTGTAACTATCTTTAAGCTCTTCAGTTTACAATTCATAAAAAACATCTTTCATATTTAAAATAAACAATCCTATTTTAATCAGTGCATGAAATTTGCTTTTTCTAAAAGTTCATTTGAATGATTATTCCTTCCCCCTAAGAAATGAATTTGGTAACGTTTTCAGAGGTATCTTATCACAAATTCTAACTGTAAATGTATTTATGGTTATTTTCAAAAGAAGTATGATTTTTCCCAAAAGAATCCTAAAAAACTTGTAATAAACCTATAAAGCTGATTTGCATATTTACAAAATTTTGAATAGCAAATATAGGCAACTCATTTAAAAAAAAACAAAAACAAAAAAAACACCACATTTGTTCAATGGCTATTTGTGAATTGCCAGGTCCAGCGTGTACCTCTAAGGGATTACCTAATAATGACAAAAACGATGTCCGTCAAGTAAAATCTTGACATACAAGCCATCCTTCTTCCCAGTACCTGCCAAGTGATTTGTTCTCTAACCACTGTCACGTCAAACTCCGGTGCCCAGGTAAAAACACCCGCACACCAGCTCCACCCCCGCACCCGCCCACGTCGAAATGTGGCTGCCTGTCATGAGATGAGATCTGCTTGAGTAAAGCCCTGTACATTACAGCAAGCATTCCAGATTCTTAAAATGACCAAACACTTTGGTATTAATACAATGTATTCCCTGTTTTCTCAAATATACAAAATATACATTTCCAGTTTTTTTTTCTTTTCTTTCTTTTTTCTTTTCTTTTCTTTCCTTTTTTTTTATATATATATGAATAGTAAAGTTTGTAGTTTTAAAAGGTTGCCAAACGGACTGCAGCGGCGGAGAGCGTCGCACGGCGGCTCAGTTCTGGTGCCTCTTCATGTGCAGGGCCAGGTGGTCCGAGCGCGAGAAACTGCGGTTGCACACCCCGCACTGGAACGGCTTGGCGCCCGTGTGCTTCCGGTAGTGGCGGGTCAGCTCATCCGACCTCGCGAACCTCCAGTCGCAGCCCTCCCAGGTGCACTTGTACGGCTTTTCACCTGTGACAACCAACAAAGAGGGTGAGGTGGCCTGCTCGGAGGACAAACGTGGATGACACCTGAGAAGGATTTTTTTTTTTTTTTAACCATGGACCAAGCACAGGAAAAAAGGTTCATGAATTCCATTATGAACTAAATAAATATTACAGTCCCTCAAAGCAGTCCAGCAAAGTCAACTCACAGAATGAAACTTAACCTGTCATTATATGCAGAAAGAAGTATTTTGCCTGCTCTTGGAATACCAAAGGAGGCCAAATTTAGCCACATGCAAAATGCATCAGTGTCCTTATTTCTATGAACTCTTGGACATAAAAATCCATGCAGTGATTAGATTGAGCCTGAAAGGTCTTATCACTGTGCAAACATGGTTTCCATGCAAACTAACCCAAATTAAATTACTGTAGGACCAATGGCCACAAAATGGCAAGGGAAGAGGAATTTTAGAGCAACTCAAGAGGAAGCCACTCAAATCACCTTCAAGATTAATTTCTTGTACCACAATTCCTTTGCTTGAAACCGGTCTTTCATGTCTGAATTAGGCTGACCAAAGCTTTCAGCACATAGGCCATGGCCTCCATAATGGACTATTGAGGCATCCTAACCAAAATCTCCTTAGATTCACACTAGCACACACATTCACAGCCCCCCCCCTTTTTTTGCATACTTAAGGGTAACAAAGTTAAAACATTTTTAAAGTTGAATGGTTTTAAGTCTTCATGCAATTGATATTTAATAAATTTATCCAGACCCCCCAAGTCAGGTACTGACAAGCTCACACTGATAAAGGCTCCGGCCATGAAATAACCATAACAATCCTAACATTTGCTGATGTGCATTTAACTTTTCATTAAGAAAAAATCTGTTAATTTTTCTTTGCACCAAAAAAGTTACCAAAATCCATTCCATAAACAACATGCCAAGTGTCTTATATTCTGGTCACTGTTCTGATGCTAGGGATACAATATGCAAAACAAAAATGCATGGCCTCACGGGAGCTTCCATGAGTGATTCAAGTCCCTGATCCAATCTTCTGTTTTCACAGCTCTCCACTGGAATAGTGAATTAATGCCTCAGCCCCACCCCCACCTGCAACTTGTATATTCAAAATGTTCTCCCAAGTTTGCTAGTTACCTTTCAAAACTATGTATAATGCGTATTTTCTTTGCTTTTGATACTGGGCATTGAACTCAGGGGAGCTTTACCACTGAGCTACATCCTCAATCAGTTTTATTTTTTATTTGAAACAGCATCTTCCCTATATTGCTGAGGCTGACTTTGAACTTGAGATCCTCTTGCTTCAGTCTCCTAAATCACTGGGATTACAGGTGTGCTCCACCACACCCAGCTTATAATGCACTCTTAATTCACTGTCTTAGAATTAATCTTATTTAAATTGATGTATACATATAAATCTCAAAGTTTACTCTTTGACTAAGCATTAACCAGAGATTCCTAATTTATGCTTTGGGATGTTAAAATTTCCTATGAGAGTTAATGAGACAATGTGCATATTAAAGTACTGCTGGCATATTTTATTTGGGCACCTTTTCCCTTTAAAAAATGTTTGCTTCTGAAAAGGAAAAAATCTAAAAGTTGCTTTGAACACTCAGCAACCTTTCTGCCTAATTTAGCAGTATCATATTCAGGAAGTTGTAGGATTACCCAACTGAATCTAAATTTTAATCTTAAATCTAAATTTTAAGACATTGTCCAGCCAACGCCTATAATCCCAGCAACGAGGGAGGCTGAGGTGGAAGGATTGAAAGTTCAAGGCCAGCCTCAGCAGCTTAGTGAGCCCCTAAGCAACTTAGGGAGACCCTATCTCAAAAATTAAAAAAAAATTTTTAAAAATTTAAAAAAGGAATGGGGATGTTACTCTGAAGTAAAATACCTCTGGGTTCAATTCCTAGTACCAAAAAAAGAAGAAAATTGTCACATCTGATGAGGTTTCTCTACAGCTTGTGAGGTTAATGTATTTTAACTGTTCTAATGACCACTGATTATTAAATAAAATTCTACAGGATGAAGAAGGACCAGAACTGGCCACATGAAATGGGTCCCAATTATTTCCCATGAGATTTCACCTTGAATTCCTGTAGTATGCATCTGCAGTTGCTTTTCCACTCCCCTCTCTTCTGGCTCTGACCTAATGCACACTTATTTATATTTAATTCCCTTCTTGGTTCCTATCATCCCATTTAAAAAATACACCATTCTCAATTCTGGATGCTGTTTCTCATAGTAAATTCTTTCATTCCCCCCCCCCTTTTTTAAATTGGTGTGTTATATTACACATATTCATACTTGTATACAGTATAAAAATATAATTTGGCCAATATCATTCCCCAGTATCTTACAGCAAATTCCAACTAGAAATTTAAGCAAATACACTCAAAACTTTTAAGCAACATATTCGCTCTTCTTTCACTGACATTCACATATAAGCTGTTTGATATGTAGAAATATTTTAGTACCAGTGGTACATGCACTATCTTGTTTGTGGATATAAATCAAACAGAAGAAACAACTTTGCACAGAAGTGTTTGGTTTTGTTCCTCATGAAAACAAATCACAGAAACAAACATACTAGTTAAACAAAAATATTTCTGATGTCTAATGCAAGGGAAAAACTTCCTACAGAGTTCTAATTTTAAAAGAAATCATTCTAGTCTTTTGAATTTAATAACTAAATAGCAGGAGAACTGAATTCAGTTTACTTAAGAAACAAGGGACACTAGACTCTTTTTGTTCACTGTTTTTATTGGCTACAAAGCAATAAACTGCACCAACATTTTTTAAAGTTTACCTTACTGATTGGTCAAAATACAGTAGCCCTTAAAGTTCCTAAAACATTTGGGGTTTTGCTCTCAATTTATGCACATCTATAGGTTATCCAGCCAAGAATACTACCAGTGTCTGGAACAGTAGTTACTGGGGCCAAGGTTTACTATAAAAGCAAGGATAACTATTCCCCACTTGGGGCAGTTTCTATGGGATTTGTTCAAGTGTCAACACTGTTCAAGCAAAACATCGTAGAGGAAGCTGGTACCCAATTTCTGGCCAAACAGCAGACTCAAGTCTTTCTTCCTCGGCCAGAAACACTATGCACAGTACTTCTGGGAAACCAAACTGACTTCCTTCAAGTTATATTTCAACAGGATAGAGCTTTCAAAAGTTTAATTGGATTTTTACAGAATCTCTTTCCAATACCACCAATTTAAAATATTTAGTTAAGCTCTTTCAACATCAACTGTATTTTTAAGTTCTCCTGCTGTTAATGTGAAACTTTCCAAAGGCAAAGAAAAAAAGTGACAAATTTGTACAACATGGAAAACAATCTTCAACTTTATCTCAAAGTATGCATTTTCTTATTCTACTTTAAAATTATAGGAACAGTTTGCTAAGAATCACTCATCTTTGAAAAAAATGTCCAAGTTAAACATGCAGACTATCCATACTGATAAAGTCATAGAGGTATTTTACTAAAATGTTAAGCAGAAACTTTACCGGCAAAAGGAGGAGGGAGAAGATACAACCGTCCACTGAGCACATCCTCCACAGCTAGGTTCTCACCGCCTCACTTAATCCTCACAATAACCCCAGGAGTTAGAAGCAAACTGATGAACTCCACATTAAGAATTCTGGCCTGCCACTTTTCCTTAATGTCCCACTTAAATCTTCCATTAGCAAACACTAATATGCTCTCTTTGAATGATGCAAGAAATATATACATAATGTTCAAATTTATTTAGATTCTGAAACCACTCATGAAGAGTAAGGAATAGCTTAATGGACTTCCACCAGCCCTTAAACTCAAATGATCTGAAGCCCAGGCACACCCTGACAGGGCCAGATCTCTGTGAAGACCCACCTTTCTGTGCCTTTTGGGTCCTAAAAACTTCCAGCATGGTATTGGCAAAGCCCAAACATTACTAATGAGTATTCCTCTCTCCCTGACTAGGTGAATTTCAGTGGTTTAGCAGAATGTTTGTAAAGTATTCAAAAAGTCTTCAGCAAGAAACTAAAACAGTATCTATTTTTTTTCCTCTGATGAACAGATTTTTTAAAAAAATGACTTTTGAACCTACCACAATGGAATGGGAGGTTTCTCTGCTCTGCTGAACATATTCAATAGACCCATACTAAGGCCTTTCTCTAGACTGTTCTACATAGGTTCCTTTAACAAAAGAAAAAAAAAAAATCACAGAAGGAAATAATTTCTCTTAGAACAATTTTGATAGGTAACTTCTTTAAAAGTTTGCTACAGCTAATTTGAACATCTGTTTCCTTCCTGATGATTAAAAATTTAATCAATAAGTTGATAAAGATAAAAGCTAAAAACCATTAGAATAAAAGACAATATTTATTAAAGAAAGTATGACCTATACTAAATGCCTTGTAAAAAAAAAAAAAAAACACACACACAAATAGGACATGATCTCTGGCCTCAACAGACTTAATAGATTTTTTTTGCCCATCATCACAGACTTAGGGAATTGAGACTCTGAAACAGGCTCTGTATCGGATTCGCTTTTAATAATCAAAAGGGAAAAAACAGAAAACAGTGAAAAAAAATTCATGGGAAAATACATTTTAATAGCTGAGAAAACTGATTAATGTAGAATGGTTTTAGTTCACTAACTCATATTTTTATATACCTATACCAGTAATTTTCCACTTAAAATTTTTATTAGACCTCACTGCAGATCTCCTACACTTGGAACACAGAAAGGTTCGTTTTAGATGCATCTAATTGATTTAGTGCCCTTCAGCAATGGGCCCACATCAAGGAAACAAATAGGATATCAAAAAATTCCCTTTTTTAAATCAGAGTTTATCACTTTAAAATCCAATTCATCTTACCCCTTCTAGAAGACATCTGACAGCTCATGAGAAATCATTCCACTTGTATGTATCTCAGTCAATTAAATTTATTTTGAACTTGGCTGTGAATGTAGCCCAGTGGTAGTGTGTGCTTAGCACGCACAGAGCCCTGGGTTTAATCCCCAGGATCAAAATTTTTTTTTTCTTTTTTGAACCACTGATTTGCACTTGCTCTTATATTGCTTTACGAAGGCTTCGAATAGCTGTGTTCTGCCTTCTCGGCAGCTTTTTAAACTCTGCAGAGGCAGAGACCTACTTCTGCTGTGACGCCACAGTTTTCCTAATGCATCTCTAAAACGATTCTGTGTTTGGCCAAACTCTGGCCAGAAGTTATTTTCATAATGAAAAAGAGGGAAGGTATAGGAGACCATAGGGTGAGGCTGTTAGTTTTTCTCTAATTTTATTTTTTTTTAACAAAATTAGAGAAATCTGGGCTTTGCCCTGGCCTGGGACCAAGGGTAATCTGATTAAATGTATATTTAGGTGAGAATTGTGCTTGAGTCTCTTCAGGAGAAAACATTTATCCATCCTGAAGCTATACAGGGTAAAGTCTATGTAAAACTTTTTTACAGAATTGAACTAGACCTGAGGGAAATTAAGAAGTTCCGAGGTCCCTAGTGCTGGTCAAGGAAAGCAAGGGGGTGTCCTCTTTTAGGGGCAGGGAGAAGGGATCTGGCCAGACAGTGAATGAGATGGTATACACAGGGACCCCTAGCTACTCAGGAGGCTGAGGCCAGCCTGCGCAGCGGAGCAAAAGGAATCGGACGGACCACTCTCTCCTGCCATCCATAGTCCTTGTCAAGCAGGATCAATCTCCTGGCTCCTAAACTACTGCTACTTCTCCAGGTCCTCAACAAATACAAGGAAAAACACCTCTTGACATTTATATAGGTTTACTGAAATGAAATACCAATTCTTGAGCCTCCTAACAAAAAGACAACACTCACACCTACCCCTATCTCAAGGGAAATAGGACCTTGAGGATGGTACCAGAAGATCTCAGAAATGACTATCTCCCAAATTAACAAAAGAATTGCAACTCCAAAAGAGAACAGGTGGAATGCAGCCTTTCAATCACCTCTTTAAAAGTCCCCTATTCCTTGCTGATGGGCAGAATCTCAGCCTTTGGGGACAGGAGACCCTTGTGTTTCTCCTTTGCTAGTAAAGCAATAAAACTTTTTTCCTTTTTCTAAAAAAAAACAAAAAAACAAACAACAAAAAAAACCCCACAACACTCAGATTCACAGTCTTTGTGATAAGAGCCTAAATTAACTTTAAAAAGTGAAGTGTCTATGAAATATTTTTACCTTCTTTTTTTCAACCTGAATAGAAAATAAACCTGTATTTTCATTTTTCCTATTTGCAGTTAACAGTTATCCCTGACCAGTGGATTCCTCCCTGCTTTTAAAGGTGTGCCTTTTTATAATAAAAAGTAGGCAAGCTAATGTATTCTTCTACATAGATGTTTTTAAGAAAAGTTACCTATTGTGTACTTTTAAAATAGTAACTAATTGGAGTTGTTAGAGATCCTTTAAAGTAAATAACACAGGCTGTCCTAACAGGAATGCTGCCAGAGATACTTCTACTCAAGTAGGACATTACTTTGTTTCTACAACCAGAAAAGATGTAGGTCATCAAGTAAACAGCTACTACATTCTATAGAACTAAAAATATCTGCCAAAGCAAAATTCTTAGGTGATCAAATTATTACTAAAAAACAGAAACTGAAATCCCACCACTAACAACAAAAACACAGCTCTACATTCTTTCACCACCACAGCTGGTTGTTTCTATCTCCATTTCAGAATTCTATTTAATCTACTTATGAACTATCTTCTCTCACTCCTTTAAAAACAAAAGGGTAAAAGAAGAGATTATTCGTCTTTGGATTCTCTACAAAAATCGGTCAAATGTTTGCTGAATCAAATTATTCTTCTTAACCTTTGATAAGCTTTATCATCTCGAAACAATGTTTAATCAACTTCCTATGTAAATGTTTTTCAGATGAAAGAACAAGTCCTAGAAGCAAAGTTTAATCTTCCCAGTGACTCACTGAAAAGAAATTGTTTCTAAGCTTTCAAGCTCATAAATACCTCTTCAGGGTCTGAACCAGCAAGTCTCTTAAGGCACAACTTTTTTTTTTTTTTCCCTTTAATATAAGCAGAAATTGTCAATACAGAAAATAAATTTCAAAGTTGCAAATGAAAATAAAATCTTAAAAGTAATTTAAGGAATATTGGACTAGTAGTACCTAACACTAAAGGCTAAATGTGATGATGCTTTTTCTTGCAGAGCTATTAGACTTTAAAAAAAAAAAAATCACAGGCCACTAAATCTCATCCTGTAAACTATTTTTCCCCATGTTAATTCTCCCAATGAAAGAGATTAAGCATCTCATACTGATCTATTTTGGATCCAAATTGTGTGTTCTCCACCCATTAAGATCTGAAATGAAACCCTTTCTACGGTTTTTGTTTTTTTTTTTTTTTAACTTTTCACTCCTTTTCCACCAAAAAAAAAAAAAAAAGTAATTTATGTTCAGAATATAATGGTCCTTTCAATGGAGTAGTGCTTGTACTGAAAACATCTGTTGTCAACATTACCTATGTTTTAAAATCAAACGTATACCCAATATAGTCATACGATGCCAAGTACTAGACCAGAAATTTATATCTAAAGACTTTTACTACTCCACAAGAAACAAAAATTAAAATTTCAAGTAGGGCTAGGCATGGTGGCACAGACCTCTAATCCCAGCGACTCTGGAGGCTGAGGCAGGAGGATCACAAGGTTCAAAGTTAGCCTTTGCAATTTGGTGCGACCCTCAGCAACTTAGCAAGACCCTGGCTCAAAATAAAAGATAAAATGGGCTGGGGATGTTGCTCAGTGGTCAAGTGTCCCTGGGTTCAATACCCATTACCAAAACTAAACTTCAAGTCTAGATTATTGAAAACATATACAATAATATCTTACTTATAAATACCATTAAGAAATAGCTGGGCGCAGTGGTGAATGTAATCCCAGTGACCCAGGAGGCTGAGGAAGGAGAACTGACCCAGTCTTAAGCAACTTAGTGAAACCCTGTTTCAAAAGAAAAAAAACAAAAAGGGCTGGGGATGTGGCTCAGTGGTAAAGCACACCTGGATTCAATCCCCAGTACAAGAGAGGGAGAGATGAAGGAAGAAAGAAAAGTAAAGCAAGGGAGAACATAGGAATCGACCACCTTTACAAGGAGGTTTGGGCTAAAGATCCTTTCAAGACCTAATGTGGAAATTTTTTCTTAAACAGAGAATCCTGAATACAGGACTTTGCTTAAAGTCCATTTCGTGTTCCTATGCTATTTATATGTTTCCATTTTCTTTTGTGGGAGTGTGTTAAATGGTCATTTTCCTCCATCAACCTGTGGAACCTGTCTATGAGATGCTTCAGCTAAGGGTATGTGTACCTGAAAGACTTTTCTCTGTACAATTGCTAATCTTTTTCCCTGTACCAGAAATCTGAGGCTGAAGGTAATCTTAAATTTCATTATGAAATTAAAGAAAAGGGACTGGGGCATCTCAGTGGCTAGGGGGCTTCCGTAGCATGCGTGAGCTCCCTGGGTTTAATCTCTAGCACCAAAACAAAACAACAACAAAAAAAACACCCCAAACTACAAGTTGTTTGCGTGAGACAGTTTATCACCCACAGTGATTTAATAGGGCTGACTGATAGGTCAATCTTTTTTTTAAGGTGCTTGTGAGCAAATTTGGAATGACGGCAATAGCCCCTTGTATATATCACAAGGCATACAAATTTCTGCAGAATGTTCATTTAAATGCTGTTAAAAGTACAAATATTTAGATTGGGACACATACTACTTGTTGACATTGTTGCCTAGAAGCAGTCATAACTATTTCTAACCAGAAGCATGATAACCATGTATACATACACAAACACCTACTTACACAAAGAATGCCTCTATAAGCCTGTTAGTATGCTGTCTTATGTATGTATGGAAACCAACGAAATATAATGGTTCCATAGAATAAAGGCAATTTATATTTCAGGTATTTTGTTTGACCACACAAATAAGATGGAACTTTGTATTATTTAAGTATGCTTTCCTAATAAAGAAATCAAAGTGCATGAACTTTAGAAGACTTGAAAGTTACAGTATTTGTTATTCAAGAAACAGGTTTATCTTTTACTCTTTCAGCCCAAATTAGGAAAAAAAAAAAAAATCTGTTTTGGAAAGACTCTTTGCTCAGGTTCAATTTGCAACCCAAGTTAAAGAATCATTTATAATCTAAAACTCCAAAATAAGTAACTAAACAGAATTCAGATGCCGATTGTTTTAATTGCTTAAATCATTTAAAAAACATACAGTAACTTGACATTTTAAAGCCATTACCATTATTTTTCCAAAGAAATGCTAGGGTACTTTGCATTCTGCCTGCAAAACAGCAACTACTTAAACAGTCATTTCTATTATGTCATCAAATACAGACTAACATTACCATATAGTTTTTTAAAGTTCCCTAATAAATTGCCCAAGCAGAAGCGAGGGGCATAGAAAGAAAAACTACCAAACTATTAAATGAGGGAAGTTATTTAGGAGGAAAAAAAAACACCAAAAAACAAAAACCTGTTTCTTGTACCAGGGGCCTTAAAAGGCAAAAGAAAAAGAAAAGAAAAAACACAAGCCTCTGCTGGCTCCAGATATATTCACTGAAAAACAACTGGTTGGGTGGGGAGGATGCAATGAGAGAGCACAGGTAATTTTAAAAGGCATTGTCTAGAAACAGAAATGAGGAGAAAACAACCTCAATGCTCTATGATTACCCAAGAACGGGTTTAGCCAGATGAACTAGTCTGGTAAAACCCTCCCCAAGGCATTTGAAAGACTATCAAACAAAACTTTATTAAACTGGATTACAGGGTCTTACTCATTAGATGCTGAAGGCCACAATGTTTATGATCAGGTGAAAAAGTTGATGCATGGGACCCAAACTAGGCCTAGGTCCTCTTTTTAGTTTGTTTTTATTAGGACAAGCATTGTTAAGACAACCCACTATTAAATTTCTTTGCCAGCAGGTCAAGTTCCAGAATCCCAGGTACAAGCATTCAGAGCACTAAACCCTGACAGGGGTTGAAAGGCTATTTAGATATGGTCTGACTACATCCCTGCAATAAGCAGTTGATTACATTGTTATATGCGATTATATTCTACTTTTATTAGGAGACTTTAACCTCATGAAAATGTATTCCCTCCTTCCTATCTCCAGTTTCAAGGACTTCCAAGAGAAAAAAAGCAACAGTTCGAATGTTTCTAAGTTATTTCCACCACCTCTTAATCAAAACGTCAGGTAAACTCTATGTTAAATGTTTCCTTAACAGAGCATATAGCCTGTAAAAGGATATTTTATTCTGTACTGAATATTTTCCTGGCACTTGTCATCTGTATTTTGAAGAATTTAGGTTGACATCTTTTTATGTGCTTAATTCTTCTGTGGGTGCTTAACTGTAAACATAATTTTCACCTTGGGTTGCTTATGAAGGAGTTTTCCTTTTATATAATCAATTTGTCTACATTTTAAAACCTTGGGTCAAAACAACTCATTTATTTCATAGATAAATGCAGATGTCATTTCTTTTTTTAAAAGCAATTTCTCAAAAAGTCCTGGTATCTACTACATTGTCACCAATACTATTTGGATTTTAATAACTAGTTTTTTATCACTGAGATATCAAGCAATACTTCTATAACATGCATACAAACTGTTTGCAACAGATTTCTCTCAGGGCTGTATCTCAGCACTGACCTTTGTTCAAAGGCTTTTACTTTTTAATGCAGCAGTTAGAGATAACTACTTCATTTATCAAAACTCAATTTCCATAGTAACATCTAGCCTGGGGAGATTCAAGTCCTCACACTAATCCAACGACCCATTCAAAGGAACTGTTGAATACTTTGGTTTCCATAGCAATGATGGAATAATACATTTTGCTAGGTCACTGCTTTTATTAGCAAAACTTATTCTTTGAACTTTAGGTAAGGCTGTATTTATTGAGGAAAAAAGTATAATCACTTTATATAAGAGTTCTTTCCTTTAGGGCTATTCTTTAAAGAAAATTACAAATAGTAACCATCCATATATTTGAAAATATTATGGGTACATGAAGCCCTTTAATAAAGTATGCCACCTAGCTTCATCTTAAATTGTGTCCTGATATAAAATTTTTAAATTAAAAAGCTCCTTAAAGTTATTGCTATAGATTTAACAAAACAAAAACTTAGAAAATTAAAGGGGCCAACCTTAAAAGCATGTTTTAAATGAGGATGAAGTGTAAGCTAGAATAAAGATGATGTCTCTCAAACATATCAAATGTCGGGATGGTGGGTAGGGTATAGGATAACTTTAAACCATAACTTTACTTTTGACCAACCATATTTAAAACTCTGCAACTTCAGGCCTATCTTTCATCAAGCACAGCAAACATGCTAAACACAAATATTTTAAGCTAACAGAGAAACTACAGGTAATGTATTAAGCAGCAATGCTATACATGCTAAATGGCAAAGTTTGTAATGTTTAAAAGGGCTTTATTTAAAGCAAACTGATTTGCCACGGAGGGAGAAATTTCTTTCTTAAAGACGAGAATAGCATTGCCATTAAACGTTTTAAAATCCATTAGTAAACATTGTTGTTTATGTTTTTGGGTAATTAATTCTATGTGAGGTGACAGGGCAAGGCCTCTGTGAGGGAGCATCAGCTTTCCTGGAACCAGACATTCTCATGGAACTGAATTTTGAGCCAAGCTAGTGCTAAAAGGTAGGCCATTAAAAAATAAAAGTTGACAGAAGAAAGAAGAGATCAAACACGTGTTGGCTTTTAAAAGGATGAATACCACTTACACTATTTACACAACTTAAAGAATTAACAAGAAAATTACATACCAGTATGAGTCCTCAGGTGAGCTTTTAAATGAGAAGACTTTGTATAAACTTTTGTGCAACCTAAAATAAAGGAGCAGAAGAACAGCTTGTCATTCTGGAGACCTTTTGAAATCTTTACATTTGAAGATTCAGTATTTAAAATCTGCCTTGAAAGAAGAAATTTCTTGTGCCAGATGAAATATCTGAAGCTTCAGTTTTAAATCTCAAAAAGCCCCCCCCCCCACTACCTCATTAAAGGAACAAAGTGATTTTTTTTTGGTATCACTTTAGTAGGAAAGAACACAGGTAAATGAGCCAAGTGACAAATGGAAAATTTGTGTTTATATTCCAGTAGGTACTTTTTACTAGTAATACATATTTTAGTGATTTAATAGCTACTATAGTATGTTTTTAAAAAAATTTTAATGGATGTGGAGCTGACAATGCTAAACCATTATCCAAGATGACTGTAATTTTCTGTACTCCTACATTTCTTGTTTTTTTTTTCATTTAGCATGTCATGCCATATCATGTACCACAGTCAATAAATTATGCCCCATTATTAATCATAAACTAGCTTACACCAGCAACTTGGGAGATACATTCATTACTGTCATCAATTTATACTTTGGGCCATGCACCTCATTCAAGAATGAATACATGCTATCAGAACCATCCTTAAATGCATCCCGTGTACAGTCTTGTACCAGTAGCAGGTTAGGCACCTACAAGCCCACGTTATTTTCCCCTACCCTACACTTTACAGGGAAGTTAATTTAGAATTTAATACTACAATTTATTATCTTAAAGTAACCCTAAATAAAATTCAAATTTTATTTAAAATCGGATATAAAAAAGTACAAGGTAACTTTTTTACCAGGCTGTTGTAGCCAATTTTTTTTTTTTTAAATACAGAAAATAAAAGCTGGGCACAGTGAAACATGCTTGTAATCCCCGCAATTCGGGAGGCTGAGGCAGGAGGATCCCAAGTTTGAGGTCAGCCTGGGTAACTTAGCAAAACCCTGTCTCAAAATAAAAAAATAAAAAGGGCTGGGGATGTGACTCAGTGGTAGAGTGCCCCTGGGTTCAATCCCCAGTACTGCAAAACTAAGTGAATAAATAAATAATAAAATAAAATATGTAATAGACAACTACCTGGCTACATACCAGGGTAAAGCACAGAAACAGAATATGAAAAGAACAAATGTAAATGATTTTTTTCTTAAATGTCAAGTAAAACTTTCCCACGTAAATTTAAAGCCCAAACGCACACACGCATACACACACACTCTCTCAATGCTCAATGCTTCAACCAGGTAAGACCACATACCAGGATAATCGCAGTAGTGGATGCGGCGTTTCTCCAAATCG
The DNA here is from genome assembly GCF_902686445.1 of Sciurus carolinensis. NCBI lineage: Eukaryota > Metazoa > Chordata > Mammalia > Rodentia > Sciuridae > Sciurus > Sciurus carolinensis. The sequence continues at coordinate 67,314,020 of NC_062217.1, read as the reverse complement.
GGGTTACTCCTTCTATTGTATCTGACAGGTTGGATATTTTGCGTATTAACTGGTAGAGTGGCAGGTAAATTTGGATTGTGAATTGCCAGTTTGGAAGCAATTGTAGCAGCATAGGATGGAGGTGGGGTTAAATTCTGGAGCATCTCTGCTTGTCTATCGGGACTTCCAGGCTCTGAGCTTGGTGGTGACGGGGGAAAGTAAGTGGCCTGTTGTGGAAGAAACTGACTTGGCATTGTGTATGTGCAAGGGGGCATGCCCTGGAATTGTTTCATTGCAGTCTGCGGAACAGCAGAGGTGTGTGTGTTAAGGCCTGCCATGGCGGCTGACATAGAAACATTAAGGGTGTCCATTACTGCTGTCTGGTTTGTAGAACTGGGCATGTCTAGATCCGGTGTATTCAGTAGCTGGTACAGGTGGCCCTGCTGGGGAGGGACAGAAAGATGAAGATCTGGTGTAGTAAGTTCTTGTTTGATGAAAATATTGTTCACCTCTGGAGCTGAGGTCTGGTGGGAGCTGAATATACTGGTGAACTCAGGGAGGGCCTGGGTCGGGGCCGGAGGAGGAGGGGCAGTCGTTTCACTCTGGTGGCTGAAAATGGTAACAGGTTCTGTCTTGATGTGTGTTACACACGGTCTCTGAGATTTGTAGAGGCCAGTTCTCAGGTGAGTGATGTCAGGGAGGAAGACGTTCATGTTGATGCTGTAAGGTAACCCTTCACTGTCAGTGAAGAACTGGTCTACGACTGAGGCACTGTCTCGTCTATACTTTTTATGTTCTGGAATAATTGGAACGGGAGGAAGCTGAGGTGTCAGATACTTCTCCATTTCACATCTTGTCTAAAAAAGAAAAGAAACAAACACGCGTAATCCACCTGATTCGCCTCAGGAAGGGCCAAAATGGTGCTTACTACTGTCCCCCTCAACCCACCTCCACACACAAAGATTCCTCCATAAGGCACTAGGGCAAACCCCTACTGCTAATTTAAGTATACAAGTATAAGTATCGCTTATAAATACATCAGATTTATTTTGCCAATTGTGTAATTATTGGCTTACACCAAAGCTTACAAATCTGTATGTCTTTAGTAAAATCGCTCAAAAAAAAGACAAAAAAGTGAAAGAGGCAAATCAAGTAAAAAAGGAAAAAAGAAAACAGAATACATTCCTTTCAGACGCAATAGTATCACCCCTGTGATTCCCTGCCCATCAGTTTACGATTAAAATACTGTATCAAAGCACTGTCAAACTACCTCAATTCTATCCATGCTACATAGTTAAATTGAACATAATGTTTTATTTAAACAACAAAAAACTATGCAAGCCCTTAAAACAACACTGCAAAAAAACTTTTTTGCTTGACTAGACATTTCCAAAATATCTAATATAAAACACTCGTTGGCTATTTCAGTGCCTTTTGTATTGTTCAAGGGAAACTTAAAATACAATGTTTTGAGCAAAACGTAGTATCCACTGACACAAAACGATTTCACCTTCAACATTTGATCTAAACGTTGATTTTAATCAGCAGATTCGGTAATTGGTTAATATGATAATGAAATGTTCCTATTCATATCCCTATCTAAAACAGATCTTTAATTACCTAAGGGAAAATCACTCCCTTGGTAGACTAGTGCTAAGAAGCCCGTGGGTGGAGAGAAGCTGCTGTGTCGTAGCACAGTCATCAGCAAAACATTTATCATGTCCTTCTCAGTGGGCCAATGCTACATTCCCCCCTACTCTGTAAAAAAAGCTCAGTCATCCCTTATCCCCTCGGTGTCTCCTAAGCAAAAAAAAAAAAAAAAAGTCAAATTGAAATAACCAATAACCAAAGAGTTCTCAATCGATGATTTTCCCCCCAAAGACAAATCGCCTCAATATCTTCTCTCCTAGTTTAACATAAGCTTAATTTTTTTTTTAATTTTTAACACTGAAAAGGAAATTTCGAAAGAAAAACAAAACCCAATTAGGTGGAATGGCTCATATAACTATTAACCACGGCACCTTAAAGGAATAAATAACCCAGTCATATTTTGCTACTAAATTTCAAAAGTATTTCATGTTGGACCTCAGATCATTCGGATCATACGGTGTGGATGAGAACGGGATTTCCCGGATAGACCCGATTTAAAAATAAAAATTAACGCCGTGGTCATGTGAATCACATCTTTAACAAATGCCACTGTCCTCTCGAAACACGGCGACACTGACCAACCCCCCCCCGCCCGTAGGCAAGGCGCTGAGTAGCAAATACACACTATACCAAGGGGCTATTAAACGAAGTGTCTTGAAATAAACCGAACTAACCCCTTTCGTGCACTGCGCTCCCATGGCGGTTAGTGGTTTCTGATTTTAGCTCTTCCAGCTGTTTGCATGTGGGTATGTTTCCAATTTTTTTTTCCTTGGGACAAGCTAAAAGTCCCGGGAAGTTTTTTCTGGGCTATATGACTCCGTGCGTGGGCGAAAGAAACAGGCGGTTGCTCTAATTCGGCTGCTGGGCAAGTGTAAAAGCCAACTGCCAGCTTTCAACGCGGCTCCGGGAGGAAATTTACGCGCACAAGGAGAAAACAACACCCCCGGCTTTTTTCTCTTTCTTTTTCGGGAAAAATACGCGCTCCAATACAACCTTAGTTGTCCTCTTATTTTCCAACTCGGCCACTCCACGACCGTTCCTAAAGCAAGAGGAGTGAGCCCCAAGGTTTGAAACCCCGAGGAATCTTTCCCCAGCACCCCAAACTGCGTTTCCACTTAACCCCAGACAAGGAGGGGAGGTGAACCTCCAAGGCCACGGCATCGGGAGGGAGGGGTAAAGGTGAAGGAGTAATTTAAGTAAAGTGGAGCGTGAGGTACAAGGTTTCATCCTCCACACGTAAGAAAAACAACAGTGCGCGTGAGCACCCAATTCCCTCTTTAACCTCTTCCAAGCTGACCCGCCGGGGGAGATTCATCTCGGACTCCCCTCTCCCAAGTCCCCCATGTACTCTCTACGAAATGCTGTGCCCAGGCTACAAGGGCAGGAAGGGGCTGCCCACCCCAGCACCAGCCTCTGGTGCGCCCCGACGCACGCCCCAGCCTGGAGCGGCCCCTGTCGCCCGCGCGTCGCAGCGGCGGGACACGCCCGAGCCCCGGGAAGGAGGCGGAGGGAGGGGAGCGGCTCTTCCTACCTGGACCAGCTCCTCGGGGGGCAGCCGCGGACCGGCGGCAGGAGGCGGCGCCGGCTGCGGGGGCTGCGCTGGCGCTGGCTGCGCCTGTGGGTGGTGGTGCGGGTGCTTCAGCTCCTCGCCCGGAAAGAGCGCCGCATCGCGGACTGGGTTCGCGGCGCCCAGCACCGGCTTGAGCTGCGCGAACACGGGCTCGTCCTGCGGAGCCGGCGGTTGGGGCACAGGTCCCAGGCGGGCGCTCATGGTCAGCACCCGCGTAGCCATGGGTACTCGGGGGGCGGCTCCGGATGCGGTACGCGGGTCAGGCGCGTTTCCCACCTTGCCCACGTTGGCTCAGGCCGGCGAGCTCGGCGCGGGGCCGCGGGCGGAGGAGGGGAGGTTCCGGGCAGACCCCTCGGTCAACAGCAGGCGCAGTTTTCGAAGGCGCACACGAAAAGCAAAACTCTTCCGCTCTGCCACGCGTAAACGCCAATGTCCTCCAGGCAGCCACTTTCTCCCGCCCCGCCCCACCGCGCTCTCTCACTCGCTGGAGCCGGCTCCCGCCACCGCCGATCTCCACGAGCAAGCTGCGAGCGCGCGTACCTGCCCCGCGACTACTGACACTTGACGCCCGCCTCTATTTCACCCAACTCTGGGTAGGCGGGGCCCTTCGACCTGACTGACAGCGCTGCCGCGAATCCTGAGGCCCCGTCGCCAACCCGGCCGGAGCAACCAGCCTATGAAAAGAGAGAAGTTCACCCAGGGCCCCGCCTCCACCGAGCCGACCGCACCCCTCCGGCCACGAGCTTCGCGCGCAGGGCGGCCGCGCAGTTTGTACACAACTTCTCTGACAGATTGAGCTGGCGGAGCTGGGGGCGGAGGGAAGGAGAGGAGCGGGTGGAATCTAGGAAGAGGGGGAATTAGGGTGGAGACGCGGAGGGAGATCTCTACGGACTGTTCTCTGCCAGGATTAGGGAGAAAAAGAGTATTGCACGTCTTAGGTGTTGTGCAAGGACCTGAAACTCAAAAGCTGAAATCCAGAAAGCAGCTAGGTGGGGGCGCTAAGCTTTTCAGTGACTTATTTAATGAGTGTGTATTTTTAAATATACAAAATGTACTTTTCTTTAACAGAAAACTAGGGGCGGTATGATAAATTTTAAAACAGCTCTTGTCTCTATGTATCTTTACTCGTGAGGGTGTCTATTTAGCAAAGCAAATTCGGTATGTCCTGAATAAAAGGTTTAGTGGCAAGCATTTTTTAAAGTCCTTGCATACAATGCTCCCCCCCCCCCAACCCGCTCCCACTTCAGTATTTAAATAGCTGGAAGTAGTTTTCACACACATTTCTACCTCCTCGTATTCCTGTGTGGAGAGCAAGCGGGGGTGGGCCATATGAATTTTGAGGTTTTTAATATTTAAACTATGTTGATTCTAGCCAAAGCCTGAACTCTAATTTAAGCGCTAACAACTAGCTCAAATGTGTGCTTAAATAGACACTACATCTTTGGCTTATTTTTGCTAGCACTGTATGTCCGGGGGGAAAAATGGAATTTAATATTTACAGAACTGAAACAGTAAATTTACCTAATACCGTGGCACCTTTTCCTACGAAAAGACAACCAAAGAAGCCTCAAACGTTAGACACGCAGCAGCCCTGAAAACTGTGAATCCAAATTTGTAGGAAAGTAATAGCCAAATATACTACCCGTCCATTTACTACGTTGTTATAATGGGAGGGTGAATTTTTGCCAGCATTCACCAAAGGAAACCACTTCCCTTAATCCTTAATGTTCTAGTACATGATTTTATCTGGCTTATTGGGAAGCTGGAACAATAAACTGCAATAAAAATGCCTGTAATATTACTACATATGTACATATGTTGACAGCACACTATACCATTAGAGAATTGTACAAATACAACAGCCTACTCACCACTTCACAGTAAAAACAGCTTTTTCAAAAGTTCTTAGGAAAAAGTTCACTTCAGAGTGTCTCTATCAAAGATATGGATCCATTTTCAATATGCAGATAAATTAATAAGCATATTAGTATTAGGTGTACTTATTTTGGAAAAGATAAAATTAGCTGTAAACTAATTTTTTTTCTCTTCTTTTCCTTCCCTTCCTGTTTGCACATGATTCATCTTTATAACAGTGATCGCTGTTTTCAGAGAATGGCTGATGATTACTTTCGTGCTACCAAAGTATTATTTGGCAAGTGTTTTTGCAAATTTTTTTCTAAGCAATCTCATGTTGTCTACCTTCATCTTTAAAAAGCTGCCCTATTTTCCTCTAATATTAAACCCAGTCATGTAATTAAATAGTTTAAAAACAGGTTATAGAATTTATGAGAAACTTAATGTAACTTTAAAAATTGATCTTTGAAAAATTTTAGTTAATGCTGATAGTATATCAGTTATGATGATAGTATGATCAAATCTGATCATGTGACATAGACAATTCTTAATAGAATTTGGTGCTCTTTTAACTTGAAGCTAAATCTAAGAGTTACTTCAACTAGATATCTATCTATATTTTAATTTGCTTTTAAATCTACCTAGACTTTTCCCCTTGTGTTTCTTTTTACCAGTACTTTAGTGGCCTGTTATTTCCACTCAAGTTTTTACTACAATAAGATCCACTATTTTACTAGAAATACTTCTAAATTTCATGCCATTTTTTAGCACACTTTCATTCACAAAAGCTTTCAATTACAAAACAAAAAACCCACTTGACTCTTTGATAAGCTTTTAATAACCATATTTAATAGTCTTGTTAATTTTTTCACATTTCCACTTTTCTTAATGAATATACGTATGAACCTGGCTGTGGTTGGGTTTGCAAAGCTAATGCATTTACAAGTTTTAAAAATTGAAATGTGTTCTTTTTTTGCTCAAATACAGTAGCATTCATTTAAATTTCATTTCTGGCATAAAGATTCATGAAATAGGGTTGCTCCTTTTAAGTAATGGTTTCTCTGAAATACCCAGTTCTGCAATCTCACAGAAAATGACCAGCTTAGCCCTGTACAATAGTACGGAAATTGGAAAGTAATCCTTTTCTAAGACATTTGCCATGCGGTTCTGGACATATAAAGAACATGTTCAACCAAGCTTCTAAATGCTACAGCTGCAAACCCTTTTCACCAACTTAGCAAAAAGGGTTAAAACTTGATAAATATTTTTCAAATGTTCCAGGTTCTCCATTGGCGTAAAGCCAGACAGTGTGAATGGACAGATCCTCAATTACTTTGAACTTTCTAGTTCTTTGCATTCCTTCCTGCTTAGTAGTGCTGTACCATTAGAGAAGATGGGAGAAAACAAAAAACAAATGTCAGGTTTCAGAAATCAATTAGTGGCCTGGCAGTAGTGTGTTAACTGAACTGTGCCAAAAGAGGGGATTCTGAGGGAAAGAAATAAAAACGTTGAGTAGTCAAGTTAGGTAGGAGGGTAAGCGAAGAAGCAGTGTGCATGCTTAAGTCCTTAGTCACTCACTGGGCAACACAGATTTAGTCTTAGAATAAACCATAAGTGTCACTATCTTTACGGGAATAAATGTGCCTGAATGTGTGGGGGCTGGACAGGCATCCAGCCATGGGGGCGGGGTGGGGGGGGACTTGAAGGAGGCAGTGGAAAAAAATAGATAAGTAGCTTCTGAATGATGAGATGAGGCAAGCTTGAAACTAGCACCAGGACAATGTTCACACAAAGACACCGCAAAAGAATTTTCTATAGTGAGTTGTTTGTCAAAAACATCAGGGAGAGCTTGAAGTTAAGAGATCTAGACTATGACAACCTACTAAATTTCATTCACTGGGGGAAAATATGCACAGAAAATTCCATTTCTGTACGTAGAATCAAATTATTCAGTGATATAAGGCCACAGAAACAAACCAAAGCAATTTTTGATAAGGAAGTACACTCTTCTCAGAAACTAAAAGTGAATATTATATTCCTTGACTGTCATTCCTTGTAAGAATCTGAATCAGGGGAAACGTAGAAGATAATTATTGCCCTCTAAAACATTTTACACCTTTAATCTTTTTTATTTTTTCATCAATAACAAACACTCAAGACCAGATATGGTGGCACATGCTGGTAATCCCAGAAACTCAGGAGGCCAAGGCAGGAGGATGGCAAGTTCAAAGCTAGCCTCAGCAAATTAGCGAGGCCCTAAGAACTGAGCGAAACTCAGTCTCAAAATAAAAAAATAAAAAGAACTGGGAAAGTGGTTTAGTGGTTAAGTGCCTCTGGGTTCAACCCCAGGTACCAAAACAAAACAAACCACTAGAAGCTACACATCAAACAACTCATTGAGAAAATAACACAATAAATAGGAGCTTCAATTGAGATTAGTCAGAATTCAAACCATTTTGATTCAGAAGATGAAGATGGGAGAAAAGCTGCTCTTTTCATTTATTTTGTGATCAAAATGTAACATGTAATTTAAATGTTTAATACACTTCAATTTTGAATAAACTAAAACGAGATCTAAATAAGAAAACAACTTTATATACTATTTTTGTACTATCTGCTACCCTTAGTTCTTAAGAAGTAAGTTTTAGATTTAACTTTGTATTCCAATGTGAAATATTTCATAAAGCTCCCACTGTACACTTATTCCTAAAGGTACCATAATTTATCTAACCTAATTTTAAAACTCTAGTAATATACAAAACCAGTAGTTTTACCTTTTGGGGGCACTGGGATTGCCTTTTCCACCTTGTTAGTAAAATAAGGAGACAAAATTGACATAAATTCAGATGCCCTGAGCCAAGTTATAGGTCAGGCATACTGTAGCTTAAACTGTACAGAATTTGAATTCTGATTCTCAACATGATCGGAAAGGTTCAAGGAAAAATCCTGTACTGAGCAGTTACATCAGACAATCTTTTAGAACGTTGGGGAGGCCACATCATCAGCATCATAATGAGCAGTGTTGAGCCAATTGCTGTTCCTCTTATGACTAACAGTAATGGCAGTAGGCAGTAGGTGAAGGCAGTGAATACCCAAATGAACTGTGCCTGGGTCGCAAGGAAATATCTTTTCAAGCACTGATTTATAAATGAAATGTGTGAAAGCAGTGCTGCCTTCAATGCCAGTTCTTCACGCCTTAATTCTATGCACTATTGTTGGTTCTGTCAACTAGTACAACTTTCATGGAAGACAACCAACAAGTATAAAGAAGGCTAATGGATAAAAATTATCTTCAAAATGAGAAATAATTCTCCTTCTAGGAAATGTATAAATATATGTTAATATATAATATTGGAAATAATCTAGGTATCCAACAATAGGGGAGTAGTTAATACATACTATGGCTACTGTTCTGCTGCCAAAAATTGTATTATTAAGAGATATTTAATGACATGAGAAAAAAATACATGATATATGAAGTGAAAGAGGTTTTACAAACACACACCCACAAAGATAAAGAAAACACAAAATGAATATATTTTGGTGGCTATCATTGGATTGTCAAATTATGAGTAGTTGTTTGTTCCTTTGTACTTTTTAGTATTGCTAAATTTTATACAATGGCTAGGTATTACATTTATAATCACAATAAATATTTTTAATGAAAACATGAGTATTACCTTTTTACAGTTAAGAGTTCGTTGGAATTGTTGATGGTGATCAAACGATTTTCCACTTGGAACCAGCAAGGATAGTCACAACTTGCCAGCATCCTATGCTGGGAAAACATGTAAACTTTATAACAAAGCTGCTAGATTTTTAGGATTTATTGCAGAATACAGAAGCTGAAGAGATATTACAAAGGGAGTTTGAAGTTAGAAAGGAATAACCTAGGGAATATTCAAAATATACATATAAATATGTTTTCATTCATTTCCTCAGTGGTCAGCAAGACTTCCTCTACAGTGATTTTTACTGAGTTATTTTGAGCATCTCATTTTGTTTTCTTGCTTTGTTGCTCATGTTAAATACAGTGTTCTGACAAAATGAATTGATGCTAAAGCTAGATAAAGTCTATATGCATCTTTAAGGAGCTGCTTATGTTAAATTCTAAAATATTCACAAAAGTGTGGTATGAAATATTTTCTAATGGAATGTCCATATAATCTTCTAAGAGCCTTGTTCTCCTTCCCAGCACCCAAAATTGTTCAAAGATAATTCCTATACTTAGTTATTGAGAATTAAAAAATTCAAATGGGGGTGATGGTGGTAGTGGTAGTGGTCTAATATCTTGATATTTAAAATATTTTCTATAAAAAATTCAACAGAGAACAAGTTTTCGAGGACCCATTGCCACCATCCTGACCTTAATTCAAAACACACATTTTCCAGTCTTTATTCTAAATGATCTGACATATTGGTGCCTGGAAACATTTATTGAATACCCTCTATATGTGCTAAGCACTGTTATAGGCTGTGTCAGCCAGCTTCCTTTACTGTAACAAAACACCTGAGACGATCAACTTAAGAGGAGGCAAAAGCCTGGCATGGTGGTCCTCACCTATAATCCCAGCTTCTCAGGAGACTGAAGCAGGAGAATCAAAAGATTGAGGCCTGTCAATTAGTGAGACCCTGTCTCAAGATAAAATTTTAGAAACAGGAAAAGAGGGGCCTTGGAGACCCTGTGTTGAATCCCCATACTGAAAAAATAAATATGAAAAATAAAGGAGAAAAGGTTTCTTTGTTTATTTTGGCTCATGGTTTCAGAGGTTTCAATCCCTGGTTACTTGGCCCTGTTGCTTTGGGCCTGTGGTGGCACAGTACACTGTGGCAGTAGCATGAGGTAGAGGAGGACTGCTTACCTCCTGGGGGCTAGGGAGCTAAGAGAGAGGAAGAGGAGGGGCTGAGGTCCCAGGATCCCCTTCGATGGCATGCCCCCCATTATCTAACTTCCCTGCCTCCTGGAGGTTCCACCACCTCCTAACTCTGCCCAGGCTGGGGACCAAAACTTCAACACACATGGACTTTGGGGGAATATTCAAGATCCAAAATATAGGGGCTGGGGTTGTAGCTCAGTGGTGGAGTGCTTGCATGTGTGAAGCACTGGGTTTGATTCTTAGCACCATATAAAAATAAATAAATAAAATAAAGATATTGTTTCCAACTATAAAAATTAAAAAAAAAAAAAAAATCCAAAATATAGCACAGGTCTTGAAAATACAAAGATGAGCCTGACCCTGTGCGTCTGTATCTGTAATCCCAGCAGCTCGGGAGGCTGAGGTAGGAGGATTGCAAGTTCAAAGCCAGCCTCAACAAGTCTCTAAATAAAATATAAAAAGGGCTGGGAATGACACTCAGTGGTTAAGCACCCCTGAGTTCAATCCCCAGTACCAAAAAGAAAGGAAGAAAGAGAGAGAGAACAGAAGAAAGAAAGAATACAAAGACAAATAAGGTACAACCCTGCCCTCAGCATTACCTGAGAAGTGTAATCCCCTCTATCAAATATGTTTCATTGCTTCTGCCAATGGGTGGAATTAAGACCAAACTTCTCAGCTTGGGACCTTGTGCTGACCCTTCCAAGTTACATCTCATCATCCCTCTCCTCCTCTTTCCCCAAGAACCTCAGGCTCTATCCATAGAGTGTATTTTCCAGAAACTCTTGCTGTTTTCTCCAACTATAATGCCTTTCATTGACCACTTATAGACCCCCTTATTCACTTTTCTGCTGTTTGTTACCTATGGTTATTTGTGACTCAAAGATATTAAGTGGAAAATTAAAAAAAATAAACAACTCATAAATTTTACACTCTGCCCTATTCTCAGTAGCATGAGGAAATCTTGCATAATCCCGCCCAGTCCTTCCTGGGATGCAAATCATTCCTTCTTCCAGGGTATTCGTGCTGGATACCCTACCCACCCATTAGTCACTAAGTAGCTGTCTTGGTATAAGATCTACTGTATCACTATCACATTGTTTGTGTTCAGGTAATCTTTATTTTACTTAATAGTAGTCCCAAAGTGCAGGCAATTTGAATATGACAGCAAAAAACCTTGTCAAGCATTTCCATTAAAAGCACAATTTAAAAATAGTTCAAGATCGAAAGACCACCTTCACATCATTTTCATTACAGTGTATTGTTATAATTGATCTATTTTATTACAAATTATTATTATTGGGCTGGGTAGAGCACTTGCCTAGCATGCATGAGGCACTGGGTTCGATTCTCAGCACCACATATAAATCAATCAATCAATCAAATAAAGGTCCATCAACAACTAAAAATTTTTTTTAAAAAATTATTCTTATTAATCTTAGTGAACCTAAGTTATAAATTAAACTATATCAGAGGTATGTGTGCATAGGGAAAAACATAGCATATCTCACTTGTGGTATTATCAGGCAGCCACTGGGAGTATTGGAATGTATCCCCCACAGATAAGAGGGGGATTACTCAACAAGACACAAGGACAAGCTAAAATCTCACCTTTTTCCCAAGTTCACTATATATTCTCTAGTGAGAATTACTGTGCTATCCTTTGCATTAGCTTGTAACCCCAATGAAGCACTTTCTACAATGTGTCTTATGTCATTTCACCAACAAATCAGGTCTCTGTAGGGAACAAATGGTCTTTGTGTCCCTCATGATGCTTCCTAGCACACTCTTCCACACAATATAGGCAATCAGTGTTCCATGAACTCAATTTTATTAAAAATAGATGTAAATGGTAAAACTAAAAATAAAGTTTGGTCTCAGTGGCTCAGGAGGCTGAGGCAGGAGGATCTTGAATTCAAAGCCAGCCTCAGCAAAAGTGAGGCGCTAAGCAACTCAGTGAGACCCTGTCTCTAAATAAAAAATGCAAACTGGGAATGGGGATGTGGTTCAGTGGTCAAGTACACCTGAGTTCAATCCTGGGTACCCCCCTCCCCCCAAAAAAGTTTGGGCCGGGGTGTAGCTTAGTGGTAGAGCACTTGCTTAGCATGCACAAGGGCACAGGGTTCACTCCCCTGCATCATCACACACACACACACACACACACACACACACACACACACAACTTGATAGAATACCATCTACTAGGGCTTGGATACAGTTTCATTGTATCCCCCAAGGACTCATGTGCTAGTAGCTTGGTCCTTTAGTGTTGAAAGGTGGTGCAACCTTTAAGAGGTGGAGCCTAGTGAAAAGTAGTTAGGTCATTGGGGGTACCACTCTGAGAAGGGGTTAATGTAATTCTTTAGGGACCCTAGTTAATTTCCAAAAGAGTTGGTTGGTTTTTAAAAAGGGAGTCAGGCCCCTGAATCTCTCTAGTTTCCTATCTCTGTGTTCTGCCACCTGTCTTCCTTTTTCTCTCAGCCATGTTGTGATGTAGCCAGTCGGTCCTCACCAGAGCCAAGGAGACATTGGTGCCATATTCTTGGGCCTCTAGAACTGTGGGCTAAATCTTTTTTTGCTTGTTGCGATGCTGGAGACTGAACCCAGGGCCTAACAAGTAAATGACTGCAACTCCTTCTTTTCTTAATGAAATATGCAGCTTAGGTATTTTGTTATATCAGCAGAAAATGAACTAATACATCTTTTAAAGTGCAAATGAAATACTAGAGTTAGAAAAATCACCATTTTGCAACCATCATAGTGTTAATGGATTCAGTAAATCACTAGAAACAACTGAGTGACATCTGAAGAGGAATAGGCTATTTACAGATTCAATGTCTTTCCCTACAAATGAGGTTATTTATTATAATGGGAAAATGGTAACTTATCAAAGAAAAATCCTGACAGAAACTCCCTTACTTAAATGATGAAAATCAACATCACCCATTAATAAGAAGAATGGACATGATGTGTTTCCTGATATGAACCAAGAAGGACATAACATCATTTGTATTGTAATCATGGGAAAAGATTAGAGAAACCCAAATTGATGAACATTCTGTAAAAAACTGACCTGCAGTTTTCCAATATGTAAATTTATAAAGGATTAAGAATTGCTCAGGAACTTTTCTTTTTCTATTTTTCTTTCTTTTTTTATTTTTTTCTTTTTACAGACTGCATTTTGATTCATTGTACACAAACAGGGTACAACTTTTCATTTCTATAGTTGTGCACAAAGTAGATTCAAGGGAACTTTTTCTTTATAAAGGACTTTAGTTCGGTGGCATGCACTTGCAATTCCAGCAACTTGAGAGGCTGAGACAGGGGGATCACAGGTTTGGGCCAGCCTCAGCAATTTGGCAAGGCCCTAAGCAATTCAGCAAGACCCTGTCTCAGAATAAAAAATTTAAATAAAAACAGGGAGGGAGTCAGGGATGTGGGTCAGTGGTAAAGCACCTCTGGGTTCAAACCTTAGTATGTATAAACAATTAAACAAACAAGTGAGGAAGGGAAAAAAATAAGAAAAATAAAAGTTGAGGAACTGTTTGATTTACTTAAGAAAATGAGGTCCTGCTGTGTAGGACTCCTCCTCACAGATTTGTATTTGTAGAGGACTGTGGAGTTCAGCTAAAGAGAAGCCATCGCTAACCCACAAAGGCAAGTACATCTCAGTTAAAACACACCCCTTTCCTCTACGTTCATGTTCCCATTATTTCTCTGTCATGTGGACCCTGATGGCTTGGGTATCACCACCGTCATCTCCACACTTACCCATTTATTTTTGTTATACTTCCATGTAGCTTTCCTCTTTGCTTCCCCAGTTCAGTCTCCTCCATGAAGAATGGTAAGTATGGAGAATTCAGGTCTGAATCTCTGTGCACACACAAGTCCCCAGAGCTTTAAGTTAAAACATCAGTAAGGACCTTATTGCAATGACGTCTTTTGAAAGCATTAGGAAATATTTAAGTGTAAAGTAGTGTGACATTTGAGATTTGCTTCAGAATAACCCAGAGACACCAGCGCAGAATGAAGATATGAATGAAACAAGACTGGACAAGGATTAATAGTGGCTGAAGCTGGGCGATCAATACCTGAGGGTTCAATCTATTTTTATATCTTTGTAAAATACACCTTTTAAAAAGGCAAATATGTAGAAGCAGGTGTAATATTAAGAACTGGACCAATGAATTGCTGTGTTAAAGCCATAGTTCCTGGGTTATATCCCAATATCAAACATTGTGCCAGTGCCAACTGCAATCCCAGCAACTTGAGAGGCTGGGGCAGAAGGACCACAAATTTAAGGCCAGCCTCAGCAGCTAAGTGAGATGATTAAAAAGTCAGTGAGATCTTGTCTCAAAATAAAAAATTAAAAAGGACTGGGGATATAGCTCAGTGGTAAGATGCTCCTGGGTTCAATTCCCAATATCAGAGAGAGAGAAAGAGAGAATATCTCAGTTAATATAGACAATTGTTATGTGACAATTAAAATAATAAATCCCCATCTCAAAAAAAAGAAACACAATAAAAAATTAGACAATGGTGGTAAATAAATAATTTACGAAAGAAGAAAAACAAGTGACCAATAAACATATGAAAACATTCCCATCCTCCCTAGTATCAGGTAAATGCAAATTAAAATGCTTATGGAATAGCATTTACCTTCAACTGATATGCAAAAATGAAAGAGATTCAGTGAGACTATGGGGAAACTAGATGTCTCATGTTAATAAAAATAAAACCTTGTGTGGACCTTATAAAATACATATCTGTACAATCTAAAGAGTCTATCAATATGTAAAATTTTCACCCACTTTGAAATTCTACTCTTAGGAAGTCATTTTTTAGAATTACTTAAAGGTGTGCAAAGATAGAGTTACCAGGATGTTCATTGCAGCACTATTTATGATAATGAAAAATCTGCAACCATATCAATATCCGACAACAGTAATTTTAGTATATCCACATCATGGAACACTAACCAGCAATTTTAACAAAATGAAGTAGCTACACCTTAAATAATATGAGAAAATCTCTCAATGCCCAATAAGTTAAAAAAAAATGTCACTCAGTAAAGCACATTTCATGGGGCCATCTATGTAAATGTTGTAGGTGACATACCTGGCAAACAGAATGGCAAACACAGTCATTAGCACTTCACCTCTGGGGCCAGGAGAGAGGTTGGAGAGAATGGCAGACAGAGAAAGGGGTTGCTACCTATACCTATGTCCCAAGACAGTAACTCAGTAACTAAGATGTTATTTTTCTCCTTTTTTTTTTTTTTTTTTTGGTGGGGAGAGGTTTCTGGTAGGGTTCAAACTTAGGGCATTGCCTATGCTAAGTGGCACTCTATCACTGAGCTACACCCCAGCCAGGATCTAAGTCGTATTATTACCCACTGGCAATTTCATACCCAAATTAGCCTAGCTTCACAACTTGCTCTCTGTACTAGGGAGATAAACTGGGATTCATAGAATTGGAAAGAACCAGAGGATTCATCCATTTTGACAGAACCCTTCAGATTTTAGAAGAAAAAGAAACCCACTATTCAATAAACATTTACAGAGTACCTACTAAGTGATATAAACCGTTAAAGAGTACTGTGAATTTGAAAGGAACTGAATTGTTAAAAGTTTAGGTATAAAATACTAGGAAACCCAGAACGCAGAGCATTATCTAGGCAGGGTAGTCCTGGAGGACTTCATGATGGAAGAAATCTCTAAGAAGGGCACCAGAGAATTGGGACTCATGGGATATTTTGGTTTTGGTTTTGTTGTTTGTTTGTTTAACTTGGTAATCTTCTACTGCACAACCCTCAGACTTCCACAAATAGGAACGTAGAAAGTGAGAGGTAATAGAAGATAATCTCAGGAGTGTGGGAAATGCCCATAACCTCAGCAACTGGGGAGGCTGAGGCAGGAAGACCATACATTCAAGGCCAGCCTGGTCAGTGTAGCAGGATCCTGTCTCGAAATAAATTTAAAATTTTTTAAAGGACTAGGGGTGTAGCTCAATGGTACAGTACCCCTTTGAGTTCAATCCCAATCCTGCAAAAAATAAGAAAAATATATATTTCTGGAGGGAGATCATCCTTGAAAGATAGTCCTTGGGTCTACTCATTGAAGAAATGTTAGAAACTCACAATGACTAAGTTTCTTTTCTGTTCTTTTTCTATTCTGGGGATTGAGCCCAGGATTGCTTTACCACTGAGCAATTGGGACAGGGTCTTACTAAATTGTCTGGCTAAATTGCTGAGACTGACCTCAAACTTGAGATTCCCCTGCCTCAGCCTTCTGGCCACCGCACCTGGCTTAGTTTCTTAATACACTGCATACATACCACAAGATGTAATGCTGCTACCAGTAACTTCTAAACATAAGCCATCAGAATTGTCAGTGTGATGCCTGCAGCAGAAGTTTTTACAAGGTCAAGTTAGGGGATCTGACCCTTTTAATTTTCCTGTCCAATTATGTTTGGCTGATTATGTCTATAGAAAATCTCTCTCCCTCCTATTACAAATATTTGATGAGCAATAATCATTTCCCCTCAGACAGCACTATTTTGCACTTTCCCTTATTTATTTGGTGAAGTAGATAACTGTGTTGAAGTGTATGCCTCTAATGATATGCCATCCCTGGAGTTATACTGTGTTAATGTTTCAGAATTTTGAAAAATGAGGAGGGAGTCACTAGTACTAGTGTCTCCTCAACCCTGTGACACTCAGTACACAAACACGCTGACATCCTGACATCTAGCAGCATCCATGTTGTCTTGTTCAGGGACTCTAAGCCCAAATCCAGTAGGTTTAAGAAGGCAAGTCACCTCTTAGGAACTTGTGTTTCGCAAAGATACAGGCAATAATACGTTTTTATGATGGCTTGGTCAATCTCTTAAAGAAAAGGGAGAGGTTTATGACAGAAATGGTGATAAAGCTTTAACTACATGTGTGTGGTTAACTCCGTTTCAGTCATTCAGGTTAACTTCTACCTATATTTATGGACTCGATTGCATAATATATGAAGTTAGCAGGAAGTACCCGGAAGATAAGGTTAACATAGGAAACTTATTTAAGTTTGAAAATAACCACAGCTCATGCTGGGAAACGAGTTCACAGACAATTTTGTAATACAAGTGAATACGTCATTCATTTTCTTTTAATATTTTTCTTATCTCATAGTTAACATTAGGTGATTGATTAATCATTGTTCAGATGTGCAGCTTACTAACTTAACTAAGGAATGTAGCTTCAGGGATTGATTAGCTGAAAAGTCAGGAGATTACATTAAGAATAAAGATGGATGATACTGAATCATCCTAAACACATGGATGATTGGCACATGGCTTGATACCCTGATAGACAATGATCCTCTTCACAAGCTTCATTTAGTAATGGATCTCATTTCTACTGACAAACATTACTTGATCAATAGACCTTGCATTTGCTACAAGAAATGACCTTTTATGGTTAATATATAACTGATTATTGTTCTTCCTCTATAGTAACCTACATTTTTACAGTAGTGAAGTATACTGTGTACACTTAGCACCCTAAAACACTAAGGCATGTCCAATGAGGGTAGGATACCTTCACGGTATTGAGGTGTTTGGTGCTGCTCTACAGTTATGATACATTTGCAGTTCTGTCTTGGTTCTTGCTGCGTACAATAAAAACTTTTGCCAAATATTTACATCGTTAAAAAAAATACCAAGGTTATTCTTACAAATTAAGGGGGAAAAAAAAGTGACTTTTAATGGTGATGAGAGAGGTGTTGAATGATAATGTTGTAGAAGAGAAACTCTTCTAATGAAAGCAAATTACCCTAAAATCTTTGTTGTGGAAAATTAAAACTAATGACATGTTCATGTTGTAATGCAAAATTGCCTGTAACCCAATTTTCCCAGTGTTGAGATGCAGTTTATTTTAAACGTAAATAACTTGTCCATTTGATAATTTGCTTTTTCCCCATTACTGAGCTATTTACAACAGCACCTTTCTATTCCATTAATTGTTGAGAACAATCCAAAGGAGTTTTATTATTTTCCCTGTGATCATTTTAACAGATTAAACTAACTTCTTTTACAAAGTATTCACATATCCAAGAGTTCTATCTTTTAAATGAATGTAAGTAAAATGTACCACCTTATTAAGTTTGTAAAGGCCAATTACCTGTTTTTTCTTGACCTTGCTGAAGTTTTTGATGACAACTGAATCAACTAGGTGAGGGAGAGCCTTTGGGAGAGGTTCAGTCACACTCTATTGTGTGGGACCGACACCTAGCAGAGCATTGAGATTAAGCTGTGGAGGGAACAAAGCTAGGTACACTCTCTCCAGTTTAGGGTAAATAAGATCATTGTTCTCCATTCCTGCTGTTTGGAATGAATGCAATGCTGCAGAGCTAATTGCTGCCATAATTAGGAAACAAAAAAACTAAAATACGAAGTGACTTGGAATGTGCAAACTCAGATGGCTTAAACCTCAGAGATATGATTTTCCCTCATATGCGGGCTGCTTGGCTCTCTTCATAGCTTTTGAATGATGAGTTTAAATGCTAATGTGACATTGGAAAGAATCCTCTCAGGTGTAGAAGGTAGCAAGTAGTAACAGGTCTAAATGCTGAATAGTAGTCATTGGCATCAGGGAAGGCGAAGATCCCATTCAGAGACTTCTGACCATGTACAGTAACAGATGCAATCATTTGAAACTTTCCCCCTTCCCCTTCCAGAAGAGGCCTGGCAACAGGGCTTGGTGTTGGTGGCACATGCCAATAATCCCAGCAACAGGAAAGGCTGAGACAGGAGGATCACAAATTAGAGGCCAGCCTCAGCTGTTTAGTGAGATCCTGTCTCTAAATTAAAAAATAAAAATAGCTGGGGATGGAGCTCAGTGGTAGAGCACCTTTGGGTTCAATCCCTGGTACAAGAAAAACAAAACAACAACAAAAAAGAGGCCTGGCTCTGCACCCGGGCTTTGCCACACACCATTTCATAAAATATGCAACTTTCAAAGCAGCTCACAGAGGAGATTTCACTCTCCTGTTGAGAAATTCTTCCTCATATCTAACCTAAATCACCCTAGCTGCTGTTTAGCAATCCCATTTCCTCACATCTTCAGCAACATCTAACATTCTATGCTAACATGTATCTTCCTACGGCAACAACAACAACAACAAAAAAAACAGGCTAATACCACAAAATGACAATAGGAGGGACTTACTGTACCCATATACTCTGATTGGATGATTTAGGTGATTTCAAATTTAAAAACAAGTTTTGGGAATCAGGGGTTGGCCATATAGTTCAGTGGCACAGAGTATGCCTAACATAAGTTTGACTATGGGTTCTATTCACAGCACCCCACCCCTAGAAAAAAGGAGAAGATTTGGAATTGGATGACTGTTTAAATAGTGGATTCCATTCGTGAAGCCCCAGACTTCTGGAAACAGATTTTTGAGCTGCTAGCATAGTTATAGTTGACAGGTTAGTAAGACCATCTCAGTGAGGACTTTACCTTTGGTTCTGTGCCTAATGGGAAAAATAAACCATTTTTAAGCTTTAAATTCTATTTTTCAATAAGATAACTTTTTTGATCTTATGTGAACATTATTGAAAACACTAATAATTATAGCTTTTTCCTGCTTGGCCTAAAATAATCTTTCTACTACAATTAGATTTAAAGGGGAACTAAAAAAGACCTTCAGTAAAATGCTGTCACAAATTCCCTCCAAACTGCCTGCCTGTAATTAAGGTGCATTTACAGATCTGATATTCCTTAAAAGAAGCATTAACATTACAAAGACCAATTATTCATGGTCAAACAAAGGAGATTCAGATTCTCTGATCAAAGCAGTAATCTCTTTTACAATTGTTATTTTTGAAGTATCTTCAAACAGTACAAACACACATTGACTGTGTAAACAGGTATAGCTGTGGGCTAATTTGCTGTTTTCAGGATCAGATCAGTTTCCCACAGGGCTCAACCCTCAGAGGGTGTACCCTGTTTTCCGCTGCAAACCCCAAACTGCTGATGTCAAGGAACAATTTTTAAAAGGGAAAAAGTTCTAACTGTGGCTTCTTGGATCCAAACTGTTGTCATATAAAGGTCATGTTATATTTTTCATATACTCTCATCCATTTCTCAAAGTTGCTTGCTCTGAAAACATCAGCAGGCTTTTTAAAAAATGATCAAAGGCAGAAAAACAAAGACATTAGGTAAGTGAAAAAGAACTGACTGGTGGCTGGGGTTGTGCTTAGTGGTAGAGAGCTTGCCTAGCATGTGTGAGGGGCACTGGGTTCCATCCCTTAGCACCACATATAAATAAATGAATAGATAAATAAATAAATAAATAAATAAATAAATAAATAAATAAATAAATGTCTATTGACATAAAAAAATAACAACAACAACAAAAAAGAACTGACTGGTTTGAGAAAAATCTGAATTTGAGTTTCAGTTTGAACTTCTGGAGCTGCAAGGCATTGAGAAAATTCCTAACAACTCTAGACCTTTGCAAATGTGGAATAAGAATATCAGCACATCCAAATGACAACTTGGGAAAAGAGGAAGTTGTGTTTTGTTTTTTTTGTTTTTTTTTTTTTTTTGTAAATACTAAAGTACTATCCAATTATAAGGTGTGTGTATTTAAATTAGAATATGTTTTTAAACCTCATGGTATCTCTGGATAAACATCCTGAAGTGCTAAAGAGTAAAAAGAAGAAAAAAAAAACTTTAACACCTTTTTACACCTTCATGAAACTGGCTCTGTGGTTGAAGAAAGTTAAACAAGTTTCTTTCCTAAAGGGCTTCTCAGATCTCTTTGAATCTTCGAGAGAATCCAGGAGTATGTAATGTATGTCAAACATTTGATGGTGGAACTGCTTTGTCCCCAGGCTAGTGGGAGAATTAGTGTTCTTTTGAAAACACTTTGGGAATTGCTGTATTCTGGTTGAGTAGAGGGAACCCAAGATAACTAAGTAAATCTACTTTTTAGTCTATACCTTTTGGTATAATTGAACAGTTAATGACAGCAGAGTATCCTAAAATAAATGCTAGCATAAGGAGTTTACAAAAAATTGCCACTTTGAGTTTATATATTTAGCAGCTCCGCCACTTAGAATCTAAGTGTTTTCGTAACCCTAAGGCTTTAAATCTCTCTGTGCCTCAATATTCTCATCTGTAAAACAGAATATCTACTGCACGGATTCTGGCAAAAGTCAAATAATGTAGTTAGCACAGTGAGCTTAATCAATGGTAGATGGGTTGGGCACAGTGAGGAGAGCCTGTATTCCCAACAAGGCGGGAAGCTGAGGCAAAGAGGATATAGCAAGTTTGAGGCCAGTCTGAGCAATTCAGCAAGACCTTCTTTCAACACAAAAACAACTAGGGGGTGTAGCTCAGTGGGAGGTAGCTCCCGGATTCAACCCCCCAGTGCCAAAAGAAAAAAAGTAAGGGGAGGGGGCAGTGCCTGTAAATACCAGCAACTTGGGAGGCTGAAGCAGGAAGATGGCCAAGTTTGAGACCAGCCCCAGCAATTTAGTGAGGCCCTTAGAAACTTAGCAGTGTGAGATCCTGTCTCAAAATAAAAAAATAAAATAAAAAGGGCTTGGGGCTGGGGCTGTAGCTCAGTGGCAGAGCGCTTGCCTAGCATGAGTGAGGCACTGGGTTTGATCCTTAGCACCGCATAACAAAAAAGAAAATAAAGGCATTCTAACAATAAAGAAGAAAATAAAGCCATTCTGTCCATCTACAACTACAAAAAATTTTTTAAATTTTTTAAAAAAGGGCTGGGAGTGTAGCTCACTGGTAAAGTACCCCTGGATTCAATCCCTGGTTAAAAAAAAAAAAAAAAAAAAAAAAAAAAATCCTAGAATCTTTTCAAAACTGATTACTGATTTACTGATTTTTTTTTTTTTTTTTTTTTTTTTTTTTATATTTTGAGTCAGGGTCTTGCTAAATTGCATAGGGCCTTATTTATTTATTTATTTATTTATTTATTTATTGCCTTTGTTTTGTACTGGGAATTAAACCCAGGGGCACACCATCACTGAACTATATCCCAGCCCTTTCTCATTTTTTTAAATTTTGAGATGGGAGTCTTCCAAAATTGCCCAGGCTGACCATGACTTTGATCCTCTTGCCTCAGCCTCTCAAATAGCTGAAATTACAGGTGTTTGCCACTATGCCTGGCTTGATCCATATTTTATCAATGATTTTGAAGAAGACATAGGAGACACACAAAATCCAAACTGAAAGGAAAAGCTAATGTCAGGAGGGCAAAATCAGGAATCATAACATTTCCAATAGGCTAGAATGGTGAGCAGAAATGAAAAATGATAATACTTAAGACATTTAAAAAAGTATATTTACTTTCTATGATCTAAAAAGTCAAGTTGAAATTGTATCCAAATCTCTTATTTATATAAGCCCTGTGACTTAACTGCTCTGAATCAGTATTCTCATTTTGAAAATGCAGATAATTACCCTACAGACTAGGGGGAGTTATAAAGAGGTCAGTCTGGGAGGTACTTCATCCTGTGCCCCATACATAACAGTGGTCAGATCAACAGGTACTAGTAGCATAGTAATAATAATGATGGCAATATTAATAATAATAGCAAAAAGGTCATGCAGAAAAAGCTTTAGAAATTTTAATTGACTACAGATTCAATAGCAGTGAATAATCTGATGAGGCTGACAATTATTTAGATGAGTCTCATGCAGTTCTAGAATCCCATTTTCAGAGACTCTTGGGCTAAGTAGAATGCATTTATGTAAGGGTGACCCTGTGGTGAAGAGTTGAGAAACCAAAGCACATGAAAAGCAAATGACTTTGTGCCACGCAGTAGGTAAATTCCTTTTAAATATGTCACTTCCTTTCATCCTTTTCATAACCTGTTAGGTAGGGGTAATTATCCCAGTTTTAAAGATGAAAAATGAAGGCTCAGAGAAGTTAAGTGACCAAGTCTACCAAGAGATGGTGCTGGAATATGAAACTGGAAGATGAAAACAAAAAATGTATTACTTATGTGCTGTTATTCCTTGTCACCCCAAAAGACAAATGAATACCAATAAAGGATCAAAGGAATATGTAACTGAGGGTCCACAAAATAACTGACATTTATTCTGAAAATACCAATGTCATAAAAGACAAAGAAAGATTGAAGGACTATTGTAGATTAAAGATTTAAGAGCCATGACAATTGGATGCAATGAATGATCTGGGACTTTCTTCTGCAGTAGAGGGCATTATTGGAACAATTGGTAAAATCTGAATAACCTCTTGATTAGATAATAGTATTGTACCAATGTTAATTTTCCTGATTTTGATCATTGTACTGTGCTTATGTAAATGAGTATCCTTAGTCTTAGGAAATGCTCATCAAAACATTTAGCAATAAAGGGAAGTCATATCTGCAGATTATTCTCAAAAGGTTCAGGAAAAACAAGCAAACAGGAGACAGGGAAAAGGATAAAGCAAATGAGATAAGACACTGACATTTGGAGAATCTGGGTGAAAGGTAACGGAGAATATTTTGTATTATTCTTGCAACTTTTCTGTTAACCTGAAATTATGTCAACATAAACATTTAAAGAATTAAAAAATATGTAGGGCAATGAAAAAATATTAAGAGGAAACATTCCGTAGACAATTGGTAACATGGAATTGGAGACAGAAAAAAGACTTCAGTGATTGCCAGGGCAGCAGAGGAAGATTTGAAAGTCATGCGTGAGAGTGGATGAGAACAATCAATGGATTTGTTTCTTTCATCCTCTCCTCTGGAAAATACTTCTCATCATTTGGCACTTTTTTTTTTTTTTCCCCTTTCTGGTACAGGGAATTGAACACAGAGCCACTCTACCATGAGCTACATTCCTAACCTTTATTTATTTTTTTGACAGGGTCTCTGTAAGTGACTGAGGTTAGCCTCCACCTTTCAATCCTCCTGTCCCAGCCTCCTAAATAGCTGGAATTATAGACATGTGCCACCTCCCCCAGCTATTACTTGTAAATTAAAGAACAAAATTGAAAACAAATGGTTTCACTGTTAGAACTTACTGATACCTTTTTTTTCCCCAAAGTGATGAGAGAACTTTCTGGTTAAATAAATTAGTCTTCACTGACTCATGGGAGGAACAATTTCTGTATGTTTAAACAAGGATCAGAAAAATACCTTAGGAAGAGGAAAGGTGAAAAGGTATATCCAGGAATGAGTACACAGATCCTATTAAAAAAAAACAAAAAAACAAAAACAGACTGGTAGTGCACACTTGGAAGGCTGAGGCAGGAGGATCCCAAGTCAAATCCAGCCTCTGCAACTTAGTGAGGCCCTAAGAAATTTAGTGAGATCCTGTCTCAAAATAAAAAAGTAAAGGGGGGGTGGGGATGTGACTCAGTGGTTAATCACCCCTGGGTTCCATTCCCCCCTACCAAAAAAAAAAGAAAAAATAAGGATGGTACTTAGTGTTGTGGAGATGAGAGACTCAATAAATACCATCCCTTTCCAGGCAGGGCCTGAACACGTGGATAAGGAAGACAAAAGTGGTAGGCAAACACACAGTTGAGTGTGAAGGTCAAAGGGACCTTGATGAGCCCCTCCCCCACATGTCCTAGACTCACCCACCCAGTCACAAGGTGATGGTTAAGACTTTCAGTAAGTCTTGGGCTTGCAGCACCTGTCTGTAATCCCAGCAGCTGGGGAGGCAGAGGCAGGGGGATCACACGTTCCAGGTCAGTCTCAGCAACTTAGCGAGCTCATAGATCAAAATAAAATTTAAAAGGCTGGGGACGTGGCTCAGTTGTGGAGCGACCCGTCCCCAGGACCTGGTTGGTCAGTGGGGGTAGGGCGGGGAGAAAGAACAATCCAAGCACGGTTCCTTACATGAGGTGGGAAGGGTAGGACTATTTGGAAAACTTTTGCCCTCGTGGAAAACAGGAAGATGAATGCTGAGAGTGGAGGCGCATGCTCAAGGAAGAGTAGAGAAATGGAGAAAGAAAACATGGGACTCAAGATTGAACCTTGAGGAATGACTTTCTCTAAGGGGCTGAAGGGAGAGGAGCACTTAACCAGCAAGGGTGAGAGACAAGGGCTTGAGGTTCAATGAGAGGTGGAGGGGGCACCCTTGGGAGGAGCCTTCCAATGGGATGTTTGGGGCAGGAGGCATATTGTTAGGGATCAGTGAGAATAAAGGAGGTTCCTCTCTTTGCACTGTGCCCTCCTTCCCTTCCTCAAACGTAGTAAGCTTGCATGTCATTTGGGCGCTCTGCATTTCTCAGTCCCTATTCTCCCTTGATTCTCTGGCGCCCGCGCGTGGATCTCTATAATGTAAGGTCAAATGTGCAAGTACAGTCAGACTAAATTTTGGATAGAAAGCATGCCTTTTTTAATTTTTTTTTTTTTTTTTTTTTTTGGTACTGAGGATCGAACCCAGAGGGGCTTAACCACTGAGCCACATCCCCAGCCCTTTTATATATTTTCTTTAGAAACAGGGTCTTGCTGAATTGCTTAGAACCTCGACAAGTTGCTGAGGCTGGCTTTGAACTTGCAATCCTCCTGCCTCAGCCTCTAGAGTTGCTGGGATTACAGGTGTGCGCCATTGCGCCCGGTTCAACATGCCTCTTTTTTTGAGATCAGAGAAAATATGATTTTAAAACACAAATATATTTAGGTGTCTAGCAACCAGGATATGGAAAGTGATCTTGCTTTTTCTGGGTAATGTAGGAGAAAAGTTTTTCTCATTAGATATTAAAATTCATTTTCAATAAACATTCAATATGAAAAATATCAGAAAGCAAATGTCACTTTCCTATATGTTTTTTTCTTTCTTCATATCATTGAACAAAAAAAAGATTTCTTTTTTTTTTTTGCAGGGGGAGCTAACTGGTCTGTGCCAGGCACTGCGCTGGGTGCTGGTGTTATAGCAGTGCCATAGATAAGATTGTCTGCAGCTGTGAAACAAATATTCCATTTAGGAGAGACAGGCAATGGGCAAATAAAAAAATTAACATAGGAGGATTTTACAT